>NC_140590.1:1778612359-1779977359 GCF_964204655.1 Triturus cristatus
GATGAAGGTGTCCAGACACCCAGCAGGGGGTGGAGCCAGTGCCTGGGGGAGCTGGGGGCGATCGGCACCTGGCGGGGGAGAGCCCTTGACACTTCGTTCTCCCATTGACCTGCCAAGTGGTCCGCTCACCTCCTGGGTGGATGGTGGTGCCGGGATGTCGGGGCCGGCCAGGCCCGGGGTTAGGGTCGAGGCGAGGCCACGCGGCCGCGTGGTGCAGGGCCCAAGATGGCGGCTTGACCCGACCGGGGAAGCCGGTGGAGCTGGACCCCGTGATGAGTAGAGGTCCGAGGGCAGAAGATCCGTCGGGAGACGGGGTACAGGTGCTTGTCGCGGGGAAATGCCAGGTGGGCCGGAGCTCGGGCCCTGCCGTGCGGGGAGGGAGCAAGCCGTCTGTGTGGCCTGTCCAACACCTGACATATGAGGGGAAGGACCAGGCACCGCAGGGACAGGAGGGGGTAGGGCAGGTTTCGGGGTGCAGGGACAGACGACTCCACCACAGGGGGTGGGGCAGCGCCAAAGGTGGAGGTCAGTATTGCACTGCACATGTCCGCAAGCTCTTCCAGCGTCTCCCCTGCACCCGAAGGAACCACAGGCCCCAAGGAGGGGGGGGTCGGAGGGATGGGTTGCAGCGCTACTCTGGGGAGGTGGTGGACAGGGGGGGACACAACTCCCCTACCCGTGGAGTGCCTTGCCCGTTTGCGCGCAGGTGAAACAGTGGGGCTGAGGCCCAGCACAGCCAAGTAGGTCTCCTTCTCAGACTGTGGGGCAGGGGAGCCGAGGGGTGTGACATTGGAGGGACTGGGGAGTGAGGCATGCGGACTCCGACTGTGGCTGCGTGTCTGCCTGTGTGCCCTAGACCCAGTGGGTGTGCCTTCTTCCCCCTGAGTGTGCGTGACAGGAGGTGTGCGCTTGCCCTTCCCTGTTGGTGTGCTGCCTGTGTCTGGTGTGGTGCCTGCCTGGGAAGGTGTGTGTGTGCTTGGGACAGGAATGGGAGTGGGAAGTGTGGATGGCGCAGGGGTAGGTGGGGGGAGCAAGCGCTGCAGGACACTCACTGCTGCCGTCAGTGACGAGTCTATGGACCTCAGCAACATCCGTTGGTCAGACATCGCTGATGACATGCCCTCCATGTACGACACCATCTGTGTCAGCAGTCTTGTGTGGCCATGGAGGACAGTCAGGATCGATGTCTGCCCAACCTGCAACTGCCGCTGAATGTCCACAGACTCGGCAGTGAGGGCAGCAGGGGAGACAGGGGCAGGGGGTGCGGTGCCTGGCACGAAGGAGACACGTTGTTGCCCTACACGGACAGAAGGGACCGGAGCAACTTGGAGGGCGGTGATGGGAATGGAGGGGGCGGTGACAGTTGTAGTTCTGCTGCCAGCTGTTGGAGCAGCCTCCGCCCCCTCAGGGAGTTCAGCCTCGGACCCGTCTGTGTCGTAGTCGGTGGTGGTACTACCCAGGTCCTCCGCCGCACTCCCCTCGGCCTCCGTGCCACTTGATGCTGCCGACTCGCCAGGAGTGGTGGCACTGGTGCTGGATCCCTTCTCCACGTCCGTGCAGGTGTCTCCCTTGGTGTCCCCCGATGATGCTGTGGGCAAGGTGAAGAGACAGGAAATAATCAGTCACCTGTGTACATCTGACACATGAGTCCAAACTAAATAGGTCACAGTGCATATCATGAAAAGCATCATGAGGGACATCTAGAATACCCAGCACATATGTAAGCCCTGCACTCCCCAGTTGGTTCACCCACCATGCCCCCTGAAATAATGAAAATCAGGACACCACAGCAAATAACTGGATATCCAATTATACAGAGAAGCTAGTGTCTGTGAACAGTGGAGCACAGGCAGACCATGACGGCATGCCACCTCATGGTCACTGTGAACGAAATAGTATTGGTGCACCCAATGCCAAATAACAGACGCCAATGCTGAAGGGGTCCCCACACTCATAGACCTGTGAGTACTTTAGAAAACCAAAAGTATACTATCTGATCCATTGGGAAGCACAAAACTTTACACAATTGACATATTTGGAATGTGTGAATGTCCCACTTGTGGAACAGAACACACATGTGCATGAATATCAGAAGTCACACAAGGAGGTGCACACAAAACTATATTTACACAGTCATTGTATGAGCTGCCCGCCTAATGCCAAGAAGCCAATGTTAAGAAGAAATGTGGTATCAGGAAGTACATATAAATGCACCACGGTGGTCGGGATGACTTGACACCGGTAAGTTGGCATCAGCAACAACCAAGGACTAACCCAAATGCTAACACACTGTGGGAACATGGATATGTATAATTCCTAAACAAAATTTGGACAGAAATGTGCCCATGTTCTAATTGTGCCAGCGTGTTCCACAAAAGTGTACGGGCCCGATTCACAGAACTAACTTAAGACAAAATCCTAAACTTACTACCATTTTGGTATTCACAGAAGGCACTTACTCATTTTGGTATTCACAGAAGGCACTTACTCATTTCGGTATTCACAGAAGTTAGGAGTCCTAACTTTAGGACTCCTAAATTCCTTCTGTGATTACCGAAAGTCCTAAAATTAGGATTTTTCTCAGTTTAGTAGTAGTATAGTTAGGACTCCTAACTTTAGGACTCCTAAATGCCTTCTGTGAATACCGAAAGTCTTAAAATTAGGATTTTTCTCAATTTAGTAGTAGTAAAGTTAGGACTCCTAACTTTAGGACTTCTAAATGCCTTCTGTGAATACCGAAAGCCTTAAAATTAGGATTTTTCTCAATTTAGTAGTAGTAAAGTTAGGACTCCTAACTTTAGGACTCCTAAATGCCTTCTGTGAATACCGAAAGCCTTAAAATTAGGATTTTTCTCAGTTTAGTAGTAGCATAGTTAGGACTCCTAACTTTAGGACTTCTAAATACCTTCTGTGAATACCGAAAGTCTTAAAATTAGGAATTTTCTCAATTTAGTAGTAGTAAAGTTAGGACTCCTAACTTTAGGACTCCCAAATGCCTTCTGTGAATACCGAAAGCCTTAAAATTAGGATTTTTCTCAGTTTAGTAGTAGTAAAGTTAGGAGTCCTAACTTTAGGACTCCTAAACTGAGAAAAATCCTAATTTTAAGACTTTCGGTATTCACATAAGGCATTTAGGAGTCCTAAAGTTAGGACTCCTAACTTCTGTGAATACCGAAATGAGTAAGTGTCTTCTGTGAATACCAAAATGAGTAAGTGCCTTCTGTGAATACGAAAATGGTAGTAAGTTTAAGATTTTGTCTTAAGTTAGTTCTGTGAATCAGGCCCTAAAAGTGGTACTTGTGCACTCCCTTGGGAGACATCTGTCATGCAGGCACATCATTGTCCTTCACAAAAATCAAATTGAAGCATATAAACCATTGGGACATGTTGACAAGTGTAGTGAGTGCCAGGGCACATGACTTCTTGAATAACAACTTAAAACATGCCACCTGTCACATGGCCATCCGTACCATGATGACACAGTTGGCAACACATCTGAAACACTACCTGTCATGTGGATAGGCACACATGTCCAGACACAGGACAATGCATTAGCAAATGGCCCTGACATTGTGTTGGAATAAGGAGCACCTGCACTGAGGAGACACCCTGATGGGAACGAAGAATGTCCACACAGATGTCAGCACACACAGACCAAACTACATAGCATCTGGAGCACACACCGGTGCCAATAATGGATGAGCAGGAAACACGTCTTTTAACTTGTGACACATGCTGCAAAGCACAAACATGACACCCTGCACAACATGCCTGGGTCAGTGCACGTTGAGTGCCTGTCCAGACAATCATCACACACTGGTCAGACCTGGCAAGGAGACATAAGGTTTGGACATGTAGTCCTTGCCCGCACAAACACCCCATACCTGAGACAATGTGATTGAGACAGTTCAAGAAGTGACACCTCTCAAACTGGGTTTACTAAAAAGTGCATCAGGAATTCCTAAATGTACTCCACATCACCTCGTGAGGCTGCCAACACATATTTGTGACAAAAAACCTCAACAGATTGTTGTACATAGACACACAGGCACTGGCCGGTTTTGAGGATGCACAAGCAAAATGGGGTCAGCCTGTACAATGGGTACATGTAGCACACTTTAGATAAATACAAATGAGGCCAGGGAACAATGCCACAGAGGCAACACTATGCTGAAAACATTGAGAATGGGCACAGTGTTGGATGACACACATGATACAGAGGCAAGGGTGTCTTAGGGTACTGTAGTGGGCACACTGCTCCATGGTCCTGGAATTATCTGACTGTAACATGAGCTACCGTCCCGGCACTATGCATATCTCCCACTCATGCACATCATGTCTGAGGCCACAACATCAGTCATGCATGCTGCAGGTCTGTTCATTTGAAAACTCACACTCCTATGTTGAGACTCAGCATCAATGCCAACTGATATGGACCCCCAAATGACTGAACAGGACAGGGCACAGGCAAGGTAACAACACATGTCTCCGACCCCACCCCCACATGATGCAGACTGGATTGTGCACTTGGATTAACTGCCAGCCTCGATGACCATGTGCAATAGTGATTACACACAGACCAGGTAACACATGTCAAGGAGGGGAAAGGAGGAAGAACAGCAGCGGATGACTTTGTGGAACAGAATATGCAATGCACATATTAACCCTGGCAGTGTATCCATGCGACTGAGCACTTCCAAAAGCTGGTGACACACAACAAACAACACATGTACCTACCCCCTTGCTGCTGCTGCTTCGCCTGTAACCGCCTATCCATGTCAGGGAAGACCACCGCCAGGACACGCTTCATTTGGTGGGTCAAGTGCCGGTCAGGCGCTGGTGACCACGGTTCTTGCGTACTGGTGAGTCCCCCAGCAGGAACCGGGCGATCCTCCTGGTCCAGCACCGGATGTCCTGCCAGCGTTTCCTCACCTGGGCCAGGCGCCGACTGCGACCCTCCACGGAGATCACGGCCCTGACGGCCCGCTTCCATATCTTCCCCTTCTCGTAGGCGGTTACCTGTGAGGATGCCAAAGTGAGAATAGATCACTACACCTGCTCCATGTCACAGAGACACACATTAGAACATCTTTGATTTGTTGAACAGGGCATAGTATGCTGCAAAATAATAGCACCTTTGTCATAGGGACATTCACCTCTGTGTAAGGCCCAATGTACTACATGGCATTGGAAGTACAGAGGTGGCATGAGGGGTGCGACACACTCCCTGATCATGACACACGCTGAACATCACAAGCAACACAAAGCTGATGGCCAGCACCACCAAGCAGTCACATGCCCTAGGCCACTGACCCAACATCAGCAGACTACACAGACACACACAGGCACAGATCATTCACCTGCCAGTGGCAACATCCGATACAAACCTCACTCTGCACATGTGCCACTTGTCTGGGGGGTGTCACAGGTGTGGGGCTAGCCCAGCAAGTCAGACACACAGCACGGATCACTTCTCACATCAGATGGGTAGAGCTGTTGCCTCCTCCATGCAGCTGTGGTGCAACACTCCACATAGACACTCAGCCACATGACAAGGAACATTCACACACATCAATGTCCAGATCATTTTGACACTCTCAACACAGCTCCACTTAACTCACACACATCTGTGGGTACAGTCACCTGTCACACGGGGGGAACACTGAATCACCTGGACTATAGAACAAGAAGGGCCAAGAGGATTAGCTATGCTGAATGTGCCATGCAGCATGCAGTGAATGTCACAGTAAGCACAATGCAAGTGAAGAGTGCACACATGAACCACATCATGCTCTGCATGACAGACATGAGCCATTCCCCCCCCCCCCCCCCCCCGGGACCCACACCTGGACACAATGCCAGAAGTGGCAGTCACAAAAAGAAGGGGCACAGTCAAAGGTAGCGGAGTCAGCACTCACCTGCTCCCCTGGTCTACCATGCAGGCTGGGGAACTGTGGGAGGATGACGTCCAGCAACGCCTCATTCTCTTCCTGTGTGAATGGCTGGGCCCTCTCCACAGTCTGCGACATGGTGCCAGAGGAAGCCAAGACAGCAGCAGTGTAGTCGAATCAAAAGTTGTGCAGGCAAGTGCCCTCTCTGGGTTCTGGCTGACTTATATCTGCCTTGCTGGGCTATTCCATTAACAGGAGTACAGAGTGATTGGTCAGACTCATTTGCATCTTACGTTTCCTCCAATCCCTTTAAACATACACCAGTGACAGCATTAGCATTTTTTAAAATGAGCAGCATCATGTCAAGTCAACAACCACTTTGCAACAATGTATAATGTGGCCAACTGCTTTTTCCAGGCCCCATGATGGAAAAATGTGATCTTTAAACTGGGTATCCATGACAACCAGCATGCATGTAGGCCCTAATACTTGTCCCTTATGTGTCCCCATTGTAATTTTCAAATCCCCACACAGGTACGGTGCGTTTCACACGTACCCCTAGGGCACCACTACTCTAGTGATACGCCCGTACCCGCGTGTGTAGGGGCCGTATCCCTATGGTAGTGTTGCCGTAGGCGTACGCCATAGTGCTACGGGCCGTACCCGCGTGTGTAGGGGCCGTATCCCTATGGTAGTGTTGCCGTAGGCGTACGCCATAGTGCTACAGGCCGTACCCATGTGTGTAGGGGCCGTATCCCTATGATAGTGTTGCCGTAGGCTCCTCCTCCCTCCCTGTGGCTGGTGGTGGTCTTTGCCTGGTGGCACAGGGAGGGTTGCCCATGTTGTCGGCGATCCGACGGAGTGAACGGCTCATGTCCGTTTGCACCGCCAGGAGCTCAGCCAGTCTTGCCTCCATCCGTCCTTGGTGTTGTTGTTGACTGGCATGTTGCTCGGCCTGCAGGTTCTTCATCTCGTCGAGGGTCCCCTTGATGTCTGTGAGGCTCGACACTACCTGGCTGATGCCCCTGGTGTCACGCCGGTATGTATCCAGGATGTGGCGTATGTGTGACATACCGGTTCCCTCAGCTGGCTGGTCAGGTTCTCGCCTCCGCCTGCCTCCACTCCCACCACCCCTGTCCACACGAGCCTGGCCTGCCGTTGTGGGCACATCGGGTCTACGGGACCCCTGAGGGATGGCATTAGCGGGGTCGTCTGCCTCCTCCTGGGTGCCCGGAGAACCTTGTCCCTCCTGGTCAGACTGGCTGTGTTGTTCAGTGCGAGCAGGGCTCCTGGGTGTCTCCTGGGATGTGGCAGGAATGGGGGTGGTGGTTGGCACAGATGTACCTGACGCAGGTGCTGCAGGGGCTTGGGCACCAGAGGGGCCAGGTTGGTCGGGGTCATCCATGGAGTGGTGAGAGTCGTCGCTGCCGGTGGGATCATCTTCACGCTGAGCCTGGGACTGTGATTGTTCCCCTCATTGTTGGGGGGAGGGCGATGACGTTGCCCTGTGTGTGAGAGAGAGACAATGTTAATGCTGTTTCATGCCACATCCATGTATCATACATATTGAAGTAGTCACAGTTCCTCCAGATGGTTGGATGTGCCTAGCATTCCTCTCAATGTACACTTGGGGATGGGTATGTTGCGGGGACAGATTAATATGTGCTCTGGAGTGTTTGACCAGTAGATTATTTGGCTATGGATTGGTCTTGTTGTGTCACATGTCCATTGTGAGAGTGGGTAAATCCGTTCCCTGCCCCGGGGATGTGTGCTTGTGTGAGGGGGGATGTGTGACCGGGCCTGCTGTTGGGTGTAGTGTGATTTGTCATTGGGTTTCCCAGGTGATGTGTCTGTCCCCTCATGGTGCATGCTGGCATGACAGTGTGTGTGAGTTCCTGTGCTAGGTATCTGAGCTTGTGGAGTTGTTGTTTGAGTGTACAGTGGTTGCAGGAGGGCCTTGTGCTGCCTATAGCAGGGCCAAGTGTCAGCTACCTTGTCAGTACTTTGCCAGTCCCTGTGCATTGGGCATGGTGCATGGGTATGTACCTAGGCCATATGGGCTGTGGGCATTGGTGTCTGGTTCTGAGTTGCACAATGTGTTGTGTGAGCCCCACCCTCCCAGCATTCCGGACATCCAGTCTTGGGTTTGTGGTTGGTGTGGCCTGGGACATGGCATTGCCTTTATTTGTGAATGGGGCATGGAGACGTTAGTGGCATGTGCGTGGTTTTTGAGTGTGGTTGTGTGCGGTGAGGGCTTGGGGTAAGTTGCGTGCATTTGGTGTATTTGTGGTGTGGATGCCATTCCCCCATGTTACGTGAGTTGTTTGTGTACTCACCAAGCTCTGCGACTCCTTCGACTCCGTGTACTCCCACCGGCGGAAGCAGGATCAGCACCACAACAAGCACACACAACAAGCAGGAAAATGAATAGAAGAAAAACAGTCAGCATTGCAGCTAGCCCATAGATCATGAAGGGAGATGTCATCATAAAAAAGACAGTGGAGTCTAACCTTCCTCCACTTGCTAAGAAGCAGTATTATTATATATTAGAAGATCTCTGGGCTTTGTCAGCAAACCCATACCTCAGTCTGGAGATGGTAGATCTACATCACAGGTGCTGTTTTGCTCTTCTCCCTGGAAACATCCCTCTCCAAGTGTGTTTTCTCTAATTTGTGTACCCCACTAAGAAGCAAAGTACGTTCAACAAACAACAGCTGCATTGGGATGTTTTGTCTAAGGGCTAAGGCCTGACCAGAATAAAATAACAAGGGGAATTTTTGTTCAACCTTGCATTTAATGTTCTGTCAAAATCCCAGGAACATGCAGAAAGTGAACACAGCAATGAGTTCTCATGTGAAAGCAGTCTTTTATTTATTGCAAAAAATAAAGGCGTGTAGGAACGTGTGCAAAGCAGCAAGCAAGCTGCAATGTGCTCATGCTAATTTAGTGAAAAACGACAATGTCCCTATGGGCCACATGACACACGTAGGAACATCTAGGTAGGGTTGCATCATAGGAGTATGCCTTATTATTGCCATGTATTCATTGTTTTAGCACTATAGTAGGAATCTACAATCCTTTTACTCTATTGGTGCTTACAACGCTCGTTCAATAATGCTTATTGGAAAACGTTCCCACCGTTTATTGTTTGTATCTATCTGAGACGAAATGAGCATGAGTGACTGAGCGAAATGTATTGTACTGTTTCCATGGTTCTGAGGGATCAGGGTTGTCATGTTCGATAGTTGCCAGAGACTATTCACTCCTTGGTAAGAGGGGCGCATAGAGGCACTGTGAGCTAGCAGGACTACAGACTAACCTATCCCATGGGGGTATCTGGAATCAGTCTGGATACCAATCCCATAGGTAACGTTAATCCGATTGGCCGCACTCTGCTAATCCCACCAGCGTGTTACCCCAAAGAATTGTGGTCCATGAAGTAGCGTCGGCGGGTACGCCTATGCCAAAAGTTTAAAATGAAAATAAGTGTCGCGTTAGCCATCCCTGGACACGTGTTTCGAGGTAGTTGCCTCTCGTCAGCAGGGAGTAGGTATGTGTGTAGGGTTGCTGCGTAGGCTGCCAAAAAATATTCTCAGGTAAAGTACCACTCAAGGCGCGCAGGTGCGTAGCCATGGGCTCGTCAGCCCACCGGCTCAAGGGAGCCTGAATGTAAACAAAAATCCGATTGGCCGCACTCTGCTAATCCCACCAGCGTGTTACCCCAAAGAATTGTGGTCCATGAAGTAGCGTCGGCGGGTACGCCTATGCCAAAAGTTTAAAATGAAAATAAGTGTTGCGTTAGCCATCCCTGGACACGTGTTTCGAGGTAGTTGCCTCTCGTCAAAAGGGAGTAGGTATGTGTGTAGGGTTGCTGCGTAGGCTGCCAAAAAATATTCTCAGGTAAAGTACCACTCAAGGCGCGCAGGTGCGTAGCCATGGGCTCGTCAGCCCCACCGGCTCAAGGGAGCCTGAATGTAAACAAAAATCCGATTGGCCGCACTCTGCTAATCCCACCAGCGTGTTACCCCAAAGAAATGTGGTCCATGAAGTAGCGTCGGCGGGTACGCCTATGCCAAAAGTTTAAAATGAAAATAAGTGTCGCGTTAGCCATCCCTGGACACGTGCGGTCCATTGCGGTTGTTTATAAAAATGGCTCCTTCGAGCTTTGAGCTGACAAGCTCCTGGACGAAGCACCTGCGTGCCTGTGCGGGCACTGAGGCCCTTGACGGTTGCTTGGCGGCCCTCTCTTCCACCCCTAATTATTTTCTCTACTGAGGAGGGAAGTTATCCCGAAACCCGAGCCATGTCTCGGGCGATATTTTAAAACCCGGGACATGTATCGGGTCTAGAGATCATCAGTTCAACAAGTACTTACTTGCACCCACTGGGGTGAACCACTCAAGAACTCCATCAGAGATCATCAGTTCAACAAGTACTTACTTGCACCCACTGGGGTGAACCACTCAAGAACTTCTTGTACCAGCTTCCCTTGGGGCGACCCGGAGGAGGAGCTAGCGGAGTGCGGTCCATTGCGGTTGTTTATAAAAATGGCTCCTTCGAGCTTTGAGCTGACGAGCTCTTGGACGACGCACCTGCGTGCCTATGCGGGCACTGAGGCCCTTGACGGTTGCTTGGCGGCCCTCTCTTCCACCCCTAACTATTTTCTCTACTGAGGAGGGAAGTTATCCCGAAACCCGAGCCATGTCTCGGGCGATATTTTAAAACCCGGGACATGTATCGGGTCTAGAGATCATCAGTTCAACAAGTACTTACTTGCACCCACTGGGGTGAACCACTCAAGAACTCCATCAGAGATCATCAGTTCAACAAGTACTTACTTGCACCCACTGGGGTGAACCACTCAAGAACTTCTTGTACCAGCGTCCCTTGGGGCGACCCGGAGGAGGAGCTAGCGGAGTGCGGTCCATTGCGGTTGTGTATAAAAATGGCTCCTTGGAGCTTTGAGCTGACGAGCTCCTGGACGACGCACCTGCGTGCCTGTGCGGGCACTGAGGCCCTTGACGGTTGCTTGGCGGCCCTCTCTTCCACCCCTAACTATTTTCTCTACTGAGGAGGGAAGTTATCCCGAAACCCGAGCCATGTCTCAGGCGATATTTTAAAACCCGGGACATGTATCGGGTCTAGAGATCATCAGTTCAACAAGTACTTACTTGCACCCACTGGGGTGAACCACTCAAGAACTCCATCAGAGATCATCAGTTCAACAAGTACCTACTTGCACCCACTGGGGTGAACCACTCAAGATCTTCTTGTACCAGCTTCCCTTGGGGCGACCCGGAGGAGGAGCTAGCGGAGTGCGGTCCATTGCAGTTGTTTATAAAAATGGCTCCTTCGAGCTTTGAGCTGACGAGCTCCTGGACGACGCACCTGCGTGCCTGTGCGGGCACTGAGGCCCTTGACGGTTGCTTGGCGGCCCTCTCTTCCACCCCTAACTATTTTCTCTACTGAGGAGGGAGGTTATCCCGAAACCCGAGCCATGTCTCGGGCGATATTTTAAAACCCGGGACATGTATCGGGTCTAGAGATCATCAGTTCAACAAGTACTTACTTGCACCCACTGGGGTGAACCGCTCAAGAACTCCATCAGAGATCATCAGTTCACCAAGTACTTACTTGCACCCACTGGGGTGAACCACTCAAGAAGTTCTTGTACCAGCTTCCCTGGGGGCAACCCGGAGGAGGAGCTAGCGGAGTGCGGTCCATTGCGGTTGTTTATAAAAATGGCTCCTTCGAGCTTTGAGCTGACGAGCTCCTGGACGATGCACCTGCGTGCCTGTGCGGGCACTGTGGCCCTTGACGGTTGCTTGGCGGCCCTCTCTTCCACCCCTAACTATTTTCTGTACTGAGGAGGGAAGTTATCCCGAAACCCGAGTCATGTCTCGGGCGATATTTTAAAACCCGGGACATGTATCGGGTCTAGAGATCATCAGTTCAACAAGTACTTACTTGCACCCACTGGGGTGAACCACTCAAGAACTCCATCAGAGATCATCGGTTCAACAAGTACTTACTTGCACCCACAGGGGTGAACCACTCAAGAACTTCTTGTACCAGCTTCCCTTGGGGCGACCCGGAGGAGGAGCTAGCGGAGTGCGGTCCATTGCGGTTGTTTATAAAAATGGCTCCTTCGAGCTTTGAGCTGACGAGCTCCTGGACGACGCACCTGCGTGTCTGTGCGGGCACTGAGGCCCTTGACGGTTGCTTGGCGGCCCTCTCTTCCACCTCTAACTATTTTCTCTACTGAGGAGGGAAGTTATCCCGAAACCCGAGCCATGTCTCGGGCGATATTTTAAAACCTGGGACATGTATCGGGTCTAGAGATCATCATTTCAACAAGTACTTACTTGCACCCACTGGGGTGAACCACTCAAGAACTCCATCAGAGATCATCAGTTCAACAAGTACTTACTTGCACCCGCTGGGGTGAACCACTCATGAACTTCTTGTTCCAGCTTCCCTTGGGGCGACCCGGAGGAGGAGCTAGCGGAGTGCGGTCCATTGCGGTTGTGTATAAAAATGGCTCCTTCGAGCTTTGAGCTGACGAGCTCCTGGACGATGCACCTGTGTGCCTGTGCGGGCACTGAGGCCCTTGACGGTTGCTTGGCGGCCCTCTCTTCCACCCCTAACTATTTTCTCTACTGAGGAGGGAAGTTATCCCGAAACCCGAGCCATGTCTCAGGCGATATTTTAAAACCCGGGACATGTATCGGGTCTAGAGATCATCAGTTCAACAAGTACTTACTTGCACCCACTGGGGTGAACCACTCAAGAACTCCATCAGAGATCATCAGTTCAACAAGTACTTACTTGCACCCACTGGGGTGAACCATTCAAGATCTTCTTGTACCAGCTTCCCTTGGGGCGACCCGGAGGAGGAGCTAGCGGAGTGCAGTCCATTGCGGTTGTTTATAAAAATGGCTCCTTCGAGCTTTGAGCTGACGAGCTCCTGGACGACGCACCTGCGTGCCTGTGCGGGCACTGAGGCCCTTGACGGTTGCTTGGCGGCCCTCTCTTCCACCCCTAACTATTTTCTCTACTGAGGAGGGAGGTTATCCCGAAACCCGAGCCATGTCTTGGGCGATATTTTAAAACCCGGGACATGTATCGGGTCAAGAGATCATCAGTTCAAAAAGTACTTACTTGCACCCACTGGGGTGAACCGCTCAAGAACTCCATCAGAGATCATCAGTTCACCAAGTACTTACTTGCACCCACTGGGGTGAACCACTCAAGAACTTCTTGTACCAGCTTCCCTGGGGGCGACCCGGAGGAGGAGCTAGCGGAGTGCGGTCCATTGCGGTTGTTTATAAAAATGGCTCCTTCGAGCTTTGAGCTGACGAGCTCCTGGACGACGCACCTGCGTGCCTGTGCGGGCACTGAGGCCCTTGACGGTTGCTTGGCGGCCCTCTCTTCCACCCCTAACTATTTTCTGTACTGAGGAGGGAAGTTATCCCGAAACCCGAGTCATGTCTCGGGCGATATTTTAAAACCCGGGACATCTATCGGGTCTGGAGATCATCAGTTCAACAAGTACTTACTTGCACCCACCGGGGTGAACCACTCAAGAACTCCATCAGAGATCATCAGTTCAACAAGTACTTACTTGCACCCACTGGGGTGAACCACTCAAGAACTTCTTGTACCAGCTTCCCTTGGGGCGACCCGGAGGAGGAGCTAGCGGAGTGCGGTCCATTGCGGGTGTTTATAAAAATGGCTCCTTCGAGCTTTGAGCTGACGAGCTCCTGGACGACGCACCTGCGTGCCTGTGCGGGCACTGAGGCCCTTGACGGTTGCTTGGCGGCCCTCTCTTCCACCCCTAACTATTTTCTCTACTGAGGAGGGAGGTTATCCCGAAACCCGAGCCATGTCTCGGGCGATATTTTAAAACCCGGGACATGTATCAGGTCTAGAGATCATCAGTTCAACAAGTACTTACTTGCACCCACTGGGGTGAACCGCTCAAGAACTCCATCAGAGATCATCAGTTCACCAAGTACTTACTTGCACCCACTGGGGTGAACCACTCCAGAACTTCTTGTACCAGCTTCCCTGGGGGCGACCCGGAGGAGGAGCTAGCGGAGTGCGGTCCATTGCGGTTGTTTATAAAAATGGCTCCTTCGAGCTTTGAGCTGACGAGCTCCTGGACGACACACCTGCGTGCCTGTGCGGGCACTGAGGCCCTTGACGGTTGCTTGGCGGCCCTCTCTTCCACCCCTAACTATTTTCTCTACTGAGGAGGGAAGTTATCCCGAAACCCGAGTCATGTCTCGGGCGATATTTTAAAACCCTGGACATGTATCGGGTCTAGAGGTCATCAGTTCAACAAGTACTTACTTGCACCCACTGGGGTGAACCACTCAAGAACTCCATCAGAGATCATCAGTTCAACAAGTACTTACTTGCACCCACTGGGGTGAACCACTCAAGAACTTCTTGTACCAGCTTCCCTTGGGGCGACCCGGAGGAGGAGCTAGCGGAGTGCGGTCCATTGCGGTTGTTTATATAAATGGCTCCTTCGAGCTTTGAGCTGACAAGCTCCTGGACGACGCACCTGCGTGCCTGTGCGGGCACTGAGGCCCTTGACGGTTGCTTGGCGGCCCTCTCTTCCACCCCTAATTATTTTCTCTACTGAGGAGGGAAGTTATCCCGAAACCCGAGCCATGTCTCGGGCGATATTTTAAAACCCGGGACATGTATCGGGTCTAGAGATCATCAGTTCAACAAGTACTTACTTGCACCCACTGGGGTGAACCACTCAAGAACTCCATCAGAGATCATCAGTTCAACAAGTACTTACTTGCACCCACTGGGGTGAACCACTCAAGAACTTCTTGTACCAGCTTCCCTTGGGGCGACCCGGAGGAGGAGCTAGCGGAGTGCGGTCCATTGCGATTGTTTATAAAAATGGCTCCTTCGAGCTTTGAGCTGACGAGCTCCTGGACGACGCACCTGCGTGCCTGTGCGGGCACTGAGGCCCTTGACGGTTGCTTGGCGGCCCTCTCTTCCACCCCTAACTATTTTCTCTACTGAGGAGGGAAGTTATCCCGAAACCCGAGCCATGTCTCGGGCGATATTTTAAAACCCGGGACATGTATCGGGTCTAGAGATCATCAGTTCAACAAGTACTTACTTGCACCCACTGGGGTGAACCACTCAAGAACTCCATCAGAGATCATCAGTTCAACAAGTACTTACTTGCACCCACTGGGGTGAACCACTCAAGAACTTCTTGTACCAGCTTCCCTTGGGGCGACCCGGAGGAGGAGCTAGCGGAGTGCGGTCCATTGCGGTTGTGTATAAAAATGGCTCCTTCGAGCTTTGAGCTGACGAGCTCCTGGACGACGCACCTGCGTGCCTGTGCGGGCACTGAGGCCCTTGACGGTTGCTTGGCGGCCCTCTCTTCCACCCCTAACTATTTTCTCTACTGAGGAGGGAAGTTATCCCGAAACCCGAGCCATGTCTCAGGCGATATTTTAAAACCCGGGACATGTATCGGGTCTAGAGATCATCAGTTCAACAAGTACTTACTTGCACCCACTGGGGTGAACCACTCAAGAACTCCATCAGAGATCATCAGTTCAACAAGTACCTACTTGCACCCACTGGGGTGAACCACTCAAGATCTTCTTGTACCAGCTTCCCTTGGGGCGACCCGGAGGAGGAGCTAGCGGAGTGCGGTCCATTGCGGTTGTTTATAAAAATCGCTCCTTCGAGCTTTGAGCTGACGAGCTCCTGGATGACGCACCTGCGTGCCTGTGCGGGCACTGAGGCCCTTGACGGTTGCTTGGCGGCCCTCTCTTCCACCCCTAACTATTTTCTGTACTGAGGAGGGAAGTTATCCCGAAACCCGAGTCATGTCTCGGGCGATATTTTAAAACCCGGGACATGTATCGGGTCTAGAGATCATCAGTTCAACAAGTACTTACTTGCACCCACTGGGGTGAACCACTCAAGAACTCCATCAGAGATCATCAGTTCAACAAGTACTTACTTGCACCCACTGGGGTGAACCACTCAAGAACTTCTTGTACCAGCTTCCCTTGGGGCGACCCGGAGGAGGAGCTAGCGGAGTGCGGTCCATTGCGGTTGTGTATAAAAATGGCTCCTTCGAGCTTTGAGCTGACGAGCTCCTGGACGACGCACCTGCGTGCCTGTGCGGGCACTGAGGCCCTTGACGGTTGCTTGGCGGCCCTCTCTTCCACCCCTAACTATTTTCTCTACTGAGGAGGGAAGTTATCCCGAAACCCGAGCCATGTCTCAGGCGATATTTTAAAACCCGGGACATGTATCGGGTCTAGAGATCATCAGTTCAACAAGTACTTACTTGCACCCACTGGGGTGAACCACTCAAGAACTCCATCAGAGATCATCAGTTCAACAAGTACCTACTTGCACCCACTGGGGTGAACCACTCAAGATCTTCTTGTACCAGCTTCCCTTGGGGCGACCCGGAGGAGGAGCTAGCGGAGTGCGGTCCATTGCGGTTGTTTATAAAAATCGCTCCTTCGAGCTTTGAGCTGACGAGCTCCTGGATGACGCACCTGCGTGCCTGTGCGGGCACTGAGGCCCTTGACGGTTGCTTGGCGGCCCTCTCTTCCACCCCTAACTATTTTCTGTACTGAGGAGGGAAGTTATCCCGAAACCCGAGTCATGTCTCGGGCGATATTTTAAAACCCGGGACATGTATCGGGTCTAGAGATCATCAGTTCAACAAGTACTTACTTGCACCCACTGGGGTGAACCACTCAAGAACTCCATCAGAGATCATCAGTTCAACAAGTACTTACTTGCACCCACTGGGGTTAACCCCTCAAGAACTTCTTGTACCAGCTTCCCTTGGGGCGACCCGGAGGAGGAGCTAGCGGAGTGCGGTCCATTGCGGTTGTTTATAAAAATGGCTCCTTCGAGCTTTGAGCTGATGAGCTCCTGGACGACGCACCTGCGTGCCTGTGCGGGCACTGAGGCCCTTGACGGTTGCTTGGCGGCCCTCTCTTCCACCCCTAACTATTTTCTCTACTGAGGAGGGAAGTTATCCCGAAACCCGAGCCATGTCTCGGGCGATATTTTAAAACCCGGGACATATATCGGTCTAGAGATCATCAGTTCAACAAGTACTTACTTGCACCCACTGGGGTGAACCACTCAAGAACTCCATCAGAGATCATCAGTTCAACAAGTACTTACTTGCACCCACTGGGGTGAACCACTCAAGAACTTCTTGTACCAGCTTCCCTTGGGGCGACCCGGAGGAGGAGCTAGCGGAGTGCGGTCCATTGCGGTTGTGTATAAAAATGGCTCCTTCGAGCTTTGAGCTGACGAGCTCCTGGACGACGCACCTGCGTGCCTGTGCGGGCACTGAGGCCCTTGACGGTTGCTTGGCGGCCCTCTCTTCCACCCCTAACTATTTTCTGTACTGAGGAGGGAAGTTATCCCGAAACCCGAGTCATGTCTCGGGCGATATTTTAAAACCCGGGACATCTATCGGGTCTAGAGATCATCAGTTCAACAAGTACTTACTTGCACCCACCGGGGTGAACCACTCAAGAACTCCATCAGAGATCATCAGTTCAACAAGTACTTACTTGCACCCACTGGGGTGAACCACTCAAGAACTTCTTGTACCAGCTTCCTGTTAGAAAAGGTAGACGGACCGGGAGGGTCGGCCGGGGTCAGGAGGAGAGGTCTCCGGGGAGAGCCGTCTCCAGCGATCGTACAGACAAGTAACTTCCCCCCCACAGACAGATGCCACACACGGATATGGTTCAGTGTTCTTTATAAGCACTTATTTAAGGTACGGTTGAATGATACAAGGAGGTCTGGACTCAGGGGTCCCCTCGATTAGAGTCTCGCAAGGTAGGGAAGGGGGTAGCGGGACAGTCTCTTTACCAATCAGGTAGTTCGGATGAGATGATGGTGAGCTCACAATCCTCGAGCTTGGTGGTTAGGTGGTACGGGCCGCGGCAGCGCCAGCAGGTCCCAGGAAGGTGGACGATGTACGGTCCGCGGCAGCGCCAGCAGGTCCCGGTGAGGATGGTCGGTACAACGGGCCGCGGCAGCGCCAGCAGGTCCCAGGAAGATGGACGATGTACGGTCCGCGGCAGCGCCAGCAGGTCCCGGTGAGGATGGTCGTTACAACGGGCCGCGGCAGCGCCAGCAGGTCCCAGGAAGATGGTCGATGTTCGGTCCGCGGCAGCGCCATTAGGTCCCGGTGAGGATGAAGGTTGCAGAAGGCCGCGGCAGCGCCAGCAGGCAGGACGATGGTTCACAAGAGCGGGCTACGGCAGCGCCAGTAGACCGTCAGGGTTGAGTTCACTCGGTGTCTCTCGACTCCAGGATACAACTGCCTTCCTGCTCCGGAGCTGCCCCAGTTATAGGGCTGGTGCCCTTTGATGTCCGGACCCTCGCACTTGGAGGTCGGAGGGTCCGGGATGAAGGTGTCCAGACACCCAGCAGGGGGTGGAGCCAGTGCCTGGGGGAGCTGGGGGCGATCGGCACCTGGCGGGGGAGAGCCCTTGACACTTCGTTCTCCCATTGACCTGCCAAGTGGTCCGCTCACCTCCTGGGTGGATGGTGGTGCCGGGATGTCGGGGCCGGCCAGGCCCGGGGTTAGGGTCGAGGTGAGGCCACGCGGCCGCGTGGTGCAGGGCCCAAGATGGCGGCTTGACCCGACCGGGGAAGCCAGTGGAGCTGGACCCCGTGATGAGTAGAGGTCCGAGGGCAGAAGATCCGTCGGGAGACGGGGTACAGGTGCTTGTCGCGGGGAAATGCCAGGTGGGCCGGAGCTCGGGCCCTGCCGTGCGGGGAGGGAGCAAGCCGTCTGTGTGGCCTGTCCAACATGCGTCCCCCCCAGCTGAAGGCGGGGAGAGTCACCCATCTCCTTGGGGACTCTCTTCGTCGAGGCGGAAAAAGCGGGACAGGCCGTCCGCGTTGGCGTGGTCTTGGCCTGGTCGGTGCTCCACGGTGAAGTCCATTCCCTGCAGGGAAATGGACCAGCGCAAGAGTTTTGGGTTCTCCCCCCGCATCTGCATCAGCCATTGCAGGGGTCGATGGTCGGTTTGTACCCGGAAGTGGGTACCGAAGAGATAGGGTCGGAGCTTTTTGAGGGCCCACACTACTGCGAATGCCTCCCTCTCGATGGTGCTCCAACGCTGTTCTCGGGCCAGGAGACGTCGACTGATGAAGGCCACCGGCTGGTCATGACCTTCGGGGTTCAACTGAGAGAGGACGGCTCCGATGCCGTGGTCGGAGGCGTCGGTCTGCACCACAAATTCCCGACTGTAAGCGGGGGCCTGGAGCACAGGGGCGGTGCACAGGGCGGCCTTCAGCTTCTCGAAGGCCGCTTGACAATCAGGAGTCCAGTTGATCCGCTTCGGTTGGTTCTTGGACGTGAGACCCGTGAGGGGCCCCACGATGCTGCCGTAGTCCTTCACGAACCGCCGGTAGTAGCCGGTGAGCCCCAAGAAGGCTCGGACCTCGGTCTGGGTGACGGGGGGCTGCCAGGACTGGATGGCAGCAATCTTAAGTTGTAGTGGGGCCACCAGCCCGCTTCCCACTTGGTGCCCAAGGTAGGTCACAGACCCTTGGCCAATTTGGCACTTGCCGGCCTTAATGGTGAGGCCGGCCCGCTGGAGGGCTTGTAGGACCTCTTGGAGGTGACGGAGGTGGTCGGACCAGTGGCGGCTGTATACAGCGATATCGTCCAGGTAGGCAGCGCTGAACTCTTCGAGCCCCGCCAAGACCTGGTTCACAAGGCGTTGGAACGTGGCGGGGGCATTCTTCATGCCAAAGGGCATGACCTTGAATTGATAGTGGCCATCGGGGGTAGAGAAGGCTGACCGTTCCTGAGCCCTGGGTGTGAGGCCGATCTGCCAGTAGCCCGCCGTCAGGTCGAAGATACTAAGGTAGCGGGCGGCCCCCAGCCGGTCGATCAGCTCGTCTGCTCGGGGGATGGGATGAGCGTCGGTCCGGGTGACAGCGTTCAAGCCCCGGTAGTCGACGCAGAATCTCAGTTCAGGTGCGGTGCCGGGGGCAGCGGCCTTGGGACCTAATACAACCGGACTGGCCCAGGGACTGTCCGAGGGCTCGATGACCCCGATCGTGAGCATCTTGGCCACTTCCTCCTGTATGCAGGCCCGTACCCGATCTGGTACGCGGTAGGCCCGGTGCCGGACAGGGGGACTGTCCCCGGTGTCTACGTCGTGCAAACACCAAGGGGTGACCCCGGGGGTGAGGGAGAACAGGGCAGCGAACTGCAGCAGGAGGTTCCGGCAGTCCTGGCGTTGCTCCGAAGTGAGGGCGTCAGAGAGCCGGACCCCGTCCACGGAGCCGTCCTTCTCCTGAGTCTTCAGGAGATCCGGGAGGGGCTCGGAGTCTTCTTCTGCACCACTGTCCGTAGCCATCAAGAGGCTAAGTTCGGAGCGCACAAAGTGCGGTTTGAGCCGGTTGGTGTGGAGGACCCGAAGGGGGTTCCGGGAGGACCCCATGTCGATGAGGTAAGTGACGGGGCTTTTGCGCTCGACCACTTTGAAGGGCCCCGTCCACTTATCTTGCAGGGCACATGGTTCGGTGGGGGACATCACCCATACTTGCTGCCCAGGCTCGAATTCAACGGAGGAGGCATTGTGATCATACCACCTCTTCATGTCTTCCTGGCTGGCCTCGAGGTTCGCCTTGGCCATCTTCCTGAAGCGCCGGGTCTGGTTTCGTAAGGCCAGGATGTATTTGAAGACGTCTGGAGGGGTTGTTAGGGGAGCCATCTCCCAACCTTCCTTGACTAGGCTGAGTGGCCCTCGCACAGGGTGCCCGTACAGGAGTTCGAAGGGGCTAAAGCCGAGGGACTTCTGGGGAACTTCCCGGTAGGCGAAGAGGAGGCACGGGAGTAGTACATCCCACTGGCGACGGAGGGGCTCTCCCAATCCCCCAATCATCCCCTTGAGAGTGCGGTTAAAACGCTCCACTAGTCCGTTCCCTTGGGGGTGATAGGGGGTCGTGAATCTGTAGGTGACCCCGCATTGTTGCCAGAGGGACTTCATGTATTTGGATATGAAATTCGTGCCTCGGTCGCTGACGACTTCTCGGGGGAAGCCTACCCGGGAGAAGATCCCCATCAGGGCCCGGCCAACCACCGGAGCTGTCACTGTCCGTAGGGGCACCGCCTCGGGGTAGCGAGTGGCATGGTCCACTAGTACCAAGATGAACCGGTGTCCTTGTGCCGTGCGGGGGTCCAGAGGCCCCACAATGTCTATCCCCACCCTCTCGAACGGGGTGGTGACCACAGGGAAGGGTTGCAGAGGGGCCTTCAGCTTCCGACCACTCTTCCCGCTGGCTTGGCATGTGGGGCAAGATCGGCAGTGGTTCAGGACGTCATTCCTCATTTTTGGCCAGAAAAAGTGGGTCACCAGGCGACTGTACGTTTTGTCCTGACCCAGGTGTCCAGCCAGGGGGACATCGTGGGCCAGGTTGAGCAGAAAGTCTCGGAAGCGGAGCGGTACCACCAGAACTCGACCGGCCCCCAGCTCGGCGATTCTTTGCTCGCTGTAGAGCAGGTCGTTATCCCAGTAGACCCAGTGAGTTCCGGTGGTGTCCCCTGCGTTTTGGGTGCTGGCTTGTTGGCGGAGTCCCTCGAGGGAGGGACAGGTCTTTTGTTCCTGGCGGAACTGTTCTTGGGTGGGCCCCCCTTCTTGACGCCACTGAGCCAGACCCGGAAGGTCCTGGTGTTGCGCGTCCTCTTCGGTAGTCGGGTCCGGGAGGTCGGCCTCGCCGTTGTCTTCTACGGGGGCAACCGGGGGCGGAGGTGCTGGCCATTCGGGTTCTTCTGATCGGGGGGCGGCACGGGCGGCCCTGGACCGGGTGGTTATGCAGGCCCAGTCCGGGAGGCCCAGCATCCCCAGGTGCTCTCTTCTCTCGACGGTGGCCCACGGGGAACTCTCGAGGTCATTCCCCAGGAGGCAGTCCACGGGGGCATCGTCCCGGACCGTCACCTTCAGCAGGCCGGAGACTCCTCCCCATTCAAACGGGACGCAGGCCATCTTGCACATACTCTCAGAGTTATCTGCCGAGCGGACGGGGCAGAGAATGTTCGGCAGGATCTGCTCGGGCTTCACCAGGTGACAGCGGACGGCCGTCACGCTGGCGCCGGTGTCACGCAAGGCCTCGGCTCTATGTCCATTAATGGTCACCCACTGACCGTATTTTCTGGTGTTGGCAGGTAGGGGAGCCCGCGGGACCATGTCTCTTCCCCCTAAGCACGCCAGGACCATGGCGGCCGGTTCCCACCCTTGCTGGGCCGGCTCATACTCTTCGGGTTCCTCCGATGATCGCTCTTCCCCTAGGGCAGCGGCAGCTACCTGGCGGGGCTTGGGTGTTTGGTTTAGCGGGCAGCTCGGGTCATTGGCGTAGTGGCCTAGTCGCTGGCACCGGTGGCACGTGACGTTGGCTCGGTACCCAGGCCGCAACGGGGGGTTGCCCCGGCCGGCCAGAGGCGGGGTGCTGGCCACGGGTGTTGCTGGCAAGGCGTCTCTCCCTCGCCCCTGGCCCCCTCCTCCTCCCCGAGGACGGTGCTGGCCTTGGTTGCTTCTGTTCTGGTCGTGTGGCCCTTTCCGGCCCACTCGGGTGCTTTCCCACCGGTCAGCTTCGGCGGCGAGCTGCCGGGGGTCAGTCAGCTTACTGTCGAGGAGGTGCTGCCTGAGCTCGACGAAACAGTTGTTTGACAGGTGCTCCCATACCATAAGGTTGAAGAGTTGTTCGTAGGTGGTGACCTGACTTCCCTTGATCCAACCCTCGAAGGCCCGGCTGAAATAGTTCACGTATTCTACCCAAGTTGTACCTGGGATCCGGGTGCAATCTCTGAACCTCTGGCGGTACATCTCGGGCGTGAGGCCGTAGCGGGTGAGGAGGGCAGCCTTCATGTGGTCGTAGGACGACATTTGGTGATCGGGGAGCTGCAGCAGGGCATCGCGGCCCTCGTTGATAAATCTCCCCCAAAGTCCGGCTCCCCAATCACTCCGGTCGATCCGGTGGGAGGTCATTGCGATCTCATAGGCTTTAAACCACTGTTGTATGTCGTCTTCTCGGACATACTCGCGGACAACATCCTTGGGAATATGAACTTTTTTCTCAATTGGCCCCGGGGTGTGTGGTCGCTCAGGCACCCCCAGTTCCTTATTCTGTTTGCGCAGTTCTATTTCTGCTAGTCGGCGCTCGTGCTCGAGCGTTATTTTTTTCTCTTCCAGCTCTCTCTGTCTCTGCTTTTCTTCTCGTTCCTCTCGAAGCCGCATATGCTCGAGGTTGAGTTTCTGTTCAGCTAACTTGAGTTCCCCATCCATCTTGAGTCGTGCCATCTCCAACTCGTGTAATCTGACTCTGTCTCTTTCTCGGATCTCCTCCTGCGAGAGGCCCGTTCCCCGCTCCTCGGGAGCCGTGGCGTTCCCCTCTGGTGTGATGCTGTTTTGGTCTGGCGTGACGCTGCTTTGGTCGGAGGGTCCTGCGACCCCAGTTTCTGTCCATGACTCAAGAGCGCGCTTTAGATCATCCTTGGTACTCAGGCCGGTGGTAGCAATGCCAAGTTCTATGCAAAATTGTCTCAGTTCGCGGTGGTTGTATTCTTCTAATTTCTCCATTTGGAATTTCTCGGTGGGGCTGCTATCTTTGGTCGACATCGTGCTTATGTCGTGGGGTGAGCTACTCTCTGTACGATTACGCGTTGATTCGGATCGCGCCGCTGGCCACCAATGTTAGAAAAGGTAGACGGACCGGGAGGGTCGGCCGGGGTCAGGAGGAGAGGTCTCCGGGGAGAGCCGTCTCCAGCGATCGTACAGACAAGTAACTTCCCCCCCACAGACAGATGCCACACACGGATATGGTTCAGTGTTCTTTATAAGCACTTATTTAAGGTACGGTTGAATGATACAAGGAGGTCTGGACTCAGGGGTCCCCTCGATTAGAGTCTCGCAAGGTAGGGAAGGGGGTAGCGGGACAGTCTCTTTACCAATCAGGTAGTTCGGATGAGATGATGGTGAGCTCACAATCCTCGAGCTTGGTGGTTAGGTGGTACGGGCCGCGGCAGCGCCAGCAGGTCCCAGGAAGGTGGACGATGTACGGTCCGCGGCAGCGCCAGCAGGTCCCGGTGAGGATGGTCGGTACAACGGGCCGCGGCAGCGCCAGCAGGTCCCAGGAAGATGGACGATGTACGGTCCGCGGCAGCGCCAGCAGGTCCCGGTGAGGATGGTCGTTACAACGGGCCGCGGCAGCGCCAGCAGGTCCCAGGAAGATGGTCGATGTTCGGTCCGCGGCAGCGCCAGCAGGTCCCGGTGAGGATGAAGGTTGCAGAAGGCCGCGGCAGCGCCAGCAGGCAGGACGATGGTTCACAAGAGCGGGCTACGGCAGCGCCAGTAGACCGTCAGGGTTGAGTTCACTCGGTGTCTCTCGACTCCAGGATACAACTGCCTTCCTGCTCCGGAGCTGCCCCAGTTATAGGGCTGGTGCCCTTTGATGTCCGGACCCTCGCACTTGGAGGTCGGAGGGTCCGGGATGAAGGTGTCCAGACACCCAGCAGGGGGTGGAGCCAGTGCCTGGGGGAGCTGGGGGCGATCGGCACCTGGCGGGGGAGAGCCCTTGACACTTCGTTCTCCCATTGACCTGCCAAGTGGTCCGCTCACCTCCTGGGTGGATGGTGGTGCCGGGATGTCGGGGCCGGCCAGGCCCGGGGTTAGGGTCGAGGTGAGGCCACGCGGCCGCGTGGTGCAGGGCCCAAGATGGCGGCTTGACCCGACCGGGGAAGCCAGTGGAGCTGGACCCCGTGATGAGTAGAGGTCCGAGGGCAGAAGATCCGTCGGGAGACGGGGTACAGGTGCTTGTCGCGGGGAAATGCCAGGTGGGCCGGAGCTCGGGCCCTGCCGTGCGGGGAGGGAGCAAGCCGTCTGTGTGGCCTGTCCAACACTTCCCTTGGGGCGACCCGGAGGAGGAGCTAGCGGAGTGCAGGCCATTGCGGGTGTTTATAAAAATGGCTCCTTCGAGCTTTGAGCTGACGAGCTCCTGGACGACGCACCTGCGTGCCTGTGCGGGCACTGAGGCCCTTGACGGTTGCTTGGCGGCCCTCTCTTCCACCCCTAACTATTTTCTCTACTGAGGAGGGAGGTTATCCCGAAACCCGAGCCATGTCTCGGGCGATATTTTAAAACCCGGGACATGTATCAGGTCTAGAGATCATCAGTTCAACAAGTACTTACTTGCACCCACTGGGGTGAACCGCTCAAGAACTCCATCAGAGATCATCAGTTCACCAAGTACTTACTTGCACCCACTGGGGTGAACCACTCCAGAACTTCTTGTACCAGCTTCCCTGGGGGCGACCCGGAGGAGGAGCTAGCGGAGTGCGGTCCATTGCGGTTGTTTATAAAAATGGCTCCTTAGAGCTTTGAGCTGACGAGCTCCTGGACGACGCACCTGCGTGCCTGTGCGGCCACTGAGGCCCTTGACGGTTGCTTGGCGGCCCTCTCTTCCACCCCTAACTATTTTCTGTACTGAGGAGGGAAGTTATCCAGAAACCCGAGTCATGTCTCGGGCGATATTTTAAAACCCTGGACATGTATCGGGTCTAGAGGTCATCAGTTCAACAAGTACTTACTTGCACCCACTGGGGTGAACCACTCAAGAACTCCATCAGAGATCATCAGTTCAACAAGTACTTACTTGCACCCACTGGGGTGAACCACTCAAGAACTTCTTGTACCAGCTTCCCTTGGGGCGACCCGGAGGAGGAGCTAGCGGAGTGCGGTCCATTGCGGTTGTTTATAAAAATGGCTCCTTCGAGCTTTGAGCTGACGAGCTCCTGGACGACGCACCTGCGTGCCTGTGCGGGCAATGAAGCCCTTAACGGTTGCTTGGCGGCCCTCTCTTCCACCCCTAACTATTTTCTCTACTGAGGAGGAAAGTTATCCCGAAACCCGAGCCATGTCTCGGGCGATATTTTAAAACCTGGGACATGTATCGGGTCTAGAGATCATCAGTTCAACAAGTACTTACTTGCACGCACTGGGGTGAACCACTCAAGAACTCCATCAGAGATCATCAGTTCAACAAGTACTTACTTGCACCCACTGGGGTGAACCACTCAAGAACTTCTTGTACCAGCTTCCCTTGGGGCGACCTGGAGGAGGAGCTAGCGGAGTGCGGTCCATTGCAGTTGTTTATAAAAATGGCTCCTTCGAGCTTTGAGCTGACGAGCTCCTGGACGACGCACCTGCGTGCCTGTGCGGGCACTGAGGCACTTGACGGTTGCTTGGCGGCCCTCTCTTCCACCCCTAACTTTTTTCTTCACTGAGGAGGGAAGTTATCCCGAAACCCGAGCCATGTCTCGGGCGATATTTTAAAACCTGGGACATGTATCGGGTCTAGAGATCATCAGTTCAACAAGTACTTACTTGCACCCACTGGGGTGAACCGCTCAAGAACTCCATCAGAGATCATCAGTTCACCAAGTACTTACTTGCACCCACTTGGGTGAACCACTCAAGAACTTCTTGTACCAGCTTCCCTGGGGGCGACCCGGAGGAGGAGCTAGCGGAGTGCGGTCCATTGCGGTTGTTTATAAAAATGGCTCCTTCGAGCTTTGAGCTGACGAGCTCCTGGACGACGCACCTGCGTGCCTGTGCGGGCACTGAGGCCCTTGACGGTTGCTTGGCGGCCCTCTCTTCCACCCCTAACTATTTTCTCTACTGAGGAGGGAGGTTATCCTGAAACCCGAGTGTGAGAAGTTGGCCTGGTATATGATGCTCACTAGTTAAAGTGATCACCTTGTACCATGCCAAGCAACCCTTATGGTGTGGTTGTAAGTCAACCTTTTCGGACTAGCTGCCCTAGTGGTAGCGTAGGCTAAGCAGTCTTTGAGGCTAAACTCGTGACGCGTGTTAAGCAGGCTGTTTTACCAATAGTAACCCCCTTTTATACCAATGAAAGGACACCACACAGATATATATTCAAAATATATATATATTTATTTCTCAAAGTAACCCCTAGTCTCTTTATGAGCACAGGAGCACAAATCGTCAAACAAGATTATCACAGAATACACAGAAGTTGCACGTTATATGGATAGGCCCTGGTGGCCACTCAAACCATATACTAAAATAGTGGTATAAGTACCACGAACAGAAAAGGGAGAAGGCCTAGGGCCTCTAGAATCGCTGGGCCTACAAGGAGCTAACGTCAGTTAGTGACCAGGAGGTCCACGGGTGGCGTGTGCAGAGCAAATAGTCACACGCGTGCTCCCATAGGTTTCAATGGGTGCGTAAAAAGTACAAAGTTACTGCAAAGGAGATCTTCCGGGTTGACTAGGAACTTAAGATTTGGAACACAGGCACTAGAGATGTATTACTACACATGGGCACCGGAGTACCAGCTTTACCTCACCCACAGGAAGCGGGTGCATAGGCCTCAAAGTGCGTCGGGTTTCTTCTATCTGTTCCGTTGAGCCTGGGACAAAGATGCTGCAGGCGGTCGGTCGGGAAGAGATGCAGTGGATCCAAGAATGGATCGGAGATGTTGAAGACCTGTAAGCAGAGGGGACAGTGTTCACAGTCACTAGCCAGTGACCAGCGTGGCACCAGGTGGGTACCAGGCGATGTCGGGTGCAAACAGGTGATGAGGGGTAGCTTGTCTCCGCAGCCACGTGGTCCCTGAAGGTCGACGACGTCCAGGAGTCGGCTCACGAGCTGTCCCACGCAGGCTCTCGCTGTCGGCGGTGTCGGCGACTTGATCGAAGCAAACAAGCCTTGGCAAAAGCAATTGTAGAAGGATTCGGAAATCAGCTGTTGGTTCTGACCAGCAAGGTCAGAGGGATTGCTCCTTTGGAGGGGAGCAAGGGCCAGTCTGGAGCAACCAGACCAGCGGTGTTTGTCGTAGATTTCGTCGCCAAGATGGCCACTAGCCAGCGGGCCAGCAACCGGTTAGGCGCGTCGAGTGGCAAAATGCAGAAGGGCCCCACGCAGATCGTGGAGATGCTGGAGGGCTCACCTTTGGTGCAGATGCTGCTCGAGGGTTGGGCTTCTCAGGACCCAAAGCACAACTTGGAGGGAGCCTCGGTTGTTGCACTTGTCAGCTTGTCGTAGTCGTTCCAAGATGGCTGGCTCCACGGGTCTCGGTGCCTCCACGGGTCTCTTCTTTGCAGGGACTGTGGATCGGGCGGTGAGAGGTCTGGAGGTCCAGGTCTTGTCAGTCTCTGGGCTCGGGCTCCGGCGGGAGGCGGCGGCAAAGCAGACGTTGATGCGCTGGATGGTGCTTGCGTTAGCAAGGTGGTCACTCCCTGACCACAGGGGAGATTTTCTTCAGTCTTCTGTGCAGCAGAATGTCGAAGTTCCCGTCTTCTTCTTAGTTTCAAGTTGATTCCAGGATGTCTGAAGTCTTAGGACACAGCTCCTACCTTTATTCGGATTCTAGGGGCCGGACTACCTGCTAGGTCCCTCCCTATGGGTGGGACCAGGAAGGGGGGTGGTTACACCCCCAATCCTTTGTCCAGCTCGCCCCAGGCCCGGGACTGGTGTGCCCCAGGACCGGTTTGAACTGGCATATGCACCGAGGCTCCTTGTGAGCCACAGGCATGTCTGGTTTCTTTCAAGCCCTACCTGACCAATACACAAAATCCTGTCTGGGGTGGTGCATGCACCTCCCCTGGCAGGAAACCCTTTGTCCACACCTCCCAAGCTGGAAGGACTCCCAGCAGCAGGAGGGCAGACTTGTGTCTGTGGTGGCAGCATCCATTTTGTGGAGCTGAGGCTATGTCTGATTTTACCCGGGTTTCAGGTACTGTACATGTCGTGTCCCTCTAGAAGGGTGGAATGCTAACCCCGTCGCCAGAATTGGCGAGGGGTTAGTATTCCAATTCGTATGACACCTTACTCGACATGTTTTGATAAAGCCAAACCAAAGATAGCATTTAACCGCGAGGTTCATAATGCACTTAAGAGTATATGGTATGACGATATCTGGAAACAGTAGAAGGAAGTTGTTCCGACCACTGCAGACAGGCTCAGCTCATGCCAGAGCACCATCTCACATGGAACCAAGCACTCTGCCTTCAGGATTGTTAAGGCCTGCCATAGGAGTGACTTATAGGTTACCAGGTGTCCCATTTAAGGTTAGGTATAGGTATACTACACCTAAGTAAGAGGTGATTACACCAACTTACCCCAGCTGAGTGATCAGCCAGTTGTGTCAGATTGTTAGGCCAAGCCTGGGGTGGCATAATACATGCTGCAGCCCTTGGCAGGCCTTGGGTACACCAATGCCCTGGGTACCTAGTGTACACTGGTACAGGGGCTGACAGGGTGATCCACTTCCAATTGGTTATGCACCTAGGGTGCATAGTTTTAATTTAGTAGAGAGAACAGCAGGCTGGGGGTCTGATTGGCAGGCCCACAGCCTCAATATGTCAAAAACCAGTGAAGCAAAAAGCAAAAATTTGGGTGACCATAGGATAGCAGACCCTACTCTCCTACACAACCCCCCCCCAAACGCTGGGACATTAAACTAGCCTTGACCAGTCTCGTCTTCATGTCCTAAGTGGAAGTACCTGGAGAGACCATCTGCATTCCCATGGTCAGTACCTGGCCGGTGCTCCACTGTAAAGTCCATCCCCTGTAGGGAAATGGACCACCTAAGCAGTTTGGGGTTTTCACCCTTCATCTGATTTAGCCACAAGAGGGGCTTATGGTCGGTCTGAATCTTGAAGTGAGTGCCAAACAAGTATGGCCTCAGCTTCTTCAGGGCCCACACCACAGCAAAGGCCTCCCTCTCAATAGCTGACCAATTCTTCTCTCTGGGGGTCAACCTTCTGCTAATAAAAGCAATGGGTTGGTCTTGACCATCTACATTAAGTTGTGACAGCACAGCTCCCACACCCAACTCAGAAGCATCTGTTTGGACAATAAACTCTTTGGAGTAGTCAGGACTTTTCAGGATAGGTGCAGAGCACATGGCCTCCTTCAGGTCATCAAATGCCTTTTGACAGCTTACTGTCCACTGAACCTTTTTGGGCATCTTCTTGGATGTCAGATCATTAAGAGGAGTCACAATGGACCCATAGTTCTTAACAAACTTCCTGTAATACCCAGTCAAGCCCAAGAAAGCTCGAACTTGAGTCTGGGTGGTTGGAGGGGACCAATCCTTGATGGACTGTATCTTACTCTCCAGTGGTTGAACTTGGCCCCCACCTACAAGGTGGCCCAAATACACAACCTTACTCTGCCCTATCTGGCACTTAGTAGCCTTGATAGTGAGGCCTGCCCTTTGCAGAGCCTCAAGAGCCTTCTTCAGGTGGATCAGGTGATCCTCCCAGGTGGAACTAAAGACAGCAATGTCATCAAGATATGCTGCGCAAAAGTCATCCAACCCAGTAAGGACTTGGTTCACCAGCCTTTGGAAGGTGGCAGGTGCATTCTTCAGACCAAAGGGCATCACCACAAACTGATAATGCCCACCTGGGGTTGAGAATGCTGTTTTGGCCTTAGACTCCTCAGCTAATCTGATTTGCCAATAGCCAGCTGTCAAGTCAAATGTGCTCAAAAACTTTGCAGAAGCTAGTTTGTCTATGAGCTCATCTGCCCTTGGAATAGGGTGTGCATCTGTCCTGGTGACAGCATTGAGTCCTCTGTAGTCCACACAGAACCTCATCTCTCTCTTGCCATCTTTGGTGTGAGGTTTGGGGACCAGAACCACTGGGCTAGCCCAGGGGCTCTCTGAGGGTTCAATGACACCTAATTCCAGCATTTTATGTACCTCAGCCTTTATACAGTCCCTGACGTGGTCAGGTTGTCTGTAAAGTTTGTTCTTTACAGGCAGACTGTCACCAGTGTCCACAACATGGGTACACCAGTCAGTTTGACTAGGTATCAAGGAAAACATATGTGAAAATGATTGTAGAACCTGTCTACATTCAGTCTGCTGATGGGCAGTGAGGTTGCCTCCAAGGGTCACTCCTTCAACTGAGCCATCTTCAGGGTTCTGAGACAACAGGTCTGGGAGAGGGTCACTCTCTTCCTCCTGTCCCTCATCTGTAGCCATGAGCAAGCCCATGTCTGCCCTGTCAACATATGCTTTAAGCCTGTTAACATGGAGTACCCTGTGGGGACTCCTGGGAGTTCCTAGGTCCACCAAGTAGGTGACCTCTCCCTTCTTTTCCAGGATTGTATGGGGTCCAGACCATTTGTCTTGGAGTGCTGCTGGGGCCACTGGCTCCAACACCCATACCTTCTGTCCTGGCTGATACTCAACCAAGACAGCCTTTTGGTCATGCCAAGCTTTCTGTAAGGCCTGGCTTGCCTCAAGGTTTTTGGATGCCTTCTCCATATACTCAGCCATCCTGGAGCGGAGACCAAGTACATAGTCCACTATGTCTAGCTTAGGCTTTTTGAGAGGTAACTCCCATCCTTCCTTCACCAAACACAGTGGGCCTCTCACAGGGTGCCCAAACAACAATTCAAAGGGGCTGTAGCCAACTCCTTTTTGTGGGACCTCTCTGTAAGCAAACAGAAGGCAGGGTAGAAGGATATCCCATCTTCGCCTGAGCTTTTCAGGTAATCCTTTGATCATACCCTTTAGGGTCTTGTTGAATCTCTCAACAAGCCCATTGCATTGTGGGTGATAAGGGGTGGTGAACTTGTAGTTGACACCACATTCCTTCCACATAGCTGTCAAGTATCCTGACATAAAGTTGGTACCTCTGTCAGATACTACCTCCTTAGGAAACCCCACTCTGGAGAATACTCCCAGCAGGGCCCTGGCCACAACAGGTGCTGTAGTGGTCCTAAGGGGAATTGCCTCTGGATACCTGGTGGCATGATCCACTACCACCAGTATAAATCTGTGCCCAGATGCAGTGGGAGGATCCATGGGACCCACTATGTCTATTCCCACTCTTTCAAAGGGAACCCCCACCACAGGTAGTGGTATCAGGGGGGCCTTTGTTGTGCCACCTGATTTGCCACTGGCTTGGCAGGTAACACAGGAGCGACAAAACTCCTTTGTATCTTCATTCATGTGAGGCCAGTGAAAGTGAGGGACAAGCCTGTCCCAAGTCTTGTTCTGGCCTAAGTGTCCTGCTAAAGGAATATCATGGGCCAAGGTAAGAAGGAAGCCCCTAAATTGCAGAGGTATAACCAACCTCCTGGTTGCACCAGGCTTGGGGTCTCTAGCCTCTGAATAAAGGAGCCCTTCATCCCAATACACTTTATGGGTACCTTGAGCATTCCCAGCAGCCTCAGCAGCAGCCAGCTGTCTGAGGGGTTCAAGAGAGGGACAGGATAACTGAGCCTGCCTCAAGTCAGCCCTTGAAGGTCCCCCTGTCCCCAGAAACCCAACCTGGTCAGGTTCAAGCTCTTCAGGGACAGTTCCTTCAGGGTCCTCTAGATCAGCTTCCTGGGAAGGCTGATCATCACTCTGAGGCAGGGGGGAAGGCACAGCCTTGACCCTCCTGTTCTTCTTCTTGGTAGGTGCTTGGTCCATTGTTCCAGGATCCAAGACCTGTGGTTCAGTGAGGCACTTTTTGGCCTGTGACCTGGTCACAGCAAGGACATGTGATGATATACCTAACATCTCTGCATGAGTCCTGTACTCCACTTCTGACCATAGAGAACTCTCTAGGTCATTGCCCAACAAACATTCTACTGGGAGGTCTGCACTAACCACAACCCTTTTGAGGCCAGTTACCCCTCCCCATGAGAAGTTAACAACTGCCACACTGTGTGAAGTAGTGGCATTGCTGGCATTGGTCACCAGGTAGTTCTCACCTGGTATGTACTGTCCAGGGTCCACAAAGCCTGGTGTCACCATAGTGACACTGGCACATGTGTCCCTGTAGGCTTGAGCCACTTTGTCATTAATTAAAGGAGTCTGTCTGTACTTGCCCAGGTTACTGGGGCTCACAGTCAGGGACAAATCAATGTCCCCATCACAGATCAAGACTGCCTGTGTAAGGGTTCTGTCTAAGTCAGAATCTCCTTCAGTTCCCATAGTGATTCCCACTACACCCTTTGTCTGGGGACCAACACTGCTAACAGTAGTACTGGGAGCAGGTGCCTTAGGGGCAACAGTGTTGGGGGCTCCACCCTTTTTGCAATCACTAGTCCAGTGAGTTGTATTTTTACAATGATTGCACCAGGGTTTCTTTTGACCTTCTTTCTTCTTCTTGGACTGTTGGGACCCACCCTCCTTAGTAGTAGTTTGGGGCCCTGTTGAAGACTTCTGGTCTTTAGGTTTCTGATCTCCACCCTTTTGGTCTGTTTTCTTCTGATCACCCCCTTGGCCCTGGTTCTGGTTCTTTTGCTTAACCCTGGTTCTGACCCATTTGTCTGCCTTCTTTCCCAATTCTTGGGGAGAGGTCAGATCAGAGTCAACCAAGTGTTGATGCAGTTGCTGGTTTTGACAGTTATTTAAAATCTGTTCTCTCATCATCAAATTATACAATCCTGTAAAATCAGATACCTTACTTCCCAGCAACCAACCCTCCAAAGCCTTAGTGGCACATTCAATGTATTCAGACCAGTCCTGAGTCTGTGTCTTTTGGGTGTCTCTGAACATTAACCTGTACTGCTCAGTGGTTAAGCCTAACCCATCAACTAGAACACTCTTCAGGACTCTGTAGTTTCTGACATCCTCTTCTCTAACAGTGAGGAGTCTGTCTCTGCCTCTTCCTTCAAAGGAGAGCCAGAGGATTGCTGCCCACTGATCTTCAGGAACCTGCTGTACTTTGCAGGCTCTCTCAAGAGCAGTTATCCACTTGTGGATGTCATCCCCACTTTTGTAGGGGGGCACAACCTTAGACAGGTTTCTATTGTCGAAAACCCTATCTTTGTCCTTAGGGACAATGCTGCCACCAGTGGGTATAGACCCACTCTCTTTATGCTGTCTAGCCTTGCTAAGTTTCTCTTCCATCAGGGCTACTTCTAGCTCCTGCTTCCTGATCCTCAGCTGGGCCTCTTGCATCTTGGCCTCATGTTCCCTCCTCTGAGGGGTGGTCATCCTTCTCCTGGAGTGACCTTGAGAGCCTCTAGAGCCATGGGAAGCATTGGAGTCACCTGAGCGATTCCTTTGCCTTCCAAGCCCTGTGTTAAGTCCACTGGGGAGATCCAGTGGGTTGAACCCACTGTCAGTCCCCAATAGCCTTGGTTTAGCTGGGCCAAGTATAATACTTGGCACTGGGCTAGTTCTCCCTTCATCCTCACTACTGTCAGTATCCTTTTCACTCTCATCCTCTGTGGTAGGCATCCCATCTAAGGGGTGACTATTGGGAAGGGGTACTTCAGTGGCATCTTTAGAAGGGGGGCCTCCTGTTCCTGTCCCTAAGGGGGCTAACTGGGAAGCTTTCTTGAGTGCTCTCTGATTCTCATCATTCTGTAAGAGCTCTCTGAGCTCAGCAGAGTTTGGGTTCTTGGGCTGTTTAAGGCCTCTAAGAGTTGCCAAATGCCTGAGCTCATTCTGATTAAGGGTAGCAAAGCTGGATGGTGCCCTCTGGGGGTCACTCTCAACAGAGATGGGTACAGTGGACCCCTCTGCCCCGGCCATTGCTCTTAAGTGTGGGTGGATGTGTTGCAATCTACCTACACTTGGGTTTACCTACTAAACCTATCTAGTAGTTGTAGTCAGGGTGTGCTACTCCCTTTGCTCTACAACAACTAAGTTCAGTAGAACTTAAGTATATCTAATCTTGTTTTATATGTACCTACAGGTACCTATGTGATCTTTCAATTGGTAACCAAGAGATTACAATGGTAAAACACAGCAAGCTCAAATCCAACCGCTGCTCACCAATGTGAGAAGTTGGCCTGGTATATGATGCTCACTAGTTAAAGTGATCACCGTGTACCATGCCAAGCAACCCTTATGGTGTGGTTGTAAGTCAACCTTTTCGGACTAGCTGCCCTAGTGGTAGCGTAGGCTAAGCAGTCTTTGAGGCTAAACTCGTGACGCGTGTTAAGCAGGCTGTTTTACCAATAGTAACCCCCTTTTATACCAATGAAAGGACACCACACAGATATATATTCAAAATATATATATATTTATTTCTCAAAGTAACCCCTAGTCTCTTTATGAGCACAGGAGCACAAATCGTCAAACAAGATTATCACAGAATACACAGAAGTTGCACGTTATATGGATAGGCCCTGGTGGCCACTCAAACCATATACTAAAATAGTGGTATAAGTACCACGAACAGAAAAGGGAGAAGGCCTAGGGCCTCTAGAATCGCTGGGCCTACAAGGAGCTAACGTCAGTTAGTGACCAGGAGGTCCACGGGTGGCGTGTGCAGAGCAAATAGTCACACGCGTGCTCCCATAGGTTTCAATGGGTGCGTAAAAAGTACAAAGTTACTGCAAAGGAGATCTTCCGGGTTGACTAGGAACTTAAGATTTGGAACACAGGCACTAGAGATGTATTACTACACATGGGCACCGGAGTACCAGCTTTACCTCACCCACAGGAAGCGGGTGCATAGGCCTCAAAGTGCGTCGGGTTTCTTCTATCTGTTCCGTTGAGCCTGGGACAAAGATGCTGCAGGCGGTCGGTCGGGAAGAGATGCAGTGGATCCAAGAGTGGATCGGAGATGTTGAAGACCTGTAAGCAGAGGGGACAGTGTTCACAGTCACTAGCCAGTGACCAGCGTGGCACCAGGTGGGTACCAGGCGATGTCGGGTGCAAACAGGTGATGAGGGGTAGCTTGTCTCCGCAGCCACGTGGTCCCTGAAGGTCGACGACGTCCAGGAGTCGGCTCACGAGCTGTCCCACGCAGGCTCTCGCTGTCGGCGGTGTCGGCGACTTGATCGAAGCAAACAAGCCTTGGCAAAAGCAATTGTAGAAGGATTCGGAAATCAGCTGTTGGTTCTGACCAGCAAGGTCAGAGGGATTGCTCCTTTGGAGGGGAGCAAGGGCCAGTCTGGAGCAACCAGACCAGCGGTGTTTGTCGTAGATTTCGTCGCCAAGATGGCCACTAGCCAGCGGGCCAGCAACCGGTTAGGCGCGTCGAGTGGCAAAATGCAGAAGGGCCCCACGCAGATCGTGGAGATGCTGGAGGGCTCACCTTTGGTGCAGATGCTGCTCGAGGGTTGGGCTTCTCAGGACCCAAAGCACAACTTGGAGGGAGCCTCGGTTGTTGCACTTGTCAGCTTGTCGTAGTCGTTCCAAGATGGCTGGCTCCACGGGTCTCGGTGCCTCCACGGGTCTCTTCTTTGCAGGGACTGTGGATCGGGCGGTGAGAGGTCTGGAGGTCCAGGTCTTGTCAGTCTCTGGGCTCGGGCTCCGGCGGGAGGCGGCGGCAAAGCAGACGTTGATGCGCTGGATGGTGCTTGCGTTAGCAAGGTGGTCACTCCCTGACCACAGGGGAGATTTTCTTCAGTCTTCTGTGCAGCAGAATGTCGAAGTTCCCGTCTTCTTCTTAGTTTCAAGTTGATTCCAGGATGTCTGAAGTCTTAGGACACAGCTCCTACCTTTATTCGGATTCTAGGGGCCGGACTACCTGCTAGGTCCCTCCCTATGGGTGGGACCAGGAAGGGGGGTGGTTACACCCCCAATCCTTTGTCCAGCTCGCCCCAGGCCCGGGACTGGTGTGCCCCAGGACCGGTTTGAACTGGCATATGCACCGAGGCTCCTTGTGAGCCACAGGCATGTCTGGTTTCTTTCAAGCCCTACCTGACCAATACACAAAATCCTGTCTGGGGTGGTGCATGCACCTCCCCTGGCAGGAAACCCTTTGTCCACACCTCCCAAGCTGGAAGGACTCCCAGCAGCAGGAGGGCAGACTTGTGTCTGTGGTGGCAGCATCCATTTTGTGGAGCTGAGGCTATGTCTGATTTTACCCGGGTTTCAGGTACTGTACATGTCGTGTCCCTCTAGAAGGGTGGAATGCTAACCCCGTCGCCAGAATTGGCGAGGGGTTAGTATTCCAATTCGTATGACACCTTACTCGACATGTTTTGATAAAGCCAAACCAAAGATAGCATTTAACCGCGAGGTTCATAATGCACTTAAGAGTATATGGTATGACGATATCTGGAAACAGTAGAAGGAAGTTGTTCCGACCACTGCAGACAGGCTCAGCTCATGCCAGAGCACCATCTCACATGGAACCAAGCACTCTGCCTTCAGGATTGTTAAGGCCTGCCATAGGAGTGACTTATAGGTTACCAGGTGTCCCATTTAAGGTTAGGTATAGGTATACTACACCTAAGTAAGAGGTGATTACACCAACTTACCCCAGCTGAGTGATCAGCCAGTTGTGTCAGATTGTTAGGCCAAGCCTGGGGTGGCATAATACATGCTGCAGCCCTTGGCAGGCCTTGGGTACACCAATGCCCTGGGTACCTAGTGTACACTGGTACAGGGGCTGACAGGGTGATCCACTTCCAATTGGTTATGCACCTAGGGTGCATAGTTTTAATTTAGTAGAGAGAACAGCAGGCTGGGGGTCTGATTGGCAGGCCCACAGCCTCAATATGTCAAAAACCAGTGAAGCAAAAAGCAAAAATTTGGGTGACCATAGGATAGCAGACCCTACTCTCCTACACCGAGCCATGTCTCGGGCGATATTTTAAAACCCGGGACATGTATCGGGTCTAGAGATCATCAGTTCAACAAGTACTTACTTGCACCCACTGGGGTGAACCGCTCAAGAACTCCATCAGAGATCATCAGTTCACCAAGTACTTACTTGCACCCACTGGGGTGAACCACTCCAGAACTTCTTGTACCAGCTTCCCTGGGGGCGACCCGGAGGAGGAGCTAGCGGAGTGCGGTCCATTGCGGTTGTTTATAAAAATGGCTCCTTCGAGCTTTGAGCTGACGAGCTCCTGGACGACGCACCTGCGTGCCTGTGCGGCCACTGAGGCCCTTGACGGTTGCTTGGCGGCCCTCTCTTCCACCCCTAACTATTTTCTGTACTGAGGAGGGAAGTTATCCCGAAACCCGAGTCATGTCTCGGGCGATATTTTAAAACCCTGGACATGTATCGGGTCTAGAGGTCATCAGTTCAACAAGTACTTACTTGCACCCACTGGGGTGAACCACTCAAGAACTCCATCAGAGATCATCAGTTCAACAAGTACTTACTTGCACCCACTGGGGTGAACCACTCAAGAACTTCTTGTACCAGCTTCCCTTGGGGCGACCCGGAGGAGGAGCTAGCGGAGTGCGGTCCTTTGCGGTTGTTTATAAAAATGGCTCCTTCGAGCTTTGAGCTGACGAGCTCCTGGACGACGCACCTGCGTGCCTGTGCGGGCAATGAAGCCCTTAACGGTTGCTTGGCGGCCCTCTCTTCCACCCCTAACTATTTTCTCTACTGAGGAGGAAAGTTATCCCGAAACCCGAGCCATGTCTCGGGCGATATTTTAAAACCTGGGACATGTATCGGGTCTAGAGATCATCAGTTCAACAAGTACTTACTTGCACGCACTGGGGTGAACCACTCAAGAACTCCATCAGAGATCATCAGTTCAACAAGTACTTACTTGCACCCACTGGGGTGAACCACTCAAGAACTTCTTGTACCAGCTTCCCTTGGGGCGACCTGGAGGAGGAGCTAGCGGAGTGCGGTCCATTTCAGTTGTTTATAAAAATGGCTCCTTCGAGCTTTGAGCTGACGAGCTCCTGGACGACACACCTGCGTGCCTGTGCGGGCACTGAGGCCCTTGACGGTTGCTTGGCAGCCCTCTCTTCCACCCCTAACTTTTTTCTTCACTGAGGAGGGAAGTTATCCCGAAACCCGAGCCATGTCTCGGGCGATATTTTAAAACCTGGGACATGTATCGGGTCTAGAGATCATCAGTTCAACAAGTACTTACTTGCACCCACTGGGGTGAACCGCTCAAGAACTCCATCAGAGATCATCAGTTCACCAAGTACTTACTTGCACCCACTGGGGTGAACCACTCAAGAACTTCTTGTACCAGCTTCCCTGGGGGCGACCCGGAGGAGGAGCTAGCGGAGTGCGGTCCATTGCGGTTGTTTATAAAAATGGCTCCTTCGAGCTTTGAGCTGACGAGCTCCTGGACGACGCACCTGCGTGCCTGTGCGGGCACTGAGGCCCTTGACGGTTGCTTGGCGGCCCTCTCTTCCACCCCTAACTATTTTCTCTACTGAGGAGGGAGGTTATCCCGAAACCCGAGCCATGTCTCGGGCGATATTTTAAAACCCGGGACATGTATCGGGTCTAGAGATCATCAGTTCAACAAGTACTTACTTGCACCCACTGGGGTGAACCGCTCAAGAACTCCATCAGAGATCATCAGTTCACCAAGTACTTACTTGCACCCACTGGGGTGAACCACTCCAGAACTTCTTGTACCAGCTTCCCTGGGGGCGACCCGGAGGAGGAGCTAGCGGAGTGCGGTCCATTGCGGTTGTTTATAAAAATGGCTCCTTCGAGCTTTGAGCTGACGAGCTCCTGGACGACGCACCTGCGTGCCTGTGCGGCCACTGAGGCCCTTGACGGTTGCTTGGTGGCCCTCTCTTCCACCCCTAACTATTTTCTGTACTGAGGAGGGAAGTTATCCCGAAACCCGAGTCATGTCTCGGGCGATATTTTAAAACCCTGGACATGTATCGGGTCTAGAGGTCATCAGTTCAACAAGTACTTACTTGCACCCACTGGGGTGAACCACTCAAGAACTCCATCAGAGATCATCAGTTCAACAAGTACTTACTTGCACCCACTGGGGTGAACCACTCAAGAACTTCTTGTACCAGCTTCCCTTGGGGCGACCCGGAGGAGGAGCTAGCGGAGTGCGGTCCATTGCGGTTGTTTATAAAAATGGCTCCTTCGAGCTTTGAGCTGACGAGCTCCTGGACGACGCACCTGCGTGCCTGTGCGGGCAATGAAGCCCTTAACGGTTGCTTGGCGGCCCTCTCTTCCACCCCTAACTATTTTCTCTACTGAGGAGGAAAGTTATCCCGAAACCCGAGCCATGTCTCGGGCGATATTTTAAAACCTGGGACATGTATCGGGTCTAGAGATCATCAGTTCAACAAGTACTTACTTGCACGCACTGGGGTGAACCACTCAAGAACTCCATCAGAGATCATCAGTTCAACAAGTACTTACTTGCACCCACTGGGGTGAACCACTCAAGAACTTCTTGTACCAGCTTCCCTTGGGGCGACCTGGAGGAGGAGCTAGCGGAGTGCGGTCCATTGCAGTTTGTTGGACAGGCCACACAGACGGCTTGCTCCCTCCCTGCACGGCAGGGCCCGCGCTCCGGCCCACCTGGCATTTCCCCACGATAAGCACCTGTACCCCGTCTCCCGACGGATCTTCTGCCCTCGGACCTCTACTCATCACGGGGTCCAGCTCCACCGGCTTCCCCGGTCGGGTCAAGCCGCCATCTTGGGCCCTGCACCACGCGGCCGCGTGGCCTCACCTCGACCCTAACCCCGGGCCTGGCCGGCCCCGACATCCCGGCACCACCATCCACCCAGGAGGTGAGCGGACCACTTGGCAGGTCAATGGGAGAACGAAGTGTTAAGGGCTCTCCCCCGCCAGGTGCCGATCGCCCCCAGCTCCCCCAGGCACTGGCTCCACCCCCTGCTGGGTGTCTGGACACCTTCATCCCGGACCCTCCGACCTCCAAGTGTGAGGGTCCGGACATCAAAGGGCACCAGCCCTATAACTGGGGCAGCTCCGGAGCAGGAAGGCAGTTGTATCCTGGAGTCGAGAGACACCGAGTGAACTCAACCTTGACGGTCTACTGGCGCTGCCGTAGCCCGCTCTTGTGAACCATCGTCCTGCCTGCTGGCGCTGCCGCGGCCTTCTGCAACCTTCATCTTCCTGGGACCTGCTGGCGCTGCCGCGGCCCGTTGTAACGATCATCTTCACCGGGACCTGCTGGCGCTGCCGCGGACCGTACATCTTCCTGGGACCTGCTGGCGCTGCCGCGGCCCGTTGTAACGATCATCTTCACCGGGACCTGCTGGCGCTGCCGCGGACCGTACATCTTCCTGGGACCTGCTGGCGCTGCCGCGGCCCGTTGTAACGATCCTCTTCACCGGGACCTGCTGGCGCTGCCGCGGACCGTACATCTTCCTGGGACCTGCTGGCGCTGCCGCGGCCCGTTGTACCGACCATCTTTCTGGGACCTGCTGGCGCTGCCGCGGCCCGTACCACCTAACCACCAAGCTCGAGGATTGTGAGCTCATCATCATCTCATCCGAACTACCTGATTGGTAAAGAGACTGTCCCGCTACCCCCTTCCCTACCTTGCGAGACTCTAATCGAGGGGACCCCTGAGTCCAGACCTCCTTGTACCATTCAACCGTACCTTAAATAAGTGCTTATAAAGAACACTGAACCATATCCGTGTGTGGTATCTGTCTGTGGGGGGGGAAGTTACTTGTCTGTACGATCGCTGGAGACGGCTCTCCCCGGAGACCTCTCCTATTGACCCCGGCCGACCCTCCCGGTCCGTCTACCTTTTCTAACATTGGTGGCCAGCGGCGCGATCCGAATCAACGCGTAATCGTACAGAGAGTAGCTCACCCCACGACATAAGCACGATGTCGACCAAAGATAGCAGCCCCACCGAGAAATTCCAAATGGAGAAATTAGAAGAATACAACCACCGCGAACTGAGACAATTTTGCATAGAACTTGGCATTGCTACCACCGGCCTGAGTACCAAGGATGATCTAAAGCGCGCTCTTGAGTCATGGACAGAAACTGGGGTCGCAGGACCCCCCGACCAAAGCAGCGCCACACCAGACCAAAACAGCATCACACCAGAGGGGAACGCCACGGCTCCCGAGGAGCGGGGAACGGGCCTCTCGCAGGAGGAGATCCGAGAAAGAGACAGAGTCAGATTACACGAGTTGGAGATGGCACGACTCAAGATGGATGGGGAACTCAAGTTAGCTGAACAGAAACTCAACCTCGAGCATATGCGGCTTCGAGAGGAGCGAGAAGAAAAGCAGAGACAGAGAGAGCTGGAAGAGAAAAAAATAACGCTCGAGCACGAGCGCCGACTAGCGGAAATAGAACTGCGCAAACAGAATAAGGAACTGGGGGTGCCTGAGCGACCACACACCCCGGGGCCAATTGAGAAAAAAGTTCATATCCCCAAGGATGTTGTCCGCGAGTATGTCCGAGAAGACGACATACAACAGTGGTTTAAAGCCTATGAGATCGCAATGACCTCCCACCGGATCGACCGGAGTGATTGGGGAGCCGGACTTTGGGGGAGATTTATCAACGAGGGTCGCGATGCCCTGCTGCAGCTCCCCGATCACCAAATGTCGTCCTACGACCACATGAAGGCTGCCCTCCTCACCCGCTACGGCCTCACGCCCGAGATGTACCGCCAGAGGTTCAGAGATTGCACCCGGATCCCAGGTACAACTTGGGTAGAATACGTGAACTATTTCAGCCGAGCCTTCGAGGGTTGGATCAAGGGAAGTCAGGTCACCACCTACGAACAACTCTTCAACCTTATGGTATGGGAGCACCTGTCCAACAACTGTTTCGTCGAGCTCAGGCAGCACCTCCTCGACAGTAAGCTGACTGACCCCCGGCAGCTCGCCGCCGAAGCTGACCGGTGGGAAAGCACCCGAGTGGGCCGGAAGGGGCCACACGACCAGAACAGAAGCAACCAAGGCCAGCACCGTCCTCGGGGAGGAGGAGGGGGCCAGGGGCGAGGGAGAGACGCCTTGCCAGCAACACCCGTGGCCAGCACCCCGCCCCCGGCCGGCCGGGGCAACCCCCCGTTGCGGCCTGGGTACCGAGCCAACGTCACGTGCCACCGGTGCCAGCGACTAGGCCACTACGCCAGTGACCCGAGCTGCCCGCTAAACCAAACACCCAAGCCCCGCCAGGTAGCTGCCGCTGCCCTAGGGGAAGAGCGATCATCGGAGGAACCCGAAGAGTATGAGCCGGCCCAGCAAGGGTGGGAACCGGCCGCCATGGTCCTGGCGTGCTTAGGGGGAAGAGACATGGTCCCGCGGGCTCCCCTACCCGCCAACACCAGAAAATACGGTCAGTGGGTGACCATTAATGGACAGAGAGCCGAGGCCTTGCGTGACACCGGCGCCAGCGTGACGGCCGTCCGCTGTCACCTGGTGAAGCCCGAGCAGATCCTGCCGAACATTCTCTGCCCCGTCCGCTCGGCAGATAACTCTGAGAGTATGTGTAAGATGGCCTGCGTCCCGTTTGAATGGGGAGGAGTCTCCGGCCTGCTGAAGGTGACGGTCCGGGACGATGCCCCCGTGGACTGCCTCCTGGGGAATGACCTCGAGAGTTCCCCGTGGGCCACCGTCGAGAGAAGAGAGCACCTGGGGATGCTGGGCCTCCCGGACTGGGCCTGCATAACCACCCGGTCCATGGCCGCCCGTGCCGCCCCCCGATCAGAAGAACCCGAATGGCCAGCACCTCCGCCCCCGGTTGCCCCCGTAGAGGACAACGGCGAGGCCGACCTCCCGGACCCGACTACCGAAGAGGACGCGCAACACCAGGACCTTCCGGATCTGGCTCAGTGGCGTCAAGAAGGGGGGCCCACCCAAGAACAGTTCCGCCAGGAACAAAAGACCTGTCCCTCCCTCGAGGGACTCCGCCAACAAGCCAGCACCCAAAACGCAGGGGACACCACCGGAACTCACTGGGTCTACTGGGATAACGACCTGCTCTACAGCGAGCAAAGAATCGCCGAGCTGGGGGCCGGTCGAGTTCTGGTGGTACCGCTCCGCTTCCGAGACTTTCTGCTCAACCTGGCCCACGATGTCCCCCTGGCTGGACACCTGGGTCAGGACAAAACGTACAGTCGCCTGGTGACCCACTTTTTCTGGCCAAAAATGAGGAATGACGTCCTGAACCACTGCCGATCTTGCCCCACATGCCAAGCCAGCGGGAAGAGTTGTCGGAAGCTGAAGGCCCCTCTGCAACCCTTCCCTGTGGTCACCACCCCGTTCGAGAGGGTGGGGATAGACATTGTGGGGCCTCTGGACCCCCGCACGGCACAAGGACACCGGTTCATCTTGGTACTAGTGGACCATGCCACCCGCTACCCCGAGGCGGTGCCCCTACGGACAGTGACAGCTCCGGTGGTTGGCCGGGCCCTGATGGGGATCTTCTCCCGGGTAGGCTTCCCCCGAGAAGTCGTCAGCGACCGAGGCACGAATTTCATATCCAAATACATGAAGTCCCTCTGGCAACAATGCGGGGTCACCTACAGATTCACGACCCCCTATCACCCCCAAGGGAACGGACTAGTGGAGCGTTTTAACCGCACTCTCAAGGGGATGATTGGGGGATTGGAAGAGCCCCTCCGTCGCCAGTGGGATGTACTACTCCCGTGCCTCCTCTTCGCCTACCGGGAAGTTCCCCAGAAGTCCCTCGGCTTTAGCCCCTTCGAACTCCTGTACGGGCACCCTGTGCGAGGGCCACTCAGCCTAGTCAAGGAAGGTTGGGAGATGGCTCCCCTAACGACCCCTCCAGACGTCTTCAAATACATCATGGCCTTACGAAACCAGACCCGGCGCTTCAGGGAGATGGCCAAGGCGAACCTCGAGGCCAGCCAGGAGGACATGAAGAGGTGGTATGATCACAATGCCTCCTCCGTTGAATTCGAGCCTGGGCAGCAGGTATGGGTGATGTCCCCCACCGAACCATGTGCCCTGCAAGATAAGTGGACGGGGCCCTTCAGAGTGGTCGAGCGCAAAAGCCCCGTCACTTACCTCATCGACATGGGGTCCTCCCGGAACCCCCTTCGGGTCCTCCACACCAACCGGCTCAAACCGCACTTTGTGCGCTCCGAACTTAGCCTCTTGATGGCTACGGACAGTGGTGCAGAAGAAGACTCCGAGCCCCTCCCGGATCTCCTGAAGACTCAGGAGAAGGACGGCTCCGTGGACGGGGTCCGGCTCTCTGACGCCCTCACTTCGGAGCAACGCCAGGACTGCCGGAACCTCCTGCTGCAGTTCGCTGCCCTGTTCTCCCTCACCCCCGGGGTCACCCCTTGGTGTTTGCACGACGTAGACACCGGGGACAGTCCCCCTGTCCGGCACCGGGCCTACCGCGTACCAGATCGGGTACGGGCCTGCATACAGGAGGAAGTGGCCAAGATGCTCACGATCGGGGTCATCGAGCCCTCGGACAGTCCCTGGGCTAGCCCGGTTGTATTAGTCCCCAAAGCCGCTGCCCCCGGCACCGCACCTGAACTGAGATTCTGCGTCGACTACCGGGGCTTGAACGCTGTCACCCGGACCGACGCTCATCCCATCCCCCGAGCAGACGAGCTGATCGACCGGCTGGGGGCCGCCCGCTACCTTAGTATCTTCGACCTAACGGCGGGCTACTGGCAGATCGGCCTCACACCCAGGGCTCAGGAACGGTCAGCCTTCTCTACCCCCGATGGCCACTATCAATTCAAGGTCATGCCCTTCGGCATGAAGAATGCCCCCGCCACGTTCCAACGCCTTGTGAACCAGGTCTTGGCGGGGCTCGAAGAGTTCAGCGCTGCCTACCTGGACGATATCGCTGTATACAGCCGCCACTGGTCCGACCACCTCCGTCACCTCCAAGAGGTCCTACAAGCCCTCCAGCGGGCCGGCCTCACCATTAAGGCCGGCAAGTGCCAAATTGGCCAAGGGTCTGTGACCTACCTTGGGCACCAAGTGGGAAGCGGGCTGGTGGCCCCACTACAACTTAAGATTGCTGCCATCCAGTCCTGGCAGCCCCCCGTCACCCAGACCGAGGTCCGAGCCTTCTTGGGGCTCACCGGCTACTACCGGCGGTTCGTGAAGGACTACGGCAGCATCGTGGGGCCCCTCACGGGTCTCACGTCCAAGAACCAACCGAAGCGGATCAACTGGACTCCTGATTGTCAAGCGGCCTTCGAGAAGCTGAAGGCCGCCCTGTGCACCGCCCCTGTGCTCCAGGCCCCCGATTACAGTCGGGAATTTGTGGTGCAGACCGACGCCTCCGACCACGGCATCGGAGCCGTCCTCTCTCAGTTGAACCCCGAAAGTCATGACCAGCCGGTGGCCTTCATCAGTCGACGTCTCCTGGCCCGAGAACAGCGTTGGAGCACCATCGAGAGGGAGGCATTTGCAGTAGTGTGGGCCCTCAAAAAGCTCCGACCCTATCTCTTCGGTACCCACTTCCGGGTACAAACCGACCATCGACCCCTGCAATGGCTGATGCAGATGCGGGGGGAGAACCCAAAACTCTTGCGCTGGTCCATTTCCCTGCAGGGAATGGACTTCACCGTGGAGCACCGACCAGGCCAAGACCACGCCAACGCGGACGGCCTGTCCCGCTTTTTCCGCCTCGACGAAGAGAGTCCCCAAGGAGATGGGTGACTCTCCCCGCCTTCAGCTGGGGGGACGCATGTTGGACAGGCCACACAGACGGCTTGCTCCCTCCCCGCACGGCAGGGCCCGCGCTCCGGCCCACCTGGCATTTCCCCACGACAAGCACCTGTACCCCGTCTCCCGACGGATCTTCTGCCCTCGGACCTCTACTCATCACGGGGTCCAGCTCCACCGGCTTCCCCGGTCGGGTCAAGCCGCCATCTTGGGCCCTGCACCACGCGGCCGCGTGGCCTCACCTCGACCCTAACCCCGGGCCTGGCCGGCCCCGACATCCCGGCACCACCATCCACCCAGGAGGTGAGCGGACCACTTGGCAGGTCAATGGGAGAACGAAGTGTCAAGGGCTCTCCCCCGCCAGGTGCCGATCGCCCCCAGCTCCCCCAGGCACTGGCTCCACCCCCTGCTGGGTGTCTGGACACCTTCATCCCGGACCCTCCGACCTCCAAGTGCGAGGGTCCGGACATCAAAGGGCACCAGCCCTATAACTGGGGCAGCTCCAGAGCAGGAAGGCAGTTGTATCCTGGAGTCGAGAGACACCGAGTGAACTCAACCTTGACGGTCTACTGGCGCTGCCGTAGCCCGCTCTTGTGAACCATCGTCCTGCCTGCTGGCGCTGCCGCGGCCTTCTGCAACCTTCATCTTCCTGGGACCTGCTGGCGCTGCCGCGGCCCGTTGTAACGATCATCTTCACCGGGACCTGCTGGCGCTGCCGCGGACCGTACATCTTCCTGGGACCTGCTGGCGCTGCCGCGGCCCGTTGTAACGATCATCTTCACCGGGACCTGCTGGCGCTGCCGCGGACCGTACATCTTCCTGGGACCTGCTGGCGCTGCCGCGGCCCGTTGTAACGATCCTCTTCACCGGGACCTGCTGGCGCTGCCGCGGACCGTACATCTTCCTGGGACCTGCTGGCGCTGCCGCGGCCCGTTGTACCGACCATCTTTCTGGGACCTGCTGGCGCTGCCGCGGCCCGTACCACCTAACCACCAAGCTCGAGGATTGTGAGCTCATCATCATCTCATCCGAACTACCTGATTGGTAAAGAGACTGTCCCGCTACCCCCTTCCCTACCTTGCGAGACTCTAATCGAGGGGACCCCTGAGTCCAGACCTCCTTGTACCATTCAACCGTACCTTAAATAAGTGCTTATAAAGAACACTGAACCATATCCGTGTGTGGTATCTGTCTGTGGGGGGGGAAGTTACTTGTCTGTACGATCGCTGGAGACGGCTCTCCCCGGAGACCTCTCCTATTGACCCCGGCCGACCCTCCCGGTCCGTCTACCTTTTCTAACACAGTTGTTTATAAAAATGGCTCCTTCGAGCTTTGAGCTGACGAGCTCCTGGACGACGCACCTGCGTGCCTGTGCGGGCACTGAGGCCCTGGACGGTTGCTTGGCGGCCCTCTCTTCCACCCCTAACTTTTTTCTTCACTGAGGAGGGAAGTTATCCCGAAACCCGAGCCATGTCTCGGGCGATATTTTAAAACCCTGGACATGTATCGGGTCTAGAGGTCATCAGTTCAACAAGTACTTACTTGCACCCACTGGGGTGAACCACTCAAGAACTCCATCAGAGATCATCAGTTCAACAAGTACTTACTTGCACCCACTGGGGTGAACTACTCAAGAACTTCTTGTACCAGCTTCCCTTGGGGCGACCCGGAGGAGGAGCTAGCGGAGTGCGGTCCATTGCAGTTGTTTATAAAAATGGCTCCTTCGAGCTTTGAGCTGACGAGCTCCTGGACGACGCACCTGCGTGCCTGTGCGGGCAATGAAGCCCTTAACGGTTGCTTGGCGGCCCTCTCTTCCACCCCTAACTATTTTCTCTACTGAGGAGGAAAGTTATCCCGAAACCCGAGCCATGTCTCGGGCGATATTTTAAAACCTGGGACATGTATCGGGTCTAGAGATCATCAGTTCAACAAGTACTTACTTGCACGCACTGGGGTGAACCACTCAAGAACTCCATCAGAGATCATCAGTTCAACAAGCACTTACTTGCACCCACTGGGGTGAACCACTCAAGAACTTCTTGTACCAGCTTCCCTTGGGGCGACCTGGAGGAGGAGCTAGCGGAGTGCGGTCCATTGCAGTTGTTTATAAAAATGGCTCCTTCGAGCTTTGAGCTGACGAGCTCCTGGACGACGCACCTGCGTGCCTGTGCGGGCACTGAGGCCCTTGACGGTTGCTTGGCGGCCCTCTCTTCCACCCCTAACTTTTTTCTTCACTGAGGAGGGAAGTTATCCCGAAACCCGAGCCATGTCTCGGGCGATATTTTAAAACCTGGGACATGTATCGGGTCTAGAGATCATCAGTTCAACAAGTACTTACTTGCACCCACTGGGGTGAACCGCTCAAGAACTCCATCAGAGATCATCAGTTCACCAAGTACTTACTTGCACCCACTGGGGTGAACCACTCAAGAACTTCTTGTACCAGCTTCCCTGGGGGCGACCCGGAGGAGGAGCTAGCGGAGTGCGGTCCATTGCGGTTGTTTATAAAAATGGCTCCTTCGAGCTTTGAGCTGACGAGCTCCTGGACGACGCACCTGCGTGCCTGTGCGGGCACTGAGGCCCTTGACGGTTGCTTGGCGGCCCTCTCTTCCACCCCTAACTATTTTCTCTACTGAGGAGGGAGGTTATCCCGAAACCCGAGCCATGTCTCGGGCGATATTTTAAAACCCGGGACATGTATCGGGTCTAGAGATCATCAGTTCAACAAGTACTTACTTGCACCCACTGGGGTGAACCGCTCAAGAACTCCATCAGAGATCATCAGTTCACCAAGTACTTACTTGCACCCACTGGGGTGAACCTCTCCAGAACTTCTTGTATCAGCTTCCCTGGGGGCGACCCGGAGGAGGAGCTAGCGGAGTGCGGTCCATTGCGGTTGTTTATAAAAATGGCTCCTTCGAGCTTTGAGCTGACGAGCTCCTGGACGACGCACCTGCGTGCCTGTGCGGCCACTGAGGCCCTTGACGGTTGCTTGGCGGCCCTCTCTTCCACCCCTAACTATTTTCTGTACTGAGGAGGGAAGTTATCCCGAAACCCGAGTCATGTCTCGGGCGATATTTTAAAACCCTGGACATGCATCGGGTCTAGAGGTCATCAGTTCAACAAGTACTTACTTGCACCCACTGGGGTGAACCACTCAAGAACTCCATCAGAGATCATCAGTTCAACAAGTACTTACTTGCACCCACTGGGGTGAACCACTCAAGAACTTCTTGTACCAGCTTCCCTTGGGGCGACCCGGAGGAGGAGCTAGCGGAGTGCGGTCCATTGCGGTTGTTTATAAAAATGGCTCCTTCGAGCTTTGAGCTGACGAGCTCCTGGACGACGCACCTGCGTGCCTGTGCGGGCAATGAAGCCCTTAACGGTTGCTTGGCGGCCCTCTCTTCCACCCCTACCTATTTTCTCTACTGAGGAGGAAAGTTATCCCGAAACCCGAGCCATGTCTCGGGCGATATTTTAAAACCTGGGACATGTATCGGGTCTAGAGATCATCAGTTCAACAAGTACTTACTTGCACGCACTGGGGTGAACCACTCAAGAACTCCATCAGAGATCATCAGTTCAACAAGTACTTACTTGCACCCACTGGGGTGAACCACTCAAGAACTTCTTGTACCAGCTTCCCTTGGGGCGACCTGGAGGAGGAGCTAGCGGAGTGCGGTCCATTTCAGTTGTTTATAAAAATGGCTCCTTCGAGCTTTGAGCTGACGAGCTCCTGGACGACACACCTGCGTGCCTGTGCGGGCACTGAGGCCCTTGACGGTTGCTTGGCAGCCCTCTCTTCCACCCCTAACTTTTTTCTTCACTGAGGAGGGAAGTTATCCCGAAACCCGAGCCATGTCTCGGGCGATATTTTAAAACCTGGGACATGTATCGGGTCTAGAGATCATCAGTTCAACAAGTACTTACTTGCACCCACTGGGGTGAACCGCTCAAGAACTCCATCAGAGATCATCAGTTCACCAAGTACTTACTTGCACCCACTGGGGTGAACCACTCAAGAACTTCTTGTACCAGCTTCCCTGGGGGCGACCCGGAGGAGGAGCTAGCGGAGTGCGGTCCATTGCGGTTGTTTATAAAAATGGCTCCTTCGAGCTTTGAGCTGACGAGCTCCTGGACGACGCACCTGCGTGCCTGTGCGGCCACTGAGGCCCTTGACGGTTGCTTGGTGGCCCTCTCTTCCACCCCTAACTATTTTCTGTACTGAGGAGGGAAGTTATCCCGAAACCTGAGTCATGTCTCGGGCGATATTTTAAAACCCTGGACATGTATCGGGTCTAGAGGTCATCAGTTCAACAAGTACTTACTTGCACCCACTGGGGTAAACCACTCAAGAACTCCATCAGAGATCATCAGTTCAACAAGTACTTACTTGCACCCACTGGGGTGAACCACTCAAGAACTTCTTGTACCAGCTTCCCTTGGGGCGACCCGGAGGAGGAGCTAGCGGAGTGCGGTCCATTGCGGTTGTTTATAAAAATGGCTCCTTCGAGCTTTGAGCTGACGAGCTCCTGGACGACGCACCTGCGTGCCTGTGCGGGCAATGAAGCCCTTAACGGTTGCTTGGCGGCCCTCTCTTCCACCCCTAACTATTTTCTCTACTGAGGAGGAAAGTTATCCCGAAACCCGAGCCATGTCTCGGGCGATATTTTAAAACCTGGGACATGTATCGGGTCTAGAGATCATCAGTTCAACAAGTACTTACTTGCACGCTCTGGGGTGAACCACTCAAGAACTCCATCAGAGATCATCAGTTCAACAAGTACTTACTTGCACCCACTGGGGTGAACCACTCAAGAACTTCTTGTACCAGCTTCCCTTGGGGCGACCTGGAGGAGGAGCTAGCGGAGTGCGGTCCATTGCAGTTGTTTATAAAAATGGCTCCTTCGAGCTTTGAGCTGACGAGCTCCTGGACGACACACCTGCGTGCCTGTGCGGGCACTGAGGCCCTGGACGGTTGCTTGGCGGCCCTCTCTTCCACCCCTAACTTTTTTCTTCACTGAGGAGGGAAGTTATCCCGAAACCCGAGCCATGTCTCGGGCGATATTTTAAAACCTGGGACATGTATCGGGTCTAGAGATCATCAGTTCAACAAGTACTTACTTGCACCCACTGGGTTTAACCACTCAAGAACTCCATCAGAGATCATCAGTTCAACAAGTACTTACTTGCACCCACTGGGGTGAACCACTCATGAACTTCTTGTACCAGCTTCCCTTGGGGCGACCCGGAGGAGGAGCTAGCGGAGTGCGGTCCATTGCGGTTGTGTATAAAAATGGCTCCTTCGAGCTTTGAGCTGACGAGCTCCTGGACGACACACCTGCGTGCCTGTGCGGGCACTGAGGCGCTTGACGGTTGCTTGGCGGCCCTCTCTTCCACCCCTAACTATTTTCTCTACTGAGGAGGGAAGTTATCCCGAAACCCGAGCCATGTCTCGGGCGATATTTTAAAACCTGGGACATGTATCGGGTCTAGAGATCATCAGTTCAACAAGTACTTACTTGCACCCACTGGGGTGAACCACTCAAGAACTCCATCAGAGATCATCAGTTCAACAAGTACTTACTTGCACCCACTGGGGTGAACCCCTCAAGAACTTCTTGTACCAGCTTCCCTTGCGGCGACCCGGAGGAGGAGCTAGCGGAGTGCGGTCCATTGCGGTTGTTTATAAAAATGGCTCCTTCGAGCTTTGAGCTGACGAGCTCCTGGACGACGCACCTGCGTGCCTGTGCGGGCACTGAGGCCCTTGACGGTTGCTTGGCGGCCCTCTCTTCCACCCCTAACTTTTTTCTTCACTGAGGAGGGAAGTTATCCCGAAACCAGAGCCATGTCTCGGGCGATATTTTAAAACCTGGGACATGTATCGGGTCTAGAGATCATCAGTTCAAAAAGTACTACTTGCACCTACTGGGTTTAACCACTCAAGAACTCCATCAGAGATCATCAGTTCAACAAGTACTTACTTGCACCCACTGGGGTGAACCACTCATGAACTTCTTGTACCAGCTTCCCTTGGGGCGACCCGGAGGAGGAGCTAGCGGAGTGTGGTCCATTGCGGTTGTGTATAAAAATGGCTTCTTCGAGCTTTGAGCTGACGAGCTCCTGGACGACGCACCTGCGTGCCTGTGCGGGCACTGAGGCCCTTGACGGTTGCTTGGCGGCCCTCTCTTCCACCCCTAACTATTTTCTCTACTGAGGAGGGAGGTTATCCCGAAACCCGAGCCATGTCTTGGGCGATATTTTAAAACCCGGGACATGTATCGGGTCTAGAGATCATCAGTTCAACAAGTACTTACTTGCACCCACTGGGGTGAACCACTCAAGAACTCCATCAGAGATCATCAGTTCAACAAGTATTTACTTGCACCCACTGGGGTGAACCACTCAAGAACTTCTTGTACCAGCTTCCCTTGGGGCGACCCGGAGGAGGAGCTAGCGGAGTGCGGTCCATTGCGATTGTTTATAAAAATGGCTCCTTCGAGCTTTGAGCTGACGAGCTCCTGGACGACGCACCTGCGTGCCTGTGCGGGCACTGAGGCCCTTGACGGTTGCTTGGCGGCCCTCTCTTCCACCCCTAACTATTTTCTCTACTGAGGAGGGAAGTTATCCCGAAACCCGAGCCATGTCTCGGGCGATATTTTAAAACCCGGGACATGTATCGGGTCTAGAGATCATCAGTTCAACAAGTACTTACTTGCACCCACTGGGGTGAACCACTCAAGAACTCCATCAGAGATCATCAGTTCAACAAGTACCTACTTGCACCCACTGGGGTGAACCACTCAAGATCTTCTTGTACCAGCTTCCCTTGGGGCGACCCGGAGGAGGAGCTACCGGAGTGCGGTCCATTGCGGTTGTTTATAAAAATCGCTCCCTCGAGCTTTGAGCTGACGAGCTCCTGGATGACGCACCTGCGTGCCTGTGCGGGCACTGAGGCCCTTGACGGTTGCTTGGCGGCCCTCTCTTCCACCCCTAACTATTTTCTCTACTGAGGAGGGAGGTTATCCCAAAACCCGAGCCATGTCTCGGGCGATATTTTAAAACCAGGGACATGTATCGGGTCTAGAGATCATCAGTTCAACAAGTACTTACTTGCACCCACTGGGGTGAACCGCTCAAGAACTCCATCAGAGATCATCAGTTCACCAAGTACTTACTTGCACCCACTGGGGTGAACCACTCAAGAAGTTCTTGTACCAGCTTCCCTGGGGGCAACCCGGAGGAGGAGCTAGCGGAGTGCGGTCCATTGCGGTTGTTTATAAAAATGGCTCCTTCGAGCTTTGAGCTGACGAGCTCCTGGACGACGCACCTGCGTGCCTGTGCGGGCACTGAGGCCCTTGACGGTTGCTTGGCGGCCCTCTCTTCCACCCCTAACTATTTTCTGTACTGAGGAGGGAAGTTATCCCGAAACCCGAGTCATGTCTCGGGCGATATTTTAAAACCCGGGACATGTATCGGGTCTAGAGATCATCAGTTCAACAAGTACTTACTTGCACCCACTGGGGTGAACCACTCAAGAACTCCATCAGAGATCATCAGTTCAACAAGTACTTACTTGCACCCACTGGGGTGAACCCCTCAAGAACTTCTTGTACCAGCTTCCCTTGGGGCGACCCGAAGGAGGAGCTAGCGGAGTGCGGTCCATTGCGGTTGTTTATAAAAATGGCTGCTTCGAGCTTTGAGCTGATGAGCTCCTGGACGACGCACCTGCGTGCCTGTGCGGGCACTGAGGCCCTTGACGGTTGCTTGGCGGCCCTCTCTTCCACCCCTAACTATTTTCTCTACTGAGGAGGGAAGTTATCCCGAAACCCGAGCCATGTCTCGGGCGATATTTTAAAACCCGGGACATATATCGGTCTAGAGATCATCAGTTCAACAAGTACTTACTTGCACCCACTGGGGTGAACCACTCAAGAACTCCATCAGAGATCATCAGTTCAACAAGTACTTACTTGCACCCACTGGGGTGAACCACTCAAGAACTTCTTGTACCAGCTTCCCATGGGGGGGGCCGGAGGAGGAGCTAGCGGAGTGCGGTCCATTGCGGTTGTTTATAAAAATGGCTCCTTCGAGCTTTGAGCTGACGAGCTCCTGGACGACGCACCTGCGTGCCTGTGCGGGCACTGAGGCCCTTGACGGTTGCTTGGCGGCCCTCTCTTCCACCTCTAACTATTTTCTCTACTGAGAAGGGAAGTTATCCCGAAACCCGAGCCATGTCTCGGGCGATATTTTAAAACCTGGGACATGTATCGGGTCTAGAGATCATCATTTCAACAAGTACTTACTTGCACCCACTGGGGTGAACCACTCAAGAACTCCATCAGAGATCATCAGTTCAACAAGTACTTACTTGCACCCACTGGGGTGAACCACTCATGAACTTCTTGTTCCAGCTTCCCTTGGGGCGACCCGGAAGAGGAGCTAGCGGAGTGCGGTCCATTGCGGTTGTGTATAAAAATGGCTCCTTCGAGCTTTGAGCTGACGAGCTCCTGGACGATGCACCTGCATGCCTGTGCGGGCACTGAGGCCCTTGACGGTTGCTTGGCGGCCCTCTCTTCCACCCCTAACTATTTTCTCTACTGAGGAGGGAAGTTATCCCGAAACCCGAGCCATGTCTCAGGCGATATTTTAAAACCCGGGACATGTATCGGGTCTAGAGATCATCAGTTCAACAAGTACTTACTTGCACCCACTGGGGTGAACCACTCAAGAACTCCATCAGAGATCATCAGTTCAACAAGTACTTACTTGCACCCACTGGGGTGAACCACTCAAGATCTTCTTGTACCAGCTTCCCTTGGGGCGACCCGGAGGAGAAGCTGGCGGAGTGCGGTCCATTGCGGTTGTTTATAAAAACTGGCTCCTTCGAGCTTTGAGCTGACGAGCTCCTGGACGACGCACCTGCGTGCCTGTGCGGGCACTGAGGCCCTTGACGGTTGCTTGGCGGCCCTCTCTTCCACCCCTAACTATTTTCTCTACTGAGGAGGGAGGTTATCCCGAAACCCGAGCCATGTCTCGGGCGATATTTTAAAACCCGGGACATGTATCGGGTCAAGAGATCATCAGTTCAACAAGTACTTACTTGCACCCACTGGGGTGAACCGCTCAAGAACTCCATCAGAGATCATCAGTTCACCAAGTACTTACTTGCACCCACTGGGGTGAACCACTCAAGAACTTCTTGTACCAGCTTCCCTGGGGGCGACCCGGAGGAGGAGCTAGCGGAGTGCGGTCCATTGCGGTTGTTTATAAAAATGGCTCCTTCGAGCTTTGAGCTGACGAGCTCCTGGACGACGCACCTGCGTGCCTGTGCGGGCACTGAGGCCCTTGACGGTTGCTTGGCGGCCCTCTCTTCCACCCCTAACTTTTTTCTTCACTGAGGAGGGAAGTTATCCCGAAACCCGAGCCATGTCTCGGGCGATATTTTAAAACCTGGGACATGTATCGGGTCTAGAGATCATCAGTTCAACAAGTACTTACTTGCACCCACTGGGTTTAACCACTCAAGAACTCCATCAGAGATCATCAGTTCAACAAGTACTTACTTGCACCCACTGGGGTGAACCACTCATGAACTTCTTGTACCAGCTTCCCTTGGGGCGACCCGGAGGAGGAGCTAGCGGAGTGCGGTCCATTGCGGTTGTGTATAAAAATGGCTCCTTCGAGCTTTGAGCTGACGAGCTCCTGGACGACACACCTGCGTGCCTGTGCGGGCACTGAGGCGCTTGACGGTTGCTTGGCGGCCCTCTCTTCCACCCCTAACTATTTTCTCTACTGAGGAGGGAAGTTATCCCGAAACCCGAGCCATGTCTCGGGCGATATTTTAAAACCTGGGACATGTATCGGGTCTAGAGATCATCAGTTCAACAAGTACTTACTTGCACCCACTGGGGTGAACCACTCAAGAACTCCATCAGAGATCATCAGTTCAACAAGTACTTACTTGCACCCACTGGGGTGAACCCCTCAAGAACTTCTTGTACCAGCTTCCCTTGCGGCGACCCGGAGGAGGAGCTAGCGGAGTGCGGTCCATTGCGGTTGTTTATAAAAATGGCTCCTTCGAGCTTTGAGCTGACGAGCTCCTGGACGACGCACCTGCGTGACAGTGCGGGCACTGAGGCCCTTGACGGTTGCTTGGCGGCCCTCTCTTCCACCCCTAACTTTTTTCTTCACTGAGGAGGGAAGTTATCCCGAAACCAGAGCCATGTCTCGGGCGATATTTTAAAACCTGGGACATGTATCGGGTCTAGAGATCATCAGTTCAAAAAGTACTACTTGCACCTACTGGGTTTAACCACTCAAGAACTCCATCAGAGATCATCAGTTCAACAAGTACTTACTTGCACCCACTGGGGTGAACCACTCATGAACTTCTTGTACCAGCTTCCCTTGGGGCGACCCGGAGGAGGAGCTAGCGGAGTGTGGTCCATTGCGGTTGTGTATAAAAATGGCTTCTTCGAGCTTTGAGCTGACGAGCTCCTGGACGACGCACCTGCGTGCCTGTGCGGGCACTGAGGCCCTTGACGGTTGCTTGGCGGCCCTCTCTTCCACCCCTAACTATTTTCTCTACTGAGGAGGGAGGTTATCCCGAAACCCGAGCCATGTCTTGGGCGATATTTTAAAACCCGGGACATGTATCGGGTCTAGAGATCATCAGTTCAACAAGTACTTACTTGCACCCACTGGGGTGAACCACTCAAGAACTCCATCAGAGATCATCAGTTCAACAAGTATTTACTTGCACCCACTGGGGTGAACCACTCAAGAACTTCTTGTACCAGCTTCCCTTGGGGCGACCCGGAGGAGGAGCTAGCGGAGTGCGGTCCATTGCGATTGTTTATAAAAATGGCTCCTTCGAGCTTTGAGCTGACGAGCTCCTGGACGACGCACCTGCGTGCCTGTGCGGGCACTGAGGCCCTTGACGGTTGCTTGGCGGCCCTCTCTTCCACCCCTAACTATTTTCTCTACTGAGGAGGGAAGTTATCCCGAAACCCGAGCCATGTCTCGGGCGATATTTTAAAACCCGGGACATGTATCGGGTCTAGAGATCATCAGTTCAACAAGTACTTACTTGCACCCACTGGGGTGAACCACTCAAGAACTCCATCAGAGATCATCAGTTCAACAAGTACCTACTTGCACCCACTGGGGTGAACCACTCAAGATCTTCTTGTACCAGCTTCCCTTGGGGCGACCCGGAGGAGGAGCTACCGGAGTGCGGTCCATTGCGGTTGTTTATAAAAATCGCTCCCTCGAGCTTTGAGCTGACGAGCTCCTGGATGACGCACCTGCGTGCCTGTGCGGGCACTGAGGCCCTTGACGGTTGCTTGGCGGCCCTCTCTTCCACCCCTAACTATTTTCTCTACTGAGGAGGGAGGTTATCCCAAAACCCGAGCCATGTCTCGGGCGATATTTTAAAACCAGGGACATGTATCGGGTCTAGAGATCATCAGTTCAACAAGTACTTACTTGCACCCACTGGGGTGAACCGCTCAAGAACTCCATCAGAGATCATCAGTTCACCAAGTACTTACTTGCACCCACTGGGGTGAACCACTCAAGAAGTTCTTGTACCAGCTTCCCTGGGGGCAACCCGGAGGAGGAGCTAGCGGAGTGCGGTCCATTGCGGTTGTTTATAAAAATGGCTCCTTCGAGCTTTGAGCTGACGAGCTCCTGGACGACGCACCTGCGTGCCTGTGCGGGCACTGAGGCCCTTGACGGTTGCTTGGCGGCCCTCTCTTCCACCCCTAACTATTTTCTGTACTGAGGAGGGAAGTTATCCCGAAACCCGAGTCATGTCTCGGGCGATATTTTAAAACCCGGGACATGTATCGGGTCTAGAGATCATCAGTTCAACAAGTACTTACTTGCACCCACTGGGGTGAACCACTCAAGAACTCCATCAGAGATCATCAGTTCAACAAGTACTTACTTGCACCCACTGGGGTGAACCCCTCAAGAACTTCTTGTACCAGCTTCCCTTGGGGCGACCCGAAGGAGGAGCTAGCGGAGTGCGGTCCATTGCGGTTGTTTATAAAAATGGCTGCTTCGAGCTTTGAGCTGATGAGCTCCTGGACGACGCACCTGCGTGCCTGTGCGGGCACTGAGGCCCTTGACGGTTGCTTGGCGGCCCTCTCTTCCACCCCTAACTATTTTCTCTACTGAGGAGGGAAGTTATCCCGAAACCCGAGCCATGTCTCGGGCGATATTTTAAAACCCGGGACATATATCGGTCTAGAGATCATCAGTTCAACAAGTACTTACTTGCACCCACTGGGGTGAACCACTCAAGAACTCCATCAGAGATCATCAGTTCAACAAGTACTTACTTGCACCCACTGGGGTGAACCACTCAAGAACTTCTTGTACCAGCTTCCCATGGGGGGGGCCGGAGGAGGAGCTAGCGGAGTGCGGTCCATTGCGGTTGTTTATAAAAATGGCTCCTTCGAGCTTTGAGCTGACGAGCTCCTGGACGACGCACCTGCGTGCCTGTGCGGGCACTGAGGCCCTTGACGGTTGCTTGGCGGCCCTCTCTTCCACCTCTAACTATTTTCTCTACTGAGAAGGGAAGTTATCCCGAAACCCGAGCCATGTCTCGGGCGATATTTTAAAACCTGGGACATGTATCGGGTCTAGAGATCATCATTTCAACAAGTACTTACTTGCACCCACTGGGGTGAACCACTCAAGAACTCCATCAGAGATCATCAGTTCAACAAGTACTTACTTGCACCCACTGGGGTGAACCACTCATGAACTTCTTGTTCCAGCTTCCCTTGGGGCGACCCGGAAGAGGAGCTAGCGGAGTGCGGTCCATTGCGGTTGTGTATAAAAATGGCTCCTTCGAGCTTTGAGCTGACGAGCTCCTGGACGATGCACCTGCATGCCTGTGCGGGCACTGAGGCCCTTGACGGTTGCTTGGCGGCCCTCTCTTCCACCCCTAACTATTTTCTCTACTGAGGAGGGAAGTTATCCCGAAACCCGAGCCATGTCTCAGGCGATATTTTAAAACCCGGGACATGTATCGGGTCTAGAGATCATCAGTTCAACAAGTACTTACTTGCACCCACTGGGGTGAACCACTCAAGAACTCCATCAGAGATCATCAGTTCAACAAGTACTTACTTGCACCCACTGGGGTGAACCACTCAAGATCTTCTTGTACCAGCTTCCCTTGGGGCGACCCGGAGGAGAAGCTGGCGGAGTGCGGTCCATTGCGGTTGTTTATAAAAACTGGCTCCTTCGAGCTTTGAGCTGACGAGCTCCTGGACGACGCACCTGCGTGCCTGTGCGGGCACTGAGGCCCTTGACGGTTGCTTGGCGGCCCTCTCTTCCACCCCTAACTATTTTCTCTACTGAGGAGGGAGGTTATCCCGAAACCCGAGCCATGTCTCGGGCGATATTTTAAAACCCGGGACATGTATCGGGTCAAGAGATCATCAGTTCAACAAGTACTTACTTGCACCCACTGGGGTGAACCGCTCAAGAACTCCATCAGAGATCATCAGTTCACCAAGTACTTACTTGCACCCACTGGGGTGAACCACTCAAGAACTTCTTGTACCAGCTTCCCTGGGGGCGACCCGGAGGAGGAGCTAGCGGAGTGCGGTCCATTGCGGTTGTTTATAAAAATGGCTCCTTCGAGCTTTGAGCTGACGAGCTCCTGGACGACGCACCTGCGTGCCTGTGCGGGCACTGAGGCCCTTGACGGTTGCTTGGCGGCCCTCTCTTCCACCCCTAACTATTTTCTGTACTGAGGAGGGAAGTTATCCCGAAACCCGAGTCATGTCTCGGGCGATATTTTAAAACCCGGGACATCTATCGGGTCTAGAGATCATCAGTTCAACAAGTACTTACTTGCACCCACCGGGGTGAACCACTCAAGAACTCCATCAGAGATCATCAGTTCAACAAGTACTTACTTGCACCCACTGGGGTGAACCACTCAAGAACTTCTTGTACCAGCTTCCCTTGGGGCGACCCGGAGGAGGAGCTAGCGGAGTGCGGTCCACTGCGGGTGTTTATAAAAATGGCTCCTTCGAGCTTTGAGCTGACGAGCTCCTGGACGACGCACCTGCGTGCCTGTGCGGGCACTGAGGCCCTTGACGGTTGCTTGGCGGCCCTCTCTTCCACCCCTAACTATTTTCTCTACTGAGGAGGGAGGTTATCCCGAAACCCGAGCCATGTCTCGGGCGATATTTTAAAACCCGGGACATGTATCAGGTCTAGAGATCATCAGTTCAACAAGTACTTACTTGCACCCACTGGGGTGAACCGCTCAAGAACTCCATCAGAGATCATCAGTTCACCAAGTACTTACTTGCACCCACTGGGGTGAACCACTCAAGAACTTCTTGTACCAGCTTCCCTGGGGGCGACCCGGAGGAGGAGCTAGCGGAGTGCGGTCCATTGCGGTTGTTTATAAAAATGGCTCCTTCGAGCTTTGAGCTGACGAGCTCCTGGACGACGCACCTGCGTGCCTGTGCGGGCACTGAGGCCCTTTACGGTTGCTTGGCGGCCCTCTCTTCCACCCCTAACTATTTTCTCTACTGAGGAGGGAGGTTATCCCGAAACCCGAGCCATGTCTCGGGCGATATTTTAAAACCCGGGACATGTATCGGGTCTAGAGATCATCAGTTCAACAAGTACTTACTTGCACCCACTGGGGTGAACCGCTCAAGAACTCCATCAGAGATCATCAGTTCACCAAGTACTTACTTGCACCCACTGGGGTGAACCACTCCAGAACTTCTTGTACCAGCTTCCCTGGGGGCGACCCGGAGGAGGAGCTAGCGGAGTGCGGTCCATTGCGGTTGTTTATAAAAATGGCTCCTTCGAGCTTTGAGCTGACGAGCTCCTGGACGACGCACCTGCGTGCCTGTGCGGCCACTGAGGCCCTTGACGGTTGCTTGGCGGCCCTCTCTTCCACCCCTAACTATTTTCTGTACTGAGGAGGGAAGTTATCCCGAAACCCGAGTCATGTCTCGGGCGATATTTTAAAACCCTGGACATGTATCGGGTCTAGAGGTCATCAGTTCAACAAGTACTTACTTGCACCCACTGGGGTGAACCACTCAAGAACTCCATCAGAGATCATTAGTTCAACAAGTACTTACTTGCACCCACTGGGGTGAACCACTCAAGAACTTCTTGTACCAGCTTCCGTTGGGGCGACCCGGAGGAGGAGCTAGCGGAGTGCGGTCCATTGCGGTTGTTTATAAAAATGGCTCCTTCGAGCTTTGAGCTGACGAGCTCCTGGACGACGCACCTGCGTGCCTGTGCGGGCAATGAAGCCCTTAACGGTTGCTTGGCGGCCCTCTCTTCCACCCCTAACTATTTTCTCTACTGAGGAGGAAAGTTATCCCGAAACCCGAGCCATGTCTCGGGCGATATTTTAAAACCTGGGACATGTATCGGGTCTAGAGATCATCAGTTCAACAAGTACTTACTTGCACGCACTGGGGTGAACCACTCAAGAACTCCATCAGAGATCATCAGTTCAACAAGTACTTACTTGCACCCACTGGGGTGAACCGCTCAAGAACTTCTTGTACCAGCTTCCCTGGGGGGTGACCCGGAGGAGGAGCTAGCGGAGTGCGGTCCATTGCGGTTGTTTATAAAAATGGCTCCTTCGAGCTTTGAGCTGACGAGCTCCTGGACGACGCACCTGCGTGCCTGTGCGGGCACTGAGGCCCTTGACGGTTGCTTGGCGGCCCTCTCTTCCACCCCTAACTATTTTCTCTACTGAGGAGGGAGGTTATCCCGAAACCCGAGCCATGTCTCGGGCGATATTTTAAAACCCGGGACATGTATCGGGTCTAGAGATCATCAGTTCAACAAGTACTTACTTGCACCCACTGGGGTGAACCGCTCAAGAACTCCATCAGAGATCATCAGTTCACCAAGTACTTACTTGCACCCACTGGGGTGAACCACTTGTTCTGCTTGGGTTTTCGGATCAGATAGAACCCGCTCAACAGAGCCTCTCTAACCCAAATCAGAACGTTACCCCCTCCCTAGGGCCTATTTACACCTAAATAACCACATATATATGTACCACCTAAGGACAGGGAATTCCTATGATATATATATATATATATATACAAGTGGCGGCCTCGCGGTCCCAAACGGACCCAGGACTTCCTGCCCAGACGGCAGCCTCAGACAAGTGGCGGCCTCGCGGTCCCAAACGGACCCAGGACCTCCTGCCCAGACGGCAGCCTCAGAATACAAGTGGCGGCCTCGCGGTCCCAAACGGACCCAGGACTTCCTGCCCAGACGGCAGCCTCAGCCTCGCGGTCCCAAACGGACCCAGGACTTCCTGCCCAGACGGCAGCCTCAGACAAGTGGCGGCCTTGCGGTCCCAAACGGACCCAGGACTTCCTGCCCAGACGGCAGCCTCAGCCTCGCGGTCCCAAACGGACCCAGGACTTCCTGCCCAGACGGCAGCCTCAGACAAGTGGCGGCCTCGCGGTCCCAAACGGACCCAGGTCCTCCTGCCCAGACGGCAGCCTCAGAATACAAGTGGCGGCCTCGCGGTCCCAAACGGACCCAGGACTTCCTGCCCAGACGGCAGCCTCAGACAAGTGGCGGCCTCGCGGTCCCAAACGGACCCAGGTCCTCCTGCCCAGACGGCAGCCTCAGAATACAAGTGGCGGCCTCGCGGTCCCAAACGGACCCAGGACCTCCTGCCCAGACGGCAGCCTCAGAATACAAGTGGCGGCCTCGCGGTCCCAAACGGACCCAGGACTTCCTACCCAGACGGCAGCCTCAGCACGAGTTCATCCTATGATTACCACGACATACAACAGGGGAATCAGTGTTACTATGTATCAGATCACACAAAGACTGCTAGTTGAGCACAACCTGTTCTCCAGTTCGAGGGGCTCCCTTCTCCCTTATTCAGTTACCACTTACCTGATCAGGATTAACATCTGTTCATGTCAAGTCACAGCTGACTAGAAGAATAGGCTACCCTCTCATACAAGAACACCCGGCACATGTTGGTTCACTACAAACTGGGTACTTTATTACTCATTACATACGCAATCACATGACATTACAATATAACACATAACCTACAAAGAAAAGTGAAAGGTTAAGTTGTACACTTTAATAAGAAAGGGTCGACATCACCTTAGTAGTGTGTAGCCTGCACTCCGTGGTCATCTAGGTTCCCTTCTCGTCTGTGCCTCGGCTTGCCTGGAAGTCACACCTCCGCTGTCACGGATCTACTCCCTTCTCCCTCTCCGAGTCACTGGGACCTCTTCCTCATCGGCTACTCTCTTCTCTTTGGAATATCTATTTCTCGGTTTTTCTCCACCTTCAAGTTTGTCATCTGTCTTCCCTGGAATAAGTAGTAGCTTTATTGCTAACGGCCAGGTGCCGCCTACGGACTAAAAGCAAGTGCTAGTATCTGCCTCAGACTTTCACTAATATAGATGTGCATTCTCTCATGGAAAATTCCAGCCCGTAACCTGCCGCCCACCAAATTCTTGTACCTCCCCGTGCCAAGGACACGTTCCCAGCCGGCCGGCCTGATGTAGTGTCTTCGGCATGAAGAAAAATACAATCCTTCGATAAGGGCCGGCCTGAACCGGTTCTCTCCGAGCGAATAACACCTCCTAACTAAAACACTGCCTTTGACCTAGAAACATCCCAAGCTGTTGGAGCAGAAAGAAAGATGGAGTCTCTCCCGTTTGAGGCCTACCAGGCCTGAATTCAGCACGGTTCCATGAAATACCCTCACTACAGAACAGATTACCCCTAATGCTAACGAGTCTATCCCCTAGGATATGTATGCAAACCCTGATCTATGGGGAAGAACACAGGATCATGTCGAAGTGCCTAACAAATAGGCTCTATACCCTACTCTAACCCTTAGACTTGAATGGAAAGAGACTGAAGTCACCTTAATCGCCCTACAACACAATAAGGCCGGAAAAATCGAGCAGTACATTTCACCCTTGACTTCAGTCTATTATACATTCATTAAACAGAACTAACATCGGTGGAAGAATAATATGAAACAAAACTAACTGATCTATGTCTAGTACCGAGTGTGCAGAATTGAAGTAGTGAAGGAATACACTGAATAAAGCAACAGATAGAAATCAGAACAACAACAGCAATCAAAATACCACCTAATGTTTGGCGTAGCATGTGTATATCCGGTAACCAATTAAAGAGCCAGTCAAACCAGCCCTGGTCAACGTGTTTTCTAACTTCTTCCGTTAAGTCATGCAACTTGTCAATATGTGCACGAATGGATTGTGTATGATCAGATAAGTTAAAACAGCAGAGACCTTCGAAGTCAGAGCAATCATGTCCATGTTTAAGCAAAAGATAATCAATGGCTGCTCTATTTTGCAAAATGGCCCTACGTTCACCCTGGGCGTCTAATAGCATGTCAGACAAGACTGTAGAAGTATGATTAATAGATTTCACCATCCAGCAGGCCATTTTCCCAATGGATTTGGCATTATAAACCGCCAAAGCAGGAACACCAATAATTGAAACAGCTAGGCTAAGGTATTCAGACTTGGAATATAAATGCAAAGATGAGTCACAATCCTCCTGTAACATCACAGTATCTCGGAGAACACGAGAGTTGGCATTCGGATGTGATGAAAACATCAATAAACTGAGTCTCGTAATGGCACAAGGGCCTCCGGAAATGTTTGCAGGGACATATGGCCAGGAAGTATTACCACATGAGAAAAGCCATCCGGCAGGTAGTAACATCGTGCGATAGTGACTGGGGGTAACTACCAAACTATTGCAAGCCATATTGTTCTGAACTGAAACACATGTGGTCGGTGTCCTTTGAAAGCACAAAGTCCGTTCATGAGCGGTAAATGAAGTGGCGCCTTTTAGTTTTAGGCGTAGACATTCAGAGATTGCACTAGGATTACATGTAAGAAAGAAGCATAAATCACCTTGTGTGATATTATAAGTAACTATTTGGGACTGGATGGGGGGTTGCTCGTTCGGCAGTTCAGTACATAAGGGGCAATATACATGGGTAGCAAAATCACCCAGGAGAATATTGGGACGAGCCTTTGAAACATTAAAAATTTGAACTAAGGTTTCCAATGAGGCAGGGACAGCAACCAGACAGGTCGCCAGAATGTCATGTACAGATCTCATCGGTGTCAAACAGAAGTGAGGGGCATCAGTCACCCTCTTGGCCAATAATGTCCAAAAGTTCGATGATGAATACCACGCATCGAAGGAACGCAATACTCGGGTTTTCAGTTCATCCCGGGTTGACGGGATCCCTTCTCTCTCGTCGAACCATCCCAAAAGGAGTCCAGCGCCGACACATTCTGCAGCAACAGTCCAAAGAATGATCTGAAAGAGAATCAAATACAGGCATTAATCATTCTCGTAAATAACATTTGTCAGCTGGGACCGCTTCCCAGCTATCTTTCCCTGGTCTCATAACCAAAATGGTATTGTCCTGACCGGTGGCAATGACCTCTGCTTGTTCAGGGGGATTCTTAGGCGACTGCACCCAAACTCTGGCCCCAGGATTATCCGTGGAGCCAAAACCTTTCTGGCCTCGTATAGTTAGCAAAGTTGGGGCAGTGCCTTTCGTTATCTCACCACTGAAAACAGGCATTATGAGTAATTGAGCCACTCGGTCAGTGCGATGTATCAGCAAATCAACCTCACTGCTATTCAGCAGGAGCACCTTAATCTCTTCCTGATAGTCACTGTCAATTATTCCTCCAAGCACCTGAATGCCTTTTACAGCCAGCCCTGATCTAGGGGCGATCAATCCGAAATTCCCAGGTGGTATATGAACACCAACACCGGTAGTAATGATGACCCGGTCCTTACCTTTAATAACGGTGTCATCCATGGCATGCAAGTCTAAACCTGCCGACCCTGGGGTCGCTCTGCATGGAGCCAGAGCTCCGGGAGTAATTTCCCAATACATCACAGTTTCTCTGATTTCATTAGGCATAGTCTCAACATTCGGGGGAAACAAACGCATAAGTGGAGATTCAGCATTTAAAAAAGGACGATTATTCAAAATCAATAGTGCTTGGGGTAGAAAGTCTCGCCAATTTTTATACTTGTCATCTGTTAACTTACGCAACTGGTCCTTTAACAGGCCATTCGGTCTCTCCACCAGGCCCGAGGCCTGTGGGTAGTAGGGTATATGGAATATCCATTCAATATTATTTTCCGCACAGAATTCCTGTACCAATCTTCCACGAAAATGGGATGCATTATCAGATTGAATTTGGAATGGCACACCATAATACATCATAATCAATTCAAATGTTTTAATGGTATTCAATTGGGTAGCTTGCTTACATGGAAGGGCTACCAGCAAGCCACTGTATGTATCGACAATTGTGCAAACATATTGACAATTCCTACTCATAGGAAGTGGACCGATGTAATCAATCTGCCAAATTTGAGCGGGCAGTTTTCCGCGATGTAAATGACCTTTAACAATTTGGGGCACCTTACGCTGTCTGATGTGCTGACAAACGGGACAGTGTAAGATAACATTTTTAATTAGATCTAGGGGAATATAAATTCCTCGATCAGCAGCCCACCTGCTAGTGGCCTTCTCTCCAAAATGCCCTGCCTTCTGGTGTGCCCATTTCGCCAATCCCGCAATATCAGAATCTTGCCTGTCCACCACTGCCTCAGCAATTTTAGATTTCTCATCTGCAATGTTATGAAAAAATTTGTCAAGGGAGTCTATCGGGGTGTGAGCATCCACATGGAAGATTGTAACAGTACTCTGTGGGAGCATCTCCCAAATCTCTTGCCATAACTCTTTTCCCCACAGTTCTTTGGAATGTAACTTCCAATTATGAGAATGCCAAGTCGGCAACCAAACAGCCAGTCCATTGGCAGTAGACCAAGAATCGGTAAAAATATGACATGTACCAGGTAACTCTTGTTTCAAAACTTGGTAAACAGCATAAAGCTCGGCAAATTGGCTGCTTTTACCTTCACCAGTTGTGCTCAGCAGTTTTTGTGTGATCGGATCATAGGACACCGCCTTCCAGTGCCGTGTCGTCCCTATAAACCTCGCTGAACCATCTGTGAACCAAACATGGTTTCTTTCCGCTGCGGACAAATCATCAAAAGGCTTACCCCATTTAACAGGAGACTCCTGCGCTAAAGGTACGGAACACTCACTCTCAGTCTCAGCCGAAGGGTGCTCGCGCCACCTGTTCATGTAAAGAAGCAACTCCTTTCGGGCCCACACATGCCCGGTCTTGTATGTACCATTTCCATTTAATCACACTCGCCTCTTGAGCATGTCCAATTCGGTGAGTTCTCGGTGAACTCAGAACCCACTGCATGATAGGAATTTCAGGACGCAAAACTATATCGTGTCCCAAAGTCAATTGCTCGGTATCCACCAGAGCCCAATAACAAGCAAGTAACTGTTTCTCAAAGGGTGTGTAACGCTCGCCAGCATCAGGTAACTTTTTGGTCCAAAAACCTAACGGTACTCTGCTCCTGCCTTGTTTCTGCCACAAACTCCAATTTGCATAAGGGCCCTGTACAGACACATTCAAATCCACATCACCATCACGTACAGGCCATAAATCCAGAGCATGTTGAATTGCCTCTTTTGCCAGACTGAACGCATCTTGCTGCAGTTTATCCCATTCAAATGCATTCTTTTTTACGCGTGACCCGGTACAAAGGGGCCAATATTTGACTCAAATGAGGAATATGCTGGCGCCAAAAACCAAACAGACCAATGAAGCTCTGGGCTTCTTTCCTATTCCTCGGAACTGCAAAATCAAGAATCTTCTGTTTAACCTGAGGGATCACTTCACGGTGCCCTTCATGCCAATTAATACCCAAAAATTTTACAGCCTGGGACTGACCTTGCAATTTATATGGGTTGATTTCCCAACCTTTCCCACGCAGGCACTCAATGATCCTGTCCAATTGTGTCTGAACTTCCTCTCGTGTTTCACCTTGGATCAAAACATCATCAATATAATGACATATCTGAATTTGGGGATGGACCGGTACCTCAGCCAAATGCTCTGCCACCAGCCGGTGACATATCGTAGGACTATGCACATAGCCCTGAGGAAGACTTCGAAACGTCATCTGACGCCCGTTCCACGTAAAACTGAATTGTTCCTGACACTCAGGGGCAATTGGAATCGAAAAGAAAGCATTAGCAATATCAATGGACGCATACCATGTACCTGGATGCTTTTGGATTCTTTCAATTAGGGTAATAACATCTGGTACTGCAACCGTCAAAGAGGGCGTGTGTTTGTTCAATTCTCGATAATCAACAGTCATGCGCCAAGAATTATCACTCTTACGTACAGGCCAAACAGGATTATTCCAAGCAGAAGTAACCGGGGTTATAACACCTGCATCCACCAATTCCTGAATAGTGGTACTAATCTCCTCATGACCACCTGGAATACGATACTGCTTCTGACAAACCACTTTTGTCGCCTGGGGAACTTGTATGGGGGGCATTCTTAAACGACCAACCCGTATAGGCCTGGACGATATATAATGCGTGGTTCCAAATTGGTAACACCCATCATCTAGATGCAACGTCATTCCTTTCAAAATATCAATTCCAATTATGAATTCTAAGAGAGGCACCACTAGTACAGAATATTCTTTTCTAGGTATTCTACCTATTCTCATTTCAAGCAAGGTTTGAACTGCAGGGGTTTCTTTTCCACCTAATCCGGTAATTGTAAAAGGCTGACCTGTAAACTTCTTTGATTTTCCATGAATAAGAGTGGCCTCCGCTCCTGTATCTACCAATGCTCGGGCCCTTTGGATATTACGATGTCTCCAATAAATATCAATATCTACATAGGGTCTATTATCTCTGTGAGCCCATCTGTGTACCGGAGCTTGACCTATTTCCTAGTCATTCTTACTGCATTCTGTGTACCAGGATAAATCAGGATAAAGACTCTCACGTTTCTTAGGTATCGGTACCTCCTGTTCATATCCATTCCCAGTACGGAACGGATTCGAGTTTTCAGCATTGTACTGCGGGTTACGATCGACCAAACTGTGACGATCCTCTCTCCTCCTCAACTCAGGGGATTGATCCCTATCATCTCTACGTCTGCTGTAAACATAATCATTTCTCCCCCTTTCTCTTTCCCCCTCTCTCTCCCTGTCTCTCTCACGACGGGGGGACACATCACATACATAACGTCGATCATCACGACGATCAGAGCGCCCACGGCGGTCGTCATCACCGCTCCCATCAGAACCACCACGATCACACTCAGTGGTCCGAACACGCCGGGCACCCTCCTTCCGATCCAAACCACGTTTGCGAAACAACTCCCACAAACGAGCAGTAGTCTCACCGTCAATGTCCTCCCTACGCACACCATCAGCCAGAAGACCAGAAAAGATGTCACGTCTAGTAAGTTTATTTTCACCAGGAGTACGGGTGTCAGGCCGGGACTGACGTTCAGGTTTAAACCACTCACCCAACTCACCGAGTTGGCGTACCGATTCCAGCACCATAGATAACGTGTTACCAGTCTGATTAATCAATAAAGTCATCATGACCTGCTTATAGGCAACAGGGGAAGAACGAATAATACGATTCCTCACAGAAGATGTCAACAAACCATCAAGCAACCTGTCAGCAGTACCCAGAAAAATTGCCGTTTTCATCACCTCCTCTTTGAGACGTTGCGCAGCGTCACGCAGAGTATACCACGGCTTGTCATTGACAGGCCAGTCGGATTCAGTAGGATATTTCAGATTACAACCCTCAGTCGCCAAGTGGAGTAAAGAAATTTGACCGCCACCATTATAGTTACGAAAATGATCCTGCACAGTAGAATCCAAACTCAAGGAACAGAACTTCAAACAATCGCCAGTATCCAGCATAATACCAGCAGCGCCCAGTTCATAAAGGCGCACCATCCACGTGAGTAAAGCCTCACCAGTCCGCTGCCTAAATCGCTGCAAAATATCACTAATTTCCTGTTGCGTAAAATCTTCCAAACAGTCCAAAGAAACACCCTGCGGAGCATTGGGAGACTGCTGCAACTTCCGACGAAAAACAGGATGCGCAGAGACCGCGGGACGAGCATCACAAGGAGCCCGATCAGTACTCGTAGAGGGACAATCAGTGTAAGAGGCATCGATCCCACCCGAAGAACGAGCGTAATCACAGGATGCACCATCAGAGGTGCGAGAAGTAGACTTACATTCATGACGGGAACGAGAAGATTCGCGCTTGGCAGACTCCTCACCCGAGGAACAAGAATCACTCGAGTTCCAGATATTACCATCCCATTCATCAGGATCCCAATCCAGTCCGGCTTTCGCCACGACTAGACGCACCTTTCGCGTCGAAACCCGACCGCGCCTGTTTTTGTATTTATAACGAGCAATCCGCACAGCCGCCCTTTCGGCAATCGTTTGGTAAGTCTCCAGTTTATCAGCAAGCAACTTATTTTGACACCGCAACAAAGTATGAGAATTTTGAATCTCAACAAAGTGCGCTTCCACATCTTTAAGAGAGATCTGTAATTTCAACAATCTCTCATGTAGAATCCGATACGCAGACAGAACAATCCAACCTCTGCGCCCCAAAATGGGAATCTCCTCACCCTTCGATACGGGTGCCTTCTGCAAACAAGCAATCACATTAGCCGGCTCCGCCAGCTCCAAAGAAGAATTCCAATTCTCACTCAAACCAGTAGAGTCAGCCCACTCACGGGCTAAGGCTTCATAAGGCGTTGAATCCCATCCGGGAATATCAACGGGCAACTTAAAAGTAGATTTAGATTTTCTAGAAAACATCGTGAAAAAGAAAGAAGAAAAGAAAGAAAAAGAAAGGCTAGACACACAAATATACCACAAAGAATATACAAACAAAACCACGCACACGCCAAGAACAAACACAATACAACACGACGCACACAGGTTTCGAAAACGGTTCGTGACGCCAAATGTTCTGCTTGGGTTTTCGGATCAGATAGAACCCGCTCAACAGAGCCTCTCTAACCCAAATCAGAACGTTACCCCCTCCCTAGGGCCTATTTACACCTAAATAACCACATATATATGTACCACCTAAGGACAGGGAATTCCTATGATATATATATATATATACAAGTGGCGGCCTCGCGGTCCCAAACGGACCCAGGACTTCCTGCCCAGACGGCAGCCTCAGACAAGTGGCGGCCTCGCGGTCCCAAACGGACCCAGGACCTCCTGCCCAGACGGCAGCCTCAGAATACAAGTGGCGGCCTCGCGGTCCCAAACGGACCCAGGACTTCCTGCCCAGACGGCAGCCTCAGCCTCGCGGTCCCAAACGGACCCAGGACTTCCTGCCCAGACGGCAGCCTCAGACAAGTGGCGGCCTCGCGGTCCCAAATGGACCCAGGACTTCCTGCCCAGACGGCAGCCTCAGCCTCGCGGTCCCAAACGGACCCAGGACTTCCTGCCCAGACGGCAGCCTCAGACAAGTGGCGGCCTCGCGGTCCCAAACGGACCCAGGTCCTCCTGCCCAGACGGCAGCCTCAGAATACAAGTGGCGGCCTCGCGGTCCCAAACGGACCCAGGACTTCCTGCCCAGACGGCAGCCTCAGACAAGTGGCGGCCTCGCGGTCCCAAACGGACCCAGGTCCTCCTGCCCAGACGGCAGCCTCAGAATACAAGTGGCGGCCTCGCGGTCCCAAACGGACCCAGGACCTCCTGCCCAGATGGCAGCCTCAGAATACAAGTGGCGGCCTCGCGGTCCCAAACGGACCCAGGACTTCCTACCCAGACGGCAGCCTCAGCACGAGTTCATCCTATGATTACCACGACATACAACAGGGGAATCAGTGTTACTATGTATCAGATCACACAAAGACTGCTAGTTGAGCACAACCTGTTCTCCAGTTCGAGGGGCTCCCTTCTCCCTTATTCAGTTACCACTTACCTGATCAGGATTAACATCTGTTCATGTCAAGTCACAGCTGACTAGAAGAATAGGCTACCCTCTCATACAAGAACACCCGGCACATGTTGGTTCACTACAAACTGGGTACTTTATTACTCATTACATACGCAATCACATGACATTACAATATAACACATAACCTACAAAGAAAAGTGAAAGGTTAAGTTGTACACTTTAATAAGAAAGGGTCGACATCACCTTAGTAGTGTGTAGCCTGCACTCCGTGGTCATCTAGGTTCCCTTCTCGTCTGTGCCTCGGCTCGCCTGGAAGTCACACCTCCGCAGTCACGGATCTACTCCCTTCTCCCTCTCCGAGTCACTGGGACCTCTTCCTCATCGGCTACTCTCTTCTCTTTGGAATATCTATTTCTCGGTTTTTCTCCACCTTCAAGTTTGTCATCTGTCTTCCCTGGAATAAGTAGTAGCTTTATTGCTAACGGCCAGGTGCCGCCTACGGACTAAAAGCAAGTGCTAGTATCTGCCTCAGACTTTCACTAATATAGATGTGCATTCTCTCATGGAAAATTCCAGCCCGTAACCTGCCGCCCACCAAATTCTTGTACCTCCCCGTGCCAAGGACACGTTCCCAGCCGGCCGGCCTGATGTAGTGTCTTCGGCATGAAGAAAAATACAATCCTTCGATAAGGGCCGGCCTGAACCGGTTCTCTCCGAGCGAATAACACCTCCTAACTAAAACACTGCCTTTGACCTAGAAACATCCCAAGCTGTCGGAGCAGAAAGAAAGATGGAGTCTCTCCCGTTTGAGGCCTACCAGGCCTGAATTCAGCACGGTTCCATGAAATACCCTCACTACAGAACAGATTACCCCTAATGCTAACGAGTCTATCCCCTAGGATATGTATGCAAACCCTGATCTATGGGGAAGAACACAGGATCATGTCGAAGTGCCTAACAAATAGGCTCTATACCCTACTCTAACCCTTAGACTTGAATGGAAAGAGACTGAAGTCACCTTAATCGCCCTACAACACAATAAGGCCGGAAAAATCGAGCAGTACACCACTCCAGAACTTCTTGTACCAGCTTCCCTGGGGGCGACCCGGAGGAGGAGCTAGCGGAGTGCGGTCCATTGCGGTTGTTTATAAAAATGGCTCCTTCGAGCTTTGAGCTGACGAGCTCCTGGACGACGCACTTGCGTGCCTGTGCGGCCACTGAGGCCCTTGACGGTTGCTTGGCGGCCCTCTCTTCCACCCCTAACTATTTTCTGTACTGAGGAGGGAAGTTATCCCGAAACCCGAGTCATGTCTCGGGCGATATTTTAAAACCCTGGACATGTATCGGGTCTAGAGGTCATCAGTTCAACAAGTACTTACTTGCACCCACTGGGGTGAACCACTCAAGAACTCCATCAGAGATCATCAGTTCAACAAGTACTTACTTGCACCCACTGGGGTGAACCACTCAAGAACTTCTTGTACCAGCTTCCCTTGGGGCGACCCGGAGGAGGAGCTAGCGGAGTGCGGTCCATTGCGGTTGTTTATAAAAATGGCTCCTTCGAGCTTTGAGCTGACGAGCTCCTGGACGACGCACCTGCGTGCCTGTGCGGGCAATGAAGCCCTTAACGGTTGCTTGGCGGCCCTCTCTTCCACCCCTAACTATTTTCTCTACTGAGGAGGAAAGTTATCCCGAAACCCGAGCCATGTCTCGGGCGATATTATAAAACCTGGGACATGTATCGGGTCTAGAGATCATCAGTTCAACAAGTACTTACTTGCACGCACTGGGGTGAACCACTCAAGAACTCCATCAGAGATCATCAGTTCAACAAGTACTTACTTGCACTCACTGGGGTGAACCACTCAAGAACTTCTTGTACCAGCTTCCCTTGGGGCGACCTGGAGGAGGAGCTAGCGGAGTGCGGTCCATTGCAGTTGTTTATAAAAATGGCTCCTTCGAGCTTTGAGCTGACGAGCTCCTGGACGACGCACCTGCGTGCCTGTGCGGGCACTGAGGCCCTTGACGGTTGCTTGGCGGCCCTCTCTTCCACCCCTAACTTTTTTCTTCACTGAGGAGGGAATTTATCCCGAAACCCGAGCCATGTCTCGGGCGATATTTTAAAACCTGGGACATGTATCGGGTCTAGAGATCATCAGTTCAACAAGTACTTACTTGCACCCACTGGGGTGAACCGCTCAAGAACTCCATCAGAGATCATCAGTTCACCAAGTACTTACTTGCACCCACTGGGGTGAACCACTCAAGAACTTCTTGTACCAGCTTCCCTGGGGGCGACCCGGAGGAGGAGCTAGCGGAGTGCGGTCCATTGCGGTTGTTTATAAAAATGGCTCCTTCGAGCTTTGAGCTGACGAGCTCCTGGACGACGCACCTGCGTGCCTGTGCGGGCACTGAGGCCCTTGACGGTTGCTTGGCGGCCCTCTCTTCCACCCCTAACTATTTTCTCTACTGAGGAGGGAGGTTATCCCGAAACCCGAGCCATGTCTCGGGCGATATTTTAAAACCCGGGACATGTATCGGGTCTAGAGATCATCAGTTCAACAAGTACTTACTTGCACCCACTGGGGTGAACCGCTCAAGAACTCCATCAGAGATCATCAGTTCACCAAGTACTTACTTGCACCCACTGGGGTGAACCACTCCAGAACTTCTTGTACCAGCTTCCCTGGGGGCGACCCGGAGGAGGAGCTAGCGGAGTGCGGTCCATTGCGGTTGTTTATAAAAATGGCTCCTTCGAGCTTTGAGCTGACGAGCTCCTGGACGACGCACCTGCGTGCCTGTGCGGCCACTGAGGCCCTTGACGGTTGCTTGGCGGCCCTCTCTTCCACCCCTAACTATTTTCTGTACTGAGGAGGGAAGTTATCCCGAAACCCGAGTCATGTCTCGGGCGATATTTTAAAACCCTGGACATGTATCGGGTCTAGAGGTCATCAGTTCAACAAGTACTTACTTGCACCCACTGGGGTGAACCACTCAAGAACTCCATCAGAGATCATCAGTTCAACAAGTACTTACTTGCACCCACTGGGGTGAACCACTCAAGAACTTCTTGTACCAGCTTCCCTTGGGGCGACCCGGAGGAGGAGCTAGCGGAGTGCGGTCCATTGCGGTTGTTTATAAAAATGGCTCCTTCGAGCTTTGAGCTGACGAGCTCCTGGACGACGCACCTGCGTGCCTGTGCGGGCAATGAAGCCCTTAACGGTTGCTTGGCGGCCCTCTCTTCCACCCCTAACTATTTTCTCTACTGAGGAGGAAAGTTATCCCGAAACCCGAGCCATGTCTCGGGCGATATTTTAAAACCTGGGACATGTATCGGGTCTAGAGATCATCAGTTCAACAAGTACTTACTTGCACGCACTGGGGTGAACCACTCAAGAACTCCATCAGAGATCATCAGTTCAACAAGTACTTACTTGCACCCACTGGGGTGAACCACTCAAGAACTTCTTGTACCAGCTTCCCTTGGGGCGACCTGGAGGAGGAGCTAGCGGAGTGCGGTCCATTGCAGTTGTTTATAAAAATGGCTCCTTCGAGCTTTGAGCTGACGAGCTCCTGGACGACGCACCTGCGTGCCTGTGCGGGCACTGAGGCCCTTGACGGTTGCTTGGCGGCCCTCTCTTCCACCCCTAACTTTTTTCTTCACTGAGGAGGGAAGTTATCCCGAAACCCGAGCCATGTCTCGGGCGATATTTTAAAACCTGGGACATGTATCGGGTCTAGAGATCATCAGTTCAACAAGTACTTACTTGCACCCACTGGGTTTAACCACTCAAGAACTCCATCAGAGATCATCAGTTCAACAAGTACTTACTTGCACCCACTGGGGTGAACCACTCATGAACTTCTTGTACCAGCTTCCCTTGGGGCGACCCGGAGGAGGAGCTAGCGGAGTGCGGTCCATTGCGGTTGTGTATAAAAATGGCTCCTTCGAGATTTGAGCTGACGAGCTCCTGGACGACACACCTGCGTGCCTGTGCGGGCACTGAGGCCCTTGACGGTTGCTTGGCGGCCCTCTCTTCCACCCCTAACTATTTTCTCTACTGAGGAGGGAAGTTATCCCGAAACCCGAGCCATGTCTCGGGCGATATTTTAAAACCTGGGACATGTATCGGGTCTAGAGATCATCAGTTCAACAAGTACTTACTTGCACCCACTGGGGTGAACCACTCAAGAACTCCATCAGAGATCATCAGTTCAACAAGTACTTACTTGCACCCACTGGGGTGAACCCCTCAAGAACTTCTTGTACCAGCTTCCCTTGGGGCGACCCGGAGGAGGAGCTAGCGGAGTGCGGTCCATTGCGGTTGTTTATAAAAATGGCTCCTTCGAGCTTTGAGCTGACGAGCTCCTGGACGACGCACCTGCGTGCCTGTGCGGGCACTGAGGCCCTTGACGGTTGCTTGGCGGCCCTCTCTTCCACCCCTAACTTTTTTCTTCACTGAGGAGGGAAGTTATCCCGAAACCCGAGCCATGTCTCGGGCGATATTTTAAAACCTGGGACATGTATCGGGTCTAGAGATCATCAGTTCAACAAGTACTTACTTGCACCTACTGGGTTTAACCACTCAAGAACTCCATCAGAGATCATCAGTTCAACAAGTACTTACTTGCACCCACTGGGGTGAACCACTCATGAACTTCTTGTACCAGCTTCCCTTGGGGCGACCCGGAGGAGGAGCTAGCGGAGTGTGGTCCATTGCGGTTGTGTATAAAAATGGCTTCTTCGAGCTTTGAGCTGACGAGCTCCTGGACGACGCACCTGCATGCCTGTGCGGGCACTGAGGCCCTTGACGGTTGCTTGGCGGCCCTCTCTTCCATCCCTAACTATTTTCTCTACTGAGGAGGGAAGTTATCCCGAAACCCGAGCCATGTCTCGGGCGATATTTTGAAACCCGGGACATGTATCGGGTCTAGAGATCATCAGTTCAACAAGTACTTACTTGCACCCACTGGGGTGAACCACTCAAGAACTCCATCAGAGATCATCAGTTCAACAAGTACTTACTTGCACCCACTGGGGTGAACCACTCAAGAACTTCTTGTACCAGCTTCCCTTGGGGCGACCCGGAGGAGGAGCTAGCGTAGTGCAGTCCATTGCGGTTGCCCATAGGTAACGTTGTCCAAACCACTGATTCTCTATAGATTTATAGAACTCCTAGTTGTGTTGTCACCTACAATGATCAACCTTTCCTTTCTCACCAAGTCACTAGTTTTCTAGACAGTTCTGAAATAAAACACTGTGTGTTGCGTTATATAGTTGAACCAATGTGGCATGAGTTTAGATGTAGCTTCTCTGCCGCTGAGCGCTTTGAAAGGCGTTATTCCAGTGGTGGAATGAGGTGTTGTCAAGTAGGCCCAAACCTTCCTCTCTAAAAATTCACCTACATCAACATTGGTTGCAATGGCAGTTTGAACTCCTTCCTTAAGAAAGCGATTGGTCTTCTCAACTAGTCCATTAGAAGACGGACTTTATAATGCAACACAGCAGTGTTTTATTTCAGAACTCTAATATGAACGTAATATGATACCCAGAAGGGCAAGATCCTTCCAGCCTATGACGTCTCTTTCTTTAATGGCTACATACATTTTTGTCCTAAAAAAATTAGAATCTGCAAGAATAGTAACAGGAGCCCCTGAATCAGTAATTGCTAGAATTATTTTCCCATTGATGGAAATGTCAACCAACTGCCCTTTAATAGGTTTGTCAGAAGATTCCGGGACTTCAACAGTAACCACAATATTAGTGAATTGTGAAGTGCAATCTTGGACATCAGGAGTCTCCAAGGAAATATTAGAAATCCTAACTCTGCTTGCAGCTGAGTTCATACCACTTCTACATGCTCCTTGAAAATGACCACATTTCTGGCATTTAGTACACTTTTTCCCTAAAGCAGGACAATTAGGATTATTTTCTGTGTGGTTCCTAGAACCACACCGAAAACAAACCAACTGCCCTCTGAAAGACTGATTCTTATAAGGTCTATTTTTGTTAAAAGTCTGTTTTGTATTAACAGCATACACAACATTGTCATCAGAAACTAGGCTTACATTACGAAGAACCCGTAGGTGGTACAGTTGACTGGGTAGGAGAAATCATGGTTTGGTTAGTCTGACCAGACAACACTTTAGATGTAAAAATTGACCTTTCAATGCTCTTGGCAATATCAATTGTTTCAGCCAAAGTGGGATTACGTGAAGTGAGAAGGCTCTCTTGAATATTCTTGGAAAAACAATAGAAAACAAATTGGTCCCTAATGTAAATATCTATATCGGGACCAAACTCATACTTCTCAGCCAAAACTCTTAAAGTCGCTATGTAATCCTCAACTGATTCTTCACAGGATTGTTTGCACATGGCGAAATTAAACCTTTCTAACATAACACTTGTGGAATCAGAATATTGCTTGGCCATGCGCAACTTTGCTTTGATGAAGACATTCCATACAGCAGCTTCAGATGTAGGGGCAGGATAGTGTGGTAAATTATCAAAAACCCTGCGACCTACTGTGCCTAAATGATTAACCAACAAAGCTGATTGCCTTGTAGGGGAGTAACCATCTGCATCAATGGCAGTGAGGTAATTTTCAAAGTCTCTAAGCCATTTTAACCATTTCAATTCAGGTTTACCTGTTTTCAATAGGAACGGCGCCAGCTGAATGACGCCCTGATTAGAAGCCATGAAAATTGAAAGTAAGGCAAAACAATATAAATACTGTAAAACTGAAAAAAATACTGTAATATTGTTATATAATAGAATGCTTGATCCACCTGAAAATAGAATACAATTTTAAACTCACTGTCACTCAAAATCAGGACCAAGCAGGTGTGTGAATCAACGTGTGTCACACTTATTGGAAAATTCAGAGTAAACTCACTGTCATTCAAAGGCAGGAACAAGCAGGTGTGTGAATCACTGTGTGTCCCACTGAAGAAAATGCTGAGTAGACCTGAAAACGATGTTAAACTGAATAAGGTGTGCGAATCACCGAACACGATGTCGCACTTAATAGAAACTTGCAATCAAAATCAATGTGGGAAAAGATTGGTCTAAATTGCTGTTGAAGACATGAGGAAAACACTTCCTGACTTTTCCAATATAGCCGTCAACGTGAACGTGACGTCAACTCGCGTCCCAGGATGCAATGCGGCAAAAGACGTCGTCCGGAAAGAAGGAGAGAAGATGGAACTCCGGAGTTGCTGGAGTCTGGAACGGCGAGGTAAGAGAGAGCCAGTTTGCAATGTATATTTTTTAATGGTGGCGCGAGGTCAAACGGAACAAGACCTGCGCGTAGAGAAATCTGAGAAAGCAGGCAAAATCGGATTAGCCTCAAAGTAATCTGAAGAGGTTGTCGATGCACCGCATAAGGTAAAGATTGTCCGGTGAGCTCTTGAAACGTAGTAGATCAGCAGAGATGCAGAACATTTCGGAAAACCCCACTCCTGGTACCAACTTGTGGTAAGGGGTATCCACAAAACTGCTGACAACGCTGATGGAATGTTCAAATAAGTTTTATTGGTAGAAATACCAATAAAGTAAATACACAGGAAAGAGCTCACGGAAGGAGCGACTCAAGTAGTCAGAAGTCAGCCGCAACTGTCATAGGCAGCACATAATCAAACATGACATAGCCAGGTTCTGACCTAGAATTCCATAAATTAAAGAAACAGTAAAACCCCAATAAAAACATGTAAATACCACAGAACTACATGAAAAAACCACATTACAACACTTACACTTCATTTCAATTCAGATTGTAGATTTTTCAGACATGCTATATCACCTTTCTGTGGCACTCTGAGGAGGTTCACTGACAGAATATCGACACCTAAAATATCTCCATACCACAATATTAAATTCGATGTAAAAAATATCGACATCATATATATTTATAATGGTAAGTACAAAAAAAATCGATTTTTTTTATAAATATAGTTGTACAAAATTTAGGGGCTCATTAGGATGGCGGAACGATCACCACCACCGGCCCGGTGGTGGTGATCGTTCCGCCATCACTGAGCGATTTACCCACCGCCATATTAGGATGGCAGTGGGTACCACGGCAGACAGAAAGCTTGTCTGCCACTTTTCTGCCAGTGGCAATCACAGCAGGGCCACTAATATGGTGGCGGTGCCTAGCAAGCACTGTCCGCCATAATAGGATGTGGGTTCTGCAGAGGCCTTTCCATGGCACCGATGCCGCCATGGAAAGGCTGGTGGGGATTGGGTGGGGGGTGGGTGTAGGTGCACTGGGGGGTACCTATGGTACCTCCCTACATTCCCATGCACAAGGTGGCAGGCACAGTGTGGTGCCTGCCACATTGTGCATGGGAATGCACATCATGGCATTTTGGCATTACGAACGGTGCTGCAGCCAGCAGCACCGTCACCAATGTTAAAAGGCCAGGATGCGACCACCATACTTGCAGTTACATCCTAATAACAGGGGTGGGACTGCCGCATGTCTGGCGGCCGGTCCCAAACACCGCTATGGTCATAATGAGCCCCATACTTTTTTATATATATGTAAAATAAAATAATAAATATTAAATATAACAAATAATGAAATTAATTTGAAAAAGTTAAACACACATATATAATAATTAATATATATATAGTTACTTTATAACAATTAATAGACAATTAATTTAATTGATTTTATAATTTTCAAATTATATTAAAATTTACCAAATACATATATTATATATATATATATATTCACTGAAAAAACCATAGGTTTCAGGGGCATTATAGTTAGCTGGACTTTTCACTGCTGATGACGTCACTGCTGATGACGTCACATATTACATCACTCATGACATGGTCAGTGACATCACTCATGACATCACTGATGACATCTCAAATGACATCACTGATGACATCATCCAGTGAATGTGTGTTTTTCTGAAAATTACATATGTTTTATATATGTATATCTCAAGGTCGATGGAAGAATAAATGGGTATATAAGTGTCTAAATGGATGATTTGTTTTTGAAAAATTGATTGTATAACTGACTGATTAAGTATATCTTAGTGAATACATGGCTTAGTGAGTAATGTTTAAATGTGTAAATATCTGTATCAGTCTCTCACTTTGTGTATAAGTGGCTGCATGGGTTGGTGAGTAGCTACATGAGTGTCTATATAGGTTATTAGTTTGTTTTTTGAGTATCAGTATGAGTGTCTGAGAGTCTGTATGGTTCGGTGGGGGGTATTGCGTAGTGCATAGGTGCATGAATGAGTGACTCACTGTTTGTATGTGTTGAAGACAGCATGTGTGCAGGACTGTATGGGTGGATGAGTGTGTGCATGGGTGTGTGCATGGGTGTGTTAGTGAGTGAATGACTGTCTCAATAGTGCCTTTATGAGTAACTACATATGTTTTAAACTAGTATATGTGACTATTGGTGTATATAAGTGAGTATATGTGAGAATGAGAGATTGGAAGAGTTCCTGTATGAATAATTATGTGTTTCTATAAGTGATTGTTTAAAAGACTAAGTATGTGTAAGTTTCTGTAGAAGTAAGTGTGGTGGTATGTGTATAACTGTATATGCAAGTAAATGGATGTTTGATTCTTTATTAGCATGAGTGACTATGTGTGTGAGTAACTCTGTGGATGAGTGGCGTTGTGTAACAGGATGTATAGGTGTGTGAGTACATATGATGAGTGAGTACATGTATGAGTGACTGTATAGGACTGTTGGTGAATGAGTGGATGTGTATGTGGATCTTAGAATTACTGAATAGGTTGTTGTAACTGGTATTGGTATGTCCATTGTTTTGAACATTGTAGTTTCTATTTTTGAATGTGTGTATCAAAGGTTATATTAGCGGAAGAGGAGGTCTGCCACTCTATCACAAGGATGATGTCATCAGTGATGTCATTAGTGATGTCATTTGAGATGTCATCAGTGATGTCATGAGTGATGTCACTGACCATGTCATGAGTGATGGAATATGTGACGTCATCAGCAGTGCATTGCGGGCGCGCGAGTTATAGTTAGCTGAACTAACTATAACGGGGAAATTTCAATGGTTTTGTACGAGTGAAAAGTCCAGCTAACTATAACGCCCCTGAAACCTATGTTTTTTTCAGTGAATTTCTAAGGTTTTTTAAATGCTATTTCCTAACTATAACGTGCCTGAAACCTATGGGTTTTTCAGTGAATTTCAAAGGTTTTTTAAATGCTAATGTCTAACTATGCCTAAAGAGATAGGACATGTGAAGAAAGAAGAAAAAACACACAGAAATAAAAAAAGAAATGCAGAAAGAAGCAACAGAAGTCCTCAAAGACGAAGAAAAGTGCAGGAAGAAGGATAACGTGCAGAAAGAACAAACAGAACAGCAGAAAGAAGCCTTGTTGCAAAATCATCCTGTACCCTCAACTTTTTCAGACGGATACTGGTGGTAACTGAGTCTAACTAACCAGTCCTAGAGCCAATGCTATGTTAACAGACACTCAGAATACAGTGAAAACACCTACATACACTAGGGAACACTATGCGTTGGGGTCCCCCTGTGATCAGCATGACCTCCTCTGTAAGCCTCTAGTATATAATAGGGCAGGGGATTAAAACTATCTCTTAAATCGCGCCGCAGGGCGTGTTTGCACACGTCACCTCAGGCCCCGTCCCCTCACTTCCCCAATGTGTAAACACGCCCTGTGGCCATTTTAAGTTGGGAGATTAAGTCCCCTTGAATCCTGAGGGTCCCTAGGGTCCAACTAGACCACTAGGTACCTCCAGTAAGTGCCACAGAGCTGCATTGCAGAGAGATGTAAAAAGGGGCACGGCCTAGATCACCTCTCTGCAACGCAGCGGAGTGGTGCTTACTGGAAGCACCTGGTGGGCTAGTTGGCCCCCAGGGTCCCTCAGGATTGAAGGGGAATTATTTCCCCAACTTAAAATGCGCCACAGGGCACGTTAACTCAGGGCCCGTCCCCTCCCTTCACCACTGTGTAAACACGCCCTGTGGACGTTTTTAGTTGGGAGATTAAGTTAATTTGAATCCTGAGGGTCCCTAGGGTCCAACTAGCCCACTAGGTACCTCCAGTATGCGCCACAGAGCTGCGTTGCAGAGAGGTGTAAAAAAGTGGCACGGCCTGGACCACCTCTCTGCAATGCAGCTCAGTGGCGCTTACTGAAAGCACCTGGTGGGCTAGTTAGCCCCCAGGGGCCCTCAGGATTGAAGGGGAATTATTTCCCTAACTTAAAACGCGCCATAGGGCGTGTTTGCACACGCCACCTCAGGCCCCGTCCCCTCCCTTCACCACTGTGTAAACGCGCCCTGTGGCCGTTCTAAGTTGAGAGATTAAGTCCCCTTGAATCCTGAGGATCCCTAGGGTCAAAATAGCCCATTAGGTACCTCCAGTAAGCGCCACAGAGCTGCGTTGCATAGAGGTGTAAAAAGGGGCGTGGCCTCAGAACACCTGTCTGCAACGCAGCTCCCTGGCGCACACTGGAGATACCTGTTGGGCTAGTTGGCCCTCAGGGACCCTCAGTATTGAAGGGGAATTAATTCCCCAACTTACAACTGGCCAGGGGGGGCGTTTGCAGAGTGCTGCAAGGAGGGGGCGTGGCCTCCAGCGCGATGCCGGTCTTTTATTTATTTTATTTTTTTAAGAAGGAGGGCTGTGTGGCCCCCCTTCTTTTTCTAATTTACTGGCCCTGGGGACCCCATCCCCCAGGGCCTGCACCCTATTTTTTTTTGTTGAAGAAAAAAAATTTGGCCCTCCCAAGGCCTTAATCGGCCCCGGGGACCCCAACCCCCGGGTCATGGCCTTTTTTTAATTTAAATTCTTTAGGAGGGGGCTTCATTGCCCCCCTCCTTAGACCACTTATGGCTCCGGGGACCCCATCCCCGGGGGCCTGCCTTTGTTTTTTATTATTTTAAAAATATATATATTTATAGAAACACCTAGGACATGCTGGACAAACCGTATGTACCTATCACCATGATGATTTGCGTGCTATTCATTAAAAGGTGACTATGCATAGAATGAATGAATCGACATGGAATGTATTTACACCGCTAGTGAAGCTCTGACATGTCTGACGCCCTACCGTGCCTAATCCCGGCGCCCCCACCGGTGGGTACTCTCCAAGTAGACACCATTGTCGTTTATTTATACAAACATGGGTAGCTATTGACGGGCACATTTAATATACACGCACACCAAGCCATTCAAAGGGGATTCCTCAAAAATTCGACCAAACTATGCAAGAAACCCCCCTCACGGTTAATAAAAAACACATCCACCGAGTAATACTTTTTATTTTACTCTCTGGAAAGGAGACGAACCTCACTTGAGAGTCACAGCGTGCTCCTGGCTGAGCCCAATGCTGTGTTACACCCACCAGTGCCCGCCGATTGCCTCACACCTCTGTGTTGTATTCCACCAGCTAGTGCGTATGCTATGACACTCTCTAGCCCATGTGCACTGTAACACCACCCCGTGAATATGTCATGCCACACTTGCCTTCGCACGGGTTATATTGCCCCATTTAACATACCTTCCTCGATGTGTATGTTATAATGCACAGCGCTATGCCATACATATTACAATCTGGGATCCAAAACTTTGTCACAGTGCTTATGCAACGTTACACTCCCCAGCACATATTTTATATTACAGCTTTAGAGACTAGTTATGTTACACAACACTGCCCTGTGCATATTACACTCCAAGGCGCATATCGCATAGCACGCGCTAGTGCCTGTGCTATCTCGCGCTCTCCAATGAATCTGTCATTGCGCACAATGTATTGCATATTATATTTCACGCCCCGGTTCACCTTATATCACACTTTTTGGTGCATAGTTTATACCATATACTACATCTAGTTTTCATTTTCAATCGTGCTCTCAGGACTATGTTATATATAACAGTGCGTCCACCTACCCTTTTCACGGGCATTACATTTTGCAATGGGGGTGGAGGGTCAGGGGGTGTTTCTGCCAAGTGAGCCCGGAGTCACAGTCACAAACAACCTCTTCTTCCTGAATAAAAGTGAGATTATGCTGCATACTTGTTCATATTTTAAGTAGTTCGCACAGACACACATTTTAAAAACAATAAAGTTCCTAATACCCACCTTCTCTGAACAGTTAGCTTGCTGCCCCATCCACCTCCTCCCTATCCTCTGTTGTCTGAATCCATGGACTAGCCTCCTCCCTCCTGCCATGCATGGTCTGATGTGCTGCCACTGCCCTCCATTTAGCATGATGTACCAGTCCACTCCTCCTGCCCTCCATTGCCCAATTCTATGGCCCATCATTGACCTCCTGCTTAGCCTCTGTGCTTAGCTTGCTGCCCCTATTTTCCTTCCCCTTGCCCTCCGATATCTTGGTGCATGCCCCTGCTCCATCCTTTTTGCCCACTATGTTCCATGGACCTGCCACTCCTATCTACTCTGAGTGTTCTGTTGAGCTGCCACTCCCCTCCCACCTGCCTAGCATTGTCAGATGACTGTAACCTGTCCCTGCCACCTCCACCCTGCCTGTCCACATGCCATGCCCCTATCCCCTTCCTCCTGTCATCCATGGTCCATTTTACTGCCACACCCTTCTGCCCTCACTGATCTGTTGTGCTGCAACTGCTCCTCCTGCCTGCCCCGCGCGGTCTGTTGTGAGGCCCCTTACCCTGAACTCTCTTGTCTGTGCCCAGGTCCTGACCCTCCCTTCTATCCTCCATGGTCCTTTGTGCATGCCCCTGCACCCTCCTTCTTGCCCATCATAGCCATTGTACTGCCACTAACCCTCCCGCTTGCCATGCATGGTCTTCTGTGCTGCCATGGCCCCTTCCACCTTCCCTGTGTGGTCAGCTAGCTGCCCCTGACCCCCTCCCACCTTCCCTCCATGGTCTGTGTGTATGCCACCATAGTCTTATTGTTGCTCTCCATGGTGTGTCTTGCTTCTAGTGCTGTTATGGCAGGGTTTTTGGCTTTATTTAGCAGTGATAATAGATCATTATTCTTGCTCGCATCTAGTATAGGCATTCTTAGCCTATGTTGGATAGATTATGTTGATGTTTGTTTAGATGGTTGTTGTTGTTTATAAGATGCTCGCAAGATAAGGATCTAGGGTGCAATGTTATGGCAGGGTTTTTGGCTTTATTTAGCAGTGATAATAGATCATTATTCTTGCTCGCATCTAGTATAGGCATTCTTAGCCTGTGTTGGCCCTTTTAAGCCCTTTTTCCAGACCTAGAAGAGGATAGCTGCTTAATATGCCTTTATTCTTGACTTTAACCTGTCTATTGCCTATTGGCTTTGACATATTAGACATATTGGTATGGTTCATGTAGGTATTCTGACAGAGCTAAGGAGCATTTCACCCCTTTTAGGCCTAAAGCTAGAGAGACTCCATCTTGATGGAAGCAGAGAGGCTTTTTAGGGCAAAAGCAATGTTTATAGTTATAACTGTTGTTCGCCCTAAGCGGACCGGAGAGAACCGGCCAGAGCTGAATCTAATCAGGAATTGTTCCCGGGCTCAGGTCTCTAGACGAAACAAGCAGACTGGTCACTGTGGGAGCGTCTAGCGCAAGGAGCCTGGTGCATGGGATTGGTGGGAAGAAGCTGCTGGCTGGAACTTTCCATGAGGAAACAGCATTCTATATTTGTGAAGTGCAGAGGCGGAGTCAGTCAGCCAGTCAGAGGGCAGTCGAGGAGAGAGTCCAGCAGAGAGGAGAGCAGTGGAGTGGAGTTGGCAGAGAGAGAGAGAGAGAGAGTTCAATCTGGAGAAGAGCTGAGTTGAATAGTGAGCTGGAACTGAAGGAAGCAGTCAGAAGCAGTTGCTTATCAGGAGGAGGTGTGAATAGCTGGAGTCTGAAGTAATGCCTTTTAGAAGAGATAGAGGAGAGCTTGTGGATTAACCTATGGGAGCAGATGGAATTGGACATTGGCGCAGAGACAAAGCGAATAAGATAGTAGAATGAACGGTGATCAGAGCGGCAGGAACCATTAAGAGTGAAGACGCAAGGTGGAGAGACAGTTCGTGTGGGGGAGAGGAGTCCAGAGACAGAGCGATCAGCGCAGAGGTGTACCCAAGAGTGCAGGAGAGAGAGAGAGCATGAGATGAGCCAAGGCACAGACGAGAGAGGAACCCAGATGACAGCTAGAACAAGACTTCACACTAATCAGGTGATATTGTTTTCATCACATTAGCTACACTTAATCTTTTCCCTTTCAGCGGAGTGTTCCTGTTATGTGTAATCCTTCTCTTTTAAGTAGTGTGTTCTACCTATAGCCTTTGTTAGATTTGTATTAATGTTTATATTACTGTAATAAATGACCCCCAGTTTATAACAAACTGGTGTGTAGCCCCTATTCTTGTTCACTGAAGGTAAATGAAGCTCCTAGGTGAGCACTAGGCGCGTGAATGGATGAGTAATCCCAATCAGGTAAGTGGTGATCACATAAATAGGGAGTGAGTGGACCTTTGATGCCAAGAGCAGGTAATACACAATAATCTGGACCCACATTCAAAGTTATTATTGTAGTTTCATCCCGAGTAGACAGCTGAGATAATATCCCAATATATACATATATATGTATAGGTGTTCATAGGAATGTGGTCGTCGTTGATATGCGGCGTTAATGAGAGCACTGGGGGGTCGAACCAGTGTGGATACCCACAAGATTGTGGCTTGAGTAAATGAGAGCACTAGGTAGTGGAACTAGTGTGTAAGTTTCGCAGGATCGCGAACGGCTTGGAAAAGGGAGCATTGGGTTCTGCAGGCCCGTGTGTAGACGCACCAGATTGTGTGTCAGATCTGCCCTAGGGTAGAACGGTCTGGGTCAGGGTGGCCGCGAGACCAACTGATGTGAATAAGTGTGGTGTAGGGTATGGATATCCCTAGTAATCAGTGAGTATTCTTAGTATCCCTATAGATTTAGTGGTGTTCTTAATAATATGAGCTTGTATATTGCGAGTTCCCTATCCTCAGGTAGGTACCAGGTGCCTGGATATAGAGGAGTCCTGAGGACGGAAGGTGAGTACGTTTTGGCTGGGTCACAGGGGCCCCTGGGGGCTGATCCCATCTAAACAGAAAATCCAGCCATTACAAGTGCCCATCCTGCCTGACCTCCATGGTCATCTTGCTGCTCCTGCCCTGCCACCTTGCCCCCAGCCCTCTGTTTCCATGTGCAGACCCCCTATTCCCTCCCTCCTGGCTTGTCTGTTCCATTGTAATGCCCCTGATCCGTCCCTCCTGCCCTTTATGGTCTGTTATGCTGCAGCTTTCTCTCCTGTCTGTCCCTTATGGTCAGCTAGCTACCATTTCCTCTTTCCCATCTGTTCTCTGTTGTCCATGTGCATGGTCCTGTCCCCTCCCTATTGCTTTCTATCTATTGTTGTGCTGCACTCCCGTCCCGCATGCACTGTGTGGTGTATTGTGCTGCTGCAAACCCTGATGCCTGCCCTGTAGGGTCAGTTTGGTGCACCTCTCCATGTCCCTCCTGTCCTCTGTTATCCGAGTCCATGTCCCTACCCCAATTCCTCCTGCCTACCATGATTCAATGTACCATACTTGCGAACATTTTGAACTTGGTAAGAGGGAGGTTTTGAAAAAAAACTGGGGTATTGATTTTCCCCTTTGAGTTACATTGAAAAAGAGGAGATTGTAGACAGGAGACAGATCAAATAAAGCCCATTTGAGCTTAAAAACATTGGACGTTTCCTGGCTGAAACGGGTCTGTTGGCATGTATGGTTGTACTACCACTGCCTCTTCCTTCTGCCCACAATGGTCTATTATATTGCCACAGCCTCTCTTGCCAGCCCTGTATTGTTCGGTTTGTTGCCCCTGCCCCCCTTTCCACTGCCCTCCATAGTCTGTTGTGCTGCCACTGCCCTTCCTGCCTGCCCAGGGTGGTCAAATTGTTGCCTCTGACCTCTCCTACCTGCCTTCAATTTTCAGAGTCCGTGCCCCTGGCCTCTGCCTCTCAACAGTATCCCAATGAACAACTAGATTGCTAACATTCTATATTTATTACAAAAGTGTGGAACGCCTGACGTCATCTTGATGTAATCAACACTGTAATACCTAGAGTATTTCCTTTAGAAATTACATATATGAGAGGGTCTTATTTGCATCAAAATTATGGTTAGTGCTCTAAAAAACTAAAATGAGGACATATTTTCTGAGTTTTCAAATAGCGACAAAGAACTTTTAAATTATTTGTAATCTTTATGTTTTTTTATCCAGTTGACCACTTGATTAAATGTTGCACCTTGGCGAGAGGATGTGGTGTTACTTCCAGAGCTGCAGACTTTGCAACTGGGGAACCAGGTTGGAGTTTCTGCTTCAGCTCAACATTCTGTGATTGTGGTCAAATCACTTAATCTTCCCATGTCTACAACCAAAATGAAATTGATCTTGTGTGATGTAACCAATGCTCATGTAAAGCATTCCAATACCTGACAAGTCTGCACTATATAAAACTGCAAATACACAAAAAATAAGTGTTTTGCACACTTCTGTCATTGGGCTACATGTGGGCTACATCTTGGTGATATTTGTGCTGCATTTAGGCTCTTTTGTGTCTGGTGGCCATCTTGGGAGATTTATTTGTTATGAAGTTTCCTAATTTCCTCATTTACTGCAGTCTCCTCAGTAGGAAATGCTTTCAGTTTTTTACTTTGATTCCATCAAGAAGGTATTCAGATATGTCACACATTTGCCATAAATTCTGAATGTTAGCACTCTAGTTGCTCATTAGATCACTGTAGTAAAGCTACTGCTCACCACGGAAGTCTGCTGCTGGTATTAAAAGTGCATGTTTCAGTCTGCATACCAGACTTTTTTAATGAAATAGAAGAGGATTTGAGAAGTCACTCAAAATGTGCCCTAATTTTTCTTTCTTCAGCACTAATCATAATTTCTATGGCAAAATGAACCCCCTCATTGTGTTCCTTTTTAAATTAAATGTTTTAAGTGTTACCAGTTTATTCCAATCAAGATGTCTTCAGGTGTGCCATACTTTTGTCATAAGTAAGACAGTAAGCGCTCTAGTTGTTTATAAGAATACTCTGGGACATTCTGTCATTAGGCTATACTTGGGCTACATCTGGGTGATATTTGGGCTACATCTGGGCTCTTTTGTCTCTGGTGGCCATCTTGGGAGATTTATTTGTTATGAAGTTTCCTAATTTCCTCATTTACTGCAGTCTCCTCAGTGGGAATACTTTCAGTTTTTTATTTTGGTTCCATCAAGAAGGCATTCAGATGTGTCACACATTTGCCATAAATTCTAAATGTTAGCACTCTAGTTGCTCATCAGATCACTGTAGTAAAACTACTGCTCACCAGGGAAGTCTGCTGCTGGTATTCAAAGTGCATGTTTCAGTCTGCATGTCAGAATTTGTTTATGAAATAGAAGAGGATTTGAGAAGTCAAAATGTGCCCTAATTTTTCTTTCTGCAGAACTAATCATAATTTCTTTGGCAAAATGAACCCCCTCATTTTGTTCCTTTGTAAATTAAATGTTTTAAGTGTTACCACTTTATTCCAATCAAGATGGCTTCAGGAGTGCCATACTTTTGTCATAAGTAAGACTGTTAGCGCTCTAGTTGTTCGTTAGAACACTCTGGGACATTCTGTCATTGGGCTATACTTGGGCTGCATCTGGGTGATATTTGGGCTAAATTTGGGTTCCTTTGTCTCTGGTGGCCATTTTGGGAGACTTATTTGTTATGATGTTTCCTAATTTCTTCATTTACTACAGTCTCCTCAGTAGGAAATACTTTCAGTTTTTTACTCTGATTCCATCAAGAAGGCATTCAGATGTGTCACAAATTTGCCATAAATTCAGAATGTTAGCACTCTAGTTGCTTATTAGATCACTGTAGTAAAGCTACTGGTCACCAGGGAAGTCCGCTGCTGGTACTGAAAGTGCATGTTTCAGTCTGCATGTCAGAATTTTTTAACGAAATAGAAGAGGATTTGAGAAGTGACTCAAAATGTGCCCTAATTTTTCTTTCTGCAGCACTAATCATACTTTCTATGGCAAAATGAACCCCCTCATTTTGTTCCTTTTTAAATTAAATATTTTAAGAATTACCACTTTATTCCAACCAAGATGGCTTCAGGTGTGCCATACGTTTGTCATAAGTAGGACTGTTAGCGCTCTATTTGTTCTTTAGAACACTCTGGGAAGCTGCAGTAGAACACAAAGGAATCAACTGACAGTCTCTGCCCTTGTTGGAGGTACATGTTTTACTGAGAATGTCAGACTTCATTCTCACATGACTGAGAAAGATAATGTGAATTTACAGAAAATATGCTCTCAGTTTAGCTTATAGATCACCTTCCAAACCTCGGTGGGAAAAGCATGAGAAAATTGTTTTCTCTCAAACATGAATCATGATATCACAGCAGAAGGCTTTTTCACATGGTAAAATCACCTTAGAACACACCACAATTCCTAAAATGAGTATGGTACCATCAACAAATGATTTATAATGTAACTAAATTCTTAAAACCTTCTATTAACTGCAATGCTTTTTAATGAGGTGCTATCATGTATATTGGTCCCAAGATGGCTGCCAACACTTCTTGGATGAAGTGCTGACAGCCAATCAGATCTCACGATGAGATGTGTGGTTAGGCTCCGCCCAGATATATATGTGATTTTACTTTTGATTGTCGCAGGAACTACTGAACGGATTTACACCATTTAAGCAAAAGGCACATGCCTGACCTGAGGACTACCTCTTTGCCAAATTTCAAGTAATTCTGTTCAGCCGTTCGGGCTGTACCTTCGACTAAAGGTCTATGGGAAAATGCATGGGGAAAACGTGTTTTGGGACCCCCCTTTTTTCTCAGGCCCCTCTTGACGAATCACCCCGAGACTTTCAGAGTAGGAGCTGAGCGGAGCGCCCCATTAGTTTTGAAACTTTCGCGAGGATTCGTCAACCGGCGCCAAAGTTATTCAAAATAGAATTTTCAGATTTCCTATGGGAACAACTAGAGCGCTAACAGTCCTACTTATGATAAACGTATGGCACACCTGAAGCCATCTTGCTTGGATTAAAGTGGTAACTCTTAAAACATTTAATTTAAAAAGGAACAAAATGAGGGGGTTCATTTTTCCATAAAAAGTATGATTAGTGCTGCAGAAAGAAAAATTAGGGCACATTTTGAGTGACTTCTCAAATCCTCTTCTATTTCATTAAAAAATTCTGACATGCAGACTAAAACATGCACTTTCAATACCAGCAGCAGTTTTCCCTGGTGAGCAGTAGCTTTACTACAGTGATCTAATGAGCAAAAAGAGTGCTAACATTCTGAATTTATGGCAAATGTGTGACACATCTGAATGCCTTCTTGATTGAATCAAAGTAAAAAACTGAAAGTATTTCCTACTGAGGAGACTGCAGTAAAGGAGGAAATTAGGAAACTTCATAACAAATAAGACTCCCAAGATGGCCACCAGAGACAAAAGAGCCCAGATGTAGCCCAAATATCACCCAGATGTAGCCCACGTATAGCCCAATGACAGAATGTCCCAGAGTGTTCTTAAAAACAACTAGAGCACTTACTGTCTTCATTATGACAAAAAGTATGGCACACCTGAAGCCATCTTGATTGGAATAAACTGGTAACACTTAAAACATTTAATTTAAAAAGGAACACAATGAGGGGGTTCATTTTGCCATAGAAATTATGATTAATGCTGAAGAAAGAAAATGAGGGCACATTTTGAGTGACTTCTCAAATCCTCTTCTATTTCATTAAAAAATTCTGACATGCAGACTGAAACATGCACTTTTAATACCAGGAGCAGACTTCCATGGTGAACAGTAGTTTTACTACAGTGATCTAATGAGCAACTAGAGTGCTAACATTCAGAATTTATGGCAAATGTGTGACATATCTGAATACCTTCATAATGGAATCAAAGTAAAAAACTGAAAGCATTTCCTACTGAGGAGACTGCAGTACATGAGGAAATTAGGAAACTTCATAACAAATAAATCTCCCAAGATGGCCACCGGAGACAAAAGAGCCCAAATGTAGCCCAAAATCACCCAGATGTAGCCCAAATATAGCCCAATGACAGAAGTGTGCAAAACACTTATTATTTTGTGTTTTTGCAGTGTTATATAGTGCAGACTTGTCAGGTATTGGAGTGCTTTACATGAGCATTGGTTACATCACACAAGAACAAATTCATTTTGGTTGTAGACATGGGGAGACGAAGTGATTTGACCAGAATCACAGAATGTCGAGCTGAAGCAGAAACTCCAACCTGGTTCCCCAGTTGCAAAGTCTGCAGTTCTGGAAGTAACACCACATCCTCTCACTAAGTGCAACATTTAATCAAGTGGTCAACTGTATAAAAAAACATAAAGGTAACAAATAATTTAAAAGTGCTTTGTCGCTATTTGAAAACTCAGAAAATATGTCCTTATTTTAGTCTTTTAGAGCACTAACCATAATTTTGATGCCAATAAGACCCTCTCATATATGTAATTTCTAAAGGAAATGCTCTAGGTATTACAGTTTTGATTACATCAAGATGACGTCAGGCGTTCCACACTTTTGTAATAAATATAGAATGTTAGCAATCTAGTTGTTCATTAGGATACTGTTGAGAGGCGGAGGCCAGGGGCACGGACTCTGAAACTTGAAGGCAGGTAGGAGGGTGCAAAGGCAACAATTTAACCACACTGAGCAGGCAGGAAGGGCCGTGGCAGCACAACAGACTATGGAGGGCAGTGGAAAGGGGGGCAGGGGCAACAAACCAACAATACAGGACTTGCAAGAGAGGCTGTGGCAATGTAATAGACCATTGTGGGCAGAAGGAAGAGGCAATGGAAGTACAACCATACATGCCAACAGACCCGATTCAGCCAGGAAACGTCCAATGTTTTTAAGCTCAAATGGGCTTTATTTGATCTGTCTCCTGTCTACAATCTCCTCTTTTTCAATGTAACTCAAAGGGGAAAATCAATACCTCAGTTTTTTTTCAAAATCTCCCTCTTACCAAGTTCAAAATGTTCGCAAGTATGGTACATTGGATCATGGAAGGAAATGGAGTAGGGACATGGACTTGGATAACAGAGGACAGGAGGGACATGGAGAGGTGCACCAAACTGACCCTGCAGGGCAGGCATCAGGGTTTGCAGCAGCACAATACACCACACAGGGCATGCGGGACGGGAGTGCAGCACAACAATCCATAGAAAGCAAGAGGGAGGGGACAGGACCATGCACATGGACAACAGAGAACAGAGGGGCAAGAGGCAATGGTAGGTAGCTGACCATAATGGACAGACAGGAGAGAAAGCTGCAGCATAACAGACCATAAAGGGCAGGAGGGACGGATCAGGGGCATTACAATGGAACAGACAAGCCAGGAGGGAGGGAGTAGGGGTCTGCACATGTAAACAGAGGGCTGGGGGCAAGGGGGCAGGGCAGGAGCAGCAAGATAGCCATGGAGGTCAGGCAGGATGGGCACTAGAAGCAAGACACACCATGAAGTGCAACAGTGAGACTGTGATGGCATACACACAGACCATGGAGGGAAGGTGGAGGGGTTCAGGGGCAGCTAACTGACCACACAGGGAAGGTGGGAGGGGCCATGGCAGCACAGAAGACCATGCATGGCAAGTGGGAGGGTTAGTGGCAGCACAATGGCTATGATTGGCAAGAAGGAGGGTGCAGGGGCATGCACAAAGGACGATGGAGGATAGAAGGGAGGGTCAGGACCTGTGCACAGACATGAAAGTTCAGGGGAAGGGGCCTCACAACAGACCGCACGGGGCAGGCAGGAGGAGCAGTTGCAGCACAACAGACCAGGGAGGGCAGAAGGGTGTGGCAGTACAATGGACCATGTAGGACAGGAGGAAGAGGATAGGGGCATGGCATGTGGACAGGCAGGGTGGAGGTGGCAGGGACAGGTTACAGTCATCTGACAATGCTAGGCAGGTGGGAGGGGAGTGGCAGCTCAACAGAACACTCAGAGTAGATAGGAGTGGCAGGTCCATGGAATATGGTGGGCAAAAAGGATGGAGCAGGGGCATGCACAAAGACATCGGAGGGCAGGGGGAAGGAGAATAGGGGCAGCAAGCTAAGCACAGAGTTTAAGCAGGAGGTCAATGATGGGGCATAGAATTGGTCAATGGAGGGCAGGAGGAGTGGACTGGTACATCATACTAAATTGAGGGCAGTGGCAGCACATCAGACCATGCATGGCAGGAGGGAGGAGGCTAGTTCATGGATTCACACAACAGAGGATAGGGAGAAGGGGGATGGGGCAGCAAGCTAACTGTTCAGAGAAGGCAGGTATTAGGAACTTCATTGTTTTTAAAACGTGTGTCTGTGCGAACTACTTAAAATATGAACAAGTATGCAGCATAATCTCACTTTTATTCAGGAAGAAGAGGACGTTTGTGACTGTGACTCCGGGCTCACTTGGCAGAAACACCCCCTGACCCTCCACCCCCTATCGCAAAATGTAATGCCCGTGAAAAGGATAGGTGAACACAGTGTTATATAGAACATAGTCCTGAGAGCACGATTGAAAATGAAAACTAGATATAGTGTATGGTATAAACTATGCACCAAAAAGGGTGATATAAGATGAACCGGGCATGAAATATAATATGCAATACATTGTGCGCAATGACAGATTCATTGGAGAGCGCGAGATAACACAGGCACTAGCGCGTGCTATGCGATATGCGCCTTGGAGTGTAATATGCACATGGCAGTGTTGTGTAACCTAACTAGTCTCTAAAGTTGTAATATAAAATATGTGTTGGGGAGTGTAACGTTGCATATGCACTGTGACAAAGATATGGATCCCAGATTGTAATATGTATGGCATAGCACTGTGCGTTATAACATAGGCATCGAGGAAGGCACGTTAGATGGGGCAATATAACCCGTGCGAAGACAAGTGTGGCATGACATATTCACGGGGTGGTGTTTCAGTGCACATGGGCTAGAGAGTGTCATAGCATATGCACTAGCTAGTGGAATACAACACAGAGGTGTGTGGCACTCAGCAGGCAATGGTGGGTGTAACACAGCATTGGGCTCTGCCAGGAGCGCGCTGTGACTCTCAAGTGATGTTCGTCCCCTTTCCAGAGAGTAAAATAAAAAGTATTACACATCCGGCAGTGGATGTGTGTTTTATTAACCGTGAGGGGGGTTTCTTGCATAGTTTTGGTCGAATTTTTGTCGAATCCCCCTTGAATGTCGAATTTTTGTCGGTGTGCATGTGTATTAAATGTGCCCATCAATAGCTACCCATGTTTGTATAAATAAACGACAAGGGTGTCTACCGGGATTAGACACGGTAGGGCATCAGACATGTCAGAGCTTCACTAGTGGTGTAAATACATTCCACGTGGATTCATTGTATGCATAGTCGCCTTTTAATGAATATCACGCAAATCGTCATGGTGATAGGTACGTATGGTTTGTCCAGCATGTCCTAGGTGTGTCTATAAATATATATTTTTTAAAAATAATAAAAAAACAGTGGCCGGCCCTGGGGATTGGGGTCAAAAAAATATAATTAGGAGACAGGCCCTGGGGGATGGGGTCATCAGGGCCAATAAATTAGAATAAGAAGGGGAACCACATAGCCCCCCTTCTTAAAAAAATTAAAATAAATAAAAGACTGGCATCGTGCCGGAGGGAGCTGCGCTGCAGACAGGTGTTCTGAGGCCAAGCCCCTTTTTATACCTCTCTGCAACGCAGCTCTGTGGCGCTTACTGGAGGTACCTAGTGGTCTAGTTTGACCCTAGGGACCCTTAGGATTCAAGGGGACTTAATCTCTCAACTTAGAACAGCCACAGGGCGCGTTTACACAGTGGTGAAGGGAGGGGACGGGGCCTGAGGTGACGTGTGCAAACACGTACTATGGCACGTTTTAAATTGGGGATATAATTTTCCTTCAATACTGAGGGCCCCTGGGGGCTAACTAGCCCACCAAGTGCTTCCAGTAAGCGCCACTGAGCTGCATTGCAGAGAGGTGGTCCAGGCCGTGCCACTTTTTACACCTCTCTGCAACGCAGCTCTGTGGCACTTACTGGAGGTACCTAGTGGGCTAGTTGGACCCTAGGGACCCTCGGGATTCAAATGAACTTAATCTCCCAACTAAAAATGGACACAGGGCGTGTTTACACATTGGTGAAGGGAGGGGACAGGGCCTGAGTTAACGTGTGCAAAAACGCCCTGTGGCCTGTTTTAAGAGGTAGTTTTAATCCCCCTGCCCTATTATATACTAGGGGCTTACAGAGGAGGTCATGCTAATCACAGGGGGACCCCAACGCATAATGTTCCCTAGTGTATGTAGGTGTTTTCACCGTATTCTAAGTGTCTTTTAACATAGCACTGGCTCTAGGACTGGTTAGTCAGACTCAGTTACCACCAGTATCCGTCTGAAAAAGTTGAGGGTACAGGATGATTTTGCAACAAGGCTTCTTTCTGCTCTTCTGTTTGTTCTTTCTTCACGTTATCCTTCTTCCTGCACTTTTCTTCGTCTTTGAGGACTTCTGTTGCTTCTTTCTGCACTTCTTTTTTTTCTTTCTGTGCATTTTTCTTCTTTCTTCACATGTCCTATCTCTGTAGGCATAGTTAGAATTTAGCATTTAAAAAACCTTGGAAATTCACAGAAAAAAACATAGGTTTCAGGCACGTTATAGTTAGGAATTAGGAATTTTGAGATGTCATCAGTGATGTCATGAGTGATGTCACTGACCATGTCATGAGTGATGTAATATGTGACGTCATCAGCAGTGCATTGCGGGCACACGAGTTATAGTTAGCTGAACTAACTATAACGGGGGAATTTCAATGGTTTTGTACAAGTGAAAAGTCCAGCTAACTATAACAACCCTGAAACCTATGGTTTTTTCAGTGAATTTCTGTGGTTTTTTAAATGCTAATTCCTAACTATAACGTGCCTGAAACCTATGGTTTTTTCTGTGAATATATATATATATATTCACTGAAAATACCAAAGGTTACAGAGACGTTATAGTTAGGAAATGGAATTTAAAAAAAACCTTAGAAATTCACTGATAAAACCAAAGGTTACAGAGATGTTACAGTTAGGCTCAGGTTTCACTTGTTCAAAACCAGTGAAATTCAGCAATTATAGTTAGCTGAGCTAACTATAGCTCGCGCCCCCACAATGCACTGCTTATGACCTCACATATTACATTATGCATGGCATGGTCAGTGACATCACTGATGACATCTCAAATGACATCACTGATGACATCATCCACAGAATCTGACTCACTCACACCCCAATATAACCTTTCATACACCCACTCCAATTTCCACACTACCATTCTCAAAATCATTGACAACCCATACCTGTACTTTCCCACACATTCACTGATTCATAGGTCTACACACACATCCACTCAGTCAACCATGCAGCCACTCATACACTAACTCACTCACTAATACAGTCACTGATATATCCACTCAGCCACACATACAGCCACTCACACACTGTCAGTCAACCATAGAGCTACTCACACACACTCACACACCCAGAGAGTCATTCACACAGCCACTTACTCACCTATACAGTTATATACACCCCCACTCACTTATTCATACTGATACTAACAATACTCACTCACCCATACTATCAGTGACACAAGCACACACTCACCCATACAGCCACACTCACAATCACTCACTCATACACTCCGGCACTCACCTATACTGCCTTTCACATATGCAGTTACTCACCCTTATACCAATGACACATCCATTCACTCACCAACACAGCCATACAGACTCAGTCACCCATACAGCTCCGCACTCACTAACCCATACAGCCACTGACTCACCCACTCACTCATCCATACAGGCAGTCACACACACACCCACACACACCCACAGACATTCATACACCCTTACAACTACTCAACCAATGAATCACCCAGCCATTCACATACCCACTCACCAACCCATACAGCCACTTAGACACCAACTGACAGACTGATACAGACATTCAGACAATCTAGTCACTCACCCATACATTCATTGAGACACCTAATAACTCACTTATACAGTCAGTCACACACCAACTGAATCCTCCATACACCCACTGATTCACCAATACACCTTGGTGTATATATTTAATGCTCATCAACTTTCTAAAAACACTCTCAGTCACTGGATGATGTAATCAGTGATGTCATCAGTGATATCACTGACCATGAGTGATGTAATATTTGAGGTCATAAGCAATGCATTACGGCGGCGTGAGCTATAGGTTAGTTCAGCTAACTAAAACTGCTGAATTTCACTGGTTTTGTATGAGTGATATCTGGGCCTAACTATAACGTTTCTGTAACCTTTAGTTTTTTCAGTGAATTTCTAATTTTTATTCCTTTTCCTAACTATAAAGTCCCTGTAACCTTTGTTTTTTGCAGTGAATATATATATATATATATATATATATATTACCTACTGGCGATCGCCAGTAGGTAGTTATAGTTAGGACCACGTTTCCATAGGAAAACCTCAACATTCTATTTTGAATAACTTTGGCGCCGGTCGACGAATCCTCGCGAATTTCTCAAAATAGGTGGGGCGCTACGCTCCGCTCCTACCCTGAAAGTCTCGGGGGGATCCGTCAAGCGGGGGCTGAGATAAAAGGGGGGTCCCAAAACGCGTTTTTCCCATGCATTTTTCCATAGGACCTTTAGAACGAGCTACAGCCCGAATGGCTGAACAGAATTACTCAAAATTTGGCAGAGAGGTAGTCCCTAGGTCAAGGAAGTGCCTTTTGTAGGTTTGGTGTAAATCTGTTCAGTAGATTCTGAGAAAATAGCCTTTAAATCAATATATATATCTGAGCCCGCTTACGGTACGCTTACCGTACGCTTACGGTAAGCGTACGGTGGCGTGCGCGAGCGCGATTCTGATTGGCTCTTAGATCTTAGTAAACATTCGAATCGGCCGAAACCAGGAAGCGGCGGCCGCCATTTTGTGTATTTCACTCTGAAAAAAAAGAGTGAAAACAAGGAAAGGGGGCAATGAGGAGAGTTACAGACCCCCTAACAATTGTAAGGGGGTCAAAGAAGGACAGAAAAGTACAAAAAAAACATTTATTGATTTTAAAAAAAATCACGGGGTACGCGTACGGTAAGCTTACGGTAAGCGTACGGTAAAAAAAATAAAAAAGAATAAATGAAATGACGAATTAAGAGTTTAGAAATTAGGGAGCTCTAAAAAGAGCTGTTGTGTTTATGAAGTCATTTTTTTAGTGGTACCTACAAGTAAGTACCGATGCAGAGTCTAAGGTTCAAGAGGAAGACTCTGTTCCCTTCATCATTGAAGTGCACACCATCTCCTCTATAAATGTCTTGCATGTCATAACGCAAGTTGTTGTGGTAAATGGCACCCATACCATAGTCACGGAGGAAAGCAGAAACAGATTTGTTGACGTGCTTACTTGCTTTGTCAATCTGTGGACAGAAATGATTGGACCAGTTCCATTTTTGCCTTTGGCATATGTTGGAAAACACAAAGGCAGTTTTAGGGAAAAGTGTAAACAGTTGTGCAAAGGTGTCCTTCATAAGCATTTCCAGACCTACCCCAGTCAAAGTGCCTAGGTCATTGCCACCACAGTGCACTATTATGAGGTCAGGGTGTTGGATTTGAATGAAGGATTTCACCAATGGCATCAATTGGTGCCACTTTAACCCTCTCTGACCAATCCATTTAATGTCTACATTTGGCAAAGCAAGGTCTCTCACCATATCTGTTTTCTCTGCAAACTTTTCACTCCAGAAGACATAGCTGTGCCCTACAATCCACACTGTGAACATCTTCAAAGGAGAACTGGATGCACTCAGGAGGTGTCTTTCAGTAGAATGGCAATATGAAAAGAAAGACAGTTTGGAAATGGAGGCATACATATTTTTTTAAAACAAAAAGAACTGATTGGCTGTTTCATACCATTCCAGAATAAAAACTAGGCTGTATGTGAAAATTAATAGAAGCATGTTTTGTATTGGTACAAAAAAATGTGTAACCAAAGAACAGTACTATGGATTTGCTGTTAGGTTTGAAAAGTCAAGCACTCTTGCTCTGTGGAATTGAAACATTGTGTGTCGAACTTCTGACCTAACTGCACACAGCAGTGTTCCATGAGCTGTTGCTATGGTAGCAGGCAGAAGTCAAGTTGGGGGAAGGGTACTAGGCAGAAGTCAAGTTGGGGGAAGGGTACTTTTGGAAAAGGGTTCGTTTTCAACCAATAGAAATGTGTGAATACATGTGAAAAAAAGGGGGAAGCACTGAGATTTGAAACTTACATGTATATGTGTGGAAAAATAGAGGGAAAGTTTGCCATTCTCTGGTTCTGCTGAGAGGAGAGAGGTGAACACAACAGAGATCCTGGCTCTGATAATCTGCTGTTTGAGTGTCACATTTCTTTCACAACTAACTAATTTTAAAGGTGAGTTTACAGTTTGAGAGGGGATGTATGTGGTAACTTAAGAAATGAATAATAGAAATGGGAATTGTTTTTGTTGTAGTTACACATGGTGGTTTCATAATGTGTCAGTGTGTAAAAGTGATTTACACTTGCCCCGAAAAAAAAAAGAGCAGTAAGTGTGCTTTCAAATTGGCAAAGAAATTTCGTTTTGGGACTAATGTGAAAACATGACTCTGTGTGCATAGAAGAATTATAGGCAGAGATTTATTGCGTCTTGCTCTGGTGATTTCACAGTTGCATTAGATGGAAAGGGGGAGCGAATTATTGGGGGAAGAAGCAGAGGCTTAGCACACACCCATGTCCTTGCCGTGTATAGTCATGCACAGTATTTACAAGCCAGTGGGGTTTTCAGGTTTAAGTGTGTAATGCAAATACATTCAGCATCACTAAGGCTGGTTGCCCTTGCTGGAGTGTAGGCAGTCACAGAGAATGCACATGGTGGTGGTCTGAAAAAAAACCAGCTTGGACACGTGCAATTAAATAAATCAAAAATAGTGGTTTCATAATGTGTCAGTCTGTAAAAGTGATTTCAAATTGTAAAAAGAGATTTTCACTTGGCCCGAAAAAAAAAGAGCAGTAAGTGTGCTTTGAAATTGGCAAAGAAATTTCGTTTTGGCACTAATGTGAAAACATGACTCTGTGTGCATAGAAGAATTATAGGCAGAGATTTATTGCGTCTTGCTCTGGTGATTTCACAGTTGCATTAGATGGAAAGGGGGAGCGAATTATTGGGGGAAGAAGCAGAGGCTTAGCACACACCCATGTCCTTGCCGTGTATAGTCATGCACAGTATTTACAAGCCAGTGGGGTTTTCAGGTTTAAGTGTGTAATGCAAATACATTCAGCATCACTAAGGCTGGTTGCCCTTGCTGGAGTGTAGGCAGTCAGAGAGAATGCACATGGTGGTGGTCTGAAAAAAAAACAGCTTGGACATGTGCAATTAAATAAATCAAAAATAGTGGTTTCATAATGTGTCAGTCTGTAAAAGTGATTTCAAATTGTAAAAAGAGATTTTCACTTGGCCCGAAAAAAAAAGAGCAGTAAGTGTGCTTTGAAATTGGCAAAGAAATTTCGTTTTGGCACTAATGTGAAAACATGACTCTGTGTGCATAGAAGAATTATAGGCAGAGATTTATTGCGTCTTGCTCTGGTGATTTCACAGTTGCATTAGATAGAAAAGGGGGAGCGAATTTTTGGGGGAAGAAGCAGAGGCTTAGCACACACCCATGTCCTTGCCGTGTATAGTCATGCACAGTATTTACAAGCCAGTGGGGTTTTCAGGTTTAAGTGTGTAATGCAAATACATTCAGCATCACTAAGGCTGGTTGCCCTTGCTGGAGTGTAGGCAGTCACAGAGAATGCACATGGTGGTGGTCTGAAAAAAAAACAGCTTGGACACGTGCAATTAAATAAATCAAAAATAGTGGTTTCATAATGTGTCAGTCTGTAAAAGTGATTTCAAATTGTAAAAAGAGATTTTCACTTGGCCCGAAAAAAAAAGAGCAGTAAGTGTGCTTTGAAATTGGCAAAGAAATTTCGTTTTGGGACTAATGTGAAAACATGACTCTGTGTGCATAGAAGAATTATAGGCAGAGATTTATTGCGTCTTGCTCTGGTGATTTCACAGTTGCATTAGATGGAAAGGGGGAGCGAATTATTGGGGGAAGAAGCAGAGGCTTAGCACACACCCATGTCCTTGCCGTGTATAGTCATGCACAGTATTTACAAGCCAGTGGGGTTTTCAGGTTTAAGTGTGTAATGCAAATACATTCAGCATCACTAAGGCTGGTTGCCCTTGCTGGAGTGTAGGCAGTCACAGAGAATGCACATGGTGGTGGTCTGAAAAAAAAACAGCTTGGACACGTGCAATTAAATAAATCAAAAATAGTGGTTTCGTAATGTGTCAGTCTGTAAAAGTGATTTCAAATTGTAAAAAGAGATTTTCACTTGGCCCGAAAAAAAAAGAGCAGTAAGTGTGCTTTGAAATTGGCAAAGAAATTTCGTTTTGGCACTAATGTGAAAACATGACTCTGTGTGCATAGAAGAATTATAGGCAGAGATGTATTGCGTCTTGCTCTGGTGATTTCACAGTTGCATTAGATAGAAAAGGGGGAGCGAATTTTTGGGGGAAGAAGCAGAGGCTTAGCACACACCCATGTCCTTGCCGTGTATAGTCATGCACAGTATTTACAAGCCAGTGGGGTTTTCAGGTTTAAGTCTGTAATGCAAATACATTCAGCATCACTAAGGCTGGTTGCCCTTGGTGGAGTGTAGGCAGTCACAGAGAATGCACATGGTGGTGGTCTGAAAAAAAACAGCTTGGACACGTGCAATTAAATAAATCAAAAATAGTGGTTTCATAATGTGTCAGTCTGTAAAAGTGATTTAAAATTGTAAAAAGAGATTTTCACTTGGCCCGAAAAAAAAAGAGCAGTAAGTGTGCTTTGAAATTGGCAAAGAAATTTCGTTTTGGGACTAATGTGAAAACATGACTCTGTGTGCATAGAAGAATTATAGGCAGAGATTTATTGCGTCTTGCTCTGGTGATTTCACAGTTGCATTAGATGGAAAGGGGGAGCGAATTTTTGGGGGAAGAAGCAGAGGCTTAGCACACACCCATGTCCTTGCCGTGTATAGTCATGCACAGTATTTACAAGCCAGTGGGGTTTTCAGGTTTAAGTCTGTAATGCAAATACATTCAGCATCACTAAGGCTGGTTGCCCTTGGTGGAGTGTAGGCAGTCACAGAGAATGCACATGGTGGTGGTCTGAAAAAAAAACAGCTTGGACACGTGCAATTAAATAAATCAAAAATAGTGGTTTCATAATGTGTCAGTCTGTAAAAGTGATTTCAAATTGTAAAAAGAGATTTTCACTTGGCCCGAAAAAAAAAGAGCAGTAAGTGTGCTTTCAAATTGGCAAAGAAATTTCGTTTTGGCACTAATGTGAAAACATGACTCTGTGTGCATAGAAGAATTATAGGCAGAGATTTATTGCGTCTTGCTCCGGTGATTTCACAGTTGCATTAGATGGAAAGGGGGAGCGAATTATTGGGGGAAGAAGCAGAGGCTTAGCACACACCCATGTCCTTGCCGTGTATAGTCATGCACAGTATTTACAAGCCAGTGGGGTTTTCAGGTTTAAGTCTGTAATGCAAATACATTCAGCATCACTAAGGCTGGTTGCCCTTGGTGGAGTGTAGGCAGTCACAGAGAATGCACATGGTGGTGGTCTGAAAAAAAAACAGCTTGGACACGTGCAATTAAATAAATCAAAAATAGTGGTTTCATAATGTGTCAGTCTGTAAAAGTGATTTCAAATTGTAAAAAGAGATTTTCACTTGGCCCGAAAAAAAAAGAGCAGTAAGTGTGCTTTGAAATTGGCAAAGAAATTTCGTTTTGGGACTAATGTGAAAACATGACTCTGTGTGCATAGAAGAATTATAGGCAGAGATTTATTGCGTCTTGCTCTGGTGATTTCACAGTTGCATTAGATGGAAAGGGAGAGCGAATTATTGGGGGAAGAAGCAGAGGCTTAGCACACACCCATGTCCTTGCCGTGTATAGTCATGCACAGTATTTACAAGCCAGTGGGGTTTTCAGGTTTAAGTCTGTAATGCAAATACATTCAGCATCACTAAGGCTGGTTGCCCTTGGTGGAGTGTAGGCAGTCACAGAGAATGCACATGGTGGTGGTCTGAAAAAAAAACAGCTTGGACACGTGCAATTAAATAAATCAAAAATAGTGGTTTCATAATGTGTCAGTCTGTAAAAGTGATTTCAAATTGTAAAAAGAGATTTTCACTTGGCCCGAAAAAAAAAGAGCAGTAAGTGTGCTTTGAAATTGGCAAAGAAATTTCGTTTTGGGACTAATGTGAAAACATGACTCTGTGTGCATAGAAGAATTATAGGCAGAGATTTATTGCGTCTTGCTCTGGTGATTTCACAGTTGCATTAGATGGAAAGGGAGAGCGAATTATTGGGGGAAGAAGCAGAGGCTTAGCACACACCCATGTCCTTGCCGTGTATAGTCATGCACAGTATTTACAAGCCAGTGGGGTTTTCAGGTTTAAGTCTGTAATGCAAATACATTCAGCATCACTAAGGTTGGTTGCCCTTGGTGGAGTGTAGGCAGTCACAGAGAATGCACATGGTGGTGGTCTGAAAAAAAAACAGCTTGGACACGTGCAATTAAATAAATCAAAAATAGTGGTTTCATAATGTGTCAGTCTGTAAAAGTGATTTCAAATTGTAAAAAGAGATTTTCACTTGGCCCGAAAAAAAAAGAGCAGTAAGTGTGCTTTGAAATTGGCAAAGAAATTTCGTTTTGGCACTAATGTGAAAACATGACTCTGTGTGCATAGAAGAATTATAGGCAGAGATTTATTGCGTCTTGCTCTGGTGATTTCACAGTTGCATTAGATGGAAAGGGGGAGCAAATTTTTGGGGGAAGAAGCAGAGGCTTAGCACACACCCATGTCCTTGCCGTGTATAGTCATGCACAGTATTTACAAGCCAGTGGGGTTTTCAGGTTTAAGTCTGTAATGCAAATACATTCAGCATCACTAAGGCTGGTTGCCCTTGGTGGAGTGTAGGCAGTCACAGAGAATGCACATGGTGGTGGTCTGAAAAAAAAACAGCTTGGACACGTGCAATTAAATAAATCAAAAATAGTGGTTTCATAATGTGTCAGTCTGTAAAAGTGATTTCAAATTGTAAAAAGAGATTTTCACTTGGCCCGAAAAAAAAAGAGCAGTAAGTGTGCTTTCAAATTGGCAAAGAAATTTCGTTTTGGGACTAATGTGAAAACATGACTCTGTGTGCATAGAAGAATTATAGGCAGAGATTTATTGCGTCTTGCTCTGGTGATTTCACAGTTGCATTAGATGGAAAGGGGGAGCGAATTATTGGGGGAAGAAGCAGAGGCTTAGCACACACCCATGTCCTTGCCGTGTATAGTCATGCACAGTATTTACAAGCCAGTGGGGTTTTCAGGTTTAAGTCTGTAATGCAAATACATTCAGCATCACTAAGGCTGGTTGCCCTTGGTGGAGTGTAGCACTGTGGACATGGGCTTTTTAAAAAATCTGAAAAGTGGTTTCATAATGTGACAGTTTGTAAAAGAGATTTTCACTTGCCCAAAAAAAAGAGCAGTTTGTGTGCATTCAAATTGGCAAAGAAATTTCGTTTTGTGACTATTGTGAAAAGAAATGTAGTAATATATTTAAATACAATAACAGATTTTTTTTTTAGTTTTTTTCAGGTATTGCTGAAGAACAGTGAACAAAATTTAAGATGCCTACAAAATCTCGAGTTCAAAAAACGCTAAAAAAAAACTATATTTGAAGACAACTGGAGGACCAAAGTTAGTAGAAGATGCTGATGTTGGGAAAAAGAAAAAATCTTCTGGTAAGCAAAAAAAACAATTTCTAAACAAAATATTCAAAACAAAGAAAAATGTACAAAATGTCTGTTCTCGGAAAAATGTAACAAAACATAGAGAACAGCAAAAAATTGAGAATTTAGTTAATGCAAATATACCTTCTGCAATTGAAAAGTTTAACATAAACAGAAAACAGCATTTAAAGAGATACGTAGAAAAATGTTTCAGAGAAGAGTTATGTCCAATTTGATAAAGGATATAAAGAAATATAAGCAAAAGGCTAAATATTACAAGAGAAAAAAAGAAATTGAAGCCATTGCAGCAAAAGCATTAGAATTAAAAAGGAAACTATTCATATTAATTTTGAATAGGATGCGTACATTAGATAAAATGGTTAATGTACTGAAATCACAAAGCAAAAGCAAAAGAGTAGTGAACAGAACAAACTTTTGTAAAGTGTTTTTAGGAAAGTGGATGCATAGTTCAAGTAGTGAACCTTTTTTTAATGAAGAGAGCTATTTTCAAAGTAATAGTTTGCTGCATGCAGTTGACACCAGAGGTCGTTCATACGAAGTAAAAAATGGTTGCATAATGGAGAAGGAGATAATGGTTCCAAGAGATGAGGTACAAGTGATGGCAGATGAGGCAATGGGGAGACGTCCTAAAGCCCCAGTGTACACTTGGAATTGTAGTAGTATTTGCACTGTGCGTCAGGAATCTATTGACAGATTTCGAGAGTTTCTAAGAGAATATAGTAAAAAAAGTGTAAAACAAAAGATTAAGGTGCTTCAAAGTCTGGATCCATGCAGAGTGAGAGAGAATACTGGTTTGCAGGGTCATTCTCTTGCTTGTCTATCTAGAAAAGTGTGCAATAGTGTTTTCCATCATTTTAGGATGCTGGCTGTTCATCATACTGAAATGAGAAAGTTTGTGAGACGGTTGTATTTTGCCAAAAGTCCAGCAATAAAGTTAAATGAATTGAATAGGGCTCTGTTCCGAGGAACGGTATCAGATGTAGAGAAGGTTGTTGATGAAATTCAGTTTTGTTACTTTGGTCCTGAACAAAACAGTGCAGAGAAGGACACAGTAAATGAGGCAGAAGTGGAAGACAATGTAGAACCCTCTGTAAGTAACACATTTAATGATCACATAACAAAATTTGCAATAGTCTCTAATGAAAGACCAAATTTTACTTGTATTTGTTGCCGCAGAACTCATTATAGAAAACAAACTAGGAATGTTGATCTCTACAGAAAGAGTGAAAATGAAGATAATTATAAGTGGAAGGATTTTGCCACATATATATTTCTAGAAAATTGTTTTGAATTGGGTGAAGATCAGCGTATTTGTAAATACTGTTATAACAAGTTAGAGGAAAATAGAATGCCGACCAGAGCTGTACATAATAATTTAGAATTGGATGCTATTCCTGCTGAACTTTCTGAATTAAATACATATGAGTCTATACTCATTCAATGTGTTCATCCGTTCCAGACCATAGTACGTATGGAGCCCAAAACTGGTAAATTACCTCCTTCAGATTTACTGAGAGGTTTAAAAGGTAGAGTGGTGTATTTGCCCTTGGATTTGAAAAAAAATATGGAAACTATTGATGCGGATACTTTGGAAACTGAACCATTAATTATTCTGGTTAATGGTGTACCTACAAAGAATAAGAAGATTTGGCAGGAGCTGGTAGATGTGCGGAAAGTACAAAGAGCAAATTTGTATTTGAAAAAAAATAACAAATGGTATGAATCAATTTATATAGAAGAAGAAGAAGAAGAAGAAGTAGATTTACAAGGAGACACAGAAACACCAACTGGACAAATTGAAAAAGTGGACAAGTCAAAGGAAGAAGAAATTTATGAACATTTTAGCATACATCCTCTCCATTCGAAAGAAGTTATGGGAGACAATATTGATCTCTTTCAGATGAAGAAAGCAAAAGGAAATCCCGTGAGTGTATGGGAGGAGAGTTTGGAAGCTCGATGTTTTCCCCAGCTGTTTCCTAAAGGAAAAGGAGGACGATACGATGAACGTCCAGAACAGATTCCAGCTTCAGAGTATCGAACTACAAGACTATATGCTGAAGATCCCAGATTTCGACAAAGTATTCCTTATTTGTTCCATCTTTTATTTGAAAGCGACTTGTCTGCACTGTCTTATGCAGTAAATCACATTTTAAAAAGTGGAGTACATTTACAAAATGTGTCTGCTAAGGATTTTATGGAGAAAGTGCAGCACCGAGATGATCATTTGGAAACACAACTGATCAATCTGATGGCTTGTCAGCGTGGGACAAATGAATATTGGTACCGACGCCATGGTGAACTAAAATGCATGTTACGCAATTTAGGAACACCAACATGGTTCCTTACCCTAAGCTGTGCCGAGTACGCTTGGGATGATTTACTGGATTTTCTACGAGAGGCCAATTCAAACATTAAAAACATCGAATACAAGACAGCAGGAGAACTGTGCTCATTGGATCCGGTTAATGTTTGCAGATATTTCAATCATAGATTTGAGGCTATGATATCCTTCATCTGCAATAAAAAAAATCCACCCCTTGGAGAAGTAGTGGATTTCTTTTGGAGAAAAGAGTACCAGGCAAGAGGTGCTCCTCATATTCATATGCTGCTGTGGATCAAGGATGCCCCAAAGTTTGGAACAGATACTGATGAAGCAGTGTTATCTTACATTGAAGAATATGCAACATGTGCTATACCTAAAAGCACAGAAGAGAACAAGTTAAAGGAGCAAGTTCTACGTTTCCAAAGTCATCGGTGTGGAAAATACTGTCGACGGAAATACAAGAGCAAAGAAAAATACTACACTAAATGTCGATTTGGATTTCCTAGACCTGTTCTTTCAAATGGAAGAGTCAACAGTTTTATGTCAGCTGTGAGACATACTATCACAAGAAAATCACCTAAGAATACCTACAACCTTAAAAGAAAAGAAGAATCAAAAAATATAAATGACTACAACCCAGTCATTTTATCCATGTGGAACGCTAACATGGATATACAGTATGTTGCTGACAATTCCATTGCTGTTGCTCGATATGTAACGTCTTACATTACAAAATCAGAAAAAACAGAATTGAAGGAAATGTGGGAAGAGATTTCTCACGAGAAGACTGTCAGTAAGAAGCTGTACAGTTTCAGTTTGAAGATGTTATCGCATCGAGAAATTGGATCCTACGAATGTTCAGATAGGTTATCTTCTGCAAGTCTCTACTCGAAGTCAAGAAGAATAATTTGGGCAAGTTTAGGCCTTGCAACAATGAGAAATCGGGTACTGAAATCTGTTGGAGAAATTGAATATTTGGCTGAGAATGACCCAGAAAGTACAGATATATTGAAAACAAACATGTTGGACACATATTATCCCAAGAGAAGTCATCATCTGGAGAACATGTGTCTCTATGAAGTGTTACAGAACTACATTTATTCACGGAAAGCTGCAGAAGACATCAACAGTGGAAAATATAAAGTTGTTGGTGAAGAAGGATGTTTGGTGAAGCAAACCAAAGGAAGTTTGATAAATCACCGGAAGCTGAGTTGCGACACTACCGACAAGAAAGAATTTTACTACTTGGCTCTTTTACAGTTGTTTAAACCATGGCGTACAGAGGATGAACTACTGGGAGAATTCCAGAGCTATGAAGATTCTTTTAATGCTTGCAAAGACAGCATACAATGCAGTACATTCTCAACTTATCTGCAAATGTTAAATGAAGAAATTGAACAGGAAACTACAATTGCAGCAGAAATAGCTAGAGACAGTTCTCAGGACAGCCAAAGTTCAGGAACATACAGTCAAGATCCCCTAGGACAACCAATCGTTGAAAATGAAGCATCAATAGCCATGAATGAAGTGGAAACGGCTATGAATCAAGCTCAAGAAGAATTTATAGACTTAGAAAATTTGGAAAGACAACTGAATCAAGAGCAGCAACAAATTTATGAAGAGATCAAAAACAAAATTGATCACGGATTTCTACATATCAAAAAAGAGTGCTCATGCACATCATTTCATCCAATCAGGATGTATGTAAGCGGACAAGCTGGCACTGGAAAAAGTTTCCTAATTAAAGTCATCAGAAGCTACCTAAAGCAAAAAACGGATTCTACTTTGTCTTGTGTGGTTACTGCTCCAACTGGGTTAGCAGCATATAACATAAAAGGAATCACCTTACATCGTTTGCTAATGTTACCAGTGGAGCATGAGAACAAAATACAATTCAACAAGCTAACTGGAGAAGCATCCTTGGAAGTTTCAAGAGTATTGAAGAAGATGCAAGTTCTCATTATTGATGAGGTGAGCATGGTATCAAACTTAATGCTTGCCTTTGTGCATTTAAGAATGCAGCAAATTTTGAAGACAGACTATGACGTGTTATTTGGTGGAAAACACGTCATAGTTTTTGGGGATCTTTTGCAACTTACTCCAGTTAAAGGACAACCAGTGTTTAATACTGTGACACATGAAGACACGAAGAAGTCATTGGGAAGCATTGGAAATACAAATATTTGGTCCTTCTTTGAGTACAAAGAACTTACAACTAATATGAGGCAAGCAAACGATGAAGAATATGGAAGTATTCTGAAAGATATCAGGATTGGACTACTCACAGAAGTTGGGAAAAAAGCATTACAGAGTCGGCTGCTACATAATTTATTTCCAAAGGAAGAAATAGTTGCAGAGAAAATATACAAGAATATTGCAGAAAACAAAAGTGTCATCTGCTTAATGCCAACTCTACGTGAATGCTCAATATTTAATGAGGAGCTTTTGAAATTGGAAAGGGAAGACATCAGGAAATTGGAAGCAGTGGACAAAATTGAGGATGGAAGAATTACTGTCACAGTAACAGGCAAACTGAAAAATAAATTGGACTCACTAGAGAAGAACATCTCCAAAACAGCAGGATTAGAAAAAAATCTATATGTTTGCATGAACTGTAGAGTGTTTTTACGGAGAAATTTGGATGTTGAGAAAGGCTTAGTGAATGGAGCGATGGGAAGAGTTGTGGGTTTTATTAATTATCAGAAAAAAGATGGAATTGAATGTTTAAAAATAAAATTTGATCAGATAGAAGAAGTTAAAGACATTTGTCGTTGTTCAGTTCGTTTCATGCTTGTGAAAGACTTATATGTACGTAGGAAGCAGTTTCCGTTTTCACTAGCATATGCTGTAACTATCCACAAGTCTCAAGGATTGACTGTAGATTGTGCATTTGTGAACATTGGTTCAACTGTGTTCAAAGAAGGTATGGCATATGTAGCTTTGTCACGAGTCAAAACATTATCAGGTTTATTCATGATAGACTTTGATGACTCAAAAGTTAGTGCTGATACAAACTGTGTAAAGGAGTATAATAGATTAAGAAGAAGCTATGCTCCTCATTTAGGTCAGTATCCTGTGTTGGAGAAACGTGTAGTTTCTCGTAAAAGGAGAAATGAGAATATCTGTAATGAAGATATAGAGAAGAGGAAAAAAAAGAGGAGTGATGTAATTGCAAACAAAAAGAAAAAGGACAATGAAGAACAGGTTGTAGGATGTCATTTTGAAAATAGCTCTGGTGTCAACTGCTACGCTAATGTAGTGCTGAATGTTGCATTTTATCTGGAAAGTTTGCAAGAGCAGATAATAGTAAATCAGGGAAAAAGATTCTGTTCAGAGCTCAGTCTCCTTTTTCAAAAGCTGAGTAAAGATAAAACTCAAATAGAAAGTGCTACTGATATTAGAAAACTTTTAGATGTATGTTCAGGACGAACACAGTTTTCTCAAAATGAACAGCAAGATGCACACGAATTTTTGATGTATTTTCTTCAGGTAGTGGAAGAAGAAGGAGTTCCCATTGACATTTTTTTTGGTCTCTCTTATAAATGGGAACATAGTTGTGATAATTGTTATAATATATGTGGCTCTATTGTTGATAATGAAAGGTTTATTTATTTGACATTGCCAGAGAGTAAAACAGTCACTTTTGCAAAATTAGTTAAAGATGCTAATCATAGCATGAAATGTGGTGAGTGTAATTCTGACATGTTATCAACATTAATTTTAAGGGAATACGGACAGTATGTAATTTTAATGATGCAACGATGTAGAGCTGATGGATCAAAATTGGATACTTTAATAAAGAAGTTTACAGGACAGCAATTATCAATTTCAGGAAAAACTTTTGTAACTGTTGCAATAATTTTCCATGATGGACCTACTGTTACTTCTGGACATTACACAGTTTATCTAAAATGTGAAAAAGGCTGGACACTGTGTAATGATTCCCAATTGATTTTCAAACAACGTTTGCCTTTTGATTTAGCAAACTCCTATCTAATCTTCCTGAAACCTAAATTTTAGAGAGACTTGGCAAGATCTGGACAAAATAATTTTACCATTTTACTGGATTACCATTGCAATTTTGTAGAAAAAATATTTTTTAAATTATCATTTGGCCTAAAGGAAAGATAACCAATTGTAATGTGGACTTTTTTAATTTTTAATGCAATTTTGAAAAACCAATAATTTAGAGATAATCGGTAACTTCTGCACATTTTAAATTTTGGAATGCTATTGGACTGCCATTGGAAATTTTTTCAAAAATGATTTAAAAAATTACTATTTGGCCATGTGGAAAAGTAAGCAATTCTATTGTGGACTAAATAAATTATTCAAAAAATTTTCATGAACCAAAATGTTACAGAGAATCGGTGAGATCTGGACAGATTAAACTTTAGAATTTTAATGGATTTCCCTTGGAAATTTATTCCAGGAAAAAAAAAAAAATACTATTTGGCCTAAAGGAAATAAAATCAGATGTATTTTGGAGTTATTTGAGATATAATATTGTGATTATACTTCTGAAACAAACATATCAGACGGTATTTTAAAGAAATAAGTATTGTTTTTAGATGATATTTTTTTAGAATAATATGCATTTCTGTAATGATAAGTTTAAGTGAGAAGAGATTCTGGGCTTTTTTAATACAATCTTTGAGATTGTTATTTTTTTTTGCCCGCTGTAAAATGATGAATGCAATTGCTTTCACAATTTAAAGTGAAATGCAATATATTCTGAAAACAGCAAAAATAAGGCAAAAATATTTTTTGGTAAAAAATGTAAATATGTGTACTGTATTATAAAATGGTTTAAAAATATTAATACTTTTTTCTTTTTTTTCAGATCGATATAGAAAATTTTCGGAAACTACAACCATTTTAAAAACTATTTTTTAAAAAAACAAATGAATAAATATTTTTTTGAGTGAGTATGGTAAGTCAATAATAATAATTGTAGTCTCTCAAGGACCTTGTAATGTGATAAATGATTTTTAGTGTTTTTTTTAAAAAATAAAAAAAAAGGTACGCTTACCGTACGCGTACGGTAAAAAAAAAATAAAAAAAAAGTTTTAAAAACATGTAAAAAAAAGATGAAAGATAAGGTTGGCTCTTAAAAGAACCGTTGTGTTCATGCAGGGACAGAGGAAAGGAAGCATGGGAAAATCATTCAAAGCTACAAATGTGCTGATCTATTTTGTTGTTCACTAGGAAAACACTGGTCTCCCTATGACAAATTAGACCTTTACAAAATGTGCAATGAATATCAACCTTCCGAAATCGAAGGTTCATTTCCAGAGGGCCAGCAAAAGGAGATTCTCCCCCCACAGATGAAGGGCTCACCTGACCTGCAGAAGAAGGAGTAAGCTCTGCAGATGATGGTCCAGGCTGAGCTGCTGTGGATGTACTGGCTCGTCTTTCTGAAGAGTTATCTCCAAAAAGATGACCATGTGTCCTTCCGTGTACATCCAGGAGGTGTCTCTTCATGGTGTGATTCCCAAAGGAATACTTCCTGTCAGGATTACCTCTAGAAAGTACACGCTTACACAGCCTGCAAGTAACTAAGGGTGCATTCACCTTTTGCTGACCTTCAGGAAAAGTAAAATAATCCCATACATAAGAGGGCTTCTGTTTCCTCGATCTCTGCCTCAAGACAGTGCTGCTAGTGCTAGCCTCACTCTCAGAAGAGCTCTGCTGTTCTGCCATCGTATCCCAAAGACAAACCAGCTCCTTCTCCCAAGGGATCACAAGCAGAAATGAGGGGAATGGGTGTGGTGTAGGAGAGTTCTAGAACTGAAAGTAGTTTCAACCAATCAAAAGTTGTGTTTCATGATCACATGACCTACCGTACGCTTACGGTACGCTTACGGTGCGCTTACGGTAAAAAGTACGCATGCGCGTAAAAAAGACACGCGCTTCCGCGCATGCGCATAACAGTCACTCCCCGGCACTTCCGCGTAACGTGCGCGTGTGGCGTAAGCGCGCACGCGTCCCACGCGCAGTACGCGCGGCTACGCAAAGTACGTAACTATACGCAAGCAGCGTAGATAGATTACGGACGTTGCGTAAACCGTACGCTTACCGTGAGCTTACGGTACGCGTACTATAAAAAAAAAAAAATCTGGAAATAAATTTTACATCTTTATTTTAAAAAATATATATAAAAAAATATTTAAGGATTTTAAAAATTTAAGCATAGTCTTTATAAAAGGTAAGAAAATTAAATTAAAAATATGTTAGAAAAAATAGAAGAAAAAAAAAAAAATAGCATTTAAAAAACCTTGCAAATTCACTGAAAAAACCATGGGTTTCACACACGTTATAGTTAGGAATTAGCATTTAAAAAACCTTGCAAATTCACGGAAAAAACCATGGGTTTCACACACGTTATAGTTAGGAATTAGCATTTAAAAAACCTTAGAAATTCACTGAAAAAACCATAGGTTACACACACGTTATAGTTAGGAATTAGCATTTAAAAAACCTTAGAAATTCACTGAAAAAACCATAGGTTTCACACATGTTATAGTTAGCTGGACATTTTACTCGTAAAAAACCAATGAAATTGCCCCGTTATAGTTAGTTCAGCTAACTATAACTCGCGCGCCCGCAATGCACTGCTGATGACGTCACATATTACATCACTCATGACATGGTCAGTGACATCACTCATGACATCACTGATGACATCTCAAATGACATCACTGATGACATCACTGATGACATCATCCTTGTGATAGAGTGGCAGACCTCCTCTCACCCTAATATAACCTTTGATACACACATTCAAAAATAGATACTAAAATTTTCAAAACAAAGGACATACCAATACCAGTTACAACAACCTCTTCAGTAATTCTAAGATCCACATACACATACACTCATTCACCAACAGTCCTATACAGTCACTCATACATGTACTCACTCATCATATGTACTCATACACCTATACATCCTGTTACACAATACCACTCATCCATAGAGTTACTCACACACATAGTCACTCATGCTAATAAAGAATCAAACATACATTTACTTGCATATACAGTTATACACACACCACCACACTTACTTCTACGGAAACTTACACATACTTAGTCTTTTAAACAATCACTTATAGAAACACATACTTATTCATACAGGAACTCTTTCAATCTCTCATTCTCACATATACTCACATATATACACCAATAGTCACATATACTAGTTTAAAACATATGTAGTTACTCATAAAGACACTATTGAGACAGTCATTCACTCACTAACACACCCATACACACACTCATCCACCCATACAGTCCTGCACACATGCTGTCATCAACACATACAAAGAGTGAAACACTCATTCATGCACCTATGCACTACATAATACCCCCCACCGAACCATACAGACACTCAGACTGATACTCAAAAAAACAACTAATAACCTATATAGACCCCCATGTAGCTACTCAACAACCCATGCAGCCACTTATACACAAAGTGAGAGACTGATACAGATATATACATATTTAAACATTGCTCACTAAGCCATGTATTCACTATTATACACTTAATCAGTCAGTAACACAATCAATTTTTCAAAAACAAATCATCCATTTAGACACTTATATACCCATTTATTCTTCCATCGACCTTGAGATATACATATATAAAACATATTTAATTTTCAGAAAAACACACATTCACTGGATGATGTCATCAGTGATGTCATCAGTGATGTCATTTGAGATGTCATCAGTGATGTCATGAGTGATGTCACTGACCATGTCATGAGTGATGTAATATGTGACGTCATCAGCAGTGCATTGCGGGCGCGCGAGTTATAGTTAGCTGAACTAACTATAACGGGGCAATTTCATTGGTTTTTTACGAGTAAAATGTCCAGCTAACTATAACATGTGTGAAACCTATGGTTTTTTCAGTGAATATATATATACATATATATATATTCACTTAAAAAACCATAGGTTTCACACATGTTATAGTTACCTGGACATTTCACTCGTAAAAAACCAATGAAATTCCCCCGTTATAGTTAGTGCAGGCAACTATAACTCACGCGACCGCAATCCTCTGCTGTTGTGAAACCTATGGTTTTTTAAGTGAATTTGCAAGGTTTTTTAAATGCTAATTCGTAACTATAATGTGTGTGAAACCTATGGTTTTTTCAGTGAATTTGTACGTTTTTTTAAATGCTAAGTTATGTATTTATAAAAAAAATTTTTTCAGGTTTTTCACCGTGCGCGCACCGTGCGTGTACTGTGGGCGCTCCGTGCGCTTCGCGCACCGACCACCCACCGTTCGCCGTGCGCGCTCCGTGCGCACACCTCGCGATTATTCCCCCCCAATTTTTTTTTTTTTCGCCCTTGGGGGTCCTTCTGTGACCCCCTGACCAAGGCTAGGGGGTCAGGACCTGTCGACTCTGCCCCCTTTTCACGTTCTCCACCTTTTTTTTTACCCCCTCAGACTGTGAGAGACAAAATGGCGGCCGACACTTCCTGGTTTCGACCGATTCGAATGTTTACCAACATCTAACAACCAATTAGAATTGCGCTCGCGCACGGCAGGGTGCGCGCACAGTGCGCGCACGGTGCGCGCGTATAGATATTGATATGCTTTTAAATGCTATTTTCTCAGGAACTACTGAACAGTATTACACCAGACCTGCAAAAGGCACATCCTTGACCTGAGGACTACCTCTCTGCCAAATTTCACATAATTCTGTTCAGCCGTTCGGGCTGTAGCTGCGACTAAAGGTCCTATGGAAAAAGGCATGGGGAAAACGCGTTTTGGGACCCCCCTTTTTCTCGGCCCCCGCTTGACGAATCACCCGAGACTTTCAGGGAAGGAGCGGAGCGGAGTGCCCCACCTATTTTGAAAATTTTGCGAGGATTCGTCAATCGGCGCCAAAGTTATTCCAAATAGAATGTTGCGGATTTCCTATGGAAACACGGTCCTAACTATAACTATCTACTGGCGACCGCCAGTAGATAATATATATATATATATATATATACATATACCAATAACATAAATGGGCAGATGTACAACCCCATTTTGCATGCGCAATCCGGTTTGCGACCCGTTTGCGCATGGAAAATTTAATAGGGCCATGTACATTCCCTATTTAGTGCGTCAGGTTTTTTTTGCGACTCGCTAAATAGGAATTGCGAGTTGCTATTAGGAAGAGGCGTTCCAAAGGCATCCCTTCCTAATAGCGAGTCAGAGGCCTATGTAAGAATGTTTTTTGATTCACAATTTACAGCACTTGTGCAAATGCAGGGGAAAATATGTTTTAGGGGCAGGCAGTGCTCCCAGGGACCACTAACTGCCCTTAAAAAATGAAACAAAAACATTTCATTGTTTTTTTTTTTTAAATGCATCCCGTTTTCCTTTAAGGAAAAGGGGCTGAATTAAAAAAAAAGAAACGCTTTATTTAAAAGCAGTCCCAGACATGGAGGTCTGCTGAGCCCAGCAGACCACCATACCTGGGAGGGCCAGCCATTCCTAATGGGGTCATAAATTGCGAGTGCCTCATTAATATGCATGAGGCATGGAATTTGCGACCCCATTCGGAATCGCTAATAGTGTCTCAGACACTGTTATACATGGCATTTGGCGACTCGCAAATTGCAACTCACAATTGAGCGCAATTTGCAAGTCGCTATGTCATGGTCGCACATCTGCCCCAAAATCGATTTAAAAAAAATTCTATTATAAATTAAAACATTAAACTATTTAAAGTGTTGGATAGCAGAGGGGTAAAATTACAATTCCCACTCCAATTAATACAACAGTCGGGGGAGTGTTGGATAGGCTAGGGATGAAATTTACTATTCCCACTCCAGTCAGTGCAACAATAGGGAATGTTTTGGATAACGGAGGGGTAAAAATTACTATTCCCACTCCAATGAGTGCAACAGTAGGGAACGTGTTGGATAGTGGAGGGATACCATTTACTATTCCCACTTAAAACTACCTCTAAGTCAGAGGTGCAGAAATATGAGAAAGGGGGCCATGGCTTCCAAAGACGTCTTAGCAATCCCACTGTGTGGGACTTACTGGAGGTAACAAGAGGGGTAGTTGGCCCCCAAGGACATCCTTGGGGGCCAAATCCCAAACTATTACCTCCAGTCAGTCCCACACAGCAGCATTGGTAAGTACTCGTACCAGGCCACGCCCACTTTGCCCACCACTCTACAAACGCACTCCCTGGCACGCTCTTCGATGGGGATTGAAGTCCCTTTCACTGCTGGTGGTCCTTTAGGGGCCAACTAGCCTACCTTTTACCTCCAGTAAGCCCCACACAGTGGGATTGGTGAGAGGTAGACAAAGGCCATGCCCCCTTTCTCCACCACTCTTCAAATGTGCCCACTGGCGCATTGCAAGTTGGGGGATTAAGTCCCCTTGAATCCTGAGGATCCCTGGGGTCCAACTAGCCCACCAGGTACCTCCAGTAAGCGTCACAGAGCTGCGTTACAGAGAGGCGTAAAAAGGGGCATGGCCTGGACCACCTCTCTGCAACGCAGCACAGTGGCGCTTACTGGAGGTACCTGGTGGGCTAGTTGCCCCCCAGGGACCCTCAGGATTGAAGAGGAATTAATTCTCCAACTTTAAACATGCCTGTTAAGTAAGAATCACCAGGAATGTGTGGTTCATCAGGAATTTATTAAGTAATCAGCATAAAGGCCAACGCAGCATTCACAACGTGCACAGCTGTACTCGGCTAGAAGTCTCCAACTGATCATTGATGACACCTGGGGATTCCACGTGTCATCAATGATGTAATTCGTGGAATGCTAACATGCAATTAAGAATAGTAATAAAAGAAAGACACAACAATGTCACAAGGCGCATTTGCACACATGTCACCTCAGGCCCCACCCCCTCTCTTCACCATTGTGCAAACGCGACGCGCCCAGTGGCGCGTTTTAAGTTGAGGGATTAATTCCTATTGAATCCTGAGGGTCCCTGGGGTCCAACTAGCCCACCAGGTACCTTCAGTAAGCACCACAGAGCTGCGTTGCAGAGAGGTGTAAAATGGCCTCTGAACACCTCTCTGCAATGCAGCTTTCTGGTGCATACTGGAGGTTCCTGGTGGGCTAGTTGGCCCCCAGGGACCCTCAGTATTCAAGGGGAATGAATTCCCCAACTTTACACATGCCAGGGGGCACATTTGCTGAGTGTTGCAGGGAGGGGGCGGGGCCTAGCTGCGATGTCGGCTTTTAAAAAAAAGAACATTTAAGAGGGGGGCTGTGTGGCCCCCCTTCTCTTGCTGCAGTGGGGTCCCCTTCCCCCAGGGCCTGGCCCTTTTTTTTTAATGTAAATGGGATGGGGGCCACATGGGCCCCCCTCCCGTGGCCAATTCTGGCCCGGGGACCCCATCACCCAGGGCATGGTCACACATATTGTTTTTTATAATAAGGAGGGGCTGCATGGCCCCCCTCCTAAGGCCTCTATTGGCCCCGGGGACCCTATCCCCCAGGGCGCCTTTATTTAATAATAATTTTTTGGGGGAGGGGGCCACATGGCCCCCCTCTTGGGCCACTTCCAGCCCCGGGGACCCCTTCCTTTGGGGCCTGGCCATCCTTTTTTATTTTTTTTGTGAGGGGGGCTGCATGATCCCCCTCCTCAGGCCAAATATGGCCCCGGGAACCCCATCCCCCGGGCCTGGCCTCTCCTTTTTTTTATTTTTTTTTATACACACCGGGCCACTTCTGGACCCAGGGACCCCATCGACCGGGCCTGGCCTCTTCGTTGGGGGCCATGCGGGGATCCCCAATGCCCCCACGGTCCCTGCCGGCTCCCTGTGTCCTGCGGGAGCCGGCATTGCTTTTCCACATGGGGAGCTGCTGACATGCAGCTCCCCGTGTGGAAAAGGAATGTGGTTTGATTTTTGAAAGTGAGAGCAGGTTTTCTGCTCTCACTTTCAAAACACAAACCACAGTTTGCTATGACAGGGCGGGAGCTGCACGGCTTCCGCCCTGCCATAGCAACTAGCATCCGGGACACTGCAGGAGCTGGCCCTGGGGGGTGGCTGTCCCCAGGGCCATCAAGGGCTCCAGGAGGGGGGCTGCGTGGTCCCCCTCCCAATGTTTGCACAGCCCCGGGGAGGTGGTGGTCCCTGGGGCGCGGGGAAACATGAGTGCCTTGAGTTTGTTCCAAAAATGATCTGAATCGCTACTTGCTTATTGCTAACGCGTTTCGACCTTTGATGTGTTGGACCTGTATCTTAACAGTAAGGTCTTCGTCAGGGCTTATCAAAAATTCTGGTGGGACATCTTTCGCCTGTAAGAATAACAGTATACAGGCACTCGTGTTTCCCATAGAGCAGAAATAATAATCCATCTATCGCTCTCCCCGAAAAATATTTAGAAAAATATTTTCTGACCCTGCTGAGGACCACAAAAAGCAGTTCACGTTGAGGACCAGATGAGTCAGGGTCCCTACAGCTTAACCAATCAGATATTTATGTACTGTATTGTAAGAATTCCCTCATTTGTTTAAAGTACTCAATTTATGTATGTTATAAAGTTATGTGTAACAATTTCAAAAAAGTGTACAAAAATTCTACACGTTTTATGTAAAGGACATGTGTTTGTCAAAATGAAGAAGTGTTTTCTCTGTCTAAAGTAATTGCAAAAAGTAGAAATTGAATTGAAACTCGCAGTCAATAACTAGGATTGCTGAGAAAAGAAAAAGTGCGATTAATGGTGTCAGAGGCATACTTGCATTTATAAGGTCTATGAACAGATTCCGGCCTCTGAAATCCTTATAGAATCTATCCCCGACTTTTATACCCCATGAGGTGACATGGGGCATCAGGCTACTGCGTTACAACAAACAAATGATGGCTACTGACCAGGGCAAAAGTAGTGGTTAATCTGTAAAATTATAAGTGTTGGTGCCCCAAAGCTCTGAGGAGAAGCACACCTTCACACTGCTAATTGTCATCATTCCAAATACCAAGGCTTTCTAGTACTGAATCCATCTCAGAGCTCTTTAATTTACTGCCAGACATTCCCTGCCACTTTATCTTACTCCTGTTGGTCACTGCTTTCTTCCTTTGTGATGGTTTTGTTATCTTTCTTTTACTCCTGCATTCTGCTTTGTTTGTTTTTCCATATCTTATTCTCTGGAAATGTCTGATGAGGTAAAATAAGTGTCACTCCTCAAAAATAAGTGCTGGTTGCCCCTGCCGGCAACCGTTGGCTCAAATAACTCTTTGTTTGCTATGGAGATAACAATTACATCCTCAGCCACGATGCCCATCTTCTCTCAAGTGGGACAGAAAAGTAAACTGCTAGACACCAGGGAAAGTTTCTTTGTGTGTGAACTGGAATTCAGACGATGGTCTGTGTGCATTGCTATTTTGCTAGCGGAGCGTGTAGACTAGTGCTTGGCGGTCGGTGCATGTGAACTTGCACTTGGCTGACAGAGCGTGCTGGCTTGCATTTGGCTGTTGGTGCTTGTAGACTGGTGCTTGGTTGTCGGTGCATATCAACTGGCGCTTGGCTGGCGGTGCACGGGGATTGGTGCTTGGCTGGTGGTGTATTGTGTTGGGCCCGCAGCTGGCAGATATAATGATTTTCTGTGTCTAATGCATGAAAGGCATGTGAAGGGACTGTAAAGTGACTGGTGCCTTTAAGTGGCTTTACAGCTCACAAGCTGTAAGTCAGTGGTTCTTGGATCTAATGATGAAATCATTAACAATGACTGCTGATTTTATTTCGGAAAGTAATTTCTGAATAAAGTTTTTTTATGTACCATTTACTTATCCCTGTGCAAAATCTAACCAGTATGCCTGTGATTGACTAGCGGATGGGGTGCAATAATGTTTGTTGTATTTTTTGCTTTTTGCCATCAATCCATACTCTCTCTGTAGTGAGCACCTTCTGCCCTTAAATCTTTTTGGAAACTGGTCATTAAGAGAGTAATATGTGATGTATTTTGTGTGGATCGCCAAAGGTTTGCTTACACAGATGCACTTGTAAATTTGATTCACTGACAAAACATATTGTTTCCTCACATTTCTATCTGGGAAAGTTGTGGATCACTGGGCCGGCACAAATTTTCCACCACTCAGGCCTGTAATCCCAGTTCTCAAATGGTACCTCACTTGTGCGGGTGCGCAAAATGCCAGCAACAGGAAAGGGCCTGAAACATATTGTGTGGACATCAAACCACAAACCTGGTTTTGCAAGGGGTTTACCTGCGTTTTTGGTCCTGTGCTCGGCATCCAACTTGGGAAACCTACCAAACCCAAAAAGTTTTGAAAACTAGACTCTCTGGGGAGTCCATGGAGGTGTGCTTTCATGGATCTTATAAACTTTTCTTACCCAGAATACCCTGTAATCCTAAAATTTAGCTAGACAAAGTTTTCCTCACATTTGTGTGTGGGTTCACCGAGTCTGCACAAATTTCCCACCAACCAGCTTTCCCCTTGGTCTCCGGAAAAAAAATCATACCTCACTTTTGTGTCTACATGTTTTTGGCCCTTCCCTGTCACAGGCACTTGGCCAACCCACACATGTGAGGTATCATTTTACTTCGGAGACTGAGGAGAGCACTGGGTGGTTGGAAACTTGTTCCGGCACAGATGTCCCAGACAAAAATGTGAGGAAAATTAGATTTTTGTTTAGCTAAATTTGAGGTTTGCAGGGAATGCTTGGTAAGAAAACATTGGGGTATCTACAAAAGCCACACCATCCTGGACTTCCCCAGATATCTAGTTTTCAGAACTATCTGAGTTTGTTAGGTTTCCCTAGATCGCCGCACAGCCTGGGACCAAAAACTGAAATTACCTCCTTGCAAAACCAAGTTGTTTAGTGATAGATAATTTCGAAGGCCTCCACAATACGTTTTGGACTATTTTCTGTAGAGGGCAGTAGGCCTACCCACACAAGTGAAGTACCATTTTTAAAGAGAGACTTTGGGAAATTGTGGGTGGATGGAAATTTGTGGCTCTCCACATATTCCAGAACTTTCCATCACAGAAATGTGAGGTAAATGTGTTTTAGGCAACGTTTGTAAATGATTTTGGATAACAGAACCAGGTTAGAGCCACATTAGTAGCTCATCCTGTATTCCTTCTTGGTGTCTAGTTTTAAAAAATGCACAGGTTTTACAGGTTTCCCTAGATGCCACTGAGCTAAGGGCCCAAAATCCACAGCTAGGAATATTGCACAAAAAAAATTAGTTTTCAGTGGAAAAATTTGATGTGTCCACGTTGCATTTTGGGCTTTTCCTGTAACGGGCACTAGGCCTAACCACACAAGTGATGTAGCATTTAGATTGGGAGACTAGAGGCAATGCTGAGTGGAAGGAAGTTTGTGTCTCCCCACAGATTCCAGAACTTTCAAACATAGAAATGTGTGGAAAATGCCTTTTATAATACAAATTTTGAGGTTTGCCTGGGATTCTGGGTAACAGAACCTGATGTGAGCCACACAAGCCCCCCATCCTGGATTTCCCTTGGTGTCTAGTTTAAAAAAAATAACAGGTTTTCTAGGTTCCCATAGGGGCCGGCTGAGGTAGGGCCCAAAATCCACAGCTAAACACATTGCAAAAAAAGGGTTAATTTCCAGTGAAAGATTATGATGTGTCTATTTTTCGCTTTTGGAAATTTCCTCCTGCGGGTACTAGGCACACACACACAAATAAGGTACCGTTTTTATCGGGAGACTTAGGGAAACACAGAAGAGTATAGAAGTTGTATTTCTCTGCATTTGTACATTGCAAAATAAGAGAGTGTGTAATAAAGAAGTCATTTAGAAAAAGGCCCCCTAATTCATGTGCTAATATGGGTACCTACAAATTCAAAGATTTGCAAATAACCACTGCTTCTAAACTCCATGTCTTGTTTCAATTTCTGGAATACAGAGGTTTCCTTGATACCTATTTTTCACCATTTATATTTTACCAAATGAACTGCTGTATACCCAGCACGCAATGCAAATCCATTGCAAGGTGCAGCTCAGTTATTGAATCTGAGTACCTTGGGTCCTTGGTGAACCTACATGCCCTTTATATCCCTGCAGCCAAAAGGGTCTATCAGATGTAATGATAAATTGCTTTAGAAAATCTGCTGTATTCAGAAGAAGTTCGAACTGAAAATGTAAACACACATGGCTGTTTTCTTCAACTCAATTCCAATATTTTTTTTTTCCACTGAAACTTTATATAGGAAATCATTGAGGGATCTATACAAATGGCCATTTGCTGAATTCAGAAATGTATAGCTTTTAGGGATCCACCATTGGAAAGCACAAAAATAGGAAAAATAGGCTATGTCTGAGTAAAATGACAAAACTGTGTACAAAAATGGTGTTTCTGACAATAGTCTGTCTGTTTATCAAGGCTAGGAAGATCGTGAGTTTGGCACCACAAACACTTCATTGATACCCATTGCAGGAAAAAACAAACACTTTCTTCTGCAGCAAATTTTACTAATATTCACAAACATCACACAAAAACCATAATCTAGCTGTATTGTGGCTAATTTCTCAGTCCCCTCCAGGGTAACCCACTAACCCTGGGTACCTTTCCAATCCCTAGGATGTTGGAATAAAAGGGTGCTAATCTGTTGTGGATACCTTATATGGACAAAATGGTATGGAGGCCTAAGCACACTGTGTCCCAAATAGTAAAAAAGGAAGGTTTAGAGCAGGGGAAGGGAAAGGCCTAACAGCGAAGGGTTTAAGCACCACCCAAGAGAATTATTGCTATCCGATGGAAGGCAAGTGCTGCGCCGTGGTGTGTGAGTTGGTTGAAAGAAGTACATAAATGGCCAGTAGCCGAGATTAGCTCAATACATGAACTTAGGGGAAGGGGAGCAAAGGGTGACTATTGACACCAAGTCAAATTATCTCCATCCATAGATGATGGAATGTTATGGTTTGCAGTGCCACACATTGCATGAGAGAAGGGTGGATGACTGATTGATTATGCAGTAGAGTACACAATTTAGATTGAACAAAATGGTTGTTAAGGTGCTGTGCTATGAAATATACATAGATGATGGTGGTTCTCTTTCCTGCTATGTATTGATGGAGGTTTTATATTGTTAGGCACTGCTTGGTTAGCGGGGGTTGTTAGTTCTGAGAAACAGAACCCCTGTGAATATTTGTTCCACCAATGTCTGGATCATTGTGAGATTGAATTACCTATGCTTTTATTTAGTATATCAGACATGATGCTTGTAAATGAGTAAGGTTGACTTTTACATACATTATGTTAAAATATAATAAAAAGCAATTTACAAAAACACATGTTTGCAGGAGGTATTTTTAAAATGAATTAGTTAGAAACCTCTGCCCCAGAACCTATACCCTAAGCTTTCATAATTATTGAACTTTGCCTCCTTTCCATCCCAACTCCTTAATGATGTTTAATGGTAGTTTCCCCATAAGATGATTGGCCTTATTATCTCAGGTCACAATTGTGTTGTCTTTTGAATTCTTTAGAACTTTGTGTGTCTCTCTTTAGTCCTCTCCCGCTTTCAGTGCTTTTACAGGGGAAATTCTTTGAGCTCAGCTAAACTACAAAAATTATCGATCCTATGCTGGTAGAGCAGGCTTTTGTCTCACTTCTATTTGTTACTAGCTGAGTGAACCTCTCACACTGTCTTGGATATAGCACATAGAATTCTTTCAACTACCCTTCATCGCTTATAGTTAAGTAACCTCCTCATATGGCAAGCGTTAAAGCAAGAAGTCTCACAAACATTTTAAATGATCATACTTCAGGACTGATAAATTGATATTACAGCTATGATTAAGCAGAACATCTTAAACAAGAACATATTTGGTCCCCTCTTTCAACTACCTGATCCGGGGAATCTTAGAATAGAATTTGTGTTTTTTTGATGTGTTGGAAATGTTGACATTTCTCTTATAACATTGTTAATCAAACATATACTACACAGATATGTATTTGATTTACCGGAAATTATTTGTTTGCTAAATAAAATCTAAAGCCTCTGAGTTACATCATTTTTGAGTGAACATGATGTTAATAAAATGCTGTTTAAAGGTGCAGGCGCGGGAATCAGATTTAAATGGCATGGTTCACTTACTCACCAGGGCTGATCACCGCTTGTTAATCTCCAGTACAACAGACGATGGTCCTTTGCTGTTGACTTGAAGAAGTAGGAGCTATAAATCATGAAATCCCTTATACAAAAATGTTCTACGCTAACAGAATACAAATTAGATTTATTTATTTTCCAAACCTTTATTTTTCTAATTGTATTAGCTTTTCTTTATTTGCAATCAATTCAATAGTAATAACAGATTAATCAATCTTACAGAATTGTACAAAGAGACAAATGGTTAAATCAAACACAAAAATGCAACCAAAATGTTCCATTAAGGATAGCGGGCCATATGTATGAACACATTTTCCCAAAGACACAGAATGGGTAAAACCCTTTGATACATCTGGCACAGAATTCCATATACGAAAGGATGTGAGGGCAGAGCAAAAAGGTGTTAATCTGAAACTGAAAGTCAAAACAGAGTGAGATCAAGCATAAAGCTAAAAATAAATAATTGAAATTCAGGTACCCTCATAAAGAGAGCTCCAAGAAGGCCAATAGGGTCTTCTAAAACAAAATACCCAAGGTCTAAAATGAAGTAGCAGTACCAGACTGCACTTATTGGGACAGGCACAGGTGGTTTGGGATGATGGCAAAGAGTATGAACGCTTCTGCATGTGTGTCTGCAGCAGCATCAGTGTGAATAAGGGAAGAAAGGCTCTAGTCAAGTCTAGGACCATGTATACTTATAGAAATTGAATAAGTATGTTGCAGTTGATGTTGCACTTCTCCTCTTCTCATCCAATCATCTTCCGATGTCTTCCTGGGGACAAGACCTCTCTGCCATCCAGACAAGGATGTTCAGACTGTAATCTTCATAAATGTAGCACTGTTTGTTCTCTACTGAAACTACACATTGACTTCTACACTCTCTAACTCTTTCTTACAGCTAAAGTATTCTGTAGCCTTTTTACTGTTATCTCTGTGACGATTGAGCAAGATTTGCAATTTTTATTCTTTACTTTGTACACGTTTTATTTTTGCTGCAAAATCACAGACAGTTATCTTATTGCTCTACTTTTCACAGTTTGAAAGCAATTTTCATCTTCTCATGCATCAAATGCAAATATGTTTTTATACAACTAGGTCTGTGTGGTTTGTAACGTCACCAAAGTCATGTCGCACAAGTCACTTTAACCTCTGCAAGATTGTCAGAGCTGACAACATATAACTCTCTCTAGTATGCAGAATTAATCCTTAAACCCGCTATTAATAGTTTCCATTCTGTGCAGAGTTCAGCTATAAGTCAGGTATGACCATGACTCTATCATTCTAGGGGTTCTTAAACATGTCCCAGTTCTTCAGACTATTCAATACTTCTTGATGTTATTTCTGAATGAATCATTCAGTCGTGCTCCAAACTGCATTCTGATGAAGGCTTCTATGTTCTTCAGGTTACAACTTCTACACTCAATTCTCAACAGAAAGGCTCTTGTGCATGCTCTCATTTTTCATTTCCGTACCAGCTTTTCACACTCAGCTCCTTGGGTTAATTTTCACAGTCACCCTTGCACTTGAACACCTCTTCAGTCAACTAAAACAAACATCATCATTAGCTTTCTATCATCTTGATCAGTATTTATCCACCAATCAGGTTTATTGGAGTCAGTACAAAAAACAAAATGGCCCAGTGTTTTTCAGGTTGGTCCTACAGTGTATTTGATGGCGTTTAACAACACTCTTTCCTGAGCCAATTTCAAATGTGAGATGTGAGACAATTCAAGAAATGCTGATGGGCAAGCCACCTTTGAGAGCTGTGCAATTTATATTGCAGTATGTGATACTCTGGGGTTATAATAATTAGTTACTGATCTCAGTGTTACAGCTTACTGTGATAGCAGTTGAGCTATGATAGATTATATACCTTGGGGCCATATTATCAAGCACTGCATTACAATTATCGCCGCTTTAGCGGCAGAAAACTGCAGCTAAAGTGGCGATAATGGGCTTGATAATATGCAGAGAATTCCCATAGAAGCCCATGTTGACACCAGAACATGGGCTTCTATTGGAATTCTCAAGGGCATATTATCAAGTCCCTTATCGCCGCTTTAGTGGCAGTTTTCTGCCGCTAAAGCGGCGATAATCTTAACGCCGTTCTTGATAATATGTCCCTTGGTTTGCCTTTGAGAACGTGTTAATTTTTGACCAAAAAAGTAACATTTTTGCCTCATGTGACTATTGACACAATTCACAGTCACAACATCCAATTAATCCTCACATTAACCATATAACTAAAATATTTTTTCAAGTGACAGCATGATGTTGCAAACGTAACAATACAAGTTCAATTCTTGATTAGAGTTAATACTATTTTCATAGTTTGTAGAGACACAAATATGTAATTTTGGTTAGTATTGTGGCATTCAGGATGTATTATAATTATTTATATACTAAAGTCAAATAAAAAAGTGGTACATTCAGCATTACAAAAGAAAATTAGTAGAGCTTCTAAGAAACAGTGTATAAAGTATTGTATTTGCCAATGAAAATATGCAGTAGTATTGATTAATGTCTTACACCACTACTTCTCTTAGCATTGAACAGTCCTCAAACTGTAATACCTTGCAAAGGTTTTGAAATAAACCAAAGAATAATCCAAGAGACACTAGTATTTTCACATAGAGATAAATGTATTAGTTCAAATTCTAGTACTGAGTCCAAGTGATTATTTTAAATCTCCTTTGTTTATAGCTCGTAATTCAGACTGTGAGGACAACAACACACCGGTGCCATTTATATTATTACATACTATACTGTAGCTTTTTAAACACTAGTAAGGAATACTGTAACACAAGTAACCTCTGTGTTGCTTTTGCACTTTTTAGCAATCTGTAAGCTTTCTTCCCTGATTTTTTTAAATAATCTATTATTCCTGTCAATCATCCTAAATTATATTAACAATGTCAATTTCCCTAATTCTTGCAGTAGCATGCCATGATTATTGGACCAGTGCTATGACTGAGAGCATTATCAGATCTCTCTTAGAGCTTCCCTTCTTCTGTGGTCCTGCAAGATAAGCTCCACCGAGAAAGTACTCTGAGATCTGAACAATTTAAGACCTCTATGACCAAGGGTCAGCTTAATTTTTTTAAACAAACTGCAAGCATTTTCCCATTGACACCCCTAATGTGGACGTTATTCTTTCATATCTAACAAAGGAAGTTCTCGCATAGGCTACTTACAATGGAAATAGCACACATCTCCCTAGTTTCCACATTGTTGTTGTTCATTGAACCGCAGACAAGGATCAAAATGGCCATTTAGGTTTATCACACCTAAAGACGGAAAGAGAGACATTTTTATACATTGCATATTTTCCCTAATTGGACCAATAAGGCTTCAACTGCAGCACCTGTAATGGGTTTCAAGGTTAATTAAATAATGCATTATCCCCTTGTGACTCATTTCTTGGCGAGGCTCTGATTGGTTTCCCTCCTCAGATCAAAGCACAAAGGTAGTTTATCTCCAGCCACCCTGAACTTTCAACCTCTGAAAAGAGGAGTGAGGAGCCTAACCAGATTGGACCTACATGCAGGACCTTGACCACAGAGGATAGACACTGGATAAAAGAAAAAGCTGGGTGACACTGCTGAATTGGCTGGATATATGACTTGCCTTTACCTCGATTGATCCAAATCCTGCTTGTTCCTGCTCCAGCAGATAGCGGAGCACAAAAGGGAAGCTGTGACTAACTATGAAGTCAAATGCAGTGGCCCAGCTGTAGTGGCTGATGAGCTGGCTGGGGACCGCCCCAAACGCAGAAAGGGAAGAGGTAAACTGCACCCTCGAGGGGACTTGCATCCTAACCTGGCAATGGCGCAATGCTTGTATTAATACACCAGAAACTAGATTGATGCTTTGGGCACGCTAATGTTGGCACAAATTTGTACATTGTACGGGAAGTCACCTACCTTCTGCCCCAAATTTGTTAATGTGGTTGCTGCTGATGATAAATGACCTCATAAGCCGGAGCGCCATGCACTCTTGGAGGGAGGCTGGGGTATTCCTGTTATGAGGGTGATCTGGTGACATTTAAGCCTTTGAGGGATGAACATGGGATATGGTGGGCCGCTTTCTATAATATAACATCACTTGCTATGCACATACCACTTCTATGGGGGCAGGAGTCCACAGAACCAATGACATTGCTCTCACTGCAAATTATACTAACACACGATGACGCCAGGAAGGCGGTCACTGTGATATACAGTGCCCTAAACACAACAGACCTACCGGCTGGGGCCAAGTGGGAAGCCATCACTAGCACTGATGAGTCTGACAAGCAATGTGCATGTGCTAAAATACATATGAAGGACACATGAGGGACATATCCAGGAATCCACAATTCTGTTACACACAATTCATCTATCTACATCAGACCTCCCTGACACTGAAGCGCATTAACCGGATATTTCCCGAGGCTCTTTCAGGATGTCCAAGATGTCGGCATCAGATTTTTACCACATGTTGTGGGTCCTGGCAGATACTTCACCAGGTGTGGAGGAATATGACTGGCCTGTTGTCCAAAGTAGTAGATTGCATGATGCCCGTTAACCCTGACTCCTGTCTCCTCGGCAGAAGACCCACAAATAAAGGTGATAGGCACACCCACAGCTTCATTGATCTGACCTTGGTGCTTTTGAAGCGACAGAGAGTGATGTGGTGAAAGGCTAGGACAGCATCGGAAGTCGGAAGCTGGCTCCATAAGCTCATGAAATGGACTAAACAGATTTTGATACAATCGCCCAGATATGACTTCTGAGTGGCAAGGAACCCAACTGCACTATTTGGGAGACATGTGTTATGAAACTGGAGGCCAAGAGTGATGAAATGCCACCCTGAGAAGGGACTGTCCTTAGTTGTGATTGTTGTACATGATGATCTCGGAGGTACAAAGTTCTGCATATTATGGTATTTTTACTGTGACTCATCACACCTGAGACTCAATGCTACCCCTGAAGTGTACCCAAATGTGACTTTCATGTATACTTATTCTACAGTTTGTCTATGCGCTCTGGGTATCTTTCTATACCAAACGTGGAGGAGGGAACTATGCCCAGTGGAGTGTTCCGCCCCATCATGTGTGGCTTCAGTACCGTAGATACTGTTAGGGCGTGAGCTCAGTCATAATAGTTGAGTACAGTACTTCAGTTTTATATAACACCAGTAAAAAGATCTTTAAAAATCGCTTTCTGCCTCCCTGTGGCCAAGGGCCTCTCCATTGTGATCCTCAGTCTCATGGAGGTAGGTCTTCATCAGGAGGCTCCACCTTGGTTGTCATCTCTCCTTTCAAGTCAAAGTCAGGTATTGGCGCTCCCACCTTTGCGTTCTAACCAATCACCATTTTCTTTGCAACATCCTGTGCTTTGACTGGCCTCCAACTGTGCTCAGCACATTCTTCACTCTTGCCTATCTGGAAATCAGGTGTGTATGAGCAGTAACTTAAGAAGCTCAGTGGTAACAATATGGAGAGATGATTTGTGGCCAGAAACAGCTGTGAAACCAGGCATTTTGTCCAGTGGGTTGGGTAGTCCTTCTTCACCAGTTCCCAAGGTTAATATCCTTGGAGTTTGCTTTGATAGGTTGCTGCCTTTAGGGGGAGCAAGTGACCTCTGTGACCTCTGCATTTTTTCAGCAGACGTGACTGTTAATAAAGATCCTTCCTTTCATTCCTTAACATCTGCTCGCTCTTCTGGTGGGAGTAACAGTTCTGTTAATAACTATGTTGATGCTTTCCGCTTAGGTCTTGCCTTCTGATATGATTTAGAGATTGCAGCTGACACAGGATATCATGCTTAGGTTGGTATTTCAACCTTCATAAATGTAATTGGGTCTCTGATGTTTCCCAGCTTCCCATTGGGCAGTGGATCAATTACAAGGCTATTTATTTTGCCCACCAAGCCTATGAGAAGAGACCGAAGAGTGTTCATGCCAGGCTTTCTTAACATTGCCCCCTCCCTCCCCCTCTCCATCCCATTCTCTTTGGTCTGGCTCTGTACTGTCGTTGATGCACTTAGATCTCAATAAGTGCTTTAAGCTTGGTGATGGGGCCTAGTCTCTTCTTACCCAAAAGCTGTAGAACAGTCTCCTGTTGAATATTCAACAACTTGATCATCAAGGAAGGTCACATAAGGGGCTTAAATCCCATCATTGTTTTTGCTGCATTCCTTCTTAAGCAGTGGTAGCCATTCAATGTCTTCCTTCGAGTATCACATTCACACATACTTACACAAACATCTGAATACAGCAGTGTTATTTGTCCTTATTATTGCTTTCTAAATTGGATCCCATCTATCTTTCAATCAGATTCAGAAAGGAAGTAGGAGGAATAACCATACATGCTTAACACATGATATTTACAGATCTGTTACTTCTAGAGTTCTTATTTTAAAAAATGTTCACCAATTATTTGGCATTCAGTATATCAGTTAATCGATCTTATCCTCTGCACACACGCAAGTATACAAGTCAAATGACATTGAGTACAGGCAATCCCATAAATAACAAATGCAAGATCATGTGTTTTTTGTTTTTCTTTAATCCAACGAACACCCAGCCAAGACGTGTTTTGACGCTGGGGGAGGACCCCACGACTTCTTAAGGGCTGTATGGCTCTTAAGTTCTATGTTCTGAATCCTCTCTGCCGTTTATACTTCTGATCCAGCTGGTCAATATTCATTCACCATGATCTACACCAACATTAAAAGTGTCCGGATTGTTGTAAACCTCACAAAAGGTACAGCGAGTCCTCTCAAGTATGGAGGCTGTCGGACAAATGTTGCCCCAAATAGCAAAAAGGATTTCAAACCGAGTATGCTCCTGCTGTCACCGAGGTTCCGAGATGGCATCTGAATATCAGTTACACAGGGCACCGAAACAGCAATTTACATGTCATAAACATGAGCGCTCTTCTAAAAATTAAAGGCAGATTTTCAAAGGAGTAAATGCATACAGTTAAATAACAATCACAGCCTTCATGCTTCATAGACCTCAGATTGCAGCATAAAAAACATAAAACGCATCAGTTGCCTGGATGAAGCCAAAAATAATAGTCAGTCCTAAGAGATTAAGGGGGATATTCTCAAGAATGTGTGATAACTACTGCAAAAGTAGCTTAACGCAACTCTTCACATTGCAGTCTATCGCAGGAAAATAACACTGTGGTAACGTGGTATTTCCAAGCCTGCGGTACTATGCGATAGGCCAAGGATAACGCGTCAAATGTCCACGATACAGTCAACGCGACACCGCAAAAATGCGAAACACGAACGCAAAAAATTTGTGATGAGGCCAATCGCGATACAAAAACCAGCGTAAACCAGCCACTGGCCTGCAAATCCTGCGCGTCATGCGGCAAAATGCACCATAAAAGCAACGAAAGAAAGGGAGAAAAAAATAAAGTGAGTAACACCATGGATGCACCCGGGCCAAGTGCAGAGGCCGACGCGAACCCCCGAAGCCCCACAGACCACCAGCAAGGAGAAACGGGGTCGGGGAAGGCCAAGGAGAAGAGTGAGAGGAAGACGGGTTGCAGTCTGCAGGAAACCAGATTAGCGTCACGGAGGTGACAGAACACTACCATCAACTGACACACAATTAGACCAACGAGAATGCAGTAGGAGTGTCGAGGAGGGCAATGGGGGAGGCCACGAGGTGCTGGCATGATGTGAAAAGCCAAACCAAGCACAAACCCGCTGCCAACAGGAAGGCAGCAACTGCGACAGGAGGTGGGAGTCCTACGCCACAGGAGGAGCAGGAGGAAACGGGGGCCACAGTCATCAGTGTGGAGTCGCTACAAGGAGGAAGGAGTCCGGACACAGCTCAAGAGGACCTGACATAACATCAACAGGGTGAGTAGCGACCATAAACTGGGGGAATGGGGGAGATGGGAACAATGTCACACATGTACAATGATGTGGAGCACACTGCACACCCACAATGACCAAGGATCATGTCCCTCATCCCAGTGGCACACTGCAGCACACACACATAGCAATAACAGCACATTGACGACAATGTGGCACAAAGTGCAACACTGACACTGCTTAACAGAGGACACAACTGGCTGCGCTCATGTGCTGTAACAGGCCAACCACATCTAACAGAGCAGGAAACTGTGAGAAGGAAATGTACGCGTACAACCTCACATCCGTCATGTAGTCCAAATGTCCACTGTCCACTGCATCAAAATCCAGCACCTCCTAAACAGTCACAATGTACATAGTTATACAGTCTGCATGTAAACAAGAACAATGCTGTGGGACATTGTAAAACCAGCTTGGCTCCGCAGGAACCACCTCTTCACAATTCATAGAGCCTACTTTTCACCTCAGAGGCTAACAAAATTCTCAAATGGTCCACCAGTTTGCTGTGCGAGATGTGGGGAAGTCGCAGCATCGGATATTCATACGTTCTTGAACTGCCCTGTCCTTGCAGATTTTTGGGAAGGAGTGGGCAATATGCTTTCAAGGTCATTAGGGACACTCATTGTTGTTAATTTACCAATGCTTATTTTTGGCCTATCAACAAATCTGGAAGGCCCATCTAAGAAACTCCTATTCTATGCCCTTCTACTCGCTAGGAGAGAGATTTGTATGAAATGGAAAGACCCTTTACCACCTACATATCAAGATTGGCAGTCATCTCTATTGAGGGTTTCCAGGTTGGATCTCTCAAGGGCAGGAAACAAGAAGAAGCGAGACTTCTGGAAGCTTTTGAAATGGTACTAGGGTTTTTTTTTTACCCCAGTCCAAGGATTACACAGCCCTCTTTCTCTGGTATACCCCTTACCTTGCTTAAGGGTATGATTGAGATGTTCCGGCATTTTAAACTGAGTTAAGGGCCTCCCAAGTGGGTATTGTTTCCAGATTTGTTTGATTCAGAAAACACCGGCAGGCTGTGCCTTTTCTAGGTACAAGCCCGCAGATCCAGTGTACTGAGACGGTGGAATTTTCTCTTCATCATCAGTTTGGGCATACCTAAATGGGTTGAGAATGAGGACAAAAAAAAAAAAGAACAATGCGCCAACATACATGTCAACACAATGTCAACATGCATCTCCCCTTCACATAGCAGAGGGACAAACAACACCTCCAGCAGAGCAGACCAGACAACTTACCAGTGATGCTGGAGAGGACCACCACACCTTCAACACCGCCGCCCCCCAACAGCTCATGGACATCCCAGCGTCCCACCACCAGGAACAGGGCAGCCAATCTACATAGAGGAGAACCCAGCCCCTGCACGGACCACACAGCAGGAAGCACCCACCAGCACGACTGGCTCCCAACACCTCACCGAGCTACACATGGCATTTCAATGCCAGGTATCAGGATGCCAAACGGAGGTGGCAAAACCGGTGCGGTGGGGTCAAAACTCATGGAATACGAACTCGATCACATACGTGGGTGTGTAATTCCCCTCAGGGACCACCAAACCACACAAAGGAGACCCACACTGCGACATCGATACATGCATTTGCACATTTCCAGTACTGAACCACATCCAGAGGCACGCAATTATCATTCACATATCGACGCTGGACCTGCGTATGATGGCCCAGTACACTCCTCTTACGTATTGAGTGACTGACGATAAAGCTACATGTCCAAGGCCTGTGGTGACATTTTGGCGTCCGCTGTACACAACACAATGTAATGTTGTTGGGCCCGGGGCCCTCATGCATACATTATGACCACAAGGACACACGCAAATAGTTTGTGGAACTGGCCATGGGCATGTGCGCCCGGCCCCTTTATTGGCAGTGCCACATGTACAGTGACGCCTGTGCTGGATGTGTGTGGGGTGAGTATAAGCCAGCCCACAAGGAGTGGTTGGTGCTGGCAAAAAACTTAAATAGTGAACAGCAGTAAAATGGAAACAGAAAACACCAGCATAACAGAGACCACTGCGGAGCATCATGGAGGTAGCCGGAGCAAGTACAGAGGTCACCCAATATGCAAACAGACGTGTCCATGAGTTTCAGTGCACTGATGTTGGGGCACCTGGAGTGCCGAGAAGGATATCAGGCAGATGATAGCATCCACCACAGGTGTGAGCAACTCCATTAGTCTGCCAGTACGACTGTTTCGACTCTTGCGGTGAAGGTGGACCTGGCAGTGGTGGCGTGTGCCTGCTCCAGTGATGTGTCATCTGGGCCGATCAGGGCTCGATTTGATCCGTGAGCCCTGGTGTAACGCAGTTGAGTCCGGAGACAGCGGACAGCGCAGGGCCACATACACATGGCCTCGATGACCCCAATGCCATCATCTCAGAGGCCATCCAATGCCTAAGGTGCCAGGGTCCCTGACTTGAGCTGCCCAGATTTAGTGGCCCCGGATGCACTGCGGCCGGCACAGGCACACCGCCACGGGACAGTGACTTGCGGTGCAGTGAGATGGGCCACGTGAGCTGAGCAGGTCCTCATTGATGTCTGAGGTGAATGTGGCAGAGGGTTGCGGGGGACAGTGGAAGTTGTCCTCCAGGGCATGATGTAGAGGGTGGAAGCCGTCCGGAAGCAGCAAATGGAGGAGTGGAATGCTACTGCCTCATTTTTGCCACAAAGTCAGTATCCCCAACATGATGGTGATGACAACCCCCAGTCCATGGACTCAGTCGCCACCAAAGTTCAACCAGAAAGTGTCCAAGGATCTCGGGGAACAGACTTAGTGGCACCAGAGCTGAAAGGGGATGCAGTCTGCGATGAGGCCTGTACAGTGATATCAAATTAGCCATAAATAAATCAAGACTGAGTTTGAAATGTGTGACCTACTTGACCGCAGTGTAGGCCCGAGGCAGCAGTCAGCGCGGGCCAGACACGGTTCAGCAAGCTCCTCCTGGAACTCTAACACACAACATTGACATGGCATTTGGGGGTGACTTGTGGTTGATGGAGGTAAAAGCACCAGAGCTGAGCTGGTGTTCAGTCAGTGACGATGACGTGTCCTGCCTGGTACGGACTGGATTGGATTGGTGTGAGGCCTGCTGGACAGCAGTGTAGGCCGGAGACAGCGGTCAGCAGGGGCCCACAGCCATGTGTCTTTGGCTTGGGATGCACAGAATTAATGACACCAGGGCAGTTGTCGTTAGTGTTCGATCACCTCCGTATCAATGGTCCTTTTTTCCTCCTGACTGAAACACTTCATCCTCTTACACCTCTCCTTGCGTGCAATGATATGTACTCTGCCATTAAAAAATCAAGACTCAGTTCCGAATGTGTAACCTACTCCAGCGCAGTGTGACCCGAGGGCAGTAGTCCACGTGGACACACAGACACGTGTGGTTGGAATGCTATACACAGACTTGGTGTCACCACATCGAAGGTAGTATAGTGACATAAAAGTAGCCATGATTAATGTTCTCTGCCATAGTGTAATCAAGACTCAGTTCCAAATGTGTGACCTACTAGTCCGCTGTGTATGCCGGTGGAGTACGTCAACGAGAAGGGAGTACTGCGGGCCTGTGTTGCAGAGGCCGTGATGGTCTGAGGAGGCTGTCAGGGTTGCGGCACTCGGGCTTGGAGCTTGCACCGGCATGTGGTGGGCCCTCTTCGACACACGCCGGTGTTGGCAGGTGTGCATTGAGGCCTGGGTGCACAGGGCCTGGCAGGACTGGTACTGGGACCAGCGGGCCGGGGTGCAGCAGGTCCATAGGCATCGGCCTCGTAGCGGTGTGAGAGGCGCCGCCTGGCAGAGACGTTGGGCATTCCGGAAGAGAACCACGCCCAGAGCTACGTGCTTTTTATTCACACCCCTACGCTAGCCTGGCGTACACCAGGCCAGCCCACTCCGCTCACGCTTACAGGGGGGACATAAGCTACATTTCCGGGATCTTCCCACTGGCTGGGGTAACATAGTTGCGTCCACTTGAGGAAATTCGATTTTCGATCTCGCTTGTATTTAGCCACCATTTTGTGTCCCACCGCCATTTTGTGTTGCACTCACTCAGGCAGCACAATAAACAAAGTTTTTCTGCTGATCTCACTGCGACGTGTCAAAATAACCTCCTGCCTCTGTTTACGAGACTGATGTCAGGGACTGGCTGAGTCCACTAATCCCCGTCTGGTCCGACTGATCCCTGTTTCAACTATCTGTTGGTTCGCACCATTCTTTCCTGACTTTATCTTATCTTCTGGCCTTCGCTATTCTCTACTTGTATTCTCTCATTTCACAACTGTCCTCCAAAGCATACAAATGTGTCCTGCCACCTGCAAGTTGATTTGTAGACACTACCATTGATTAATGTGTGGGGAGGGGTGACAAAAACAGTTGGAAAAGAGGTTTTATTTGAGTTACTTGATATCTTGTTTTCAAACTTTTCTTATTGGTTATATCTTGTTTTCAAACTCTTCTCATTGGCTAACCATGTATGCATTGGGAGTGTTCTTGGTGAATCTATGTGCTATAAAAGATTGTGCAACAAAACAAAACCAGTGCCAATGCTGCACCTAATTCAAAATGAACAATTAGAACATGAACTGAATGAAACAGTTTCACGAGAAGCCACTTTTTCCGTTTGATTTAAATCAACATTTATTTATAATCAATCCATTTATTTGTCAGTTTATGTCTTTTTAAATATCACATTTATCACATATTCAAGAACAAAAGAGAGAAGAGAACCACATAAATATATACATTTACATAAACTAATTTTTGCGACACCCCTATTTGCATACAACAGTCAATCATACATACTAGACATACACTTTCACACAAACATCCTAAATCACTAATTGTGATAGAAAAACATTTTTCAAAAATAAATCAAATGTACAAAAAGGCCATCAACAAATATAAATTGACACACTTATAATGCACTGTGTTTGATCATTTGCGTTTGATTGGCCTCTAATGAAGAAAGGTCTACGCGTTTCGAATCCCTTTGTATGTCGGGATTCTCATCAGGACCAACGCTTTCTGAAACAAAGCAGAAACACAACCGAATTTTACCAACTGACCCAAAGAACATTAAATTTTGAACCGCAAACCTCATTTCAGCATCTTACCTGCAATTCTACATATGCAGAAAAAGCTCTCATCAACAATTCTAAAGTCGAGCAATGACCTAAACATAAGACAAAGAACCAAACATGTAATTTACATGCAACCTGAGTACAACCAACTTTACGCTAAATGGAATCCCAAGGAAATAACAATCTTACTTGTCGAGTTTATTGTGGTGTCTGAATGATCGTTCTCTTCACTGGCGTCAAAGTCTAAAATCTTTGGAGATTAGCGTCCTCACAGTGTAGCAACCGCCGGTTTTCCTGTGCAACTGTTGCCCTTTACGATTATGTCGATTCTAATGAAAACATGACACCGCAACTTAGTAACCACCTCGACATATGATGCGTTTCCTATTTGAACCACTGCGTACTGTAAACGCTTTTACCTGAAAGATTGTGAAAAATTCATCCGTGCTCCTTCAGTAGCGTTTAAATCTGGAGTCTTTGAAATTATCGTCTCTCCGGCACAAAGCTGTCAGCTCAATTGTCACTCTTTCTAATTGCCTATGTCCGTTCTAATTGAAAATAGAAAATTAAAGGTGCAATTCAGTACCCTCCTTGGATATATAGAACGTTCCAGTTTGGACACAGCTGTAAACAGCTCAAGAGTTTACCTGAAATTGCGTGGAGGTACATCAACGCTCTTTACTCCGGGCGTGTTGGCGCCATAATGTTAGGAATAAGAGTCCAGTCCAAAACGCCGCTATTTGAGTACAAGCACTTCCGCCAGAGGAGGATCATGGGAGTTGTAGTTCGAAAGTTATCGATGATCAAAATCCATGTGCGATTTATGAAATTAAAACAAGAATAAGTTACCCATTGGTGGTCACTGTAAAAGATGGTAATTTTGTCATGGTGTTTTTTAATTGACATGACCAAAACTTTATTGAAAAGATGGAACACCGTAATATATTTACGTGCGTTGGCCATAGACGATTTGAACGACCAGTATGCACTTGCTAAACACTCCTCACAAAAGGAAAAACATCCACGGTGGGGCAGCAGTCCCAAATATTAGGCGCAAGAGTCGCTTATAGACTGAATGTGTTTCGGTTGGCTGATGTAAGTATTTATTGAAGCTGACAACAAGCTGGATCTAATGTTATCCAAATTTGAAGCGGTGACCAGGGTACGATTCATATGCTCATTTAAACCACTTAAAGGTTGAAGCACGCCAATGATGTAATAATGATTTACAATCACAAAAAATCGCATGTGGTCAAAAGTCCTGTAGAAAGCATCTCCTCTGTGTTTGTTTCAGATGATTGCACGGGCTTCCTCTAGTGCTGTCCCTACTGGAGCTGAAGGCAATTAAAGATTATAAATCTCAGAGATTTCATTTAAGCCGTCAACCGACGTATTGAACTTTAAAATGAGCATTGCTTCTCTTTTTAATAGTTTGGCATCAAGGTCACCACCGCGACTGTCCTGTTCAACTTTGGAGATTATAGTCCATTTTAGATCGATCTCCGTATGGTTATTAAGATTCCAGTGATTAACCAACGGGGCATTTTGCACGTTCTTACGAATTCTAGATTTATGTTGCTGGATCCTTAATCTGATCTCCTGATTTGTTTTCCCAATGTACAATTTGTTACATGGGCATAGGATTCCATACACCACAAATTTGGTTTTGCAGTTGGAAAAGGTGTCATGTTTCCAATGGATTCCCCTGTAGGAAAAAAGGTTGCCTTCCATAGTTGATTCACAGCAAACACATGTTCCGCATTTGTGATGACCTTGGATGGGTGGAAGACTCAGGAGGCTTCTCATATTTAAACTTATTATCCCTTAAACCTCGAAGTTTAAGGGATAATCTACCTTACGGCCAATTTTTACGGATCCGTCGAAATTGTTCGTTCAAAGATGAATATTTTCTTCATGCCGAAAATCTAAAAATCAATCTCCTAGCCAGAGGTTATCCAAAAAAACTACTGAAAAAAGCAATTAAACGTGCTTGGTGGACCCCGAGAGAAGCATTGTTGGAAAGGAAGGTTAAATCTAAGATGGACAGGATTGTATGCGTATCCACCTTTGGCCCCATGTCCAACTGGTTCAAAAAGACCATTGGCCAAAATTGGCATTTGGTCAAGAATCTTGACACCACACTTAAACAACCACCGCTATTTGCTTTTAAGAAAGATAAAAGCATTGCCAACCAGATAGTGCGAGCTGCACTACCTAAAACTAAAAGTTTAAATATGAGAAGCTTCCTGAGTCTTCCACCCATCCAAGGTCATCACAAATGCGGAACATGTGTTTGCTGTGAATCAACTATGGAAGGCAACCATTTTTCCTACAGGGGAATCCATTGGAAACATGACACCTTTTCCAACTGCAAAACCAAATTTGTGGTGTATGGAATCCTATGCCCATGTAACAATTTGTACATTGGGAAAACAAATCAGGAGATCAGATTAAGGATCCAGCAACATAAATCTAGAATTCGTAAGAACGTGCAAAATGCCCCGTTGGTTAATCACTGGAATCTTAATACGGAGATCGATCTAAAATGGACTATAATCTCCAAAGTTGAACAGGACAGTCGCGGTGGTGACCTTGATGCCAAACTATTAAAAAGAGAAGCAATGCTCATTTTAAAGTTCAATACGTCGGTTGACGGCTTAAATGAAATCTCTGAGATTTATAATCTTTAATTGCCTTCAGCTCCAGTAGGGACAGCACTAGAGGAAGCCCGTGCAATCATCTGAAACAAACACAGAGGAGATGCTTTCTACAGGACTTTTGACCACATGCGATTTTTTGTGATTGAAAATCATTATTACATCATTGGCGCGCTTCACCCTTTAAGTGGTTTAAATGAGCATATGAATCGTACCCTGGTCACCACTTCAAATTTGGATAACATTAGATCCAGCTTGTTGTCAGCTTCAATAAATACTTACATCAGCCAACCGAAACACATTCAGTCTATAAGCGACTCTTGCGCCTAATATTTGGGACTGCTGCCCCACCGTGGATGTTTTTCCTTTTGTGAGGAGTGTTTAGCAAGTGCATACTGGTCGTTCAAATCGTCTATGGCCAACGCACGTAAATATATTACGGTGTTCCATCTTTTCAATAAAGTTTTGTTCATGTCAATTAAAAAACACCATGACAAAATTACCATCCCCACGAGCACTGACTCAAGTCACAGTTTTTACAGTGACCACCAATGGGTAACTTATTCTTGTTTTAATTTCATAAATCGCACATGGATTTTGATCATCGATAACTTTCGAACTACAACTCCCATGATCCTCCTCTGGCGGAAGTGCTTGTACTCAAATAGCGGCGTTTTGGACTGGACTCTTATTCCTAACATTATGGCGCCAACACGCCCGGAGTAAAGAGCGTTGATGTACCTCCACGCAATTTCAGGTAAACTCTTGAGCTGCGTACAGCTGTGTCCAAACTGGAACGTTCTATATATCCAAGGAGGGTACTGAATTGCACCTTTTATTTTCTATTTTCAATTAGAACGGACATAGGCAATTAGAAAGAGTGACAATTGAGCTGACAGCTTTGTGCCGGAGAGACGATAATTTCAAAGACTCCAGATTTAAATGCTACTGAAGGAGCACGGATGAATTTTTCACAATCTTTCAGGTAAAAGCGTTTACAGTACGCAGTGGTTCAAATAGGAAACGCATCATATGTCGAGGTGGTTACTAAGTTGCGGTGTCATGTTTTCATTAGAATCGACATATTCGTAAAGGGCAACAGTTGCACAGGAAAACCGGCGGTTGCTACACTGTGAGGACGCTAATCTCCAAAGATTTTAGACTTTGACGCCAGTGAAGAGAACGATCATTCAGACACCACAATAAACTCGACAAGTAAGATTGTTATTTCCTTGGGGTTCCATTTAGCGTAAAGTTGGTTGTACTCAGGTTGCATGTAAATGACATGTTTGGTTCTTTGTCTTATGTTTAGGTCATTGCTCGACTTTAGAATTGTTGATGAGAGCTTTTTCTGCATATGTTGAATTGCAGGTAAGATGCTGAAACGAGGTTTGCTGTTCAAAATTTAATGTTCTTTGGGTCAGTTGGTAAAATTCGGTTGTGTTTCTGCTTTGTTTCAGAAAGCGTTGGTCCTGATGAGAATCCCGACATACAAAGGGATTCGAAACGCGTAGACCTTTCTTCATTAGAGGCCAATCAAACGCAAATGATCAAACACAGTGCATTATAAGTGTGTCAATTTATATGTGTTGATGGCCTTTTTGTACATTTGATGTATTTTTGAAAAACGTTTTTCTATCACAATTAGTGATTTAGGATGTTTGTGTGAAAGTGTATGTCTAGTATGTATGATTGACTGTTGTATGCATATAGGGGTGTCGCAAAAATTAGTTTATGTAAATGTATATATTTATGTGGTTCTCTTCTCTCTTTTGTTCTTGAATATGTGATAAATGTGATATTTAAAAAGACATAAACTGACAAATAAATGGATTGATTATAAATAAATGTTGATTTAAATCAAACGGAAAAAGTGGCTTCTCGTGAAACTGTTTCATTCAGTTCATGTTCTGATTGTTCATTTTGAATTAGGTGCAGCATTGGCACTGGTTTTGTTTTGTTGATTATATGTGGCTTGGCTTGCTGCTAATTAGCCAAAACCCGAGTTGGTTATTGTTGGACCCGTCCTCGTGGCGTGGTCCTTAACCCCCTGGATTGTGCCCGTTCCCCGCCCCGGCCTTCACGGGCCACCCGTCTGAACTGCCACAAAGCCCTTCACCCGGAGCTGCACGTGGTCGCATACTCCTCGTGGCTCCGCCATCTTGTTGGCATCCATGTCACACCGTGCACCAGCCAGCGCGACCCCGCTCAACCCGGCCTCGACCCCAGCGAATCCCCGACATCGAGGCACCACGAACTGGCCAGGGGGTGCCGCAGGAACCATTCATCGCCCCCGGTGGAGGACACTATCGAGGGGACCCCCAACTGTCCTCCCCTCTCGAGGTTTGATCGCCCTGCAACTCCCTGGGGCCTGGCGCCTCTCCTGCTGGGCGTCTGGCCACCTCCACCCGGCCACTCCGCCCCCCTCGGGCGCCTAGGTCCGGACATCAAAGGGCTCCAGACCTATATCTGGGGCGACCCCACCACAGCTCGGCAGTTGTATCCCGGAATCGAGAGCCCTGCTGATTGAATCGCGGCTGACCTACGGAGAAGAACTCTTGTCGGAACCATCACGAGCCCTGCTGACTGCGTCGCGGCTCCTTTGCGTGAACACTTTGAAGCCACCCGGAACATCGGAGCCCTGCTGACGCTGTCGCGGCCCAACCTCGCTGAAACCTCCCTCGGAGCCCTGCTGACGACGTCGCGGCTCGAGCTGAGCAGAAACCACCTTGAGAGTCCTGCTGATTGAATCGTGGCTCTCCACGAACTGTACGCCAGAGCCTTGCTGACGCCGTCGCGGCTCGACCCCTCCGAGATCGGAGGTCCTCCAGCTCGAGGATAAGAACTGGGCCCCAGGTACCCTCGTACCGCATTCCCGCCAAAGACTGTCCCGCTACCCCTACCCTTCCAAAGAGACATTGAGACTTTTGGTGGATCCCTCGATCCCTTCGTGTAAATATTGAACTCGTAACTTTTATTGCTGATAAAGATTTGCTTGCCGTAAAGACTACCCCATTGAGTCCTGTGTGGTGGTGTTACTGTGCTAGTACGTGATAGGAGAAGGATCTCTCAGGAGACTTCTCGGCAGCGCTCGGCTACTTTGTGCAGAGTGAGGGCCCCCCTTGGTGGTCTCGCCGACTCCTCGGGGTCCGCCTTCCAACATTTGGTGGCCAGCGACGGGATCCGAGCCGAACGCAATACGTACCAGCCAGTACCCACGAGCTACCCATCCAAACGAACAGCATCATGAGCAGCCAGGAAAACAACGCGACAATGGAGTTCCAGCCCGAACGGCTGGAGGAGTATACGCACAAAGAATTAAAACAGTTCTGCAAAGACAAAGGCATTGCAACCACCGGCCTAGGTACCAAAGAGGAGATGCAGAAGGCTCTAAGGGCATGGTGGGAGGCCGGGGCAGGCCCCTCCCAGGAAGAAGGTCCCCTGCCCCTGACGGAGACCACATCAACCGCACTGACTCCGGCAACCGGAGGAAGAAAGAGCCTAGAAACCGGCCTCTCCGAAGACGAGATACGAGAGCGGGAGAAGGTCCGGAGCCACGAGCTAGAGCTCGCACGACTGCGGCTGGACGGCGAACTCCAGCTGGCAGAAAAGAAACTGGCCCTAGAGCAGCTACGGCTTCAAGAGGAGATCGAGGAGAAGAGACGACACCGGGAGTTGGAGGAGAAGAAACTGACTCTTGAGCACGAGCGCAGTCTCAAGGAGCTCGAGATCAAGGCCAAGAACGGAGGGACCAACACCCCCAGTACTAGAGACACTCTACCGCCTTCCGAGACCAAGGTACATATCCCGAAAGAGGTCGTCAAGGAGTATTACAAGAATGACGACATCCAACAATGGTTCAAGGCCTACGAGGTGGCCATGACCTCTCATCGGGTGCCCCGAAAAGACTGGGGCGCGGGCCTGTGGGGGCGGTTCCTGAGTGAGGGTCGAGACACGCTGCTCCAGCTGCCGGAGGAGGTGATGACCTCCTATGATCACATGAAGGAGGCCTTGCTCACCCGCTACGGGCTAACCGCGGAAATGTACCGCCAGCGGTTCAGAGACTGCAAGAAAATCCCGGGTACCACATGGGTGGAATATGTGGACTTTTTCAGCCGGGCCCTAGAAGGGTGGATCAAAGGGAGCAAAGTAACCACCTATGGGCAGTTGGTCGACCTCATCGTGTGGGAGCACCTCTCCAACAATTGCTTTGTGGAACTAAGACAGCACCTCCTCGACAGCAAAATGACCGACCCACGAAAACTCGCCATCGAGGCCGATCGATGGGTGAACTCCCGGGTCCCCCGGAACTCAATGGGGGAGTACCAGAGGAACACCACCGGACCCCCCCGCCAGCGCGGTGGAGGGGGAGGGCCGAACAGGAGCCGAGACCCTCCCACCGGGGCACCCAGGAGCCCCCCTCGAGGGCCACCGCAGCAACAACTCTCCCCGAGCCTAGCCCGAAGGGGGGCGCCCCCGGCCAGACCTGGACCACGGCCACCAGTGATCTGCTACGTCTGCCAACAAACCGGACACTTTGCCAGCGATCCGGTCTGCCCCCTGAACCGAAGAAACGGGGCCGGCGGGCCCCCGCCCCGACAGCTGGCGGCCGCCGCCCTGGGAGAAGGAGAAGAGGAAGAGGAGACCCTCGACCGAGGAAACACTGAGTGGGAGCCGGCAGCCATGTCTCTGGTCTGCCTGGGTAGCCGAGAAATGGTACCCTGTACCCCCATCCCAAGCAACACCCAGAAGTACCGGCAGCAGGTCACGGTCAATGGACAACGGGCCGAAGCCCTTCGTGACACAGGCGCCAGTATCACCGCTGTCCGCTGCCACCTGGTGACCCCTGAACAGATTCTACCGCATGCCCTGTGCCCCGTACGGACGGCCGACAACAGTGAGAGCCTGTGCCAGATGGCCCTGGTCCCCTTCGAGTGGGGAGGGGTGACGGGCCTGCTGAAGGTGACGGTGCGCGACAACGCCCCTGTCGACTGTCTCCTGGGGAACGATTTGGAGAGTTCCCCCTGGGCTCAAGTGGAGCGACGGGAGCACCTCCGCATGTTGGGACTGGCTGACTGGGCCTGCGCCATCACCCGGTCCATGACCGCCCGGGCCCCCCGCTCCTCCTCGACCTCCGGGGCCGCCCCAGCCGAGGGGCTCGCACCCTCTCCCACCAGCAGCGAGGAGGAGGCAGCCATCGACCCTGGACCCAGCGAATCCTCCCCCGAAGAGATGGCGTGCCCGAGCGCCTTACCAGAACTGACACCATGGCGAGATGAAAGGGGCCCCACCCGAGAGCAGTTCCAGCAAGAACAGCAGTCCTGTCCCTCTCTCGAGGGGGTCCGACAACAGGCGACCGCGCAAGCCAACGGTGACCAGACCGGCCCCCACTGGGTCTACTGGGCCGAGGGCCTATTGTACAGTGAACAGAAGGTGGCAGAACTCGGGACCAGCCGCGTGTTGGTGGTCCCCCTTCGCTTCCGGGAGTTCCTTCTCAACCTGGCACATGATGTGCCCCTCGCCGGACACTTGGGGCAAGACAAAACGTACAGTCGTCTGGTGACCCACTTCTACTGGCCCCGGATGCGGAGAGACGTGGACAACCACTGCCGGTCCTGCCAGACCTGCCAGGCCAGCGGGAAGACGGGGGGTCGGGTCAAGGCCCCCCTCCAGCCCTTTCCAGCCGTCAGCACCCCGTTCGAACGGGTCGGAGTCGACATTGTGGGGCCCCTGGACCCCCAAACCGCCCTGGGCCACCGCTTCATCCTGGTCCTCGTGGACCACGCCACCAGGTACCCGGAGGCGGTCCCGCTAAGAACTATAACGGCCCCTGTGGTAGGCCGGGCCTTGATGGGGATCTTCTCCCGAGTAGGATTCCCCCGCGAAGTGGTGAGCGACCGCGGCACGAACTTTATCTCCAGGTACATGCGGTCCCTGTGGCAGCAGTGCGGGGTCACATACAAGTTCACGACCCCCTATCACCCTCAGGGGAACGGACTGGTTGAGCGGTTCAACCGAACATTAAAAGGGATGACCCAGGGCCTGGAAGAGCCCCTCCGGCGGAGATGGGATGTTCTGCTGCCGTGCCTCCTGTTTGCCTATCGGGAGGTCCCGCAGAAATCCCTGGGGTTCAGCCCGTTCGAGTTATTGTATGGACACCCGGTCCGCGGACCGCTCAGCCTGGTCAAGGAAGGTTGGGAAATCAAGCCCCACGGCGCCCCTCCTGACGTCTACCGATACCTCCTGACTCTCCGGAATCAGACCCGCAAGTTCCGTGCCATGACCGAAGCCAACCTCGAGGCCAGCCAGGAGGACATGAAGCGGTGGTACGATCGGAACTCCTCGACCATAGAATTCGAGCCCGGACAGAAAGTATGGGTCATGGCCCCGGTCGAACCCGGCGCCCTCCAGGACAAATGGACCGGGCCCTTCAAGGTGGTGGAGAAGAAAAGTCCCGTCACTTACCTGGTCGACCTGGAGTCCCCCCGGAACCCCCTCCGGGTCTTACATGCGAACAGGCTAAAACCCCACTTCGCCCGGACCGAACTGAGCCTGCTGCTGGCGACCGACGAGGGGGGCGAGGACGACTCCGAACCCCTGCCCGACCTCTTGCAGACCAACCTTCATGACGGATCGATCGAAGGGGTCCAACTCGCCTCTTCCCTGACTCCGGAACAGCGCAACGACTGCCAGCAACTGCTGCGGGACTACGCAGCCCTCTTCTCGCTCACCCCGGGGGTGACCCACTGGTGCGTCCACGACGTCGACACCGGGGAGAGCCCCCCCGTACGACACAGAGCCTACCGGGTGCCTGACCGAGTGCGGGTCTGCATCCAGGCCGAAGTAGCGAAGATGCTGGCCCTGGGGGTCATCGAACCTTCCGACAGCCCGTGGGCCAGCCCTGTCGTCCTGGTGCCCAAGGCCGCAGCTCCCGGCCACCCTCCAGAGTTGCGATTCTGCGTGGACTACCGAGCCCTGAATGCAGTAACCAAGACCGACGCACACCCGATACCCCGGGCCGACGAACTCATCGACCGCCTAGGGGCCGCTCGCTACTTGAGCACGCTGGACCTCACCGCCGGGTACTGGCAAATCCAGCTCACCCCCGGCGCCCAAGAAAGATCTGCCTTTTCGACCCCGGATGGGCATTACCACTTTCGGGTGATGCCCTTCGGAATGAAGAACGCCCCGGCCACCTTCCAAAGACTGGTGAACAAGGTTTTGGCCGGGCTTGAGGCCTTCAGCGTGGCCTACCTAGATGACATTGCCGTATACAGCAACCACTGGGCCGAGCACCTTCTCCACCTGAAAGCCGTCCTGGCCGCCCTCCAGCGGGCCGGGCTCACAATCAAGGCCAGCAAATGTCAGGTCGGCCATGGATCCGTGACCTACCTGGGCCATCAAGTGGGGAGCGGGCAGGTGGCCCCCCTCCAAGCGAAGATAGAAGCCATCCAGGCCTGGGAACCCCCCACTACCCAGACCGCTGTCCGGGCCTTCCTGGGCCTCACCGGATACTACCGGCGGTTTATCCGGGACTATGGGAGCATTGTTGGCCCCCTCACAGAGTTAACGTCCAAAAATCAGCCCAAGAAGGTACACTGGACACCCCGCTGCCAAACAGCCTTCGACACCCTAAAGACAGCCATGTGTACTGCTCCGGTACTGCAAGCCCCGGACTACCAGAAGGAGTTCATGGTACAGACGGACGCCTCCGAGTATGGGATCGGGGCCGTCCTATCCCAAGCCGACGAAAAGGGGCTCGACCGACCAGTGGCCTTCATCAGCCGACGACTACTGCCCCGAGAGCAACGCTGGAGCACTATTGAGCGTGAGGCCTTCGCTGTGGTGTGGGCCCTCAAGAAGCTACGGCCCTACCTCTTTGGCACCCACTTCCGGGTCCAGACCGACCACCGGCCCTTGCGGTGGTTAATGCAAATGCGGGGCGAGAACCCCAAGCTGCTGCGGTGGTCCATCTCGCTACAAGGAATGGACTTTGACGTCGAACACCGGCCCGGCAATGACCACGCCAACGCCGACGGCCTGTCCCGCTTCTTCCGCCTTGACGAGGAGAATCCCCAAGGAGATGGGTGACTCTCCCTGCCTTCGGCTGGGGGGGACGCCTGTTGGACCCGGCCTCGTGGCGTGGTCCTTAACCCCCTGGATTGTGCCCGTTCCCCGCCCCGGCCTTCACGGGCCACCCATCTGAACTGCCAGAAAGCCCTTCACCCGGAGCTGCACGTGGTCGCATACTCCTCGTGGCTCCGCCATCTTGTTGGCATCCACGTCACACCGTGCACCAGCCAGCGCGACCCCGCTCAACCCGGCCTCGACCCCAGCGAATCCCCGACATCGAGGCACCACGAACTGGCCAGGGGGTGCCGCAGGAACCATTCATCGCCCCCGGCGGAGGACACTATCGAGGGGACCCCCAACTGTCCTCCCCTCTTGAGGTGTGATCGCCCTGCAACTCCCTGGGGCCTGGCGCCTCTCCTGCTGGGCGTCTGGCCACCTCCACCCGGCCACTCCGCCCCCCTCGGGCGCCTAGGTCCGGACATCAAAGGGCTCCAGACCTATATCTGGGGCGACCCCACCACAGCTCGGCAGTTGTATCCCGGAATCGAGAGCCCTGCTGATTGAATCGCGGCTGACCTACGGAGAAGAACTCTTGTCGGAACCATCACGAGCCCTGCTGACTGCGTCGCGGCTCCTTTGCGTGAACACTTTGAAGCCACCCGGAACATCGGAGCCCTGCTGACGCTGTCGCGGCCCAACCTCGCTGAAACCTCCCTCGGAGCCCTGCTGACGACGTCGCGGCTCGAGCTGAGCAGAAACCACCTTGAGAGTCCTGCTGATTGAATCGCGGCTCTCCACGAACTGTACGCCAGAGCCTTGCTGACGCCGTCGCGGCTCAACCCCTCCGAGATCGGAGGTCCTCCAGCTCGAGGATAAGAACTGGGCCCCAGGTACCCTCGTACCGCATTCCCGCCAAAGACTGTCCCGCTACCCCTACCCTTCCAAAGAGACATTGAGACTTTTGGTGGATCCCTCGATCCCTTCGTGTAAATATTGAACTCGTAACTTTTATTGCTGATAAAGATTTGCTTGTCGTAAAGACAACCCCATTGAGTCCTGTGTGGTGGTGTTACTGTGCTAGTACGTGATAGGAGAAGGATCTCTCAGGAGACTTCTCGGCAGCGCTCGGCTACTTTGTGCAGAGTGAGGGCCCCCCTTGGTGGTCTCGCCGACTCCTCGGGGTCCGCCTTCCAACAGTTATTCATAAAAGATTGTGCACCACGGAGTAAAGTGGCAGTCTCCTAAGAACATACCGAATGTACTTCAGGGACAACTGTACTTAGCTGCAGCTAATAAATCTGATCTTCTACACTCAACAGAGTGTCCTGTGTCTTTGTTCAACAAAGCAGGTGAACTCAGGAGATTAAGGCGTGCCCTGCGCCACCAGGCCCATAAGGCCCTGGTTCTTCAATTGGTGCCCTCTGTGAGGCGGTTTCAGAGGTAGCGGTTTTGCCTGAGGGTCGTGAGGAGCCCCGCAAGGAAATTCTGGAGGAATCGCGAACCACGTCAAGCGACCCCTGTATGTCGAAGTGGTCCGAAGGTCTTTTTCAGCGCGGTTTCTCCTTCCTGACGGCTGCTGACGACTGCTGCCCTGACTGCCGCCTTGCTTTGGCCCCCTTTTGGTGATGTATGGTATCGCAAGACGTTAGACGGGCCTCTGTTGGCGTAAGAAAACACTTAGTTAAGTATTGGTGGGTAGCTCCCACTATTTTGTTTTGATTTGGGTCTTTGATTCGGCTATTGCAAAAGCCGAAGCCGAGGGGTGAGTACAGATTGTGCTATGTTATTTGATTTAACCCCTTGATGTTTGTGAACAGTCCAGTGAAATAACGATGCCTGGTCTGAGTACGTTTAGAAAGTTTTGTTGCTTTGGTTGTGATAGGGATTCCCGGCTGGAGGACTCTTGTCCAATTCCTCCGGTTGGAACTCCCACTTATGAGCTTTATTCTAAACATGGTGTTGGCCCCATTGCCTTTAATGAGGCATGGATCCGATACACGAAGAACAATGGTGTTCTGCAGTGGCCACAGAATGGTAGTTTTGAGCCTAACATATTAAATAATTTGGAAGCAATTTTGTTTAAAAGAAAAGCCCAGCCGGCAATGTTTGACTCTTTCCGCCTCTGGCGTAAGGAAGCCAAACAGAGAGAAATTAAGCAGGCAAAACGAGATAAGAAAACACAAGGTATGATGATTATACAGGCCGCCCAGCAGTTTAAAGATAATGAGATTGTTGGACCCGGCCTCGCAGAACGGCCCGCCGTGCACCCGCACCACCGAAACCTGGTACCTGCCGCCCCAACCACCCGGCCCAGCCGGTCCTTCCTACCAGAACACCCACACCCGGCCCGGACATCCCCGTCCATGGCCTCTCTCCTTTCGGCCACCCCGGGCCCGCAGGCCCACTTCATGCGTCAAGATGGCCGCCCGGCCCCAGCGCGACCCTGGCCTAGAGGCGCCACTCCGGCTGGAGGACATCACACTTCCCGGGGGATGAGAGAGGGAGGAGCAGTTTCTATCGCACCTCTGGACTCCCCTGGGACGATGGGTTTCGATCGGCCCTCCGGCCTCCCTGAGAGCTGGCTCCACGCCTGCTGGGTGTCTGGGACTCCTCCCGGCCCGGCCCTGAACGAGATCAAAAGACAATAGCAGGAAACCCCGACAAGCGACCCCCAGGTGACAAGACCCCTGCCTCGACCGACCCCGGACATCAAAGAGGGGTCGACCTATAACAGGGGGTGCTTCGGGTCGGTCCGGAGTTTTCGACGCTGGAACAACGTAAGCCTGCTGAGTGACTCGCGGCTCCTGAAAGATCGTAACATCTCTGAACTTGCGCCTAAGCCTGCTGAGTGACTCGCGGCCCCTGGAAGATCGTACCACCTCTGAACCTGTGCCTAAGCCTGCTGAGTGACTCGCGGCTCCTGGAAGATCGTACCACCTCTGAACCTGTGCCTAAGCCTGCTGAGTGACTCGCGGCTCCTGAAAGATCGTAACATCTCTGAACTTGCGCCTAAGCCTGCTGAGTGACTCGCGGCTCCTTGAAGATCGGACACCCCTGAACCTGTACCTGAGCCCGCTGAGTGACTCGCGGCTCCCCCAGACTCTCCCGGTCCCGCCGGACCCCGACTACGACCCCGTATCCCCCGGCTCGAGGATTGTGAGCTGTGCGCCGGGTACGTCCCTGCTTGAACTTTTGCCAAAGACTGTCCCGCTACCCCCCTACCTTTCCGAGACTCTTGAACCCGTGAATACCTTGTACATATTTGCCGTGATAACCTACTTGATAAAGATTGTTTCTGAGAACAACCGGTGTGATTACTCTGTGTCGTGTGGCGCCAGAAGTACGATCCTAGCTGCGAGATTCCTCCCCCTGGGGAGTCTCCCGCCAGTGCCCGGCTACGATACTTTGAGGGTGGGTCTCAGGGTAGTCAGGACCCCCTTTCCGGGCTCCTCTGAGGTCGCCGTCTAACATTGGTGGCAAGCGACGGGATTCGGGCCCATCACCTAGAGATCGTACCGTGAACAACGGACGCACCACCGACAAGGATGGCAGAAGGAAGCGCCATGAGCCCCGCAGAAACCAACGCCAACAGGGTGTTCCAGGTGGAGCATCTAGAGGAATATACACACAAGGAGCTGAAGCAGTTTTGCAAGGAACTTAAAATCGCTACCACTGGTCTCAACACAAAGGAAGATTTGCAGAAAGCACTGAAAACCTGGGTGGAGACCGGAGCCTCCCGCCCGGAAAGCACGGGGGAGCGCCCCGACGAAACCGAACCTCCCCAAAGTGAAAGCAGCAGCAATCAGGTGCGAGGAGGTGTACCAGACGGGGGCTTCTCCCCAGAAGAACTCGCGGACAGAGAGAGAAGCCGCAATCATGAACTAGAGCTGGCCAAACTCAAAATTGAGGGCGAGTTGAAGCTAGCGGAAAAAAAGCTAGCGGTAGAACAAATGCGTGTGCAAGGCGAACTGGAGGAGAAAAAGCTCCAACGAGAGCATGAAGGAAGGAAGCTCCAGCTGGAGCACGAACGCAGCTTAAAGGAACTCGAGCTCAAGGCCCGAAACGAGGAAGGGAGGCCCCCAAGTAACCGAGAGGCGGTCTCCCCAGCGGAACAGAGGGTCCACATCCCGAAGGATGTGGTCAAGGAATATTATAAAAACGATGACATTCAGCAATGGTTTCGGGCCTACGAGGTCGCCATGACCTCCCATCGGATCCCAGAGAAGGACTGGGGGGCGGGGTTGTGGGGGCGGTTTCTGAGCGAAGGAAGGGACACCCTGCTCGACCTACCCCTCTCCCTGCAGACCTCCTACAGCCACATGAAAGAGGCTCTCCTCACAAGATACGGCCTCACCCCAGAAATGTACCGTCAACGGTTCCGGGACTGCAGGAAGATCCCGGGCACCACATGGGTGGAATATGTAAACTTTTTCAGTCGGGCCTTCGATGGGTGGACCAAGGGCAGCAAGGTCACCACCCTGGCCGAACTCACTGATCTCATGTTGTGGGAACATCTAGCTGCGAACTGCTTCGTAGAACTACGTCAGCATCTGCTGGACAGTAAGCTCACAGATCCCCGGAAGCTGGCTGTGGAGGCCGACCGCTGGACCAACACCCGGGTCTCCCGGGGCATGGTAGGAGAGTACCCCCGAACCAGTCAGGGACCACCCCGCCAGAGAGGGGGAGGGAACCAGGGAGGGCCGAGAGAGTCCCAGCCTAGCCCCCCGAAGACACCACCTCCACCTTTCCCGGCACCCCCTCCACCAGTAACCGGGCCCCCTGGGAAACGGGGACACCGGGTGACCGTCACATGTTTTCGCTGCCAGAAACCCGGGCACTACGCCAATGACCCAGAGTGCCCCATGGCCCCCCAAGTCCCCCCGACGAGACAGATAGCCAACGTAGCCCTGGGGGAGGGAGTAGAGGAAGCCGAGGAGTGGGAACCCGCAGCAATGGCCCTAGTATCCCTGGGAGATAGGGAGATGATCCCTGGTGGCCTCCTCCCCTCCAACACCCAGAAGTATGGGCAACTTGTCAAAATCAATGGCCACCAAGTAGAGGCCCTGCGAGACACCGGGGCCAGTATCACCGGTGTCCTCAGGCACCTAGTCCCCGAAGAGCAGATCCTCCCCAACGTCTTTTGCCCTGTTATATCCGCAGACAATCGAGAGAGCATGTGCCAGGTAGCCCTGGTGCCATTTGAGTGGGGAGGGGTGATAGGCAAACTCAAGGTGGCCGTAAGAACCTCCCAGCCGGTCGACTGCCTTTTAGGGAACGACCTAGAGAGTTCCCCATGGAAGCACGTGGAGCGTAAGGCCCACTTGGGAATGATGGGACTCCCCGAGTGGGTGTGCGCCACCACCCGCTCTATGTCCGCCCGACTCACTCCCCAGAGGGAGGTCGAGAGCACCCCGATCGAAGAGATCAGAACAGTCCCCGCCGAGGGTCCTTCCGTCCCCCCCTCAGAAGGGTCCGTCGCTAGCGATGAACCCACACCATCCGACACTGACCCAGTCCCTGAGTTAGGCGATCTACCCGAGTTGGCCCAATGGCGCCACGAGGGCGGACCCACTCGGGAAGAGTTTTGCAGGGAGCAAGCCACTTGTCCTTCCCTGGTCGGGCTGCGGCGCCAAGCCGAGGGCCAAGCCGCAGGGGACCAGACCGGGACGCACCGAATCTATTGGGAGAATAGCATCCTGTACAGTGAGCAGAAGTCGGTGGAGCTGGGATCGGGACGGGTACTGGTAGTACCCCTCCGCTTCCGAGATTTCCTCCTGGGTTTAGCCCACGACGTCCCCCTCGCCGGTCACCTGGGACAGGACAAGACGTACAACCGTCTTGTGACCCATTTTTACTGGCCTAAGATGAGAGCAGCAGTAGAGGCCCATTGCAAGTCCTGCCCCACGTGCCAGGCTAGTGGAAAGAGTGGAGGGAAACTCAAGGCTCCCCTCCAACCCTTCCCGGTCGTCAGTACCCCCTTCGAACGAGTCGGGATCGACATCGTGGGACCACTGGACCCCCCCACCTCCCAAGGCCACCGTTTTATCTTGGTCCTAGTGGACCACGCCACCCGATACCCAGAGGCTATCCCCCTGCGCACCATTACGGCCCCTGTGGTGGGCCGGGCCCTGATGGGGATCTTTTCCAGGGTGGGGTTTCCCCGCGAGGTCGTGAGCGATCGCGGCACTAATTTCATCTCAAAGTATATGACGTCCCTGTGGCAACAATGTGGGGTGTCCTATAAGTTCACTACCCCGTACCATCCCCAAGGAAACGGCCTAGTAGAAAGATTTAATAGGACTTTGAAAGGGATGATCACTGGCCTAGACGAACCCCTCCGGCGGAAGTGGGATGTCCTGCTCCCTTGCCTATTGTTCGCGTATAGAGAGGTCCCCCAGAAGTCCCTAGGATTCAGCCCGTTTGAGTTGCTCTATGGGCACCCCGTCCGAGGTCCCCTCAGTTTGGTAAAGGAAGAGTGGGAGGCGACACCCCAGACCACTCCCCGAGATGTGTTCCAATACGTCTTGGCCCTCCGGAACCAGACCAGGAAGTTCCGAGAACTGGCCGAGGCCAACCTGGAGGCGAGTCAAGAAGAGATGAAACGCTGGTACGACCAGAATGCCACTCTGGTTGAGTTCCAGCCGGGCCAGCAGGTGTGGGTCATGGCCCCCGTGAAGCCTGGCGCCCTCCAGGACCGATGGACTGGGCCGTACAAGGTGGTGGAGCGAAAGAGTCCAGTTACGTACTTGGTGGACGTCCAGTCGCCACGGGACCCCCTCCGGGTCCTGCACGTGAACCGACTCAAGCCTCACTTCGTGCGGACAGAACTGAGCCTCCTGCTGGCCACCGATGACGGGGCCGAAGATGAGTCAGATCCCCTCCCGGACCTCCTGTGTGTCAAGGAGCAGGATGGCTCCGTGGAGGGAGTGAACCTTTCCCCAGCCCTCACTGCCCAACAACAAGCGGACTGCCGCCAGCTCCTAAGACAATTTGCCGACCTCTTCTCTCTGACCCCCCGGGTCACCAACTGGTGTGTTCATGACGTGAACACCGGGGACAGCCCGCCGGTGAGACACCGAGCCTACCGGGTTCCTGACCGGGTCCGGGCCTGCATTCAAGATGAAGTCTCGAAGATGCTGACCCTGGGGGTGATTGAGCCCTCTGACAGTCCCTGGGCCAGCCCCGTGGTCCTGGTCCCGAAGGCAGCGGCCCCCGGTGTCGCCCCCGAGCTCCGATTCTGCGTGGATTACCGGGGGCTCAATGATGTTACCCGAGCCGATGCCCACCCCATTCCACGAGCCGACGAACTCATTGACCGACTAGGGGCAGCTCGGTTCCTCAGCACATTCGACCTCACCTGCGGATACTGGCAGATTGCGCTCACCGAAGGGGCCAAGGAGCGGTCCGCTTTCTCCACCCCCGACGGGCACTACCGCTTCCGCGTGATGCCCTTCGGGATGAAAAATGCCCCGGCCACTTTCCAGCGACTGGTGAATAGGGTCCTGGCCGGGTTGGAACAGTTCAGCGCGGCATATCTAGACGATATCGCCGTCTTCAGTTCGGAGTGGAGTGGGCATCTCCAGCACCTCCGGAGGGTGCTAACCGCCCTGCGCCAGGCAGGCCTCACAATAAAAGCTAGCAAGTGCCAGATCGGACAAAGCTCCGTAGTCTACCTGGGGCACCGGGTCGGGAGCGGCCAGGTAGCCCCTCTACAACCAAAGATCGACGCCATCCTGGCCTGGGAACCACCAATCACCCAGACGGAGGTCCGAGCCTTCCTGGGACTCACAGGATACTACCGACGCTTCATTCGGGGATATGGCAGCCTGGTCGGCCCTCTCACCGAACTCACATCTAAAAAACAGCCAACGAAGGTGCAGTGGACGGCTGCCTGCCAGGAGGCTTTCGATGCTCTAAAAAAGGCCATGTGCACTGCTCCCGTCCTCCGGGCTCCCGACTATGCCAAGGAGTTCCTAGTCCAGACCGATGCCTCCGAACATGGCATTGGGGCCGTCCTGTCCCAAGTGAATGACCAAGGCCTAGACCAGCCCGTCGCCTTCCTCAGTCGGCGGCTGCTGCCCCGAGAGCAGAGGTGGAGCACCATAGAGCGCGAAGCCTTTGCCGTGGTCTGGGCACTCAAGAAGCTACGACCCTACCTGTTCGGCACGCATTTCAGAGTCCAAACTGACCATCGGCCCTTGCGGTGGCTCATGCAGATGCGGGGAGAAAACCCCAAGCTACTGCGGTGGTCAATCTCCCTCCAGGGGATGGATTTCACCGTAGAACACCGCCCTGGTACGGACCACGCCAACGCTGACGGCCTCTCCCGGTTCTTCCGCCTCAGCGAAGAGAACCCCCCAAGATGATGGGCAGTTCTCTCCGGCTTTCAGCTGGGGGGGACGCGTGTTGGACCCGGCCTCGCAGAACGGCCCGCCGTGCACCCGCACCACCGAAACCTGGTACCTGCCGCCCCAACCACCCGGCCCAGCCGGTCCTTCCTACCAGAACACCCACACCCGGCCCGGACATCCCCGTCCATGGCCTCTCTCCTTTCGGCCACCCCGGGCCCGCAGGCCCACTTCATGCGTCAAGATGGCCGCCCGGCCCCAGCGCGACCCTGGCCTAGAGGCGCCACTCCGGCTGGAGGACATCACACTTCCCGGGGGATGAGAGAGGGAGGAGCAGTTTCTATCGCACCTCTGGACTCCCCTGGGACGATGGGTTTCGATCGGCCCTCCGGCCTCCCTGAGAGCTGGCTCCACGCCTGCTGGGTGTCTGGGACTCCTCCCGGCCCGGCCCTGAACGAGATCAAAAGACAATAGCAGGAAACCCCGACAAGCGACCCCCAGGTGACAAGACCCCTGCCTCGACCGACCCCGGACATCAAAGAGGGGTCGACCTATAACAGGGGGTGCTTCGGGTCGGTCCGGAGTTTTCGACGCTGGAACAACGTAAGCCTGCTGAGTGACTCGCGGCTCCTGAAAGATCGTAACATCTCTGAACTTGCGCCTAAGCCTGCTGAGTGACTCGCGGCCCCTGGAAGATCGTACCACCTCTGAACCTGTGCCTAAGCCTGCTGAGTGACTCGCGGCTCCTGGAAGATCGTACCACCTCTGAACCTGTGCCTAAGCCTGCTGAGTGACTCGCGGCTCCTGAAAGATCGTAACATCTCTGAACTTGCGCCTAAGCCTGCTGAGTGACTCGCGGCTCCTTGAAGATCGGACACCCCTGAACCTGTACCTGAGCCCGCTGAGTGACTCGCGGCTCCCCCAGACTCTCCCGGTCCCGCCGGACCCCGACTACGACCCCGTATCCCCCGGCTCGAGGATTGTGAGCTGTGCGCCGGGTACGTCCCTGCTTGAACTTTTGCCAAAGACTGTCCCGCTACCCCCCTACCTTTCCGAGACTCTTGAACCCGTGAATACCTTGTACATATTTGCCGTGATAACCTACTTGATAAAGATTGTTTCTGAGAACAACCGGTGTGATTACTCTGTGTCGTGTGGCGCCAGAAGTACGATCCTAGCTGCGAGATTCCTCCCCCTGGGGAGTCTCCCGCCAGTGCCCGGCTACGATACTTTGAGGGTGGGTCTCAGGGTAGTCAGGACCCCCTTTCCGGGCTCCTCTGAGGTCGCCGTCTAACAGAGATTAATCAAGAAATGGAAATTTCAGAGAGACAGCATCGTATGGCGATAGATAAATGCTATCCGGTGTTGCCTATTTCCCCTTCTGATAAAAGTAAGGATCCGGAGGAAGACCCTTTGATGTCTCACTTATTGAGATTGCCTCCTCCCTATGTACAAGGTGCTAATGCACCCCCGTTGTTACAACCTGCTCAGCCGTTAGTCGCGCCTCCGCCTGCTCTGGTTCTTCCGCATTTGCCCCTTCCGGTATTGCCACTCCCACCTCCTGTGCCACCGATTCTTTTGCCCCCGTCTCCTGAACATCAATCTCCTTTGCCTTCGGCTCCCCTTATAACTGTTAATTCTTCTGTTAGTTCACCTAATACCTGTCCTTATGTCTAATTCTCCTACTGTGCGCAAACGAATCACAGATACTGTCTCTGATTTTCTGTCTCCTTTCTTTGAGACTCTTAATATGTCTCCGTTTTTTTCCCGAAGACAGTCTCATAGTCGGCTTCCAGCTTCCGACGAACGGGTAATGTTGAACTCTCTCGCTCGCAAATGGATCGAGAAGGGTCCCCAGTATAGTGTGAATGATATCATGGCCACCTTTCATCAGTGGGATGCGCCCACGCAGAGATATGTTTTTAATGTTATGTGTGACACTCTTGTTAAAGGATGGGGGATATGGATTTGGGTTCAGTTCCTCAGGGTTTGTTGGATGTTCAGGCTAATTTCGATAAGGGACTCATTGTGGGTTCTAAGGTTAAGGACGCCGTAAAGACACTTGTCACTTTTAGGTCCCTATTTTCCTCGCAGACTTTCCTCGATTCCAATCCTGCTGTTAGACTGACATCAAAACATTATCCAATGAGAGAGGTTCCTCCAGTGTGGAGAGAAGGGGTTGCGCAAGCAGGTAATATTCCAGCTATTCCCGCTCATTTCCAGCGTATATGGGTACATGTCCCCTGGAAAAGATCTGAAGTTTTAGCTCTTAAACAGTCTCTACCGGATCCTCGTAAAAACCCTGCTGGTTATTATAAAGAGTTGTCCCAGACTGTTGATGCCTGTATTATGAATTTAGCCGATATTGATATGTTGATGGGAAATGTAGTCCCACTAGCATTATGGGCTCGGATTCGTAGAGAGGATCACGCCCAAGCATTAGGTGGTGATTGGGCTGCAATAACTGCCGCGGATAGAGCCCAAGTGGGTGGTGCTAAGCCTGATGTTTTGATTTCAGAACTCCCTGGTAGGATTATTACTTTAATGAAAACGATGATGCCCGCCTTGCGAGTTAATTGGGATAAACTAGCTGCGTGTAAGCAGAAGAAAGATGAGAGTGTCTCTGATTTCTTCACTCGTTTTGAGGAGACGTTTATTGATCACAGTGGTCAGGATATGACTACGGAGGGTGGACAGCGATTATTTGTAGATGAATTCGTATTTAATTTGCTTCCCGAGCTGTCACATAAGTTGAAAGACTCTGAAAGTTCATGGGCTGTTTCTTCTTCTGCTCAGATATTGGCTACTGCTCTATGTTATGAGAACAGGGATAAAGAGGAAAAAGACAAGCAAGAGAAAAAGACTAAAGAATTAAAAACGAAGGTTCTTCTGCAACAGGCTTATCCTCCTCGTCTTGCTCAGCGACAGTTTCAACAGCCTCCACAGTGTCAGAGGGTGTATCAAAAGCCTGAGCCCTTTATTCCGCGACCTTTATTATGTCTTAACCAATGTGCCTATTGTAGAGAGGAGGGTCATTTTAAGAATAGTTGCCCGGTTTTATTACAGCGTAGTGGAGGACTATCTGCTCCACGAGGTCAAGGTATTTATCAATTAGCGCCCAGGGGTAGAGGTCGAGGTGTGTTGACCCAAGAACAGCGTTCCCTTCCCCCTCCAAATTCCACGAACTACTTTGATCAACAAAATACTCAGTCTACACAGTATTACAATGATGACTACTGTTAGAAATGGCGATTTCTGGTTGGCTAGGGCTTGCGCCAAAGCCAGGCAGAAACCACCACTCTAGTCAGGGCTGGGGAGTTACACGCCAAAGATAACCCCTGCTCATCCCCTTGGTAGCTTGGCACGAGCAGTCAGGCTTATCCCGGAGGCGATGTGTAAAGCGTTTGCGCGCGCACCCAGCAACAACACCCAAGGCCCACCACAAAGGAAACTCCACACAAGGTATTATATAAAAATAGCCTTTGTATTACCAAAACACATTAGATAAAAACACACACTCTACAATGTGCCAACAGGCACGGGCAGAATTTACAAGGGATTATATGTACAGGGGACAGGGCCACAGGGACCACTGTCAGGAATTAGCACTTTGTAGAAATTGCACTTAGAACATAGGAATAATACTGTAGTACAAAAATAGCAAATGTAGCACACAACCAGTAACTACTGGTAACAGGTAAGTACCACCTACGTAACCCTAACCACCTTAGGAAAATATCGTGCAGGGAACCAGGACCTCACTAGCACCACCTGTACTAGGAGAAAAGTATCACAATACCTGTAGGGGTATAAGCACATTACACATGATGCATCACAACACATTCAGAGGTGTAGGGAAGGAAAACACCTGATGCATAGAATACATTCAGCGGTGTAAGACAAGGAACATGACGCATAAAAACACAGGGTGCACAAAACATACTACACCGTACATTTCCTAGCACCAAAATCACATCAGAGTCCACGTTGCGCCAGAACCTAAACGTAGCAGCTGCCCACTACTTGCTGGGCAGCTGGGGACAAGCACAGGGCCTAAACGCTGCAGCTGGCACTAAGTGCTGCGCAGCTGGGGAAGGCAAATAGTGGCAGGGGGCTCTCATTAGCCCTTCAAAACAAACTGTGCCAATCCTTGGAGCCCTCTAGGCTCTAGAACAAACAGTGTGCCAAACGTGGGAGCCATCTGGCTCTGGAAATCATGTCCCCTGGAGCACACGGGCTCCTGAAATAATTGTGTGCCAATATGCTGGAGCCCCCTTGGGCTCTGTAAACAACATGCCCCCATAGCGTTGGAGCCACGGGGCTCTAAAAATAAATATGTCCCCCTTGGAGTCCCTCTGGACTCTAGACAAATGATGCCCTCTTCGTTGGAGCGCTGCTCAGGGACTCGAGAACAATAATGCCCCCTTCGTTGGAGCCATCTGGCTCTGGGAATAATTGGCTCCCAAGTCTGGAGCGCACTAGCGCTCTAAAATAAACACTGCCCCTATATGTACGAGTCCCTCTGGACTCAACAACGTGAAATGCTGCCCCCTCGTTAGAGCGCGCCCGCGCTCTAAACAACAATGCTGGCGTATGTTGGAGCCCTCTTCCACCTCTGTCCCCACTCACCGGCAGGCTAGGGACTCCAGCCTTCTCCTCGGGGAGGCGGTGCTTCGCCCGGTCCCTCACTTGGGACCGGGACTTCTGCAAGGAGCCTGCAAAGCTCCGGACGTCCTGGGCTGCTCTGGGTTCACGGGGCTCCCTCAACACCATGGGAGCCCCTCTCGGCCCGCATCCACTCCTCCTTACTTCAGCTGGTCACCCGGGGCTCTCCCTCGCTCTCGGGAGCCCCGGTGGAAGATACTGGCTTCTCCCGCTTCCCGGCTCGCTGGCCGGAACTTCCCTCGCGCTGGGCCAAGCCCCACCCACGTCTTGGCGCGGGCTGCCTGGCTTCCGGTTCTCCCGCGACTCGGGCCACAGCGGTGATCGGAGAGACAGTTACGTCGCGGGGTGGGCACCCGCGACGTGAGAAATATTAAGAAGGCGGCCATGACGCGGGGTGGGCACCCGCGATCATCACGGGCAAAGTCGCGGGGTGGGCACCCGCATATACTTAACATAAAGCGGAGTAGGCTCCCGCTATTAACGACCAAAGAAGCGGGGTGGGCACCCGTGAAAGCACGCATCATGGGGGAATCCCTACGCTGGGGATTCCCTCTCTCTTGCTCGTTGTGCAGCGCCGTGCTGCGAGGCCCACGCGCTCCCAGGGCGCTTGGTAGGCTGTAACAAGCCTTGGCAAAGGGAAAAGTTCTAATCAGTCCTGGGCATTAGAAGATGGAGCAAAGCAGCTCCCAGCAAAGGAAAAGGTCCAGTAAGTCCATCTGGCATCCAGGGGCTGGGCAGGGCCCAGGGAGGCAAGCCTTCCCCTGGGCCCCAGCAGCAGCTGGCAGATTCAAGTACAGAACGAGAACATTTTCATGGGGTCACAGCCCCTCTTTTATACACCAAATCCCTTTGTCTACTCTGGGCAATAGCTTGCTTAATCTCCACAACGGCCCCAACAACGCTAGGATGCCTGGCCTCACCTTGGGGGTGCCCAGGAGTGGACACTTCACAGGGAAAGGCCAGGAAGGGTTCCTCAGCGGTATTCGTACAAGCGCCGAGATGCCTCCGGGTAGTCGTGCGCTATACAAGTACATCTACATTTACATTTACATTTACATTTACATTTGTCTCAAAGGTGCAGGGGAGGGGCGAACCAGATACAACTGGTTCCTGAGCACTTTGTTTTGCTCAGCCCCTCTCCCTATTCAGAGAGCAGGCCAGGGTCATCAGTCGCACCACAGGGGGCGGAGCCAGCATTGTGTGGGGAAAACCCAGCCCTATTCAGGACCCAGGTGTACTCCTCCCACCCATCTACCTGCAGCTCTATCCAATCACCACCGGGGCAGACCCATCCTGACTCTGGGGATTCCCTGGCCCGTCACATGACCTCAACCAGCCAATCGCCAGACAAGGCACACATTTTACACTGCACACCGAAGTGCCCACTTCTAGAAGTGGCACTTCCACACTAGGTACATGCACGCCGCACACATCATCGCGCAGCATTCGATCACACGAGTCCGCACATACCAAACTCGAGCCTGCACACCCCACGCATCAGGAACTACCAGGGACACATACTTTCCCCATGCATGCCTATGGGCGGGCAGGCCTATCTCACCACATGCACTCAGAGTGCGCACGCACTTTACTCTGGGACACAGACAAAGTGCGCAGAAACCAAAAATCATTACCACCAGGTCACCAGTAAAAGCAAAAAGTTCAGGGGTGAACCTGCCAGAAGGGCCAAGTCCAACAACTACTATGTTGAAGGTGAGAATGAAAGCCTTCACACTAACTAGGACAGCCATAGACAAAGTGAGGGAGTTGTATCGATTCCAGTAGATCAGAGTGGACCTTATGTTAATGTCACTACAATGGGTGCTTCAGAGCCATTTCTTTTAGATACTGGTGCGATGAGAAGTTCTATCATTCACTCTAAACTCCCTGGGGCACCTTTGTCTGGCTCAACGAATGTATCAGTAGGATTTTCTGGCGCCCCAGTTCGTAACCCGGTCTCTAGCCCTCTGCCTATTTCAATTGGCCCTTATGATTCGGAAGCTCCTCTTCTTTTAACAACTGGTTGCGGCGAGAATCTGTTGGGTTTGGATCTATTGAAAAGAATGCATGCAACAATATGTTGTTCTCCTTCTGGTGTGCATCTTACTTTAGGGCAGAAATTGACTTCTTCAATATATTTGTCTAAAGATCAATTCCCACCTGAATTGCTCTCTCCTCCTGCAACGCTCTGGGCTACGGGTCCAAATGATGTTGGTTGTCTTGAGATCCCGCCTTATGTTGTTACTCTCAAGCCCAATGCTAAATTGCCACGCATTCCTCAATACAGAATTTCCAATGAAGGTGAAAGAGCGATTTTGGATATTGTTTATGATTTGGTTCAGAAGGGTGTGATTGAGGAAACGAGAGGAAATGTATGCAATAGTCCTATTCTTCCTGTTCTTAAACGCACTGATCCTTCTCAGACTCCTGTTTATCGTTTTGTGATTGATCTTCGGGAGGTCAATAAAATTGTTGTACCACAGTTTCCTGTTGTCCCAGATATTACTGCCTTGTTAACTATGATACCTGCCTCAGCGGCTTGGTTTTCTGTTATTGATCTGAAAAATGCTTTCTTCAGCATTCCCATTGCCGAAGAGAGTAGGGATATTTTTGGTTTCTCTCTAGGAGGCCGAAGTTTCCGGTTCAAGCGCGCCCCCCCAGGCTATTGTGAAAGCCCCTCCATTTATAGTCAAGCTCTGAAATGTCAGCTTGATGCTTTTCCTTTGCCCCCAGGTGCTAGTCTTATTCTATATATGGATGATTTGTTGATTGCTGCTTATTCAGAGGGTGTCTGCAGGAATGTGACTGTTGCACTCTTACGTCACTTGTCTGATCTTAATCATAAGGTTTCGCCTTCTAAACTACAATATATCCGCCGAGAGGTTACCTATTTAGGTCATCTCTTATCAAAAGAAGGAAGGCGATTAACCCCAGAACGAATTCAAGCAATTGCGCAAATGTCTGTGCCATCCACACAAAGAGAGATGCGTGCCTTTCTGGGCATTACCTCTTATTGTAGACAATGGATTCCGAATTTTTCTTTGTTGGCCAAACCTTTGTTAGCACTCACTTTGAAAGACACACCCCAACCCCTTCCTTGGAATGACGAATGTCAGAAGAGTTTTTCTGATTTACGTACTGCTCTGTGTTCTGCTCCTGTGTTGGGTACTCCAGATTACAGTAATCCCTTCACGCTCTATGTCCATGAAAGAGAGGGTTGTGCGTTGTCAGTCTTAACACAACGATTTGGAGACAGACAGCGGCCATGTGCCTATTTTTCAGCTACATTAGACCCAGTAGCCAAGGCATTGCCTAGTTGTCTTAAAGCTACAGCAGCAGCAGCGATTTCTATTCGTCAGTCTGCTGGAGTGGTGCTAGATAATACTCTCATTGTTATGGTACCACATGCAGTGGATACCGTGCTAAATAGGATGAAAACACAACATCTTACAAGTGCTCGATTGTCTGGATATGAGCTGACGCTCTTGGCTAGTCATGTGTTACATCAAACGATGTAACATTTTAAACCCAGCCACACTGTTACCTCTTCCAGAAGAGAAAGATATTCAGGAACAACATGATTGTTTTCTCCGTACTGAGGAGGAGACAAAAGGAAGGATTGATTTGAAAGATACGCCACTAGTGCATCCAGATGGGATCCTATGGGTGGATGGGTCTTGTTTCAAACTCCCAAATGGTGAGACAACTTCAGCTTATGCTGTTACCACCTTGTATACAATTGTGGAGACAGCACGCATCAGACATAATTCAGCTCAGGCGGCTGAACTGATAGCTTTGACCAGAGCGTGTGTGTTATCTAAAGGAAAGAGAGTGAATGTGTATACCGACAGCCAGTATGCGTTCGGTGTGGCGCATAGCTTCGGTCGTTTGTGGACGGAAAGAGGATTCCTTACCTCCCACGGTACTAAAATACAGCATGGTCAATTGGTAATTGATCTTCTTGAGTCACTTGTTTTGCCTACCCAGATAGCAATTGTGAAATGTAGTGCGCATAAGAAGATTACTGATGATGTTGGTCGTGGAAATGCTTTTGCGGATGAGGTAGCAAAAAGGACAGCCAGAGATGCTACAAGTCGCATGTATGTTGCGGGCCCTGCGAATTGGGTCAGGGAAAGAGGGATGTGTGAGGACACAATAGAAAGTGTGAGATCGATTCAGGGAGATGCTACAGAGAAAGAGTTGAGAAAGTGGAAAGAGAGTACAGGAATGTTAGACGCAACAGGATGTTGGATAGAATTGTCAGAACACCAGTGTTGGCTGTTACCAGACGCCTATGTACTGCCTGTAGTTACTATGGCACATGGTCCAGCCCACATCAGTGCGAAAGGAATATGTAAACTTCTGGCTCCAGTGTGGCTGAATGAAGGGATTCCAAAATGTGCAGATAATGTGGTGAAGCATTGTATCATTTGCTTGATGTACAATCCGGGAAAGGGAACCCCAACTCCGGCAGGTCATTTTGCTTCCCCAACATATCCTTTTGAGGTGTTGCAAATCGTCTATATTCACATGGAGCGATGCAACAATCTCAAATATGTCCTGGTGGTGGTGTGCACCTTTTCCAGATGGATAGAAGCGTACCCCCTGAAGGACAACGCTGCTTTGTCCACTGCTAAAGTACTTTTGAAAAAATTCTTCCCTAGGTTTGGTTTGCCGCGCATTGTCTGAAGTGACAATGGAAGTGAATTTGTAGGCCAAATTATGCAAAAGGTGTGTACCGGTCTTGGTATAAGACAGAAGTTTCATGCGGCAAATCATCCTCAGTCAGCGGGTTTGGTAGAGTGCTATAACGGCACTCTCAAACTTAAGCTTGCAAAAATGCAAGCCAGCACAGGTCTTAGTTGGCCCGATGCTTTACCTTTGGCTCTCCTGTCCACTAGAACAGCTGTACATTCTCGTTTGGGACTCAGCCCATACGAGGTTGTTTTCGGGCGCCCAGCTAATGTATGGGGAGTCCCTCGCCCTAAAAAGTACTCTGACATACAGTATCCAATGCTGATTGACTATTTACATGACCTCACCAGTAAATTACGTGTTCTTCACCAACAGGTTCAAAACGCTTTACCAGAAGCCTCCACAGACCCAGGTCATTCTATCCAACCTGGAGACTGGGTCTGTGTGAAAACTTTTCCGAGGACAAAGAATTTGGAACCTCGCTGGAAGACGCCTCGACAAGTTCTTCTGACAACTCGCACAGCTGTGAAAGTCGAAGGGAGAAAGAACTGGATCCACGGCGTGCACTGCAAGAAAGTGCCCTTGCCTTTTGATCAGTGGGTTCGTAAGGGTATAGGTGATTCTGAAGGAGAAAAAGTCCCCTGATTCATACCTTTCAGTAGTGCACACCTGGATGGAACTCGATCGGAGAAAGAAGATGACGACATTCTACAAGAAGCCGTACCTTCCCATCTCCGATTAAACACTACAGAGCCACAGACCCTATTTCAAGACCAAACTGTCCCAACAAGGACTAGATACAATTTAAGACCTAGATTGATCAAGGACACCTGAGATTTCCATCTCTTCTGCTACATTTATTATCTGTCCAGGTTGCAGGGTCACGGTAGGAGTCTTGGTTTGTGACCTGTATAGTGGCTAGGCCCCCAGGACTTGCAGTGTCATAGGACGGCTAATAATCACAGCCAAGTGAGTAAGGAAGATTGCCGTGAGCAACAATTTTAGAGGATGGATGTTAAATTAGGAAAGAAGGATAATAAGGAAGAGATGAGAAAGAAATATTGTAAAATATTGTACAGTCGATGTGGCGTAACATTGTGTGTTTTTATGTTTTTATGTATCTTATTGGCTTGTTTAGGTTGGGTTATTCATGCTATGCAGCAAAAAGTTGTCCCTAATTCTATTTCCTTGCCTCTTCGTTCTACTATCTCCCCACATCAATTACGTACACTTCCCCAACATGAACTAATTAGGAGAACAGAATATTTTAATAATTCATTTGTCCAATTAGTGCACCAGCACCAATTGGTAGTCAACACAACCGACTGTTGGGTGTGTGGACTTATGCCTCATACCACAGATAAAGGGATGCCATATTTAGTCCTTCCATTTTCTTATGAAGGTTCCGCTTGGGCCTATTTTGTAATATTTTCAAATGCATATCAGAGCCGATTTAGACGTCCAGTTGGTTCATATGGTAGTAAGCCAGATTTTAGTCATAATTCTCTGATAAAGGGAATGGTGGCTATGACTAAAATTGTGGAGAATAGTAAGGTTCCTGTTGATGAGAGACAATCATATACTAATTGGAACGTGACTCGTTACGTTACTAGCCTTACAGATAAAACCAAACAGGGAAAATCTCCACCAATTTGGACTGTCCTTCATCAAGGTAATTTCTGTTTACAAATGAATGGCCAGACTACTGACACTGGACAAAAAAAAAACTTTTGTTCCCATACATACATCTACACGTCTCAGAATTCACCGCCGCTAGTGCCATCCCAGGGCACATATTTTATCTGCCACGATAAAGCTTACACATGGCTACCAACGGATTTTTCAGGAACATGCTATATAGCTTTTCTTCTCCCTCCTACATACACTGCTCCTTCAGGCCATCATAGAAACAGATATGGCAGAGGGATTATTGATACTAAAGACACGGCAGGACAAGAGGGAAGTGATTTCCTCAAAGAATTTCTTCCTTTTTGGGGCCCAATGGCCAACAGCAGAAACATGAGACAGCTGGTTCATGTTGTTGAGACTACCATAGATGTCACTGTGGGAGCCTTGAGTAATCTCACAGCTGAACTTCAGGCGGATTGTCTCATGACTTTGCAGAACCGGATTGCACTAGATGTTATTCTTGCAGATTGTGGTGGAGTCTGTAAATTGATCGGATCTAGCTGTTGTATTTATATACCTGACGATGCCCCTACGGTATACCAAGCAATCTCCAAATTACATATGATCTCCGAATCGATTCATCAAGAGGCAGGAGATTGGTCTTTATTGGAATGGTTTTGGGGATTACTGTCTAAATGGGAATGGAAGGCACTATCCTTCCTTGGAGTGGTTTTGGCCATCATTTTTTCCTGTTGTCTCTGTATGCAGTGTGGCCCCGTCATCTGCGGTCTTTGTGCCACTCTGTGTGTCCCAAGACCTGAGTCACAGAAAACAGAGAACATTAAAATGATGTTGCAGCAACAGTTTGACGACCTCATGGCTATTGACATTGACTCAGATTAACGTGTGTCTGTGTGTTTTGCCTGAGTTATGGCAAAAGGAGGGTCTGAGGAAATTCGATTTTCGATCTCGCTTGTATTTAGCCACCATTTGTGTTCCACCGCCATTTTGTGTTGCCCTCACTCAGGCAGCACAATAAACAAAGATTTTCTGCTGATCTCACTGCGACGTGTCAAAATAACCTCCTGCCTCTGTTTACGAGACTGATGTCAGGGACTAGCTGAGTCCACTGATCCCCGTCTGGTCCGACTGATCCCTGTTTCAACTATCTGTTGGTTCGCACCATTCTTTCCTGACTTTATCTTATCTTCTGGCCTTCGCTATTCTCTACTTGTATTCTCTCATTTCACAACTGTCCTCCAAAGCATACAAATGTGTCCTGCCACCTGCAAGTTGAGTTGTAGACACTACCATTGATTAACTTGTGGGGAGGGGTGACAAAAACAGTTGGAAAAGAGGTTTTATTTGGGTTACTTGATATCTTGTTTCCAAACTTTTCTTATTGGTTATATCTTGTTTTCAAACTCTTCTCATTGGCTAACCATGTATTCATTGGGAGTGTTCTTGGTGAATCTATGTGCTATAAAAGATTGTGCGCCACGGAGTAAAGTGGCAGTCCCCTAAGAACATACCGAATGTACTTCAGGGACAACTGTATTTAGCTGCAGCTAATAAACCTGATCTTCTACACTCAACAGAGTGTCCTGTGTCTCTGTTCAACAAAGCAGGTGAACTCAGGAGATTAAGTCGTGCCCTGCGCCGCCAGGCCCATAAGGCCCTGGTTCTTCACACTGTCCACTAAACTCATTTCACTAGCGGTGTATGTCGACATGGATATGTGTGTGGTCTGTATACCGCAGTCTGGCCATCGCATTCAGGTGACATTTGGCATTCGCACATGCCTGGTCCCCACCTCTTCCCACAATCTGCTATCGAGTGGCTGAGGTGCCATGTCGTTGATGGCTTATGTGCATGTCTGGCCCAGGTTGCCACAGTAAGTTGTGCTGTCGTGTCTGGTGGGTGGGCATGTTTTTGGCATGTTGTATGTGAGTTTGTGATGTGTGCATTCCCAGTGTTGTGAGTTGCATGATTGTGGAGTTGAGGTGTGTGGTGTGTTCATTTGGTACTTGCCAATGAGCAGCGCATTTCCATAGGTGCCAGCCTGGAAGCGCCGGTTGATGATGGACTGTCAGAAGCTGTAGGACTCATGCACTCTGCATGGGTGGCTGGCATCAACATTGGTGGAGAGTCTCCTGTGGTCCACTATTGCCTGCATAGTGATGTAATGCTGATATTGTGTGCAGTGTTGCCAGGGAGCACAAGTAGGACATGTGTGCAGTCAATTGCCCCCTGACATGTGCGGGAAGGCAGCTATGGCATAGATGCCTTGCTTTGTCTCCAGCTGTTCATGCGCAGTGTAGGGGGAGTATGGGTACTGGGGTACCAAGCTGATGATTGCATCCGAGACAGTTGTCATGGACTTGGATGTGCTGGTTGTGAGACTCATCCGACTCTGGCATTTGTTGGTTGGAAGTTCCCAGGGCCAACAGGTGCAACACAGTCAGCAGCTTTGTCTGCGGAGGGATGTTGGTTGTCTGCTGTGTCAGCCTGTGTGTAATGGTGGTCAGGATGCGCAGGATAGTTGTCATTTTGAGCCTGTGGTGGGCTATGTCATTCCCTGGTGTTGGGTCTGTGAGATTGGTGCCTTTTCAGGAGGTCGCTGTCTTTGCCTGCGCTGCCTCATTGTTGGTCCGGGAGGGGGGTGGGGGGATCCGTGGGGGTTCCTGGGGGTGGTGGCGGAGGGTGTTGTGGCCCTGTTGGGGCTCCGAGCTGCATTATCAGTGGTTCCATGGCATCTGTTGTTCTTCAGGTGTGGCTGTGGTCCGGGCTCCCTTTTCTGGTGTCGGTTGTAGTCCGACTTTGCAGCAGGTCAGAGCATGTGTTAATTTTCTGCTGCTAACGTGCCTTATCGCCTGTTTTGTGATCTTATCGCAGATCAGGCTGGTCATTGAGAATGTTGAGGTGTGATGTTGTTGCAGATTTTTCCTTGGGAACGCCTACTCTGCATCTTATTAGCGATAGTTGCTGGGATCATCTGTGGCAATGTTTTTTGAGGATGCTATCGCGGGAAAACTGGTGATATAGGCAGTTTGCACCAGCTTGTGAATCGGGAGAAAAATGTATGGCCAATTTGGCTGCGATAAAGTGCCGATAACTCGGCAATAGCTCATTGAGCATATGCCCCAAAATGCAGCCCTGTTGATCCTTGACAACATATCTGGATTTTCTTTGATAATCAGAGAATCTTGTAAAGCAGCTCTTCTGCTGGATAATTTTAGATTGAAACTATTAATATTAGAGGTATGTACTTCCACAGCAAGGACAACAAACTAATGAAATATCTTATCAAGACCGGAACTTGGCACTTAGCACAAGTGGCCTGGTGATTGTGATATTTATCACACTTGATAAAATCAGACTCAACTGTGTTGAAATGTACCGTAATTTACAGTAAATACCGGGTATTTTTCCCCAATAGGTCTGATCCACCGATGTTTATACCAAAACTGATAATAACAATTTGTTGGTTACAGAGGTTAGCATACGCATCCTTAGTAACTGGGCAGCTCGTAATGAGAGCCCTATGTATTGAATTTTATAGCAGGCTTATCAATCCTCCAAGTTATATTCCACATCAGGCTACCCTGGAAAGGCTTCAGACAGCACCACTCAAATATGAGACCGAATCCATCCCAGCCCTACATGACTCACCAAAGTTTTATCCAACACAGCAATGCGTACATTTCCTCATTGGACAATGGGAGGACCTGGGCAATGTAAGACACCTGGTGTAGGTGTGTGATGGGAAACGACATTACCTGGGAGGTTTTGTGGGCACCATGCCTAAATATCCCATGCAGTATTATAGGCCATTGACACTGAAAGTCCTGTTTACCATGTCTGGTCTGAAAGGTGAAAAGGAAAAAAAGACGCAAGATGCAAATACTATTCCCAGCTGGAAGTGCCAATTATTCTTAGTTCTCCATGACCCCAAGAGTTTTTGGAAGGGCTATGAAAGGCATCACAGCACCAAACGAAAGACATTTGCTGAGTTATGGTGTTACTGTCTCTTTTCAGAAATACTGAACATGTCTCAATAAACGTGTAACAGTCATGCTTGGAAGTACTGCACCTTACAATTCTAAGACCCCAGTTGGAAAGCACAGGTACAGCTCCTTTAAGGCGGGATAGCAGACCTGATGAGAAGTCAAGTTATCTTTCTGCACTGCCATTAGTCTGCTCCATTTCTATTGCAGAATAAAAAGCAAGGGGTGATGGGCGGAAATGACAAACTTACAAACACGCACTCTCTAGTTATTTGTAAGGGTGGGCGTAGTTCGCGAAGTAGCACTTCGCGAAGCTACGCAAAGTGAAGTTCGCACTACGCGAGCTACGCGTAGCACTTCGCGAACTGCGAAGTAACATGTTCGCACTGTGCAAGATGTTGTTTTCAATGATTGCACAGTGCGGACAAGCAACCGGCACTGTGCAATCATTGAAAATGGCATCTTGCACAGTGCGAGCTGTAGTTTTCTGCTGCTCGAGTAGATTTTTCCTCGAGCTGCAGCTTTCTCAACGCGAACTGGTAGTTTCTCATCGCGAGCGGTCGCGAGCATACGCGACCCCTCGCAATGAGAAACCTGACCTTCTCGCGTTGGGAATCTCGCCGGGAGGTTTATTTTCCATGCTCGCGATCGCGAACAAGGAAAAAGTCTCGCCAGGATGTCATTTTGCTTGCTCGCGGTCGCCAACTTGACATTGAGGACCGCGAGCAAGCAAAAAATGACCGCAGCACTACGCAACACTACGCTACGCGTGTTCGCACTGTGCTACGTGCAGTTCGCGTAGTGCGAAGTAGCGCGAACTTCGCAAACTACGCGAGCGTAGCGTAGTGCTTCGCCCAGGCCTAGTTATTTGGGCAGCAAGAACATACATGTGTATATGTAAACAGCACTTCTTGCTAATCCCTTTCTAAGCACTTTATGGGCCTGAGCATTGCAAAAGGTATAAATCTTCATTTTCAGGTTTACTACCTATCAAGCATGTAGATGTAAAACTTCAGAACAGCTCTCTAGAAATACTGTTGGAGAATCAATCAATCGACCAGCATTTGTATAGCACACAACTGTCACCTCTAGCAGTATCTGGGCGCTGTGGATGCAACTTCTCTTCGAAGGGTCAGGTCAGAAATGAGCAGAAAGAGGAAAAATAAAGAACAGTAAGTGGAAAAATAAAGGTCAGAAAAGAGCAGAAAGAGGGAAAATAAAGGTCAGAAATGAGCAGAAAGAGGAAAAATAAAGAACAGTAAGTGGGGAAAAAAAAGTTAGATATGTGCAGAAAGAGGAAAAATAAAGGGCAGAAAGGAGTAGAAAGAGGAAAAATTTGTGGACAGAAAGGAGCAGAAAGGGGAAAATGAAGGTCGGAAATTAGCAGAAAGAGGAAAAAGAAAGGGCAGAAACGAGCAGAAAGAGGCAAACCAAAGGTCAGAAAGAAGCAGAAAGAGGCACAATAACAGGCAGAATGAGCAGAGAGAGACAGAAATAGAGGGCAGGAAAAGCCAGCCAAACAAGGAAAAAGCCAACAGAAAGAAGCAGAGGAGACACACACCTATTTAAGCAGAGGGTAGGGGACTGCGGGCAAATTGGACAGGAGAACTGTCTCAGGGGGAGCTGGCACGAGGACCTGCTCAAGGGTTGCGCTGCTGCCTCCATTAAGTAGGTTCTGGGGGAGGGTGGGATACTGGGTGGCAGGAGGAGGGAAACGGTGGGAGGAGGAAAATAGTGAGAAGAAGGAAGACATGAGGCGAAAAAGTCAAAACAGAGGGCAGAAAAAAGGACAGAAATGGCAAAACAGAGTGTAAGAAAAAGTCAAAACAGAGCAGGAAAGTCAAAACAAAGGGCAGAAAGAGTGAAAACAGGGCAGAAAAAGTCAGAACGGAGGGCAGCAAATTAGCAGAAAAAGGTTGAACAGAAAAGAGAAATGCAAAACAGCAGACTGAGGGCAAGGCGGACAGGAGTATAGACACGGGGCGAGCTGCAAGAGGACATGCTCAATGGGGTCGCGCTGCGGCATCCATTAAGTTGGTCGGGCGAAGCGATGGGTGGCGGGAGGAGAGAAACGGTGGGAAGAGGAACACGGAAGGAAGAGGGAAGAAAAGAGCAGAACAAGTCAAAACATAGGGCAGAAAAACAAGCAGGCAAAGGTAAAGCAGAGGGCAGAAAAAAGCAAAACGGAGCAGAAAACGAGAAAGAAATGCAGAACAGAGAAGAGAAAGACAACACAGAGGGCAAAAACTAGCAGAGGAGGCACACACAGAAGGCAGCAGAGGAAAGCGGACTGCAGACACGCTGCACAGGAGAATTGTCGCAGGGGGAGCTGGCACGAGGACCGTTTGTGAATATCTGTTGCAAGGGTATTGTCATGTATTTTCACATTCAATAAAAACAAACAAACTCACATGCTAACATCCCACCCTGGAAAGAAATCTAGTCCTGCCCCTGATAGGAGTAAATCCCCAAATTTTCCCTGGAGAGGAGATGGTGTGAAATTTGCTTCTGAATGCCGTAAACCTACATTTGTCAATGTTCAAAAAATGTATTTGCCATTCTAGCGCTACACCCACGGGAGATTTGCTCAGGAGGAATACTCCACATGACTAAATAATGTTTGATGTGTAAAACAGACTTCTGTGAAGTCCCACAGTCGATTAGCACATAGAAGCAAAACTTAAAAGCCCAACATGATTTCTGATTAGGGCCCACGTGTTATCTGATATAGGAAATGTGGCTCATGAGGATAAAGTCTACTTAAAGAGTGCATCGCACTTGCATCCTTTTCAAGGATATGTTTGTTACAAAACTATAAACAAACTGCATCATCATATTTAAACAAAAGTGTTGTTTATTACAAAAAAGCAGATCAATTTACTGGGAAATTGATTGTTATTCAAACCAATGCCCAAACGTTCCTTGCTTCTTTGCTTTAACTTGGTCACCTATGTGACATGAGCTAGACCCTTAAAAATAATAAATCGCTCTTTGCTGCTCCCAGGAACAGATAAGAAATGAGGCGCCACAGATAAAACACAGGAACAGAAATATGTATCTTATAAACTACAGAAGGAAAAGGTGCCAAATAACACTTAAGGGGAGAAACACTTCCCTTCTGATAAATAAGGGGACGGCAGCCCCCCGACACACCCCTCATTGAAGAGTAGGTCTTGTACTTTTGGATGTTTGGTTGTATGCATTTTAGGATGAAGGCAGATTATTTAAGTAAAAAGACAGTTATCACATGTAAGTCGGCCAGCTGACATTTCTTTTGAAAGTGCTGGTCTGGCACTCACTGTACTCCTGCAGTACCCTTTTACATGCTCTAGAATGCATTTATGAATTGGCCCATCCAAGGTCGGAATACATTGGGAATATTCTGGAAATATGCATATAAATTACTACAAATAAGATAGACTAGGGCCCTTATCTATGGGCTTTGGCATAGGGCAGCAAAGCAAGTCAGATTGAGGCGCTGCCCTACGCCAAAGTAAAAGGGCAGGAATGAACAGTGTTTGTCCAATGCAGTGCGTTCCTGTTCTTCTCCCCTGCAATGGCGCCTTTTTGGCACCAATGCAGGCCCCCTTGCACCATGGTGCAAGGGTGCCTGTGTTGTCAGCAGGATTGTTTTGTGCAGGAAGGGCTCCTTCCTGCACAGAAACAATTCTTAGATGCGTTTTCCTCTATGTGTGTTGCAGAATGCAGCACACATAGAAAGAGGAAAAAAATTGCAGAAATATTGATATTTAGCCTCATTAAACCTTGGGAGGTGTAAGGTTTTTGTGCTTCCCCAGGTTTACATGCTCTCGAAAATCTATGGAAGTTTCAAAATCCATGGGTGTTGAAGGGAAAACCCACCGCAATACCCATGGAACGCCTACTGAATGCAGGGTGAGGCAAGGCAGGGATTTGCACTGCCTTGCTTTACTCCATATCTATGAGGCCGTGCAAAGCTACGCCTAGTCACTTTCCCTCCCTTTTCCCTCTCTCTTCTTCCCTTCCTCCTTTTCCCTCTATCTTCTTCCCTTCCTCCTTTTCCCTCTCTCTTCTTCTCTTCCTCCTCTTCCCTCTCCCTTCTTCCCTTCCTCCTTTTCCCTCTCTCTTCTTCCCTTCCTCCTTTTCCCTCTCTCTTCTTCCCTTCCTCCTTTTCCCTCTCTCTTCTTCTCTTCCTCCTCTTCCCTCTCCCTTCTTCCCTTCCTCCTTTTCCCTCTCTCTTCTTCCCTTCCTCCTTTTCCCTCTCTCTTCTTCTCTTCTTCCTTTTCCCTCTCCCTTCTTCCCTTCCTCCTTTTCCCTCTCTCTTCTTCCCTTCCTCCTTTTCCCTCTCTCTTCTTCTCTTCCTCCTCTTCCCTCTCCCTTCAATCCCCCTTCCTCCTTTTCCCTCTATCTTCTTCCCTTCCTCCTTTTCCCTCTCTCTTCTTCCCTTCCTCCTTTTCCCTCTATCTTCTTCCCTTCCTCCTTTTCCCTCTCTCTTCTTCTCTTCCTCCTCTTCCCTTTCCCTTCTTCCCTTCCTCCTTTTCCCTCTCTCTTCTTCCCTTCCTCCTTTTCCCTCTCTCTTCTTCTCTTCTTCCTTTTCCCTCTCCCTTCTTCCCTTCCTCCTTTTCCCTCTCTCTTCTTCCCTTCCTCCTCTTCCCTCTCCCTTCAATCCCCCTTCCTCCTTTTCCCTCTCTCTTCTTCTCTTCCTCCTCTTCCCTCTCCCTTCAATCCCCCTTCCTCCTTTTCCCTCTCTCTTCTTCTCTTCCTCCTTTTCCCTCTCTCTTCTTCTCTTCCTCCTTTTCCCTCTCTTCTTCCCTTCCTCCTTTTCCCTCTCTCTGTCATCTCACCCTGCGTGTGTGTCAGCTGGCTGAGACAGCTTCCCGGGCACAAGACCATTTGCATGTTAATTGTTGTATTTCACCTCTTCTTAGGCCCCGCAGCTCCACTCTGACTATCCCTGGAACCGCCCGGCCCCCACAGAGCAGAGTCAGAGTCGCGCTGGTGCGAAACACTCATTAATTTGTCATTTTTTAAACACCGGTACGATGTTTGCAAGGTCCGCGGGCCGCCACGGAAGGCTTGCCGGGCCGCAGGCGGCCCGCGGGCCGTACTATGAGTACCCGTGGCCTAGTGGCTTCGCATTTTCCTCCTAGATATGAGCTTCTGATTTACGCTGCCGGAGCATTACAAAACGGGATGCTCTGCTGGCACAATAAGCTCGTAAATATGCCCCTAAGTGCTTTGTGCATGTCCTCTAATAGGGAGTTGGCTGTTTGTGGGTAGATTCACAAAAGAATGTAACATAAAAGAGAATCCCCGTAGTGCTACTTTCAGCACTAAGAGAAATGCTTTGGTGAATTGGCCCTGATAATTGTGTTTTTGGCCAAATTATCCTTTAGCCAAACATTTTGTTTGGGTACATAGAGGGATGCAGAACTTCTCCTCTTTCGCAAGGGGCCAATAGGATTACATAGGATACAAAAATGCCACCATCCCTTAAAAAAAGGAATATACAACCATGGAGGTGCAGAAACAACTAGTGCCTGATTCACAGAGGTCCTCTGCACTCATGGAGGAGGCCCCACAGTCGTAGGTGAGTCTTCGCACTTGGGGCAGATTCTGCGCAATACGAAGAGGCAGGATTCGAATTTCAATTCCTGGGTATGGTGCATAGCACTAGCTACAGCAAAAAATGCTTAGCTATTGATTTTTTTGTCTCTGTTCTGTAGTCAAAAAATCTCAAATACTGTGCACAGGCTGCTCTGGCCAACACGCAACAGATCCATTTAGTGTTTTCATTTATGCAATGAGCAAGAGTATGTTCAATAGCTGTAATATAGTTGAAGTCAGTGGCATCTTCGGTACCGGAATTCAATGCATACTTTTTGCATAGTTTCCATCTTTTTTCATTTAGTAAAATGTTCCTTTTAGGACTTCAATCTGCTAAATAGTTCTATCAACACAACTATCCTTAAGGGGGGGCTTAAGATTAATCACAAATAATTTTTGATGAAAAGACAATTTTCTTGCCCAAAGTCCTCACATTGCATTCTGTTTATAGGAAAGAAAGATGACAAAACCTATTTGAAACATACTAAACAGATTTTATACTCCATTCTGAAAACATATTCATATTTTGAAGACAAACATGTGATCTCACACAAGGTGCCCCAAACAAACTGAGATCAATAATAAAGCATGTCAAATTCTCATTTATTATTAACATTCTCCAACTGTTCTGACAATAAAAAGATAATTTTCAGGTTTTTCATTTTATGCCCTAGCCTTAATTTTCCTCATGGCTTTTTTAAATTCTGTGTTCTTCAGACTGTATATGATGGGGTTACAGAGTGGAGTAACAGCAATATATGACAAAGAAACAAGTTTGTCACTGTTCATTGAAACTGTTGATCTTGGGTGAATGTATGTGAAACAAAGAGACCCGTAGTATAAAATGACCACAGTGAGGTGAGAGCCACATGTGGAGAAAGTCTTTTGCCTTCCTTCTGTGGACTGTATTTTCAAGATAGAAGAGATAATGTTGATGTAGGATGTAGTAATGAAAACAAAAGGCACCATTGCTACTACAACACCAATGATGTAGGTAAGCGTATCAATAAATTGAGTACTTGTGCATGAAAGTTTCAATAAAGCTACCACATCACATAAGAAGTGGTTGATTGTGTGAGACCCACAGAAGGAAAGCCTAGACAAGAGGACAGTGTGTGGTATTGCATCCAGAAGTCCAACCAACCACGTTCCTGCAGCCAACAAGACACAGCGATTCTTATTCATGATTCTCGAGTAGTGTAGTGGATTGCATATGGCCAAATAGCGATCAAAAGCCATGACTGCAAGGAGGATGAGTTCTGTAGATACCACGCCATGGAAGCCATACATTTGGAGAAAACATTCTGAATGTGAAACATATGTGCCTTCCAAAAAGAAGTTGGCCAGCATCTTTGGGAAAATAATTGTTGTGCAAATGATGTCTAGACATGACAAATTTGTGAGGAAGAAATACATAGGGGTGTGCAAGTGTGTGTTGAAATAGACAATGGTTACAATAAGCAAGTTTCCAACCAGAGTTGCAAGGTAAGTCACTAGAAAGCAAACAAAAAGAGCAATTTGCAGCTCTTGACGACCCCCAAATCCCAGAATATAAAAATTGTTAGTCCAGGTCTGATTTTCTTCTTTCATTTGTCTGCTGTTGGAGTCCCTGCAGTTTGGTATCCTAGTATAAGTTGCAAACAAAGAGACATCTTGTGATTATGCAAAGTCTGCTGCTGTAAGGATTGGGTAAATGATAGACACAAGTTAAATTTGTGGAAGAAAAAAAAGTGTTGAATTGTGAATTCACAAATACACACCCGACCCTTCATATAGTATACAATAGTAGCACTGCGGAGATTTCATCATATTTCATTATGAACCAGGTGATTAGATTAACCTGATTTATATTCGAACTATGCATATTGATTAGTTAGGTGCCATGTTTCACTTCTTGCTTTATAATTCAATTTTGAAGGATCACACCATATGTCAGCCTACCTCCTGAAACTAGTTGCTCATTAATTCGTAACATATAATATTTAGTTGGACTATAGGGAAACTAGCCTTCACAACATGGCAGTTACTGTGCATTACCTTAACCACAAATCCTTAACAATGCAGAAGTCTTTACCACACAAACTGGCAGGGGTATTTATAGGGTTGTCACATGGCCCATGGGGACATTGCCGTCTTCTCTAAGTTAAAGACATACAATTCTCTAAGTTAGCATGAGCACGCTGTAGATTGCCCACTGCTTTGCACACGTTACTACAAGACTTTATTTTTTCTACTGTCTCTAATGCCGTTTTCTCATGAGAACCCATGGCTGGGTTCACACTCTGGAGGTTCCTGTAATTTTAACAGAACATTGTGAGCAAGGTCAAACAACAATGCCCCTTGTTATTTTGTTCTGGCCAGGTCTTAGCACCTAGATGAAACATAGCAATGCAGCTGTTGTTTGGGACATTGTGCTTTGGTTTTATTGGAATACATGAGTAGGTAGCACACACTGGGAGAGGGACCTTCCCAGAGGGATGAGCAAGATAGCACCTATGATGTAGATCTACCATCTATAGGCTAAGGTATGGGGTCTGCATAGACTAGCTGCTATGCTGACCGTACTTGTATTATGCATTTTTCTGATTGTTGTGGCATGTATACTGCATATTAGAGCATGTTAGTTAAAATAAATATTTTAAACCTGCTCGTGCCTCTGTCAAACCTCATTGTGGACAAATACAAGAGTGCGCGTGAAAGGGCGTGTCCTGCAACCACGATTCCTGAGAGATTCAGGAGTGTTGTGTTCCGGGGTGTCTAATCATTTGTTTCTCTATGAATTAATAGGAGAACAAGTGTGACACTATAGCTAGTCAGTCCAAAGCTCATGGATACTAAGGTGGTAGGATAACTAATTCCCTATATACTAAGGTGCCATAATCCTGCGCATAGTTCTGTGTTTGTGCAGAATCCCTGTAACATGGCACCGCCAACATTTGGTCTGGTACTTATACACGGGTCCCCTGAGTAGCACTTTTGCTTGTCCACGATACCCTCCACCCAATTCCCGAAGACGTCTGTGGTGGGGGGGGCTTAGCCTCCTATATTTGTAGGGTATCCCTATAGGATGAAGTTTAAAAGGTATTTTGTCCATATTTTGCGCTACAGTTTCTGTTGTTCTTTTTACTTTTAAACATGACAGAACCGTTTGCTATTGTGGCTCCTAACCATGTGGCGGTTACAGCTTACTTAACACGAGTCCCCGATGCGTGGGCTAACATTATTTTCATGGTTGAGGTGGATCCCGCATACCGCTTTGAGGTTTTTTATTCTTAGGTTACGTTTTCCGTGATAGATGTGAATGATAATTTGTTTCATGCATAAACGGTTGCTGCTCCTCCAGCAGCGTACCATACTTATTCATTGCTTGAAGTTCCATTGATGTTCTGGGAGCATACCATTTGGTTTAATGGTGCCCATCCCCACCCTGTCTCTTTTGTTCAAATGGGCCCCTTGTATATCGATGGGGCCACTTGGCCATTTTTGGCTGGTTTTACACCACATCCAAATTATCTCAATGTTACTATCATAGAGCTCCGACTGTTGTACACACAGTTGGTTCTTCTTCGTAGATGAGTTATACCGTTTATGTCTCATGCACTTCAGGCAGTTCTGGCTGGAGCTGCTCCTCAGGCACCAGGTCACGGTGGAGGGCTTCTGATTAGCCCCGTCATGATTAACTCTGTGATGGGCAAATGTCCTCAAAATCGGGATAACTTGCCATTTTCGATTGCACAAAAATTTAATCAGCTTGAGGCTGCTTTTCCACATATATCTCCTTTTGAAAAACACAGGATCCTTACAATGAGTTTGCCGAGTGGCTTGCTTCCTCCTTTAGCTGACTGTGCCACCTGGGGTCTATACTGTGCTTTGGCACCCTCTCCATGAGGGTTCTCCTGAGTGTTCTGAAGAAGGTACAAGATGAACACGGGGCTGGTCCAGCCCTGGATTTGGGGATGAAATTAGTGGGAAATTAGTGGGAATGTTCCCTGTTGTCACAGATATGATTCTGGCCAACATTAAGGGTGAAGCACTTTGCTTGCAAGTGCACCAACGCCTAATGGCGGACTTGGATCGGGAGCAACAGTTACCAATTATTATTGCGGATGTGTATACATCTTAGGGTCGTAAGAGCTTGGAGATTCGGCCATTTACACAGGCACAGATTTAACCCCTCCTGAAGAGGAGGGTCATCCAGTCTTTCCTAAAAAGGAACAAGAACCAGCGGCAGCAGCAACAGAAGCCTGGTTCTCATGCAGGTTCACCTCCACCTGATGCTTCTGAACGTAGATATGATTTGCGTGAATGCTCTAAAATTAAGAATTAAGACACCTGAGAGGTTTCAGGTTCCTGATCCTTGTTCTCCTCGTTCCTTTCAGGAATCGTTGGATCAGCAATTTGGCAGAGGGGTACGGCAGGTCACAGACAAGACGAGTCTACACATGCAAGACGTGACCACCAGCGCCAGTTTGACGTAAAAGTCAAACAGGAGGAACCACCTCAATATCAAGCACCATTTCAGAAGAAAAAAGTTGCCGCTTTGACTGGAAAGTATGCCTCAGATGGTGAGAACCCTCCTCCTCAACAGGAGTAGGGCGTTTACCCTCTTCAACAGGATGGCGGAGGTTACCATAGTGCAGCAGACACTCCACCAGCATCTGGAGGCGAAAGCAACAGACACTTTCATTACCTTTGAAACAGCTGACACTCGAGTTGCTCCTTCTGATAGGCTTTATGAAGTGAACCTCCAAGTTGAAGGTGATATTAAACGTACTGCTGTTAAGGCAGTGTTTTGGAACAATCTCACATCTTCTTATGACATTTTTTCCTAGCCTCCTACGGAAGGGGGTATGTTATTCTACCAAGTTTTTCGTAATATGTACCTGATGGGGCTAAAATTGCTTATGCTTTGGAGTGGGCATTCACCATGGCTCCTCTATTATATCGCAATGAGGTTGGTTGGGACAAAGATTCACGGGTACATGTGATTCCTTAGCATTCTACATCACAGCCCTAACCCCAATATCCGATCCAATGAGATGCTAAAGCATCTGAAGGTGACATTTTGACTCAATTTGTATATCACAGTGTAATTGAACCCTGTGTTTCTTCAATGAATAATCAACTGTTTCTGATATTGAAAATGGACGGTTCATGTGAAGAACCAGAACCTTTTGGGCCTGGCGGCGCAGGGTACGCCCACGGTCTCCGGAGTTCACCTGCTTCGCTACACAGAGACACGGGGCACTCTGTCGGCGTTAGAAGATTGGATTTATTTAGCTGCAGCTAGTACAGTTATCCTAGAAGTACACAGAGTAGGTTCTCAGGAGACTGCCACTTCACTCTGTGGCGCATCAGGTTAAATACTATACAATGATACAATTATTAACGAAATACACTCCCAGAGCATATAAGAAAGAGCCAATAAGGAAAGTTGGAAAACAAGGCGGAACCAATAGAAAAGGTTTGAAAAAAGAAATATCAGATGACTCGAAGAGACCTCTCCTCCAACTGTGTTTGTCACCCCACCCTCAGGCTAATACATTACAGATTTATAACTAACTTGCAGGTGGCGAGATACGTTTGTGTGTATTGGAAGACAGTCGTGAAACGAGAGAATACTAGCAGGAGACAGTGAAGGCCAGTCGATAAGATAAGGTCAGGAAAGAATAGTGTGAGCCAACAGATAGTTGAGACGCGGATTAGAAAAGCCAGACAGGGATTAGTGTACTCGGCTAGTTCTAACACCAGCTTTGCAAATAGAGGCCGAGGGCGTATTTCGACACCAGGCTACAGAAAAAGCAGAATAGACTTTGTTCGCCGTGCTGCCTGAGTGATGGCAACACAAAATGGCGGCGGGCCACAAAATGGCGGGTCGATTCGATTGTGATCGAAAATCGAAGTTCCTCAGACCCTCCTTTTGCCAGAACTCAGGCAAGATAGAATCATGTTAATCTGAGTCCACGTCAATAGCCATGAGGTCATCGAGCTGTTGCTGTAACATCATTCTTATGTTTTCTGTTACTTGTGGCTTGGGTTTTGGGATGCACATAGTAGCACAAAGATCACAGATAGCGGGACCACAGTGCATACAAAGGCAACAGGAAAATATAATGGTCAGGATTATACCAAGGAACGTCAATGCTTTCCAACCCCATTTGGACAGTAGTCCCCAAAACCATTTAGTTAAAGACCAATCTCCTTCGTCCTGATGAATAGACTCAGAGATTATGTGCAACTTGGAGATAGCTTGGTATACTGTCGGTGCGTCATTAGGAATGAAAATACAGCAACTTGACCCGATCAATTTGCACACTCCACCACGATCGGCAAGAACAAAGTCTAAGGCAACTCGATTTTGTAAGGTCATAAGACGATCCGCCTGTAGTTCTGCCGTGATGTTACTTAAGGCTCCTACATTGATGTCTATTGTAGTCTCTACGACACGGACCAATTGCCTTATATTTCTGCTGTTAGCCATTGGACCTCAGAAGGGAAGAAAACCTTTAAGGAAATCTCCTCCTTCTTGTCTTGCTGTGTCCTTTGAATCAATAATCCCTCTGCCATATCGGGTTCGGTGATGATTTGCGGAAGCAGTGTAAGTAGGGGGAAGAAGAAAAGCTATATAACAAGTATCAGAGAAACCCGTTGGTAACCAAGTATAAGCTCTATCATAGCAGATGAAATAGGTGCCTTGAGAAGGCACTAGAGGAGGCGAGTTCTGAGAGGAATAAACGTACGTGTAGGAGCAGTTATTCCTTTGTGTAGTGTCAGAAGGGCGATCATTGATCTGTAAGCAGAAGTTACCCTGATGTGGTATAGTCCAGATTGGCGAGGACTTTCCTTTTCCAACCTTACTACTGAGACTCGACATATATTGGGTGACGTTCCAATTAGTGTATGCTTTTCTTTCGTCAACTGAGATTTTGCTGTTTTCCATGATTTTAGCCATAACTACTATACCCTTAATCAAAGAACTGTGACTAAAATCCGGATAATTAATATGTGAATTAATAGGTCGTCTGAATTTGCTCTGATAAGCATTAGAGAAGATGATGAAGTAAGCCCAAGCAGAACCTTAGAAAAAGGAAGGACTAGATATGGCATTCCTTTCTCTGTGGTATGTGGCATAAGACCATACACCCAACAATCAGTTGCATTAACCACTAATTGGTGCTGATGTAATAGCTGGATAAAGGAATTGTTATAATACTCAGTTCTTCTGACGAGTTCATGTGAAGGGAGAGTATAAAAGAGGTGTGGAGAGATAGTAGAGGAAGGCAAAGAGGAAGAAGGGGAGGTATTTCTTGGCTGCAAAGCATAAATTATCCAACCAATAATCGCCAAAACAATACATAATGATATAAAAACACATAAAGTTATACTAAAACGACTGTACATTATTTTACAGGATGTTTTCTTCATTTTTTCTTTATTACTTAGTATAGTTTCCATCTTATTAATGGATGCTCACGGCAATCTTCCTCAATCACTGAAGTCACGATGCTCTACCATCCTATGACACTGAAGATCCTGCAGACCTATTGTCACTACTCAGGTTGTGACCTAGACTCCTACCGTGACCCTGCAACCGGGACAGAATACTACACAAGGGAGAAGAAAGGTCTTAAATGTTCTTAACCTGGGTCTCAAATTGTAGTGTTCTTTCCCTGGAACATTCTGATTTTGGAACAATGTTCGTAGTTCAGTCGTATCCAAGCGACGATGCGATGGAATTGCTTCCTGTAAAATGTCGTCGTCCTCTTTCTCAGACAGTGTCCCATTCAGGTGTGCATCACTAAAAGGCACGAATCGTGGAGTCTTTTCGCTTTCACAGTCACCAACCCCTCTATGAACCCACTGATCAAAAGGCAAAGGCAGAGGCACTTTCTTGCAATGCACACCGTGAATCCAATTTTTCTTTCCTTCGACTTCAACTGCTGTCCTTGTAGTCAACAAGACCATTCGAGGCTCCCGCCACCTGGGTTGCAAATTGCTGGACCTCTGAAAATTCTTCACACACACCCAGTTACCTGGTCGGATGGAGTGACCTGGGTCTGTGGAGGCCTCCGGTAGAGCACTCTGAACCTGTTGATGAAGAACACGCAATTTCGTCGTAAGGTCATGCAGATAATCAATCAACATTGGATATGGCAAGTCTGAGAATTTCTTAGGGCGAGGTATTCCCCATACGTTGGCCGGACGGCCAAATACCACTTCGTAAGGGCTAAGTCCCAAACGAGAGTGTACTGCAGTTCTGGTGGATAGCAGAGCTAACGGCAAAGCATCAGGCCAATTGAGTCCTGTACTTGCTTGAACCTTTGCTAACTTCAACTTCAAAGTTCCATTGTAACACTCTACTAAACCAGCTGATTGTGGATGATTTGCCGCATGGAACTTTTGCTTGATACCAAGACCTGCACAAACTTTCTGCATGACTTGGCCAACAAATTCGCTCCCATTGTCACTCCAGACAATGCGCGGCAAACCAAACCTGGGGAAGAACTCTTTTAGAAGGATTTTAGCTGTGGATAGGGCTGTGTTATCCTTTAGAGGGTATGCTTATATCCATCTTGAAAAGGCGCATACTACCACCAGAACATATTTGAGGTTGTTGCATCGTTCCATATGAATGTAATCGATTTGCAACACCACAAATGGATATGTTGGAGGAGCAAAGTGACCTGCTGGAGTTGGGGTTCCTTTTCCTGGGTTGTACATTAAACAAACAATACAGTGCTTTACTACATTGTCTGCACATTTTGGGATATTCTCATTCTGCCATACTGGAGCCAGAAGTTTACAAATACCTTTTGCACTTAAGTGGGCTGGACCATGAGCCATAGTAACCACTGGGAGAACATAGGCATCTGGTAACAGCCAACGTTGATGTTCTGATAATTCCACCCAACAACCCATCTCATCTAACATTCCCGTACTTTCTTTCCACTTGCTTATCTCTCTCTCTGAAGCCTCTTTCTGAATCGCTTTCACGCTTTCCACTGTATTCTCACACATTCCTCTCTCTCTGACCCAATTCGCAGGACCTGCCACAAACATTCGACTCTTTGAATCTCTCGCTGTTTTCTTCGCTATTTCGTCTGCAAATGCATTTCCTCGACCAACATCATCCGTAATCTTCTTGTGTGCACTACACTTCACTATCGTTATTTGGGTGGGTAAAGCAAGTGACTCAAGGAGATCAGTCACTAATTGACCATGCTGTATTTTGGTGCCATGTGAAGTGAGGAAACCCCTCTCCTTCCAGAGACGCCCAAAATTGAACGCTACACCAAAAGCGTATTGGCTGTCAGTGTACACGTTCACTCTCTTCCCTTTCGATAATACACAAGCTCTCGTTAATGCTATCAATTCTGCTGCTTGCGCTGAATTGTGTCTAATACGTGTTTCCACAATCGTGTGTAAGGTAGTTACAGCATAGGCTGAAACCGTATCTCCATTAGGCATCTTAAAACAAGAACCATCTACCCATAGAGTCCCATCTGGACTCTCTAGCGGTGTGTCTTTGGTGAGCAGAGAGAAGTTAGGGATCCACTGTCTACAATAAGAAGTGATACCCAGAAAGGCACGTACTTCCCTTTGTGTGGATGGTACAGACATTCACACAATCGCCTGTATTCGTTCTGGTGTCAAACGTCGTCCCTCCTTTGAGAGGAGATGACCCAAGTAGGTAACCTCTCGACAAACATACTGTAGTTTGGAAGGTGAAACCTTGTGATTCAGCTTAAACAAGTGGCGCAACAAAGCAACAGTGACATCTTTGCAGATATCTTCTGAATCAGCGGCGACTAACAAGTCGTCCATATATTGGATAAGAGCAGCACCAGACGGCAAGTGAACAGTATCAAGATGACATTTTAAAGCTTGGCTGTAAATGGAGGGACTTTCACAATAGCCTTGGGGTGCGTGCTTAAACCGGAAGCTTCGGTCTCCAAGAGAGAAACCAAAAATGTCCCTACTCTCTTCTGCAATGGGAATACTAAAGAAGGCATTCTTTAGATCGATAACAGAAAACCAAGTTGCTGTGGAAGGTATCATTGTCAACAAAGCAGTGATATCTGGAACAACAGGAAATTGTGGAATCACAATTTTGTTTACTTCTCGCAAATCAATTACAAAATGGTACACAGGAGGCTGAGAAGGATCAGTGCGTTTAAGAACAGGAAGAATAGGACTATTGCATGTGTTACCTCTTGTTTCTTCAACCACACCCTTCCAAATTAAGTCATGAATGATTTCCAAAAGCGCTTTCTCACCTTCAGCAGAAATTCTATACTGTGGGATGTGTGGTAATTCAACATTTGCTTGAGAGTGACAACATAAGGCGGAATCTCAAGACAACCCACATCGTTCGGACCCGTGGCCCAAAGTGCTGCTGGAAGAGAAAGTAATTCAGGAGGAAACTGATCTTTGGACAAATACATTGGGGAGATCAATTTCTGTCCTAGAGTAAGATGTACGCCTGAAGGAGAACAATATATGGTAGCATGCATTCTTTTCAATAGGTCTAGACCCAACAGATTCTCACCGCAACCATTCGTTAACAGAAGTGGAGCTTCCAATTCATAGGAACCAACTGAAATAGGCAAAGGGCAAGAAACTGGATTGCGAACAGGGGCGCCAGAGAATCCTACAGAAACATTCGTTAAGCCAGACAAAGGTGCCCCAGGGAGTTTAGAATGAATGATAGAACTTCTCATTGCTACAGTATCCAGAAGAATGGCTCTGAAACACCCATTGTAGTGACGTTAACATAAGGACCATTTTGATCTACTGGGATTGGCACAACTCCCTTACTTTGTCCATGGCTGTCCTAGTTAGCATGAAGACTCTCATTCTCGCCTTCAACATAATGGTCTTCATTGTAATACTGTGTAGATCTCACATTTTGCTGATCAAAGTAGTTCGCGGAATTGGGAGAAGGAAGGGCATGCTGTTCTTGAGTCAACGCACCCCGACTTCTACCTCTGTTTGCTGACTGGAGGCCAGCACGACCTCGTGGAGCAGATAACGCTCCATTGCGCTGCAATAAAACCGGACAACTATTCTTAAAACGAACTTCCTCTCTACAATAGGCACATTGATTCGGACCTAACAAAGGTCGCGGTTTGTATGGCTCAGGTTTTTGATACAACCTCTGAAACTGCGGAGGCTGCTGAATTTGAGGCTGAACATAACGTGGCGGATAGGCTTGTTGCAAGAGAACCTTTGTTTTTAATTCTTTCGTCTTTTTCTCTTGCTTTTCTTTTTCTTCCTTGTCCCTATTCTCATAATATTGTGCAGTAGCCAATATCTGGGCTGAAGAAGAAACAGCCCATGAACTTTCTGAATCCTTTAATTTGTGTGACAGCTCGGGAAGCAAATTGAATACAAATTTATCCACAAATAATCACTGTCCACACTCGGTAGCCATGTCTTGACCACTGTGGTCGATAAATGTCTCCTCAAAACGAGTAAAGAAGTCAGAGACACTTTCATCTTTCTTTTGTTTGCATGTTGCTAGTTTATCCCAATTAACTCAGTGCAGGCATCATAGTTTTCATTAACGTAATAATTCTACCAGGAAGTTCCGAGATCAGAGCGTCAGGCTTTGCGCCACCCACTTGGTCTCTATCTGTATTAGTTATAACATCCCAAGTAGCTCCTAGTTCCTGTGCGTGATCCTCTCTACGAATCTTAGCCCATATTGTCTGTGGGAGTACATTTCCCATCAACATATCGATGTCTGCTAGGTTCATAATGCAAGCATCAATTGTCTGCGATAATTCTTTATAATAACCTGCAGGGTTCTTACGAGGATCTGGTAGAGTCTGCTTAAGAGCCAAAACTTCAGATCTCTTCCAAGGGTCATGTACCCATATACGTTGGAAATGAGCAGGAATAGGTGCATTAGCGCCTACAGCCGCAAGTGCCTCCTTCCAAACTGGAGGAACCTCTCTCATAGGGTAATTTTTCGACGTCAGTTTAACCGACGGATCGGAATCAAGAAAAATCTGAGAAAACAATAAGGATCTATAAGAGATAAGTGTCCTTACAGCTTCCTCAACTTTAGAACCTACAATAAATCCTTTTTCAAAATCAGCCTGAACATTAAACAGATCTTGTGAGATCGGACTCGAACTCACATCTTCCCATTCTTTAATGAGAATGTCGCACATTACATTGAAAACATATCTTTGCGTAGGCGCATTCCATTGCAAAAAGGTAGGCATAATATCAAGCACACTATATTGTGGACCCTTCTTGATCCATCTTCGTGCAAGAGAGTCTAGCTTCTCTCGTTCCTCAAAATCTGGGAACTGACTACGAGATTGTCTTCGAGCAAAAGCCGGAGACACATTAAAAGCTCCAAAGAAAGGAGACAGAATACTAGTGACAGAGTCTGTGAGACGCTTACGCACAGACGGTGAATTAGACATTAGAACTGGAGACAGAGTATTAGGGGAACTGACAGGAGAAGAACTGGTAATTGCAGGAGGAGCAGAAGGCAAAGGAGATCTGAGATCAGGAGATGAAGGCAAAGAAGTTGAGACTAATGGTAAAGCTGGCAAGGGCGGTAATACTGGAGTAGGCAAATGCTGAAGAGTCGGAACCGGCGGAGGTACCACTGGCAGCTGAGCAGGCTGTAACAGCTGAGGTACATTGGCATTTTGCGCATAGGGCGGAGGCAACCTTAATAAATGGGACATTAGGGGATCTTCTTCTATATCTTTCTTATTATCAGAAGGAAAAACAGGCAACACCGGATAGCATTTATCTATCGCCATACGATGTTGTCTTTCTGAAATTTCAGTCGCATTATCAATTTCATCATTTTTGAACTGTTGGGCAGACTGTATAATTGTCATACCCTGTGCTTTCCTATCTCGTTTTGCTTGTTTAATTTCTTTCTGTTTGGCTTCCTTACGCCAAAGGCGGAAAGAGTGAAACATTGCCGGCCGGGCTTTTCTTTTGAACAAAATTGCTTCTAAATTATCTAGCACATCAGGATCGAAGCTACCGTTTTCTGGCCATTTGAGAACACCATCTTTCTTCGTGTATCGAGTCCATGTCTCGTTAAAGGCAATGGGGCTGATACCATGTTTTGAAAAGAGCTCGTATGTGGGAGTTCCAACCGAAGGAATTGGACAAGAGTCCTCAAGTCGGGAGTCCCTATTACAACCAAGACAACAAATTCTTCCAAACTTAGTCAGACCAGGCATCTGGAGATGTCTCCGGACTGTTCACAAACTTCAAGGGAGTAAAACTCAGTTTACGCAGCACAAATGCACTTACCCTCGGCTTTATCTTTTGCAAAAGATAAATCTAAGAAACCTAAAGAAATCAAACAAAGAACAAAATTGTGGGCGCGACCCACGAAAATACTTAACTAAGGACGTCTTCTTCCATCAACAGAGGCCCGTCTATCGTCTCGCCTTACCATACATCATCAAAGGAATGGGCCAAAGCAGGGCGGCAGTCAGGGCAGCGGTCGTCAGTAGCCGTCAGGAAGGAGTAACCGCGCTGCAAACGACCTTCGGACCACTTTCGACATACAGGGGTCGCTTAGTGTGGCTCGCGAACCCTCCGGAATTTTCTTGCGGGGTTCCTCACGACCTTCGAGCAGAACCAGTACCACTGAAGCCGCCCCACGTTGGGCGCCAGTTGAAGAACCAGAACCTTTTGGGCCTGGCGGCGCAGGGTACGCCCAAGGTCTCCGGAGTTCACCTGCTTCGCTACACAGAGACACGGGACACTCTGTCGGCGTTAGAAGATTGGATTTATTTAGCTGCAGCTAGTACAGTTATCCTAGAAGTACACAGAGTAGGTTCTCAGGAGACTGCCACTTCACTCTGTGGCGCATCAGGTTAAATACTATACAATGATACAATTATTAACGAAATACACTCCCAGAGCATATAAGACAGAGCCAATAAGGAAAGTTGGAAAACAAGGCGGAACCAATAGAAAAGGTTTGAAAACAGAAATATCAGATGACTCGAAGAGACCTCTCCTCCAACTGTGTTTGTCACCCCACCCTCAGGCTAATACATTACAGATTTATAACTAACTTGCAGGTGGCGAGATACGTTTGTGTGTATTGGAAGACAGTCGTGAAACGAGAGAATACTAGCAGGAGACAGTGAAGGCCAGTCGATAAGATAAGGTCAGGAAAGAAAAGTGTGAGCCAACAGATAGTTGAGACGCGGATTAGAAAAGCCAGACAGGGATTAGTGTACTCAGCTAGTTCTAACACCAGCTTTGCAAATAGAGGCCGAGGGCGTATTTCGACACCAGGCTACAGATAAAGCAGAATAGACTTTGTTCGCTGTGCTGCCTGAGTGATGGCAACACAAAATGGCGGCGGGCCACAAAATGGCGGGTCGATTCGATCGTGATCGAAAATCGAAGTTCCTCACATGCCGCACAGTTTTAGACTACAGACATTTGAATAATCATGTTCGTACCTTTGGTCTGCTTTAGTTAACAACATTGTTCGAAAAAAGTATAAAACCACTTTGGATATTTCCAATGGATTTTTCAGCCACTCTTTGGCTCCTGAAAGCTGTGATTTGACATCATTCATCGCTCTTGGCAATCAGAGACGATATGTGAGATTACCTAAGGGATATAAGAATAGCCTAGGCATGTTTGCGGGACACATTGTTTCGATTTTACATGTGATTGACTCTGATGCCTTTTCGTACGTGGATGACATTTATTTGACAGCTGATGAGATAAATCCACATCTTATGCTTGTGGATCGCATTGTCACACATTTTGCGAAGTTAGGCTACAAATTAAATTTAGAGAAGACTTACATTGCCTTTTTGTCAGTTCTTTTCCTTGGTTATGAACTCAATAACGAACGTAGGGGGTTGGCCCTTCACTTTTTGGAGAAATGTGCCCAAATGCAACCTCCATATACCCGAAAAAAACTTGCAATCTTTGCTGGGTTTTTTAAATTTTGGCAGGACTTACATTCCTGATTATGCCCAGCGTATCAAACCTCTCTACGCGTTGATACAGCCCTCCTTTTTCTTCCAGTTGGCTTCCGGAACTTACCTCTGTCCTCAGGTCTCTGAAGTCTGATCTGCTTGTGACTCAATTCTTGTTAATGAGACACAATACAACAAATTTGGTAATGAGGATTGCACCAGGTGTGTTAGGATTTACTTATGTAATTTTCAATGACGGGGACATGGTTCCTACTGCTTATAAATCTTGTTTGTATACTCAAGCTGAGATGTGTTTTTCTTCCACTGAAAAGATTTTGACAGCAGTCTAGATGGCGATTCTGAAAGAACGCTCTTTGACAAAGGGTAAACGCATTTTCATGGTTTCACCATTGCCTGTTTTTGAAACAGTCATGAAGGCTAGCATACCGAATTCTAAAGCCTTGTATCCACATTGTATACAATTGGCTAATTCTGTGACGTCGGCTAATGTCAACTTTATCTTTGACACTTGTTTGCAAACACAGGAGTTTTTACAATATGAACATGTCCATCCAGCTCCTTAATAGCTACTCCCTCCTGATCAGTACTAATGTGTAATTTACACTGATGGGTCTGCACATCCGGCCATTGGTTCTAAACATGCTTATTCAGCAGTAAATCTAGGATGTGTCAAAGTCCATGGGAGTTGTGTGGGAACACCCTTGCAATGTCCTTAGAAAGCCTTCCATAATATTCTAGTAAATGCTGAGGAACACCTAGCAATGGCAGTACAAATAGGAGAAGATATTGAAGATCAAATAAGACAGGTGGCAATAGCTAAAAATGCTATCATAGATATCTATACCGAGAAAGCAATAATTAAAGCAACATTAAATAGAGAATCAGTATATGAATTAAGTGAGCAAGTAGGGCACCAATTGGCGGTACAAGTCAGACAAAAAAACTCTGCCAATATAATAAAAGAAATAAACGATCCAAGAGAGGGACTCACAACGAATATAAATAAGATAAAACATGCATTTCAAATATATTATCAAGAGCTATATAAGGAAGAGGGTAAACAACAAGATGAGATCGATGAATATTTAGATGAACTCTCCATTACTAAGATAGAACAAGAGGATTTAGATAGCCTTAGTTACCTACCATTTTGGGATGAAATACTACTATCTATGAACAACTTGACAAATGGAAAGGCAGCTGGAACTGATGGAATCCCTACAGAATTCTACGTCACCTTTAGTGCACCCCTAAAGAGAATTTTAACTGATCTATTTATCCACGTCTTCCAAGGTGAACGGCCCCCTGAGTCATGGTCTAATGCAAAAATTGTCGTCTTTTTGAAAAAACATAAGGAGGCCCAAGAACTCGGATCTTATCGCCCTATCACTTTGATTAATGGCGACTCCAAAATATACTCAAAGCTATTAGCTAGTCGCTTAGCTCCGATCATCAATAAGATTGTGTCCCTCCAACAGCATGGGTTTATACCCGGAAGATCCACCGTGGATCACATACAAAGAGTAATTACCTTGTTTGACATGACCGAGGTAGCAGGATACCCTATGGCGCTTATACTGCTAGACGCTGAGAAGGCGTTTGATAGGGTCTCCTGGACCTATCTCTGGTCAGTCATGTCAAGAGCTGGACTCGGGGCAACTTTTATCAAGGCAATCCAAATGATGTATATCAAACCTCAGGGGGTAGTCATGGTAAATGGATCCGCCTCTGGAAAATTTAATATAACTAGAGGGACAAGACAGGGGTGCCCATGCTCTCCTTTACTATTCGCACTTTTCATTGATCCGTTTATCAACAGACTCGAAAATAATATTATAATCAACCCAATCAAGATAAGAGATATAGAAACTAAAACACTTGTCTTTGCAGATGACATAGCGGTGGTAACAACAAACCCTTCAGCCTCTATTCAGGCCATAGAAAGGGAGGCTGAAATGTTTGGCAAGATTTCGGGATACAAGCTGAACCAAAACAAAACACAGATAGTGCTTAACGAAAACCTTAAAATAAATGACATTCGAGTAGTGGATAATGCCATATATTTAGGGGTTAATATTACAGCGAAACTAGACAACCTTATTCAAATTAATCTTGATCCACTAATACAACGAACAGATAAACATTTAAGAAGATTAAATAACCTTCATCTATCTATTATAGGTAGGTGCAATATGATTAAAATGATTTATCTGCCTAAATTCTTATATCAATTTAGAACCATCTGTCTTGATTTTCAACCTCAATGGTTCAAATGCATTGAAAGTATGTTTTCGCAATTTATCTGGGGATACAAGAGATCCCGTAGATCATCCAAATTTCTATCACTATCAAAAGACAGGGGGGGACTTTCCCTGCCTAATATCAAACTATACTATTGGTCAACTATAATGACATACTGTAGAGAGCTATTATTCATCACCCAAGGAAATAGACCAATTAACGGAATCGCCACACCACAAGAATTAATATTAGGGGAAAAAACTAGAGGGTATCTCTGGTTACACTTATATGACAGCTACTATAAAAAAGTACGATTCAAAACTCTCCTAGGAATACATAAAGCATGGAGTAATATTCGTAAAATATTGGGGATCGGAAGGTTTTCTTACTATACATTACTATTAGATAACAACAACCTACCAGAGCTATTTAGAGATATATATATGAAAAGGTGGATAGAAGCAGGGATTACACACCTGGGTTGTTTCTTTACATCTACAGGTATAAAATCTTTCGAAGAAATTAGAAAAGAATATATGATGAGTTATAGAGACTTTTTCAAATATCTCCAAATCAGGGACTTTATATCAAGGAAAGGTGGTGGCAGATCGAAATTTGAAAAGATTCAATGCATAGAATTTGTGAACCAAGGAAAGTGGACTAAAATAGGAGAAATATATAATCACCTCTTGGGCCTATGTCCAGATGATATGGATAAATACTATATAAAATGGCAGGAAACTTTAGATATGTCTGCCACCACAGTGCTTAAATCATTCGAACTTTCTCAAACATTATTAATGCCCACCAGACTACAAGCACAATATTATAAAACATTCTTTCTGTTATATTATACACCTAGCAGAATATCAAAATGGTGGACCGGAATGGGAACAAGATGCCCTAGATGCAATCTCTACAAAGCAGACATTGTACATATATTCGCCACATGTAACACCCTACAGGGACTGATCAAAGATATTTCTGATTTTTTATCAGAAATTTTTCATACTAAAATTGAAATCTCTGTGGGGGAAATCTTGCTGGGCATTGATGATAATAATCGATCAAGCGAAATAAAAGGGCTAATATTTATCTCAATGTCAATTTTAAGATTATGTATAGCTTCGGCATGGCTAGATCCAACACCACCAGTGTTTCAACAATGGCGTTATCGAATGTTAGCGACACATAGCCTGGAATTAGCTATATATAGAAGAAAAGGGAAAAATAAGAGATTAAAAGGATTAGAGATATGGGATCCTTTAACCCAATGGATAAAATTCTAATGATATTGAATTAAGTACTTAATATATATATGTATGTATACCTTTTTTTTTTTTCCTCTATGTTTCCTATTTGACATATGTAAATACTATCATAATGAATTATTTTGTCTGAGAGGGGGTGGGGGGGTGGGTTGGGGATGTCTTTGTTTTAAAACAATAAAGAACTTTAAAAAAAAAAAAAGAAAGCCTTCCCAGGGCAGAGGAATGCAATGCAGCAATTTGAGACACTCAAATTGGCTTTGTGTTGCCTCAAAAATCTGACTTAAGGTTTGCGTAACTCTTGCACCACGTTTTATGGTGCAAGAGTGAGGCAAAACCGGGTCATAAATATGATCCAATGTTCCCGAAGTAAGTAAAAAAATCCTTCTGTACATTTTCCACATAGATAACACAGATGAAATAGAAGAAAGGATGCAATTCTTATTGAGTTCTGAAGCAAAAAAAGCACTTTCAATTGTCATCATGACAGCTTTCTTTTCTCTTTTAGATGTTTCCCCTAGAGCCACAATAACATTGGGTTCAGAAATCCTAGATGGGTTCAGAGCCTGTGGCAAGGATTTGCTTTCCTCCATATGATTGTAACAAACCCAAACAATAAAAATAAAAGTAGGATGAGAATAACCTTCAGCTCAGAAAATGAGGAGATATTTGGAGTTTTGGAAAAAGCCCCACCTCCTTCTGGTCTGCTGACCACAGTGTCAGCATCACATTCGTGGACCACCGAAATGCAGTGACTCCTTTCACTCCCTTCTCGACCTGAGTACATCACTGATGCTGATGGACAGACAAAAGTACACCCTAGGAAGAAAAAGAAAACAATATGAAAATGAGGAAAAGGAATTTTAATGCAATGTTTATTTTCTGTGGTGATTATCTTAGCAGATTACAAAATACATTGTAAAGGAGGCTTCCCACAAAAAAAACAAGCTTTACAAACTTTAGGAATCATCAAATAAGAATGTTAACCCTATATTGTCAGGTCTTAGGTCTTGATGTAGGGTTCAGTACATGAATCACTCTGTCACAATGTGATGGCAACCACATCTGCCTTATTACACATGCCATAGGATATCAAACACTTGTAATATAGTGGGCAGCATATTCGTCATGTTTCTGAAGGAGTGACACACCAGCTAAACTCCAAATCAAGCTCTTAGTTTTGAAAACAAGTTTATTTCATATTACATTTTTTAGGTTCTGTTTTTGGCTAGAACTTTATGATGAAAAATAACCCCTTGACAATGTAATGCATTCACAGACTTACATTGCACACACTTGAAGTAAGCATTGTCTAACTTGTACAGTGTGTTCTCTTTGGTGAAGTCATTATTATTTTCAACCTGATTTCTATAATCACCAAAAAGTCCCTGCTTGCTGCTGCTGCTAACATCAATGCACCTAATTCTTTGTAATGGATGTAATTTCATATTATGCCGATTTGACAAAACCAACATTTAAATAGAACAATGTTTTACAAAATTATTATAACTTGAATCAATTATACAAAAAAATATTACATTTATCTGAAAGGGGCATATCAGCTAGCATAATCCACCTCTGCCTGTCCCAAAAAATAAGTGCAGGTGGACCCCCTGGCAGACACTGGCACAGGTTAAGCTCAAATTAAGCACTGAAGATATGTATATCAACCAAGGTACATATGTGTGGAGGTGTGCAAAGTAAATCTATACTTATATATACTTATATTTACAAAATAATTGTAGTTCGTATAATGGATGTGATATTTTTCCAGGATAATACTTAAAATTCAATATTGTGGTAGAAAGCCAGAGACAGCTTCCAAAAAAAAGAAATAAATCACTGCATTGAATATTGACTTTTATACTATCCTAGACAATAATATATTCCTCAATGCCTTCGTACTGGGAGCCTTGCCTTTCAGGTCCTAGCCTGAGGCTTCAAAGTGACAATAGATGAGATATTCAGACACGTTCATTTCTGTAATGTATCCACCTAGTCAAGAAAGTATTTCCCATATAAAGCACTTAAGGCAAGTAACCTAGCAGAAGAAAAATTAAATTCTGCTCTCTGAGTAGCCTCCATCTCAAAATGTTTCATGTCTGAAAAGGAATCAGACCACTGGAGCTGTTTTGTTTTGTATGGTCTTATTTTCACCACAGTGGTATTTACCACCATATTACATTTGTGAAGTGGTCTATTACGCCTTGTTGCCACAGCACAATCAATGTAAGCGTGTTGCCTTGTAAAAAATACTATGGAAACATTGATACGGCTTGAAAACATCTCACATTTCTGCAAGAAATAAAACACATCCAAAAACCTCCCGTCTTCAGCATATCTATTTCTGGGGATTAAACAGAATCAAAGTCAATACAAGCACAGATCACAGAAGTAGCAGCACCCCTCTTAGACAGTCATGTAGTACAGCCCCAGTGTCACATGAAATGCTAGAGCAATTTTTATTACAATAAACAGATTTAGAGATTGCTGGAATGGGTCAGCCAATAGGATGCTTTAGAAGGGTGGTGCAAATGATTGTTGTTAATCTGCATTTTATATTCAGTGTATGGACACTAGGCATAGAGTGGAGGACGTTTTGGCCATTTATGGGGAGAGGTTAAGAGGATGGGTGCTTCTGTCAGGCATTACCAGCTGTTGATTAACCTTAAATCCATTCCACGTCTTGGTCTTCAGCTCAAAAGTGTAAGTGTTGGACAGGCAAATAATGATAGTTAATACCCTTTTTAGCGAGGCACACATCACCGTTAACTCTCTGTCCAAACAGTAATACCCGTGTATTGGTAGAAGGTCCATGTAAGCACATTTCATTGCTTGCACCCAGCAGAAAAGCTCCCAGCAGACAAAGATGGTACAATGTAGTTAGGTATGGAAGGATGACATTCTCCTATGTATGTGGTATCTGCTTCACTCTTCTGCAAATGCATATTATAAGTAATAAACATTCAACATTCCAACATAGATCAGTGGGTTGAGCGACCACTGAAGATATTTGCACATAAATTGCAGGTCACATGTTAGAATTATGCAGGACCAAACCACATTCCAGGCAATACACAATGTGAGCACTTCTATTAGGGTGAATGTGAATATTACATTTATTTGTTTTATATTTCTATGCCAGCTTTTCACCCACATATCCACCCAAGGGCTTCTGTCTCTGGGTCCTGGTTGATAGCTTGCTGAACTCTGGAAGTTTTACATGTGAACACGTTTTTTAAGTTTCAAAAGATATGTTTATTGAATGCATATAAAAAGAGTACATCAAAGTATCATGTGTTAGAACATCAAAAATAACCTGTGAAGGATATCAATAGTGACTCCAGGTCCAACATCAACTGGTGATAGCCAGCTCCTAAATCCATGTTGGAGAACCACTGGGAACACCTAATTCTGCCATGATGTCATTCACGGTGGGTGTCAAGTGACGTTCTCTCTTAATGGCTTGATTGGGTAGGCGTATTCAATGCAAATCTGAATTTGCCAGGTTTGTTTGTGTTTGAGTGCTGCTACAAATCTGGATACTCATGGAGTCGGACCATTTACCCTCTCAATGATATCAGCCAGTTCCAATTTATTCAGTTGTTCTTCCACCTGAGGTGGAAGGCCACCCTGCGGTGTTTCAGGGCAACAGGCTGGACCGAGTTGTCAACATGAAGGTGTATCAGATGACCTTTAAGGCATTCTATCCCTTCAGAGGTGCTAATTCTGACAACAGACCATCCACACTTTCCTGATGATCACTGAAGGCAAAAGCGACAAGCTGCAGAAGCTCTGCAGTTCTGCAGCTCAGTAGCATGTCTAATCCTCCTTTGGTGACACACACCTTGGCACAAGTTGAGCAAGATTCAAGAGTAATCTCCGTTGTGAATACTCCGGCCAATGAAAGTGAGTCAAAGATCCATATGGAAGCACCTGCATGAAGGTAGGGCATACAGCAGGCTGTACAGAGAGTGTCTACATTATCAATTGTGCCATAATATTGATAGATCCTCCCGTATCGATCAGCACCTGCACTTAATGTTCAGTGAGGAGTACGTTGCATTTCCGGGTGCTTTTTCAGGGTTATCCACTTGGTTGTATAGCATGTATGATGTGGACTGCCCCTTCGATGCCAAACTCATCCATGTCGTCCTTATCCTCTGGGATGTTGGATGCGTGCTTAGCATTGACAGGCTTTGTCTTCTGTCCCTTCTGGGATGCTGAACGGCATACATTTGCAAAGTGGTTAGGTTGCTGCATGCTTAGCACCTATTTCCTTCTGTCAGACATGGCCCATGGTGTAGGTATGAACCTCCAAACTCATTGCATGTTTTGAGTGCAGGAGTGAACTTGGTGCACATTTTCCTCTTTTCAGCAGTTCAGGCAGTGACAGCATTGACAGGTTCTGTCTATACTTGGCGTTGCAGTACTGCTTCCATTTGTGCTGCTCTCATCTTGGACAGTTCTTTGGACCTACCCATTTTGAAAATGTCTGTCATGGACATTCGGGGAACCTGAAGAATGCTTTCTCCTAGCTTTCCTGAGAAGCACCCCTGAATGAACTGGGCTTGAATTTCATAGTTTTCATCGGGTAGCATGCAAGTGCTAGCCAGGGGGCATATGTATGAAACTCCCGTTTTGCGAATCTCAAATTGTGATATTTTGCGATTTGCAGTTTGAGATTCGCAATTCGGGATGTACATAAAAAATCGTTAAAGTTTAGCAATTACTTAAAATTCGCTAAAAAGTCTCAGAAACATGCTTTGCGATTCCTTAATTGCGAAATTCGCAAATTAAGAAATCGCAAAAACGGGAATCTGCCATACAGGTGCAGCCTGATCACATCTCAGCCAGGAAGTAGGAGTGATTTGCTGCACCTGATTACCTGAGCCACAGTCAGAGGCTGTTTGGAGAGTGTGAGGAGTCAGCCCAGGAGAGAACAAACCCCAATGGAGTCCCAGAAGGGACATGAGGGCAAGGAGGGTGAAACGAGGAAGAGAAAACACAAATTCTCTGACAAGGAGCAAGAGGTCCTCATATAGGAGATTGTTTGCAGCCATGAGCTCCTCTTTGGCAAAAAGGCACTGAGAGTCCCAGAAGCAAGAAAAAGAAAGATCTGGCTGGACATACAAGAGAAAGTCAATGCTGTGGGTCTAACACATCGCACTGTCGAAGAATTGCGCAAGCGATGGTACGACATGCGGCAAAGGTCTAAGGAGAGGGTGGTAGCCAGACTCAAGGAGGCAAACAAGACCGGGGGAGGACCATGCACATCAGCAGAGCCAACACCCCACAAGGAGCTTTTGGAGTCCACCCTCCAGCCTGAGAGCGTCGGTGGTGTGGCTGACATTGACAGCTCCGACCCTGCATCCAGCAGCCAAGGTAAGATGCATGCAAAATATATCTGCCCTGATCCCCATCCCATGCACACTTCCACAAATGCACAAAATATACACAACACATGTCATTCCAGTCCAAGTCTTACAGCACACCCAGCAATGCATCATGGAAGTTGTAGTAATAGTAATATGTATGACAGTGTGTCCATGACACATAGGAAATCAAATGCAACATGTGGGTGGGTGATAAGGGAATAAGACAGTGTCAGAAGTTAGCCAAGACAAACTATAGAAACTTTATTGAGTGCATAATGCAGACAATGACACAAACTCATGTATTCCCCTTTACATCCACAGCACAATCCAGGGCACTTGATGACAGTGCAGAGGGAGATGACAATGCAAATCCTGAGGACCAGCATGATGATGGGGACTCAAGTGACGATACAGAGCACACAACAATCATGTGCAGGAAGCGCACACATGTGCCCCCACTGCCTCCATTGGAGGATGACATACAGCCCACAAGGGAGGACAGTGACCGAAGAGAGGAAAGGCAGGGTGTGTCACACATGCGGAGGCAGGAAACACCACGGATGAGCATGCCAGCACTGGAAAGACGCAGGTCAAGGCCCAGGAGCAGCACTGCCACTGATGAGGCCACACAGTATTTGCAGGTCTGAAACACAGCATTCTGCAGGTACAGCGCCTGCAATATAAATCATTGCGCTCCATCAATAGGCAGCTATGCACTCTTAACAAAAATCAGCGCAACATAGGGGAGGGCATCATGGCCATGGCAGGTGTCATACATAACCTCTGTGACACCCTGAAGCAAAACCAAGATGCCAGTGACAGGGCTGCCCGACGTGCCAACGCACGGCTGCACAACTACACAAAGGCCGTGAACCGCCTCTGCACCACCACCAGCAATCTGACACGTCGCAGCATTACTATGCAGTTGGAAATGTCACACTGCTGTCAGGACATTGCAAGAGGGCTGGAACAGGTCACCAGTGCAGTGTAGCAAATGCAGACGGCCAACTCAGGTGGCACGGCTCTCATGGTCTCTGGGGAGAGTGAGGAGACCTCAAGTAGGAATAGCATCACACCTACATTGCCTGAAGCAAGAAGGCTCAGTTCCAGACAGTGTGCAGTACCTAGGAACCCCACGGAGGGCACTCAGCCTGGATCCAAACAGCACCAATCCGTCACCGAAGGAAGTGAACTGTATAGTGGCAATTTTGCTTCAATGGGTGATGCAACCCAGCAATGCATATTGAACACTTTCTTGTGAAGTACCCGCACTGTGTGCATAACATGTGCTGGGTACAGCAACAGTGAATGCTTTTGAAGTGTGAATAAACACAGCACACATTACAATCATTGTTTGGCTCATGTCATCATTACTCACCTAGAAGTAGTTTTGTGTGATCTCAGTCCGTCTCTGATGTCCGGCAGCTGCCCCAACTCCTGATGCTGGTCTGCCAGGGGGAGCAGGGCAATCGTCATCCGATGTGACTGTATCGGTCACATCAATTGTGGTGCCTTTCCTCATAGCCATGTTATGGAGCAATGCACAGCTTGCCACGATTTTACAGCAGGTCTCAGGGCTGTATTGCAGTGCACCTCCACTTTTATGCAGGCACCGGAACCGGCTCTTTAGGATTCCAAACGTACGCTCAATGACGCAGCGTGTAGATCTGTGTGCCCTGTTGTATCTCCTCTCACTTGCATTGGCTGGATCCAGGTATGGGGTCAGGATGAAGTCCCGCACTGCATAGGCACTGTCACCTGCAGGGATAGACACAATAGGTAAGTCAATGTGCCTCCCCCTAAGGAGATGTAGTGGATGTATGGATGTGTGCCATGTATTTACCTAGCAGGTATCCCTCGCCAAACTCTCCAGCACTCAGACGTCTGTGTATTCCACTGTGACTAAAGATGAAAGAGTCATGTGCACTGCCAGGGTATTTGGGTACAATGTCATTGATGATATACTGAGCATTGCACACAATCTGTATATTCAGGAAATGGCAGCATTTACGGTTTCTGTAGACATATTCAGTTGCTGATGGGGGTGTGATGGTCACATGGGTCCCATCGATGCAGCCAATGACGTGGGGGAAACGTGCAATCTGATAGAAGTCAAGTTTTGTTTGCTGTAATGCCTGTTGGGTGGTGGGGAAGTATATGCGATGTGATAGCCTCTGTAGCATTGCATCTAGAAAGGCATGGAAAAAGCGTGACAGGGCACTCTGTGACACCCCGCCAACCTCCGCTATGACCCCTTTAAAACTCCCTGAAGCCAGGAGGTGCAGGGAGCACAGGACCTGCACATGTGTGAGAATTGTTTGTGTCCTGCATGTAGGGTGTTACAAATAGGGTTTCAGCTCCTCAATCAGGTCCAAGATGGTCTGTGGGTGCAGGCAGTACTTGTCATGGATGTCCTCTTCAGTCTGCTGGAACAGAGTGATGCGCAGCCTGAAGATAAGTTACTGTCTCATTCTCCTCTGTGCAAGAGCCCGAATACGCAGCCTCCTGACTATCACAAACAGTGCTGCCATTGTGGAAGGATCTGTTGCATTGTGGGGTGATTTAAGTACCTTGCACCTGGTTACCACCTGCATGCACTTGGTGTTAATTGTGAATTCTTAATTTGCAAATTTCACAATTTTGCAATTTGCACATTTTTCATACATGTACTTGCGATTTCTTAGTTTGCGATATCCTGTTTGCGATTTTCGCAAACTGAGAATATCGCAGTTTAGGAATTCACAAGGATATTCGCAGATTTTGGGTTTTGCGGACTAAGAAATCGCAAATTTTGCGAATTCTTAATTTGCACTGGGAATGTGTGTCGTACGTATGACATAGCGATTTTTGTATTCTCAAATGCTTTTTTTGCGATTCACAGCGTTTGCGAATAAAAAATGTGTTTCATACATATGCCCCCAGATCTTTTAGTTGGGCAGAGAAGGCATTCACTGACTTATTGGACAGTTGTCTCACTTGGCGCTGTAGGAAACGTTCATAGTCTGGGTTAGCAAGTGGTTTGAAGTTAGGAGTTAGTGCTTGTTTCAGTGTGCCATACATGATCGGTGGTCCAGCCTCTGCATCAGATTTTGCTAACTTGTGGATAGCTGCACACCCTAAATGCAGAAGACGGGTTTGGTGGCTTAGGGGACTAATGCATCCACTGCCTGCATTTGACCTCATGGTCACAGGTTCAAATCCCAGCAGCCTTTCATCCATCTGAGTTCGACAAAATGAGTACCATTGAGTTGGGTAACAATAAGCATCTGTTATTCAGCACCTTGAGACCAATGGGTGATAAATGCGCTTTAAAAATACACGTGTTATGTTACATTATAAACATAGGACATCGTCTATCATTTTCTAGTGCCACAGCTTCAAAGTATGTATCAAGGTGTTCCACCCATTCTTTCCATTTCACAGCTTGAGTAGATGAGGGACCATTGACTACGAATGGCTCAATAGGGGGTGTGGCTGTCATAGTGGGAACTATTGTAGCTGGCATTTTCTATGAGGCAGTTGGAGTGGAGATTCATGGAGCTGTCTTTTTCCCCAAGAGTAGCAAACTGGAAAAAGAACCACCGCCACAGAAAGGTCCCAGTGTACAAGGCAGCTTTCATGTGTAACTGGCCACTCAGGAGCCATAAGCAGAGTTCCTGTGCTGAGCCAGCACAAAGATAGTTCCAAAAAACAGTGGTAGCCCTATTACCTGGACCTGGGGTAAAGTAAAAACTAGAATCCTAACATAACACGCACCATAAACTTAAGTAACATTGAAAGTAATCCCAATATAAAAATATTATAAAAACTGCATCACATAAGACAAACTTGACAGAACTGCAAAATAATATTACAAAATGATACAACTGCACAAAACACAATATATACAAAATGTTATGAGACAATAATAATAATATAAAAGGCAATGTGATCATAAGAAAGTGATGCTCACACAGTTTCACAACAAACAGTGTAAAAACAATTGACAGTGTAAACAAAGACAGTGGCTGAGGAAAAATCTTTTATACACAGACTGTTTGGATAAAACACAAAAACAGAAGTAGCAAGGATTGCTTCCTCTTCAATAAAGACCACAAATAGGCATCAACGGCGTTCCGACCAAGCTAAACTGGAATGGTCATCATGAGGACAAACAGTGCAAATAGGCAGAGCATCCAACAAAGAATTCCATAATAAATATATACACAGGGGTATCAGAATCAAAAGGTCTGCTGCAATACAGCCAGTATCGCAAAAGACCAAAAATCGGTGTCATGCATGTGGATCTTGGTAGTATTAAGCTAAACCTAATAATTATGAAAAGAACAAAAAAGTTCACAAATACCAAGGAGGAAAGGATAAAACCAAGTGTTTACATTAGCATACAGTACCCAGATCAAAATGAAAAAAGAGATGATATACAAGTGTCAGCATTGTCCCCCAAGCTCTTTAACCTGTTTATGGAGCCTCTGACATAAATCTTAAAATCATCCAGCATTCGGTATCATATGTATGCGGACGATCCCCAACTATACCTGAAGATCGCCTCCCCCGAAGACATCCAGCCCCTCAATTCAATCCTGCTGGAAACACAAAGATGGCTGACATGCAATCAGTGGAAGCTAAATGCTCTTAAAAAGGAATTCCAACTGATCTCACCCCACAACCAATCCCTTGTCATGGAGCAATGGTTGAAGCAGCTGACTGCCCTTAACTGCAGACCACACTTGGTAGATGCGGCATCATCTCTGGGCATTATTCTAGACAAAAGCCTGAACTTGCAGAAGCACATCAGTTCCCTCACCAAAGGAGCGAACTTCCAACTCAGCTGACTTAGGAAGCTCAAACCCTTCCTCCCTGCTCATGACCTAAAGGTTGCAGTTTAAGCATAGTTATAGTTATAGTTATCTGAACTAACTATAACGGGAGAATTTCATTGGTTTTTTACAAGTGAAATGTCCACCTAACTATAACATGTGTGAAACCTATGGTTTTTTAAGTGAATTTGCAAGGTTTTTTAAATGCTAATTCCTAACTATAACGTGTGTGAAACCTATGGTTTTTTAAGTGAATTTGTACGGTTTTTTAAATGCTAAGTTATGTATGTATTATTATAAATATTTTTTTAAGGTTTTTTACCGTGCGCGCACCCGGCGTTTTTTTACAAAACAAATAAAATGTTTTTTTCACCCTTCGGGGTCCTTCAGGGACACATGACAAAGGCTAGGGGGTCAGGAACTCTCTACCCTGCCCCCTTTTCACGTTCGCCACCTCTCTTTTTCACTGTCGCACCCGAAACAAACAAAATGGTGGACGACACTTCCTGATTTCGACCGATTCGAACGTTGACTGACATGTAACCACCAATCAGAATTATGTTCGCACACGTTAGGGTGCGCGCACCATGCGCGCACGGTGCGCGCACGGTGCGCCCATATAGATATTTATGTACATTTAACTGCAATTTTCTCAGGAAATACTGAACAGATTGACTCCATATATGCAAAAGGCACATGCCTGACCTGAGGACTACCTCTTTGCCAAATTTCAAGTAATTCTGTTCAGCCGTTCGGGCTGTACCTTCGACTAAAGGTCCTATGGGAAAATGCATGGGGAAAACGCGTTTTGGGACCCCCCTTTTTTCTCAGCCCCCGCTTGACGAATCACCCCGAGACTTTCAGGGTAGGAGCTGAGCGGAGCGCCCCATTAGTTTTGAAAATTACGCGAGGATTCGTCAACCGGCGCCAAAGTTATTCAAAATAGAATTTTCAGATTTCCTATGGAAACACGGTCCTAACTATAACTATCTACTGGCGACCGCCAGTAGATAATATATATATATATATATATATATATATATATATATATATATATATATATATATATATATATATATATCAGCAATTCCACAGCGTCTCAGCCTTTCACAGCCACACAGGGACACGGACCACAGATTTTGTGCCAATTTGCGTGTTTATTCGGATGCCGCCATAGCGCGTTTTAACTCCTTCGAGTCTTGTTCACATGGTGACGTTTTTTTGCGGCTAAAGTATTTTTAAAGTAACAACGTGCTCAGTGATTGGTTTGCACAATTCTATGGAAATAGTAGAGGTATTCTACGTAGGTTTTGTCACGTCATTCGTATGTTTTACAAATACATTTCATAACAATAATACATTGCATTAATGTTTGATGGTATCATAATTTACAGTTTGTCTATGTTCATAATAGTAATATATTATGACATGGTATGATTTAAATTAATACATGCTTAAATGCGGTTTCTGTAAATTTTATGATCATACTAAAAGTGTGTATTGTAAATCCTTTTATATAAAATACCAACATTTTGAAAAAGAAGACCTGGACCCAATAATGTGCAAATGGTGCTATAAAGTGCTTAAATTTACTGTGCAAAAAAATATATATATGTAAAAAATTGTTTCATTGTCACTTCGATATTGCTGTTAATAGCTATTGCCATTTAATTATATTATATTTTTTAAATGTTTTTTTCGGTCTTATCAAAATAGCGTCAAGTATAGATAGACATCATCATATATGGGATATTTTTTTAAACTGAACATACATCTCAAACATGTGGTGCAAAATTATGCTCAAATAAATACGTATATATACATATATAAATACATAAATAAATAAATATATAAATATATAAATATATAAATATATAAATATGCATATAAATACACCAACACATAAAATAGATATATTTGTCATTTCCCAAAATTCCTCATAAAACTTCATAAAATTCTTAAAAATATTGTTCGGTTTCTAAGAAGACATGCTAGACAAATAGGAGGTTATTTATATGCAAGTGTACAGATCCTCCGTGATATTAAGACCACCTGGGGTCTTTGTGTCGAGGTTCAAAATATATTGTGTTTCCAATTTTCTCAGTTTGACCTCCCTGTTTCCTCCACGTCTACTTTGGGGAATACAGTCTATTAGGAAGAATTTTAAATCCTGACTTTTTGAGTTATGGTATTCACTGAAATGTCTGGCTACAGGATATGTATTATCATGATTGTTAATGGCTCTTATATGTTGTAGGATCCGTTTGTGAGCTTGTAGCTTAGTGCTACCAATGTATTGTAGCCCACAGGGACATATTAAAACATATATAACATATTCTGTCTTGCATGTGAGTAGCTTTTTTATTTTGATTTCCTCTTTACTGAAAGGTGTTGAGTATGAAGTTCTGTTTATGCCCAACTGGCATGCCTTGCATGTTTTACATCTGTAGAAACCATTATGGGTTTTGAGCCAACTACAAGTTTCAATTACTTCAGGAGTTGTTGAAACAAGTTTATCCCTCATAGATATTCCTCTCTTGTATGTAATAGATACTTTTTTGGGCATAAACTCTCCTAGGACTGGATCGCTTAGAATAAGTGGCCAATTGCTCATTATGATTTTGCGCAGCTCTTTGTGTTGGTTGTTATAATCTATAATGAAGCGAAATTCACTTTTGGCATTGTCCTCTGTGGCATTTACTACTAATGACTGTTGTTTCTTTGATTTGGGTTTTATTAAGTCCAAACGATCCCTGTTCATGGATTTGGCAATCGCTCCATCTATGGTTTTGTGAGAATAGCCCCTAGCAAGGAATCTATTTTTGGCTAGTTTTTGTTCCTGTTTAAGGACTATCTCATCGCTGTTTATGCGTCTTAATCTAAGCATTTCCCCGTAGGGGATGCTATTGATTAAGTGTCGGGGATGGGCACTAGAATTATGCAGAGTTGAATTTCCCGCTGTTTTTTTGCGGTAGAGTTTGGTTTCAATTTTGTTTTTGTCAATGTATACACTGGTATCAAGGAAATTAACAGATGAGTTGTTAATAGTACCTGTGAATTCGAGATTTAGATTATTTTTGTTGATCGAAGTTAGGAAATTTTCTGCCTCCTGTTGTCCTCCCTTCCATATTATAAAAAGATCATCAATAAATCTCAACCAGATAACAATGTTATTTTTCATAATTTCCCTGAATTCATTGGCTAGAACCAGCTCCTCCCACCAACCCATGTGGAGACATGCGTAGCTGGGGGAGAAGCTGGCTCCCATAGCTACTCCTGTTGACTGTTGGTAGTGCATGTTGTTGAACATAAAAACATTGTTAATTAAACAAAATTCGACCATATCTATTAACATTTTACTGTGGTCTGTTAATACTGGTGTCTCTGAGCTTAAATAATGTCGAAGTGCTTGTAGTCCATCACTGTGTTTGATGCTCGTGTAGAGCGATGTCACATCTAGTGCCATCATTAGATAGTCCTCCTGCCAATTGATGTCTTTGAGTTTGTGAAGGAAATCACTTGTGTCCCTTACATATGATTTTAGACCTTGTACATGACTTTGCAGGTAAAAATCCACATATTGTGAGGTGTGTTCTAGCAGACTCCCACGTGCCGATATAATTGGTCTACCAGGTGGTTGGTTTCTATTCTTATGAATCTTGGGAATAAAGTACACTGATGGTGTGATTGGGCAGTCATTTTTTAGGAAATTGTATTCCTCTTTGGTTATAAGATCTTTGGTTCTCCAGTTTAGTAATTTAGTGTTGTATTGCTGGTATATTGTTTTTAGATCTGCTCCATTTATTTTTGCATAACATTTACCGTCATTGAGTTGTGACAACGCCTCCTTTAGGTACTCAGTTTTCTTCCAGATAACAATATTACCTCCCTTGTCCGCATTTCGTATGACTATGGAGGGATCATTGTTCAGTTTTGACATTAGTTTGTTGTAGTCTGCTGATCTTTTATTGTATCTGATTTTTTCATTCTGCACCTTGTGATGTAGCTTCTTGATGGCACCTGTTAAGTGTTCATTGAAGACGTCAATGGAGTCTCTTTGACTAATTGGTATGAATGTAGATTTTGGTTTAAAGGGTGATGGGATTTCTGCTCTCTCCAGTCTGATGTTAACATTGAGCTCCATCATTGTTTCGTTGTCCAGTTGTACATTGCCTTCGGACCATAGATCATTGAGAGTATCCAATAGTAATGTTTCTTGATTAGTTACAGTTTGATTTGATCTTGTTTCCCCCACCGTTGTTGGATTCTCAGGATTAGCTTTTTTTGTTTTTGTTTTTTCTTTTTCTTGTAGTAAAAAGTGTTTTTTTAGTTTTAACTTTCTTATACTCCTGTAGATATCCATCCTGGTTCTTGAATAATTGAAGTTGCTTTCCGGACAGAAAGATAGGCCTAGGCTTAAAATTTGTTCTTCCGCTTTGGTTAGGTCAATGTCAGCTAGATTGATGATAGTTTGGTTTGTTTCATTGTCCAAACTTATTTTCTCATCCATCTTCCCCTGGCTCTCCTTCTGGGATTTGATGGCCCAAATTCTCGCCTTGCGCCTCTGCCTACGTTTATAATTTCTTGACTTTCTGTCGGTTGGACTCTTGGGCGTAAAGTTTGCCGTCTGTCCATACATAAAAAATTGATCTCATCTCCTGGCTCAGGTACCGGTTCCGATACCCCCACTGTTTTGTCTCTTAGTTCGGAGTCAGAACCACTATCCATTGCGGAGCTTAGATCAGAATTATACGTTGGAGTTACCAATTTATCTCCTGTTGTTGTGTCTTTCCTTTGACTTTCCTTTAAGTTTGCTCTGGTACGTCTTAGAGTATCGTATTTTCTTGAGAAGGTGAAAATCTGTCCCAATTCATAGTCTTTCTTGTCTCTTATGAATTTATAGGCTTTTCTTTCTTTTATTTTGTCCTCTTCTTTTTTCAAGCGTGCCATCATTTCTTTGCGTAATTTATCAATTTGCATTTGGTTTGTCTCCGTTTTTTCGTAATTTGCAATTTCTTCATTTAATTTGTCAATTTGTTCCAATAAAACAGCACGGTCAATTTCGGCATACTTAATTAGAATTAGAACTAAATTTCTGGAAGATTCAAGATTACATTGTGCCCATTCTTGCATCATTTTTGGGTTCGGGTTTTCGTAACTTGGAGCTATAAAAATTCTAAGGCCGCGTGGTATGCGCCCTACATCAATGTAACCTTGTAAAGACTTTGTTTCCCACCATTTACTTTGTTCCTGGCGCATGCATTTCTCTAGCTGTCTATACTTGTCATTAAGAGTGTTTCCGCTTCTGTTGCTGTCTTCCTTATTAGTTTGTGGCAATGTTTCCATAACTGCTGTATCGGTGAACATGTTTAAAGCTGCCGCTTCTCTATCCTTAAACGTGTCTCCGGACATCATGATTGTAGTATTTTAAGTCACGCGTATTGGGGTTATAACTTTTACTTTGCTTTGCTAGTTTGACCCCATTTGCGTGTATGGCATGAACCGCTAACCCCTTGTTTCTGTTTTGCTAGTAGTCTCGCCTACCTTGCGTCTCACGGTTTCCGTCGCGTCCTCCGACCCGGCTTTCACCGATCCCAGCTCGGTTCCGGCTTGACTGAATTAGCGCGTTGAAGGGGGGTCAGACAATCCTAGTCCCTCCGGACTTCACTCGTGTTTCCTTCGCCAGAAGCTCCGGATGTGGTTTCTCTTTCCGTTGTCGACCAATTGATGTAGCGGGGGCCCGTGTAGAACCGGGTGAAACCTCCCGGTTCAAATATCAGCGATTCCACAGCGTCTCAGCCTTTCACAGCCACACAGGGACACGGACCACAGATTTTGTGCCAATTTGCGTGTTTATTCGGATGCCGCCATAACGCATTTCAACTCCTTCGAGTCTTGTTCACATGGTGACGTTTTTTTGCGGCTAAAGTATTTTTAAAGTAACAACGTGCTCAGTGATTGGTTTGCACAATTCTATGGAAATAGTAGAGGTATTCTACGTAGCTCGAACCCTTCCTCCCAGCTCATGACCTAAAGGTTGCAGTTTAAGCATAGTTATAGTTATAGTTATCTGAACTAACTATAACGGGGGAATTTCATTGGTTGTTTACGAATGAAATGTCCACCTAACTATAACATGTGTGAAACCTATGGTTTTTTAAGTGAATTTGCAAGGTTTTTTAAATGCTAATTCCTAACTATAACGTGTGTGAAACCTATGGTTTTTTAAGTGAATTTGTACGGTTTTTTAAATGCTAAGTTATGTATGTATTATTATATATATTTTTTTAAGGTTTTTCACCGTGCGCGCACCCGGCGTTTTTTTTCAAAACAAATAAAATGTTTTTTTCACCCTTCGGGGTCCTTCAGGGACACATGACAAAGGCTAGGGGGTCAGGAACTCTCTACCCTGCCCCCTTTTCACGTTCGCCACCTCTCTTTTTCACTGTCGCACCCAAAACAAACAAAATGGCGGACGACACTTCCTGATTTCGACCGATTCGAACGTTGACTGACATGTAACCACCAATCAGAATTACGCTCGCGCACGTTAGGGTGCGCGCACCGTGCGCGCACGGTGCGCGCACGGTGCGCCCATATAGATATTTATGTACATTTAACTGCAATTTTCTCAGGAAATACTGAACAGATTGACTCCATATATGCAAAAGGCACATGCCTGACCTGAGGACTACCTCTTTGCCAAATTTCAAGTAATTCTGTTCAGCCGTTCGGGCTGTACCTTCGACTAAAGGTCCTATGGGAAAATGCATGGGGAAAACGCGTTTTGGGACCCCCTTTTTTCTCAGCCCCCGCTTGACGAATCACCCCGAGACTTTCAGGGTAGGAGCTGAGCGGAGCGCCCCATTAGTTTTGAAAATTTCGCGAGGATTCGTCAACCGGCGCCAAAGTTATTCAAAATAGAATTTTCAGATTTCCTATGGAAACACGGTCCTAACTATAACTATCTACTGGCGACCGCCAGTAGATAATATATATATATATATATATATATATATATATATATATATATATATGCGACAACAACAGCGTCTCAGCCTTTCACAGCCACACAGGGACACGGACCACAGATTTTGTGCCAATTTGCGTGTTTATTCGGATGCCGCCATAACGCATTTCAACTCCTTCGAGTCTTGTTCACATGGTGACTTTTTTTGCGGCTAAAGTATTTTTAAAGTAACAACGTGCTCCGTGATTGGTTTGCACAATTCTATGGAAATAGTAGAGGTATTCTACGTAGGTTTTGTCACGTCATTCGTATGTTTTACAAATACATTTCATAACAATAATACATTGCATTAATGTTTGATGGTATCATAATTTACAGTTTGTCAATGTTCATAATAGTAATATATTATGACATGGTATGATTTAAATTAATACATGCTTAAATGCGGTTTCTGTAAATTTTATGATCATACTAAAAGTGTGTATTGTAAATCCTTTTATATAAAATACCAACATTTTGAAAAAGAAGACCTGGATCCAATGATGTGCAAATGGTGCTATAAAGTGCTTAAATTTACTGTGCAAAAAAATATATATATGTAAAAAATTGTTTCATTGTCACTTCGATATTGCTGTTAATAGCTACTGCCATTTAATTATATTATATTTTTAAAATGTTTTTTTCGGTCTTATCAAAATAGCGTCAAGTATAGATAGACTTCATCATATATGGGATATTTTTTGAAACTGAACATACATCTCAAACATGTGGTGCAAAATTATGCTCAAATAAATACGTATATATACATATATAAATACATAAATAAATAAATAAATATATAAATGGGGAAAACGCGTTTTGGGACCCCCCTTTTTTCTCAGCCCCCGCTTGACGAATCACCCCGAGACTTTCAGGGTAGGAGCTGAGCGAAGCGCCCCATTAGTTTTGAAAATTTCGCGAGGATTCGTCAACCGGCGCCAAAGTTATTCAAAATAGAATTTTCAGATTTCCTATGGAAACACGGTCCTAACTATAACTATCTACTGGCGACCGCCAGTAGATAATATATATATATATATATATATATATATATATATATATATATATATTATATATATATTTATATATATATATATATATTACCTACTGGCGGTCGCCAGTAGGTAGTTATATGTGGCATGAAGTTACGGGCCTCTCCGTGCCCGCCAGAGGCCACCCTGAAGGGTTGGAGGTTCCTTTTTCGGAGGTTTCTTTGTGGATTTAAATTAAGGAACATGACCCACTCGCTGTATTTCGCAACCTAACAAGGTAAAGCCATTTATGCAAAGAGATTACAGCGCTGGAAGGGATTTGGTGCAGATGATTTCTGACACCAATCGCTCTGGGGACGGAAGCTTTTGACCGGGATAGTTGTTTATTAAGCACCAGCTGATATATGAACTGCCGTGACTGTATTCCATTTGGTGTTTATTTCAAATATTATGCATGGGACAGCTGTCATGAGCAAATAATAACTTTTGCCTGATTTATGAGAAATGTTCGTTACACCAGCATTTATTGTGATGTCCCTGATGCATTCTGGAACTTATATGCACTACGGTCATGTGATCAGAAATACACCTATAAAATGCCTGCACGTATGCACTTTGTTTTCAGCTTCCTAATCCGTGATCAAGGCAGTCGCCGAAACTAGTTGGATATTTGGGAGCAAATGTGCTGCATTGTCCTGAAATAAAGCGTCTTGTCTTCAGAGATGGGCCTCTATTTGTTCTCTCATGTGGCATGAAGTTACGGGCCTCTCCGTGCCCGCCAGAGGCCGCCCTGAAGGGTTGGAGGTTCCTTTTTCGGAGGTTTCTTTGTGGATTTAAATTAAGGAACATGACCCACTCGCTGTATTTCGCAACCTAACAAGGTAAAGCCATTTATGCAAAGAGATTACAGCGCTGGAAGGGATTTGGTGCAGATGATTTCTGACACCAATCGCTCTGGGGACGGAAGCTTTTGACCGGGATAGTTGTTTATTAAGCACCAGCTGATATATGAACTGCCGTGACTGTATTCCATTTGGTGTTTATTTCAAATATTATGCATGGGACAGCTGTCATGAGCAAATAATAACTTTTGCCTGATTTATGAGAAATGTTCGTTACACCAGCATTTATTGTGATGTCCCTGATGCATTCTGGAACTTATATGCACTACGGTCATGTGATCAGAAATACACCTATAAAATGCCTGCACGTATGCACTTTGTTTTCAGCTTCCTAATCCGTGATCAAGGCAGTCGCCGAAACTAGTTGGATATTTGGGAGCAAATGTGCTGCATTGTCCTGAAATAAAGCGTCTTGTCTTCAGAGATGGGCCTCTATTTGTTCTCTCATGTGGCATGAAGTTACGGGCCTCTCCGTGCCCGCCAGAGGCCGCCCTGAAGGGTTGGAGGTTCCTTTTTCGGAGGTTTCTTTGTGGATTTAAATTAAGGAACATGACCCACTCGCTGTATTTCGCAACCTAACAAGGTAAAGCCATTTATGCAAAGAGATTACAGCGCTGGAAGGGATTTGGTGCAGATGATTTCTGACACCAATCGCTCTGGGGACGGAAGCTTTTGACCGGGATAGTTGTTTATTAAGCACCAGCTGATATATGAACTGCCGTGACTGTATTCCATTTGGTGTTTATTTCAAATATTATGCATGGGACAGCTATCATGAGCAAATAATAACTTTTGCCTGATTTATGAGAAATGTTCGTTACACCAGCATTTATTGTGATGTCCCTGATGCATTCTGGAACTTATATGCACTACGGTCATGTGATCAGAAATACACCTATAAAATGCCTGCACGTATGCACTTTGTTTTCAGCTTCCTAATCCGTGATCAAGGCAGTCGCCGAAACTAGTTGGATATTTGGGAGCAAATGTGCTGCATTGTCCTGAAATAAAGCGTCTTGTCTTCAGAGATGGGCCTCTATTTGTTCTCTCATGTGGCATGAAGTTACGGGCCTCTCCGTGCCCGCCAGAGGCCGCCCTGAAGGGTTGGAGGTTCCTTTTTCGGAGGTTTCTTTGTGGATATATATATATATATATATATATATATATATATATATATATATATATATATATATATTACCTACTGGCGGTCGCCAGTAGGTAGTTATAGTTAGGACCCTGTTTCCATAGGAAATCCGCAACATTCTATTTGGAATAACTTTGGCGCCGGTCGACGAATCCTCGCGAAATTTTCAAAATAGGTGGGGCGCTACGCTCCGCTCCTACCCTGAAAGTCTCGGCGGGATTCGTCAAGCAGGGGCCGAGAAAAAAGGGGGGTCCCAAAACGCGTTTTCCCCATGCATTTTTCCATAGGACCTTTAGACACAGCTACAGCCCGAACGGCTGAACAGAATTACTTGCAATTTGGCAGAGAGGTAGCCATAAGGTCAAGGAAGTGCCACATCTATAAATGCATCATGAGAAACAAGTTACACCAAGGAAAATGTTACCTAGGAACACTCACGTTTACTCTTAGAGCAAGCATTCCTGCAATTACAATACAAAATCTTTTAAATGCAAAAGTAAAGAGAACAATGGTTAAACATAACATGACATTTCATATAGGTAAAATAGAATAAGATACTTCAAGCAAAGCAGAGCAAGACATTTTAAGCAAAGGAAGACAAGAGCTCCCAGCTCTTTGGGAAAACCTGCACTGCCTGTTAACCTACATACAGACGGCGAGGTAGTCCGTCGATATCTGTGGGTGCTCCCTTTTCATATCATTTTGTGGGCTCCTTTGCACGCTACATCTACCTACGTATGCTACCCAAAAGCTTCGTCTGCAGATTTTACCAGACATTTCGTCATTTACCCTCTTAATGCTGACAATGGACTGGGTGAAAAGGTCAGTCTCTCAGGCCAATCGCTTATCGTAAGTTCCATAGAGCAAGCAGAAAATAATGGGTATTGTACGGGAATTCAATATATTCATGTATAAAATCTCCTCAGTTCTCCTAACTTGACGCTCTGCGGTTGCCACTTCTTTAAAAGCGGGAAACCTGCCCAGGAAGCAAGTACCAGTCCAGGATGCAGCCTACTGTATGTCGACAGCTTCAGGGGGATGTTGAACTTTGATACCGAGCACGGAGCACTCGGGTAGGGTGGGGGCTACTAGTTTGGATCAGAAGGCCTGGCAGACCTGCCTTCAGACTGCTATACACTAAAATTGCAGAGCTATGGTCAATTTAACAAAGAGGCCTACATATTGAACAGAAGGGCCTACACAGGGGTTTTATGCTGGCTGAGTGGTAAGGATGTCTCAGGATAATTATATAGCAACACAGGACCCGCTGGTCAATTTAATACGGCCTACAAATGCAGCTGGCAGGGCAAGGACAAGGGTCTCATACTTCAGGTGTGGACAGAACGGGCCAGGGGCCCCCTGTGATACAAAATCTACCCTCCTTCAAGGCTGTGGCAATGTAATAGACCATTGTGGGCAGAAGGAAGAGGCAATGGTAGTACAACCATACATGCCAACAGACCCGATTCAGCCAGGAAACGTCCAATGTTTTTAAGCTCAAATGGACTTTATTTGATCTGTCTCCTGTCTACAATATCCTCTTTTTCAATGTAACTCAAAGGGGAAAATCAATACCCCAGTTTTTTTTCAAAATCTCCCTCTTACCAAGTTCAAAATGTTCGCAAGTATGGTACATTGGATGATGGAAGGAAATGGGATAGGGACATGGACTTGGATAACAGAGGACAGGAGGGACATGGAGAGGTGCACCAAACTGACCCTGCAGGGCAGGCATCAGGGTTTGCAGCAGCACAATACACCACACAGGGCATGCAGGACGGGAGTGCAGCACAACAATCCATAGAAAGCAAGAGGGAGGGGACAGGACCATGCACATGGACAACAGAGAACAGAGGGGCAAGAGGCAATGGTAGCTAGCTGACCATAATGGACAGACAGGAGAGAAAGCTGCAGCCTAACAGACCATAAAGGGCAGGAGGGACGGATCAGGGGCATTACAATGGAACAGACAAGCCAGGAGGGAGGGAGTAGGGCTGGGGGCCAGGGGGCCTGGCAGGAACAGCAAGATAGCCATGGAGGTCAGGCAGGATGGGCACTAGAAGCAAGACACACCATGAAGAGCAACAGTGAGACTGTGATGGCATACACACAGACCATGGAGGGAAGGTGGGAGGGGGTCAGGGGCAGCTAACTGACCACACAGGGAAGGTGGGAGGGGCCATGGCAGCACAGAAGACCATGCATGGCAAGTGGGAGAGTTAGTGGCAGCACAATGGCTATGATGGGCAAGAAGGAGGGTGGAGGGGCATGCACAAAGGACGATGGAGGATAGAAGGGAGGGTCAGGACCTGTGCACAGACAAGAAAGTTCAGGGGAAGGGACCTCACAACAGACCACACGGGGCAGGCAGGAGGAGCAGTTGCAGCACAACAGACCAGGGAGGGCAGAAGGGTGTGGCAGTACAATGGACCATGTAGGACAGGAGGAAGAGGATAGGGGCATGGCATGTGGACAGGCAGGGTGGAGGTGGCAGGGACAGGTTACAGTCATCTGACAATGCTAGGCAGGTGGGAGGGGAGTGGCAGCTCAACAGAACACTCAGAGTAGATAGGAGTGGCAGGTCCATGGGACATGGTGGGCAAAAAGGATGGAGCAGGGGCATGCACAAAGACATCGGAGGGCAGGGGGAAGGAGAATAGGGGCAGCAAGCTAAGCACAGAGTTTAAGCAGGAGGTCAATGATGGGGCATAGAATTGGGCAATGGAGGGCAGGAGGAGTGGACTGGTACATCATACTAAATTGAGGGCAGTGGCAGCACATCAGACCATGCATGGCAGGAGGGAGGAGGCTAGTCCATGGATTCACACAACAGAGGATAGGGAGGAAGGGGATGGGGCAGCAAGCTAACTGTTCAGAGAAGGCGGGTATTAGGAACTTTATTGTTTTTAAAACATTGTGTCTGTGCGAACTACTTAAAATATGAACAAGTATGCAGCATAATCTCACTTTTATTCAGGAAGAAGAGGACGTTTGTGACTGTGACTCCGGGCTCACTTGGCAGAAACACCCCCTGACCCTCCACCCCCTATCGCAAAATGTAATGCCCGTGAAAAGGGTAGGTGAACACAGTGTTATATAGAACATAGTCCTGAGAGCACGATTGAAAATGAAAACTAGATATAGTGTATGGTATAAACTATGCACCAAAAAGTGTGATATAAGATGAACCGGGCGTGAAATATAATATGCAATACATTGTGCGCAATGACAGATTCATTGGAGAGCGCGAGATAGCACAGGCACTAGCGCGTGCTATGCGATATGCGCCTTGGAGTGTAATATGCACAGGGCAGTGTTGTGTAACCTAACTAGTCTCTAAAGTTGTAATATAAAATATGTGCTGGGGAGTGTAACGTTGCATATGCACTGTGACAAAGATATGGATCCCAGATTGTAATATGTATGGCATAGCACTGTGCGTTATAACATAGGCATCGAGAAAGGCACGTTAGATGGGGCAATATAACCCATGACATATTCACGGGGTGGTGTTACAGTGCACATGGGCTAGAGAGTGTCATAGCATATGCACTAGCTAGTGGAATACAACACAGAGGTGTGTGGCACTCGGCAGGCAATGGTGGGTGTAACATAGCATTGGGCTCTGTCAGGAGCACGCTGTGACTCTCAAGTGATGTTCGTCCCCTTTCCAGAGAGTAAAATAAAAAGTATTACACATCCGGCAGTGGATGTGTGTTTTATTAACCGTGAGGGGGGTTTCTTGCATAGTTTTGGTCGAATTTTTGTCGAATCCCCTTTGAATGGCTTGGTGTGCATGTGTATTAAATGTGCCCGTCAATAGCTACCCATGTTTGTATAAATAAACGACAAGGGTGTCTACCAGGATTAGGCACGGTAGGGCATCAGACATGTCAGAGCTTCACTAGTGGTGTAAATACATTCCACGTGGATTCATTGCATGCATAGTCGCCTTTTAATGAATATCACGCAAATCGTCATGGTGATAGGTACGTACGGTTTGTCCAGCATGTCCTAGGTGTGTCTATAAATATATATTTTTTAAAAATAATAAAAAACAGTGGCCGGCCCTGGGGATTGGGGTCAAAAAAATATAATTAGGAGACTGGCCCTGGGGGATGGGGTCATCAGGGCCAATAAATTAGAATAAGAAGGGGAACCAAACAGCCCCCCTTCTTAAAAAACTAAAATAAATAAAAGACTGGCATCGTGCCGGAGGCCATGCCCCCTCCGTGCAGCACTCTGCAAACGCGCCCCCAACAGGCATCTCCAGTATGCGCCAGGGAGCTGCGCTGCAGCCAGGTGTTCTGAGGCCAAGCCCCTTTTTACACCTCTCTGCAACGCAGCTCTGTGGCGCTTACTGGAGGTACCTAGTGGTCTAGTTTGACCCTAGGGACCCTTAGGATTCAAGGGGACTTAATCTTTCAACTTAGAACAGCCACAGGGCGCGTTTACACAGTGGTGAAGGGAGGGGACGGGGCCTGAGGTGACGTGTGCAAACACGCACTATGGCACGTTTTAAATTGGGGATATAATTTCCCTTCAATACTGAGGGCCCCTGGGGGCTAACTAGCCCACCAAGTGCTTCCAGTAAGCGCCACTGAGCTGCATTGCAGAGAGGTGGTCCAGGCCGTGCCACTTTTTACACCTCTCTGCAACGCAGCTCTGTGGCACTTACTGGAGGTACCTAGTGGGCTAGTTGGACCCTAGGGACCCTCAGGATTCAAATGAACTTAATCTCCCAACTAAAAAAGGACACAGGGCGTGTTTACACAGTGGTGAAGGGAGGGGACGGGGCCTGAGTTAACGTGTGCAAAAACGCCCTGTGGCCTGTTTTAAGAGGTAGTTTTAATCCCCATGCCCTATTATATACTAGGGGCTTACAGAGGAGGTCATGCTAATCACAGGGGGACCCCAACGCATAATGTTCCCTAGTGTATGTAGGTGTTTTCACTGTATTCTAAGTGTCTTTTAACATAGCACTGGCTCTAGGACTGGTTAGTCAGACTCAGTTACCACCAGTATCCGTCTGAAAAAGTTGAGGGTACAGGATGATTTTGCAACAAGGCTTCTTTCTGCTCTTCTTTTTGTTCTTTCTGCACGTTATCCTTCTTCCTGCACTTATCTTCGTATTTGAGGACTTCTGTTGCTTCTTTCTGCACTTCTTTTGTTTCTTTCTGTGCATTTTTTCTTCTTTCTTCACATGTCCTATCTCTGTAGGCATAGTTAGAAATTAGCATTTAAAAAACCTTTGAAATTCACAGAAAAAAACATAGGTTTCAGGCACGTTATAGTTAGGAATTAGCATTTAAAAAACCTCAGAAATTCACTGAAAAAACCATAGGTTTCAGGGGTGTTATAGTTAGCTGGACTTTTCACTTGTACAAAACCATTGAAATTCCCCCGTTATAGTTAGTTCAGCTAACTATAACTCGCGCGCCCGCAATGCACTGCTGATGATGTCACATATTACATCACTCATGACATGGTCAGTGACATCACTCATGACATCAGGGATGACATCTCAAATGACATCACTGATGACATCACTGATGACATCATCCTTGTGATAGAGTGGCAGACCTCCTCTCACCCTAATATAACCTTTGATACACACATTCAAAAATAGAGACTAAAATTTTCAAAACAATGGACATACCAATACCAGTTACAACAACCTCTTCAGTAATTCTAAGATCCACATACACATCCACTCATTCACCAACAGTCCTATACAGTTACTCATACATGTACTCACTCATCATATGTACTCATACACCTATACATCCTGTTACACAATGCCACTCATCCATAGAGTTACTCACACACATAGTCACTCATGCTAATAAAGAATCAAACATACATTTACTTGCATATACAGTTATACACACACCACCATACTTACTTCTACGGAAACTTACACATACTTAGTCTTTTAAACAATCACTTATAGAAACACATACTTATTCATACAGGAACTCTTTCAATCTCTCACTCTCACATATACTCACATATATACACCAATAGTCACATATACTAGTTTAAAACATATGTAGTTACTCATAAAGACACTATTGAGACAGTCATTCACTCACTAACACACCCATACACACACTCATCCACCCATACAGTCCTGCACACATGCTGTGTTCAACACATGCAAACAGTGAGTCACTCATTCATGCACCTATGCACTACGTAATACCCCCCACCGAACCATGCAGACACTCAGACTGATACTCAAAAAACCAACTAATAACCTATATAGACACCCATGTAGCTACTCACCAACCCATGCAGCCACTTATACACAAAGTGAGAGACTGATACAGATATTTACATATTTAAACATTACTCACTAAGCCATGTATTCACTATGATACACTTAATCAGTCAGTTACACAATCAATTTTTCAAAAACAAATCATCCATTTAGACACTTATATACCCATTTATTCTTCCATCGACCTTGAGATATACATATATAAAACATATTTAATTTTCAGAAAAACACACATTCACTGGATGATGTTATCAGTGATGTCATCAGTGATGTCATTTGAGATGTCATCAGTGATGTCATGAGTGATGTCACTGACCATGTCATGAGTGATGTAATATTTGACGTCATCAGCAGTGCATTGCGGGCGCGCGAGTTATAGTTAGCTGAACTAACTATAACGGGGGAATTTCAATGGTTTTGTACAAGTGAAAAGTCCAGCTAACTATAACACCCCTGAAACCTATGGTTTTTTCAGTGAATTTCTATATATATATATGCAGAATCCTCACCTTCAACAATTCCCTTGCGCAGGAACAAACGAGAGTGGACACAGGTTCAGTGCTATTCTTTGTAGTTTATTTACGCCAAAAACAGCTCCGCCATGACTCGTTTCGTCAGTTCCACTGCCTTGATCACATGACAGCGTTGCATGCTGTGAAGATCTTTTTAAAGTGACAGTGCCCAATGACAATTAAATAGACATAGAAGAAATCTGTATGTCAAATGTACACAATACTTGCATAAATGCTCAGTTTTAAAGGTTATAATACACATTTACAATATACCACCTTTGAATGTTATATCATTTCATGTACATAGTTGTAACTATACATTTTTCATACCGGCAAATAAACGATCCACTGATCATGACATTTTATGCCCAAATGCTTAATACATCAATCCATTTTCCATTTCTATGTCACATTAGTCAAACTCAAACTAGTGCCTAACAATTCCTCCTCTACTAAAAAGTGCTGCATAATTCCCTAAAGTGCGAACCTATAAAGTGCAAGTGCTAAACCCAATTTGTAAACAAATCTGTACTACATTATCAGAAAAACCTATTTATGACCTAATATCTTATTCAATGATGTTCTGATAATATAATTTGAAGTGCAAAAGAGGTATGTGCAAAAAAGGCAAAAGACATCAAATACTTGATTGATGATTGACAATTCCAATCCATAAGCAATGAATTCCCACTATTGTAATAATATATAAATATGCATATAAATAAATAAATACATATAAATATTAATAAATATAATTCATTGCCTAAAATCAGATAAAAGTCAATCTACAATTAAAAAGTTTTGAATACTCCATATTTCATTGAGACGATGTATTATATTAAAGTGCATATTAGGTTAAGAACAAATGTAAATTATCTAAAACCCACAATGCACTAACATTAACTAAATCAGATTCAGATTTACAGTTTAAATCATGATTTATCATTGTTTTTTTTCAGAACGGTTTTAAGAGGATGCTGTAATGGCAAAAGTGCTTTTCTATATGCCACTGTTAACCCTTTCGATGCGCATGACGGAGCGGTTCCGTCATGCGCGTCGGTTGCGCTGTGCGCATGACAGAACCGCTCCGTCATGGCCCAGCCCGCGCACAGAACCTTCAGCACAGCGCGGCAATCCGTGCCGCGCTGAAGGGGTTAAAGGATGGAAAAATATTTGAAACATTTTTGTTATTATTGTTACAAATAAGTGTACAAGTCCTCACTCATATTGAGGCCCCCAGGATGCTTAGTATCGAGCTCAAGAATATAACGAGTCTCCCGACGCCTCAATTTTGATTACCGGCCACCTCCTTTCCTCTGGGGTGGGATAGCATCTATAACATAATATTTCAAGTGTTTCAGATTGCTGTCATGTTGTTCCTCAACATGCCTTGCCACAGGGTCACTAGGGTCATTGCTAATTGCCCTTGCATGTTGTAAGATTCTTTTATGAACAGCTAATTTAGTGCTGCCCACATATGCCAAATTACAGCTGCATTCCAAAACATAGATGGCATGATCGGTTTGGCATGTTAAATGTTGATTTATGGCTTGTAACCTATCACTGAAAGCAGTGTGGTATGTGGTCCTATTTGAGCAATATTGACAAGCCTTGCAACTAGAACACTTGAAGAAACCTTTTCTAGCTACGAGCCATCCCCCTGATTCCTGTTCTTTTGGGCTACTTTTTAATAATGCATTGGCCATCGAAGCTGTTTCTCTGTATGTTATACCAGGATGTTTGCGGAGTAAATCTCCAATTATTGGATATATATATATATATATATATTACCTACTGGCGGTCGCCAGTAGGTAGTTATAGTTAGGACCACGTTTCCATAGGAAATCCGAAACATTCTATTTTGAATAACTTTTGTGCCGGTCGACGAATCCTCGCGAATTTTTCAAAATAGGTGGGGCGCTACGCTCCACTCCTACCCTGAAAGTCTCGGGGGGATTCGTCAAGCGGGGGCTGAGATAAAAGGGGGGTCTCAAAACGCGTTTTTCCCATGCATTTTTCCATAGGACCTTTAGACACAGCTACAGCCCGAACGGCTGAACAGAATTACTAGAAATTTGGCAGAGAGGTAGTCCTCAGGTCAAGGAAGTGCCTTTTGTAGGTTTGGTGTAAATCTGTTCAGTAGATTCTGAGAAAATAGCCTTTAAATCAATATATATATCTGAGCCAGCTTACGGTGCGCTTACGGTACGCTTACCGTACGCGTACGGTGGCGTGCGCGAGCGCGATTCTGATTGGCTCTTAGATCTTAGTAAACATTCGGCCGAAACCAGGAAGCGGCGGCCGCCATTTTCTCTCTCGCACTGAGAGTGTGGATTAAAAAACAAAGGACAAAAACATGTAAAGGGGCTGTTTGGACAGCTCCAAAGCACCTAGCCATGTTGAGGGAGTCCCCAAACATCCCCCAAGGCCAAAAACGGAATTATTATTTTTTCGCTAATTTCGCCGATTACGCTTACCGTACGCGTACGGTAAAAAAATATTAAAAAAAATAATTATCCACACTCTCCCCACCCCGTGTGCAAATGGTGCCCTAAGGGCACCATTTGTGCATGGCTTATAACATGTGTGAAAAATTAAAATTTTACCTTTCAAAACGAAGTGCATCATATGTCCTCCATGTGCGCATGGTGCGCGAAGCGCATCGTGCGTACATGGCCCATCTAGCGTAACGTGGGGACGCGGTGCGCGTAGCGCACCGCGTGCCCACCGTGCGTGCACGGCACTAACTGCGGAAAGTGGGCGCGCGGTGCGCGAAGCACGGAACGAACTGCGTTAAGTGGGCGCGCACGCCACGAATGGCGTAAAGTAACTTAGCATTTAAAAAACCGTACAAATTCACTGAAAAAACCATAGGTTTCACACACGTTATAGTTAGGAATTAGCATTTAAAAAACCTTGCAAATTCACTGAAAAGGTTTCACACATGTTATAGTTAGCGGAAATTTTACTGATAAAAAACCAATGAAATTCCCCCGTTATAGTTAGTGCAGGCAACTATAACTCACGCGACCGCAATCTTCTGCTGATGACATATGTGTCTTTATGAAAAAAAAATATTTGTAATATGTGTATAGCTAAAAATTTATGGAAGAAGACATGGGCAAATAAGTGTCTAAATACAGTATTAGCATCAGCAGAGGATTGCGGTCGCGTGAGTTATAGTTGCCTGCACTAACTATAACGGGGGAATTTCATTGGTTTTTTATCAGTAAAATTTCCGCTAACTATAACATGTGTGAAACCTATGGTTTTTTCAGTGAATATATATATATATATTCACTTAAAAAACCATAGGTTTCACACATGTTATAGTTAGCTGGACATTTCCCTCGTAAAAAACCAATGAAATTCCCCCGTTATAGTTAGTGCAGGCAACTATAACTCACGCGACTGCAATCCTCTGCTGATGACGTCAGATATTACATCACTGTATTTAGACACCTATTTACCCATGTCTTCTTCCATTAATCTTTAGCTATACATATATTACAAATATTTTCAGAAAGACACATATGTAATCAGTGATGTCATCTGACGTCATCAGCAGAGGATTGCGGTCGCGTGAGTTATAGTTGCCTGCACTAACTATAACGGGGGAATTTCATTGGTTTTTTACGAGGGAAATGTCCAGCTAACTATAACATTTGTGAAACCTATGGTTTTTTAAGTGAATATATATATATATATATATATATATATTTATATATATATATATATATATATATTACCTACTGGCGGTCGCCAGTAGGTAGTTATAGTTAGGACCACGTTTCCATAGGAAATCCGCAACATTCTATTTTGAATAACTTTGGCGCCGGTCGACGAATCCTCGCGAATTTTTCAAAATAGGTGGGGCGCTACGCTCCGCTCCTACCCTGAAAGTCTCGGGGGGATTCGTCAAGCGGGGGCTGAGATAAAAGAGGGGTCCCAAAACGCGTTTTTCCCATGCATTTTTCCATAGGACCTTTAGACAGGGCTACAGCCCGAACGGCTGAACAGAATTACTAGAAATTTGGCAGAGAGGTAGTCCTCAGGTCAAGGAAGTGCCTTTTGTAGGTTTGGTGTAAATCTGTTCAGTAGATTCTGAGAAAATAGCCTTTAAATCAATATATATATCTGAGCCAGCTTACGGTGCGCTTACGGTACGCTTACCGTACGCGTACAGTGGCGTGCGCGAGCGCGATTCTGATTGGCTCTTAGATCTTAGTAAACATTCGAATCGGTCGAAACCAGGAAGCGGCGGCCGCCATTTCGTGTGTTTCACACAGAATAAAAAAGAGTGATATCTTGAAAAGGGGGCAAGGAGGAGAGTTACAGACCCCCTAACATTTGTAAGGGGGTCAAAGAAGGACAGAAAAGTACAAAGAAAACATTTATTGATTTTAAAAAAAATCGCGGGGTACGCGTACGGTAAGCTCACCGTACGCATACGGTAAAAAAAAAAGAAAAAAAGAAATTAAATGCAGATTTAAGTGTTTAGATATTAGGGGGCTCTAAAAAGAGCCGTTGTGTTTATTAAGTGATTTTTTAGTTGTACCTACAAGTAAGTACCGATGCAGAGTCTAAGGTTCAAGAGGAAGACTCTGTTCCCTTCATCATTGAAGTGCACACCATCTCCTCTATAAATGTCTTGCATGTCGAAACGCAAGTTGTTGTGGTAAATGGAACCCATACCATAGTCACGGAGGAAAGCAGAAACAGATTTGTTGACGTGCTTTCTTGCTTTGTCAATCTGCGGACAAAATTGGTTGGACCAGTTCCACTTTTGCCTTTGGCATATGTTAGAAAATACAAAGGCAGTTTTAGCGAAAAGTGAAAACAGTTGTGCAAAGGTGTCCTTCATAAACATTTCCAGACCTACCCCAGTCAAAGTGCCTAGGTCATTGCCACCACAGTGCACTATTATGAGGTCAGGGTGTTGGATTTGCATGAAGGATTTCACCAATGGCATCAATTGGTGCCACTTTAACCCTCTCTGACCAATCCATTTAATGTCTACATTTGGCAAAGCAAGGTCTCTCACCATATCTGTTTTCTCTGCATACTTTTCACTCCAGAAGACATAGCTGTGCCCTACAATCCACACTGTGAACATCTTCCAAGGAGAACTGGATGCACTCAGGAGGTGTAATTCAGTAGAATGGTAAAAAGAAATGAAAGACAGTTTGGAAATGGAGGCATACATATTTTTTTTTTTAAAAAAGAACTTATTGGCTGTTTCATACCATTCTACACTAAAAACTAGGCTGTATGTGTAAATTTATAGAAGCATGTTTTGTATTGGTACAGAAAAATGTGTTACCAAAGAACAGTACTATGGATTTGCTGTTAGGTTTGAAAAGTCAAGCACTCTTGCTCTGTGGAATTGAAACATTGTGTGGTGAACTTCTGACCTATCTCCACACAGCAGTGTTCCATGAGCTGTTGCTATGGTAGCAGGCAGAAGTGAAGTTGGGGGAAGGGTACTAGGCAGAAGTCAAGTTGGGGGAAGGGTACTTTTGGAAAAGGGTTGGTTTTCAACCAATAAAAATGTGTGATTACATTTGAAAAAAAGGGGGAAGCACTGAGATTTGAAACTTACATGTATATGTGTGGAAAAATAGAGGGAAACTTTGCCATTATCTGGTTCTGCTGAGAGGAGAGAGGTGTAGAGAACAGAGATCCTGGCTCTGATAATCTGCTGTTTGAGTGCCACATTTCTTTCACAACTAACTAATTTTAAAGGTGAGTTTAGAGTTTGAGAGGGGATGTATATGGTAAATTAAGAAATGAATAATAGAAATGCAATTCTTTTTGTTGAAGTTGTGTTTATTATTTTCTGTTTTGGGAGAAATTTAAATGTGAGGAACATGTAAATTAATATGGACTATGTTTTCACGATAAATTAAGGTGTACTGGTATAAATAAAGAATACTTTAAGGGTTTGAGGTTGCACTCAGTAATGCAAATACATTCAGCATCAGTAAGGCTGGTTGCCCTTGCTGGAGTGTAGTCAGTCACCCAGGTTACACATGTTGCTGGTCTCAGAAAGCTGTTTGGTATTGCTCTGGTGATTTTACATTTGCATTAGATGGAAAGGGGGAGGTATTTTTTTCTGCAGAAGCAGACTCTTAGCACACAGCCAGCTGCATATCCTGTGGAATCATGCATAGTATTCACAACCGAGTGGGGTTTGAGGTTTCAGTCAGTAATGCAAATACATTCAGCATCACTAAAGCTGGTTGCCCTTGCTGGAGTGTAGTCAGTCACCCAGGTTTCACATGTTGCTGGTCTGAAAAAGCAGTTTGAACATGTGCTTTCTTAAGAATCTGAAAAGTGGATTTAAAATGTGTCAGACTGTAAAAGTGATTATCACTTGCCAAAAAAAAGAGTAGTAAGTGTGCTTTCAAATTGGCAAAGAAAGTTCGTTTTGTGACTAATGTGAAAACATGAGTCTGTGTGCAAATAGGAATTACAGGCAGAGATTTATTGCGTATTGCTCTGGTGATTTCACAGTTGCATTAGATGGAAAGGGGGAGCCATTTTTTGGTGCAGAAGCAGACTCTTAGCACACACCCAGCTGCTTACCATGTGGAATCATGCACTGTATTCACAAGCGAGTGGGGTTTGAGGTTTCAGTCAGTAATGCAAATACATTCAGCATCACTAAGGCTGGTTGCCCTTGCTGGAGTGTAGGCAGTCACCCAGGTTACAAATGGTGCTGGTCTGAAAAAGCAGTTTGGACATGTGCTTTTTAAAAAATCTGAAAAGTGGATTCATAATGTGTCAGTCTGTAAAAGTGATTATCACTTGCCAAAAAAAAGAGTAGTAAGTGTGCTTTCAAATTGGCAAAGAAATTTCGTTTTGTGACTAATGTGAAAACATGAGTCTGTGTGCAAATAGGAATTACAGGCAGAGATTATTTGCGTATTGCTCTTGTGATTTCACAGTTGCATTAGATGGAAAGGGGGAGCCATTTTTTGGTGCAGAAGCAGACTCTTAGTACACACCCAGCTGCTTACCATGTGGAATCATGCACAGTATTCACAAGCGAGTGGGGTTTGAGGTTTCAGTCAGTAATGCAAATACATTCAGCATCACTAAGGCTGGTTGCCCTTGCTGGAGTGTAGGCAGTCACCCAGGTTACACATGTTGCTGGTCTGAAAAAGCAGTTTGGACATGTGCTTTTTAAAAAATCTGAAAAGTGGATTCATAATGTGTCAGTCTGTAAAAGTGATTATCACTTGCCAAAAAAAAGAGTAGTTAGTGTGCTTTCAAATTGGCAAATAAATTTCGTTTTGTGACTAATGTGAAAACATGAGTCTGTGTGCAAATAGGAATTACAGGCAGAGATTATTTGCGTATTGCTCTGGTGATTTCACAGTTGCATTAGATGGAAAGGGGGAGCCATTTTTTGGTGCAGAAGCAGACTCTTAGCACACACCCAGCTGCTTACCATGTGGAATCATGCACAGTATTCACAAGCGAGTGGGGTTTGAGGTTTCAGTCAGTAATGCAAATACATTCAGCATCACTAAGGCTGGTTGCCCTTGCTGGAGTGTAGGCAGTCACCCAGGTTACAAATGGTGCTGGTCTGAAAAAGCAGTTTGGACATGTGCTTTTTAAAAAATCTGAAAAGTGGATTCATAATGTGTCAGTCTGTAAAAGTGATTATCACTTGCCAAAAAAAAGAGTAGTTAGTGTGCTTTCAAATTGGCAAAGAAATTTCGTTTTGTGACTAATGTGAAAACATGAGTCTGTGTGCAAATAGGAATTACAGGCAGAGATTATTTGCGTATTGCTCTGGTGATTTCACAGTTGCATTAGATGGAAAGGGGGAGCCATTTTTTGGTGCAGAAGCAGACTCTTAGCACACACCCAGCTGCTTACCATGTGGAATCATGCACTGTATTCACAAGCGAGTGGTGTTTGAGGTTTCAGTCAGTAATGCAAATACATTCAGCATCACTAAGGCTGGTTGCCCTTGCTGGAGTGTAGGCAGTCACCCAGGTTACAAATGGTGCTGGTCTGAAAAAGCAGTTTGGACATGTGCTTTTTAAAAAATCTGAAAAGTGGATTCATAATGTGTCAGTCTGTAAAAGTGATTATCACTTGCCAAAAAAAAGAGTAGTAAGTGTGCTTTCAAATTGGCAAAGAAATTTCGTTTTGTAACTAATGTGAAAACATGAGTCTGTGTGCAAATAGGAATTACAGGCAGAGATTATTTGCGTATTGCTCTGGTGATTTCACAGTTGCATTAGATGGAAAGGGGGAGCCATTTTTTGGTGCAGAAGCAGACTCTTAGCACACACCCAGCTGCTTACCATGTGGAATCATGCACTGTATTCACAAGCGAGTGGGGTTTGAGGTTTCAGTCAGTAATGCAAATACATTCAGCATCACTAAGGCTGGTTGCCCTTGCTGGAGTGTAGGCAGTCACCCAGGTTACAAATGGTGCTGGTCTGAAAAAGCAGTTTGGACATGTGCTTTTTTAAGAATCAGAAAAGTGGATTCATAATGTGTCAGTCTGTAAAAGTGATTATCACTTGCCAAAAAAAAGAGTAGTAAGTGTGCTTTCAAATTGGCAAAGAAATTTCGTTTTGTGACTAATGTGAAAACATGACTCTGTGTGCAAATAGGAATTACAGGCAGAGATTATTTGCGTATTGCTCTGGTGATTTCACAGTTGCATTAGATGGAAAGGGGGAGCCATTTTTTGGTGCAGAAGCAGACTCTTAGCACACACCCAGCTGCTTACCATGTGGAATCATGCACAGTATTCACAAGCAAGTGGGGTTTGAGGTTTCAGTCAGTAATGCAAATACATTCAGCATCACTAAGGCTGGTTGCCCTTGCTGGAGTGTAGGCAGTCACCCAGGTTACAAATGGTGCTGGTCTGAAAAAGCAGTTTGGACATGTGCTTTTTAAAAAATCTGAAAAGTGGATTCATAATGTGTCAGTCTGTAAAAGTGATTATCACTTGCCAAAAAAAAGAGTAGTAAGTGTGCTTTAAAATTGGCAAAGAAATTTCGTTTTGTAACTAATGTGAAAACATGACTCTGTGTGCACACAGGAATTGTTTTTTGATATTTAATTGGTGAAGGTGTTATTGTGATTTACATTTATAGGAAAGGGGTTTATAGTATTTTAAGATTTCTAAAGAACATAAAAAATGTAGTAATATATTTAAATAAAATAAAGGATTTTTTTTTTAGTTTTTTTCAGGTATTGCTGAAGAGCAGTGAACAAAATTTAAGATGCCTACAAAATCCAGAGTAAAGAAAGAGCACAAAAAAAACCTATATTTGAAGACAACTGGAGGACCTAAGTTAGTTGGAGATGCTCATGTTGGGAAAAAGAAAAAATCTTCTGGTAAGCAGACAAAAAATTTTCTAAAGAACATATTCAAAAAAAGGAAAAATGTACAAAATGTCTGTACTGGAAAGAATGATTTCAATCGAAAAGGACAGGAAAAAATTGAGAATTTAGTTAATGCAAATATACCTTCTCCAACTAAAAAGATTAACTTAAACAGAAAAACAGCGTTTAAAGAGATACGTAGAAAAATGTTTCAGAGAAGAGTTATGTCCAATTTGATAAAGGATGTGAAGAAATATAAGCAAAAGGCTAAGTTTTATAAGAGAAAAAAAGAAATTGAAGCCATTGCAGCAAAGGCATTAGAACTAAAAAGGAAACTATTCATTTTAATTTTGAATAGGATGCGTACATTAGATAAAATGGTTAATGTACTGAAATCACAAAGCAAAAGGAAAAGAGTAGTGAACAGAACAAACTTTTCTAAAGTGTTTTTAGGAAAATGGATGCATAGTTCAAGTAGTGAACCTTTTTTTAATGAAGAGAGCTATTTTCAAAGTAATAGTTTGCTGCATGCAGTTGACACCAGAGGTCGTGCTTACGAAGTGAAAAATGGTTGCATAATGGAGAAGGAGATAATGGTTCCAAGAGATGAGGTACAAGTGATGGCGGATGAGGCTATGGGGAGACGTCCTAAAGCCCCAGTGTACACTTGGAATTGTAGTAGTATCTGCACTGTGCGTCAGGAATCTATTGATAAATTTCGTGAGTTTCTAAGAGAATATAGTAAAAAAAGTGTAAAACAGAAAATTAAGGTGCTTCAAAGTCTGGATCCATGCAGAGTGAGAGAGAATACTGGTTTGCAGGGTCATTCTCTGGCTTGTCTATCTAGAAAAGTGTGTAATAGTGTTTTCCATCATTTTAGGATGCTGGCTGTTCATCATACTGAAATGAGAAAGTTTGTGAGACGGTTGTATTTTGCTAAAAGTCCAGCAATAAAGTTAGATGAATTGAATAGGGCTCTGTTCCGTGGAACGGTATCAGATGTAGAGAAGGTTGTTGATGAAATTCAGTTTTGTTACTTTGGTCCTGAACAAAACAGTGCAGAAAAGGACACAGTAAATGAGGAAGAAGTGGAAGAGAATGTAGAACCCTCTGTAAGTAAGACATTTAATGATCACATAACACAATTTGCAATAATCTCTAATGAAAGACCAAATATTACTTGTATTTGTTGCCGCAGAACTCATTATAGAAAACAAACTAGGAATGTTGATCTCTACAGAAAGAGTGAAAATGAAGATAATTATAAGTGGAAGGATTTTGCCACATATATATTTCTTGAAAATTGTTTTGAATTGGGTGAAGATCAGCGTATTTGTAAATACTGTTACAACAAGTTAGAGGAAAATAGAATGCCGACCAGAGCTGTACATAATAATTTAGAATTGGATGCTATTCCTGCTGAACTTTCTGAATTAAATACATATGAGTCTATACTCATTCAATGTGTTCATCCGTTCCAGACCATAGTACGTATGGAGCTCAAAACTGGTAAATTACCTCCTTCAGATTTACTGAGAGGTTTAAAATGTAGAGTGGTGTATTTGCCCTTGGATTTGAAAAAAAATATGGAAACTATTGATGCGGATACTTTGGAAACTGAACCATTAATTATTCTGGTTAATGGTGTACCTACAAAGAATAAGAAGATTTGGCAGGAGCTGGTAGATGTACGGAAAGTACAAAGAGCAAATTTGTATTTGAAAAGGAATAACAAATGGTATGAATCAATTTATATAGAAGAAGAAGAAGAAGAAGATTTACAAGAAGACACAGAAACACCAACTGGACAAATTGAAAAAGTGGACAAGTCAAAGGAAGAAGAAATTTATGAACATTTTAGCATACATCCTCTTCATTCAAAAGAAGTTATGGGAGACAATATTGATCTGTTTCAGATGAAGAAAGCAAAAGGAACTCCCGTGAGTGTATGGGAGGAGAGCTTGGAAGCTTGATGTTTTCCCCAGCTGTTTCCTAAAGGAAAAGGAGGACGATACGATGAACGTCCGGAACAGATTCCAGCTTCTGAGTATCGGACTACAAGACTATATGCTGAAGATCCCAGATTTCGACAAAGTATTCCTTATTTGTTCCATCTTTTATTTGAAAGCGACTTGTCTGCATTGTCTTATGCAGTAAATCACATTTTAAAAAGTGGAGTACATTTACAAAATGTGTCTGCTAAGGATTTTATGGAGAAAGTGCAGCACCGAGATGATCATTTGGAAACACAACTGATCAATCTGATGGCTTGTCAGCGTGGGACAAATGAATATTGGTACCGACGCCATGGTGAATTAAAATGCATGTTACGGAATTTAGGAACACCAACATGGTTCGTTACCGTAAGCTGTGCCGAGTACGCTTGGGATGATTTACTGGATTTTCTACGAGAGGCAAATTCAAACATTAAAAACATCCAATACAAGACAGCAAGAGAACTGTGCTCATTGGATCCGGTTAATGTTTGCAGATATTTCAATCATAGATTTGAGGCTATGATGTCCTTCATCTGCAATAAAAAAAATCCACCTCTAGGAGAAGTAGTGGATTTCTTTTGGAGAAAAGAGTACCAGGCAAGAGGTGCTCCTCATATTCATATGCTGTTGTGGATCAAGGATGCCCCAAAGTTTGGAACAGATGCTGATGAAGCAGTGTTATCTTACATTGAAGAATATGCAACATGTGCTATACCTAAAAGCACAGAAGAGAAAAAGTTAAAGGAGCAAGTTTTACGTTTCCAAAGTCATCGCTGTGGAAAATACTGTCGACGGAAATACAAGAGCAAAGATAAATACTACACTAAATGTCGATTTGGATTTCCTAGACCTGTTCTTTCAAATGGAAGAGTTAACAGTTTTATGTCATCTGTGAGACATACTATCACAAGAAAATCACCTAAGAATACCTACAACCTTAAAAGAAAAGAAGAATCAAAAAATATAAATGACTACAACCCAGTGATTTTATCCATGTGGAACGCTAACATGGATATACAGTATGTAGCTGACAATTCCATTGCTGTTGCTCGATATGTAACGTCTTACATTACGAAATCAGAAAAAACAGAATTGAAGGAAATGTGGGAAGAGATTTCTCACGAGAAAACTGTCAGTAAGAAGCTGTACAGTTTCAGTTTGAAGATGTTATCGCATCGAGAAATTGGATCCTACGAATGTTCAGATAGGTTATCTTCTGCAAGTCTCTACTCGAAATCAAGAAGAATAATTTGGGCAAGTTTAGGCCTTGCAGCAATGAGAAATCGGGTACTGAAATCTGTTGGAGAAATTGAATATTTGGCCGAGAATGACCCAGAAAGTACAGATATTTTGAAATCAAACATGTTGGACACATATTATCCCAAGAGAAGTCATCATCTGGAGAACATGTGTCTCTATGAAGTGCTGCAGAACTACATTTATTCACGGAAAGCCGCAGAAGACATCAACAATGGAAAATATAAAGTCATTGGTGAGGAAGGATGTTTGGTGAAGCAAACAAAAGGAAGTTTGATAAATCACAGGAAGCTGAGTTGCGACACTACTGACAAAAAGGAATTTTACTACTTGGCTCTTTTACAGCTGTTTAAACCATGGCGTACAGAGGATGAACTACTGGGAGAATTTCAAAGCTATGAAGATTCTTTTAATGCTTGCAAAGACAGCATACAATGCAGTACATTCTCAAGTTATCTGCAAATGTTAAATGAAGAAATTGAACAGGAAACTACAATTGCAGCAGAAATAGCTAGAGACAGTTCTCAGGACAGCCAAAGTTCAGGAACACTCAGTCAAGATCCCCTAGGACAACCAATCGTTGAAAATGAAGCATCAATAGCCATGAATGAAGTGGAAACGGCTATGAATCAAGCTCAAGAAGAATTTATAGACTTACAAAATTTGGAAAGACAACTGAACGAAGAGCAGCAACAAATTTATGAAGAGATCAGAAACAAAATTGATCACGGATTTCTACATGAAAAAAAAGAGTGCTCATGCACATCATTTCATCCAATCAGGATGTATGTAAGCGGACAAGCTGGAACTGGAAAAAGTTTCCTAATAAAAGTCATCAGAAGCTACCTACAGCAAAAAACGGATTCTACTTTGTCTTGTGTGGTTACTACTCCAACTGGGTTAGCAGCATATAACATAAAAGGAATCACTTTACATCGTTTGCTAATGTTACCAGTGGAGCATGAGAACAAAATACAATACAACAAGCTAACTGGAGAAGCATGCTTGGAAGTTTCAAGAGTATTGAAGAAGATGCAAGTTCTCATTATTGATGAGGTGAGCATGGTATCAAACTTAATGCTTGCCTTTGTGCATTTAAGAATGCAGCAAATTCTGAAGACAGACTATGACGTGTTATTTGGAGGAAAACACGTCATAGTTTTTGGAGATCTTTTGCAACTTACTCCAGTTAAAGGACAACCAGTGTTTAATACTGTGACACATGAAGACACGAAGAAGTCATTGGGAAGCATCGGTAATACAAATATTTGGTCCTTCTTTGAGTACAAGGAACTTACTACTAATATGAGGCAAGCAAACGATGAAGAATATGGAAGTATTCTGAAAGATATCAGAATTGGACTACTCACTGAAGCTGGCAAAAAAGCATTACAGAGTCGGCTGCTACATAATTTATTTCAAAAGGAAGAAATAGTTGCAGAGAAGATATACAAGAACATTGCAGAAAACAAAAGTGTCATCTGCTTAATGCCAACTCTACGTGAATGCTCAATATTCAATGAGGAGCTTTTGAAATTGGAAAAGGAAGATATCAGGAAATTGGAAGTAGTGGACAAAATTGAGGATGGAAGAATTACTGTCACATTAACAGGCACACTGAAAAATAAATTGGATTCACTAGAGAAGAACATTTCCAAAACAGCTGGATTAGAAAAAAATCTATATGTTTGCATGAACTGTAGAGTATTTTTAAGGAGAAATTTGGATGTTGAAAAAGGTTTAGTTAATGGAGCTATGGGAAGAGTTGTGGGTTTTATTAATTATCAGAAAAAAGATGGAATTGAATGTTTAAAAATAAAATTTGATCAGATAGAAGAAGTTAAAGACATTTGTCGTTGTTCAGTTCGTTTCATGCTTGTGAAAGACTTATATGTAGGTAGGAAGCAGTTTCCGTTTTCGCTAGCATATGCTGTAACTATTCACAAGTCTCAAGGATTGACTGTAGATTGTGCATTTGTGAACATTGGTTCAACTGTGTTCAAAGAAGGTATGGCATATGTTGCTTTGTCACGAGTGAAAACATTATCAGGTTTATTCATGATAGACTTTGATGATTCAAAAGTTAGTGCTGATACAAATTGTGTAAAGGAGTATAATAGATTAAGAAGAAGCTATGCTCCTCATTTAGGTCAGTATCCTGTGTTGGAGAAACGTGTAGTTTCTCGTAAAAGGAGAAATGAGAATATCTGTAATGAAGATGTAGAGAGGAGGAAAAAAAAGAGGAGTGATGTAATTGCAAGCAAAAAGAATAAGGAAAATGAAGAACAGGTTGTAGGATGTCATTTTGAAAATAGCTCTGGTGTCAACTGCTACGCTAATGTAGTGCTGAATGTTGCATTTTTTCTGGAAAGTTTACAAGAGCAGATAATAGTAAATCAGGGAAAAAGATTGTGTTCTGTGCTGAGTCTCCTTTTTCAAAAGCTGAGTAATGATAAAACTCAAATAGAAAGTGCTACTGAAATTAGAAAACTTTTAGATGTATGTTCAGGACGAACACAGTTTTCTCAAAATGTACAGCAAGACGCACAGGATTCTTGATGTATTTTCTTCAGGTACTGGAAGAAGAAGGGGTTCCCATTGAAAATTTATTTGGTCTCTCTTATAAATGGGAACATAGTTGTGAAAACTGTTATAATATATGTGGCTCTAATGTTGATAATGAAAGGTTTATTTATTTAACATTGCCAGAGAGTAAAACAGTCACTTTTGCTAAATTAGTTAAAGATGCTAATCATAGCATGCAATGCGGTGAGTGTAAATCTGACATGTTTTCAACGTTAATTTTAAAGGAATACGGACAGTATGTAATTTTAATGATGCAACGATGTAGAGCTGATGGTTCAAAATTGGATACTTTAATAAAGAAGTTTACAGGACAGCAATTATCAATTTCAGGAAAAACTTTTGTAACAGTTGCAATAATTTTCCATGATGGACCTACTGTAACTTCTGGTCATTACACAGTTTATCTTAAATGTGAAAAAGGCTGGACACTGTGTAATGATTCCCAATTGATTTTTAAGCAACGTTTGCCTTTTGATTTAGCAAATTCCTATCTAATCTTCCTGAAACCTAAATTTTAGAGAGATTTGGCAACATCTGGACAAAACAATTTTACCATTTTATTGGATTACCATTTGGAATTTACAAATAAAAAGATTTAACAAATTATCATTTGGCCTAATGGAAAGGTAACCAATTGTAATGTGGAATTTTTCCATTTTTTAAGGAAACTTTGGAAAACCAAAAATTTAGAAAAAATCGGTAACATCTGCACAATTTAAATTTTGGAATGTTATTGGATTGCCATTGGAAATTTATTCAAAAAAGATTTTTAAAATTACTATTTGGCCATGCGGAAAAGTAAACAATTCTATTGTGGACTTATTTAATTATTAATAAATCTTTCGGCAACCAAAATGTTACAGAGAATCGGTGAGATCTGTACAATTTAAACTTTAGATTTTTATTGGATTACCATTGGAAATTTAACCAAAAAAGAATTTTAAAATTACTATTTGGCCTAAAGGAAATGGAACCAGATGTATTGTGGAGTTATTTGAGATATATTATTGTGATTATACTTCTGAAACAAAAATATCAGACGGTATTTTAAAAAAGTAAGTATTGATATTAGATGATATTTTTTAAGAATATTATGCATTTCTATAAAGTTATGTTTATGCAAAAAGAGATTGTGGGCTTTTTTAAAACAATCTTTGAGATTGTTAATTTTTTTTTTGCCTGCTGTTAAATGATGAATGCAATTGCTTTCACAATTTATAGTGAAATGCAATATATTCTGAAAACAGCAAAAAAAAGGCAAAAATATTTTTTGAAAAATATGTAAATATGTGTACTGTATTATAAAATGTTTTATTAAATATTAATACTTTTTTCTTTTTTTTCAGATTGAGATAGAAAATTTTCGAAAACTAGAACCATTTTTAAAGCAATTAAAAAAAAATTTAAATGAATAAATATTTTTTTGAGTGGGTATGGTAAGTCAATAATATCATGGTCCCTTTTTTCCACTTCTCTACAATCACATTTTCAGTTTTTAATTGTAGTCTCTCAAGGACCTTGTAATGTGATAATTGATTTTTAGTGTTTTTTAAAAAAAAAAAAAAAAAATACGCGTACCGTACGCGTACGGTAAAAAAAAAATTTAAAAAAGTTTTTAAAAACATATATAAAAAATAGATGAAAGGTAAGGTTGGCTCTTAAAAGAGCCGTTGTGTTCATGCAGGGACAGAGGAAAGAAAGATTGGGAATATTAGATGGTACGACAAGTGTGCTGATCTATTTTATTGTTCACTAGGCAAATACTGGTCTCCCTATAAGTAATTAGATCATGACAAGTGGCGCACCGTACTTCAACCCTCGCAAACCGAGGGTTAATTTCCAGAGGACCAGAAAAAGGAGATGCTCCCCCCACAGATGAAGGGCTCACCTGACCTGCACAAGAAGGACTCGGCCCTGCAGATGATGGTCCAGGCTGAGCTGCTGTGGATGTGCTTGGTTGACTTACTGAAGGGTTACCTTCAGTAAGTCGAGCATGTGTCCTTCTGTGTACATCCTTAAGGTGTCTCATCATGGTGTGATTCCCAAAGGAATACTTCCTGTCAGGATTCCCTCTTGAAAGTACACGCTTACACAGCTTACAAGTCAATAAGGGTGCATTTACCTTTTGCTGGCCTTCTGGAAAAGAAAAATACTCCCATACGTAAGAGGTCTTTTGTTTCCTCGCTCTCTGCCTCAAGGTAGTGCTGCTAGCCTCACTCTCAGAAGAGCTCTGCTGTTCTGCCATCGTATCACAAAGACAACCCAGCTCCTTCTCCTAAGGGATCACAAGCAGAAATGAGGGGAATGGGTGTGGTGTAGGAGAGTTCTAGAACTGAAAGTAGTTTCTACCAATCAAAAGTTGTGTTATGAGTAACTACATATCTATTAAACTAGTATATGTGACTATTGGTGTATATAAGTGAGTATATGTGAGAGTGAGAGATTGAAAGAGTTCCTGTATGAATAAGTATATGTTTCTATAAGTGATTGTTTATAAGACTAAGTATGTGTAAGTTTCCGTAGAAGTAAGTGTGGTGGTGTGTGTATAACTGTATAAGCTAATAAATGTATGTTTGTTTCTTTATTAGCATGAGTGAGTATGTGTGAGTAACTCTATGGATGAGTGGCATTGTGTAACAGGATGTATAGGTGTATGAGTACATATGATGAGTGAGTGCATGTATGAGTGACTGTATAGGACTGTTGGTGAATGAGTGGATGTGTATGTGGTTCTTAGAATTACTTAAGAGGTTCTTGTAACTGGTATTGGTATGTCCATTGTTTTGAAAATTTTAGTCTCTATTTTTGAATGTGTGTATCAAAGGTTATATTAGGGGAAGAGGAGGTCTGCCACTCTATCACAAGGATGATGTCATCAGTGATGTCATCAGTGATGTCATTTGAGATGTCATCAGTGATGTCATGAGTGATGTCAGTGACCATGTCATGAGTGATGTAATATGTGACGTCATCAGTAGTGCATTGCGGGCGCGCGAGTTATAGTTAGCTGAACTAACTATAACGGGGGAATTTCATTGGTTTTTTACGAGTGAAATGTCCAGCTAACTATAACATGTGTGAAACCTTTGGTTTTTTCATTGAATTTCTAAGGTTTTTTAAATGCTAATTCCTAACTATAACGTGTATGAAACCCATGGTTTTTTCAGTGAATTTGCAAGGTTTTTTAAATGCTAATTCCTAACTATAACGTGTGTGAAACCCATGGTTTTTTCAGTGAATTTGCAAAGTTTTTTAAATGCTAATTCTTTTTTTTTTTTTTCAATTTTTTTAACATATTTTTATTTTAATTTTCTATCCTTTTTTAAAGACTATGGTTAAATTTTAAAAATTCTACAATATATATTTTTTTTTTACCATTTTTTTAAACTAAACAGGTAAGATTTATTAGTATAACATAGTGGGGTTTTTTCCCCCTTTTTTTTTTTTTTTATTATTTTTTTAACGTGCGCGTACGGTAAGCGCACGTCTTGCTTTCATAACGTTAGATTTCTACGCTGATTGCGTTCATTTACGCAATTTGCGTAGACGTACGTCACGCGCGCGCAGCGCGTAACGCGTACGCTGCACGCGCATGTTACGCGGAAGTGAAGGGGCGTGCCTGTTTTGCGCATGCGCGGGTGCGCGTGTCTTTTTTACGCGCATGCGTACTTTTACCGTAAGCGCTCCGTAAGCGTAACGTACGCGCACGGTGGGTCATGTGATCATGAAACACAACTTTTGATTGGTTGAAACTACTTTCAGTTCTAGAACTCTCCTACACCACACCCATTCCCCTCATTTCTGCTTGTGATCCCTTAGGAGAAGGAGCTGAGTTGTCTTTGTGATACGATGGCAGAACAGCAGAACTCTTCTGAGAGTGAGGCTAGCAGCACTACCTTGAGGCAGAGAAGGAGGAAACAAAAGAGCTCTTTCATATGGGAGTATTTTTCTTTTCCAGAGGGCAAGAAAAAGGTAAATGCACCCTTAGTGACTTGTAAGCTTTGTGGCCGTGTACTTTCAAGAGGGAATCCCAACAAGAAGTATTCCTTCGGGAATCACACCATGTTGAGACACCTTCAAGATGTACACGGTAGGACATTTGCTCGACATACTGAAGGTAACCCTTCAGTAAGTCAACCAAGCACATCCACAGCAGCTCAGCCTGGTCCATCATCTGCAGGGCCGATTCCATCTTCGGCAGGTCAGCTGAGCCCTTCATCTGTGGGGGGAGCATCTCCTTTTTCTCGTCCTCTGGAAATCAACCATCGGTTTGCGAGGGTTTTAGTTCGGTGCGCCACTTGTCATGATCTAATTGCTCATAGGGAGACCAGTGTTGCCCTAGTGAACACTTTAATAGATCAGCACATTTGTCGTAATGACTAATATTCCCATTCTTTCTTTCCTCTGTCCCTGCATGAACACAACGGCTCTTTTAAGAGCCAACCTTACCTTTCAACTTTTTTTTATATATTTTTTTAAATTTTTTTTTTTTTTTTTTTACCGTACGCGTACGGTACGCGTAATTTATTTTTTTTTTTTTAAAAAACACTAAAAATCAATTATCACATTACAAGGTCATTGAGAGACTACAATGATAAACTGAAAATGTGATTGTGGAGAAGTGGAAAAAAGGGACCATGAAATTTTTGACTTACCATACCCACTCAAAAAATTATTTATTAATTTAAATTTAATTTTAATTGCTTTAAAAATGGTTCAAGTTTTCGAAAATTTTCTATCTCAATCTGAAAAAAAATAAAAAAGTATTAATATTTAATAAAACATTTTATAATACAGTACACATATTTACATATTTTTCAAAACATTTTTTTGCCTTTTTTTGCTGTTTTCAGAATATATTGCATTTCACTATAAATTGTGAAAGCAATTGCATTCATCATTTAACAGCGGGCAAAAAAAAAATAACAATCTCAAAGATTGTTTTAAAAAAGCCCAGAATCTCTTTTTACTTAAACATAACATTATAGAAATGCATAATATTCTTAAAAAATATCATCTAATATCAATACTTATTTCTTTAAAATACCGTCTGACATTTTTGTTTCAGAAGTATAATCACAAAAATATATCTCAAATAACTCCCCAATACATCTGGTTCCATTTCCTTTAGGCCAAATAGTAATTTTAAAATTCTTTTTTGATTAAATTTCCAATGTTAATCCAATAAAATTCTAAAGTTTAAATTGTACAGATCTCACCGATTCTCTGTAACATTTTGGTTTCCAAAAGATTAATTGATAATTAAATAAGTCCATAATACAATTGTTTACCTTTCCTCATGGCCAAATAGTAATTTTAAAAATCTTTTTTGAATAAATTTCCAATGGCAATCCAATAACATTCCAAAATTTAAATTGTGCAGATGTTACCGATTTTGTCTAAATTTTTGGTTTTCCAAAGTTTCATTAAAAATTTAAAAAGTCCACATTACAATTGGTTACCTTTCCATTAGGCCAAAAGATAATTTGTAAAATCATTTTTTTTGCAAATTCCTTTGGTAATCCAATAAAATGGTAAAATTGTTTTGTACAGATCTTGCCAAGTCTCTCTAAAATTTAGGTTTCAGGAAGATTAGATAGGAATTTGCTAAATCAAAAGGCAAACGTTGCTTGAAAATCAATTGGGAATCATTACACAGTGTCCAGCCTTTTTCACATTTAAGATAAACTGTGTAATGTCCAGAAGTAACAGTAGGTCCTTCATGGAAAATTATTGCAACTGTTACAAAAGTTTTTCCTGAAATTGATAATTGCTGTCCTGTATACTTCTTTATTAAAGTATCCAATTTTGAACCATCAGCTTTACATCGTTGCATCATTAAAATTACATACTGTCCGTATTCCTTTAAAATTAACGTTGAAAACATTTCAGATTGACACTCACCGCATTCCATGCTATGATTAGCATCTTTAACTAATTTAGCAAAAGTGACTGTTTTACTTTCTGGCAATGTTAAATAAATAAACCTTTCAGAATCAACATTAGAGCCACATGTATTGTAACAGTTTTCACAACTATGTTCCCATTTATAAGAGACACCAAATATATTTTCAATGGGAACCCCTTCTTCTTCCAGTACCTGAAGAAAAAACATCAAGAATTCCTGTGCGTCTTGCTGTACATTTTGAGAAAACTGTGTTCGTCCTGAACTTACATCTAAAAGTTTTCTAATTTCAGTAGCACTTTCTATTTGAGTTTTATCATTACTCAGCTTTTGAAAAAGGAGACTCAACTCAGTACAGAATCTTTTTCTCTGATTTACTATTATCTGCTCTTGCACACTTTCCAGATAAAATGCAACATTCAGCACTACATTAGCGTAGCAGTTGACACCAGAGCTATTTTCAAAATGACATCCTACAACCTCTTCTTCATTTTCCTTTTTCTTTTTGCTTGCAATTACATCACTCCTCTTTATTTTCCTCCTCTCTACATCTTCATTACAGATATTCTCATTTCTCCTTTTACGAGAAACTACACGTTTCTCCAACACAGGATACTGACCTAAATGAGGAGCATAGGTTCTTCTTAATCTATTATACTCCTTTACACAATTTGTATCAGCACTAACTTTTGAGTCATCAAAGTCTATCATGAATAAACCAGATAATGTTTTCACTCGTGACAAAGCTACATAAGCCATACCTTCTTTGAACACAGTTGAACCAATGTTCACAAAAGCACAATCTACAGTCAATCCTTGAAACTTGTGAATAGTTACAGCATATGCTAGAGAAAACGGAAACTGCTTCCTACGTACATATAAGTCTTTCACAAGCATGAAACGAACTGAACAACGACAAATATCTTTAACTTCTTCTATCTGATCAAATTTTATTTTTAAACATTCAATTCCATCTTTTTTCTGATAATTAATAAAACCCACAACTCTTCCCATAGCTCCATTAACTAAACCTTTTTCAACATCCAAATTTCTCCTTAAAAATACTCTACAGTTCATGCAAACATATAGATTTTTTTCTAATCCAGCTGTTTTGGAAATGTTCTTCTCTAGTGAATCCAATTTATTTTTCAGTGTGCCTGTTAATGTGATAGTAATTCTTCCATCCTCAATTTTGTCCACTGCTTCCAATTTCCTGATATCTTCCTTTTCCAATTTTAAAAGCTCCTCATTGAATATTGAGCATTCACGTAGAGTTGGCATTAAGCAGATGACACTTTTCTTTTCTGCAATGTTCTTGTATATCTTCTCTGCAACTATTTCTTCCTTTGGAAATAAATTATGTAGCAGCCGACTCTGTAATACTTTTTTGCCAACTTCTGTGAGTAGTCCAATCCTGATATCTTTCAGAATACTTCCATATTCTTCATCGTTTGCTTGCCTCATATTAGTAGTAAGTTCCTTGTACTCAAAGAAGGACCAAATATTTGCATTACCGATGCTTCCCAATGACTTCTTTGTGTCTTCATGTGTCACAGTATTAAACACTGGTTGTCCTTTAACTGGAGTAAGTTGTAGAAGATCCCCAAAAACTATGACATGTTTTCCACCAAATAACACGTCATAGTCTGTCCTTAGAATTTGCTGCATTCTTAAATGCACAAAGGCAAGCATTAAGTTTGATACCATGCTCACCTCATCAATAATGAGAACTTGCATCTTCTTCAATACTCTTGAAACTTCCAAGCATGCCTCTCCAGTTAGCTTGTTGTATTGTATTTTGTTCTCATGCTCCACTGGTAACATTAGCAAACGATGTAAGGTGATTCCTTTTATGTTATATGCTGCTAACCCAGTTGGAGCAGTAACCACACAAGACAAAGTAGAATCCGTTTTTTGCTGTAGGTAGCTTCTGATGACTTTTATTAGGAAACTTTTTCCAGTTCCAGCTTGTCCGCTTACATACATCCTGATTGGATGAAATGATGTGCATGAGCACTCTTTTTTTTCATGTAGAAATCCGTGATCAATTTTGTTTCTGATCTCTTCATAAATTTGTTGCTGCTCTTCATTCAGTTGTCTTTCCAAATTTTGTAAGTCTATAAATTCTTCTTGAGCTTGATTCATAGCCGTTTCCACTTCATTCATGGCTATTGATGCTTCATTTTCAACGATTGGTTGTCCTAGGGGATCTTGACTGAGTGTTCCTGAACTTTGGCTGTCTTGAGAACTGTCTATAGCTACTTCTGCTGCAATTGTAGTTTCCTGTTCAATTTCTTCATTTAACATTTGCAGATAAGTTGTGAATGTACTGCATTGTATGCTGTCTTTGCAAGCATTAAATGAATCTTCATAGCTTTGAAATACTCCCAGTATTTCATCCTCTGTACGCCATGGTTTAAACAGCTGTAAAAGAGCCAAGTAGTAAAATTCCTTTTTGTCAGTAGTGTCGCAACTCAGCTTCCTGTGATTTATCAAACTTCCTTTTGTTTGCTTCACCAAACATCCTTCCTCATGAATGACTTTATATTTTCCATTGTTGATGTCTTCTGCGGCTTTCCGTGAATAAATGTAGTTCTGCAGCACTTCATAGAGACACATGTTCTCCAGATGATGACTTCTCTTGGGATAATATGTGTCCAACATGTTTGATTTCAAAATATCTGTACTTTCTGGGTCATTCTCGGCCAAATATTCAATTTCTCCAACAGATTTCAGTACCCGATTTCTCATTGCTGCAAGGCCTAAACTTGCCCAAATTATTCTTCTTGATTTCGAGTAGAGACTTGCAGAAGATAACCTATCTGAACATTCGTAGGATCCAATTTCTCGATGCGATAACATCTTTAAACTGAAACTGTACAGCTTCTTACTGACAGTCTTCTCGTGAGAAATCTCTTCCCACATTTCTTTCAATTCAGTTTTTTCAGATTTAGTAATGTAAGACGTTACATATCGAGCAACAGCAATGGAATTGTCAGCTACATACTGTATATCCATGTTAGCATTCCACATGGATAAAATGACTGGGTTGTAGTCATTTATATTTTTTGATTCTTCTTTTCTTTTTAGGTTGTAGGTATTCTTAGGTGATTTTCTTGTGATAGTATGTCTCACAGATGACATAAAACTGTTTACTCTTCCATTTGAAAGAACAGGTCTAGGAAATCCAAATCGACATTTAGTGTAGTATTTATCTTTGCTCTTGTATTTCCGTCGACAGTATTTTCCACACCGATGACTTTGGAAACGTAAAACTTGCTCCTTTAACTTTTTCTCTTCTGTGCTTTTTGGTATAGCACATGTTGCATATTCTTCAATGTAAGATAACACTGCTTCATCAGTATCTGTTCCAAACTTTGGGGCATCCTTGATCCACAACAGCATATGAATATGAGGAGCACCTCTTGCCTGGTACTCTTTTCTCCAAAAGAAATCCACTACTTCTCCTAGAGGTGGATTTTTTTTATTGCAGATGAAGGACATCATAGCCTCAAATCTATGATTGAAATATCTGCAAACATTAACCAGATCCAATGAGCACAGTTCTCCTGCTGTCTTGTATTCGATGTTTTTAATGTTTGAATTTGCCTCTCGTAGAAAATCCAGTAAATCATCCCAAGCGTACTCAGCACAGCTTAGGGTAAGGAACCATGTTGGTGTTCCTAAATTTCGTAACATGCATTTTAATTCACCATGGCGTCGGTACCAATATTCATTTGTCCCACGCTGACAAGCCATCAGATTGATCAGTTGTGTTTCCAAATGATCATCTCGGTGCTGCACTTTCTCCATAAAATCCTTAGCAGACACATTTTGTAAATGTACTCCACTTTTTAAAATGTGATTTACTGCATAAGATAGTGCAGACAAGTCGCTTTCAAATAAAAGATGGAACAAATAAGGAATACTTTGTCGAAATCTGGGATCTTCTGCATATAGTGTTGTAGTCCGATACTCAGAAGCTGGAATCTGTTCTGGACGTTCATCGTATCGTCCTCCTTTTCCATTAGGAAACAGCTGGGGAAAACATCGAGCTTCCAAGCTCTCCTCCCATACACTCACGGGAGTTCCTTTTGCTTTCTTCATCTGAAACAGATCAATATTGTCTCCCATAACTTCTTTTGAATGAAGAGGATGTATGCTAAAATGTTCATAAATTTCTTCTTCCTTTGACTTGTCCACTTTTTCAATTTGTCCAGTTGGTGTTTCTGTGTCTTCTTGTAAATCTTCTTCTTCTTCTTCTATATAAATTGATTCATACCATTTGTTATTCCTTTTCAAATACAAATTTGCTCTTTGTACTTTCCGTACATCTACCAGCTCCTGCCAAATCTTCTTATTCTCTGTAGGTACACCATTAACCAGAATAACTAATGGTTCAGTTTCCAAAGTATCTGCATCAATAGTTTCCATATTTTTTTTCAAATCCAAGGGCAAATACACCACTCTACCTTTTAAACCTCTCAGTAAATCTGAAGGAGGTAATTTACCAGTTTTGGGCTCCATACGTACTATGGTCTGGAACGGATGAACACATTGAATAAGTATAGACTCATATGAATTTAATTCAGAAAGTTCGGCAGGAATAACATACAATTCTAAATTATTATGTACAGCTCTGGTTGGCATTCTATTTTCCTCTAACTTGTTGTAACAGTATTTACAAATACGCTGATCTTCACCCAATTCAAAACAATTTTCAAGAAATATATATGTGGCAAAATCCTTCCACTTATAATTATCTTCATTTTCACTCTTTCTGTAGAGATCAACATTCCTAGTTTGTTTTCTATAATGAGTTCTGCGGCAACAAATACAAGTTATATTTGGTCTTTCATTAGAGATTATTGCAAATTTTGTTATGTGATCATTAAATGTTTTACTTACAGAGGGTTCTACATTCTCTTCCACTTCTTCCTCATTTACTGTGTCCTTTTCTGCACTGTCTTGTTCAGGACCAAAGTAACAAAACTGAATTTCATCAACAACCTTCTCTACATCTGATACCGATCCACGGAACAGAGCCCTATTCAATTCATCTAACTTTATTGCTGGACTTTTAGCAAAATACAACCGTCTCACAAACTTTCTCATTTCAGTATGATGAACAGCCAGCATCCTAAAATGATGGAAAACACTATTACACACTTTTCTAGATAGACAAGCCAGAGAATGACCCTGCAAACCAGTATTCTCTCTCACTCTGCATGGATCTAGACTTTGAAGCACCTTAATCTTCTGTTTTACACTTTTTTTACTATATTCTCTTAGAAACTCATGAAATTTATCAATAGATTCCTGACACACAGTGCAAATACTACTACAATTCGAAGTGTACACTGGGGCTTTAGGACGTCTCCCCATAGCCTCATCCGCCATCACTTGTACCTCATCTCTTGGAACCATTATCTCCTTCTCCATTATGCAACCATTTTTCACTTCATAAGCACGACCTCTGGTGTCAACTGCATGCAGCAAACTATTACTTTGAAAATAACTCTCTTCATTAAAAAAAGGTTCACTACTTGAACTATGCATCCATTCTCCTAAAAACACTTTACAAAAGTTTGTTCTGTTCACTACTCTTTTCCTTTTGCTTTGTGATTTCAGTACATTAACCATTTTATCTAATGTACGCATCCTATTCAAAATTAAAATGAATGGTTTCCTTTTTAATTCTAATGCCTTTGCTGCAATGGCTTCAATTTCTTTTTTTCTCTTGTAATATTTTGCCTTTTGCTTATATTTCCTCACATCCTTTATCAAATTGGACATAACTCTTCTCTGAAACATTTTTCTACGTATCTCTTTAAACGCTGTTTTTCTGTTTAAGTTAATCTTTATTGTTGCAGAAGGTATATTTGCATTAACTAAATTCTCAATTTTTTCCTGTTCTTTTCTATTGAAAACATTCTTTCCAGTACAGACATTTTGTACATTTTTCCTTTTTTTGAAGATGTTCTTTAAAAAATCTTTTGTCTGCTTACCAGAAGATTTTCTCTTTTTCCCAACATGAGCATCTCCAACTAACTTAGGTCCTCCAGTTGTCTTCAAATATAGGTTTTTTTTGTGGTCTTTCTTTAGTCTGGATTTTGTAGGCATCTTAAATTTTGTTCACTGCTCTTCAGCAATACCTGAAAAAAACAAAAAAAAAATTCTTTATTTTATTTAAATATATTACTACATTTTTTATGATCTTTTCAAATTTTAAAATACTATAAACCCCTTTCCTATAAATGAAAATCACAATAACACCTTCACAAATTAAATATCTAAAAACAATTCCTGTGTGCACACAGAGTCATGCTTTGAAATTAGGCAGAAAACGAAATTTCTTTGCCAATTGCCAAGCATACTTTCTACTACTTTTTTGGCAAGTGATAAGTACTTTTACAGTCTGACACATTATGAATCCACTTTTTAGATTCTTAAAAAAGCACATGTCCAAACAACATTTTCAGACCAGCAACATGTGTAACCTGGGTGACTGAGTACACTCCAGCAAGGGCAACCAGCCTTAGTGATGCAGAATGTATTTGCATTACTGACTGCAACCTCAAACCCCACTCGGTTGTGAATACTGTGCATGATTCCACAGGATAAGCAGCTGGTTGTGTGCTAAGAGTCTGCTTCTGCATAAAAAAATAACACCCCCTTTCCATCTAATGCAAATGTAAAATCACCAGAGCAATACCAAACACCTTTCTCTGACGAGCAACATGTGTAACCTGGGTGACTGACTACACTCCAGCAAGGGCAACCAGCGTTAGTGATGCTGAATATATTTGCATTACTAAGTGCAACCTCAAACCCCACTCGGTTGTGAATACTGTGCATGATTCCACAGGATAAGCAGCTGGGTGTGTGCTAAGAGTCTGCTTCTGCATAAAAAAATAGCTCCCCCTTTCCATCTAATGCAAATGTAAAATCACCAGAGCAATACCAAACACCTTTCTGAGACCAGCAACATGTGTAACCTGGGTGACTGACTACACTCCAGCAAGGGCAACCAGCCTTACTGATGCTGAATGTATTTGCATTACTGACTGAAAACTCAAACCCCACTCAGTTGTCATTACTATGCATGATTCCACAGGATAAGCAGCTGGCTGTGTGCTAAGAGTCTGCTTCTGCACAAAAAAATGGCTCCCCCTTTACATCTAATGCAAATTTAAAATCACCAGAGCAATACGCAATAAATCTCTGCCTGTAATTCCTATTTGCACACAGAGTCATGTTTTCATATTAGTCACAAAACGAAATTTCTTTGCCAATTTGAAAGCACACTTACTACTCTTTTTTTTGGCAAGTGATAAGTACTTTTACAGACTGACACATTATGAATCCACTTTTCAGATTCTGATAAAAGCACATGTCCAAACTGCTTTTTCAGACCAGCACCATGTGTAACCTGGGTGACTGACTACACTCCAGCAAGGGCAACCAGCCTTAGTGATGCTGAATGTATTTGCATTACTGACTGAAACCTCAAACCCCACTCGGTTGTGAATACTGTGCATGATTCCACAGGATAAGCAGCTGGGTGTGTGCTAAGAGTCTGCTTCTGCACAAAAAAATGGCTCCCCCTTTTCATCTAATGCAAATGTAAAATCACCAGAGCAATACGCAATAAATCTCTGCCTGTAATTCCTATTTACACACAGAGTCATGTTTTCACATTAGTCACAAAACGAAATTTCTTTGCCAATTTGAAAGCACACTTACTACTCTTTTTTTTGGCAAGTGATAAACACTTTTACAGACTGACACATTATGAATCCACTTTTCAGATTCTGATAAAAGCACATGTCCAAACTACTTTTTCAGACCAGCACCATGTGTAACCTGGGTGACTGACTACACTCCAGCAAGGGCAACCAGCCTTAGTGATGCTGAATGTATTTGCATTACTGACTGAAACCTCAAACCCCACTCGGTTGTGAATACTATGCATGATTCCACAGGATAAGCAGCTGGCTGTGTGCTAAGAGTCTGCTTCTGCACAAAAAAATGGCTCCTCCTTTACATCTAATGCAAATTTAAAATCACCAGAGCAATACGCAATAAATCTCTGCCTGTAATTCCTATTTGCACACAGAGTCATGTTTTCATATTAGTCACAAAACGAAATTTCTTTGCCAATTTGAAAGCACACTTACTACTCTTTTTTTTGGCAAGTGATAAGTACTTTTACAGACTGACACATTATGAATCCACTTTTCAGATTCTGATAAAAGCACATGTCCAAACTGCTTTTTCAGACCAGCACCATGTGTAACCTGGGTGACTGACTACACTCCAGCAAGGGCAACCAGCCTTAGTGATGCTGAATGTATTTGCATTACTGACTGAAACCTCAAACCCCACTCGGTTGTGAATACTATGCATGATTCCACAGGATAAGCAGCTGGTTGTGTGCTAAGAGTCTGCTTCTGCATAAAAAAATAACACCCCCTTTCCATCTAATGCAAATGTAAAATCACCAGAGCAATACCAAACAGCTTTCTCTGACCAGCACCATGTGTAACCTGGGTGACTGACTACACTCCAGCAAGGGCAACCAGCCTTAGTGATGCTGAATGTATTTGCATTACTGACTGCAACCTCAAACCCCACTCGGTTGTGAATACTGTGCATGATTCCACAGGATAAGCAGCTGGCTGTGTGCTAAGAGTCTGCTTCTGCATAAAAAAATACCTCCCCCTTTCCATCTAATGCAAATGTAAAATCACCAGAGCAATACGCAATAAATCTCTGCCTGTAATTCCTATTTACACACAGAGTCATGTTTTCACATTAGTCACAAAACGAAATTTCTTTGCCAATTTGAAAGCACACTTACTACTCTTATTTTTGGCAAGTGATAAACACTTTTACAGACTGACACATTATGAATCCACTTTTCAGATTCTGATAAAAGCACATGTCCAAACTGCTTTTTGAGACCAGCACCATGTGTAACCTGGGTGACTGACTACACTCCAGCAAGGGCAACCAGCCTTAGTGATGCTGAATGTATTTGCATTACTGACTGAAACCTCAAACCCCACTCGGTTGTGAATACTATGCATGATTCCACAGGATAAGCAGCTGGCTGTGTGCTAAGAGTCTGCTTCTGCACAAAAAAATGGCTCCCCCTTTACATCTAATGCAAATGTAAAATCACCAGAGCAATACGCAATAAATCTCTGCCTGTAATTCCTATTTGCACACAGAGTCATGTTTTCATATTAGTCACAAAACGAAATTTCTTTGCCAATTTGAAAGCACACTTACTACTCTTTTTTTTGGCAAGTGATAAGTACTTTTACAGTCTGACACATTTTGAATCCACTTTTCAGATTCTTAAAAAAGCACATGTCCAAACAGCTTTTTCAGACCAGCAACATGTGTAACCTGGGTGACTGACTACACTCCAGCAAGGGCAACCAGCCTTAGTGATGCTGAATGTATTTGCATTATTGACTGCAACCTCAAACCCCACTCGGTTGTGAATGCTGTGCATGATTCCACAGGATAAGCAGCTGGGTGTGTGCTAAGAGTCTGCTTCTGCACAAAAAAATGGCTCCCCCTTTCCATCTAATGCAAATGTAAAATCACCAGAGCAATACGCAATAAATCTCTGCCTGTAATTCCTATTTACACACAGAGTCATGTTTTCACATTAGTCACAAAACGAAATTTCTTTGCCAATTTGAAAGCACACTTACTACTCTTTTTTTTGGCAAGTGATAAACACTTTTACAGACTGACACATTATGAATCCACTTTTCAGATTCTGATAAAAGCACATGTCCAAACTGCTTTTTCAGACCAGCACCATGTGTAACCTGGGTGACTGACTACACTCCAGCAAGGGCAACCAGCCTTAGTGATGCTGAATGTATTTGCATTACTGACTGAAACCTCAAACCCCACTCGGTTGTGAATACTATGCATGATTCCACAGGATAAGCAGCTGGCTGTGTACTAAGAGTCTGCTTCTGCATAAAAAAATACCTCCCCCTTTCCATCTAATGCAAATGTAAAATCACCAGAGCAATAAGCAATAAATCTCTGCCTGTAATTCCTATTTACACACAGAGTCAAGTTTTCACATTAGTCACAAAACGAAATTTCTTTGCCAATTTGAAAGCACACTTACTACTCTTATTTTTGGCAAGTGATAAACACTTTTACAGACTGACACATTATGAATCCACTTTTCAGATTCTGATAAAAGCACATGTCCAAACTGCTTTTTGAGACCAGCACCATGTGTAACCTGGGTGACTGACTACACTCCAGCAAGGGCAACCAGCCTTAGTGATGCTGAATGTATTTGCATTACTGACTGAAACCTCAAACCCCACTCGGTTGTGAATACTATGCATGATTCCACAGGATAAGCAGCTGGCTGTGTGCTAAGAGTCTGCTTCTGCATACAAAAAAATGGCTCCCCCTTTACATCTAATGCAAATGTAAAATCACCAGAGCAATACGCAATAAATCTCTGCCTGTAATTCCTATTTGCACACAGAGTCATGTTTTCATATTAGTCACAAAACGAAATTTCTTTGCCAATTTGAAAGCACACTTACTACTCTTTTTTTTGGCAAGTGATAAACACTTTTACAGACTGACACATTTTGAATCCACTTTTCAAATTCTGAAAACAGCACATGTCCAAACTGCTTTTTCAGACCAGCACCATGTGTAACCTGGGTGACTGACTACACTCCAGCAAGGGCAACCAGCCTTAGTGATGCTGAATGTATTTGCATTACTGACTGAAACCTCAAACCCCACTCGGTTGTGAATACTATGCATGATTCCACAGGATAAGCAGCTGGCTGTGTGCTAAGAGTCTGCTTCTGCACAAAAAAATGGCTCCCCCTTTACATCTAATGCAAATTTAAAATCACCAGAGCAATACGCAATAAATCTCTGCCTGTAATTCCTATTTGCACACAGAGTCATGTTTTCATATTAGTCACAAAACGAAATTTCTTTGCCAATTTGAAAGCACACTTACTACTCTTTTTTTTGGCAAGTGATAAACACTTTTACAGACTGACACATTATGAATCCACTTTTCAGATTCTGATAAAAGCACATGTCCAAACTACTTTTTCAGACCAGCACCATGTGTAACCTGGGTGACTGACTACACTCCAGCAAGGGCAACCAGCCTTAGTGATGCTGAATGTATTTGCATTACTAACTGAAACCTCAAACCCCACTCGGTTGTGAATACTATCCATGATTCCACAGGATAAGCAGCTGGCTGTGTGCTAAGAGTCTGCTTCTGCATAAAAAAATACCTCCCCCTTTCCATCTAATGCAAATGTAAAATCACCAGAGCAATACCAAACAGCTTTCTGAGACCAGCAACATGTGTAACCTGGGTGACTCACTACACTCCAGCAAGGGCAGCCAGCCTTACTGATGCTGAATGTATTTGCATTACTGAGTGCAACCTCAAACCCTTAAAGTATTCCTTATTTTTACCAGTACACCTTAATTTATCGTGAAAACATAGTCCATATTATTTTACATGTTCCTCACATTTAAATTTCTCCCAAAACAGAAAATAATAAACACAACTTCAACAAAAGGAATTCCAATTCTATTATTCATTTCTTAATTTACCATATACATCCCCTCTCAAACTCTAAACTCACCTTTAAAATTAGTTAGTTGTGAAAGAAATGTGGCACTCAAACAGCAAATTATCAGAGCCAGGATCTCTGTTCTGTACACCTCTCTCCTCTCAGCAGAACCAGATAATGGCAAACTTTCCCTCTCTTTTTCCACACATATACATGTTAATTTCAAATCTCAGTGCTTCCCCCTTTTTTTCAAATGTAATCACACATTTCTATTGGTTGAAAACCAACCCTTTTCCAAAAGTACCCTTCCCCCAACTTGACTTCTGCCTAGTACCCTTCCCCCAACTTGACTTCTGCCTGCTACCATAGCAACAGCTCATGGAACACTGCTGTGTGGAGTTAGGTCAGAAGTTCGCCACACAATGTTTCATTTTCAAAGAGCAGGAGTGCTTGACTTTTCAAACCTAACAGCAAATCCATAGTACTGTTCTTTGGTAACACATTTTTCTGTACCAATACAAAACATGCTTCTATAAATTTACACATACAGCCTAGTTTTTATTCTAGAATGGTATGAAACAGCCAATCAGTTCTTTTTTTTATAAAAAAAATATGTATGCCTCCATTTCCAAACTGTCTTTCATTTCTTTTTACCATTCTACTGAATTACACCTCCTGAGTGCATCCAGTTCTCCTTTGAAGATGTTCACAGTGTGGATTGTAGGGCACAGCTATGTCTTCTGGAGTGAAAAGTATGCAGAGAAAACAGATATGGTGAGAGACCTTGCTTTGCCAAATGTAGACATTAAATGGATTGGTCAGAGAGGGTTAAAGTGGCACCAATTGATGCCATTGGTGAAATCCTTCATGCAAATCCAACACCCTGACCTCATAATACTGCACTGTGGTGGCAATGACCTAGGCACTTTGACTGGGGTAGGTCTGGAAATGCTTATGAAGGAGACCTTTGCACAACTGTTTTCACTTTTCCCTAAAACTGCCTTTGTGTTTTCTAACATATGCCAAAGGCAAAAATGGAACTGGTCCAATCATTTTTGTCCACAGATTGACAAAGCAAGAAAGCACGTCAACAAATCTGTTTCTGCTTTCCTCCGTGACTATGGTATGGGTTCCATTTACCACAACAACTTGCGTTACGACATGCAAGACATTTATAGAGGAGATGGTGTACACTTCACTGATGAAGGGAACAGAGTCTTCCTCTTGAACATTAGACTCTGCATCGGTACTTACTTGTAGGTACCACTAAAAAAACACTTAATAAACACAACGGCTCTTTTTAGAGCCCCCTAATATCTAAACACTTAAATCTGCATTTCATTTCTTTTTTTTTTTTTTTTTTACCGTACGCGTACGGTGAGCTTACCGTACGCGTACCCCGCGATTTTTTTTAAAAATCAATAAATGTTTTTTTTGTACTTTTCTGTCCTTCTTTGACCCCCTTACAAATGTTAGGGGGTCTGTAACTCTCTTCCTTGCCCCCTTTTCAAGTTATCACCCTTTTTTTTCTGAGTGAAATACACAAAATGGCGGCCGCCGCTTCCTGGTTTCGACCGATTCGAATGTTTACTAAGATCTAACAGCCAATCAGAATCGCGCTTGCGCACGCCACCGTACGCGTACGGTAAGCGCACCGTAAGCGCACCGTAAGCTGGCTCAGATATATATATTGATTTAAAGGCTATTTTCTCAGGAACTACTGAACAGATTTACACCAGACCTACAAAAGGCACTTCCTTGACCTGAGGACTACCTCTCTGCCAAATTTCAAGTAACTCTGTTCAGCCGTTCGGGCTGTAGCTGTGTCTAAAGGTCCTATGGAAAAATGCATGGGAAAAACGCGTTTTGGGACCCCCCTTTTATCTCAGCCCCCGCTTGACGAATCCCCCCGAGACTTTCAGGGTAGGAGCGGAGCGTAGCGCCCCACCTATTTTGAAAATTTCGCGAGGATTCGTCGACCGGCGCCAAAGTTATTCCAAATAGAATGTTGCGGATTTCCTATGGAAACCGGGTCCTAACTATAACTACCTACTGGCGACCGCCAGTAGGTAATATATCTATATATATATATTATCTACTGGCGGTCGCCAGTAGATAGTTATAGTTAGGACCCTCTTTCCATAGGAAATCCGCAACATTCTATTTGGAATAACTTTGGCGCCGGTCGACGAATCCTCGCGAAATTTTCAAAATAGGTGGGGCGCTACGCTCCGCTCCTACCCTGAAAGTCTCGGGGGGATTCGTCAAGCGGGGGCTGAGATAAAAGGGGGTCCCAAAACGCATTTTTCCATAGGACCTTTAGACACAGCTACAGCCCGAACGGCTGAACAGAGTTACTTGAAATTTGGCAGAGAGGTAGTCCTCAGGTCAAGGAAGTGCCTTTTGTAGGTCTGGTGTAAATCTGTTCAGTAGTTCCTGAGAAAATAGCCTTTAAATCAATATATATATCTGAGCCAGCTTACGGTGCGCTTACCGTGCGCTTACGGTAAGCTTACCGTACGCGTACGGTGCCGTGCGCGAGCGCGATTCTGATTGGCTGTTAGATCTTAGTAAACATTCGAATCGTTCGAAACCAGGAAGCGACGTCCGCCATTTTCTCTCTCGCACTCTGACGGGGAGAGGAAAAACAAAGGCCAAAAACATGTAAAGGGAGTGTTTAGACGGATGTATGACGTTACAACGCACACTTTTACAACGCATGCACTTACAACGCATTTTTTACAACGCACAATCCATTTCAACGCATGACATTACAACGCAGGACACTACAACGCATTTTTAAAAACTACCTTTACAACGCATTTCCATTACAACGCATACTACCTTTACAACGCATACCATTACAACGCATAATATTAAATTGCATTTAAGGTAAGTATTAGATAGTATAGGGGTAAAAATTACTATTCTAACTCCAGGGGGTGCAACAGTAGGGTAAGTGTTGGATAGTATAGGGGTAAAAATTACTATTCTAACTCCAGGGGGTGCAACAGTAGGGTAAGTGTTGGATAGTATAGGGGTAAAAATTACTATTCTAACTCCAGGGGGTGCAACAGTAGGGTAAGTGTTGGATAGTATAGGGGTAAAAATTACTATTCTAACTCCAGGGGGTGCAACAGTAGGGTAAGTGTTGGATAGTATAGGGGTAAAAATTACTATTCTAACTCCAGGGGGTGCAACAGTAGGGTAAGTGTTGGATAGTATAGGGGTAAAAATTACTATTCTAACTCCAGGGGGTGCAACAGTAGGGTAAGTGTTGGATAGTATAGGGGTAAAAATTACTATTCTAACTCCAGGGGGTGCAACAGTAGGGTAAGTGTTGGATAGTATAGGGGTAAAAATTACTATTCTAACTCCAGGGGGTGCAACAGTAGGGTAAGTGTTGGATAGTTTAGGGGTAAAAATTACTATTCTAACTCCAGGGGGTGCAACAGTAGGGTAAGTGTTGGATAGTTTAGGGGTAAAAATTACTATATTATGCATTGTAATGGTATGCGTTGTAATGGTAGTATGCGTTGTAATGGAATGCGTTGTAAAGGTAGTTTTTAAAAATGCGTTGTAGTGTCCTGCGTTGTAATGTCATGCGTTGTAATGGATTGTGCGTTGTAAAAAATGCGTTGTAAGTGTAGTGCGTTGTAAAAGTTGCGTTGTAAAGGTTGTTCCCCCAAACAGCTCCTAACCACCTAGCTTTGATGTATGTGTCCCCAAAGTACCCCCAAGGCCAAAAAATATTTTTTATCTTTTTATGGAAAATCGCCGATTACGCTTACCGTACGCGTACGGTAAAAAATAAATAAAAAAAAATAATTATCCACAGTCTCCCTACCCCGTGTGCAAATGGCGCCCGTAGGGCACCGTTTGCGCATTGCATATAGATTATAGCAAAAATATAAAAGCTTACCTTTCACAACGAAGCGCATAATATGTCCTCCATGTGCGCACGGTGCGCGAAGCGCATCGTGCGTACATGGCCCATCCACGGCACTAACTGTGTAAAGTGGGCGCGCGGTGCGCGAAGCGCACCGCGTGCTCACTGTGCGTGCACGGTGCGCGAAGCGCACCGTGCGCGCACGGAACGAACTGCGTTAAGTGGGCGCGCACGCCACGAATGGCGTAAAGTAACTTAGCATTTAAAAAACCGTACAAATTCACTGAAAAAACCATAGGTTTCACACACGTTATAGTTAGGAATTAGCATTTAAAAAACCTTGCAAATTCAGTGAAAAAACCATAGGTTTCACACATGTTATAGTTAGCTGGACATTTTACTGATAAAAAACCAATGAAATTCCCCCGTTATAGTTAGTGCAGGCAACTATAACTCACGCGACCGCAATCCTCTGCTGATGACATATGTGTCTTTATGAAAAAAAAATATTTGTAATATATGTATAGCTAAAATTTATTGGAAGAAGACATGGGCAAATAAGTGTCTAAATACAGTATTAGCATCAGCAGAGGATTGCGGTCGCGTGAGTTATAGTTGCCTGCACTAACTATAACGGGGGAATTTCATTGGTTTTTTATCAGTAAAATGTCCAGCTAACTATAACATGTGTGAAACCTATGGTTTTTTCACTGAATATATATATATATAAATACAAAATATATTGGATTGAGGTACATTAGACTTACAAATTTTCTTTTACCTACTGGCGGTTAGGGCCTAGTTTCCATAGGAAACTCATTTTTTGTTTTCCCAATAACTTTGGCGCCGGTTGATGAATCTTCGCGAAATTTTCAAAACTTATGGCCCGCTCCGGACAGCTCCTATCTGGAATGTTTCGGGGTGATTCGCCAAGCGGGGGCCGAGAAAAAAGGGGGGTCCCAAAACGTGTTTTCTCCATGTTATTTTCCATAGAAAACTTTAGACACGGCTACAGCCCGAACTGCTGAACGGAATTAGACCAAATTTGGCAAAAAGGTAGCCCTTGGTTCAGAAAGAGCCCTTTTTGTTAAATGGTGTAAATCCGTTCAGTAGTTCCTGAGAAATTTTAAAAAAAGTGGTCGAAAAATGCATTTCCCATAGGAAACGTTAGACACGGCTACAGCTGGAACTGCTGAACGGAATTACACCAAATTTGGCAAAAAGGTAGTGCTTGCTTCAGAAATCATCCTTTACTTTAAATGGTGTAAATCCATTCAGTCGTTTTTGAGATATTAAAGGAAAAAAACCTTCATATATGTGGGCGGGGCCTAGTTTCCATAGGAAACTCATTTTAATTTTTCCCAATAACTTTGGCGCCGGTTGACGAACCTTCGCGAAATTTTCTAAACTTTCTGCCCGCTCCGGTCAACAAATATCTTGAAAGTTTCGGGGTGATTCGCCAAGCGGGGGCCGAGAAAAAAGGGGGTTCCCAAAACGTGTTTTCTTCTTGTTATTTTCCACAGGAATCTTTAGACACGGCTACAGCCCGAACTGCTGAACGGAAGTATACCAAATTTGGCAAAAAGGTAGCTCTTGGTTCAGAAAGAGCCCTTTTTGTTAACTGGTGTAAATCGGTTCAGTAGTTCCTGAGAGATTTTTTAAAAAGTGGTCAAAAAATGCTTTTCCCATAAGAAACTTTAGACACTGCTACAGCTGGAACTGCTGAACGTAATTATACCAAATTTGGCAAAAACGGTAGGGCTTGCTTCAGAAAGCATCCTTTTTTTAAATAGTGTAAATCCATTCAGTAGTTTTTGAGATATTAAAGGGAAAAAAACTTTATATATGTGGGCGGAGCCTAGTTTCCATTGGAAACTCATTTGTTGTTTTCCCAATAACTTTGGCGCCGGATGACGAATCTTCGCGAAATTTTCAAAATGACATCACTGATGACATCTCAAATGACATCACTGATGACATCACTGAAGACATCATCCATGTGAAAATCTGAAGCACCTCCTCACACCCTAATATAACCTGTGATATACCGTCTCCAAAATACAGAATACTATTTTTGAAACTATAGACACACCAATACCACTTACTACATATCTAATCACTGGTTCTTAGGACTACACACACATCTACTCATTCACCCATACAATCACTCATACATGCAGTCACCCATCAATACAACACTGTCATGTACACTCATATACCTACACAGACACTCACACACCAGCACTCATCCAGAGTTACTCACACACCTAGTCAGTCATGCAAAGAATCAATCACACTTCCATTTACTGACCTACAGAGTGATACACACAACATGTCACTTATTCAAACAGAAACACACACATAATTACTTTCTTATACAATCACTGATACAAGTACACACTCATCTACATAGCCACTCTCATAATCACTGACTCTCACATATAGTCATTTATATACTCCAACTCTCACATACACTGCCTTTTACATATGTAGTTACTTGGACATGTACCACTGAGATATCCATTCACTCAGTAACAAACCCATACACACACTGAACCACCCATACAGCTGTTTCCACATGCACTATTGGACCCATACACACAGTGAATCAATCACTCAAACATGTATGCACAGAGTCTCACACCTCCCACACACCCACACACACACTCAGGCACCCATACAAATACTCTGGCAACCCATCAATAACCCATATAGACACTCATGTAGCTACAATCCAACCCATGGAGGAGTTTATACAACAGCAGACAGACTGATACAGACATTCACACAGTTTAGTCACTAACCCATGCATTCTATAAGACATATGTAATAACTCACTTAAACAGTCATTGATGCACCTACTAAATCCTCCACCCAGACACTTTTACACCCACTCATTTTTCAATACGCCTTGGCATATATATAATACATATTTAAACTTTATAGAAACACACATTCATTGGATGATGTCATCAGTGATGTCATTTGAGATGTCATCAGTGATGTCATCAGTGATATCACTGACCATGTCATGAATGATGTAATATGTTACTTCATCAGCAGTGCATTGCGGGGGCGTGACTTATAGTAAGCTGAACTAACTATAACGGGGGAATTTCTATGGTTTTGTACGAGTGAAATGTCCAACTAATTATAACGTCCCTGAAACCCATGTTTTTTTCAGTGAATATATATATATTTTGATACTCCTTCTGCATCCGAAAAAGAAACGGAACGGACTCCACTTGCTGCGTGCTTTTGATATTTTTATTTCATCTTGCTTTTTGCCACCATGACGCATTTCGGGCTACCCAGAGCCCTTGATCACATGACATGCTCTTGTTTTACTCCCATTTTCAAAGTGACACAGTGAATTACGTGTAAACATAGATATAAAAGACAGACTTTCCGTTTAAACTCTGCTTTTAACAAATTTGACTGTATATAGTTTTAAATAGTTTTTCCTATATGAATACACATTACCGCATTTCTAATTACATTATATAGTAAATGCTGAATTTCATGTGTAAAAACATACGTTCCTGAAACCTATGGTTTTTTCAGTTAATTTCTATGTTTTTTTAAATGCTCATTTCTAATTATAACGTGCCTGAAACCTATGGTTTTTTTCAGTGAATTTCTATATTTTTTTAAATGCTAATTTTTAACTATAACGTGCCTGAAACCTATGGTTTTCCCAGTGAATTTCAAAGGTTTTTTAACCGGGACACTTTCACCTCGGTGCAATCCCAGGGTCCAAGGTTCCCTGTTGTTACAATGCCGTCTCACACTGCGCCAAAGCATACCATGCACTCCTTCCAGTCGAAAGCACGATTACGAGATCAGGGCTTAAAAGTGGTTTTATTTAGCAGAAACCAGCCATACATGCCCAACGCGTTTCGGCATCACCGCCTTGCTCACGGGTAAGTTCCGCCATCAAAATTCCAATTTTTAAACATGACGTGAACATAATGAAAATAGAAAAGGTACATTATTATATAAACAAAATCGTGATAGCACACCAAATGTTGCGGCCATATTGGAACGGTCAATATACATGATATATACAACCTTAATACAGGATGTATACTCGTTTTTCACTTCTTAATTCATTTTACATAGTCTTATATTTGTGTAATTGAATTAAATTCATCAAAACTGAAAAAACATTTCAAAGAAAACTTGTCGAGTACAATTACTCAGTACAAATCTCTTCAGACATGGTTCATTCAAATTGATATTATAAAAAGGTAAATTGTATAGATTGTACTAGTTCTCGCACTTTATCAAGAATGTACCATAGTATATACCGTAAATAGAGTGGATTTTTTTGCGAGTTTTATCTGTGTTATCTTTCTCTTTTTCTTTTTTTCTTTTGTCTTAAGACAACTTTATTGACAAGCGAAACGCTCGTATCCAAGTTAGCATTCGGTTTATACCTACATGATACGATAATCCCATAATGCGATGACAATTATGCCCCAGTGGGCAGAAATAAAATGGGAATTTCACAAAATTGAAAAATGATATGACCTTCAAAGTAAACGATATCCAAATAAATCCTATTCTGAATATAATCGTAAAGAACAGGATGCCATGTGTGCAAATTGGAACCTTAGTGGGTGTAATCGTCATGATCTCATCGCACACTGTATCTATGCATGATTATTATCAATAAATCTCTGAAGACCATATACATCAATATTGGACCCCAGTGGGTCATCATACATTGTTAAGTTAATCTATATACCAAAAAAACCTCAAATTATGGGATAACTTGATTAGATCAGACATTATCTATGTCTTCATATTCGGCTAACCTTCACCTGTCAACACCATCTGAAAAAATAGATAGACAAAATATAATTCAGTTAACGATTGACAAAGACCATCTCCCCAATAGGTTTGAACAACAACAGGTGTGCAAATATAAACACATTATAGTGTGATTGTTAAAAACATGGATGTCTTGCAGACGAATCAGAAACAAAATCCATTCAACTCATTGGCATCAAATTTTGAACAAAGCAAAGTACAAAAAGGTCAAGTCTTGAAGAAATCAGCTAGTCCCCTAGAAACCAAGATAACTCTTCCTCAGAGTTCAGACCATCTGGAATCTTAGTGTTAAGCTCCAGGATATAGTAGGATTCTAGTTGGCGCAGCTTGCGAATTCTGTCACCTCCCCTAATAGTCACAGGTATACGGTCTATCACAAAGAATTTCAACAAGTTGCGGTTGCTTTTGTGGAATTCCTCATAATGTCGTGCTATTGGGGATAGTTTATCTTTGTTCTGAATCGCCCTCATGTGTTCCAAGACACGTTTCTTGGCAGCAAACATGGTACTGCCAACGTATCTCTTAGCACACGGGCAGGTCAGAACGTATACACAATGATCAGATAAACATGTAAGATGTTTATCAATGTATCTGTTTTCATCTGTGATAGGATAATGAACTTGTTTTACATTGGAGCTGAATTTACAAGCTTTGCATGACATACAGGTATAAAAGCCTTGAACACCTGAAATTCCTGGTCTCATCTGGCTGACTTCATTTTTACATAATTTGTTGCGTAATGAATCTGCCTTTCTGTATGTTATATTGGGCATATCCTTTATCACTTCCTCTAATGTAGATTCAGTTTTAAGGATATCCCAATGTTTTTTAAGACACTTTCTCATGTAGTAGGAACCCAAATTATAGGTAGTTATATACCTTATGACTTCATTCTTGTCTTGTGTGTCATCTGGGTTGCTCTTAGGGACCAGTAGATCTTCTTGTTTAAAATTAGATGCTTTCATATATGCTTGATAACACAGATAAAACTCGCAAAAAAATCCACTCTATTTACGGTATATACTATGGTACATTCTTGATAAAGTGCGAGAACTAGTACAATCTATACAATTTACCTTTTTATAATATCAATTTGAATGAACCATGTCTGAAGAGATTTGTACTGAGCAATTGTACTCGACAAGTTTTCTTTGAAATGTTTTTTCAGTTTTGATGAATTTAATTCAATTACACAAATATAAGACTATGTAAAATGAATTAAGAAGTGAAAAACGAGTATACATCCTGTATTAAGGTTGTATATATCATGTATATTGACCGTTCCAATATGGCCGCAACATTTGGTGTGCTATCACGATTTTGTTTATATAATAATGTACCTTTTCTATTTTCATTATGTTCACGTCATGTTTAAAAATTGGAATTTTGATGGCGGAACTTACCCGTGAGCAAGGCGGTGACGCCGAAACGCGTTGGGCATGTATGGCTGGTTTCTGCTAAATAAAACCACTTTTAAGCCCTGATCTCGTAATCGTGCTTTCGACTGGAAGGAGTGCATGGTGTGCTTTGGCGCAGTGTGAGACGGCATATATATATATATATATATATATATATTCAATCCCAATCCTGGCGGCAGCAAAACAGTCAGGCACAGACTCCGTGAAGTAATGGCAAAAATAAAGTTTAATCCAAACAAAAGGCAAGACGCGTTTTGACGGCGAACCGCCTTGGTCACTTCGTCTTAACCCCTTCAGTGCCACGCCCTTTCCCCCTCCTGTGCCGGGCGTTGCACTAGTGGGTGGGGTTCATGACGAGATAGTCTTGTCATGGGCACAGCGCAACCGTGCTCCATGACGAGACTATCTCGTCATGGGCACTGAAGAGGTTAAACACACTTCTGTGGCATATAAATACGTTTCTTTACAGTTGTCAGGGCAACCACAACTATGTCATCATAGACATAGACAAGCACTGTGTCGTTTTTGACATAAGATAGCAAAAACACAGAAAAACAAAGAAAAATAAATAGCATGGCAGTAATGCTGAAAGATAAACAAAGGAAAAGAACACGAACAATAGATATATGTATTGATAGCATACACATACCGGATTAATGGAGTAGCTCAGGGTTTAGGGCAGTGCAGTGGTGTTTGGGCAGTGTAGGGGGTCGTGCTGGGGCTGGTGTTTCAGGGTTTAAGGCAGTGGTGTTTGGGCAGTGTAGGGGTTCTTGCTGGGGGTGATGTTTCAGGGTTTAGGGCAGTGCAGTGGTGTTCGGGCAGTGTAGGGGTCTTGCTGGTGGTGGTGTTTCATGGTTTAGGGCAGTGCAGTGGTGTTCGGGCAGTGTAGGGGTCTTGCTGGCGGTGGTGTTTCATGGTTTAGGGCAGTGCAGTGGTGTTTGGGCAGTGTAGGGGCTCATGCTGGGGGTGGTGTTTCAGGGTTTAGGGCAGTGCAGTGGTGTTCGGGCAGTTTAGGGGGTCGAGCAGGGGCTACTGTTTAAGGGATTAGGGCAGGGCAGTGGTGTTCGGGCAGTGTAGGGAGTCGTGCTGGGGCTAGTGTTTCAGGGTTTAGGTTGGTGCAGTGGTGTTGGGGCAGTGTAGGGGTCGTCCTGTGGCTGGTGATTCAGGGTTTAGGGCAGAGGAGATGTGTTTGGGCAGTGTAGGTGTCGTACTGGGGTGGTGTTTTAGGGTTTAGGGCAGAGCAGTGGTGTTCGGGCAGAGTAGGGGGTCGTGCTGGGGGTGGTGTTTCATGGTTTAGGACAGAGCAGTGGTGTTCAGTCAGTGTAGGGGGTCTTGCAGGGGATGGTGTTTCGGGGTTTAGGGCAGTGGTGTCCAGGCAGTGTAGGGGGTCTTGCTAGGGCTGGTGTTGCAGGGTTTAGGAAAGAGCAGTGGTGTTCGGGCAGTGTAGGGGGTCGCGCTGGGGTGGGTGTTTCAGGGTTTAGGGCAGTGCAGTGGTGTTCGGGCAGTGTAGTGGGTCGTGCTGGGGCTGGTGTTTCAGGGTTTAGGGCAGTGCGGTGTTCGGGCAATTTAGGGGGTCTTGCTGGGGGTGATGTTTCAGAGATTAGGGCAGTAGTGTTCAGGCAGTGTAGGGGGTTTTGCTGGGGGTGGTGTTTCAGGGTTTAGGGCAGTGCAGTGATGTTTGGGCAGTGTAGGGAGTCTTGCTGGGGGTGGTGTTTCAGGGTTTAGGGCAGTGCAGTGGTGTTTGGGCAGTGTAGGGGGTCGTGCTGGGGTGTTGTTTTAGGGTTTAGGGCAGAGCAGTGGGGTTCAGGCAGTGTAGGGGGTCGTGCTGAGGGTGGTGTTTTAGGGTTTAGTGCAGAGCAGTGGTGTTCGGGCAGAGTAGGGGGTCGTGCTGGAGGTGGTGTTTCAGGGTTTAGGGCAGTGCAGTGGTGTTTGGGCAGTGTAGGGGGTCGTGCAAGGGGTGGTTTTTCAGGGTTTAGGACAGTGGTGTTTGGGCAGTTGTGTGGGATCTTGCTGGGGCTGGTGTTTCAGGGTTTAGGACAGTGGTGTTTGGGCAGTTGTGTGGGGTCTTGCTGGGACTGGTGTTTCAGGGTTTAGGACAGTGCCGTGGTGTTTGGGCAGTGTAGGGGGTCGTGCAGGGGGTGGTGTTTCAAGGTTTAGTGTAGTGCAGTGGTGTTCGGGCAGTGCAAGGGGTCGTGCTGGGGGTGGTGTTTCAGGGTTTAGGGCAGTGCAGTTGTGTTCGGGCAGTGTAAGGGGTCGTGTTCCAGGGTTCAGGGCAGTGCAGTGGTGGGGGTAGATTAAGGGTTTAGTGTAGTGCAGTGGTGTTTGGGTGGTGTAGGGAGTCGTGCTGGGGTAGTGTTTTAGGGTTTAGGGTAGTGCAGTGGTGTTTGTGTACTGTAGGAAGTTGTGCTGGGGTTAGTGTTTTAGGGTTTAGGGTGGTGCAGTGGTGTTTGGGTTCTGTGGGGGTTCGTGCTGGGGGTGGTGTTTTAGGTTTAGGATAGTGCAGTGGTATTTGGGAAGTGTAGGAGGTAGTGCTGGGGTAGTGTTTTAGGGTATAGGGTAGTGCAGTGGTGTTTGTGTAGTGTAGGGGGTTGTGCTGGGGGTAGTGTTTTAGGGTTTAGGGTAGTGCAGTGGTGTTTGTGTAGTGTAGGGGTAGTGTTTTAGGGTTTAGGGTAGTGCAGTGGTGATTGTGTAGTGTAGGGGGTTGTGCTGGGGGTAGTGTTTTAGAGTTTAGGGTAGTACAGTGGTGTTTTTGCAGTGTAGGGGTCATGCTGGGGGTAGTGTTTTTGGGTTTCGGGTAGTAAAGTTGCATTTGAGTAGTGAAGGGGGTCGTGCTGGGGGTAGTGTTTTTGGGTTTCGGGTAGTAAAGTTGCATTTGAGTAGTGAAGGGGGTCGTGCTGGGGGTGGTGTATAGGGTTTAGGGTATTACAGCGGTGTTTGTGTAGAGTAGGAGGTCGTGCTTGGGGTAGTGTTTTAGGGTTTAAGGTAGTGCAGTGGTGTTTGTGTAGTGTAGGGGATCATGCCGGGGGTAGCGTTTTAGGGTTTAAGGCAGTGTAGTGATGTTTGTGTAGTGAAGGGGGTCGTGCTAGGGTACTGTTTTAGGGTTTAGGGTAGTGAAGATATTTTTGGGTACTCTAGGGTGGTGTGCTGGGGGTAGTGTTTTAGGGTTAAGGGTAGTGCAGTGGTGCTTGTGTAGTGTAGGGGGTAATGTCAGGGGTAGTGTTTTAGGGTTTAGGGTAGTGCAGTTGTGTTTGGGCAGTGTAGGAGGTTGTGCTGGGGGTGGTGTTTCAGGGTTTAGGGCAGTGCAGTGGTGATCGGGCAGTGTAGAGAGTCATGCTGGGGGTATATTAAGGGTTTAGTGTAGTGCAGTGGTGTTTGGGTAGTGTAGGGAGTCATGCTGGCGGTAGTGTTTTAGGGTTTAGGGAAGTACAGTGGTGTTTTTGTACTGTAGGAAGTCATGCTGGGGGTAGTGTTTTAGGGTTGAGGGTAGTGCAGTGGTGTTTGTGTAGTGTAGGGGGTCGTGTTTTAGGGTTTAGGGTAGTGCAGTGGTGTTTGGGTAGTGTAGGGGGTCATGCTGTGGTTAGTGCTTTTGGGTTTGGGCAGTGCAGTTGTGTTTGGTTAGTAAAGGGGGTCGTGCGGGGTGTAGTGTTTTAGGGTTTATGGTAGTGCAGTGGTGTTTGTGTAGTGTATGGGGTTGTGCTGGGGGTAGTGTTTTAGGGATTAGGGTAGTGCAGTGGTGTTTGTGTAGTGAAGGGGGTCGTGCTGGGGGTAGTGTTTTAAGGTTTATGGTAGTGCAGTGGTGTTTGGGTAGTGTAGAGGTTCATGCTGGGAGTAGTGTTTTATGGTTTAGGGTAGTGCAGTGGTGTTTGGGTAGTGTAGGGGGTCATGCTGGGGGTAGATTTAGGGTTTAGGGTAGTGCAGTGGTGTTTGGATAGAATAGGGGTCGTGCTTGGGGTAGTGTTTTAGGGTTTAGGGTAGTGCAGTGGTGTTTGTGTTGTGTAGGGGGTCGTGCTGGGGTAGTGTTTTAGGGTTTAGGGTAGTGCAGTGGTGTTTGTGTAGTGTAGGGGTTCGTGCTGGAGGTAGCGTTTTAGGGTTTAAGGCAGTGCAGTGGTGTTTGTGTAGTGAAGGGGGTCATGCTGGGGGTAGCGTTTTAGGGTTTAAGGCAGTGCAGTGGTGTTTGTGTAGTGAAGGGGGTCATGCTGGGGGTAGTGTGTTAGGGTTTAGGGTAGTGCACTATTTTTTGTGTATTGTAGGGGGTCGTTCTGGGGGTAGTGTTTTAGAGTTTAGGGTAGTGCAGTGGTGTTTGTGTAGTGTAGGGGGTCATGTTTTAGGGTTTAGGGTAGTGCAGTGGTGTTTGGGTAGTGTAGAGGGTCATGCTGAGGGTAGTGTTTTTGGTTTTAGGGTAGTGCAGTTGTGTTTGGTTAGTGAAGGGGTCAAGCGGGGGTAGTGTTTTAGGGTTTAGTGTAGAGCAGTGGTGTTTGTATAGTGTAGGGGGTCGTGCTGGGGTCAGTGTTTTAGGATTAATGTAGTGCAGTGGTGTTTGTGTAGTGTAGGGGTTCGTGCTGGGGTAGTGCTTTTGGTTTTAGGGTAGTGCAGTTGTGCTTGGTTAGTGAAGGGGGTCATGCGGGGGTAGTGTTTTAGGGTTTAGTGTAGTGCAGTGGTGTTTGGGTAGAGTAGGGAGTCGTGCTGGGGGTACTGTTTTAGGTTTTATGGTAGTGCATTGGTGTTTGTGTAGTGTAGGGGGTAGTGCTGGGTGGTGTTTTAGGGTTAAGGGTAGTGCTGTGGTGTTTGTGTATTGTAGGGGGTAGTGCTGGGGTAGTGTTTTAGGTTTTAGGGTAGTGCAGTGGTTTTTGTGTAGAGTAGAGGTTCATGCTGGGAGTAGTGTTTTAGGGTTTAGGGTAGTGTAGAGGGTCATGCTGTGGGTAGATGTAGGGTTTAGGGTAGTGCAGTGGTGTTTGTGTTGTGAGGGGGTCATGCTGGCGATAGTGTTTTGGGGTTTAGGGTAGTGCAGTGGTGTTTGTATAGTGTAGGGGGTCATGCTGGGGGTAGTGTTTCAGGGTTTAGGGTAGTGCAGTGGTGCTTGTGTAGTGTAGGGGGTCGTGCTGGGAGTAGTGTTTTAGTGTTTAGGGTAGTGCAGTGGTGTTTGTGCAGTGTAGGTGGTCATGCTGGGGATAGTGTTTAGGGTAGTGCAGTGGTGTTTAGGTAGTATAGGGGGTCATGCTGGGGGTAGATTTAGGGTTTAGGGTAGTGCTGTGGTGTTTGTGTAGTATAGGGGGTCGTGTTTTAGGGTTAAGAGTAGTGCAGTGGTGTTTGGGTAGAGTAGGTGGTTGTGCTGGAGGTAGTGTATTATGGTTTAGGGCAGTGCAGTGGTGTTTTTGTAGTGTAGGGGGACTTGTTTTAGGGTTTAGGGTAGTGCAGTGGTGTTTGGGTAGTGTATTGGGTAGTGCTGGGGGTAGTGTTTTAGGGTTTAGGGTAGTGAAGTGGTGTTTGTGTAGTGTAGGGGGTCTTGCTGGGGGTAGATTTAGGGTTTTGCAGTGGTGTTTGTGTAGTGTAGGGGGTTGAGCTGGGGGTAGATTTAGGGTTTAGGGTAGTGCAGTGGTATTTGGAAAGTGTAGGGGTCGAACTGGGGGTAGTGTTTTTCGGGTTTAGGGCGGTGCTTTTTAGTGGTGTTTGGGTAGTGTAGGGGGATAGTGCTGGGGTAGTGTTTTAGGGTATAGGGTAGTGCAGTGGTGTTTGTTTAGTGTAGGGGGTCATTTTTGGGGTAGTGTTGTAGGGTTTAGGGTAGTGCGGTGGTGTTTCTGTAGTTTAGGGCTAGTGTTTTAGGGTTTAGGGTAGTGCAGTGGTGATTGTGTAGTGTAGGGGGTTGTGCTTGGGGTAGTGTTTTAGGGTTTAGGGTAGTACATGGTGTTTCTGTAGTATAGGGGTAGTGTTTTAGGGTTTAGGGCAGTGCAGTGGTGATTGTGTAGTGTAGGGGGTCGTGCTGGGGGTAGTGTTTTAGGGTATATGGTAGTGTAGTGGTGCTTGTGTAGTGTAGGAGGTAGTGCTGGGGGTAGTGTTTTAGGATTTAGGGTAGTTCAGTGGTGTTTGTGTAGTGTAGAGGTAGTGTTTTAGGGTTTAGGGTAGTGCAGAGGTGATTTTGTAGTGTAGGGGGTCGTGCTGGGGTTAGTGTTTACGGGTTTAGGGTATTGCAGTGTTCTTTGTGTAGTGTAGGGGGTCGTGTTTTAGAGTTTAGAGTAGTGCAGTGTTCTTTGGGCAGTGTAGGGTGTTGTTCTGGGGGTAGGGTTTTGGGGTTTAGGGTAGTACAGTTGCGTTTGGGTAGTGAAGGGGTCGTGCTGGGAGTAGTGTTTTAGGGTTTAGGGTAGTACAGTGGTATTTGCGTAGAGTAGAGGGTTATGCTTGGGGTAGTGTTTTAGGGTTTATGGTAGTGCAGTGGTGTTTGTGTAGTGAAGGGGGTCATGTTGGGGGTAGTGTTTTAGGGTTTAGGGTAGTACAGTGGTGTTTGTGTAGTGTAAGGGGTTGTGCTGGGGTAGATTTAGGGTTTAGGTAGTGCCGTTGTGTTTGGGTAGTGTAGCGAGTCATGCTGGTGGTAGTGTTTTAGGGTTTAGGGTAGTGCAGTTATGTTTGGGTAGTGTAGTGTGTTGTTTTCGGGTAGTGTTTTACGGTTAAGGGTAGTTCAGTTTTGCTTGTGTAGTGTAGGGGGTCATGTCAGGGGTAGTGTTTCAGGGTTTAGGGTAGTGCAGTTGTGTTTGGGCAGTGTTGGGAGTCGTACTGGGGGTAGTGTTTCAGGGTTTAGGGCAGTGCGGTTGTGTTCGGCAGTGTAGGGAGTCATGCTGGGGGTATATTAAGGGTTTAGTGTAGTGCAGTGGTGTTTGGGTAGTGTAGGGGGTCATGCTGGGTTTAGTGTTTTAGGGTTTAGGGCAGTGCAGTGGTGTTTTTTGTAGAGTAGAGGGTCATGCTGGGGGTAGAGTTTTAGGATTTAGGGCAGTGCAGTGGTGTTTGTGTAGTGTAGGGGGTCATGCTGGGTGCATTGTTTTAGGGTTTATGGTAGTCCAGAGGTGTTTGGGTAGTGTAGGGGTTCGTGCTGGGGTAGTGTTTTAGGGTTTAGGATAGTGCAGTGGTGTTTGGGTAGTGTAGGGGGGCGTGCTTTGGTAGTGTTTTAGGGTTTAGGGCAGTGCAGTGGTGTTTTGGTAGTGTAGGGGATCGTGCCGGGGGTAGTGTTTTAGAGTTTAGGGTAGTGCAGTGGTGTTTGTGTAGTGTAGGGGGTCACGCTGGGGGTAGTGTTTTAGGGTTTAGAGTAGTCCAGTGGTGTTTGTGTTGTGTAGTGGGACATGCTGGGGTAGTGTATTAGGCTTTAGTTAGTGCAGTGGTGTTTTTGTAGTGTAGGTTGCCACACTGGCGTAGATTTAGGGTTTAGGATAGTGCAATTGTGTTTGGGTAGTGTAGGGTGTCATGCTGGGGTAGGGTTCTAGGGTTTAGGGCAGTGCAGTGGTTTTTGGGTAGGTTAGGGGGATGGTGCTTGTGGAAGTGTTTTAAGGTTTAGAGCATTGCAGTGGTGTTTGTGTAGTGTAGGGGGTCGTGCTGGGGTAGTGTTTTAGGGTTTAGTGCAGTGCGGTGGTGTTCGGGCAGTGTAGGGAGTCATGCTGGGGGTATATTAAGGGTTTAGTGTAGTGCAGTGGTGTTTGGGTAGTGTAGGGGGTCATGCTGGGGTTAGTGTTTTAGGGTTTAGGGCAGTGCAATGGTGTTTTTGTAGAGTAGAGGGTCATGCTGGGGGTAGTGTTTTAGGATTTAGGGCAGTGCAGCGGTGTTTGTGTAGTGTAGGGGGTCATGCTGGGTGCATTGTTTTAGGGTTTATGGTAGTCCAGAGGTGTTTGGGTAGTGTAGGGGTTCGTGCTGGGGTAGTGTTTTAGGGTTTAGGGTAGTGCAGAGGTGATTTTGTAGTGTAGGGGGTCGTGCTGGGGTTAGTTTTTACGGGTTTAGGGTATTTCAGTGTTCTTTGTGTAGTGTGGGGGTCGTGTTTTAGAGTTTAGAGTAGTGCAGTGTTCTTTGGGCAGTGTAGGGTGTTGTTCTGGGGGTAGGGTTTTGGGGTTTAGGGTAGTACAGTTGCGTTTGGGTAGTGAAGGGGTCGTACTGGGAGTAGTGTTTTAGGGTTTAGGGTAGTACAGTGGTGTTTGCGTGGAGTAGAGGGTTATGCTTGGGGTAGTGTTTTAGGGTTTATGGTAGTGCAGTGGTGTTTGTGTAGTGAAGGGGGTCATGTTGGGGGTAGTGTTTTAGGGTTTAGGGTACTGCAGTGGTGTTTGTGTAGTGTAAGGGGTTGTGCTGGGGTAGATTTAGGGTTTAGGTAGTGCCGTTGTGTTTGGTTAGTGTAGCGAGTCATGCTGGTGGTAGTGTTTTAGGGTTTAGGGTAGTGCAGTTATGTTTGGGTAGTGTAGGGTGTTGTTTTTGGGTAGTGTTTTACGGTTAAGGGTAGTTCAGTTTTGCTTGTGTAGTGTAGGGGGTCATGTCAGGGGTAGTGTTTTAGGGTTTAGGGTAGTGCAGTTGTGTTTGGGCAGCGTTGGGAGTCGTACTGGGGGTAGTGTTTCAGGGTTTAGGGCAGTGCGGTTGTGTTCGGCAGTGTAGGGAGTCATGCTGGGGGTATATTAAGGGTTTAGTGTAGTGCAGTGGTGTTTGGGTAGTGTAGGGGGTCATGCTGGGTTTAATGTTTTAGGGTTTAGGGCAGTGCAGTGGTGTTTTTTGTAGAGTAGAGGGTCATGCTGGGGGTAGAGTTTTAGGATTTAGGGCAGTGCAGTGGTGTTTGTGTAGTGTAGGGGGTCATGCTGGGTGCATTGTTTTAGGGTTTATGGTAGTCCAGAGGTGTTTGGGTAGTGTAGGGGTTCGTGCTGGGGTAGTGTTTTAGGGTTTAGGATAGTGCAGTGGTGTTTGTGTAGTGTAGGGCTCGTGCTTTGGTAGTGTTTTAGGGTTTAGGGCAGTGCAGTGGTGTTTTGGTAGTGTAGGGGATCGTGCCGGGGGTAGTGTTTTAGAGTTTAGGGTAGTGCAGTGGTGTTTGTGTAGTGTAGGGGGTCACGCTGGGGGTAGTGTTTTAGGGTTTAGAGTAGTCCAGTGGTGTTTGTGTAGCGTAGTGGGACATGCTGGGGTAGTGTATTAGGCTTTAGGTAGTGCAGTGGTGTTTTTGTAGTGTAGGTTGCCACACTGGGGTAGATTTAGGGTTTAGGATAGAGCAATTGTGTTTGGGTAGTGTAGGGGGTCATGCTGGGGTAGGGTTCTAGGGTTTAGGGCAGTGCAGTGGTTTTTGGGTAGGTTAGGGGGATGGTGCTTGTGGAAGTGTTTTAGGGTTTAGAGCATTGCAGTGGTGTTTGTGTAGTGTAGGGGGTCGTGCTGGGGTAGTGTTTTAGGGTTTAGTGCAGTGCAGTGGTGTTCGGGCAGTGTAGGGAGTCATGCTGGGGGTATATTAAGGGTTTAGTGTAGTGCAGTGGTGTTTGGGTAGTGTAGGGGGTCATGCTGGGGTTAGTGTTTTAGGGTTTAGGGCAGTGCAGTGGTGTTTTTGTAGAGTAGAGGGTCATGCTGGGGGTAGTGTTTTAGGATTTAGGGCAGTGCAGTGGTGTTTGTGTAGTGTAGGGGGTCATGCTGGGTGCATTGTTTTAGGGTTTATGGTAGTCCAGAGGTGTTTGGGTAGTGTAGGGGGTCGTGCTGGGTGTATTGTTTTAGGGTTTAGGGTAGTGCAGAGATGTTTGGGTAGTGTAGGTGTTCGTGGTGGGGTAGTGTTTTAGGGTTTAGGGTAGCACAGTTGTATTTGTGTAGTGTAGGGGGTCTTGCTGGGGGTAGTGTTTTAGGGTTTAGGGTAGTGCAGTGGTGTTTGTGTAGTGTAGGGGGTCAAGCTGGGGGTAGTGTTTTAGGGTTTAGGGTAGTGTAGTGGTGTTTGTATAGTGTAGGGGGTCATGCTGAGGGTAGATTTAGGGTTTAGGGTAGTTCAGTGGTGCTTGGGTAATGTAGGGGGTCATGCTGCAGGTAGTGTTTCAGGGTTTAGGGCAGTGCAGTGGTATTTGTATAGTGTAGGGGGTCATGGTGGGGGTAGTGTTTTAGGGTTTAGGGCAGTGCAGTGGTGTTTGGGTAGTATAGAGGGTCGTGCTGGAGTAGTGTTTTAGGGTTTAGGGTAGTGCAGTGGTGTTTGGCAAATGTAGGGGGTCGTGTTGGGAGTAGATTTAGGGTTTTGGGTAGTGCAGTGGTATTTGTGTATTATAGGGGGTCGTGTTTTAGGGTTAAGGGTAGTGCAGTGGTGTTTGGGTAGAGTAGGGGGCTGTGCTGGGGATAGTGTTTTAGGGTTTAGGTTAGTGCAGTGGTGTTTGTGTAGTGTGGGGGTCTTGTTTTAGGGTTTAGGTTATTGCAGTGGTGTTTGGGTAGTGCAGGGGTAGTGCTGGGGGTAGTGTTTTAGGGATTATGGTAGTGAAGTGGGGTTTGTGTAGTGTTGGGGGTTGTGCTGGGGTAGATTTAGGGTTTAGGGTAGTGCAGTGGTGTTGGTGTAGTGTAGGGGATTGTGCTGGGGTAGATTTAGGGTTTAGGGTAGTGCAGTGGTATTTGGAAAGTGTAGGGGGTCATACTCGGGGTAGTGATTTTCAGGTTTAGGGCAGTGCAGTGGTGTTTAGGTAGTGTAGGGGGATCGTGCTGGGGTAGTGTTTTAGGGCTTAGTGCAGTGCAGTGGTGTTTGGGTAGTGTAGGGAGTCATGCTGGGTGTACTGTTTTAGGGTTTAGCGTAGTGTAGAGGTGTTTGGATAGTGTAGGGGTTTGTACTGGGGTCGTGTTTTAGGGTTTAGTGTAGTTCAGTGGTGTTTTGGTAGTGTAGGGGGTCGTGCTGGGGGTAGTGTTTTAAGGTTTAGGGTAGTGCAGTAGTGTTTGTGTAGTGTAGGTGGGCTTGCTGGGGGTAGTGTTTTAGGGTTTAGGGTAGTGCAGTGGTGTTTGTGTAGTGTAGGGGGTCAAGCTGGGGGTAGTGTTTTAGGGTTTAGGGTAGTGCAGTAGTGTTTGTGTAGTGTAGAGGGTCATGCTGGGGGTAGAATTAGGGTTAGGGTAATGCAGTGGTGTTTGTGTAGTGTAGGGGGTCATGCTGCCGGTAGTGTTTCAGGGTTTAAGGCAGTGCACTTGTGTTTGTATAGTGTAGGGGGTCATGCTGGGGGTAGTGTTTTAGGGTTTACGGTATTGCAGTCGTGTTTGGGTAGTGTAGGGGGTCGTCCTTTGGTAGTGTTTTAGGGTTTAGGGCAGTGCAGTGGTGTTTTGGTAGTGTAGGGGTTCTTGCCGGGGGTAGTGTTTTAGAGTTTAGGGTAGTGCAGTGGTGTTTGTGTAGTGTAGGGGGACACGCCGGGGGTAGAGTTTTCGGGTTTAGGGTAGTCCAGTGGTGTTTGTGTAGTGTAGTGGGACATGCTGGGGTAGTGTATTAGGCTTTAGGTAGTGCAGTGGTGTTTTTGTAGTGTAGGTTGTCACACTGGGGTAGATTTAGAATTTAGGATAGTGCAATGGTGTTTGGGTAGTGTAGGGGGTCATGCTGGGGTAGGGTTCTAGGGTTTAGGGCAGTGCAGTGGTTTTTGGGTAGTGTAGGGGGATGGTGCTTGTGGAAGTGTTTTAGGGTTTAGAGCATTGCAGTGATGTTTGCATAGTGTAGGCGGTCATGCTGGGTGCATTGTTTTAGGGTTTATGGTAGTGCAGAGGTGTTTGGGTATTGTAGGGGTTCGTGCTGGGGTAGTGTTTTAGGGTTTAGGGTAGTGCACTGGTGTTTTATTAGTGTAGGGGGTCGTGCTGTGGGTAGTGTTTTAGGGTTTAGGGTAGTGCAGTGGTGTTTGTGTAGTGTAGAGGGTCAAGCTGGGGGATGGGTTTTAGGGTTTATATTAGTGCAGTGGTGTTTGGGTAGTGTAGGTGGTCGTGCTGGGTGTATTGTTTTATGGTTTAGGGTAGTGCAGAGATGTTTGAGTAGTGTAGGGGTTCGTGCTTTTGTAGTGTTTTAGGGTTTAGGGCAGTGCAGTGGTGTTTTGGTAGTGTAGGGGGTCGTGCCAGGGATAGTGTTTTAGCGTTTAGGGTAGTGCAGTGGTGTTTGTGTAGTGTAGGGGGTCATGCTGGGGGTAGTGTTTTAGGGTTTAGGGTAGTCCAGTGGTGTTTGTGTAGTGTAGTGGGACGTGCTGGGGTAGTGTATTAGGCTTTAGGTAGTGCAGTGGTGTTTTTGTAGTGTAGGTTGTCACACTGGGGTGGATTTAGGGTTTAGGATAGTGCAATGGTGTTTGGGTAGTGTAGGGCGTCATGCTGGGGTAGGGTTCTAGGGATTAGGGCAGTGCAGTGTTTTTGGGTAGTGTAGGGGGATGGTGTGTGTTTTAGGGTTTAGTGCAGTGCGGTGGTGTTCGGGCAGTATAGGGAGCCATGCTGGGGGTATATTAAGGGTTTAGTGTGGTGCAGTGGTGTTTGGGTAGTGTAGGGGGTCATACTGGGGTTAGTGTTTTAGGGTTTAGGGCAGTGCAGTGGTGTTTTTGTAGAGTAGAGGGTCATGCTGGGGGTAGTGTTTTAGGATTTAGGGCAGAGCAGTGGTGTTTGTGTAGTGTAGGGAGTCATGCTGGGTGCATTGTTTTAGGGTTTATGGTAGTCCAGAGGTGTTTGGGTAGTGTAGGGGTTCGTGCTGGGGTAGTGTTTTAGGGTTTAGGATAGTGCACTGGTGTTTTAGTAGTTTAGGGGTTCGTGCTATGGGTAGTGTTTTAGGGTTTAGGGCAGTGCCGTGGTGTTTGGGTAGTGTGGGGGGTCAAGCTGGGGGATGGGTTTTAGGGTTTATGGTAGTGCAGTGGTGTTTGGGTAGTGTAGGGAGTCATGCTGGGGGTAGTGTTTTAGGGTTTAGGGCAGTGCAGTATTGTTTTTGTAGTGTAGGGGGTCATGCTGGGGGTAGTGTTTTAGGGTTTAGGGTAGTGGAGTGGTATTTGTGTAGTGTAGGGAGTCGTGCTGGGGTAGTGCTTTAGGGTTTAGGGTAGTGCACTGGCGTTTGTGCAGTGCAGGGGGTCGTGATTTAGCGTTTAGGGTAGTGCAGTGGTGTTTGGGTAGTGTAGGGGGTCGTGCTGGGAGTAGTGTTTTAGGGTTTAGGGTAGTGAAGTGGTGTTTGTGTATTGTAGGGGTAATGTTTTAGGGTTGAGGGTAGTGCAGTGGTGTTTGGGTAGTGTAGGGGTAGTGCTGGGGGTAGATGTCTTAGTGTTTAGGGTAGTGCAGTGGTGTTTGGTTAGTGTAGTGGGAGGTGCTGGGGTAGTGTATTAGGCTTTAGGTAGTGCAGTGGTGTTTTTGTCGTGTAGGTTGTCACACTGGGGTAGATTTAGGGTTTAGGATAGTGCAATGGTGTTTGGGTAGTGTAGGTGGTCATGCTGGGGTAGGGTTCTAGGGTTTAGGGCAGTGCAGTGGTTTTTGGGTTGTGTAGGGGGATGGTGCTTGTGGTAGTGTTTTAGGGTTTAGAGCATTGCAGTGGTGTTTGGGTAGTGTAGGGGGTCGTGCTGGGGGGTAGTGTTTTAGGGCTTAGGGCAGTGCAGTGGTATTTGTGTAGTGTAGGGGGTCATGCTGGGGGTAGTGTTTTAGGGTTTAGGGTAGTGGAGTGGTATTTGTGTGGTGTTGGTGTAGTGTCGGGGATTGTGCTGGGGTAGATTTAGGGTTTAGGGTAGTGCAGTGGTATTTGGAAAGTGTAGGGGGTCATGCTCGGGGTAGTGTTTTTCAGGTTTTGTGCAGTGCAGGGGGTCGTGATTTAGCGTTTAGGGTAGTGCAGTGGTGTTTGGGTAGTGTAGGGGGTCGTGCTGGGAGTAGTGTTTTAGGGTTTAGGGTAGTGAAGTGGTGTTTGTGTATTGTAGGGGGTAATGTTTTAGGGTTGAGGGTAGTGCAGTGGTGTTTGGGTAGTGTAGGGGTAGTGCTGGGGGTAGATGTCTTAGTGTTTAGGGTAGTGCAGTGGTGTTTGGTTAGTGTAGTGGGAGGTGCTGGGGTAGTGTATTAGGCTTTAGGTAGTGCAGTGGTGTTTTTGTCGTGTAGGTTGTCACACTGGGGTAGATTTAGGGTTTAGGATAGTGCAATGGTGTTTGGGTAGTGTAGGTGGTCATGCTGGGGTAGGGTTCTAGGGTTTAGGGCAGTGCAGTGGTTTTTGGGTTGTGTAGGGGGATGGTGCTTGTGGTAGTGTTTTAGGGTTTAGAGCATTGCAGTGGTGTTTGGGTAGTGTAGGGGGTCGTGCTGGGGGGTAGTGTTTTAGGGCTTAGGGCAGTGCAGTGGTATTTGTGTAGTGTAGGGGGTCATGCTGGGGGTAGTGTTTTAGGGTTTAGGGTAGTGGAGTGGTATTTGTGTGGTGTTGGTGTAGTGTCGGGGATTGTGCTGGGGTAGATTTAGGGTTTAGGGTAGTGCAGTGGTATTTGGAAAGTGTAGGGGGTCATGCTCGGGGTAGTGTTTTTCAGGTTTTGGGCAGTGCAGTGGTGTTTAGGTAGTGTAGGGTATCGTGCTGGGGTAGCGTTTTAGGGTTTAGGGCAGTGCAGGGGTGTTTGGCTTGTGTAGGGGGTTATGTTGGGGGTATAGGTTTAGGGATTAGGTTCGTGCAGTGGTGTTTGTGTAGTGTAGGGGGTCATGCTGGGGGTAGTGTTTTAGGGTTTAGGGTAGTGCAGTGGTGTTTGTGTAGTGTAGGGGGTCATACTGGGGGTAGTTTCTTAGGGTTTAGGGAAGTGCACTGGTGTTTGTGCAGTGCAGGGGGTCGTGATTTAGCGTTTAGGGTAGTGCAGTGGTGTTTGGGTAGTGTAGGGGGTAGTGCTGGGGGTAGTGTCTTAGGGTTTAGGGTAGTGCAGTGGTGTTTGTGTAGTGTAGTGGGAGGTGCTGGGGTAGTGTATTAGGCTTTAGGTAGTGCAGTGGTGTTTTTGTCGTGTAGGTTGTCACACTGGGGTAGATTTAGGGTTTAGGATAGTGCAATGGTGTTTGGGTAGTGTAGGTGGTCATGCTGGGGTAGGGTTCTAGGGTTTAGGGCAGTGCAGTGGTTTTTGGGTAGTGTAGGGGGATGGTGCTTGTGGTAGTGTTTTAGGGTTTAGAGCATTGCAGTGGTGTTTGGGTAGTGTAGGGGGTCGTGCTGGGGGTAGTGTTTTAGGGCTTAGGGCAGTGCAGTGGTATTTGTGTAGTGTAGGGGGTCATGCTGGGGGTAGTGTTTTAGGGTTTAGGGTAGTGGAGTGGTATTTGTGTGGTGTTGGTGTAGTGTCGGGGATTGTGCTGGGGTAGATTTAGGGTTTAGGGTAGTGCAGTGGTATTTGGAAAGTGTAGGGGGTCATGCTTGGGGTAGTGTTTTTCAGGTTTTGGGCAGTGCAGTGGTGTTTAGGTAGTGTAGGGGGATCGTGCTGGGGTAGCGTTTTAGGGTTTAGGGCAGTGCAGGGGTGTTTGGCTTGTGTAGGGGGTTATGTTGGGGGTATAGGTTTAGGGATTAGGTTCGTGCAGTGGTGTTTGTGTAGTGTAGGGGGTCATACTGGGGGTAGTTTCTTAGGGTTTAGTGAAGTGCACTGGTGTTTGTGCAGTGCAGGGGGTCGTGATTTAGCGTTTAGGGTAGTGCAGTGGTGTTTTGGTAGTGTAGGGGGTCGTGCTGGGGGTAGTGTTTTAAGGTTTAGGGTAGTGCAGTAGTGTTTGTGTAGTGTAGGGGGGCTTGCTGGGGGTAGTGTTTTAGGGTTTAGGGTAGTGCAGTGGTGTTTGTGTAGTGTAGGGGGTCAAGCTGGGGGTAGTGTTTTAGGGTTTAGGGTAGTGCAGTAGTGTTTGTGTAGTGTAGAGGGTCATGCTGGGGGTAGAATTAGGGTTAGGGTAATGCAGTGGTGTTTGTGTAGTGTAGGGGGTCATGCTGCCGGTAGTGTTTCAGGGTTTAAGGCAGTGCACTTGTGTTTGTATAGTGTAGGGGGTCATGCTGGGGGTAGTGTTTTAGGGTTTACGGTATTGCAGTCGTGTTTGGGTAGTGTAGGGGGTCGTCCTTTGGTAGTGTTTTAGGGTTTAGAGCAGTGCAGTGGTGTTTTGGTAGTGTAGGGGTTCGTGCCGGGGGTAGTGTTTTAGAGTTTAGGGTAGTGCAGTGGTGTTTGTGTAGTGTAGGGGGACACGCCGGGGGTAGAGTTTTCGGGTTTAGGGTAGTCCAGTGGTGTTTGTGTAGTGTAGTGGGACATGCTGGGGTAGTGTATTAGGCTTTAGGTAGTGCAGTGGTGTTTTTGTAGTGTAGGTTGTCACACTGGGGTAGATTTAGAATTTAGGATAGTGCAATGGTGTTTGGGTAGTGTAGGGGGTCATGCTGGGGTAGGGTTCTAGGGTTTAGGGCAGTGCAGTGGTTTTTGGGTAGTGTAGGGGGATGGTGCTTGTGGAAGTGTTTTAGGGTTTAGAGCATTGCAGTGATGTTTGCATAGTGTAGGCGGTCATGCTGGGTGCATTGTTTTAGGGTTGATGGTAGTGCAGAGGTGTTTGGGTATTGTAGGGGTTCGTGCTGGGGTAGTGTTTTAGGGTTTAGGGTAGTGCACTGGTGTTTTATTAGTGTAGGGGGTCGTGCTGTGGGTAGTGTTTTAGGGTTTAGGGTAGTGCAGTGGTGTTTGTGTAGTGTAGAGGGTCAAGCTGGGGGATGGGTTTTAGGGTTTATGTTAGTGCAGTGGTGTTTGGGTAGTGTAGGTGGTCGTGCTGGGTGTATTGTTTTATGGTTTAGGGTAGTGCAGAGATGTTTGAGTAGTGTAGGGGTTCGTGCTTTGGTAGTGTTTTAGGGTTTAGGGCAGTGCAGTGGTGTTTTGGTAGTGTAGGGGGTCGTGCCGGGGATAGTGTTTTAGCGTTTAGGGTAGTGCAGTGGTGTTTGTGTAGTGTAGGGGTCATGCTGGGGGTAGTGTTTTAGGGTTTAGGGCAGTGCAGTGGTTTTGGGTAGTGTAGGGGGAGGTGCTTGTGGAAGTGTTTTAGGCTTTATAGCATTGCAGTGGTGTTTGTGTAGTGTAGGCGGTCGTGCTGGGGGTAGTGTTTTAGGGTTGTGCAGTGTTGTTTTTGTAGTGTAGGGGGTCATGCTTGGGTTAGTGTTTTAGGGTTTAGGGTAGTGGAGTGGTATTTGTGTAGTGTAGGGAGTCGTGCTGGGGTAGTGTTTTAGGGTTTAGGGTAGTGCACTGGTGTTTGTGCAGTGCAGGGGGTCATGATTTTGCGTTTAGGGTAGTGCAGTGGTGTTTGGGTAGTGTAGGGGGTCATGCTGGGAGTAGTGTTTTAGGGTTTAGGGTAGTGAAGTGGTGTTTGTGTAGTGTAGGGTGTCGTGCTGGGGTAGATTTAGGGTTTAGGGAAGTGCAGTGGTGTTTGTTATTGTTATTGTTATTGTTATTTTGGATTTATATCGCGCCCAATCACCTGCAGGTCTCTAGGCGCTCGAAATCTCTAGTTACAACAATAAGCTTGGCAGACATTGCAAGAAAGACACTCCCTGGTCTAGCTGACACTCAGAATCCTTCTAAACATCAGTGTTTTTAGCATCTTCCTAAACCGCAGGAGGTTCCCTTCCCTGCGCAGCATCTCAGGCAGCGTGTTCCATAGCTGAGGGACTAACACAGAGAAGGCTCTCCCTCCCTTAGTTACTAATTTGTAACGGGGGCAGACCAGTAGCTGAGAATCTGAAGATCTGAGTGTTCTCACTGGGCTGTACACAACCAAACGATCTGCAATGTAAGCTGGAGCCTGGCCATAAATTGCCTTATGGGCCGTTTGTGTAGTGTAGGGGGTAATGTTTTAGGGTTTAGGGTAGTGCAGTGGTGTTTGGGTAGTGTAGGAGGTAGTGCTGGGGGTAGTGTTTTAGGGTTTAGGGTAGTGCAGTGGTGTTTGTGTAGTGTAGTGGGAGGTGCTGGGGTAGTGTATTAGGCTTTAGGTAGTGCAGTGGTATTTTTGAAGTGTAGGTTGTCACACTGGCGTAGATTTAGGGTTTAGGATAGTGCAATGGTGTTTGGGTAGTGTAGGTGGTCATGCTGGGGTAGGGTTCTAGGGTTTAGGGCAGTGCAGTGGTTTTTGGGTAGTGTAGGGGGATGGTGCTTGTGGTAGTGTTTTAGGGTTTAGAGCATTGCAGTGGTGTTTGGGTAGAGTAGGGGTAGTGCTGGGGGTAGTGTTTTAGGGTTTAGGGTAGTGCTGTGGTGTTTGTGTAGTGTAGGGGTCATGCTGGGGGTAGTGTTTTAGGGTTGTGCAGTGTTGTTTTTGTAGTGTAGGGGGTCATGCTTGGGTTAGTGTTTTAGGGTTTAGGGTAGTGGAGTGGTATTTGTGTAGTGTAGGGAGTCGTGCTGGGGTAGTGTTTTAGGGTTTAGGGTAGTGCACTGGTGTTTGTGCAGTGCAGGGGGTCATGATTTTGCGTTTAGGGTAGTGCAGTGGTGTTTGGGTAGTGTAGGGGGTCATGCTGGGAGTAGTGTTTTAGGGTTTAGGGTAGTGAAGTGGTGTTTGTGTAGTGTAGGGTGTCGTGCTGGGGTAGATTTAGGGTTTAGGGAAGTGCAGTGGTGTTTGTGTAGTGTAGGGGGTAATGTTTTAGGGTTTAGGGTAGTGCAGTGGTGTTTGGGTAGTGTAGGAGGTAGTGCTGGGGGTAGTGTTTTAGGGTTTAGGGTAGTGCTGTGGTGTTTGTGTAGTGTAGGGGTCATGCTGGGGGTAGTGTTTTAGGGTTTAGGGTAGTGCAGTGGTGTTTGTGTAGTGTAGTGGGAGGTGCTGGGGTAGTGTATTAGGCTTTAGGTAGTGCAGTGGTATTTTTGAAGTGTAGGTTGTCACACTGGGGTAGATTTAGGGTTTAGGATAGTGCAATGGTGTTTGGGTAGTGTAGGTGGTCATGCTGGGGTAGGGTTCTAGGGTTTAGGGCAGTGCAGTGGTTTTTGGGTAGTGTAGGGGGATGGTGCTTGTGGTAGTGTTTTAGGGTTTAGAGCATTGCAGTGGTGTTTGGGTAGAGTAGGGGTAGTGCTGGGGGTAGTGTTTTAGGGTTTAGGGTAGTGCTGTGGTGTTTGTGTAGTGTAGGGGTCATGCTGGGGGTAGTGTTTTAGGGTTTAGGGTAGTGCAGTGGTGTTTGTGTAGTGCAGTGGGAGGTGCTGGGGTAGTGTATTAGGCTTTAGGTAGTGCAGTGGTATTTTTGTAGTGTAGGTTGTCACACTGGGGTAGATTTAGGGTTTAGGACAGTGCAATGGTGTTTGGGTAGTGTAGGTGGTCATGCCGGGGTAGGGTTCTAGGGTTTAGGGTAGTGCAGTGGTTTTTGGGTAGTGTAGGGGGATGGTGCTTGTGGTAGTGTTTTAGGGTTTAGAGCATTGCAGTGGTGTTTGGGTAGAGTAGGGGGTAGTGCTGGGGGTAGTGTTTTAGGTTTTAGGGTAGTGCTGTGGTGTTTGTGTAGTGTAGGGGTCATGCTGGGGGTAGTGTTTTAGGGTTTAGGGTAGTGCAGTGGTGTTTGTGTAGTGTAGTGGGAGGTGCTGGGGTAGTGTATTAGTCTTTAGGTAGTGCAGTGGTGTTTTTGTAGTGTAGGTTGTCACACTGGGGTAGATTTAGGGTTTAGGAGAGTGCAATGGTGTTTGGGTAGTGTAGGTGATCATGCTGGGGTAGGGTTCTAGGGTTTAGGGCTTTGCAGTGTTTTTTGGGTAGTGTAGGGGGATGGTGCTTGTGGTAGTGTTTTAGGGTTTAGAGCATTGCAGTGGTGTTTGGGTAGTGTAGGGGGTCGTGCTGGGGGTAGTGTTTTAGGGCTTAGGGCAGTGCAGTGGTATTTGTGTAGTGTAGGGGTCATGCTGGGGGTAGTGTTTTAGGGTTTAGGGTAGTGGAGTGGTATTTGTGTGGTGTTGGTGTGGTGTCGGGGATTGTGCTGGGATAGATTTACAGTTTAGGGTAGTGCAGTGGTATTTGGAAAGTGTAGGGGGTCATGCTCGGGGTAGTGTTTTTCAAGTTTTGGGCAGTGCAGTGGTGTTTAGGTAGTGTAGGGGGATCGTGCTGGGGTAGTGTTTTAGGGTTTAGGATAGTGCAGGGGTGTTTGGTTTGTGTAGGGGGTTATGCTGGGGGTATAGGTTTAGGGACTAGGTTAGTGCAGTGGTGTTTGTGTAGTCTAGGGGGTCATGCTGGGGGTAATGTTTTAGGGTTTAGGGTAGTGCAGTGGTGTTTGTGTAGTGTAGGGGGTCATACTGTGGGTAGTTTTTTAGGGTTTAGGGTAGTGCAGTGGTGTTTGTGTAGTGTAGGGGGTCGTGTTTTAGGGTATTGCAGTGGTGTTTGGGTAGTGTAGGTGAGTCATGCTGGGGGTTGTGTTTTAGGGTTTAGTGTAGTGCAGTGGTGTTTGGGTAGTGTAGGGAGTCATGCTGGGTGTAGTGTTTTAGGGTTTAGGGTAGTGCAGATGTGTTTGGGGAGTGTAGGCGTTCGTACTGGGTAGTGTTTTAGGGTTTAGTGTAGTGCAGTGGTGTTTTGGTAGTGTAAGGGGTCGTGCTGGGGGTAGTGTTTTAAGGTTTACGGTAGTGCAGTGGTGTTTGTGTACTGTAGGGGGTCTTTCTGGGGGTAGTGTTTTAGGGTTTAGGGTAGTGCAGTGGTGTTTGTGTAGTGTAGGGGGTCAAGCTGGGGGTAGTGTTTTAGGGATTATGATAGTGCAGTAGTGTCTGTGTAGTGTAGGGGGTCATGCTGGGGGTAGAATTAGGGTTTAGGGTAATGCAGTGGCGTTTGTGTAGTTTAGGGGTCATGCTGCTGGTAGTGTTTCAGGGTTTAAGGCAGTGCACTTGTGTTTGTATAGTGTAGGGTGTCATGCTGGGGGTAGTGTTTTAGGGTTTACTGTATTGTAGTGGTGTTGGGTAGTGTAGGGGGATGGTGCTTGTGGTAGTGTTTTAGGGTTTAGAGCATTGCAGTGGTGTTTGGGTAGAGTAGAGGGTAGTGCTGGGGGTAGTGTTTTAGGGTTTAGGGTAGTGCTGTGGTGTTTGTGTAGTGTAGGGGTCATGCTGGGGGTAGTGTTTTAGGGTTTAGGGTAGTGCAGTGGTGTTTGTGTAGTGTAGTGGGAGGTGCTGGGGTAGTGTATTAGGCTTTAGGTAGTGCAGTGGTGTTTTTGTAGTGTAGGTTGTCACACTGGGGTAGATTTGGGGTTTAGGAGAGTGCAATGGTGTTTGGGTAGTGTAGGTGGTCATGCTGGGGTAGGGTTCTAGGGTTTAGGGCAGTGCAGTGGTTTTTGGGTAGTGTAGGGGGATGGTGCTTGTGGTAGTGTTTTAGGGTTTAGAGCATTGCAGTGGTGTTTGGGTAGTGTAGGGGGTAGTGGTAGTGTTTTAGGGCTTAGGGCAGTGCAGTGGTATTTGTGTAGTGTAGGGGTCATGCTGGGGTAGTGTTTTAGGGTTTAGGGTAGTGGAGTGGTATTTGTGTGGTGTTGGTGTAGTGTCGGGGATTGTGCTGGGGTAGATTTAGGGTTTAGGGTAGTGCAGTGGTATTTGGAAAGTGTAGGGGGTCATGCTCGGGTAGTGTTTTTCAGGTTTTGGGCAGTGCAGTGGGTTTTAGGTAGTGTAGGGGGATCGTGCTGGGGTAGTGTTTTAGGGTTTAGGACAGTGCAGGGGTGTTTGGTTTGTGTAGGGGGTTATGCTGGGGGTATAGGTTTAGGGATTAGGTTAGTGCAGTGGTGTTTGTGTAGTCTAGGGGGTCATGCTGGGGGTAGTGTTTTAGGGTTTAGGGTAGTGCAGTGGTGTCTGTGTAGTGTAGGGGGTCATACTGTGGGTAGTTTTTTAGGGTTTAGGGTAGTGCAGTGGTGTTTGTGTAGTGTAGGGGGTCATGTTTTAGGGTATTGCAGTGGTGTTTGGGTAGTGTAGGTGAGTCATGCTGGGGGTTGTGTTTTAGGGTTTAGTGTAGTGCAGTGGTGTTTGGGTAGTGTAGGGAGTCATGCTGGGTGTAGTGTTTTAGGGTTTAGGGTAGTGCAGATGTGTTTGGGGAGTGTAGGCGTTCGTATTGGGTAGTGTTTTAGGGTTTAGTGTAGTGCATTGGTGTTTTGGTAGTGTAAGGGGTCGTGCTGGGGGTAGTGTTTTAAGGTTTACGGTAGTGCAGTGGTGTTTGTGTACTGTAGGGGGTCTTGCTGGGGTTAGTGTTTTAGGGTTTAGGGTAGTGCAGTGGTGTTTGTGTAGTGTAGGGGGTCAAGCTGGGGGTAGTGTTTTAGGGATTATGGTAGTGCAGTAGTGTTTGTGTAGTGTAGGGGGTCATGCTGGGGGTAGAATTAGGGTTTAGGGTAATGCAGTGGTGTTTGTGTAGTGTAGGGGTCATGCTGCTGGTAGTGTTTCAGGGTTTAAGGCAGTGCACTTGTGTTTGTATAGTGTAGGGGGTCATGCTGGGGGTAGTGTTTTAGGGTTTACTGTATTGTAGTGATGTTGGGTAGTGTAGGGGGTCGTGCTTTGGTAGTGTTTTAGTGTTTAGGGCAGTGCAGTGGTGTTTTGGTAGTTTAGGGGGTCGTGCCGGGGATAGTGTTTTAGCGTTTAGAGTAGTGCAGTGGTGTTTGTGTAGTGTAGGGGGTCATGCTGGGGGTAGTGTTTTAGGGTTTAGGGTAGTCCAGTGGTGTTTGTGTAGTGTAGTGGGACGTGCTGGGGTAGTGTATTAGGCTTCAGGTAGTGCAGTGGTGTTTTTGTAGTGTAGGTTGTCACATTGGGGTGGATTTAGGGTTTAGGATAGTGCAATGGTGTTTGGGTAGTGTAGGACGTCATGCTGGGGTAGGGATCTAGGGTTTAGGGCAGTGCAGTGGTTTTGGGTAGTGTAGGGGGATGGTGCTTGTGGAAGTGTTTTAGGCTTTAGAGCATTGCAGTGGTGTTTGTGTAGTGTAGGGGGTTGTGCTGGGGGTAGTGTTTTACGGTTTAGGGCAGTGCAGTGTTGTTTTTGTAGTGTAGGGGGTCATGCTTGGGTTAGTGTTTTAGGGTTTAGGGTAGTGGAGTGGTATTTGTGTAGTGTAGGGAGTCGTGCTGGGGTAGTGTTTTAGGGTTTAGGGTAGTGCACTGGTGTTTGTGCAGTGCAGGGGGTCGTGATTTAGCGTTTAGGGTAGTGCAGTGGTGTTTGTGTAGTGTAGGGTGTCGTGCTGGGGGTAGATTTAGGGTTTAGGGAAGTGCAGTGGTGTTTGTGTAGTGTAGGGGGTAATGTTTTAGGGTTTAGGGTAGTGCAGTGGTGTGTGGGTAGTGTAGGGGGTAGTGCTGGGGGTAGTGTTTTAGGGTTTAGGGTTGTGCTGTGGTGTTTGTGTAGTGCTGGGGTCATGCTGGGGGTAGTGTTTGAGGGTTTAGGGTAGTGCAGTGGTGTTTGTGTAGTGTAGTGGGACGTGCTGGGGTAGTGTATTAGGCTTTAGGAAGTGCAGTGGTATTTTTGAAGTGTAGGTTGTCACACTGGGGTAGATTTAGGGTTTAGGATAGTGCAATGGTGTTTGGGTAGTGTAGGTGGTCATGCTGGGGTAGGGTTCTAGGGTTTAGGGCAGTGCAGTGGTTTTTGGGTAGTGTAGGGGGATGGTGCTTGTGGTAGTGTTTTAGAGTTTAGAGCATTGCAGTGGTGTTTGGGTAGAGTAGGGGTAGTGCTGGGGGTAGTGTTTTAGGGTTTAGGGTAGTGCTGTGGTGTTTGTGTAGTGTAGGGGTCATGCTGGGGGTAGTGTTTTAGGGTTTAGGGTAGTGCAGTGGTGTTTGTGTAGTGTAGTGGGAGGTGCTGGGGTAGTGTATTAGGCTTTAGGTAGTGCAGTGGTATTTTTGTAGTGTAGGTTGTCACACTGGGGTAGATTTAGGGTTTAGGATAGTGCAATGGTGTTTGGGTAGTGTAGGTGGTCATGCTGGGGTAGGGTTCTAGGGTTTAGGGCAGTGCAGTGGTTTTTGGGTAGTGTAGGGGGATGGTGCTTGTGGTAGTGTTTTAGAGTTTAGAGCATTGCAGTGGTGTTTGGGTAGAGTAGGGGTAGTGCTGGGGGTAGTGTTTTAGGGTTTAGGGTAGTGCAGTGGTGTTTGTGTAGTGTAGTGGGAGGTGCTGGGGTAGTGTATTAGGCTTTAGGTAGTGCAGTGGTATTTTTGTAGTGTAGGTTGTCACACTGGGGTAGATTTAGGGTTTAGGACAGTGCAATGGGGTTTGGGTAGTGTAGGTGGTCATGCTGGGGTAGGGTTCTAGGGTTTATGGTAGTGCAGTGGTTTTTGGGTAGTGTAGGGGGATGGTGCTTGTGGTAGTGTTTTAGGGTTTAGAGCATTGCAGTGGTGTTTGGGTAGAGTAGGGGTAGTGCTGGGGGTAGTGTTTTAGGGTTTAGGGTAGTGCTGTGGTGTTTGTGTAGTGTAGGGGTCATGCTGGGGGTAGTGTTCTAGGGTTTAGGGTAGTGCAGTGGTGTTTGTGTAGTGTAGTGGGAGGTGCTGGGTTAGTGTATTAGTCTTTAGGTAGTGCAGTGGTGTTTTTGTAGTGTAGGTTGTCACACTGGGGTAGATTTAGGGTTTAGGAGAGTGCAATGGTGTTTGGGTAGTGTAGGTGATCATGCTGGGGTAGGGTTCTAGGGTTTAGGGCTGTGCAGTGGTTTTTGGGTAGTGTAGGGGGATGGTGCTTGTGGTAGTGTTTTAGGGTTTAGAGCATTGCAGTGGTGTTTGGGTAGTGTAGGGGGTCGTGCTGGGGGTAGTGTTTTAGGGCTTAGGGCAGTGCAGTGGTATTTGTGTAGTGTAGGGGTCATGCTGGGGGTAGTGTTTTAGGGTTTAGGGTAGTGGAGTGGTATTTGTGTGGTGTTGGTGTGGTGTCGGGGATTGTGCTGGGGTAGATTTAGGGTTTAGGGCTGTGCAGTGGTTTTTGGGTAGTGTAGGGGGATGGTGCTTGTGGTAGTGTTTTAGGGTTTAGAGCATTGCAGTGGTGTTTGGGTAGAGTAGGGGGTAGTGCTGGGGGTAGTGTTTTAGGGCTTAGGGCAGTGCAGTGGTATTTGTGTAGTGTAGGGGTCATGCTGGGGGTAGTGTTTTAGGGTTTAGGGTAGTGCAGTGGTGCTTGTGTAGTTTAGGGGGTCATGCTGGGGGTAGTATTTTAGTTTTTAGGGTAGTGTAGTGGTGTTTGTATAGTGTAGGGGGTCGTGTTTTAGGGTAGTGCAGTGGTGTTTGGGTAGTGTAGGGGGTTGTGTTTTAGGGTTTAGGGTAGTGCAGTGGTGTTTGGGTAGTGTAGGTGGTTATGCTGGGTGTAGTGTTTTAAGGTTTAGGGTAGTGCAGTGGTGTTTGTGTAGTGTAGGATGTCATGCTGGGGGTAGAGTTTTATTCTTTAGGGTAGTGTAGTGGTGTTTTGGTAGTGAAGGGGGCCGTGCTGGGGATAGTGTTTTAGGGTTTAGGGTAGTGCAGTGGTGTTTGTGTAGTATAGGGGTTCATGCTGGGATAGTGATTTTAGGGTTTAGGGTACTGCAGTGGTGTTTATGTAGTGTAGGGGATCTTGCTGGGGTAGTGTTTTATGGTTTAGGGTAGTGCAGTGGTGTTTGTGTAGTGTAGGGGGTCAAGCTGGGGGTAGTGTTTTAGGGTTTAGGGTAGTGCAGTGGTGTTTGTGTAGTGAAGGTGGTCATGCTGGGGGTAGCGTTTTAGGGTTTAGGGCAGGGCAGGGATTTTTGTGTAGTGTACGGGGTCATGCTGGGGGTAGTATTTTAGGGTTTAGGGTGGTGCAGTGGTGTTTGGATAGTGTATGGGGTCGTGCTGGGGGTAGTGTTATACGGTTTAGGGTAATGCAGTGGTTTTTGGGTAGTGTAGGGGGTCATGCTGGGAGTAGTGTTTTAGGGTTTAGGGTAGTGAAGTGGTGTTTGTGTAGTGTAGGGTGTCGTGCTGGGGGTAGATTTGGGGTTTAGGGAAGTGCAGTGGTGTTTGTGTAGTGTAGGGGGTAATGTTTTAGGGTTTAGGGTAGTGCAGTGGTGTGTGGGTATTGTAGGGGGTAGTGCTGGGGGTAGTGGTTTAGGGTTTAGGGTAGTGCTGTGGTGTTTGTGTAGTGTAGGGGTCATGCTGGGGTAGTGTTTGACGGTTTAGGGTAGTGCAGTAGTGTTTGTGTAGTGTAGTGGGAGGTGCTGGGGTAGTGTATTAGGCTTTAGGTAGTGCAGTGGTGTTTTTGTAGTGTAAGTTGTCACACTGGGGTAGATTTAGGGTTTAGGATAGTGCAATGGTGTTTGGGTAGTGTAGGTGGTCATGCTGGGGTAGGGTTCTAGGGTTTAGGGCAGTGCAGTGGTTTTTGGGTAGTGTAGGGTGATGGTGCTTGTGGTAGTGTTTTAGGATTTAGAGCATTGCAGTGGTGTTTGGGTAGTGTAGGGGGTCATGCTGGGGGTAGTGTTTTAGGGCTTAGTGCAGTGCAGTGGTATTTGTGTAGTGTAGGGGTCATGCTGGGGGTAGTGTTTTAGGGTTTAGGGTAGTGCAGTGGTGCTTGTGTAGTTTAGGGGGTCATGCTGGGGGTAGTATTTTAGTATTTAGGATAGTGTAGTGGTGTTTGTATAGTGTAGGGGTCGTGTTTTAGGGTAGTGCAGTGGTGTTTGGGTAGTGTAGGGGGTTGTGTTTTAGGGTTTAGGGTAGTGCAGTGGTGTTTGGGTGGTGTAGGTGGTTATGCTGGGTGTAGTGTTTTAGGGTTTAGGGTAGTGCAGTGGTGTTTGTGTAGTGTAGGATGTCATGCTGGGGGTAGAGTTTTATTCTTTAGGGTAGTGTAGTGGTGTTTTGGTAGTGAAGGGGGCCGTGCTGGGGATAGTGTTTTAGGGTTTAGGGTAGTGCAGTGGTGTTTGTGTAGTATAGGGGTTCATGCTGGGATAGTGATTTTAGGGTTTAGGGTAGTGCAGTGGTGTTTATGTAGTGTAGGGGATCTTGCTGGGGTAGTGTTTTATGGTTTAGGGTAGTGCAGTGGTGTTTGTGTAGTGTAGGGGTCAAGCTGGGGGTAGTGTTTTAGGGTTTAGGGTAGTGCAGTGGTGTTTGTGTAGTGTAGGTGGTCATGCTGGGGGTAGTGTTTTAGGGTTTAGGGCAGTGCAGGGATGTTTGTGTAGTGTACGGGGTCATGCTGGCGTAGTATTTTAGGGTTTAGGGTAGTGCAGTGGTGTTTGGATAGTGTATGGGGTCATGCTGGGGGTAGTGTTATACGGTTTAGGGTAATGCAGTGGTTTTTGGGTAGGTCGGCAACAATAGAACTCGCCAAGCGTGCAGCGTATTTGCTGCATCGCTAGGAGAGACATAAAAAGCATTGCACGAAGATGGCTGCCAACACTTCCTGTTTTGAAGTGTTGTCAGCCAATTAGAGCCAAGCTCGTGCTTGTGTAGGTAGGTCCCGCCCAGATATATAAACACATTTTTCCTTTAATATATCAAAGACTACTGAACGGATTTACACCATTTAAAAAAAAGTTCTCTTTCTGAACCAAGCGCTACCTTTTTGCCAAATTTGGTGTAATTCCGTTCAGCAGTTTCAGCTGTAACCGTGTCTAACGTTTCCTATGAGAAATTGATTTTCCATCCTCTATTTTTTGAATTTCTCAGGAACTACTGAACGGATTAACTTCATTTAAAAAAGGTCTCTTTCTGAAACAAGGGCTACCTTTTTTCCAAATGTGGTTTAATTTCGTTCAGCAGTTCGAGCTGTAGCCTTGTCTAAAGTTTCACATGGGAATTAACATTGAGAAAACATGTTTCGGGACCCCCCTTTTTTCTCCACCTCCGCTTAGCGAATCACCCTGAAACTTTCAGGGTAGGGTAGGAGCTAACCGGAGCGGACTACAAGTTTTGAAAATTTCGTGAATATTAGGCAACCGGCGCCAAAGTTATTGGGAAAACAAAAAACGCTTTTCCTAGTGAAAATAGGTCCTCACTATAACTATATACTGGTGAGCACCAGTAGATAATATATTTATATATATACATATATATATATATATATATGCTGCTTGTCCTTGGATTAAACGCTTTCAACACAGAAATGGGCCTCTGCTTTGTTGTTACGCTGATGGCACTTTGATGGGCTGCTCCATGCCCATTGTTTCCAGAGGCCGCCCTGTAGGGTCGGGGGCTCCGTGTGCTTGGAGACTTTGTTATATATATATATATATATATATATGTATATATATATATATATATATATATATATTCAGCATAAGGTTACAAACAGCTTCAACAGCAACCACACTGCACTCCAAGGGGTTTTTTTCATTAGGATTTTCTTTATTGATGAGTTCACATCAACGCGTTTCGATGGCCTCTCGCCACCTTGTTCACGATAGTGAACAACCATTCGTTTCTCTTTTTTAAAGAAAACATTTAACACACATAACATAGATGAGGGACTACCAAATTTCATCACCATGGTAAAAGGTAGGGAAAATGCTGCCACCATTTTGTAATGTTTTTCACTTCAGTGCCTTCTGCATACTTCCTCCATTGTCGTTATAAACAACTGTTTTAACACAATGTTTTCAACATCATGGGCACATATTATTTTATCATAAGTATTTTTACATGCAATTACTTAATATTAACATATAATTTTATATAAAAGTCAAACCTTAATACATTTGATCTTTCATCTTATTTACAAGATAAACAGCAAGTGCTTATTATCATCTCGTTCTGTTTACAAAGTGCTAGTGCTTTTTTAATGTAAACATATACTCTTGATTCAAATCTCTCTCAATAAAGTGCTAGTGCGTGTATATTCCATTTCTTCATCTGTTTACAAAGTGCTAGTGCTTATTAAATGTAAACATATACTCTTGATTCAGATCTCTCTCAATAAAGTGCTAGTGCTTTAAGTAAATCAATGTAAACAATTACCACATTAATGTTGGTTTGTTCATACAGTACTATTGAACACTAAAGATAGATTTAAGAGATTTTTTCATTGTATCTATACTCCTAGCTCAACTACCATAAAATATCTAAGTCCCTCTTTACTTTTTAAAAATAATTTAACTTCCTCTTTCAACAAATAGTTCATTTAATGTACGGCATCTTTTTACTTCAACATTGTTTGGGAGCGGTTTTTCTCATTATTATCTTTTATATCCCTCTACCAAACTTCTTCTCAGTTACTTTGACTATTTTCATTTCTAAATTTAATTTCTTTGGCAACCTAAACATTCCTTAATACAGACAAGTATGTAGATCTTCAAGTGGACCTACCTGTGCTTTACTCTACGCCGCCACCGCCAAGAGTCAAGTGTGCATTGTGATCAGTTCCACCTTGCTGACCTGAGCCAAATTCAACGCCGACACTGCCAAGAGTCACGGGGGTCAATATCGGCTGCATTCAACAGCGTCGCCGCCCCGGGACTACAATTCCCAGCTGTCCCACCGGCGGCGCGGACCACCGACGTAGTGCAAGCGCCAGGAGGCGTGTACAAGAGTCGCTGAGACCGGCGGAGCGGGTGGAAGTGGACCTACCTGTGCTTTACTCTACGCCGCCACCGCCAAGAGTCAAGGGGGCATTGTGATCAGTTCCACCTTGCTGATCTGAGCCATATTCAACGCCGACACTGCCAAGAGTCACGGGGGTCAACATCGGCTGCATTCAATAGCGTCGCCGCCCCGGGACTACAATTCCCGGCTGTCCCAGCGGCGGCGCGGACCACTGACGTAGCGCAAGCGCCAGGAGGCGCGTACAAGAGTCGCTGAGACCCGGTTTGCGGGACGCGCCGGACGAAGCCCGGACAAAGGGCGGGCCGTCCGTGGCCGTCCGGGGCTGACCGCGGCTGGGCTGGGCCACGGACCTTGCTACATCGTCTCGGGCTACTAGAAACGTGAGCTTGTGAAACATTTTATTTTGTGGATCTTGCTTGTTCTGGTTTGGCTCACTGATTTGACTGTATTTTTAAAGTAGCGCAGCAGAATCCTTATTGGTGTTTGGGAAGACATTATTGTTAATATTGTATCATCGAGTATGCCGAGCGCTAAACTGGATAAACCTGCAGCTGGGTCTGGCCTAATGGACAACTATCTAGTTAAAGTGGTCAATAAAATTAACAATGACCGCAGAGTTTCCCTCGGTAAGGGGGGCCCCCCTGCTCTGCCCGACGCCACCTTCAACCCTGTGGCTGATAACCCCTTTGAGGATTTTACTAGTGTGATCGCTGGTCCAGTTATAACGGTTGAAGCCCAGGTTCATTCTGAGTGCTTGGTGGATACTCAGGATTTGGCCACTGTTGTTATTGAGGATGCTCCACCTAGCCCTAGACCTATGAGAGCTTGTAGGAAACAACTAAGTAAAAGGGGGGGGAGGCCTATTAAAAAAAGAGCGGAAGCCCTACACAAAGCCCATAATAGTACCGTCTCTGGGCCTGGTCTACAGGAAGCGAGAAGCTCAGTCTGTAGTATTTTAGATCCAAACCAATTCGCATTACTAGTAGCTACTCTTGAGGCTAAATTTGAAACTAAGTTAGCCGAGCACACTCAATCTTTACTGCTCCAATTAAAAAATGCCAACATGGAAGTGCAGAGGCTTGGCGATCTGGTAGCGAAACTTTTGCCCAGTTGTGAGAAAACTAAGTCATTAGATACTGGCTCTGTTGGGGTTATTGATGATATTTTAAGTAAACCCTCGCTGCAACCCTCCCAGGCACCCGCTCTATCGGAACTTGTCCCTTTAGACTTTTCACCTCCTACTGGTCCTGTTAAACAATCCTCTGTGGGACAAGGTGGTACATCTACCTTTAGATATGGATCGTCCACTGGCTTTACTAATCTTCCCCCTGAGTGTGCGCCATATGTGGTTGTCTTGACTAATGTGCCTGTTTTAGGAAACATGCACGCTCAATCCCGTGAGGAAACTCATGAGTCGTTAAAAAATAAAACTGTATCTTGGCTTAACAGAAGGTGTGGTTTCCCGGTACACTTCGCTGATCAAATTATATCTACCAGAAGGACGAAGTGGGTCGGCCCATCCCAGAAAAGCTGCAGTGGGGACTGTGTTATAGTTAATTTTAGATTTCCTCAACATGTTAATACAGTCCTGCTACGTGCAGCTTCCTTGGCCAGTGATACTATTAGTGTGTGTGCGCGCCCGTTGGGTTATTTTTATAAGCGCCATGGTAGTTTCCCGAATTGAGCGATTCTAAGACCCTTTTTATCCAGGGTTCCCCAGATGCCCATAGAACCCCAAGGGTTTATTGCGGATACTCTTTGTGGGTATGACCCTAATATTACTACCTATAATAGATTTGGGGCACTTTCGGGCCTGGAGGCCTGTGACTGACGGGAGGACTCTGAATCCCAGGGGAACGCCAGTGTGGTAACTTCTGATTCCAGAGAAATTGTAGAAGTTTTAACGCACCATGGAAGTTCACAATTAATTTCTGTTAACACTGCACCTGACACCGGTGAAACTATAAAAATACTGAGCTGGAACATTGCGGGCTTACGGTCCAAAAAGAGCGATAGTGGTTGGCTAGATATTTTACTACAATATGACATTATTGCCTTACAAGAGACTTGGGATAAGGACTGTGACTTTTGGATGGATGGTTTTACCTCCTACTTTGTGCCGGCCCTGAGTTCTTCAGCGGGAAGAGACAGGGGTGGCCTCATGTTCCTTATTTCAGTAAATATTTGGGGTAGTGTCAAGAAGGTTGTAAGTACCTCCCATAACTGCCTTATTCTGGAAGTAAGTCTGGCAAATGACATTAAGTTTATGTTAATTAATTGTTATAATTCCCAGCAAGAAGAGTCCCCTAATGAGCATATTCTTTGGTTGATTACATTTTTTAAATCTTATAAGGACAATCAAACCACTTTCTGTCACTATATCCTGATGGGTGATTTCAATGTTCATTTATGTAATGTAAATTGCCATTATGGAGATAAGGATGGCCCTCAATTTACAAGCCCCCAACATTTTGAACATAGTTCGAAAGAGGAAGCTATGGAGTCCCTTTTATCAAATAATGATCTCTATGAGGTAGGGTTCTGGGACAAGAATTCTCGTGTCCCTACCTATGCTGCAAGGGATAGTGAAACTATAATTGATTATATATTTTTATCTGCAGGGCTTTTAAAATATGTGTTTTTTTATAACGCCCTTCGGTCCCGTTTTAGTGATCATAACCCGGTGGTATTGACTATGGCCAATGTTTTCCCCATTATAGACAAACGTACCCTGATACCTGCGGTGGTCTCTGTGAACGTTAAAGACCAAGGGAGGAGACTAAAATGGAGTAAGGTAATCCCTGAAGATTTTTTTAATTCAATTACCTTAAAGGTTGGCACACATTTAAATATATGTTCCGATCCATCCTCTTATGATAAAGATATAATAATGGCCTTTGAAGCCATTTGTTCTCAAGTGGCTATCGAACTTACCACAAAAGGCGGAGCTGTTAAAAGCAAATCTGGCCGAGGTTGGTTCAATCACAACTGTACCTCAGCCCTAAATCAACTCAGAAAAGCCCTTAATGATAAACCGAGGAATAAAGGACTGGTTACACAGTTAGGGAAAGAGTATTCCCAAGTAACACTGGCCCGGAAGAGGGAAATTAAACAAGAAGCTTGGGTAGCCTTAATGGATAATGCCATATTGAAAAACAGTTCTAAATTCTGGGAAATTATTAATTCCCCTTTGCTATCCGGTTCCCAGAACTCGGTGCTAGAATTGAATATCCCCGAGGAGGACTGGCTAGCCCACTTCGAAAATATTTATGGGAGTAATCTTGAGCTGGAAGCTTTTGTGACTCCAATTTCTAGCTCTCCCCTCTCCCCTATTATCTTTACTATTGAAGAGGTGGAGAAAGCAATTGAGGGCTCGGCCGGCCGTAAGGCACCAGGCCCTGATGGGGTGCCTTCGAATATGTTTAAGGCTAACCCTAAGTACTGGGATAAAGTTCTGTTAAATGTTTTTAACTCTGCGTCCGTAGTAGCCCCACCGAAGTCGTGGTCCCAATCGATCCTAATCCCTGTGTTTAAGAAGGGCCAAAGGGGTGACCCTAGATGCTATCGACCCATATCCCTGCTAGATAAATTTTGGGAAAGGTTATTCTGGCTAGGATAAGTAACTGGGCATCAGAGAAAGGTGTAATCTCTAATGCCCAGTATGGGTTTAGATCGGGGAGGGGTACAGAGGACCAATGTCTCAATTTATATTTAATTATTGCAAAATACACCAAAGCCTCAGAGGGCTCGATTTTTGCAGGTTTTATGGACCTGTCCACGGCTTTTGACCTGGTTAACAGGTCTAAGCTTTGGTCAATACTCTTAGAACTAGGTTTGGATAAGCCCCTCGTGTACTTTTTGGCTGAGTTACACAAAGATTTGAAGGCCTCAATTAGGATGTCTCAGGAGGGGAAATGCACTGCTAGCTTTAAATCAGGTAGAGGGGTACGTCAGGGGTGTATTCTTGCCCCTTTGCTATTTACTCTGTATATAAATTCCCTCGAAGATAGTCTGCTAGCTGCTTCCCCTGATATCCCCCGGATTGACGGTACTCCCATACCTGTACTTCTTTATGCGGACGACACCGTCCTTTTGGCGCGGACCCCGCTTGGTCTTCAAAGACTATTGAATTCCTTTGGTAGTTTTATGAAATCTTTAGACCTGGTGGTCAACAATGGCAAATCCCATATTATGGCACTGGGGAAGGGTAAAAAACATCTTAAAACGTATTTCTGCAATGGAGCAGTTATCTCTAGAGTAAAAGTTTTCACCTACTTGGGCGTCGTTTTCGACGATAAAGGTAACTGGCTACCCCAAGTAACTACTAAGGTGAAAGCTGTACGTAGTTCATCGGCTGCAATATTGGGTTTTGCAAAAAGGTTGGGAGGGAAACCCTGTGAGGCTATTTTAAAAATATACAAAGCTAAAACTGTCTCAATAGCTAGGTATGGGGCTGCCATCTGGGGGTATACTAACCCTGAACCCATTCAAATAGAAGAGAACAAATTTTTTCGTGCTCTTCTTGGCCTCCCTCAATCCACTGCGACTTATTCAATTCATCTTGAATTGGGGACTGGATATATCTCCGATACTTTAAAAATAGCCCCACTTTTGTTATGGATCAGAACCTGGCTGAACCCGGACCTTACATTGAACCATAGTATTTTGAAAGATTGTTCCAAATTAGACAATTGGAAGAGTATTCAGTGGCTGTCATACATTAAACTGATTACTAAGGTGTTAGGACGCCCTGAGCTCTTTACCAACCCCGAAGGTTTATGCAAAGCTGATTTAAGGTGGGTTAAGACGTATCATATTAAGCACTGCGAGGTTGAGAGAGAATCCCATGAGCTTGGTAAATCTTCAGTAAGGGCTCACCTCTTGCTTAATTTATCCACTGTTATGCACCCATATTTGTCTACTGTTACGAATTTTTATCATAGATGGCTCTTGACAAAATTTCGTTTTAATCAAATTCACCTAGTGTTAAGTGTCCCACAGGGATGGTTTAGGCCTGAAGATGGGGTTCCTTGCAGATGTGATAATTTCTCTGCCCAAGATATGATGCATTTTATATTTTTCTGTCCTTTGTACCTTGAGCCCAGGAAAAGGTTTATTCTGCCTATTCTGAGAGAGGAAGCTTTTGTCCAAGTTAAACCAGCAATATTGTTCTTGCAATTAATGGAATTGCCTATAACTATGTTTTGTGTGGCTAGCTTTTTAGTTGCTTGTATTAGACTAAGGAAAATGAGATTGGCTGTATTGGAGGAAATCAATTAGTTTTTACACATCGAATCACCGGGATTATTTATTTATTTTTTTAACTATGAATACGATGAAATGTTTTTAATTTGTTGTAAAATGTATTGCACACTTTTATGATTTTAATTAATCGAATAAAGTGGTTTCTGATTGATTGATAGATCTTCATCTACATTCAAGCCCTGTGGTTCCATACAGTCGAACTCCAAAATATAATAGGTTTCTAGTTTACGGAGTTCCTTTTCTCGATCCCCTCCTCGTCTTTTCTTCGGGATCTCTGCAATACAACTGTATTGTAGACCTATTGGATCACTTTGATGGAATGTTTCAAAGTGTCTTGCGATTGGATACGTTCTATCTTTATTCACAATCGCTCTTCTATGTTGCAAGACTCGTTGGAATACTGGTAAGGTGGTACTCCCTACATTTTTTGGCAGGGGCATTGTAAGGCGTAGACCACAAAACTAGATCTACACGTTAAAAAGCCTCTAATATTAATGGTTTTGTTAAAAGATGTTTTAAAATGCGTCCGATTCACTCCATGCTGGCACGCCTTACACTTAAAACATTTCCTAAAACCCATTTTCCGTGTCAACCATGTGGGTGGTCCTGATTTCTTACTTTCAATGAATTCACTGCTCACAATACGATCCTTTAATGACTTAGATTTACGAAAACTGATCTCAGGATGTTTTTTTCATCTTTGGGCCAAGTATTGCATCATTCTTCACCAAATACCAGTGTTTATTTAAAATAATTCTGACTTCTTTGTGATTTTTATTGAAAGTTGTAATAAACCTGCAATCACCTTGTCCTTGTTTGAAATTCCTCTTTTTCTTTTGTTCTGATTTTGAGGGTTCAAATAAAACTATTTCCTATCCAGTTTTCTTGCCTTTAGAGCTGCCCCCTTTATCACATCCTGCGAGTAACCTCTTTGTAGGAATCTTTGACTCATTTCCTCTTCAACCTTTAGATATTCTTCAAAGCTACTGCATGTCCTCCTAGCTCTATAAAACTCACCAAAGGGGATACTTCTAATTAAAGGGGCAGGACGAGCGCTCCCAGCATGTAGAATCGTATTCCCTGAAGTGGGTTTCCTAAAAACAGTTGTTTCTAGTTTTCCATTAGTTGCCTTTACTCTTACATCCAAGAAGTCTATACAGGATTTACTATATTGTCCAGTGAATCTCAAGTTAAGTGTGTTACTATTTATCTCATTGATAAACAATTCAATTGATGCTTCCGCGCCCTGCCACAGCACGAAAACATCATCAATAAATCGTACCCACAAGAGTATGTTGTCATTCCAATGTTCCAGTGGTGGGCCTCTGAGCACCTGCTCCTCCCACCATCCAAGATGTAAGCTGGCATAGCTGGGGGCGAAGCAGGTGCCCATCGCCGTCCCCTGTTCCTGTTGGAACATTTCTTCTCCAAACAAATATATATTTCTGGTTAGACACCATTGCATCATCTCTAAAATCATTTCATTCTGTTTAAAAAACTTCAAAGATCTTCTATTTAGATAAAATTCAGTTGCTTTTAGACCATCAGTATGTCGTATGCTCGTATAGAGAGTGGTAATATCAAGCGTTAATAATAACATACTGCTCTCATCCCATCTTATATCAAAAATGCATTTAAAAAAATCAGTAGAGTCCTTGATATAGGAGGTTAGGGTCTTCACTATAGGGTTCAAAAAGTAATCTATATACTTTGAAGTATTCTCGAAAAGACTTCCACATGAAGAGATAATGGGTCTTCCTGGGGGTGAAACAATATTCTTATGGACTTTGGGAAGCATATAAAATACTAAGAGAGTTGGATTATTTTGTTTAATAAATTTAACTCATCCCAGTTTAATAAATCCTCTTCTTCCATGCATCTAATCTGGCGTGGAACTGTTCTTTTACCAAAATAAACTCTCGCATATCAATCCTTTTATAACATTCAGTGTTATTTAATTGAGTAAGGGCCTCTTTCTTATACAGTTCTCGTCCCCATAATACAATGTTACCTCCCTTATCCGAAGGTTTCACCAATACACCATCTTCCTTAATTAGTTTCTCCACTAGTTACTTTTTTAGGATCTATTTTCTTTTTTTGTTCTGCTAAATTACTATATAGTAATTTCAGATCCTTAGTGACGTTTTCAGAAAAGACGTCCAGGTTATCTCGCGCTGTTTGTGGCAAGAACTTAGATCGTGGTCGGAATGGTGTATGGTCACTACTCAATATCACAAATGCTTCTTCTTTATTTGAAGTTACTGTCTGCAAAGAGTCCATAGAAACACGTTCATTCTCATTGCACAGTTCCATTAAATCACCAAAGATTGCAGCATCCAAGGTATTTAGGCCACTCAAATCTGTTATTTGAACAGTTTGTGCCTGATCTATAGGGGACCTTTCAAATCGCTTATTAGCAAACATTTTGGCAAGTTTCAATTTCCGTACATACTGGTATAAGTCCATTCTACTATGGGGATAATTAAATTCATTATCATCACAGTATGATAATCCCAATTCTAACACAGATTGCTCTTCTGTTGTTAGATTAATAGTGCTCAAATTTATAATGGTCTTGTCCATCTTCATTACTTTGTCGATTTCTTTGTGTTCGAACGCATGGAGCGTTTTACTTGCCAATCTGGTGCTCCTCCTACATCCTTCTCCTCCCGTTCTCTGTTTCCTCTTCCTGCACCTCTTCCCATTCCGCGACCCCTCGAAGGTCGATGGTCTGTTTGGAGTTCCATTTGTAAAAAACGGAATTCATCTGTCACTGCCAGACGAACAATATATATATATATATATATATTATCTACTGGCGGTCGCCAGTAGATAGTTATAGTTAGGACCTATTTTCCATAGGAAATCTGCAACATTCTATTCCCAATAAGTCTGGCGCCGGTTGACGAATCCTCGCGAAATTTTCCAAACTTTTGCCCAGCTCCGCTCCACTCCTACCCTGAAAGTTTCGTGGTGATTCGTCAAGCGGGGACCGAGAAAAAAGGGGATCCCAAAACGCGTTTTCGCCATGCAATTTCCCATAGGATCTGTTGTGGCAGCTACAGCCCGAACCGCTGAACGGAATGACACCAAATTTGGCAAAGAGGTAGCCCTCAGTTCAGACTCATGCCTTTTGCATAAATGGTGTGAATCTGTTCAGTAGTTCCTGAGAAAATTAGGGTAAAAAAGTTAGTGATATCTATGGCCGCGGAGGATCTGCGGACCGTACACGCACCGTACGCGCACCCTCCCCGAACCGAGCGCGCACCCTCCCGATCGCGCGCTGAATGCTAATTGGCTGTCGAGTGTCTCTCTACATTCGAAACCAGGAACTGTTGGCAGCCATTTTCTGCCTCGGTAGAAGCGAGGCTGAAGAAGCAAGGGGAATAAGTGTGTAAAACATATAAAGGGGGCAGAGTGGAAATACTCTGACCCTCTAGAGGTGCTTAGGGGGTCCCAGAAGGACCCACTGGGGCCCCCCTTTTTAAAAAAAAAAACAGCCAAATGCGCGCATGGTGCACACATCCTATCGCGTTGGATGCACGGATCCTCTCGCGGTGGGTTTGCGGATCCAAGGGAAAAAAAATGAAATTGTTGGGAGATAAAGATTAAGCTTAAGTGTTTTGTTCTTGAGTGGCTCTAAAAAGAGCCGTTGTGTTCATTGAGCGTTTTTGGTACTTATAAGTAAGTACCTATACAGAGTCTAAAGTTGTTGAGGAAGACTCTGTTTCCTTCATCAGTAAAGTGTACTCCATCTCTCCTATACATCTCTTGCATATGAAAGCGCAGATTGTTATTGTAAATGGACCCCATTCTGTAGTCTCGGAGAAAAGCAGAAACAGATTTATTCACATGTTTCCTAGCTTTCTCAATCTGTGGACAAAAATGATCGGACCAGTTCCATTTCTGCCTTTGGCATATGTTAGAGTACACAAAGGCAGTTTTAGGGAAAAGTGAAATCAGTTCTGCAAAGGTGTCCTTCATAAGCATTTCCAGACCTACCCCAGTCAAAGTGCCTAGGTCATTGCCACCACAGTGCACTATTATGAGGTCAGGGTGTTGGATTTGCATGAAGGATTTCACCAATGGCATCAATTGGTGCCACTTTAACCCTCTCTGTCCAATTCATTTAATGTCTACATTTGGCAAACCTAGGTCTTTGTGAATGCCTTTGTTTTCTGCATACCTTTGGCTCCAGAAAATGTAGCTGTGTCCCACAATCCACACTGTAAGCATCTTGTAAGGAGGTCTGGATGCACTCAGATGATCTCTGTAAATGAAATGGCAGTTTGGAAAGTAAGATGCTTCTAAAATGGTGGCTAAGATGCAATTTTGAAAAAAGACAAGAAATCATTGGTTGTTTAACAACCTTCTACACTGAAAGGTAGCGTGCATATTTCTGTTTTTTAAACGCATGATTCTTATTGGTTAACAAAAACTGATTGTAAGGAACATTATATATGATTAGCTGATATGTTGAGAAGTCAAGCACACTTGCTGTTTTGATTAGCAACATTGTGTGTGCTGAACTTGTGACCTGTGTGCTCAGTACAGTGTTCTATGACCTGTTTCTATGGTAACGGGCAGAAGGCAGATTGGGGGAAGGGTTGAAGTTTATGTCATTTGGAAAGGGTTGAAATGTTTAACCAATAGAAATGTGTGTTTGCTTTTGAATTTACGTGGGAAGGAATGTGATTTGATGTTTACATGTATATGTGTGGAAAATGAGAGGGAAACTTTGCCATTCTTTGGTTCTGCTGACAGGTGCACAGTGCAGAGATTCTGTATAAGAAAATCTGGTGTGTGACTGATATCTGGTGTGTGACTGATATACTTCTTAATCTACAAAACATCTTGAAAGGTGAGTTATTTAATTGTGAGGGGATGTATGTAGACTATTTTTATTTTAATCAGACTAATGTATTTCTTCTGCTAAAGTGTAGGGAGTACTTTTTTTCACTACAATCTTATTGACAGTGTGTGTGCATGTAGAAACCATTTTGTGATAAGGATTTGTTTTTTTCATGTGTTTGTAGACAGATAACTATGCAGTTTTTATATTTTGGTAGAATTAGAAACCAGTCATTGTTTATGAATTTGTGAAATGAGTTATGTTTCTGCAGTAAAATGTAGTACTCCTTGTAGATGAAGAAATGTGTTTTGGTATAGTACAAGGGATAGTGTTGTTTGTCTAGAATCACACAGAGAGCCTGTGTGCATTTCGGAACCACTGTGAGAGAAGCATTTAGTAATATCTTGTATTTGCTGACAGCTAACTCTTTTAAAACCTGTCATGTTGTCAAGTTTTAGTAGCATTAGAAGCCAGTCTCTGCTTATGCGTTGATTAAATGAGTCAGGCAATGATACAAAAGTGCACTTTTGAAATATGCACATTGTGTGCAGTTCTCTTACCACTTCCATAGTAGTAAATAAGGTTTGGTAAACTCGTAGGGATAGTGGTTGTTGTCTAGAATCACACTGTGAGTCTGTGTGCATTTGGGAACCAATGTGAGAGAAGCATATGGTACATTGTTTATTTGCTGACAGATAACTATTTTAAATCCTGTCAAGTGGTCAAGTTTTAGTAGCATTAGAAGCCAGTCATTGCTTATGCGTTGATTAAATGAGTCAGGCATTGACACTAAAGTGCAGTCGTGAAATATGTAGATTGTGTGCAGTTCCCTTACCACTTGCACTGTAGTGAATGAGTTTTGGTAAAGTCCTAGGGATAGTGGTGCTGGTCTAGAATCACACTGTGAGTCTGTGTGCATTTGGGAACCACTGTGAGAGAAGCTTTTGGTAACATTGTGTATTTGCTGACAGATAACTGTTTTAAAACCTGTCATGTTGTCAAGTTTTAGTAGCATTAGAAGCCAGTCTTTGCTTATGCGTTGATTAAATTAGTCAGGCATTGACATTAAAGTGCAGTCGTGAAATATGTAGATTGTGTGCAGTTCCTTTACCACTTCCACTGTAGTGAATGAGTTTTGGTAAAGTCCTAGGGATAGTGGTGCTTGTCTAGAATCACACTGTGAGTCTGTTTGCATTTGGGAACCACTGTGAGAGAAGCGTTTGGTAACATCCTGTATTTGCTGACAGATAACTGTTTTAAAACCTGTCATGTTGTCAAGTTTTAGTAGCATTAGAAGCCAGTCTTTGCTTATGTGTTGATTAAATGAGTCAGGCATTGACACTAAAGTGCAGTCGTGAAATATGTAGATTGTGTGCAGTTCCCCTACCTCTTCCACTGTAGTGAATGTGTTTTGGTATACTCCTAGGGATAGTGGTGCTTGTCTAGAGTCACACTGTGAGTCTGTGTATATTTGGGAACCACTGTGAGAGAAGCGTTTGGTAACATCGTGTATTTGCTGACAGATAACTGTTTTAAAACATGTCATGTTCTCAAGTTTTAGTACCATTAGAAGACAGTTATGGCTTATGCTTTCATTAAATGAGTCAGGTATTGACAGTAAAGTGTAGTCATGAAATATGTAGATTGTGTGCAGTTCCCTTACCACTTTCAGTGTAGTGAATGAGTTTTGGTAAACTCCTAGGGATAGTGGTGCTTGTCTAGAATCACACTGTGAGTCTGTGTGCATTTGGGAACCACTGTGAGAGAAGCGTTTGGTAACATCGTGTATTTGCTGACAGATAACTGTTTTAAAACCTGTCATGTTGTCAACTTTTAGTAGCATTAGAAGCCAGTCTTTGCTTATGCGTTGATTAAAAGAGTCAGGCATTGACACTAAAGTGCAGTCGTGAAATATGTAGATTGTGTGCAGTTCCCTTACCTCTTCCACTGTAGTGAATGAGTTTTGGTAAACTCCTAGGGATAGTGGTGCTTGTCTAGAATCACACTGTGAGTCTGTGTACATTTGGGAACCACTTTGAGAGAAGTGTTTGGTAACATCGTGTATTTGCTGACAGATAACTGTTCTAAAACATGTCATGTTGTGAAGTTGAGGTAGCATTAGAAGACAGTTATGGCTTATGCTTCCATTAAATGAGTTAGGTATTGACAGTAAAGTGTAGTCGTGAAATATGTAGATTGTGTGCAGTTCCCTTACCACTTCCAGTGTAGTGAATGAGTTTTGGTAAACTCCTAGGGATAGTGGTGCTTGTCTAGAATCACACTGTGAGTCTGTGTGCATTTGGGAACTACTGAGAGAGAAGCGTTTGGTAACATTGTGTATTTGCTGACAGATAACTGTTTTAAAACCTGTCATGTTGTCAAGTTTTAGTAGCATTAGGAGCCAGTCTTTGCTTATGCGTTGATTACATTAGTCAGGCATTGACATTAAAGTGCAGTCGTGAAATATGTAGGTTGTGTGCAGTTCCTTTACCACTTCCACTGTAGTGAATGAGTTTTGGTAAAGTCCTAGGGATAGTGGTGCTTGTCTAGAATCACACTGTGAGTCTTTGTGCATTTGGGAACCACTGTGAGAGAAGCGTTTGGTAACATTGTGTATTTGCTGACAGATAACTGTTATAAAACCTGTCATGTTGTCAAGTTTTAGTAGCATTAGAAGCCAGTGTTTGCTTATGCATTGATAAAATGAGTCATGCTTTGACACTAAAGTGCAGTACCATATAGTATTTTCTTCACTGCACCAGAACTGAAAATTTAAAATGTTTACCCAGGCACTGTCCTAGAAGTAGTCTGATGATTTAGTCAGTTTGTAAGTACTTATGTTGTGAACCATTCATTACCAAATAGACTGCTTCAAATGTCTATGCAGTATGCATGTAGTTCTCTAACCACCTACACAGTTGTTTTCACACCTTCAATTCCCTAGTCAGTATCCATACACTTCTAGGAAACACCCTGTCACTCCCTTTGCAGTCTTCAAGTGACCCATTCAGCACCATGTAGTAATCCATTCACTGTGCCAAAACCCAAACACTTATAAATTCACTAAGACACTCTCTTTACAGTACTCTAATGATTCAGTCACTGTCTACGTATTCATGCACTGAGCCAGGCCTTAGCACATGGACTGCTTCAAACCCCTATGCACTATGCATGCAGTCTTCTAACCACCTACAGACTTGTCTTTTACACTTTCAATTCCCTAGTCAGTATCCATATAGTCCAGCAAACATCCTGTCACTCCCTTTGCACTCTTCTAGTGACCCATTCAGTACCAAGTACTAATCCATTCCCTGTGCGAAAAGCCTACCACTTATAAATTCATCCAGGCAGTCTCCTTGCTGTAGTCTAATCATTCAGTCAGTACCTAAGTACTCATGCAGTGAGCCGGGCCTTAGCACATAGACTGCTTTAAATGCCTATCCAGTATGCATTCAGTTCTCTAATCAGCTACACAGTTGTCTTTCGCACCTTCAATTCCCCAGTTAGTATTCATATACTTCTAGCAAACACCCTGTTACTCACCCAGTGTGTCTCCTTTTAATACTGTAATCATTCAGTCACTTAGCATGTAGTCTTTCAGTGAGGTAGGCTTTAGGGCATGAACTGCTTCAAAGTAGTATGCACTATGTATGTAGTGTTTTAATCATCGTCACACTTGTGGTTCAGGGTTATAGTTTCTTAGTCTGTTTTTATATAAAATGTGATTTTACAGTAATGGAATACTGTAAATTTGAAAGTTATTAATAATATACATTTATTTGTGATTCTTTTTTGCAGATACTGTTTTTTAACGTTAAAATCGAGAAATTATGCCAGAAAAAAAAAGAAAAAGAAAAGAACAGAGACAGGAGGATTATTTGAAGAAACATCAACCACAAGTATTGAATGAACAAGATAATGTGGCTAAAAGGAAAAAAAATTCTGGTAAGATCACAAAGCAATTTATTAAAAATGTTTGTAGGAGCAAACAGAATGTAGAGAATGCTGCAACTTCAGAATTTTTTTTAAGTAAGAAAAAAATCAAAATAAGAGGAAAAGTAAAAAAGCAAATGTTCAGTCAAAGGAGATAAAGTATGGTAAAAGAAGACAAAATCAGTATAAGGAATTACGCAAAAAAATATTTTACAAGAGAGTAGTGCATAATTTGCTGAAAGATGTGAAGAAATATAAAAAGAGAGCTTTATTTTATAAAAAGAAGAAGCATATTGAAAGCATTGTGGAAAAGGCTTTTGAAGTAAAAAGGAAACTGTTTATTTTACTGTTAAACAGAATTCGATCACTAGATAAACCAATATATGTAATGAAGGCCAAAAGTAGGAGGAAAAGAGTTATTAATAAAAAACTAAATTTGTGATGTTTTTTTGGGAGAATGGAAACACAGTTCTAGTTCAGAGCCTTTTTTTAATGAAGAGAGTTATTCACTAAGTGAAAAATTATTGTATGCAGTTGACACCAGTGGTAGAGGTTATGAGGTTAGTGATGGTTGTCCAATAGAGAAAGAGAAAATGGTTGAAAGAAATGCAGAAGAAGTGATAGCTGATGAAGTTTTAGGGAGAAGTGCTAAAAATCCTGTGTACACTTGGAATTGCAGTAGTGTCTGTAGTGTACGACAGGAATCTATTGAAAAATTATGTAGTTTTTTACGAGTCTATACTAAAAAAAGTGTAAAACAAAAGATTAAGCTGTTGCAAGGACTAGACCCTTGCAGAGTGAGAAAACATACTGGTTTGCAAGGTCATTCTCTGGCTTGTCTTTCTAGGAAAGTTTGTGAAAGTGTTTTTCACCATTTCAGAATGCTGGCAGTACATCATACTCAAATGCGGAAGTTAGTGAGAAGGTTGTATTATGCAAAAAGTCCAGCACTAAAGTTAAGTGAGTTGAACAGTGCTCTTTTACGTTTGGTCAGTTTCAGATGTGAAGCAGGTCTGTGAGGATATTGAGTTTTGTTACTTTGGGCCTCAGCAAGAGAGTGAAGAAACTGACACATTAGTAGAACAAAATGTTGAAGACAATGTAGAACCTGTAATTACGGAAAAATTTGAGGATGAAATCACAAAGTTTAAGGTAATTTCAGGTGAAAGACCAAATGTTTCTTGTATTTGTTGTCGGCGAAGTCACTATACAAATCAGACTAGAGGTGTCAATCTGTATTTAAAAAGTGAAATAGAAGATGTTCATAATAATCTAGAGTTGGTTGCTATTCCTCCAGAGCTAATATATTTAAATACGTATGAGTCTATTCTGATACAATGTGTTCACCCGTTTCAGGCTATTGTTCGTATGGAGCCCAAAACAAGTAAATTACCTCCATCAGAGTTGCAAAGAGGACTGAAAGGAAGAGTTGTGTATTTACCATTAGATTTAAGGAAAAATGTTGAAACTATTGGTGTAGATCATGCAGAAAATGAGCCACTAGTCATTCTAGTTAATAGTGTTCCTACTAAGAATAAGAAAATCTGGCAAGAGTTAGTGGATGTTAGAAAAGTGCAAAAGGCATCATTATATCTGTTAAAAAATAATGAGTATTATAGAAATGTGTTTGTTGGAGAAGAAGAAATAGATTTAGCAGAAGATAGTGAAACATTAAGTGGACAAATTGAAAAAATTGACATATCCAGATGTGAAGAGATCTATGAACATTACAGTGTACATCCACTTCATTCCAAAGAGGTGATGGGGAATACAATTGAGTTGTTTCAAATGAAAAAAGCAACAGGAAGTCCCATGAGTGTATGGGAAGAGAGCTTGGAAGCTCGTTGTTTCCCGCAGTTGTTTCCAACAGGAAAAGGTGGACGATATGATGAACGTCCTGTGCAGATTCCTGCATCTGAATATCGGACAACAAGATTATATGCAGAAGATCCAAGATTTCAACAATGTATCCCTTATATGTTTCATCTTCTGTTTGAAAGTGACTTGTCTGGACTTTCATATGCAGTAAATCACATTTTAAAAACTGGAATGCATCTTCAAAATGTAACTGCAAAGGATTTTATGGATAAAGTGCATCAGAGAGATGATCATTTAGAATCTCAGTTGATTAATCTGATGGCATGTCAGCGTGGGACTAATGAATATTGGTACCGTCGACATGGAGAACTGAAATGCATGCTACGGAACTTGGGAACTCCTACATGGTTTGTTACACTAAGCTGTGCTGAGTATGCTTGGGATGATTTACTTGAATTTCTTAGAGAGGCAAATTCCAATATAAAAAATATTGAATACAAGTCACCTGGCGAATTGTGCTCTTTGGATCCTGTCAATGTATGCAGATATTTCAATCATAGATTTGAAGCTATGATGTCTTTCATCTGCAATAAAAAGAATCCTCCTCTTGGAGAAGTTGTGGATTTCTTTTGGAGAAAGGAGTATCAAGCAAGAGGTGCTCCTCACATACATATGTTGTTATGGGTCAAGGACGCCCCCAAATTTGGAACAGATTCAGATGAAACTGTTTTGTCTTTCATTGAAGATTATGCTACATGTGCTCTTCCGAATAGCAGAGAAGAGAAAAACTTAAAACAACAAGTCTTACGATTTCAAAGCCATAGGTGTGGAAAATACTGTCGACGAAAGTACAAGTCAAAGGATAAGTTCTATACCAAATGTCGTTTTGGATTTCCGCGTCCTGTATTAGCCAAAGGAAGAGTGAACAGTTTTATGTCAGCTGTACGACATACCATCACAAGAAAGTCTCCGAAAAACACCGACAACTTAAGAAGAAGCGAAGAATCAAAATACATAAATGACTACAATCCAGTTATTTTATCCATGTGGAACGCTAACATGGATATTCAGTATGTTGCGGACAATTCCATTGCTGTTGCTCGATATGTAACGTCTTACATTACTAAATCAGAAAAGACTGAATTGAAAGAAATGTGGGAAGAGATTTCTCACGAGAAGGCTCTAAGTAAGAAATTATACAGTTTCAGTTTGAAGATGTTATCGCATCGTGAAATTGGAGCATATGAATGTTCAGACCGGTATCATCTGCAAGTCTATATTCCAAAAGTAGAAGAATCATTTCGGTGAGTCTAGGTCTTGCAGGAATGCGAAATCGGGTACTGAAATCTGTTCAAGAAATTGAATATTTAGCAGAAAATGACCCTGAAAGTACAGATATTTTGAAAACAAATATGTTGGACACATACTATCCAAAGAGAAGTCATCATCTTGAGAACATGTGTCTCTATGAAGTGCTGCAAAACTACACTTTTAAACGGAATATTACAGAGAACATCAACGATGGAAAATATGGAGTGATTGGTTCTGAAGGATGTCTGGTGAAACAAAGGAAAGGAAATTTAATTAATCACAGAAAACTGAGTTGCGACACTGCTGACAAAAGGGAATTTTACTATTTAGCCCTTTTGCAAATGTTCAAATCATGGCGTTCTGAACTGGAATTACTTGGAGATTTTCCCAGCTATGAAGATTCATTTAATGCTTGTAAAGATAGCATACAATGCAGTGCTTTAGCAAATTATGTGAAAATGTTGGATGATGAAATTGATCAAGAAGCTACAATTGCAGCTGAGATTGCTAGAGACAGTTCTCAAGACAGTCAACGTTCTGCTGCACTGAGTCAAGATCCACTAGGACAACCAATTGTTGAAAATGAAGCAGCGATTGCAATGAATGAGGTGGAAACAGCAATGTATCAAGCACAAGAAGATGCAATACAGTTAGGAAACTTGGATGAGCAACTAAATATTGAACAGAAACAAATATATCAGCAAGTGAAAGAGCAGATTGACCATGGATTACTTCATGAAAAGAGAGTGTGCTCATGTACATCATTTCAACCTATCCGAATGTATGTGAGTGGTCAAGCTGGAATAGGAAAGAGTTTCTTAATTAAAGTAATTACAAGTTATCTGCAAAAAACAACTGAGTCGCATTTGTCTTGTGTTGTCACTGCTCCAACTGGGTTGGCAGCACATAACATTAAAGGAATTACTTTACATCGTTTAGTAATGCTGCCAGTAGAGCATGAGAACAAATTGGAATACCACGAGCTATCTGGAGAAGCTTGTTGTGAAGTTTCAAGAGTGTTGAAGAAAATGAAACTTCTCATTATTGATGAGGTGAGCATGGTTTCAAACCTGATGCTTGCCTTTGTGCATTTAAGAATGCAGCAAATTCTTTAAAACAGTGTATGACGTGTTATTTGGAGGAAAACACGTCATAGTTTTTGGAGATCTACTGCAACTGACACCGGTAAAAGGACAACCGGTATTTAAAACACTTGCCCATGAAGATACCAGAAAGTCTCTTGGCAGTGTTGGTAATGTGAACATTTGTAGTAATTTTGAATACAAAGATCTGACAACAAATATGCGACAGGCAAATGATGCTGAATATGGAAGTATTCTTCAAGATATAAGAATTGGAATTCTTTCAAAAAAAGGGAAAGAAGCTTTGGAGAGTCGATTACTTTGCAATGTCTTTCCAAATTAAAATGCAGTTGCTGCAAAAGTGTACGTGGAAATTGCTAAAAATAAGTCAGTGATTTGTTTAATGCCGACACTGCGTGAGTGTTCAATATTCAACGAAGAATTATTAAAATTGGAAAATTAAGAAATTGTAAAAATGGAAGCCATCGATAAAATACTACATGAAGGAATCACTATTATTTTGACGGGTAAGTTGAGATCAAAACTAGATTGTTTAGAAAAAAAACATATCTAAAACTGCTGGTTTGGAAAAGACACTGTATGTGTGTGTAAACTGTCGGGTAATTTTAAGGCGTAATTTGGATGTAGAGAAAGGTTTAGTTAATGGTGCAATGGGTAAAGTGGTGGATTTAGTGAATTATCAGAAAAAAGAAGGAATTGAATTTTTAAAAATTAAATTTGATCAGATTGATGAAGTTAAAGAAATTGGTTGTTGTTCAGTTCATTTTTTGCTTGTTAAAGATTTATATGTCCGTAGGAAACAATTTCCATTTTCTCTGGCATATGCAGTGATTATTCATAAATCTCAAGGATTAAGTGTAGACAGTGCATTGGTGAACATTGGATCTACTGTATTTAAAGAGGGTATGGCATATGTTGCTTTGTCGTGAGTCAGAACATTATCTGGTTTGTTTTTGATTGATTTTGATGAGACAAAGGTTACTGCAGATGCAAACTGTGTAAAAGAGTATAACAGGTTAAGAAGGGTGTACGCTCCAAATTTAGGTCAATATCCTGTATTTGAAAAGCGTGTGGTTGGTCGAAAAAGAAGGTTAGAGAATATCTGTACTGAAGATGTCAAGAAGTGAAAAGAACGAGATAATGTTGTGATTGCAGGTAAAAAGAAATTGGACACTGTTGAAGAGATTGTTGGTTATCAGTTTGAAAATAGTTCTGGTGTCAACTGCTATGCTAATGTAGTGGTCAATGTTGTTTTTTATCTGGAAGGTTTGCAAGCACAAATTATGCAGAATCGGGAAAAAAGATTTTGTTCTCTGTTGCATTCTGTTTATGAAAAATTGACAACAGATAGAAGTAAAATACAATCTGTTTCAGATGTTCGTAATCTTTTGGATGTGTGTTCTGGTTCTACACAATTTACACAAAATATCCAACAAGATGCTCAGGAATTTTTAATGTATATGCTTACAATTTTCAAAAATGAAGGTGTAGAAATAGAAAATATTTTTGGCCTTTCTTACAAATGGGAACATTATTGTGAAAATTGCATGTATACATGTAGCACCAATGTAGACACTGAGAGATTTCTGTATTTAACATTACCAGACTGTAAATCAGTGTCTTTCAATAAATTAGTGAAAGGTGCAATTTGAAACATGGAGTGTAGCCAATGTAAATCAGAAATGTTATCCACATTATTCTTAACAAAATATGGAAAATACATAATTTTAATTATGCAACGTTGTACAGCTGACGGAAGAAAATTGGATACTTTAATAAAACAATTTGTAGCAGCTCAACTATCAATATCAGGAAGGACTTTTGTAGCAATTGCAATAATTTTCCATGATGGTCCTTCCACCACATCTGGACATTAAACTGCCTATCTAAAATGTGACAAAGGCTGGACACTTTGTAATGATGCCCAGTTGGTTTTCAAACAACGTTTGTCTAGGGAATTACAAAATTCCTACCTAATATTTTTAAAGCCAAAGTTTTAGGAAGATAATTCCCTCTCTGAGGAATTTATTATTATAATTTAATAGGACTACCATTGGACAATTTACATAAAGAAGAAGTGCAAAAATACCATTTGGCCTCAAGGAAAGGTATATTTTTGAATTATGGACTTTTTGGTGGTCATTTATTCGGTGATTATTTTAATGCGGCAACATTTACAGTTTTTATAAGTTAAAGTTATAAAATTTTGTAATCTGGAAGCATTTCATATATGTATGATTTGTATTTTCTGGTATTTTACTGAGAATAGTATGTTGTTTTTTTTTTAACAATCTTTCTGATTGTTTTTTTTTTGCCCACTGTTAAGTGATGAGTACCATTGAAATCACTATTTCGAGTGAAATTCAATATATTCTGAGAACAGCAAAAAAGGCAAACAAATTACTTTGTGGAAATTATGTTGTGTTGTAAAAAATGTATTATTATATGTTTTAATTTTTTTTTCTTTTCTTTCACAGATCCCAATTTTAAAATAAGCAATTTTTAAGAATTTATATTTGAATGAAAAACAGCAAAAAATGAATACCATTTTTTATTCCAATTACTGTAACAATATGCAGAATGAAGAGGCCTGCAAGAAGCTACAAAGTTGAAACACGTTTCTAAGAACACTCTGTTTATGTAGTTTTGAAATCTGACCATAATCAGATATCATGTGACCTGCAAAAAAAGAGATTTGAGGGGTTCATAATATTTCACCTTTTTAGCTGTTGAAGGACCGCAATCATTTCAATCATTCTTCTTTGAACATCTTTGCAGACAAAACTCTATGCTTAGCTTCTATCATTCGCAAGGAAATCTAAAAACGGAAATATGTCACTTTTTGTAACATAGTTATTGTGCAAGATACTCTTTTATATTTACAAAGAGAGGAAAAGGCACTCTGTGCACTTTTTATACTCCATGTAAATACAACCCCATCATTTATACCACTTTGTATTGAAAGGGTGTTCTATAAGTGTTGTTGTGCATGATTGCACTTAATATCATAGAACAAGACACATGTCTAGATTTATCAGAAATCATAAATCTCGATATGTGTGTGAATGGTGCACCATTCTACAATTTGTGTAGGAAAGCACAACAAAGAGAATTGTTTTAATTTCTCCACATTTTTATATCTTCAATGCATGCATTGAAGTAGAAAAATGCATTTTCTCATTGTTTTTGTGCAGGAAGGTGTGTCTTCCTGTAGAAAAACAAACAGCACATGACACAGATATCCTTGCACTATGGTGCAAGGGTGCCTGTGTCACCACATGGCTGCAGTTTAAGCAGCCGTGCAGACAGAAGCATAGATTTGCAACATATTTATGTACATATGTTGCATCCCTGTGCTTCGGAAGTACTACAGCACACTGCAGTTAAAGAGGTTACTGTGTGATGCTGCAACACTTCCTTATAGTTCTGTACTTATACATTCACCATACGCTACTAATGCATTCATTCAGTCAATTACGTACTACACATACATTCATCTAAACTTTCACAAACTAACAAAGAAATTTAGCTCTTTTTTAAAACCAGGAAAGTTAGTTGTTACAAGAACTTTTTTTTTCTTATTTCATCTTTTATATTTTGGGGGGGTGGGGGGGGTTTCTAACAATTTTGTGATTTTTGGGGTTTTTCTGAAAAAAAAAAACAAACAATGAACTTCAGGGAACAATAAAAAAAACTTTTAAAAAACTAGCAAATGTGACTTTCTTGGCGGCGGCAGATCAGATTGTTCGACTGCTCGCCATAGCACAAAGTCTTATTGCACTTAGTGCAGGCACTTTTAAAAATTGAAATTGAGGACGGATGTCCAAGGTTTGGTCTGATGGATGCACTCTTGATGTGCTCGGCTGCGATGAGATGGATGGCGCAGGAGCAGGAGTGTTTCTCATCCGTCGGCACTCTTCTTTTGCAAGATTGTTTGGATGAAGGGTCCTCATGTGATTCATATTACTTGCCGTGCCGCAAGAGTATTTCTTGTTAGGATCCCCTCTCGATAGGACTCTTTTGCATATCTTGCATGTGACCAAGGTGGTATTGGTCTTATTCTGCCCCTCGGGAAAAGTAAAAAATTTCCACACCACTGAAGAGAAACGATCTTTGCGTGGTGCCTCCGGCAAAAATTCATCCTCAAAAGTATGAGGTGATGCAGGTGATGCCTGCTGCCCTGAAGCCATTTTTGGTTGAAAAAAGTTAGAGCTAAGTGTAAACTTAGTCTAAAAAATCTTCTTCTCTCCAAAGAGGTGGTTCTCCAAAGAAGCTCAAAGAAGAATGATTGAAATGGGTGGGGTCTTTCAGTAGTTAGAACAGGAAGTGTAATGAACCAATCAAATCTCTTTTTTTGCAGGTCACATGGGATCCGCGCACCCTGCGCGTACGCAGCACGCACCCAGCGCGCATCCGCGAAATTGAATTAAAACGAAATATAGGATTAGATGTCAAAATATTTTACTTTTAAGACTAGTTTAGAGTTTGTCTTCAATTAATATTCACATGAAATACATAAATATGTTTTTTTAAATGTTAAATACTTCGCGGGATCCGCGCAACCACCGCGTCATAGACGCAGATGACGCATCGCGGAAGCTCGTAAACGTTGCGTTACGTACATCGAACGTGTCACGTATAGGCTGGGAGTCGCGTACCGGTCGCATTGGAATCGCGCACTAACCACGTACCCGACGCATACTATGCGCGGATGCTATCGCGTATGGATCGAGAATGGTGCGCGGATCCAAAAACATGGAAAGAAATATATAAAATAAAGTTTTGTACATATAGTTAAAAAAATATTTTGAAAAATATAAAAAAATATGTTTGAAAAACCCATTAAGTTCAAATAATATTTTTAAATTTTTAAAAGAATTAATTGAAAAAATACATTTAAAAATGGTGATAAAAAAGTATTTTAAAAAAAATGTAATTAATGAAATGACACACTGAATTTGAAAAATATGGAAATCCAATCAAAATCATTAAACATGATATCTTCAGAGATAAGTTATAGATAGGAATTAGCATTTTAAAAACCTTTGAAATTCACTGAAAAAACCATAGGTTTCATGCACGTTATAGTTAGGAATTGGCATTTAAAATACCTTTGAAATTCACTGAAAAAACCATAGGTTTCAGGGGCATTATAGTTAGCTGGACATTTCCCCATTACAAAACACTAGAAATTCCCCCTTTATAGTTAGTTCAGCTAACTATAACTTGCGCCCCCGCAATGCACTGCTGATGACGTCACATATTACATCACTCATGACATGGGCAGTGACATCACTGATGACATCACTGATGACATCTCAAATGACATCACTGATGACATCACTGATGACGTCATCCATGTGATAAATTAGTGCATCTTCTCACACCCTAATATAACCTTTGATACACTGACTCAAAATTTCAGACGGCCATTTTGACAACCATAGATACTCCAATACCAATAACTACTCACCCACTCATTGACTTTTAGGTCTACATACATGTCCACTCACTCACCTCTACAGTCACTCATACTTACAGTCACTCTGTGCATTTATACACCTATATAGACACTCACACACCGCCAATCATCCATTGAGGTACTGACACATCTAGTCAGTCATGCAAATAATTAATCACAGTCCAATTTACTCACCTATACAGTTAAACACACTCAAGTTCACTTATTCATAAAAATACTAACAAATTCAGTGTCTTCCTGCAGAAAAAACAAACAGCACATGACACAGATATCCTTGCACTATGGCGCATACAGCCACTCCCAAAATCACAAACTCTCACATATAGATAGTTATATACTCTTACACATATATACACTGCGTTTCACATATGTAGTTAGTGACACATGTATAACTGAGATATACATTCAATCACTAACACACCCATACATACACTCACCGAACCATACAGTCCATCACAGATGCACTTTAAAACCATGCACCCAGTGAATCACCCACTCACATATCTAGTCACAGAGTCACACACACCCTACCCACACAAACACTCAGACACCCATACAGATACTCAGACAACCAATCAATAACCCATATAGACACTCATATAGCTAGTCACAAAACCATGCAGCCACTTATACACCAACACACAGACACATACAGACATTCACACAGTTTAGTCACTAGTCTGCAGTAAGGTACATTAAATGACTCACTTATAGAGTCAGTTACGCACCTAGAAAATCATCCATTCACACACTTGTACACCCACTCATTCTTCAACAGGCCTTTCCCTATATATAATAAACATATTAAAACTGTTCAGAAACACATACTCAATGGATGATGTCATCAGTGATGTCATTTGAGATGTCATCAGTGATGTCATCAGTGATGTCACTGACCATGTCATGAGTGATGTAATATGTGACGTCATCAGCAGTGCATTGCGGGGGCGCGAGTCATAGTTAGCTGAACTAACTGTAACAGGGGAATTTCTAGGGTTTTGTACGAGGGAAATGTCCAGCTAACTACAACGCCCCTGAAACCTATGGTTTTTTCAGTGAATTTCTAAGATTTTTTTAAATGCCAATTCCTAACTATAACGTGCCTGAAACCTATGGTTTTTTCAGTGAATATATATATATATATATATATATATATATATATATATATATATATATATATATAAATATATTCACTGAAAAAACCATAGGTTTCACACATGTTATAGTTAGCTGTACATTTCACTCGTAAAAAACCAATGAAATTCCACGTTATAGTTAGATCAGGTAACTCTAACTTGCGCGCCCACAATAAACTGCTGATGACGTCACATATTACATCACTCATGACATGGTCAGTGACATCACTCTTCACATCAATGATGACATCTGAAATGACACATTGTGGATTGCGGTCGCGCAAGTTATAGTTACCTGATCTAACTATAACGTGGAATTTCATTGGTTTTTTACGAGTGAAATGTACAGCTAACTATAACATGTGTGAAACCTATGGTTTTTTCAGTGAATTTGCAAGGTTTTTTAAATGCTAATTCCTAACTATAACGTGTGTGAAACCTATGGTTTTTTCAGTGAATTTGTACGGTTTTTTAAATGCAAATTTTTTTTTGAGATTTTTTGTAAACCTATGTATAAAATAATATATGTACTATATCCTGCATTATGGAAAGGTTTTTTTTTTTTTTATGCATTTTTTTCCGTGCGCGTACGGTAAGCTGACGCTACGCGCTCCGTACGTCATAAGTACGGTGCGCTTACGTGATAGGATACGCGTACGGTAAGCTGACGCTACGCGCTCCGCACGTCATAAGTACAGCGTGCTTACGTGATACGTACGTGACGTACGCGTACACGCGGAAGCAACGTCGCGGTTACGCAGGGGCGTGTAATGCGCATGCGCGAGTGCGTCTTATGTACGCGCTCCGTAAGCGCTCCGTAAGCGTCACGTTCGCGCATGCGTACTTTTTTCCGAGCGCGTACCGTAAGCTTACTGAGAGCGCACGGTAGGTCATGTGATCCACAAAGAACACTTTTCATTGGTTGAAACTACTTTCAGTTCCAGAAACTTCCCACACCACACCCATTCCCCTCATTACTGCTTGAGATCCCTTAGGAGAAGGAGCTGAATTGACATTGAGATACAATGGCAGAACAGCAGACCTCTTCTGAGAGTGAGGCTAGCAGCACCACCATCATCCAGAGAAGGAGGAAACAGAAGAATTATTTTGTATGGGAGTATTTTACTTTTCCAGAGGGGGAGAAAAAGGTCAATGCTCCATTGGTCACTTGCACACTTTGTGACCGTGTTTTATCTAGAGGAAATCCAAGGAAGAAATATTCCTTTGGAAATCACTTTATGATGAGACACCTTAGGGATAGACATCCCAGGACCTTTGCTCGACATACTGGAGAAAACTCTTCAGTAAGTCACCAGAGCCCAACCTCAGAAGCTCAGCCGAGTACATCATCGGCACCTCTGAGGTGGGAGCATCACCTTCTTCTGCTCCTCTGGACGTTAACCCTCGATTTGGGAGGGTTGTAATGAGGTGTATAACGTGTTCTGGTCTTATTGTTTTTGGGGAGACCAGTGTTCCCCTTATTAACAATAAGATAGACCAGCACGTTTGTAGACGCTCATAATATTCCCATTCTTTCTTTCCTCCATCCCTGTATGAACCCAACGGCTCTTTTAAGAGCCAACCTTACCTCATCATTTTTTTTTTTTTTTTTAAGCTTTCCTTTTTGAAAATTATTTTTGAAAAGTAATTACGCGAAGTTTGCGGAATTTTTCCTCGCGGAATTTCTCCGTTTACGCCGTGCGCGTACGCTGCGCGCATTCGGCGATTTTTTGAAAAAAAATTAAAAAAATTTTTTTTGCCCTTGGGGGTCCTTCTGAGACCCCCTGACAAAGGCTAGGGGGTCAGGAACTGTCCAGCCTGCCCCCTTTTCACGTTATCCACCTTTGTTTTTCACCCCCTCAGACTGCGAGAGACAAAATGGCGGCCGACACTTCCTGATTTCGACCGATTCGAATGTTTACTTTGATCTAACAACCAATCAGAATCGCGCTCGCGCACGGCACCGTGCGCGTACGGTAAGCTTACCGTAAGCGCACGGAGCGTGCCCACAGATATATATATTGATTTAAATGCTATTTTCTCAGGAAATACTGAACAGATTTACACAAGACCTGCAAAAGGCACATCCCTGACCTGAGGGCTACCTCTCTGCCAAATTTCACATAATTCTGTTCAGCCGTTCGGGCTGTAGCTCGGACTAAAGGTCCTATGGAAAAATGCATGGGGAAAACGCATTTTGGGACCCCCCTTTTTTCTCAGCCCCTGCTTGACGAATCCCCCCAAAACTTTCAGGGTAGGAGCGGAGCGTAGCGCCCCATTAGTTTTGAAAAATTCACGAGGATTCGTCAACCGGCGCCAAAGTTATTCCAAATAGAATGTTGCGGATTTCCTATGGAAACACGGTCCTAACTATAACTATCTACTGGCGACCGCCAGTAGATAATATATATATATATATATATATTCACTGAAAAAACCATAGTTAGCTGAACTAACTATAACGGGGGAATTTCAATGGTTTTGAATGAGTGAAATGTCCAGCTAACTATAACGCCCCTGAAACCTATGGTTTTTTCAGTGAATTTCTAAGGTTTTTTAAATGCTAACCCCTAACTATAACGTGCCTGAAACCTATGTTTTTTTCTGTGAATTTCAAAGGTTTTTAAAATGCTAATTGCTAACTATGCCTACAGAGATACGGCATGTGAAGAAAGAAGAAAAAACGCACAGAAAGAAAAAAAAGAAATGCAGAAAGAAGCAACAGAAGTCCTCAAAGAAGAAGAAAAGTGCAGGAAGAAGGAAAACGTGCAGAAAGAACAAACAGAAGGGCAGAAATAAGCCTTGTTGCAAAATCATCCTGTACCCTCAACTTTTTCAGATGGATACTGGTGGTAACTGAGTCTGACTAACCAGTCCTAGAGCTACTGCTATGTTAAAAGACACTTGGAATACAGTGAAAACACCTACATACACTAGGGAACACTATGCATTGGGGTCTCCCTGTGATTAGCATGACCTCCTCTGTAAGTCCCCAGTATATAATAGGGCAGGGGGATTAAAACTACCTCTTAAAATGCGCCACAGGGCGTGTTTGCACACGACACCTCAGGCCCCATCCCCTCCCTTCACCACTGTGCAAACACGCTCTGTGGCTGTTTTAAGTTGGAAGATTAAGTCCCCTTGAATCCTGAGGGCCCCTAGGGTCCAACTAGCCCACTAGGTACCTCCAGTAAGCGCCACAGAGCTGCGTTGCAGAGAGGTGTAAAAAGGGGCACGGCCTAGTCCAACTCTCTGCAACGCAGCCCAGTGGCGCTTACTGGAAGCACCTGGTGGGCTCCGGATTGAAGGGGAATTATTTCCCCAACTTAAAACGCGCTACAGGGCGTGTTTGCACACGTCACCTCAGGCCCTGTCCCCTCCCTTCCCCACTGTGTAAACACTCCCTGTGGCCGTTTTAAGTTGGGAGATTAAGTCTCTTTGAATCCTGTCATTACCTAGGGTCCAACTAGCCCACTAGGTGCCTTCAGTAAGCGCCACAGAGCTGTGTTGCAGAGAGATGTAAAAAGGGGCACGGCCTAGACCACCTCTCACAGCGCAGTGGCACTTACTGGAAGCACCTGGTGGGCTAGTTAGCCCCCAGGGTCCCTCAGGATTGAAGGAGAATTATTTCCCCAACTTAAAACGCGCCACAGGGCGTGTTTGCACTCGTCACCTCAGGCCCAGTCCCCTCCCTTCACAACTGTGTAAACGCGCCCTGTGGCCATTTTAATTTGGGGGATTAAGTCCTCTTGAACCCTGAGGGTCCCTAGGGTCCAACTAGCCCACTAGGTGCCTCCAGTAAGCGCCACATATCTGCGTTGCAGAGAGGTGTAAAAAGGGGCACGGCCTAAACCACCTCTCTGCAACGCAGCGCAGTGGCGTTTACTGGAAGCTCCTGGTGGGCTAGTTGGCCCCCAGGGTCCCTCAGGATTGAAGGGGAATTATTTCCCCAACTTAAAACGCGCCACAGGGCGTGTTTGCACACGTCTCCTCAGGCCCTGTCCCCTCCCTTCCCCACTACGCAAACATGCCCTGTGGCCGTTTTAAGTTGGGGAAATAATTCCCCCTCAATCCTGAGGGTCCCTAGGGCCCAACTAGCCCACTAGGTACCTCCAGTAAGCGCCACATACCTGTGTTGCTGAGAGGTGTAAAAAGGGGCACAGGCATAGACCACCTCTCTGCAACGCAGTGCAGCGCAGTGGTGCTTGCTGGAAGCAAGAGGTGGGATAGTTGGCCCCATCCTCTCCCTTCACCACTGTGTAAACACGTCCTGTGGCCCTTTTAAGTTGGGAGATTAAGTTCATTTGAATCCTGAGGGTCCATAGGGTCCAACTAGCCCTCTAGGTACCTCCAATAAGTGCCACAGAGCTGTGTTGGAGAGAGGTGTAAAAAGTGGCACGGCTTGGACCACCTCTCTGCAACGCAGCGCAGTGGCGCCCACTGGAAGCACCTGGTGGGCTAGTTAGTCCCCAGGGGCCCTCAGGATTGAAGGGGAATTACTTCCCCAACTTAAAACGTGCCATAAGGCGTGTTTGCACATTTCACCTCAGGCCCCATCCCCTCCCTTCCCCACTGTGTAAACACGCCCTGTGGCCGTTTTAAATTGGGAGAATAAGTCCCCTTGAATGCTGAGGGTCCCTAGGGGAAATTAGCCCACTAGGTACGTCCAGTTAGTGCCATTGCAGAGAGGTGTGAACAGGGACACGGCCAGCATCATCTCTGCAACACAGTGCAGTGGCGCTTACTGGAAGCACCTGGTGGGCTAGTTGGCCCCCAGGGTCCCTCAGGATTGAAGGGGAATTATTTCCCCAACTTAAAATGCGCCACAGGGCATGTTTGCACACATCACCTCAGGCCCCGTCCCCTCCCTTCACCACTGTGTAAACGTGCCCTGTGGCCGTTCTAAATTGAGAGATTAAGTTCCCTTGAATCCTAAGGGTTCCTAGGGTCAAACTAGCCCACTATGTACCTCCAGTAAGTGCCACAGAGCTGTGTTGGAGAGAGGTGTAAAAAGGGGCGTGGCCTCTGGACACCTGTCTGTAACGCAGCTCCCTGGCGCATACTGGAAATACCCGTTGGGCTAGTTGCCCCTCAGGGACCCTCAGTGTTGAAAGAGAATTAATTCCCCAACTTACAACTTGCCAGGGGGCGCGTTTGCACAATGGTGAAGAAATGGGGCGTGGCCAGAGGTGACATGTCTGCAAACACGCCCTTTGGCGCATTTTAAGTTGGAGAATTAATTCCTCCTCAATCCTGAGTGTCCCTGGGAGCCAATTAGCCCACCAGGTACCTCCAGTATGTACCAGAGAGCTGCGTTGCAGAGAGGTGTTCAGAGGCCACGCCCCTTTTTACAAGACTCTTCAACACAGCTCTGTGGCGCTTACTGGAGGTACATGCTGGACTAATTGGCCCCCAGGGACACTCAGCATTAAAGAGGAATTAATTCCCCAACGTAAAATGCTCCACAGGTCGTGTTTGCACATATGTCCCCTCAGGTCCCACCTCCTCCCTTCACCACTGTGCAAAAGCGCCCTGTGGCACGTTTTAAGTTGAGGATTAACTCCCCTTGAATCCTGAGGGTCCCTGGGGTGCAACTAGCCCACCATGTACCTCCATTAAGCGCCACTGAGCTGCGTTGCAGAGAGGTGTAGAAAGAGGCGTGGCCTCAGAACACCTCTCTGCAATGCAGCTCCCTGGTGCATACAAGGGACTCCCAGTATTCAAGGGTAACTAGTTCCCCATCTGCAAACGCGCCAGGAGGCGCTTTCGCGGAGTGCTGCAGGGAGGGGACAGAGCCTCTTGCGCGATATTGGTCTTTTTAAAAAAAAATTTTAAGAAGGGGGCTGAATGGCCCCCCTTCGTTTCCTAATTTTTTGGCCCTGGGGACCCCATCCCCCAGGGCCTGACCCCTTTTGTATTTATTTTTTATAAAAATGTGGAAGGGGGCCTCGTGGCCCCCCTCCTTTGGCCACTTATAGCCCCGGGGACCCCATCCCCCGGGGCTGGCCCTCTCTGTGGGGGGGTCCCCAATCCCCCCACGGTCCCGCCGACTCCCCACGTCCTGCGGGAGCCGGCATTGCTTTACAACATGGGGAGCTGCTAAGATGCAGCTCCCCCTGTGGAAAAGCAACATGGGGAGCTGCTAAGATGCAGCTCCCCCTGTGGAAAAGCAATCGGCTTTGGTTTTTGGAAGAGAGAGCAGGTTTCCTGCTCTCTCTTCCAAATACCAAAGTAGTTTTCTATGGCAGGGCAGAAGCCATGAGGCTCCCACCTTGCCATAGCAAACTACAGTGTCCCTTGGGTGGGCACCCTGGGACACTGCAGGAGCCGGCCCTGGGGGGTGGCGGTACCTAGGGCTATGACAGGGCTGCAGGAAAGAGGTCGCGCGGCCCCCTCCCAACATTTACAAAGCCCTAGGGAGTATTGGTCCCCGGGGCATGGGGGGCTCAAGCCCCCCACAGGATTATTTAATTGAAAAAAAGCCCCGGGGAGTGGCGGCCTCCAGGGCCAGGGCAGCAGGGGGCAGGTGCCCCCCACTACACATTAATTATTTAAAGCCCCGGGGTGGCGGTCCCCAGGGCTTGGGGGGCCTGGTTGCCCCCCCACATTTAAAATTGCTTCGTTTTTTTCCCAGCGCCCGGATCCGCGCACCCTGCGCAGATTTTGCCGATTTAAAAAAAATGGGTGGGGGGGCCTTAGGGGTCCTTGTGGGACCCCCTGAGAAGGCCTAGGGGTCAAGGTGTTTCTACCCTGCCCCCTTTTCGTGTTTTGCGCTGTTTTTTTTCCTGTTTTCTTGTGCCTCGGTTCTACCGAGGCACAAGATGGCTGACAACACTTCCTGGTTTGGAGTGTTGACAGCCAATTAGCATAAAGCTCGTGCTCATGAGGATCCGCAGCCCAAGATATATATGTGTTTTACTTTTGAATTTCTCAGCAACTACTGAATGGATTTACACCATTTATAAAAAGGGTTCTTTCTGAACCAAGAACTACCTTTTTGCCAAATTTGGTGTAATAGCCGTGTCTAAAGTTTCCTATGGGAAATTGCATCGGGAAAACACGTTTTGGGACCCCCCTTTTTTCTTGGCCCCCGCTTGCCAAATCACTCGGAAACTTTCAAGATTGGAGCGGACCAGAGCGCCCCACGAGTTTTGTAAATTTCGCGAAGATTTGTCAACCGGCGCCAAAGTTATTGGGAATAGAATGTTGCGAATTTCCTATGGAATATAGGTCCTAACTATAGCTATCTACTGCCAACTGCCAGTAGATAATATATCTATATCTATGTATATATATTATATATATATATATATATCTATATATTCATTGAAAAAACCATAGGTTTCAGGGGTGTAATAGTTAGCTGGACATTTCCCTTGTACAAAACCCTAAAAATTCCCCCTTTATAGTTAGTTCAGCTAACTATAACTCGCGCCCCCACAATGCACTGCTGATGATGTCACATATTACATCACTCATGACATGGTCAGTGACATCACTGATGACATCACTGATGAAATCTCAAATGAACATCATTACACTTCCTATTCTAACTATTAAAAGACCCCACCCATTTCAATCATTCTTCTTTGACCTTCTTTGGAGGAGCATCTCTCTGCAGAGAAGAACTTTTTTTGGACTAAGTTTACACTTAGCTGTAACTTTTTTTTTAAAAACAATGGCTTCAGGGCAGCAGGCATCTCCAGGATCTCCTCATTCATCTGAGGATGATTTTTTGGAAGAACCACCACGCCCATCTGTGGTGTGGAAATGTTTCACTTTTCCTGAGGGGCAAACCAAAACGAATGCCACCTTAGTGACCTGTAAGATCTGCCAGCGAGTGCTCTCCCGTGGGGATCCCAACAAAAAATATTCCTGCGGAACAGCAAGTATGATGAAGCATCTGAGCACCCTCCATCCGGTGAACCTTGCTCGAGAGGAATGCCGAAGAATGCGAGTTCTTCCAGCTCCATCAGATCCATCGCAGCCAAGCACTACAAGGGTGGATCCATCTGGGCAAAACTTGGACATCTGTCCACAGTTTGCAACCCTAAAAGTGCTCTGCATAAAATGCAACGCTGTACTATGCTATGGAGAGCAGTCGATTGATCTTATCTGTCGAAAGCAAGAGAATCATCATTGCTAGTTTTTTTTTTTTTTCCTGAAGTTCATTGTTTTGTTCCTCCAGGTCTGTTTTTTCCTTTTTCTTCAAGAAAAAAAAAAAAAAATTGTTCAAAAAACCAAGAAAAAAATATAAAAGAAAAAAGGAGAGAAAAAAAGGGATGCAACATATGTACATAAATATGTTGCAAATCTATGCTTCTCTCTGCACGGCTGCTTAAACTACAGCCATAAGATGACACAGGCACCCTTGCACCATGGTGCAAGGATATCTGTGTCATGTGGTGTTTGTTTTTGTGCAGGAAGACACACCTTCCTGCACAAAAACAATCAGAAAACGCATTTTTCTCCTTCAATGTATGCTGAACATTTTAGCATGCATTGAAGGTTAAAAAATAAGGAGAAATGAAAACAATTCTCCTTGTTGTGCTTTCCTACACCAATTGGAGAATGGTGCAGCATTCACACACATGTCGAGATTTATGATTTATGATAAATCTGGACATGTGTCTTGTTCTATGAGTATTCAGTGCAATCACGCACAACAACACTTATAGAACACCCTTTCAACGCAAAGTGGTGTGTATGATGAGGTTGTATTTACATGGAGAAGAAAAGGTACACAGAGTGCCTTTTCCTTTCTTTGTAAATATGAAAAAGTGTCTTGCACAATAACTATGTTACAAAAAGTGACATATTTCTGTTTGGAAAATTGCTTGCGAATGATAGAAGGTAAGCACAGAGTTTTGTCTGCAAAGATGCTCAAAGAAGAATGATTGAAATGATTGCGGTCCTTCAATAGGTACAATGGGAAATATTATGAACCACTGATTTTTTGGAGGTCACATGATATCCTATGACAGAGAGATTCCAAAACTACATAGGTTTAAACAGAGTGTTTTTAAAAACGTATTCACACTTTGTAGCTTCTTGCAGATCTGCCCATTCTGCATATTAATACTTAGTTAAACTTACCTTCACAGGAATAGAAATAAAAAATGGTACACATTTTTTTCGGATGTTTTTTGTAATGTAAATTGGGGTAAATTGCTTATTTTAGAATTAGGATCTGTGAAAGAAAAGAAAAAATAGTTATAACATTTAATAATACATTTTTAACAACACAGCATAATTTAAACAAAGTAATTTGTTTGCCTTTTTTGCTGTTCTCAGAATATATTGAATTTCACTAGAAATAGTGATTTCAATCGTACTCATCACATAACAGCGGGCAAAAAAGATTGTTTAAAAAAAACCAACATGCTATTCTCCGTAAAATACCAGAAAATAAAAACCACACATATATGAAATGCATATGGCTAACAAAATTGTATAACTTTAACTCATAAAAACTGTAATTGTTGTCGCTTTAAAATATTCACCGAGTGAATGAGCACGAAAAAGTCCATAATTCAAACATATACCTTTCCCTGAGGCCAAATGGTATTTTTGCACTCCTTTTTATGTAAATTGTCCAATGGTAATCCAATTAAATTATAATAATAAATTCCTCAGAGAGTGAATTATCTTCCTAAAACTTTGACTTTAAAAATATTAGGTAGGAATTTGGATTCTGCATAATTTGTTCTTGCAAACCTTCAAGATATAAAACAACATTGACCACTACATTAGCATAGCAGTTGACACCAGAACAATTTGCAAACTGATAACCAACAATCTCTTCAATAGGGTCCTTTTTCTTTTTACTTGCTATCACAACTTTATCTTGTTCTTTTCCATTCTCGACACCTTCACTACAGATATTCTCAAACCTTCTTTTTCGACCAACCACACGCTTTTCAAATACAGGATATTGACCTAAATTGGGTGCATACGCCCTTCTTCACCTATTATACTCTTTTACACAGTTTGCATCTGCAGTAACCCAAATGTCTCATCAAAATCAATCAAAAACAAACCAGATAATGTTCTGACTCACGACAAAGCAACATATGCCATATCCTCTTTAAATACGGTAGATCCAATGTTCACCAATGCACTGTGTACACTTAATCCTTGAGATTTATGAATAGACACTGCATATGCCAGATAAAATGGAAATTGTTTCCTACGGACATATAAATCTTTAACAAGCAAAAAACGAACTGAACAACAACCAATTTCTTTAACTTCTTCAATCTGAACAAATGTAATTTTTAAAAATTAAATTCCTTCTTTTTTCGGATAATTAACAAAATCCACCACTTTACCCATTGCTCCATTAACAAACCTTTTTCTACATCCAAATTACGCCTTAAAATTACCCGACAGTTTACACATGCATATACTGTCTTTTCTAAACCAGCTGTTTTAGATATGTTTTTTTTCTAAAGAATCCAGTTTTGTTTTCAACTTTCCCGTCAAAATAATAGTGATTCCTTCATGCTCTATTTTATCGATGGCTTCCATTTTTATAATTTCTTCATTTTCCAGTTTCAATAGTTCTTTGTTGAATATAGAACACTCGCGCAGTGTTGGCATTAAGTAGATCACTGATTTATTTTCTGCAATTTTCATGTACACTTTCTCAGGAAGTACATTTTCATTTGGATACAAATTGGAAAGTAATTGACTCTCCAAAGCTTCAACATTTTCACATAATTTGCAAAAGCACTGCATTGTATGGTATCTTTACAAGCATTAAATGAATCTTCATAGCTCTGAAAATCTCCAAGTAATTCCAGTTCTGAACGCCACGGTTTGAACATTTGCAAAAGGGCTAAGTAGTAAAATTCCCTTTTGTCAGCAGTGTCGCAACTCAGTTTCCTGTGATTAATTAAATTTCCTTTCCTTTGTTTCACCAGACATCCTTCGGAACCAATCACTGCATATTTTCCATCATTGATGTTCTCTGTAGTATTCCGTTTAAAAGTGTAGTTTTGCAGCATTTCAAAGAGACACATGTTCTCAAGATGATGACTTCTATTTGGGTAGTATGTGTCCAACATATTCGTTTTCAAAATATCTGTACTTTCTGGTTCTTTTTCTGCTAAATATTCAATTTCTTGAACAGATTTCAGTACCCGATTTCGCATTGCTGCAAGACCTAGACTCACCCAAATTATTCTTCTACTTTTGGAGTATAGACTTGAAGATAATAACCGATCTGAGCATTCATATGCTCCAATTTCACGATGCGATAACATCTTCAAACTGAAACTGTATAATTTCTTACTTAGAGTCTTCTCGTGAGAAATCTCTTCCCACATTTCTTTCAATTCCGTCTTTTCTGATTTAGTAATGTAAGACGTTACATATCGAGCAACAGCAATGGAATTGTCCGCAACATACTGAATATCCATGTTAGCGTTCCACATGGATAAAATAACTGGATTGTAGTCATTTATGTATTTTGACTCTTTGCTTCTTCTTAAATTGTGGGTATTTTTGGAGACTTTCTTGTGATGGTATGTCGCATAGCTGACATAAAACTATTCACTCTTCCTTTGGATAATACAGGGCGTGGAAATCCAAAACGACATTTGGTATAGAACTTATCCTTTGACTTGTACTTTCGTCGACAGTATTTTCCATACCTATGGCTTTGGAATCGTAAGACTTGTTGTTTTAAGTTTTTACCTGCTATTCGGTACGGCACATGTGGCATATTCTTCAATGAAAGACAAAACAGTTTCATCTGAATCTGTTCAAAATTTGGGGGCGTCCTTGATCCATAACAACATATGTATATGAGGAGCACCTCTTGCTTGATACTCCTTTCTCCAAAAGAAATCCACAACTTCTCCAAGAGGAGGATTCTTTTTATTCCAGATGGAAGACATCATAGCTTCATGATTGAAATATCTGCATACATTAACAGGATCCAAAGAGCACAATTCTCCAGGTGTCTTGTATTCAATATTTTTTATGTTGGAATTTGCCTCTCGAAGAAATTCACGTAAATCATCCCAAGCATACTCAGCACAGCTTAGTGTAACAAACCATGTAGGAGTTCCCAAGTTCCGTAGCATACATTTCAGTTCTCCATGACGACGGTACCAATATTCATTAGTCCCGGGCTGACATGCCATCAGATTAATCAACTGAGATTCTAAATGATCATCTCTCTGATGCACTTTATCCATAAAATCCTTTGCAGTTACATTTTGCAGATGCATTCCAGATTTAATATGTGATTTACTGCATATGAAAGTCCAGACAAGTCATTTTCAAACAGTAGATGAAACATATAAGGGATACATTGTCGAAATCTTGGATCTTCTGCATATAATCTTGTTGTCCGATATAATCTGCACAGGACGTTCATCATATCGTCCACCTTTTCCTGTTGGAAACAACTGTGGGAAACAGCGAGCTTCCAAGCTCTCTTTCCATACACTCATGGGACTTCCTCTAGCTTTTTTCATTTGGAACAACTCAATCGTATTCCCCATCACCTCTTTGGAATGAAGTGGATGTACACTGTAATGTTCATAGATTTCTTCACATCTGGACATGTCCACTTTTTCAATTTGTCCACCTAATATTTCAGTATCTTCTGCTAAATCTATTTCTTCTTCTCCTACAAACACATTTCTATAGTACTCATTATTTTTTATCAGATACAATGATGCCTTTTGCACTTTTCTAACATCCACTAACTCTTGCCAGATGTTCTTATTCTTAATAGGAACATCATTAACTAGAATGACTAGTGGTTCATTTTCTGCATGGTCTACACTAATAGTTTCAATGTTTTTCTTTAAATCTAACGGTAAATACACAACTCTTCCTTTCAATCCTCTTTGTAACTCTGATGGAGGTAATTTACCTGTTTTAGGCTCCATACGAACAATAGCCTGAAACGGGTGCACACTGCACACATTGAATGAGAATAGACTCATACGTATTTAAATCTATCAGCTCTGGAGGAATAGCAACCAACTCTAGATTATTATGAACAGCTCTAGCAGGCATTTTATTCTCATCTAATTTGTTATAACAATATTTGCAAATACGCTGCTCAGATCCCACATCAAAACAATCCTCTACCAACAAATAAGTTGCAAATTCCTTCCACTTATCATTATTTTCTGTTTCACTTTTTAAATACAGATTGACACTCCTAGTCTGATTTTTATAGTGACTTCGCCGACAACAAATATAAGAAACATTTGGTCTTTCACCTAAAATTACCTTAAACTTTGTGATTTGATCTTCAAAAATTTTTGTAATCACTGGTTCTACATTGTCTTCAACAGTTTGTTCTACTAATGTGTCAGTTTCTGCACTCTCTTGCTGAGGACCAAAGTAACAAAACTCAATATCATCACAAACCTTCTTCACATCTGATACTGTCCCACGCAAAAGAGCACTGTTCAACTCATTTAACTTTAGTGCTGGACTTTTTGCATAATACAATCTTCTCACGAACTTCCGCATTTGAGTATGATGTACTGCCAACATTCTGAAATGGTGAAAAACACTTTGACAAACTTTCCTAGAAAGACAAGCCAGAGAATGACTTTGCAAACCAGTATTTTTTCTCACTCTGCAAGGGTCTAGTCCTTGCAACACCTTAATCTTTTGTTTAACACTTTTTTTACTATATGCTCGTAAAAAACTACATAATTTATCAATAGATTCTTGTTGTACACTACAAATACTACTGCGATCCCAAGTGTACACCGGGTGTTTAGGACGTCTCCCTAGAACTTCATCAGCTATCACTTCTTCTGCATTTCTTTCAACCATTTTCTCTTTGTTAATTGGACAACCATCTGTAACCTCATAACCTCGACCACTGGTGTCAACTGCATGCAATAAATTATTGCTCTGTAAATAACTCTCCTCATTAAAGAAAGGCTCTGAACTGGAACTGTGTTTCCATTCTCCCCAAAAAAATCACAAAAATGTGTTCTATTAATGACTCTTTTCCTCCTACTTTTGGCCTTAATTAAATGGATTGGTTTATCTAGTGATCGAATTCTGTTTAATACTAAAATAAATAGTTTCCTTTTTAATTCAAAAGCCTTTTCAACAATGGTTTCAATATGCTTCTTCTTTTTATAAAATAGAGCTCTCTTTTTATATTTCTTCACTTCTTTCAGCAAATTATCTACTACTCTCTTGTAGAATATTTTTTTGCGTATTTCCTTATACTGATTTTGCCTTCTTTTACCATACTTCATCTCCTTTGACTGTCCATTTGCTGTGTTGCTTTTCCTATTATTTTGAATTTTTTTTCTTGTTGAAGCATTCTCAGAGGTTTCAGCATTCTGTACATTCTGTCTGGTCCTACACACATTTTTAATAAATTGCTTTGTGATCTTACCAGAAGATTTTTTCTTTTTAGCCACATTATGTTGTTCATTCAATACTTGTTTGATTTTTCTTCAAGTAACTCTCCTTTCTCTGTTCTTTTCTTTTCCTTTTTTTTTGGCATGATTTCTCTATTTTATTGGTGAAAAACAGTATTTGTAAAAAATAATCACAAATAAATGTATATTAATAACTTTAAAATGTATACTTTTCTATTACTGTACAAACACATTTTATATAAATACTGACTAAGAAACTGTAGCCCTGAAGCACAACTGTCACAATGGTTAAAACACTACATGCCTAGTGCATACTACTTTGAAGCAGTTCATGCCCTAAAGCCTGCCTCACTAAAACACTACATGCTAACTGACTGAATGATTACAGTACTATAATGAGACACACTGGGTGAGTGACAGGGTGTTTGCTAGAAGTGTATGAATACTGACATGGATATTGATGGTGTGAAAGACAAGTGTGTAGGTGATTAGAGACCTACATGCATAGTGGATATGTGTTTGAATCAATCCATATGTTAAGGCCTGTCTCACTCCAATAGTACTTGGATACTGACTGAATGTTTTGAGTATTGCAAGGAGAGAGCCAGGATGAATTTATAAGTATTTATTTTTTGGCGCAGTAAATACATCAGTACATAGTGCTGAATAAGTCACTGGAGAAGTATAAGGGGAGTGACAGGGTGTTTGCGGGAACTGTATGAATACTGTCTGGGGTATTGAAGGTGTGAAAGACAAGTGTGTAGGTGGGTAGAGACCTGCATTCACAGTGGATAGACGTTTGAAACAGTCCATGGAGTAACACTTGGATCACTGCAAAACTACCTGAGTACTGACTGAATCATTAGAGTACTACAAACAGAGTGACTGGGTGAATCTTTTTAAGTTTTTGGGTTTTGGCACAGTGAATAGATTAGTACTTAGTGCCAAAAGAGTCAGTGGAGGTGTGCAATTGAAGTGACAGAGTGTTTATTGGAGTTTATAGATACTGACTGGGAAATTGAAGGACTGAAAGACAATTGTGTTGGTATTTAGAGGCCTCCATGCATAGTGGAAACACGTTTGAATCAATCCATATGCTAAGACCTGCCTCACTCCATTAGTACTTAGGTACTGACTGAATGATTAGACTATTGCAAGAAGAGTGCCTGGGTGAATTTATAAGTGTTTCAGTTTTGGCGCAGTGAATGCATTACTACATGGTGCTGAATAAGTCACTGGAAGAGTGCAAGGGGACTGACAGGGTGTTTTCTGGAAGTACATGGATACTGACTGGGAAATTCAAGCTGTTAAAGACAAGTGTATAGTAGGTTAGAAGCCTGCATGCATACTGGATAGACCTTTGAAGCAGTCCATGTGGTAATGCATGGTTCACTGCATGAGTACCTGCGTACTGACTGAATCATTAAACTACTGCTTGGAGACTGCCAGGGTGAAACTTTTACGTTTTTCGGTTTTGGCGCAGTGGATAGATTAGTACATGGTACTGGATCAGCCACTGGAGGAGTGCAAGATGAGTGACAGGGTGTTTATTGAAGTATATAGATACTGACTAGTTAATTGAAGAAGTGAAAGTGTGTAGGTGACTAGAGGCGTGCATGCATAGTGAATAGACGTTTAAACAGTCCATAAGCTAAGACCTCAGACACTGCAGGATTACCTGGGTACTGACTGAATCATTACAATACTGCAAGGAGAGTGCCTGGGTTAATCTTTTTAAGGTTTTGTGTTTTGGTGCAGTGAATAGATTACTACATAGTGCCAGATGAGTCAGTAGAGGTGTGCAAGTGGACTGAAAGAGTCTTTACTGGAGTTTATAGATACTGACTAGTCAATTGAAGAAGTGAAAGATGGGTGTGTAGGTGACTAGAGGCCTGCATACATACTGGACAGGCGTTTGAAGCACTCCATGGGCTAAGGCATGGGTCACTGCATGAGTACCTGGGTACTGACTGAATCATTAGAGTACTGCAAGGAGAGTGCCTGGATGAATCTTTTAAGTTTTTGGGTTTTGGTGCAGTGAATAGATTAGTACATGCTGCTGAATGAGCCACTGGAGGTGTGCAAGGGGAGTGACAGGGTGTTTATTGGAGTATATAGATACTGACTGGGCAAATGAAGGTGTGAAAGACAATTGTGTATGTGGTTAGAGGCCTGCATGCATAGTGAATAGACATTTGAAGTAGTCCATGTGCTAAAGCCGAGTTCACTACATAAGTACCTGGGTACTGACTGAATCATTAGAGAACTACAAGGAGAGTGCCTTGGTGAATTTATAAGTGTTTGGCTTTTGGCGCAGTCAATGGATTAGTACATGATGCTGAATGAGTCACTAGAGGAGTGCAAGGGGAGTGACAGGATGTTTGCTGGAAGTGTATGGATAATGACTGGGGAATTGCAGGTATGAAAGACAAGTGTGTAAATAGTTAGAGGACTACCTGCATAGTGGATAGGGGTTTGAAGCAGTCCATGTGCTAAGGCCTGGTCACTGAATGAGTACTTGGGTACTCACTGAATGATTAGAGTACTGCAAGGAGAGTGCCTGGGTGAATTTATATGTGTTTGGGTTTTGGCACAGTGAATGGATTAGTACATGCTACTGAATGGATCAGTAGAGTAGTGCAAGGGCAGTGACAGGGGGTTTCCTGGAATTATATGGCTATTGACTGGGGAATTTAAAGTGTGAAAGACAAGTGTGTAGATGGTTAAAGGACTGCATATATAGTGTATAGGAGATTGAATCAATCCATGTACTAAGTCCTGCCTCACTCCATTACTACTTGGATATTAACTGAATGTTTAGAGTATTGCAAGGAGAGTTCCTGGGTGAATACATAAGCAATGACTAGCTTCTAATTCTACCAAAACATGAGAACAGGAAAGGTTTTTAAGCAGTTATGTGTATGGAAAGATATGAAGTACTCAAATGCTTCTCTCACAATGGTTCCCAAATGCACACAGACTCACAGTGTGATTCTAGACAAGCAACACTATCCCTAGGAGTTTACCAAAACTCATTCACTAGTGTAGAAGGGGTAAGGGGACTGCACACAATCTACATACTTCAGTACTGCACTTTACTGTCAAAGCCTCACTCATTTTATCAATGCATAAGCAATGACTGGCTTCTAATGCTACTAAAACTTGACAACATGACAGGTTTTAAAACAGTTATCTGTCAGCAAATACATGATGTTACCAAATGCTTCTCTCACAATGGTTACCCAAATGCACACAGACTCACAGTGTGATTCTAGACAAGCAACACTATCCTAGGAGTTTACCAAAACTCATTCACTACTCTGGGAGGGGTAAGGGGACTGCATACAATCTACATATTATAGTACTGCACTTTAGTGTCAAAGCCTGACTCATTTTATGAATGCATAAGCAATGACTGGCTTCTAATGCTACTAAAACTTGACAACATGACAGGTTTCAAAAAAGTTATTTGTCAGCAAATATACAATGTTACCAAATGCTTCTCTCACAATGGTTTGCCAAACCCACACAGACACAGTGTGATTCTAGACAAGCAACACTGTCCCTTGGACTTCACCAAAACTCATTCACTACTCTGGAAGGGGTAAAGGGGCTGCACACAATCTACATATTTCAGTACTGCACTTTACTGTCAAAGCATGACTCATGTTATGAATGCATAAGCAATAACCTGCTTCTAATACTACTAAAACTTGACAACATGACAGGTTTTAAAACAGTTATCTGTCAGCAAATACACGATATAACCAAATGCTTCTCTCACAATGCTTACCCAAATGCACACAGACTCACAGTGTGATTGTAGACAGCCAACTATCCCTTGTACAAAATACATTTACTAGTCTACAAGATGTAAGGTGACTGCACACATTTCTACTACACATTAGTACCAAAATGTTTCTCTCAACATTATTCCTAAATGCACACAGACTCACTGTGTGATTCTAGACAAACAACACTATCCCTTGCACTATACCAAAACATATTTCTTAATCTACTAATACTACATTTTAGTGTAGAAACATGACTCATTTTGCAAATTCATAAACAATGACTGGTTTCTAATTCTACCAAAACATAAAAACAGCACAGTTATCTGTCTGCAAACACATGAAAAACACAAATGCTTATCACAGAATGGTTTTTACATGCACACACACTGTCAATAAGATTGTAGACAGAAAAAAGTACTCCCTGCACTTTAGCAGGAGAAATACATTAGTCTGATTAAAATCAAAATAGACCACATACAACCCCTTACAATTAAATAACTCACCTTTCAAGTTGTTTTGTAGATTAAGAAGTATATCAGTCACACACCAGATTTTCTTATACAGAATCTCTGCACTGTGCACCTGTCAGCAAAACCAAAGAATGGCAAAGTTTCCCTCTCATTTTGCACACATATACATGTAAACATCAAATCACATTCCTTCCCACATTAATTCAAAACACACATTTCTATTGGTTAAACATTTCAACCCTTTCCAAATGACATAAATTTGAACCCTACCCCCAATCTGCCTTCTGCCTGTTACCATAGAAACAGGTCATGGAACACTGAACTGAGCAAACAGGTCACAAGTTCAGCACACAATGTTGCTAATCAAAACAGCAAGTGTGCTTGACTTTTCAACATATCAGCTTCTCATATATAATGTTCCTTTCAATCAGTTTTTGTTAACCAATAAGAATCATGCGTTTAAAAAACAGAAACATGCACCCTAGTTTTCAGTGTAGAAGGTTGTCAAGCAGCCAATCATTTCTTGTCTTTTTTCAAAACTGCATCTTATCCACCATTTTAGAAAAATCTTACTTTTCAAACTGCCATTTCATTTACAGAGACCATTTGAGTGCCTCCAGACCTCCCTTCAAGATGCTTAGCGTGTGGATTGTGGGACACAGCTATATTTTCTAGAGTCAAAGGTATGCAGAAAATAAAGGCATTCACAAAGACCTAGGTTTGCCAAATGTAGACATTAAATGGATTGGACAGAGAGGGTTAAAGTGGCACCAATTGACGCCATTGGTAAAGTCCTTTATGCATCTCCAACACCCTGACCTCATAATAGTGCACTGTGGTGGAAATGACCTAGGAACTTTGACTGGGGTAGGTCTGGAAATGCTTATGAGGAACACCTTGGCAGAATTGATTTCACTTTTTCCCAAAACTGCCTTTGTGTATTCTAACATATGCCAAAGGCAGAAATGGAACTGGTCCAATCATTTTTGTCCACAGATTGAGAAAGCTAGGAAACATGTGAATAAATCTGTTTCTGCTTTTCTCCCAGACTAAAGAATGGGGTCCATTTACAATAACAATCTGCACTTTCATATGCAAGAGATGTATAGGAGAGATGGAGTACACTTTACTGATGAAGGAAACAGTCTCCCTCAACAACTTTAAACTCTGTATAGGTACTTACTTATAAGTACCAAAAACTCTCAATGAACACAACGGCTCTTTTTAGAGCCACTCAAGAACAAAACAGTTAAGCTTGATGTTTATCTCCCAAAAATTTCAGTTTTTTTCCTTGGAGTCGCGCACCCTACGCAAGAGAAATCGTGCACCCAACGCATTAGGATGCGCGACTCCTAATTTTACCGTAAAAAAACAAAATAGCCCCTATCACTAATTTTTATTATCCCCAGGGACCCCATCCCCCTGGGTTTATTAAAACACGTTGGGGACCATGGGGGGAGCCTCAAGGCCCCCACGGTCCCAGCTGGCTCCCCGCGTCCTTCGGGAGCCGGCATTGTTTTTCCACATGGGGAGCTGCTTACATGCAGCTCCCTGTGTGGAAAAGCAATATCGTTCGGATTTTGAAAGACAGAGCAGGTTTCCCTGCTCTCTCTTTCAAAATCCAAACAAAGTTTGCTATGGGAGGGCGGGAGACTCCCGCCCTCTCATAGCAAACAACAGTGTCCTGGGGTGGGCACCCCTGGACACTGTAGGAGCCGGCCCTGGGGGGTGGTGGTCCCCAGGGCCTTTGAGGGCTCCAGGAGGGGGGCCTCAAACAATAAAGCCCCGGGGGTGGTGGTTCCCAGGGCTTGGGGGGCCCCCCTGAGTCCCTCATTAATTTTTACAGATTTTGCCCCCGGGATTTGGCCCTCCCGGGGGCTAATTATTAAGGAAGCGCGGAAGCCCGCACTTCGGGGTTTTTTTTTTCCGGCCGGATCCGTGCACCCTGCGTGCATTTTGCCGTTTTTTTTAAAAACAAAAAGGGGGCCCGGAGGGTCCTTCTGGGACCCCCTAAGCAACACTAGAGGGTCAGAGTATTTCTTCCCTGCCCCTTTACATCTTTCACACACTTATTTCCCTTACTTAATCAGCCTCGCTTCTACCGAGGCACAAAATGGCTGCCAACAGTTCTTGGTTTTGAATGTAGACAGACACTTGACAGTCAATTAGCATTCAGCGCGTGATCGGGAGGGTATGTGCACAGTTCGCTCAGGGTGCGCATAGGGTGCACGGATCCTCCGAGGCCATAGATATATCTATACTTTTAACTCAAATTTTCTTAGGAACTGCTAAACGGAATTACACCAAATTTGGCAAAGAGGTAGTCCTCAGTTCAGACTCATGCCTTTTGCTCAAATGGTGTAAATCCGTTCAGTAGTTCCTGAGAAAATCAAAATCAAAATCACATATATATCTGGGCGGAGCCTAACCACACATCTCATCGTGAGATCTGATTGGCTGTCAGTACTTCATCCAAGAAGTGTTGGCAGCCATCTTGGGACCAATATACATGATAGCACCTCATTAAAAAGCATTGCAGTTAATAGAACGTTTTAAGACTTTAGTTACATTATAAATCATTTGTTGATGGTACCATACTCATTTTAGGAATTGTGGTGTGTTCTAAGGTGATTTTACCATGTGAAAAAGCCTTCTGTTTGACATCCCCCTTGAGAGAGTTAAAACTTTCGTCTATCTGGGCGTGACTATAACGGAGGATTTCGGTTGGAATTCTCAGATTGCTAAGTCAACGCTGAAGCTTGCTCAACTGGCTGGGGGTGTGAATAAAGTTTTTAAAAGATCGAGTTTTAAACCTGTGTCTCCCGCCCTTGAAATTTATTGTAGGCAGGCCAGAGTGGCTGCAATTTATGGGGCCGAACTCTGGGGACATAAGCAGTCAGTGTCTCTTTCTAGGGCTGAGCAATCCTTCTTAAGATTCCTCTTAGGGCTTCCTTCCAGTACACCTATGATCCCCCTTAGGTTTGATCTTGGGTTAGTCCCAATAGAGGAAATTATTAGTGCAAGACCTATCTTGTATTGGAAAAGGCTGTGGTCAGTGCCTGAACTGTCCTCGTACAAATTAGAATTCTTAGAGATCTGGCCTGCTCTTAAATTTAAAAAGATCCCCTGGCTTTTGCACATTAAGGTAGTTTGTACTCAATTAGGACTTCCTGAATTGTGGGCAACCCCGGAGGAGAGCTGTCCAGGGATACCAAAGAAGGAAATTCTTTCTTTGTTGTCCTTGAAAAACCTTACTTCACTGTTGAGCTCTTCTGTTAAGGGTAGGCTAACCCTAGAATTTCTCATGGTTAAACAAGATCCTAAACTAGAGAAATTCATGGATCAAATAGAACCACCACTTGCTCGCAAATTGTATATTCAATTAAGATATGGTACTTTACCGGTAAGGTCCTTTTCCTCTAAGTGGCAGGTACGAAATTTGGAAAGCTGTCCTGCTTGTAATTACAAGTTAGAGTCTGTTGCACATGTGCTTTTTTTCTGTCCTGCTTACCTCCAAATTAGGAAAAGTTGGCTAATTCCCATTTGCAGGAATTTGGGTTTTCGCCATTTTAAGCAGGCTTGTAGGACTCTAAGTTATGACACCGATCCAATTATTGTTTTTGCTGTATCTCGCTATCTCTACAGTATGTGGCGTAGGAGACAAATGTTTTTAACGTAAATACCTCATATCGATGACTTACAGTTTAATCTTTTTTTTTTATATAATTTTTTAACACTGAATGCTATTTATTGTCTTATCAGGATTTATATAATCAATTATGTATGTATGTGTACTTTTATGGTCTTTTCGACCGAAATAAAGTTATCAAGTCAAGATATCACGAATCATGTTTGAGAGAAAACTATTTTCTCATGCTTTTCCCACAGAGGTTTGGAAGGTGATCTATAAGCTAAACTGAGAGCATATTTTCTGTAAATTCACATTATCTTTCTCATTCATGTGAGAATGAAGTCTGACATTCTCAGTAAAACATGTACATCCAACAAGGGCAGAGACTGTCAGTTGATTCCTTTGTGTTCTACTGCAGCTTCCCAGAGTGTTCTAAAGAACAACTAGAGCGCTAACAGTCCTACTTATGACAAACGTATTGCACACCTGAAGCCATCTTGATTGGAATAAAGTGGTAACTCTTAAAACATTTAATTTAAAAAGGAACAAAGTGAGGGAGTTCATTTTGCCATAGAAAGCATGATTAGTGCTGCAGAAACAAAAATTAGGGCACATTTTGAGTGACTTCTCAAATCCTCTTCTATTTCATTAAAAAATTCTGACATGCAGACTGAATCATGCACTTTCAATACCAGCAGCAGACTTCCCTGGTGAGCAGTAGCTTTACTACAGTGATCTAATAAGCAACTAGAGTGCTATCATTCTGAATTTATGGCAAATGTGTGACACATCTGAATGCCTTCTTGATGGAATCAAAGTAAAAAAACTGAAAGTATTTCCTACTGAGGAGACTGTAGTAAATGAGGAAATTAGGAAACTTCATAACAAATAAGTCTCCCAAAATGGCCAACAGAGACAAAAGAGCCCAAATGTAGCCCAAATATCACCCAGATGTAGCCCAAGTATAGCCCAATGACAGAATGTCCCAGAGTGTTCTAACGAACAACTAGAGCGCTAACAGTCTTACTTATGACAAAAGTATGGCACACCTGAAGCCATCTTGATTGGAATAAAGTGGTAACACTTAAAACATTTAATTTACAAAGGAACAAAATGAGGGTGTTCATTTTGCCATAGAAATTATGATTAGTGCTGCAGAAAGAAAAATTAGGGCACATTTTGACTTCTCAAATCCTCTCTTATTTCATAAAAAATTCTGACATGCAGACTGAAACATGCACTTTGAATACCAGCAGCAGACTTCCCTGGTGAGCAGTAGCTTTGCTACAGTGATCTAATGAGCAACTAGAGTGCTAACATTCAGAATTTATGGCATATGTGTGACACATCTGAATGCCTTCTAGATGGAACCAAAATAAAAAACTGAAAGGATTTCCTACTGAGGAGACTGCAGTAAATGAGGAAATTAGGAAACTTCAGAACAAATAAATCTCCCAAGATGGCCACCAGAGACAAAAGAGCCCAAATGTAGCCCAAATATCACCCAGATGTAGCCCACATGTAGCCCAATGACAGAAGTGTGCAAAACACTTTTTTTGTGTGTATTTGCAGTTTTATATAGTGCAGACTTGTCAGGTATTGGAGTGCTTTACATGAGCATTGGTTACATCACACACAATCAAATTCATTTTGGTTGTAGACATGGGGAGATTAAGTGATTTGACCAGAATCACAGAATGTTGAGCTGAAGCAGAAACTCCAACCTGGTTCCCCAGTTGCAAAGTCTGCAGCTCTGGAAGTAACACCACATCCTCTCCCCTAGGTGCAACATTTAATCAAGTGGTCAACTGGATAAAACAAATAAAGATTACAAATAATTTAAAAGTTCTTTGTCGCAATTTGAAAACTCTGAAAATGTGTCCTCATTTTAGTTTTTTAGAGCACTAACCATAATTCTGATGCAAATAAGACCCTCTCATATATGTCATTTCTAAAGGAAATGCTCTAGGTATTACAGTTTTGGTTACATCAAGATGACGTCAGGCGTTCCACACTTTTTTAATAAATATAGAATGTTAGCAATCTAGTTGTTTATTGGGATACTGTTGAGAGGCAGAGGCCAGGGGCACAGACTCTGAAAATTGAAGGCAGGTAGGAGAGTGCAGAGGCAACAATTTGACCACACTGGGCAGGCAGGAAGGGCAGTGGCAGCACAACAGACTATGGAGGGCAGTGGAAAGGGGGGCAGGGGCAACAAACCAACAATACAGGACTGGCAAGAGAGGCTGTGGCAATATAATAGAGCATTGTGGGCAGAAGGAAGAGGCAGTGGTAGTACAACCATACATGCCAAGAGACCAGTTTCAGCCAGAAAACGTCCAATGTTTTTAAGCTCAAATGGGCTTTATTATATCTGTCTCCTGTCTACAATCTCCTCTTTTTCAATGCACCTCAAAGGGGAAAATCAATACCCCAGTTTTTTTTCAAAATCTCCCTCTTACCAAGTTCAAAATGTTCGCAAGTATGGTACATTGGATCATGGTAGGCAGGAGGAATTGGGGTAGGGACATGGACTCGGATAACAGAGGACAGGAGGGACATGGAGAGGTGCACCAAACTGACCCTACAGGGCAGGCATCAGGGTTTGCAGCAGCACAATACACCACACAGGGCATGCGGGACGGGTGTGCAGCACAACAATCCATAGAAAGCAATAGGGAGGGGACAGGACCATGCACATGGACAACAGAGAACAGAGGGGAAAGAGGCAATGGTAGCTAGCTGACCCTAATGGACAGACAGGAGAGAAAGCTGCAGCATAACAGACCATAAAGGTCAGGAGGGACGGATCAGGGGCATTACAATGTAACAGACAAGCCAGGAGGGAGGGAATAGGGGTCTGCACATGGAAACAGAGGGCTGGGGGCAAGGGGGCAGGGCAGGAGCAGCAAGATGACCATGGAGGTCAGGCAGGATGGGAACTAGAAACAAGACACACCATGGAGAGCAACAATGAGACTATTATGGCATACACACAGACCATGGAGGGAAGGTGGGAGGGGGTCAGGGGCAGCTAGCTGACCACACAGGGAAGGTGGGAGGGGCCATAGCAGCACAGAAGACCATGCATGGCAAGCGGGAGGGTTAGTGGCAGCACAATGGCTATGATGGGCAAGAAGGAGGGTGCAGAGGCATGCACAAAGGACCATGGAGGATAGAAGGGAGGGTCAGGACCTGGGCACAGACAAGAGAGTTCAGGGGAAGAGGCCTCACAACAGACCGCGCGGGGCAGGCATGATCTCTTGACTTGGTAAGAGTATTCTGCATCATTCAGAAACTCTGTCCATCACCACCCCCCTTTTTCCCAAATCGATTTTATCCACACTTAGTGTGGGAGGGTATGCTCAGACGTGAGTCCCTTGCTCATTGCACCATCAGGATTCAGGCAAGCCGGGCCGACGAAGGCTGTGATGCCAGAAACCGGTCCCCGGAAGCTTGTTTCCTTCCCAGTATAAGAATTGGCTTGGTAGTTTGGTTTGCCCTGTTCCCATCATGCACTGGGACAGGTACAGACTAATTTGCATGTAGCCAGGTTCTGAGCTGGGATGGTGCAGTGAGCTAAAAAACGGTGATGGATTAAAACCATGATCTCTTGACTTGGTAAGAGTATTCTGCATCATTCAGAAACTCTGTCCATCACCACCCCCTTTTTCCCAAATCGATTTTATCCACACTTAGTGTGGGAGGGTATGCTCAGACGTGAGTCCCTTGCTCATTGCACCATCAGGATTCAGGCAAGCCGGGCCGACGAAGGCTGTGATGCCAGAAACCGGTCCCCGGAAGCTTGTTTCCTTCCCAGTATAAGAATTGGCTTGGTAGTTTGGTTTGCCCTGTTCCCATCATGCACTGGGACAGGTACAGACTAATTTGCATGTAGCCAGGTTCTGAGCTGGGATGGTGCAGTGAGCTAAAAAACGGTGATGGATTAAAACCATGATCTCTTGACTTGGTAAGAGTATTCTGCATCATTCAGAAACTCTGTCCATCACCACCCCCTTTTTCCCAAATCGATTTTATCCACACTTAGTGTGGGAGGGTATGCTCAGACGTGAGTCCCTTGCTCATTGCACCATCAGGATTCAGGCAAGCCGGGCCGACGAAGGCTGTGTTGCCAGAAACCGGTCCCCGGAAGCTTGTTTCCTTCCCAGTATAAGAATTGGCTTGGTAGTTTGGTTTGCCCTGTTCCCATCATGCACTGGGACAGGTACAGACTAATTTGCATGTAGCCAGGTTCTGAGCTGGGATGGTGCAGTGAGCTAAAAAACGGTGATGGATTAAAACCATGATCTCTTGACTTGGTAAGAGTATTCTGCATCATTCAGAAACTCTGTCCATCACCACCCCCTTTTTCCCAAATCGATTTTATCCACACTTAGTGTGGGAGGGTATGCTCAGACGTGAGTCCCTTGCTCATTGCACCATCAGGATTCAGGCAAGCCGGGCCGACGAAGGCTGTGATGCCAGAAACCGGTCCCCGGAAGCTTGTTTCCTTCCCAGTATAAGAATTGGCTTGGTAGTTTGGTTTGCCCTGTTCCCATCATGCACTGGGACAGGTACAGACTAATTTGCATGTAGCCAGGTTCTGAGCTGGGATGGTGCAGTGAGCTAAAAAACGGTGATGGATTAAAACCATGATCTCTTGACTTGGTAAGAGTATTCTGCATCATTCAGAAACTCTGTCCATCACCACCCCCTTTTTCCCAAATCGATTTTATCCACACTTAGTGTGGGAGGGTATGCTCAGACGTGAGTCCCTTGCTCATTGCACCATCAGGATTCAGGCAAACCGGGCCGATGAAGGCTGTGATGCCAGAAACCGGTCCCCGGAAGCTTGTTTCCTTCCCAGTATAAGAATTGGCTTGGTAGTTTGGTTTGCCCTGTTCCCATCATGCACTGGGACAGGTACAGACTAATTTGCATGTAGCCAGGTTCTGAGCTGGGATGGTGCAGTGAGCTAAAAAACGGTGATGGATTAAAACCATGATCTCTTGACTTGGTAAGAGTATTCTGCATCATTCAGAAACTCTGTCCATCACCACCCCCTTTTTCCCAAATCGATTTTATCCACACTTAGTGTGGGAGGGTATGCTCAGACGTGAGTCCCTTGCTCATTGCACCATCAGGATTCAGGCAAGCCGGGCCGACGAAGGCTGTGATGCCAGAAACCGGTCCCCGGAAGCTTGTTTCCTTCCCAGTATAAGAATTGGCTTGGTAGTTTGGTTTGCCCTGTTCCCATCATGCACTGGGACAGGTACAGACTAATTTGCATGTAGCCAGGTTCTGAGCTGGGATGGTGCAGTGAGCTAAAAAACGGTGATGGATTAAAACCATGATCTCTTGACTTGGTAAGAGTATTCTGCATCATTCAGAAACTCTGTCCATCACCACCCCCTTTTTCCCAAATCGATTTTATCCACACTTAGTGTGGGAGGGTATGCTCAGACGTGAGTCCCTTGCTCATTGCACCATCAGGATTCAGGCAAGCCGGGCCGACGAAGGCTGTGATGCCAGAAACCGGTCCCCGGAAGCTTGTTTCCTTCCCAGTATAAGAATTGGCTTGGTAGTTTGGTTTGCCCTGTTCCCATCATGCACTGGGACAGGTACAGACTAATTTGCATGTAGCCAGGTTCTGAGCTGGGATGGTGCAGTGAGCTAAAAAACGGTGATGGATTAAAACCATGATCTCTTGACTTGGTAAGAGTATTCTGCATCAGTCAGAAACTCTGTCCATCACCACCCCCTTTTTCCCAAATCGATTTTATCCACACTTAGTGTGGGAGGGTATGCTCAGATGTGAGTCCCTTGCTCATTGCACCATCAGGATTCAGGCAAGCCGGGCCGACAAAGGCTGTGATGCCAGAAACCGGTCCCCGGAAGCTTGTTTCCTTCCCAGTATAAGAATTGGCTTGGTAGTTTGGTTTGCCCTGTTCCCATCATGCACTGGGACAGGTACAGACTAATTTGCATGTAGCCAGGTTCTGAGCTGGGATGGTGCAGTGAGCTAAAAAACGGTGATGGATTAAAACCATGATCTCTTGACTTGGTAAGAGTATTCTGCATCATTCAGAAACTCTGTCCATCACCACCCCCTTTTTCCCAAATCGATTTTATCCACACTTAGTGTGGGAGGGTATGCTCAGACGTGAGTTCCTTGCTCATTGCACCATCAGGATTCAGGCAAGCCGGGCCGACGAAGGCTGTGATGCCAGAAACCGGTCCCCGGAAGCTTGTTTCCTTCCCAGTATAAGAATTGGCTTGGTAGTTTGGTTTGCCCTGTTCCCATCATGCACTGGGACAGGTACAGACTAATTTGCATGTAGCCAGGTTCTGAGCTGGGATGGTGCAGTGAGCTAAAAAACGGTGATGGATTAAAACCATGATCTCTTGACTTGGTAAGAGTATTCTGCATCATTCAGAAACTCTGTCCATCACCACCCCCTTTTTCCCAAATCGATTTTATCCACACTTAGTGTGGGAGGGTATGCTCAGACGTGAGTCCCTTGCTCATTGCACCATCAGGATTCAGGCAAGCCGGGCCGACGAAGGCTGTGATGCCAGAAACCGGTCCCCGGAAGCTTGTTTCCTTCCCAGTATAAGAATTGGCTTGGTAGTTTGGTTTGCCCTGTTCCCATCATGCACTGGGACAGGTACAGACTAATTTGCATGTAGCCAGGTTCTGAGCTGGGATGGTGCAGTGAGCTAAAAAACGGTGATGGATTAAAACCATGATCTCTTGACTTGGTAAGAGTATTCTGCATCATTCAGAAACTCTGTCCATCACCACCCCCTTTTTCCCAGGTGGAATACAACACAGCGGTGTGTGGCACTCGGCGGACACTGGTGGGTGTAACACAGCATTGGGCTCAGCCAGGAGCACGCTGTGACTATCAAGTGAGGTTTGTCTCCTTTCCAGAGAGTAAAATAAAAAGTATTACACATCCGGCGGTGGATGTGTCTTTTATTAACCATGAGGGGGGTTTCTTGCATAGTTTGGTCGAATTTTTGTCAAATCCCCTTTGAATGGCTTGGTGTGCGTGTGTATTAATTGTGCCCATGAATAGTTACCCATGTTTGTATAAATAAACGACAAGGGTGTCTACTTGGAGAGTACCCACCGGCGGGTAGGCACGGTAGGGCACGGTAGGGCGTCAGACACGTCAGAGCTTCACTAGCGGTGTAAATACATTCCATGTGGATTCATTGTATGCATAGTCGCCTTTTAATGAATATCACGCAAATCGTCATGGTGATAGGTACGTACAGTTTGTCCAGCATGTCCTAGGTGTTTCTATAAATATATATTTTTTTTAAATAATAAAAAACAAAGGCCGGCCCTGGGGGATGGGGTCCCCGGGGCCATAAGTGGCCTGAGGAGGGGGGCAACGCAGCCCCCCTCCTAAAGAATAATTAAAAAAAAGGCCATGACCCGGGGGCTGGGGTCCCCGGGGCCGATTAAGGCCTTGGGAAGGCCCAAAAAATGTTTGCAACAAAAAAAATTAGGGTGCAGGCCCTGGGGGATGGGGTCCCCAGGGCCAATAAATTAGAAAAAAAAGGGGGGCCACACAGCCCTCCTTCTTAAAAAAATAAAATAAATAAAAGACCGGCATCGCACCGGAGGCCACGCCCCCTCCTTGCAGCACTCTGCAAACGCGCCCCCCGGCCAGTTGTAAGTTGGGGAATTAATTCCCCTTCAATACTGAGGGTCCCTGAGGGCCCACTAGCCCAACAGGTATCTCCAGTATGTGCCAGGGAGCTGCGTTGCAGACAGGTGTTCTGAGGCCACACCCCTTTTTACACCTCTATGCAACGCAGCTCTGTGGCGCTTACTGGAGGTACCTAGTGGGCTAGTTTGACCCTAGGGACCCTTAGGATTCAAGGGGACTTAATCTCTCAACTTAGAACGGTCACAGGGCGCGTTTACACAGTGGTGAAGGGAGGGGACGGGGCCTGAGGTGACGTGTGCAAACACGCCCTGTGGCGCGTTTTAAGTTGGGGAAATAATTCCCTTTCAATCCTGACGGACCCTGGGGGCCAACTAGCCCACCAGGTGCTTCCAGTAAGCGCCACTGCTCTGCGTTGCAGAGAGGTGGTGCAGGCCGTGCCCCTCTTTACACCTCTCTGCAATGGCGCTTACTGGACGTACCTAGTGGGCTATTTTGCCCCTAGGGACCCTCAGGATTCAAGGGGACTTAATCTCCCAACTTAAAAAACAGCCACAGGGTGTGTTTACACAGTGGGGAAGGGAGGGGATGGGGCCTGAGGTGACGTGTGCAAACACGCCCTATGGCGCGTTTTAAGTTGGGGAAATAATTCCCCTTCAATTCTGAGGGCCCCTGGGGGCTAACTAGCCTACCAGATGCTTCCAGTAAGCGCCACTGAGCTGCGTTGCAGAGAGGTGGTCCAGGCCGTGCCACTTTTTACACCTCTCTGCAACGCAGCTCTGTGGCGCTTACTGGAGGTACCTAGTGGGCTAGTTGGACCCTAGGGACCCTCAGGATTCAAATGAACTTAATCTCCCAACTAAAAACGGCCACAGGGCGTGTTTACACAGTGGTGAAGGGAGGGGACGGGGCCTGAGTTAATGTGTGCAAACAAGCCCTGTGGCGCGTTTTAAGTTGGGGAAATAATTCCCCTTCACTCCTGATGGACCCTGTGGACCAACTAGCCCACCAGGTGCTTCCAGTAAGCGCCACTGCGCTGCGTTGCAGAGAGGTGGTCTAGGCCGTGCCCCTATTTACATCTCTCTGCAATGCAGCTCTGTGGCGCTTACTGGAGATACCTGGTGCGCTAGTTGGACCCAAGGGACACTCAGGATTCAAGGGGACTTTATCCCCCAAATTAAAACGGCCACAGGGCGTGTTTGCACACATGTCACCTCAGGCACCCCCTCCCTTCATCAGTGTGCAAACACACCCTGTGGTGTGTTTTAAGAGGTAGTTTTAATCCCCCTGCCCTATTATGTACTAGGGTCTTACAGAGGAGGTCATGGTAATCATAGGGGTACCCCAACACATAGTGTTCCCTAGTGTATGTAGGTGTTTTCACTGTATTCTAAGTGTCTTTTAGCATAGCACTGGCTCTAGGCCTGGTTAGTCAGATTCAGTTACCACCAGTACCCGTCTGAAAAAGTTGTGGGCACAGGAGGACTTTCTGCTCCTCTGTTGGTTCTTTCTGCACATCTCTTCTTCTTCCTGCAGTTTTCTTCATCTTTGTGGACTTCTGTTGTTTCTTTCTGCATTTCTTTTTTTTCTTTCTAGCATTTAAAAAACCTTTGAAATTCAATGAAAAAAACATAGGTTTCAGGCACATTATAGTTAGAAATTAGCATTTAAAAAACCTTAGAAATTCACTGAAAAAAACATAGGTTTCAGAGACGTTATAGTTAGCAATTAGTATTTAAAAAACCTTAGAAATTCACTGAAAAAACCATAGGTTTTAGAGAAAGTTATAGTTAGCTGGACATTTCACTCATACAGAATCCGTGAAATTCCCCCTGTTATAGTTAGTTCAGCTAACTATAACTCATGCCCCCGCAATGCACTGCTGATGACGTCACATTTTACATCACTCATGACATGGCCAGTGACATCACTGATGACATCACTGATGACATCTCTAATGACATCACTGATGACATCACTGATTACATCATCCAGTGACTGTGTTGCTCTGAAGTTTAAATATGTTTTAATATATATAGGGAAAGGCGTGTTGAAGAATGAGTGGGTGTATAAGTGTGTGAATGTATCATTTAGTAGGTGTGTGACTAATTGTAGAAGTGATTGATTAAGTGTATCAAGCAGTTACTTGACTGTTTGCATGGGTTATTGATTGGTTGTCTGAGAATTTTGCATGGGTGCTTGAGTGTCTGTGTGGGTGGGTGGGGGTATGACTGTGCATAGATGTTTGAGTGGGTAATTCACTGGGTGTATGGGTTTAAGAGTACACCAGTGAAGGGCTGTATGGGTGGCTGAGTGTATGGATGGGTTTGTTGGTGAGTTTATGGATGTCTCAGTGGTGCATGTGTGAGTAATTATACATGTTTTAAAGCAGTATATGTGAGTGTTGGAGTATATAAATGATTATATGTGAGAGTAAGTGATTGCTAGAGTAGCTGTATGGATGAGTGTGTGTTTCTATGAGTGATTGTTTAAGAGAGTAAGTATGTGTTAGTATCTGTATAAATAAGTGTGGTAGTGTGTGTATGACTGTATAGGCAAGTAAATGGGTTTGTGATAGTTTCTTTGCATGACTGACTAGGTGTGTGAGTAACTCTATGGATGAGTGGTGGTGTGTGAGTGTATGTATAGGTATATGAGTGCATACAATAGTTCTGTATTGATGAGTGACTGCATGTTTGACTGACTGTATGTGTGTATGAGTAGATGTGTGTGTTGATCTAGGAATTAGTGAATGGGTATGTGGTAACTGGTATTAGTGTGTCTATGGTTGCGAAAATGGTAGTCTGTATTTTAGAGTGTGTGTATCAATGGTTATATTAGGGTGTGAGGAGGTGTGCCAGATTGTCTCATGGATGATGTCATCAGTGATGTCATCAGTGAAGTCATTTGAGACATCATCAGTGATGTCATCAGTGATGTCACTGACAATTGTCATGAGTGATGTAATATGTGACGTCATCAGCAGTGCAACTAACTATAACGGCCGAATTTCTCTGGTTTTGTACGAGTGAAATGTCCAACTAACTATAACGTCCTGGAAACCTATGGTTTTGTCAGTGAATTTCAAAGGTTTTTTAAAAGCTAATTTCTAACTATAACGTCCCTGAACCTATGGTTTTTTTCAGTGAATTTCAAAGGTTTTTTTAATGCTAATTTCTAACTTTAACGTCCCTGAAACCTATGTTTTTTTCAGTGAATTTCAAAGTTAAATGATAATTTGTAACTTTAATGTCCCTGAAACCTATGGATAGTGCACAGGTGATTGTAGCAGTGTATGGTTACTGCGTTCGTCATTGCATGAGTACATGGGTACTGACTGGATGAATTGAGTACTTCAAGGAGAGTGCATGGTGAATTTATAAGTGCCCCCCAGTCTTGATAAATAAAGCCCCGGGAGGTAGTGGTCTCCAGGGCTGCAGGGCCCCCACGGGCCCCAACAACATTTTTTTGACATGTCCCTGGGACTTGGCCCACCAGGGGCCTTAAATATAACAAAGCACAGGGTTTATTTTCCCAGCAGAATTCAGGCACCCATCGCTTTTACACTGAGGGTGCGCTGGATGTGACTTCAAATATGTGAAACAAAAAAAAATAGCCCCCTCTTTTAAATACTTGAATTCTGCCCCGGGGACCCCATCCCCCGAGGCATGTTATTTGGGGACCGTGGGGGGAGGCCTAACAGTAATAGCATCTTTTCGGTAGAAACAGGTGGACAACGGGGAGGCAGGTGGGACAATGAAGAATCCAAAGGCAGTTACTGTATACACCAGAAAAAGCGTTACCGAAGGTAAGTAATTTGTTCTTCAGATGGATACTTCTGCCTGTGGATTCCTCCTCTTTTGAATAGAATCCCCAAGCCGTACCTCACCCGGAGGAGGGTGTCCACCTGACTAGACCAACAAATCTTGCAAAACAGACCAAGCAAAATGGCCATCCCTCCTAACCTCCGAATCCAATCATAATCGAATATTTTTTTGTCAAAATTATAACTGAAAATAATACTTTAAAAATACTTTTATTAATAAATTTAGACAAACACCTAAAGGAAAACTTTTATTTGTAATTCATTTAAAGATATTTCCTACTTTACGAACTACGCCGAACTCACGACCCCAGCGTGACTTTTCAAAATGGCTACCAGAATGCGTACAGGCATCGTATAGGGTGGGCGAAGGGTGCACGACTTCTGTATAATATTTTTAAAAAAAGATTGACTATAGTTTTCCTAACTAAAAATGATTCAATTTTTTTAAAATATATATATATATGTATATATATATCCAGAACAAAGTTTGCCTTTTGAAGAGAAAGCCGCACTACAGGTAAGCTTTTGCCATACCATCATATATTGAAGGATGCTGCGAGGAAATCGGCTGGAACAGCACAGAAATAATTGTCCAAAGCCTGACGCGTTTCGTGTTTTAACACTTCCTAAGAGGCGTGGACTTGCAAACTCAAAGGCACAGCAATTTTGGCAATATTTAATCTTCTTTCCCCGCCCTAAGTGGGCGTAGCCACCCCCGTGGCTTTCTGGTCTTGGTAGTGCCGTTTCTTGCTTCAGTGAGCTGACATGCCGTTGGTGCAAAATAAAATTAAATTAATGATGCCACAGTGGGTTGTGGTGTCAGCCTCAAGTCCCCGCTGCATTCATTGCCCTTCAACAACAGGCACCTGCTCCCAAAGCAGCGGCATCGATTGGCGTCGTTGCAGGAATGCAAACTGTATCGGAGCATTCGCCGTGGCTCAGGCGGGGCCACTAACATCCAGAACAAAGTTTGCCTGTTGAAGAGAAAGCCGCACTACAGGTAAGATTTTGCCAAACCATCATTTATTGAAGGATGTTGCGAGGAAATCGGCTGGAACAGCACAGAAATATTTGTCCAAAGCCTGACGCGTTTCGTGTTTTAACACTTCCTCAGAGGCGTGGACTTGCAGACTCAAAAGCACGGCAATTTTGGCAATATTTAATCTTCTTTTCCCGCCCTAAGTGGGCGTAGCCACCCCCGTGGCTTTCTGGTCTTAGTAGTGCCAGTTATAGTTATAGTTATAGTTAGCTGAACTAACTATAATGGGGGAATTTCACAGGTTTTGTACAAGTGAAATGTCCAGCTAACTATAACTTTCTCTAAAACCTATGGTTTTTTCAGTGAATTTCTAAGATTTTTTAAATGCTAATTCCTATCTATAACGTCTCTGAAACCTATGGCTTTTTCAGTGAATATATATATATTCAATGCTCCTCTCTCGTAGGAAAAGAAATGGGTAACACTCCAGGGAAATTGTTGAATCTTTTTACTTAATCAGTAATTCAAAAAACTTCCATGGAAACCCCAGACCCAACGCATTTCAGTCTCACTGAGACATTGATCATGGTAACGCCCACCTATGCTACAACCAATATGTACATTGTCATTGATTACATAATTTCATTTTGGCACAAGCTAGGCGTTATGGGAGTTGTATTTTCCACAAAATTAAAGCAGAAAATAAAAGGTGACTTAAAATGTATTACTCGAATTCAAAAATAAATGTTTTAATCAGGTGAACAAATTAATTCATTTAACATCCCATGATTGATCAAGTCAATGTTGTGGATCACATATCGTTATCTATTCAAACTTGCTTTTTCAACAGTTTCAAAAGGCAACCTATTATAGATTAAAGAGAGAGACCCCTTTAGGACCAAAGGGATAAGGTACTCTTAACAAGTGAAATGTGGGTTCCCTTGGAACAGAACTGAATAACGTATAACTTGTGTATAAGTGCCAGACAGAAAACACAAGGTCAAACTTACACTTCTTAGGTTAAAGTCTATCAACTATAATGAGCTATTTCGATTAAATTCTAACACATGAATTAAAATGTTTACAATTGTTTCTTTAATTAAAATCACAAAAAAATCAATGAGTTGTACGAACAATCCTGATACATATCATAAATTTAAAAACAATTTTTTTTTACTTTGACATATATGACAAGGTTTTACAAAAACATAAAAGTACATACACACAAAAGAGAAAACACAAATTCAGACTCCTATCGTTAGTCTTTGTCCATACATATCATCTATAACAGTGAATTTGTGATCTGGTTGAACTTATAATTGTACAATGACAAGATCACATTCCCATAGAGATTATGTCATCAAAGTAGCGTTTCGATGGATCTTTCCGAATAATACCATCTTTTTGAAGACAAACTGATTCATGGAGTTTTCTCTATATATTGTTTCCTTATTCTTAATAATCCTTGTGTAAATTTGTAGATTTTAATTATGTTCTATTTCAAAAATCAAAAAATATCCTGTATTCAATTCTGATAGACGCAATCTGTAAACTGCGGAACTGCCACCTTATTATTTATATTCACTGGTTAGCTTTCAGTATGGGAGCCTGTTGTTATATTGGTAGCTCACCTACTCTCGCCCCCTTAAGATCTTTGGTGTTTGCACAGTTCTTTGGGTGCCGTTTGTCATACCACCCGGGGGGCAGATAAATCTTCCACCTCCGCAATGTGCTATTAGAGATGCAGCCTGAGTCCTGCACGTACTTCCCTGTCGTGACAATCATCCATTCGAATATCACATTGCGGAGGTGGAAGATGTCGGGTCTTCGACAGAAAAGCAGACAAAAGCACTGAAACGTTTGGTCCCCCAAAGCCCAAGAACCAAAATGCACTTAGCCTGTGAGAGAAACAGAACACCACAGCAAACAGCTGACTTGGCCCTGGGCTCCTGGACACATCCTAGGTGACAAATCATCATCAGCAGGATCACTGTGATAAGGCCACAAACAGATGCTGCTGGACTGTATATGACAGCTCAGTGAGGGGCGTTACGATGGAGGGCTGCCGGAGTACACTGAAGCTGGCTGTGGGCCCCACAGGGAGGGGCCAGGGCTGTGGGGCCACACACCACGAGAAGGCAACCAAAACAAGGCACAACCTGGCCGGCAGTATAGACAGTGGGAGGCAGTTTGCACGGGAGAAGGTGGCAAAGTGAAGCAGCTGGGTTTGTCCACTTCAGTTGTTGCATGCTAAAAATACTCCCGGAAACCGGTGTTGGAATGTTAAGCCACAAAGTCGGTGCCTCAGGCACATTTTAGTACCTTCTCTGTGTTCCATCACTGTCTGGACCATAGGAACCCATGGGAGGAGGGTTCAGGTTGAGAACACCCCTCCTGCCTACAACTTACAGTGGGCTCACCCACTCACGCAACATAACAGGCATGAGCCCACTTGCAGCTGTGTGTCCAGTGGATGGGTAAAATGACTAGACATAGCTGGACTGGGTAGCTGCCTTCTTTCTAAACACATAGCCACACCAAATATGAAAGCCAAGGAAGAAAAGTGGCTTGCCCAAACCACACAAGCGAGACCCATGGTGGACAGTGAGTGTGCCTGCAGAGATTCATCTTGGGTGGCACAGTAGAACGTATCTGCAGGGAGATGAACTGCTGGGAGTGGAAGCCCAGGGAGTTTTGCAGTCTGTAAATCAGCTGGGGGGTCCTTGTGGGCTAGCCCAGTAATGGAGGTGATAGACTGGGTCTCCCCTGAACTCTCGGTTCTACTACTTTTGTAGTGGCTGGAATGGAAATAATAACCACCTTATTTTGGTTTGATTGGATAGGTGGCCCTAAATCAAATAATTTCAGGGCATGAATGACTACAAACTGCCACCTGATTAGCCTGTATTCCACACACAGTTAAAAATGTTGAGTTTATTGATTTGATCCATTGAGGATCATACTTACTAGGGAAGCACTACATAGTCAGCATAAATCTCGGAACAACTAGCAGCATAGGTGTTGGGCTGTGTTGTCCTGAACATTGATAAACCGAGTAACCACGTGAGTTAGTATCAATCACCAAAAACGATTAGCCACAATGGTTTTGTTTAAGGGTGGCAAGTGACGGCTTGCAGAAAGACAAGCAGAGAAAGTAATTGATGTGGTGCTAGTTTAGATGGCATGTTTAAAACAGGGGACTCTACTTTAGAGGGTGGCTCTGAAAAGTTCACTGTAATTTTGCTGGCAAATCTTGACACCAAATCAACTCTTGAAAATGAAGTACATACAGTGGCGATTGTCTTTCAACCTTTTACATGCTGATCATAGACAATTAAAATGAATCTGTGCAGTCCTCAGTTCAACATTCAGGGGCCGATTCCGATCCGGGTTGGAAGGGCACCGAACGCGATCCGGCCGGGAAAACTAGGAGCCGTACGCATGTTTTCCGCCCGACTCGTACAGCTGTACGAGCCAGCTAGTACGATGCGAGCTACGTGAAGATCACCGACCGAGTAGTTTCCGGGTCCGAACAGCTCCGTACATCTTGGCCATTAGCTAACCATGGCGTGCAATGGATGCGATGTGCGACCGAGCCAGTACGATGCACACGTCGGACAGCCGGTGCGAGCCGAAGTGTACGGCTCACAAAATGTCTGGAAAGTTGCCTTTGGGGGTCCGCGTCAGACCTCCTGTCGCCCGCAGCCCTACGACTCGGACACAGGGGGAGACCCAAGGGTCTCCCCAACACAGGCATGTATGGTGCGGATGGCACCGACGCATACCCACTGTAGGGGGCGCCCTTGCATGAGACATACCCATTCAGTCAATGGGAGCCTATGTACGCGTTGTACAACCGGCTCCCATTGACTTCTATGGGAGTCCGACCAAACCGAGTCCGGCAGCATACGGCCGCATCTTACTCGCTCGCTTGGACTGCAGGACTCCTGCTCAGTCGGAAAACACTCCGGATCCAGCTCGGTCGGAGAGCTTTCCGACCCAGATCAGAATCGGCCCCTCAGTGCAGGAGCTTTGGACTAAATTGAAGGAGCTGCCAAAATTTGATGTAACAGGACCAAAGACAACGAAGGGTGGTTACTATGAAATAATATTCAGCTGGAGGGTGTTCCTGGAAAAGCAGGGCATCTGGTTCAGTGCAATTCCTAGAGAACTGGTTAATAGATAACATATATGGATGAGCTAGTATTCAGACAAAATATTGTGACATGAAAATATCGATGCCAAGAATATTGATGACAAGAATCTCAATTTAAAGGTAAATATTATTGATTTTTAAATATAGAAGTCATTAATATCATTTCCAAAAATATAGTTGTTTAAAATATTATTTTTTAAATTATGTTTATGTGTTTTAGTTTATATTTTAAATGAATATGATGTAATATTTTGTATAATTATTGTTTTTTAATATGTGTTAAGTTTTTAGTCGTTATTATATTTCATTTAATTACATTTTGAGTTGTGGGTTTTATAGGGGTATAAGGTTATTTTTAATTCATTTTTATTTAATTGTTGATTATTATAAATAATGAATTAATTGAAAATTAAATATCTCAATAATGTAAAAAAAATTGGGTGCAGGTTGTAGGGTCATTGGGGAAAAGGTTGGGAAGTCATTTATTTTTAATGAATTAATAAATATTGTTTTGTAAATTCAATATAAATTATTTAATTAATAATTGATTATGCCATTTGTTTCATTCTTGGGGGGCTTGTGTGGTTATAGGGGTTAAGGGTAGGAAGTAATGTATTTCTAATTAATTAATAGATATTTATTAATTAAAATTAATCAATTGATTGATAATTATGTTTAATCAATCATTCAATCAATCAATGTATTTGTAAAGCGCGCTACTTACCCGTGAGGGTCTCACGGCGCTGAGGGGAGGGGGGTGCCGCTACTGCTCGAAGAGCCAGGTCTTGAGGAGACTTCTGAAGGTGAGTAGGTCCTGGGTCTGCCATAGGTGGGCAGGGAGGGTGTTCCAGATCTTGGCGGCGAGGTAGGAGAAGGATCTGCCTCCGGAGGTTGTTTGTTAGATGCGGGGGACAGAGGCGAGGGCGAGGCTGGCGGAGCGGAGCTGGCGGATGGGGGTGTAGAAGCTGAGTCTGCTGTTAAGGTAGGCTGGTCCGGCGTTGTGGAGTGCTTTCTGTGCGTGGGTGAGGAACTTGAAGGTGAACCTCTTATTGACGGGGAGCCAGTGTAGGCCTCTCAGGTGGGGGGTGATGTGGCTGCGGCAGGGGACGTTGAGGATCAGTCGGGGGGAGGCGTTTTGGATGCGTTGTAGTCGTCGTAGGTGTTGGGCTGGGATTCCTGCATAGAGTGCGTTGCCGTAGTCCAGTCTGCTGCTTATGAGGGCCTGTGTCACCGTTCTTGTTGTTTCGGTCGGGATCCACTTGTAGATCCTGCATAGCACGCGGAGGGTGTTGTAGCAGGAGGAGGAGACAGCGTTGACCTGTTTTGACATGGAGAGGGAGGAGTCGAGGATGAATCCTAGGTTGCGTGCATGGTCCGTGGGTGTCGGTGCTGTTCCCAGTGTGGATGGTCACCAGAGTCATCCCAGGCTGAAGGGGTGGGCCAAGGATGAGGATCTCTGTCTTGTCCGAGTTCAGCTTCAGACGGCTGCTCCTCATCCAGTCGGCGACAGCCTTCAATCCCTCGTTGAGGTTGGTTTTGGCGGTGTGTGGGTCCTTTGTGAGGGAAAGGATGAGCTGGGTGTCGTCACCATAGGAGATGATGTTGAGGTTGTGATGGCGGGCCACTTGTGCGAGGGGGGCCATGTAGACGTTAAACAGCATTTACTTGTTTAATTAATTTTTCTTAGGTCTGGGTCAATGGGGTAAGGGTGGGGAGTAAATTAATTTTGACAAATTAATATATAGTTGATAAATATGTTATATATATGTATATCGTGCTCAGCTACTCGAGAGAGTGTCCCGGCACGTACCGAGGTAAAAGAAAGAATGTAGCAGGAATACAACAAAAAGAGGAAAGTTTTTTGCTTTTTCTTGAAGATCACATGATCCTGAATGCACCGCAGCACCAAGGGCAGAGAATTCCAAGCTAGGCTAGCTTTCCTCACAAGTGAACAACCTCCCAACCTTTGGTGGTTGAATCTAGGGGTCTGCATCAGAAGTTGAACGTAACTGTCTTACTGGATTATAAAAGGCAATTCTCTTCTGAAGGTAGGTGGGGCCCCTGCCATAGAGAGCCTTATGGGCAATGGCCAACATTTTGAATAGGATTCAGGACTCCACTGGGAGTCAGTGCAGGGGGCGCAAATGAAAACACACACTGCACCTGAACTATACTATACATTATTGACAATTAATTGTTTTAATTTTGTAATACATTTTTGGAGGTTTGAATTCAGGTGTGGGTCATGGGGTTTGTAGGAGTAAAGGATGGAAAGTTATTTCATTGTAATGAATTTATATTCAGATTATATTAAATCATATTTTTTTAATTGATAATTTAATATTTTCATTGTGTTATTCAATTATTTGTTTTGGATTTTATAGGTGGGTTGTGGGTTTTGTAGGGTTATAGGGTGGGAAGTATATTAATGTCAAGTAATTTATATTTTTGATTATTATGAATTAATGATTTTATAATAAATAATGTCAATTGTGTAACTTTTTTGTTATACATGTTATGAGTGTATTATGTGTTTTGTGGGGGGATGTTGTGGGAAGTACATTTTTAATTATTTACTAATTAATATTTATTTAATGATAATTTATTTATTATTAAATATTTGTATTAATACTGTAAATATTTTGTTTAAAAAAGTTTCTTTTTTAGTGTTGGTTTAGAGTTTTGTGACGTTATATTGTGGTAAGTAAATTAAATGTATGGATTAATTAGCTTTTTACAAAATTGTATTTGTATGAAAATTATTTTTGCATTTTATTTATAATAATATGTTTAGGAGTTTGTGTTATGTATTTAACATTGTAATATCTTTTACATTTTTTGAAAACATTACATATCTTTTGTATATTTTTGCAATATATTTATATTCTTTTAATCTAATTTGTTTTTGAAGTCATTTTATTTTGTTTAAGATATGTTGTTGCTTTTTGTTTTTGTACTAATTGGAGAGGGAATAGTACATTTAACCCCTCTGCAATCCAACACTTTTCCTACTCTCGCATATATTGGCAGGAAATAGTAAATGTAACCCCTCCGCTATTCCTACTGTTGCACTTATTGAAGTGGTAATAGTATAATGCAACCCTCTGCAATCCAACACTTTTCCCACTTTTGTCCTTGTTGGAGTGGGAATAATAAATGTTACCCCTCTGCTATCCAACACTTTACCTACAGTTGTACTGGCTGGAGTAGGAATAGTAAATTTAACCCCTCCGTAATCCTATACCTGCTCTACTTTTGTAGTGGCTGGAATGGAAATAAAACATTTTTCCCCTCTGCAATCAACCACTTTCTCTTCTCTTGTACTTGGTGGAGTGGGAATAGTACATTTTACTGTTGCGCAACACAACACTTTCCCTACTGTTGTTTTGATTGGAGTGGCGCAAATGGTTAGGGTAAATAAAACCTATCTGTAATTAAATATTTTCACTACTATTTTATTTAGTGGAGGGAGATTTGTAAATTTTATCAAGTTTTTTTATTTTTGCATTGCGTAAAGTGGGAATTGTACGTTTTTCTTATTTATTTCTTGTAATACTTTAGGTAGTTGTAAATAAAATGTAGTGGGAACAGTATTTGCATGAAATATTAAATTTAAATTTTTATTTGATATTGTTATAATTTATATTTGCTTTTTGTTTCCTTAAAATTATAATATTTTTAATTATTGATGTTTTGAAATGTGCAAATATTTTGACTACATTTTAAGAATTGTCATTTATTTAGTTTCCTAATTTAATTAGAATTATTTTTCAATGTATTAGTGTGTTTATATATATATATATATATTCACTGAAAAAAACATAGGTTTCAGGGACGTTATAGTTAGAAATTAGCATTCAAAAAACCTTAGAAATTCACTGAAAAAAACATAGGTTTCAGTGACGTTATAGTTAGTTGGGCATTTCACTCGTACAAAACTAGAGAAATTAGAACGTTATAGTTAGTAGAAATAACTATAACTCGCGCCCCCGCAATGCACTGCTGATGAAGTCATATAGTACATCACTCATGACATGGTTAGTGACATCATTGATGACCTCACTGATGACATCTCAAATGACATCACTGATGACATCATCCAGTGAATGTGTTTTTCTGTAAAGTTTAAATATATTTTATATATGTTAATGCCAAGGTGTATTGAAGAATGGGTTGGTGTATAAGTGTCTGGGTGGAGGATTTAATAGTTGTGTGACTGACTGTATAAGTGAGTGATTAATTGTGTCTTACTGAATGCATGGGTTAGTGACTATACTGTGTGAATGTCTGTATCAGTCTCTATGTTGTTGTGTAAGCTGCTGCATGGGTTGATGAGTAGTTACATGGCTGTCTATATGGGTTACTTATTGGTTGCATGAGTATCTGTATGGGTGCCTCAGTGTTTGTGTGTGTGGGGGTGTGTGACTTTCTGCCTACATGTGTGAGTGGATAATTTACTGGGTGTATGGGTTCAATAGTGCATGTGGAAATAGCTGTATAGGTGAATGAGTGTGTGTATCAGTGTGTTGGTGAGTGAATGTATGTCTCAGTGATATATGTGTGAGTAACTACATATGTGAAAGGCAGTATATGGGAGTGTTGGAGTATATAAATGACTATATGTGAGAGTGAGTAATTGTGAGAGTGGCTGTATAAATGAGTGTGTGCTTGTGTCAGTGATTGTATAAGACAGTAAGTATATGTTAGTATCTGTATGAATAGGTTAGATAGTGAATGTATATTTGTATAGGTGAGTAAATGGCAGTGTTATTGATTCTTTACATGACTAGCTAGGTGTGTCAATAACTCTATGGATGAGTGACGGTATATGAGTGTTTGTATAGGTGTATGAGTACATATAATAGTGATGTATTTTCTGAGTGACTGCATGTATGAGTAACTGTATGGGTGAATGAATAAATGTGTGTGTATAGCTAGGAATTAGTCAGTGGGTATATAGTAACGGCTATTGGTTTGTCTATGGTTTCAAAAATGGTAGTCTGTATTTTAGAGTGGGTGTATGAAAGGTTATATTAGGGTGTGAGGAGGTCCATCAGATTATCTTGTGGATGATGTCATCAGTGATGTCATTTGAGATGTCATCAGTGATGTCATCAGTAATATCACTGACCATGTCATGAGTGATGTAATATGTGACGTCATCAGTAGTGCATTGCAAGGGTGCGAGTTATAGTTAGCTCTACTAACTATAACATTTGAATTTCTCTGGTTTTGTACGAGTGAAATGTCCAACTAACTATAACGTTCCTGAAACCTATGATTTTTCTGTGAATTTCAATGGTTTTTTAAATGCAAATATCTAATTATAATGTTTATTAAACTTATAGTTTTTTCAGTGATTTTAAATTATCATTCCATTTTCAAACTGGTAAAAACAGCCGATATCGCCAGCTTTCCAGCAATAGCATCTGCAAAAACAATCGCCACAAATGAGAGCAACAACTAATGCTAATAATATGCAGAGTAGGCATTCCCGTGCAAAAATAACACAAAAACACCACTTCCCGATATTTTCAACGAGCAGCCAAATCTGCGGTGTGATCCAAAAACAGGCGATAAGCCGTGTTAGCAGTAGGAATCTAACATCTGCCTTTTACTGGTGTAAAGCAGGAGGACTACCTACAGTGTGAAAGGAAGCCCAGCCCAGAATCACATCTGAAGACCAACACATGTTATAGAGCTACTGATCATTCACCTCTGACACCCAATAAGGCCACAACACCCACTGCCTCCAGCCTCAGGACCTCCCCGCTGGACCACCCCCCCACTACCACCGAGGCAGTGCACAACAGGACAGCGGACCTTCAAAAAAAGGCATGGCCCCACAGCCACACAATGGCTGAATTTTGGGAGATGTGGCAACCAAACATGTGTGAAGGACGCAAGTCACCCACCAATAATAATGCACACAATATCAAGTGTATGGGTGATGTGCTGGACAGACCTCACTATGCAGAGCACAAACCTCTCCATGTGGACATATGCTGCTGGTGCTTGTAGTGTTGTGGACAGTAGACGCAACCATATTACCTCAGGCAGTGAGGAAGATCTCGGTCATGTACCCTGTGTCGTCGTCCCCTGTAAGCGGAAGCGCAGTGGGCTGGTCCAATGTACGCCACTCCAGCATAGAAGTGTGAATAAATCGGCCGGGGCTCTGGGCATGGTTAACTTCTGTGAAGGCATTTGTGTCTGCCAGAGCGGCGGCCCTCACCCTGCCACGTGACCACCGCCATGACCGCGGGCCTCCTCGACACAGGCCCCCTGCAAACCCAGCGGCACAGCACCGCAGAGTTATGTCTGTACAGGCTACTGCCATCGATGTACAGTGTGGACAGCAGGGCTCACAATTCAGATTGAGTCGCGATTGCAGGTGACGCAGTCCAGTAGGCAACAGACATTGCTACCAGTGCGGCCTGCCCGGACCACGCCTTATCCTAGGCTGCATACACGCTGAGTGCCAGAGGTACCACTAACTCAGTGCACCACAAGTCAATGCCACATGGCCTTATTGATGCAGAATTCATTAGACAAAAGACATTGCTCCCAGTGTGGCCCATCAGCACCATGCATTATCACAGGCTCCACACATGCTGGATGCTTCAGGTGCCACTAACTGTGCAGCTCAACTCAACGCCACGTGGCTGTGGGTCCTTGCTGACTGCTGCCTCTGGCCTACACTGCGGTCAGCAGGGCTCACAATTAAAATTGAGGCAACTAACTACAACATCCCTAAAACCTACATAATATCCTTTTAGTATTCTTGCTTCAAGAACTTTTTTTATATCAATTATAGCTTTAGTACAATGACCAAATTCATCTTGCAAGTCCAAAGGAACACTGAATGGCAGTCTACACTGCGGACAGCAGAGCTCACAGTTAGAATTCAGTTTTGATTTATTTATTGGAGAGTGAACTGTACTCTATGTCGTTGGATTTTCTCAAGTGGAAGTGACAAAAAGTATTCCTCGATGTCTGTGCTGACTACTGCCTTCGATCTACACTGCAGACAGCAGGGCTCACAATTCAGATCGAGTCGCGATTGCAAATGACGCAGTCCAGTAGGCAAGAGACATTGCTCCCAGTGCGGCCCGCCCGCACCACGCATTATCGCTGGCTGCGCATACTCTGAATTCTTCTTATGCTCATACCTCAGTGCACCACAACTCATGGACCCTTTATAATACAATCTTTTGTGTATGATTTCAGATCTGCTGCCCCTACCTCAGTGCATCACAAGTCATGGACCTGTGGTAAATAATTTAATTACCGGTACTATTTTTGATGCGGAAATCATTTAAGAATAACTCAGTAAAATGAGAGGCAGAATCCGTGGTATTAGAGGTTCTGAAAGGGCTTTATTCTTGTACAACTCGAGTTGCAGGCTTCAGATTCCATCACCGCGGAGGTTCAGGAAGTGAAGGCAATACATTATTGACAGGTAATCATTTTTATAGAAAAGGCATTACAGTGAAAACAGATGCAATAGGCGTAACAGCTGATAAGACAAACTAAAATATTCATGCGTAACTAAAGTAGGTGTAACTAGAAAACGTCATCATATATGATGTAACACATGGGTGGATCCATAAGAGAATCTTGCAATGTCAGCAGAAATACTTGGCAGAGATGCGCGCGCCGCCGCATGACGTATGATTGACGTGCAACTAGGGGGTGAAAGAAAACTTGGCCTTTAGCTCTACATGTGGAGACAAAAGTCTGGAGGGTCAAGTCAACCTAATCCTAAATCATATCTAGTATCCTATGTTTAAAGAACTGTGTTATCCAAAAGGAAGGTCTCTTGGACGAAATCTTATTCTATACTGCCTGTAAGTGCGTGTACAAGCGTCTAAGTGTCTACATGAGATGCGAGGGATCAGAAATCTTCCATAGTAGCAGGAGCTATGAATTATTGGCACGAAGACAGTGAGGCCAGGCCTCTTGCTCGGTAGCTGGAAGAATGTTTATTTAAACTACTAGACAGGAATGCATTGGATGAGGAGCGGAGCAGATAACGTGAAGGTGAAATACAGTTTTTGGCAGGGAGACAGGCCGAGTCAGGCACCGTTAGCCGCGCAAGGAGTAGGACAAAGTTCATGGATACAGATGCGAGCTCAGACTGGAGCTGTCAAAGGTAGAAGGCTAGAAAAAGCTTGATGGCAGAATCAGGGCCTACTCGCCTGAACTGTAAAATGGAATAGATGAACCATATAAAGCCGGTGGCCTTTCGTACTTAGGAGTGGAATATCCAGCCCATTCATGGCGGATCTGAAAGAGGACATGTTGACGGTGGACGCACATGTGTTTGCGTCTTCATAACTGGAACTGGAGTGAATATACATGTACTTGTAATTTATACATGGGGACGGTAGGGTCTAGGATAGGGGACATAACTGATCACAAAAATCCATATTTCCACAGACCCTTTACGATAGAATCTTTTCTGTTTTATTTCACATCTGGGGTCCCTACCTTAGTGCAGCACATGTCATGGACCCTTTATGATTGAATCTCTGTGTGTGATCCGATGATTACTGTTGTACTTGTTGCCAGCATCAACCATTCCCTGAGGGCTAGCTTACACTCACCCCACACGCATCCAGCACAGACGTCACTGGATATGTGACCCTGGTAATAAAAAGAAGTCAAGCGCACTTGCCCGTACCCAGTTCCACTATCTACCTAAACGTGTCCGTGTGTTCATTATGTATGCATGATGCTGCCCCTGGGCCCTACCACATTACATTGTGCTGTGGACAGCGTATGCAACCATGTTACCTCTGGCAGTGTGGAAAACTTTGGTTATTTAACTTTGTCTCGGTGATTGTATAAGTACGTAGGTAGAGACTTGATCATTAGAGTACTGCAACAAGAGTGTATAGTGAATTTATAAGTGCTTGGGGATTGGCGGAGTGATTGTATAAGTACATATTTTGGCGCAGCCTAACCCCCGAGCACGAGCTTGGCTCTAATTGCCTGCCCTTCATGTGCCAAAAACTGAAACTTCAACTTTGCATGGCCCTGAATTGCTACAGCTGCCACACTCCACTGAATGCGCAATAAACATTCATATCCACACAGATGTGTCATGTCGACCATCTTTCATGTGTGGAAGTATGGATGAATATAGGGTCAGTGATTCCCCGTGCCTTCCATGTTGGCCATGTTGTGGGACTTGGGTCACAGCGTGACACATTGGCGCTTGCGACTCGGGTAACGGCAGCACTACAACAGGGACACCTGCATCAGTTGATTCCTCATACAACCCAGGACAGAACCACACCCATAGCTCCGGAGTCATTCTTCACAGCCTCACGCAGGACTGGTATAAGCCAGGCCAGCCCACTCCGCTTATGCGTACAAGGAGGGACGACAACACTACATGGCCCATGTTTTCATTGCACTGATCAGCTGGTCACAGGCCTAGTTGTCAGTACACCACAGCCACTCCCTCACGGCTGGTATACATCCACACCACACCCATTCAGCACAGGCATCACAGGACACGTGACCCTGGCAATAAAAAGACCAGGCGCACGTGCTCTACGCCATTTCAGACTTGCTGGCACCGGATGCACTGCGGCCAGCAGAGGCATACTGCCATGGGACAGTGACTTTCGGTCCACTGAGGAAGGGGCACCGTAAGTGCTGAGCAGCCTGCGATGATGCCCGTCCCGATGGTCCAGACAGGTCAGCTTGTGTGTGCCCTGCTTTATGGCAGTGTAGGCCTAGGCCATCAAACAGCGGGAGCCTACCGCCACATGGCGTGGCCTCGCTGGTCACAGAGTGTCACCGCAAGAGCTGAGCGGGTTTGCAGGCTGTGATGATGCGTGGCCTCAATACACCATCCTAGCAATCAAGACCCCATTTGAATTGTGAGCTCGGCTAGACCGAGTGTAGGCCATGGCTGAGGAGGTTGCGTCGGCACGTGGTGGACCCTCTTCGACACACAGCGGTGGCGAAAGGTGGGCAGTGAGGCCTGGGTGCGCAGGGGCGGGCAGTCACCTCTGGGCGGTGGGAGTGGATGGTGTGCAGCAGCCTGGGTGCGCAGGGGCGGCACAGCAATAAAAGTGTGTGCAGTTGTATGTAATCTGCCATTACTGATTCTATACTATGTTTCAGATGAGTGAGCTTGATGGCTGCAGTATGTCCCGGCACGTGGTTGGAGACACACCGGTGGTGGAAAGGTGAGCTGTGAGGGTTTTGTCCGGAGTGTCTGCACTCACTCTCCCTCTCCATCTCTTCCTTTCTCTCTCTCACACTCTTTCTCTCTCTCTCTTCCTCTCTCTCACTCTTTCTCTCTCTCTTCCACTCTCACACTCTTTCTCTCTATCTTCCTCTCTCACTCTTTCTTTCTTTGTCTCTTCCTCTCTCTCACTCTTTCTCTCTTTATCTCTCTCTGTTCTTCTCTCTCTCTCTCTTTCTCTCTGTCTTCCTCTCTCACTCTTTCTTTCTTTATCTCTCTCTTCCTCTCTCTCACTCTTTTTCACTTTCTCTCTCTCTCTCTCTCCTTTGATGGGCGCATAGCGCATAATCTTATCTTGCTTTTTGGCTTGCAGGCTGTGATTCATAGATTGTAGACTCCCCCCGACACGGGCCTCAATTGTGAGCTAAGCTAGACCGCATGTATGCCGCGGCTGAGGAGGTTGCTTCGGCACGCGGTGGACCCTCTTCGACACACAAGAGTGGCGACAGGTGAGCAGTGATGCCTGGGTGCGCAGGGGCGGGCAGTCACCTCTGGGCAGTGGGATTGGATGTTGTGCAGCAGCCTGGGTGCACAGGGGTGGGCAGACACCTCTGGGCAGCAGGAGTGGATGGTGTGCAGCAGCCTGGGTGCGCAGTTGCGGGACATCGATAAAAGCATGTGCAGTCATATGTACTCTACAATTACTGATTCTATACTATGTTTCAGATGAGTGAGCTGGAGGGCGGCAGTATGTCCCAGCACATGGTTGGAGACACACCGGTGGTGGAAAGGTAAGCTGTGAGGGTTTTGTACGCAGTGTCGGTACTTACTCTCCCTCTCCATCTCTTCTTTTTTCTCTCTCACACTCTTTCTCTCTTTCTCTCTCTCTCTTCCTCTCTCTCTCACTCTTTCTCTTTTTCTCTCTCTGTTCCTTTCTCACACTCTTTACTTCTTTCTCTCTCTCTTCCTCTCTCTCACTCTTTCTCTCCTTCTCTCTCTCTTCCTCTCTGTCTCACTCTTTCTCTCTCTCTCTTTTGATGGGCGCATAACGTACAATCTTATCTTACTTTTTGTCTTCCAGGTTGTGATTTACAGATTGGCAAGGGATGATGTATATGTAAATCCATAGATGACTATGATTCTCATTTGTCCAACCTCACATGCATCTTGAATTTTATAATTGTATGACATCAGCCGATTTGCTACCTTACACATTTTGAAAGCTTGCTCCCACATTTATTTGTGGGGGTGGACGGGCTTCGGGGGCCAGTGAGGCCCACCCTGCATATTTAATTAAAGCCCCGGAGGGTGGCGATCCCAGGGACTTGGGACGGCCTTGAAGCCCCCTGAACAATTACAAAGTAGTCCCCGGAGAGGTGGCGATCCACTAGACTGCGGGAGGTCTGTGTACCCTCTCGCACCTAATTTACATGGAAGGTGGCGTTCCCCAGTGCTGCGAAGGCCCCGCAATCCCTCAAAATATAATTATAGGATTGCCTGAGGAACCTGGCCCACCCGGGGCTCATTTAAATGAAGGGGTGAGACCCTGCTTCATTTTTTTTCTTCATTTTTACCATCCAGATTTGATTTTTTGAAGCGAGACGAGGTTGTCCTCCTTTCGCTTCAACAAAGCAAACCAGGGTTTGCTATCACAGGGTGGTAGCCATGCTCCCAACCTGTCATAGTAAACAGAAATGTCCTGAAGATGCAAACCACGGGACATTGCAGGAGCCAGCCCTGGGGGGGGTGGTGGTCCCTAAGGCCATCAAGTGCTCCAGGAGGGGTACCGCTCAGCCCCCCTCCCTCTATTTTCACAGCCCCGGAGAGGAGGTGGTCCCCGAGGTTCGGGGGCCCGCAAGACCTACCCTGCATATTTAATTAAAGCCCCGGAGGGTGGCGATCCCCAGGACTTGGGGTGGCCTTGAAGCCCCCCGAACAATTACAAAACAAGCCCCGGGGAGGTGGCTATCCCCTGGATTGCGGGAGGTCCGTGTGCCCCCGCACCTAATTTACATGGGGGATGGCGTCCCCAGTGCTGCAGAGGCCCCGCAAGTCCCCAAAATATTATTATAAGATTGCTCCCGGAACCTGGCCCACCTAGGGGCTCATTTAAATTAAGGGGTGAGACCCCGCTTCATTTTTTGTTTCATTTTTACCATCCGGATTCGCGCAACCATCGCACATTCTGACATTTATTTACAACCCAAACAATCATTTTTAGGCCTGTGGATCCTTGTGGGACCCCTGTGAGCAGGACTAGGGGGTCAGGGTGTTTCTACTCTGCCCCCTTTGCTTCTCTTTTAATCTTTTTTCAACTGTTTTCTTGTAACTCGGTTCTACCGAGTCACAAGATGTTTGCCAACACTTCCTGGTTTAGGGTGTTGGCAGCCAATCACAGTGAAGCTCGTGGCCGTGACAGCCAATCACAGTCAAGCGCGTGGTCGGGAGGGTGCACAAACTCACCGCTGCCCCAGATATCAAAACTTTTATTTTTAAAATTTCTCAGCAACTACTGAACAGATTTACACCATTTTAACAAAATGATGCTTTCTGAATCAAGCACTACTTTTTTGCCAAATTTGGTGTGAGTCTGTTAAGCAGTTTGAGCTGTAGCCTTGCCTAAAGTTTCCTTTAGGAAAATGATTTTTTCACTTTTAGTTTTTAAATTTCTCAGCAGCTACTGAACGGATTAACACCATTTAAAAAAAATGTTGCTTTCTGAACCAAGCTCTACCTTTTTGCCAAATTTGGTGTAATTCCATTCAGCAGTTCGGGCTGTGGCCTGTAATAAAATTTCCTATGGGAATTTACATGGAGAAAATACTTTTTGGGACCCCCATTTTTCTCAGTCCCCGCTTGACGAATCACCCCCAAACTTCAAGGATGGGAGCTAACCTGGATACACCTTTTTTTTGGAGAATTTCGCAAAGATTCGTCAAACGACGCCAAAGTTATTAGCAAATCAAAAAATGCTTTTCCTATAGAAACTAGGTTTTAACTATAACTACCTTATATATAAACAATATACCTACATTTTGCTTTATAACACCATACGTATTACTTGAAAATTAATAAGCAAAATTACCCTCTAAATCCATAATTATCACAATTCGAGACAATTTACTAAGCGAGGGGCTGTGCGGCTGTAGGATTAACATGTGACTCAATGAACATAGTAAAAGGACTCAAATGAATCCTATTGCGCTGCTCCTATAGTTAATAAAGTTAGAACACTTCAAAAATGACAATCACAGATAACATGATCAGCAATCTGCAAGAAAAATACATTATTGTTCATACACAGAAATTCCTTGATTCGTAGCATATATACCGCAATAAAAAGCAATATTTTCGTTGGGCAAAATTACCCTCCAAATCCATGATATTCACAATTGGAAACAATTTACTGAGTGAGGGGCTGTGCGACCATACAATTACCATGTGACTCAAATGAACATAATAACTGGAACCAAGATAACAGATTCTAAACTGAATACAACAGCATAAAACAAACCCTGCACTTAGGCTGTACTTAGGCTGCAAAATGGGTAGGTGTCTACTCAGCCCTGGGTACTCCAAAGGGGCACAGGGCAGGGGTGCCCACTTCAAAACTATTATTTGCCTTTGCAATGGAGCCTTTAAATGCCTCAAAACGCTTTAATTCACTGCTAGACATTGCCTGCCACTTGGTCCCTGCTTTCTCCCTCTATGATGGTTTTGTTGTTTTTCTTTTGCTCCTGCTTTCCGCTTTTTTTTTTTCCATATCTTGTTCTCTGGAAATGTATGATGAGGTAAATAAAGTGTCAGTTCCCAAAAATGAGTGCCAGTGGCCCCTACCATCAACCACCTGCTCAAATTAACCCTATGTATGCTATGGACATAACAATTACATCCTCAGCTATGGTGCTCGTGTGCTGAGGATAACAGTTATGTCTTAGCACCTTCCCACAGGGGAAGCACTGATGCTTCCTTTGCAGCTCACCCAACTACAGACCCCCACTGGGGATGGCAGCTGATGCACTTTCGCTGTCACACCCGACCCCCCTCCTTAGCGATTTGATGATATCGGCACTCACGGCATGTGCGGTGTGCTCCGACGACTTCATCAAAATATGCCAAGATGTGTTGTTTACTTCCAGCGCATCTAGAGAAAAGGTAAGTTCTCTTCTGGGGGAGGTTTCAGGGTGTGCTTAGAGGCACTGGAGGGAAGTAAATAACTTTTCTTTTCCCATGGTATCTCTTTGCAGTGCATTCCTACTGCGTGATCACTGGTGGGGTCGCAATCGAATTGCAGGAATGCACCCACTCATCCACCAGGGATTTTTTTAGACATTGTGAGCAGCCCCTCAGGCAAGGGCCACTCCTTTTTTATATTTTGGAAAACTTTGTCTGTTTCATTTGCCATATTTTGGGGCCGATCTGCCCCCAAGGGGGGTGGAAACCCACTAGAAACCATGGATATTCAAATTTGGCATGTGGAGGATCTACTCCTCTTTTTGGGGGAATTATTTTGGCTGTTTCTCCAGATCTTTTGGCCGATCTGTCCCCCAAGCACAGTAGAAACCCACTAGACACCAATGATAATTATTTGTGCAATAAGGGGAGCTGCGATTTGTCAAGTGTCACTCCCTTTTTATTTGGCAAAAATATTTTTGCCATTTTTGCACCCCTTGGGGGAAGATCAGCCATATTTTTTGGGGGAGCAGAAAGCCACTAGGCATCCATGGAGTTTTATATTTACATGTCAGGGAGTGACAAGGGTTGTTCCCCTTTATCGGTGAAAATAAAATTTTGGGCTATTTTCTGCCCCCCTCTGGGGGAGATTGGACATATTTGTATGCCCATCTGCTCTCAAGAGGGACAGAAAATGGCTAGACAATAGGGAAAGTTTCTGTGTGTGTGTACTTGAGTTCAACTGATGGTCTGTGTGTATTGTCATTTGGCTGGCGGTGCGTGTAGACTGGTGCTTGGCCGTCGGTGCATGTGGACTTGCGCTTGGCTGGCGGTGCGTGCGGGTTTGCACTTGGCTATTGGTGCTTGTAGACTGGTGCTTGGTTGTCAGTGAGTATCAACTGGTGCTTGGCTGGCCGTGCACGTGGATTGGTGCTTGGCTGGTGGTGTATTGCGTTGGGTCCGCAGGTGGCAGTTTGAATGGTTTTCTGCGTCCAATGCATGAAAGGCATGTGAATGGACTGTAAAGCGGCAGGTGCCTTGCAGTGGCTTCACAGCTCACAAGCTGTAATTCAGTGGTTCTTGTATGTAATGTTGATATCATTAACAATGACTATTGCTGATTTTATTTCGGGCAAACATTTTTTATGAACCATTTACTTATCCCCGTGCCAAATCCAACCAGTATGTCTCTGATTGACTAGTGGTTGGGTTTGCAATAAAGTTTTGTAGTTTTTTTGCTTTTTGCCATCAATCCATACTCTCTCTGCAGTGAGCACCTTCTGAACTCACATCTTTTTGGATACTGGTTATTAAGAGAATAATATGTGATGTGTTTTGTGTGGATCATAAAAGGTTACCTACTCAGAAGCCCTTGTAAATTTTATTCACTGTCAAAATATATTGTTTCCTCACATTTTTATCTGGCAAAGTTGTGGGATCACAGGACCGGAACAAATTTCCCACCACTTAGTACTAACCCAGTTCTCCCGATAACAATGGCCGAGTGCCCACGTCAGGAAAGAGCCTGTTTGTGAAGACATCAAACCACAAACCTGTTTTTGCAAGGTGAATACCTGTGTTTTTGGTCCTGTTCTCAGCGTCCATCAAGGGAAACCTGCCAAACCCAAACATTTTTGAAAACTAGACACTCAGGTGAGTCTATGGAGAGGTGGCTTCTGTGGATCCCACAACGTTTTCTTAACCAGCATACCCTGCAAACCTCAAATTTAGCAACAAAAATCAGTTTTACTCACATTTCTGTGTGGGATCACCGAGTCTGCACAAATTTCCTACCAACCAGCTTTCCCCTTGGTTTCCCGATAAAAATCATACCTCATTTGTGTGTCTATATGTTTTTGGCCCTTCCCTGTTGCAGGCATTAGACCCACCCACACAAGTGAGGTATCATTTTACTTGGGAGACTGAGGAGAGCACTGGGTGGTAGGAACGTGTGATTATTTTAACCTAAATTTGAGATTTGCAGGGGATGCTGGCTAAGAAAACATTGGGGGATCTGCAAAAGCCATACCTTCCTGTACTCCCCCGGGTATCTAGTTTTTAGAACTATCTGAGTTTATTAGGTTTCCCTAGATCGCCGCCAAGCCTGAGCCCAAAATTGCAGGTTACCCCCTTGCAAAATCAGGTTGTTTAGTGATCGATAATTTTGATGTCTCCAAGTACTTTTTGGACAGTTTTCTGTAGAGGGCAGTAGGCCAACCCGCACAAGTGAGGTACCATTTGTATTGAGAGACTTAAGGAAATGATGGGTCAATGGAAGTTTGTGGCTCTCCACAGATTCTAGAACTTTCCATATCAGACATGTTAGGAAAATTTGATTTTTAGACAACTTTTGAGGTTTATAAATGATTCTGGTTAACAATACCAGGTTAGAGCGACACAAGTCGCCCATCCTTGATTCCCCTTGGCGTCTAGTTTTCAAAAATGCACAGGTTTGCTAGGTTTCCCTTGATGCTGGCTGAGCAAGGGCCCAAAATCCACAGCAAGGCACATTTCCCGTCTTGGGTCCTAGGCCTATCCACACAAGTGAGGTACCATTTTTATATTGAAAACTTGGGAAAATGCTGCGTGGGTATAAGTTGCGGCTACCGGCAGATTTCAGAATTTTCAATCACAGAAAATGTGTTTTTTATACAAATTTTTAGGTTTGCAAGGGCCACGCAAATCAGTCCATCCTGAAATTCCCTGGGTGTTTGGTTTTAAACAAGTACTGGTTTGCAAGGTTTTCCTAGGTGCCGCTGAGCTATAAATAAAATAAAATTTGATACTTGTATAGTGCACTACTCACCCGCAAGGGTCTCAAGGCACTTGTACGAATACCAGTGTGGAACCCATCCTGGCTTTCCCTGTGAGGCGTCCACTCCTGGGCACCCCCAAGGTGGAGGCCAGGTATCCTTAGCGTTGTGGGGGCCATTGTGGAGATTAAGCAAGCTATTGCCCAGAGTTGCAGAGTGGGACTCCATGATTGGAATAGGCACTGAGACGAAAATTATCAGGTCCGTGGAATTTTTGAGCCCAAGACCCGCCAAGGCAGGGAATTGAACCCTGGTCCCAGACTAGACTTATGCATCAGGGTCTGCCGCTCTAATCATTGAGCCACACTTCTCCACTATGCTATGGGCCCAAAATCCACATCTAGGCCCATTGCAAAAAAAAGGGTCAGTTTTCAGTACAAAAATGTGATGTGTTCACGTTGCCATTTTGGGCCATTTCCTGTAATGGACACTAGGCCTACCCACACAAGTGAGGTACCATTTTGATTTGGAGACTAGGGAGAATGCTGGGTGGAAGAAAGTTTGTGGCTTTCCACTGATTCTAGAACTTTCGAACACAGAAATGTGAGGAAAATGCCTTTTATTATACACATTTTGAGGTTTGTCTGGAATTCTGGGTAACAGAACCTGGTGAGAGCCATACAAGTCGCCCCATCCTGGATTTTCCTTGGTGTCTAGTTTTAAAAAATGTACAGGTTTGCTAGGTTCCCCTAGGTGCCGGCTGATGTAGGGCCCAAATCCACAGCTCGGCACATTGCAAAAAAAGGGAGCCTTTTTCAGTGGATGAATGTGATGTGTCTATGTTGCACTTTGAGTCATTTCCTGTTGTGCGCACTAGGCATACTCACACAAGTAAGGTGCCATTTTTATCGGGAGACATAGGGTAACAAAGAATAGTACAGAAGTTGTATTCTTCTGCATTTGGGCCTTGCAATTTAAGACAGTGTTTAATAAAGAAGCAATTTTGAAAAATGCCCCCTAATTCACATGCTAATATGGGTATCTACAAATTCAAATATATGCAAATAATGACTGCTTCTAAATGCCATGTCTTGTTTCCATTTCAGGAATACATAGGTTTCCTTGATACCTTTTTTCCACTCTTCATATTTTACCAAATGAATTGCTGTATACCCAGTAGACAATGAAAAACCAATGCAAGGTGTAGCTCAGTTATTGGCTCTGAGTACTTCAGGTTACTGCTAAGCCTACATGCTCTATGTATATTCCTGCAACCAAAAGGGTCTAGCAGATGTAACAATAAATGGCTTTAAAAAATCTGCTGTATTTCGAAGAAGTTACAAGAAAATCCTTGAGGGATCAACACAAATGACCATTTGCTGAATTCAGAATTCTGTCAACATTTCATAAATGTATAACTTTTGGGGATTCAGCATTGGTTCCAGACCCATTTCTATCAACAACTGGTAGCAGGCGGTTTTCTGACAATAGTCTGTCTGTTCCTGAAAGCTGGGGAGATGGTGAGCTTGGCACAACAAACACTTAATTGATACCCATTGCAGTAAAAATAAAAACAGACAGAATGCAGTAGCAGTACTAGACTGCACTCATCAGGACTGGCACTGGTCTGGAATGGTATCAAAGAGTCTGGAAGCTTCTGCATGTGTTGTCTGTATTTGCATCTGTGTGAATAAGGGAAAAAAGGCTCTAGTCTTGTCTAGGACACATACTTATAGAAACTGAATACAATATGTTGCAGGTGATGTTGCACTGCTACTCCTCTCGTCCAATCATGTTTTGATGTCTTCCTGGGAACAAGACCCATGAGGATGTTCAGACTGTACTCTTCATAAATGTAACACTGTTTCTTATCTACTGAAACTACACATTGATTTTTACTCTCACTAACTCTTTCTGGCAGATAAGGAATTTTACTCTACTACACTGACGATCAAAAAAGATTTGCAATTTGTGTTATTTACCTCGTAAACATCTTAGTTTTGTTGCAAAATCATTCACAGACAGTCTTCTTATCACTCTGCTTGTCATTGTTTGAAAGCAGTGTTCAAATGTAAATATGTTATTATACAACTAGGCCTGTGTGGTTTGTAACATCACCAAAGTCATGTCGCACAAGTCACATTGTCCTATGCAAGATTGTCAGAGCTGACAACTCATAACTCTCTCCTGTATGCAGATTTAATCCTTAAACCTGTTATTAATAGTTTCCATTCTGTGCCATGTTCAGCTATAAGTCAGGTATGACCATGACTCAATCATTTTAGGGGTTCTTAAACACGGCCCAGTGCTTCAGACTATTCAATACTTCTTGGTGTTATTTCTGAATGAATCAATCAGTCATGCTCCAAACTGTATTCTGATGAAGGCTTCTATTTTCTTCAGGTTACAACTTCAATTCTAAACAGAAAGGTTCTTGCACATGTTCTCATTTTTCATTTCTGTATCAGCTTTTCACCCTCAGCTCCCTGGGTTGATTTTCACAGTTATCCTTGCACTTGAACACCTCTTCAGTCAACTAAAAAAAACATCATCGTTTGCTTTCTATCATCTTGATCAGTATGTATCCACCAATCAGGCTTATTGGAGCCAGTAAAACAAAAAGACTAGATTTAAAATGCCCCAGTCTGGTCCTACAGTGTATTTGATGGCGTCTAACAAGACTCTTTTGTGAGATGTGAGACATATCAATAAATGCTGATGGGAAAGTCACATTTGAGAGCTGTGTAATTTCTGTGGCAGTATGCGGTACTCTGGAGTTATATTAAATATTTACTGATCTCAATAGTACAGCTTACTGTAATAGCAATTAAGCTATGCTAGATAATATAATTTGGTTTGCCTATGAGAACGTGTTTGTTTTTGTCCAAAAAAGTAACAATTTTGCTTCATTAGACGATTGACACTTGTTTTCAACTGATAGCATGATGTTGCAAACATAACCATACAAGTTTCATTCCTGATTAAATACGATTTTCATAGTTTTTAGAGACACAAATATATAACTTTGGTTAGTATTTGTGCATTCAGGATGTATTACAATTATTTATATATCTAAGAAGTTCATTTAAAAAATCCGTACATTCAGCATTACACAAGTAAACTAGTAGAGCTTCTAAGAAACAGTGTATAACATATTGTAATTGCCCATAAAAATATACAATTGTATTAATTTATGCCTTACAACACTATTTCTCTTACCGTTAAACTGTCCTCAAAATGCAATATGTGTAAAAGTTTTGAAATAAACCCATGAATAATCCAAGAGAAACTAGGGGCATATTATCAAGCACGGCGTTAAAGTTATCGCCGCTTTAGCGGCAGAAAACTGCCGCTAGAGCGGCGATGATGAGCTTGATAATATGCCATTGAGAATTCCAATAGAAGCCCATGTTGACACCAGAACATGGGCTTCTAAAGCGGCGATAATTTTATCGCCGTTTCTTGATATTATGCACCACTAGTCTTTTCATATGGAGATAAATGTCTTAATTCAAATTCTAGTACTGAGTCCAAGTGATATTTTAAATCTCCTTTGTTTATAGCTCGCAATTCAGACTATGAGGAAAACAACACACCGGTGCCATTTATACCATTACATACTATCCTGTAGTTTTTTAAACCCCTGTAAGGAATATTGTAACACAAATAAACCTCAGTGTTGCTTTTACACTTTTTTGAAATCTGTAAGGTTTTTTCCCATATTTTAAACACCAATTACGTATTTTCTGGCAGTGCACATCTTTCTTCTTTTAATATTCTATTTTCCCTGTCAATCATCCTAAATTATATTAACAATGTCCATATCCCTAATTCTTGCAGTTGAATGCCATTATTCTTGGGCAAGTGCTACGACTGTGAGCATTATCAGATCTCCCTTAGAGCTCCCCTTCTTCTGTGGTCCTGCAAGATAGGTTCCCCCTAAAAAGTACTCTGAGATATGCAACAATTTAAGTCCTCTATGACCAAGTGTCAGCTTAATTTTTTTAAACAAGCCACAAGCATTTTCCCATTGACACCACCAATGTGGATCTTATTCTTTCATGTCTAGCAAAGGAGGTTCTCACATAAACGACTTGTCTAATCAATGGAAATAACACACTTCTCCCTAGTTTCCACACCTTTGTGGATCAGTGTAAAAAGATATTTGACCGCTCACAAGGATTAAAATACCCATTTGGGTTTATTACACCTAAAGAAGGAAAGAGGGATATTGTTTCATACATTGTGTATTTTTTCCAATTAAGGGCAATACCTGATTCGACCAATGAGGCTTCAACTGCAGCACCATGTAAAGGCCTGCAAGATTAATTAAATAATGCATTATCCCCTTGTGACTCAATTCCTGGTGAGTTTCTGATTGAGTTCTATCGCCAGATCAAAGCACAAAGGTAGCTTATGTCCAGCCATCCTGAACTTTCAACCTCTGAAAAGAGGAGTGAGGAACCTAACCAGATTGGACCTACATGCAGGACCTTGACCACAGAGGATAGAGACACTGGATAAAAGAAAGAGCTGTGTGACAGTGCTGAATTGGCTGGATATACGGTCCAAATCCTGCTTATTCCTGCTTCAGCGAATAGCAGAGCACAAAAGGGAAGGAGGCAGTATAATACACAAGTTTTGAGTTTTATTTCGTTTCATATTATGCCGACTTGCAAGACAAACATTTAAGAAGTAAAATATTTAACAAAATTATTAATCTTCAAATCAATTACATACAAAAAGATTAAATGTATCTAAAAGGAGCATATCAGCTATCCCAACCCACCAGTGTCAGTCCCCAAAAATGAGTGCAGATGAGCCCCACTGGCAGCCTCATGCTCAAATTAAGCACTAAAGAGATGTATATCAACCAAGGTACATATGTGTGAAATTCTGCATAGTAAATCTACATTTATGTATACTTATATTTACAAAATTATTGTAGTTCATATAATGGATGTGATATTTTTCCAAGACAATATTTAAAATGTAATATTGTGGTAAAAAGCCAGAGACCGCTTTAAAAGAAAAAGCTAAAAATCATTGAATATTGACTTTTATTCTTTCCTAGACAATAACATATGGAGGCACTAAATCACATGAGTGCAAGTGAAGCACAATGCATCCTTACTGGGAGGCTTACCTTTCAGGTCTTAGCTTGAGGGGTCAAAGTAACATTAGATAAAATATTCAGGCACAATATTTTCTGAAATGTATCCACCTAGTCAAAAAAGATTTAACATATAAAGCGCTTAAAGTAGATAACATACCAGAAGTAAAAAAATATATAAAATTCCGCTCTCCGGGTGCCCAACAAATCTCACTCCCATCTTACAATGTTTCATGCCAGAGAAGGAATCAGGACACTGGTGCTATTTTGTTTTGTACACTCATATTTCCACTACAGTGGTATTTACCATCATATTACATGCTTGATGTGCTCTGATATGTTACTCCATGTTCCCACAGCAAAATGAATGCTATTGTATTTTCTTGTAAAAAAAAAAAAACTATGGGAAACTTTTTATGGCTCAAAAACAGCACACATTTTTGCAAAAACAAAAAGGCATCCAAAAATCTCCTTTCTTCAGCAGGTATATTTGTATAGATTAAACGGAAGCAAAGTCAACATAAACACAGGTCACAATAATGGCAGGACCCCATAAGACAATCATGAGGTGCAGAGCCAGCGCCACATAAAATGCTGGCGTAAATTGTATTACAATTAACAATTTGCATAGAATGCTGGAATGGGTCAGCCAAAAGGATGCTTTAGAAGGTTGGTGTGAAGGACTGTTGTTAGAGAAAATTTTAAGTATAGTGTAGGGATATTAGGCATAGACTGTTAGGAGCTCCTGCCCGGGGGCTTCCCGGCTAGGGATCGCCTTATGGCGTGGTTCTAGTAGAAAGCCTCCCCATCTGGAAGCCTAGCTTTTGGGTTCCAGGGGAGTCTATACTGGGACAAAGCAAACACAAGGAGATGATGGACGGAGTGCTGAAACTTTTCAAACACTCACACCCAGTCACAGATCTGGGTTGAATCCATCATCATTCTTTAGCTCACTTTCCCACTCCAGTTAAGACACAGCTATATGCAAATCAGTCTTGACCCTGTGCCTCATGGGAACAGTCCAGCCCGAACTGCCAAGCCATGTCTTCTCTGGACTAGAAACAAGCATCTTGGGCCAGTTTTGGGCCAACAGCCCTCATCAGCCAGGCTTGCTTGAATCCAGTGGCAAAGGGACCCAGGTCTGGGCATACCCTGCCAAGTTAGGGCGAACAAAGCAAACACAAGGAGATGATGGACGGAGTGCTGAAACTTTTCAAACTCTCACCCCCAGTCACAGATCTGGGTTGAATCCATCATCATTCTTTAGCTCACTTTGCCACCCCAGTTCAGATACAGCTATATGCAACTCAGTCTTGACCATGTGCCTCATTGGAACAGTCCAGCCAGAACTGCCAAGCCATGTCTTCCCTGGACCGGAAACAAGCATCCTGGGACCGGTTTCAACAGAGTCTGTACTGGGACCCCATATGGCCGTTGTGACATAGAGAGGATCGCTTAGCCGTGCTGAGGTCAGCAATAAGTAAGGAACCCAGATGCACTCTACGGATGTAGGATCGCCATCGGCGCAAATCCTGAAGGATGCCCCTGGGGTCCCATCAATGCTGCCTTATCGGCACTCCCTGTCAGCGGCCAGAGGTGGGAGAACACAAGCTGGACCTGGCTCAGAGGGCTCACTGCCTCTCCCAGATCTCTAGTGCCCCTACATCCATTCAGAGTGGGGAGGGAGAGGATGAGTCGATCATGCAGAGGTAGTGAGAGCCCTCTTGCCGCCCTCCCTGGTGCCAGTGGATGCCCACCAGCATCATTGCCCCTGCCCACCCCGGAGGAGGCAATTCAAGACAGTGCTATTGTGGGGATTCATGGACGTTGTCTCCCTAGTTACTGAGTTGCCTGCAAACTGCCAGAGGGGGGGATGGAAAGATTGGATTGAGGCAGCCATGTTGAGGCTGATTTAGAACAAAGGACTCCAGTACATGGGGCTAACCTCCAGCATTAAAACAGCAAGAGCATAATAACAACAAGCATTTGCAATGCAATAGGTCTCGCATTTATGGGAGTTTAAGCTATTGGCATTGTAAAGGACAATGCCATTTATTTATGTTTTGAAAACTAAAGCAAAAATAAAAGGCATTGTTATTTGCAATGTCAATAGCTCAGACTCAGGTAAATGCAAGACCTATTGCATTGCAAATGCTTGTTTATTTTACCGAAGGACATTAAAATATGTTGAGTTGAGTCAAAGCAATGTATCTGCCTAATTTAAATAAAAGCTATAAATGTACAGTAAAGCTGGAGTATAAGTTTAAAGTTACATAGGTGCAGCTCAAAAATGTTGTTATTATGCTGCCTTGTTTAGCGGTGTGAATAAATCCTAGTGTATTGCCATTTGTTCTGGAAAAAAACGGAGCCTAAAAGTCTGCTATTGTGTGAAAACTTAGCATGTGTCCTACAGCTGCGAAAGGTAATCAGGAGAAGCTAATGAAGGGAAAAGAAGCCTTTTTGTAAAGATCATAATCTTTTCGTCTGCAGCATTTGTGGGATGCAGATCAGTAACCTACAGAAAACAACAGAATGATAAACTAAGGGGAAAAGTACATGGCTAAAGCTGCTGCCTAAATACACCTCCAGCTTTTTTTGCTTTAAATATATTTACATATGTTTTGGTGTTTGTCAAAAGCTTTCAAAAAATATATTACGTTAAGCCACAACAATGCATTTAACTTTGTAAAATAAAAACCATGAACCTACCATAAAGCAGGACGTTAATTTAAAAAGTAAGTTGTGTAGCCCATTAAAGATGCAATGTGTGCTGTTCACTCAATGACCCAAAAAACCCACAGACAACCTAATTCAGCCTTCTTCACAACATTGCTATGTTCCACTTGAAAATATCTAGGGAGATTAAGTGCTTTGTCCAAATTCACACGCTATTGCGCAAATGATGACACTAAAACTGTACTTTAGATAAGTAGTGGTATTTTAAACATAGGGAAAGTGCAGTGCTAAATATGAGCTGGGGTTACTGGTGCTCAACAGCAGCACCTAAAAGTCAACAGAAATACTTTATCTGCAGTCCAGGACACCTGTATTTTTATTGCTGTGGGGAAATTAAATGTTTTGTCCAAAATCACACCCTATTGAGCAACATTTGAGAATGGAACCTGGTTTCCCAGCTCATACATTCAGAGGTTTTGTCAGAAGTTTTGCCCTTGACAGCACATTCACTTCCAATGAACACAAGTTGTGCGCTGCCAGTTTAGCAGGCTAAAAAAAGAAGTATGTTATCTGAAGCTGCTGCCTAATAAAAGCCCCGGCAGTTGTAAGGTTATAATTTAAGCATTGGGAGAGCAGCTGGAACCAGATGTTTTGTCCTTTAAAGCACATTCCCTCCATATTTACACGGGTTGTGCGCCGTGTTTTAATAATGGAACCAATATTGAATGTAGGTTACCGCGCTTTATATTAAGTAGTGGTGTCTTAAACATAGGGAAAGTGCAGTGTTAAATATGAGCGGGGGGTTTCTGGTGCTCAACAGCAGCACCTAATAATCAACAGAAATACTTCATCTGCAGTCCAGGACACCTGTATTTTTACTGCATGTTGGGAAATTAAATCCTTTATCCAAAATCACTCCCTATTGAGCAACATTTGAGAATGGAACCTGGTTTCCGAGCTCAAACAGTTAGAAGTTTTGTCCTTGAAAACACATTCACTTCCCATTAACACAAGTTGTGTGCTGCCTGTTAGGCAGGCTAAAAAAAGAAGTATGTTGTCTGAAGCTGCTGCCTAATAAAAACCCCGGCAGTTGTAAGGTTACAAATTAAGCATTGGGTGTGTGACTGTAGCCAGAGGTTTTGTCCTTTAAATCACATTCCCTTCATATTCACATGGATTGTGCACTGCCTGTTAGCAGGCAAAACAAAAAATACATATTGTTTAAAACTGCTGCCTAATAACAGCCCCGGCAGTTGCTTGGTTACAAATTAACCATTGGGAGTGCAGCTAGAGGCATGCCTCTATTCTATATCTGTGTTTGTCCAATAACATTAAAATATGGTCAGTGTACGTACAGCAATGTATTTGCCTTATAAAAACAAAATCCATACAGGTAGTATACATTTGGAGCTGGCCTCCTAATTTAACTAAAAGTGCTTCAGAAGGTGATCGCACAGAATGTAATAAAAACAGAATTAAAAGAGAAAGTTATCTGTGTGTATATAAAAAAAAACGAAAAGCACAGAATAAAATGCGCTGTAATACAGCTGAAAGGCACAGATTTAGAAAAAAGATTTGCGAGCACTTTCGAGCCCTTCTTAGCATATAAATGAAACACGACAAACAGGAACTGCATAGTTTATACATTAGTGAAACCAAGGTATAATGTAGGTTGCCATGATTTAATAGTGAAATCATGATTGTAGGTTACCGTGCTTTATAGTATGTAGTGGTGTTTTAAACATAGGGAGAGTGTAGTTCTAAATATGAGCTGGGGGTTTCTGGTGCTCAACAGCAGCACCTAATAATCAACAGAAGTTCTTCATCTGCAGTATAGGAAACCTGTATTTTGACTGTGTGTAGGGAAATTAAATGCTTTGTTCAAAATCACACCCTATTGAGCAACATTTGAGAATGGAACCTGGTTTCCGAGCTCGCACAGTTAGAAGTTTTGTCCTTGAAAGCACATTCCCTTCCCATTAACAAGTAGTGTGCTGCCTGTTAGCAGGCTAAAAAAAAAAGTATGTTGTCGTAAGCTGCTGCCTAATAAAAGCCCCGGCAGTTGGAGGGTTACAAATTAAGCATTGGGAGTGCGACAGGAACCAAAAGTTTTATCCTTGAAAGCACATTCCCTTCCCATTTACGCAGGTTGTGCGCTGCCTGTTAGGCAGCTAAAAGAAGAAGTATGTTGTCTGAAGCTGCTGCCTAATAAAAGCCCGGGCAGTTGCAAGATTACAAATTATTGCCGGGACCTGCCACATGAAGCACACATCCTACTGGAAGGTGACTCACGCCTATTAAATTCTGCAAGCACCGACTGCCAATCATCAATACCGCACCCGAAATAGTCTGAAGCTAAAATAGATCATTTTTTTCACATCTTTGTCACCACAATGACATTGCTCTCACAAACTGCTTGTCTAAACTTTCAAAATCAGTGCTTCAGGGCTTGGCTCTAAATCATGCACATCAAAGGATAGCTTTGTCTTACGTGACTAAAACAGGGACGAGCCAGTCTTGACTAATCGGCCACAATGCTACACCTCAGGAGCCCAACCTCCCACTAAATAATGTATTTCCCCTTTTGATGTGACATCGAAACACCCGATTCTCTGGCATACTCATTTTAAGAGGGGTTTTAATAGATAGTTCGTAGCTGCCAAAGCACAAGAAAGTGAACGAGTGGTGTGCGCTCCATGGGAAAAAAATACGAGACTGCTCTGTCTCAGAGTCTGGGAGGGCTGCTCTGTCTCAGAGTCTGGGAGGGCTGCTCTGTCTCGGAGTCTGGGAGGGCTGCTCTGTCGGAGTCTGGGAGGGCTGCTCTGTCTCAGAGTCTGGGAGGGCTGCTCTGTCTCAGAGTCTGGGAGGGCTGCTCTGTCTCAGAGTCTGGGAGGGCTGCTCTGTCTCGGAGTCTGGGAGGGCTGCTCTGTCTCGGAGTCTGGGAGGGCTGCTCTGTCTCGGAGTCTGGGAGGGCTGCTCTGTCGGAGTCTGGGAGGGCTGCTCTGTCTCAGAGTCTGGGAGGGCTGCTCTGTCTCGGAGTCTGGGAGGGCTGCTCTGTCTCAGAGTCTGGGAGGGCTGCTCTGTCTCAGAGTCTGGGAGGGCTGCTCTGTCTCGGAGTCTGGTAGGGCTGCTCTGTCTCGGAGTCTGGGAGGGCTGCTCTGTCTCGGAGTCTGGGAGGGCTGCTCTGTCTCGGAGTCTGGGAGGGCTGCTCTGTCTCGGAGTCTGGGAGGGCTGCTCTGTCTCGGAGTCTGGGAGGGCTGCTCTGTCTCAGAGTCTGGGAGGGCTGCTCTGTCTCAGAGTCTGGGAGGGCTGCTCTGTCTCGGAGACTGGGAGGGCTGCTCTGTCTCGGAGTCTGGGAGGGCTGCTCTGTCTCGGAGTCTGGGAGGGCTGCTCTGTCTCGGAGTCTGGGAGGGCTGCTCTGTACCGGAGTCTGGGAGGGCTGCTCTGTCTCGGAGTCTGGGAGGGCTGCTCTGTCTCAGAGTCTGGGAGGGCTGCTCTGTTTCAGAGTCTGGGAGGGCTGCTCTGTCTCAGAGTCTGGGAGGGCTGCTCTGTCTCGGAGTCTGGGAGGGCTGCTCTGTCTCGGAGTCTGGGAGGGCTGAGGGCTGCTCTGTCTCGGAGTCTGGGAGGGCTGCTCTGTCTCGGAGTCTGGGAGGACTGAGGGCTGCTCTGTACCGGAGTCTGGGAGGGCTGCTCTGTCTCGGAGTCTGGGAGGGCTGCTCTGTCTCGGAGTCTGGGAGGGCTGCTCTGTCTCGGAGTCTGGGAGGGCTGCTCTGTCTCGGAGTCTGGGAGGGCTGCTCTGTCTCGGAGTCTGGGAGGGCTGCTCTGTCTCGGAGTCTGGGAGGGCTGCTCTGTCTCAGAGTCTGGGAGGGCTGCTCTGTCTCGGAGTCTGGGAGGGCTGCTCTGTCTCGGAGTCTGGGAGGGCTGCTCTGTCTCGGAGTCTGGGAGGGCTGCTCTGTCTCGGAGTCTGGGAGGGCTGCTCTGTCTCGGAGTCTGGGAGGGCTGCTCTGTCTCGGAGTCTGGGAGGGCTGCTCTGTCTCAGAGTCTGGGAGGGATGCTCTGTCTCAGAGTCTGGGAGGGCTGCTTGTTCAGCGGGTTTAATGGCACAGATTCAGCTAGTCAGGAGTGAAAGGTTGCCCCGGGCCTGCTTGTTATGAGCCTTTCATGCGTATCTGTCAAATGGCGGTTTACGTTCTGCTGTTTAGCTTTTTAAGTACAAATAAAAATGCTTTGTTAAAATGCATTTCATGTTGGTAGATGGAATGCATTTTTACAAAACTTTTTCATTTGTACTTAAAAAACGAAACAGCAATTCATTCCTGTTTCAACTCAAATGCAGAATGCCTACCAACAAACTGCAGAGCAGAGGCAGGAAATAATTAACAAGCTTTGGGAATCAACTATGTGGAACTGCCTGCCAGAGCCTCATGAATGATTGGAAGGGAGGGGAGAGGGACAGTAGAGAGAGTGGGGTGGAGGAGCGAGGGGAGAGAGACGGCAAGGAAAGCAAAGCCAGAGCTGCCCTGCTGAAGGGGCACCGCGCTGATAAACAAGCATTTACAATGCAATGGACTCGGCATTGGTAAAGTTAGAGCTATTGGCATTGCTCATGACATTATTTTTGTTTTTAAAAAAAATAAAGAAACGGCATGGTTATTTACAATGTCAATAGCTTAATCTCTCTCAAATGGTGCGTTTCAGTAAATGCAGCCTGCTACACTATTTTAACAATTACATTGAGCCTGCACCGCAAAGATCACACCCTGAGCAGGTCACCTCTTCAGCTTTAAGAATACAGATTGGCCTATGTGTTCCGCTGCCAATAACTGTACTAAGCGCATGGCTTTACGTGGGCCAGGTCCTGCCGGTGGTCAGCACCAGTAGTTTTAAAAAGTAGATGCTTAAGCGAGGCTATCGGGCTCTCCATGTGTGCCCTCACCATCAGGGTGAAACAAAATCATAACTCTGCAGCAGGAACATCCTTCACTATCTGTGATGTAACATCAAAGAGACTTGTTATAGTTCTTCCACAGCCTCATCCTTTCAGAACTGAAGCATTTTCAACATTATATACAACAAAGCCATAGTTGTTCCTTATTTATCTTATGCAACTAACAATACATTGACAAAGCCAATAGTCATGGCTTGTTGTAGGTGTAAGTTACATGTTGCATTATATATCTAGATACAATTAAAAAAGAGACAAAATACTAGTCGGGAAGCACACTATGCTAAGCACAGATTTTTTTCACTTAAATGTTTTAAGCCACACTCTTAATTAAATCGACCACGCCTCTCTGAAAGACCCCCGTCCCCCCCTCCCCTCCCCCGAGTTTTTCATCCCACTTAAACCCCTCACTGAGCGCATCCCTTTGCCGCCAACCACCCGGAGATTCTACTACAGTAAAAACGTATCAGCACCCTGCAAACGTGAATAGTGAGACGTTTCTCCGAACACATTTGCACTTCTTTATATATAAAAAAATGTTGCGACCTCTGTATTGAATTTCCCCTGTGGTGAACATATACTCTATATTCCGGACACCCTGCGGGTCCCTCCGCGGTGTTTTAGAAGCAGAGATGCCAACGGTGGCTATACTTCCCTGTAATCTTCCACATGACTATAATATCGTTTTTGGTTCTTGTTAAATTAAACTTTTAATGGCCACGTTGTTGCATCAGACTAACCCACAATAGTATAGAAACGTTCCACCCAAAACGGCAAAATAAGGGTCTATAACCAGTATTTTACTGGGTGGAGATTACGTGGCTACACTAGTAAACAAAGTGTAACCAAACATCCTTTTACCTGACACTCACCTGTAATAGCACTAACGAAGGACCAGCAAAAGCGGCGCCAACACAGACCCGGAAGTTTCGTAGCTGAGTCAAGCCAGCTCCCGCTCTTTCGCTTTACAAAGTACACTGCAGACCAAACGCTGGCACCAGGGAAGAACTACGTGCACCCAGAGAGGACAAACTAGAGCCGTAGAAAACCTATGCGAAAGCAAGTGCCGAAAGTGAAAAGAGACAACTGATGTTAAATGTGTGTTTAAAGAGCGGTAAACCGATGGAAGCATATGTATAGAAAAGTTACGATCTGTCCGCAATACATGTGTTTTTACTATTCTGCCACAAGAGCCGTAAATTATGGTCACCCGCGCTGTATTCACAACCCTTGGAGATGTATCTTATTCGCTGTCAGACAGTGTATTACTTTAGGACTGGTTATGGAAACCCTTATCATCCGTGACGCGGGCCCCCCTGGCAGACAGACCCGCTTGCTCCACGTTGTAGCTCATGCCTCCGGGCGTCAGTACGATGGCAGAAGCTTCTGGCTAGCACCCGGTCTGCGCAGACACCACTGCCTTTCTCCGAGGTCAAGCAGAAATGCCTCGGAGAAAGGCAGCGGCGTTTTCGGATTCGGGGGCGTGTTTTTTCTTTCTCTCCTCTTGCCATTGGCTGGAATGTTTACATTCCAGAGGAGAGAAAGAATCGAAAAAACATGCCCCAGAATCTGAAAAGGACGGGGCTTGTTTGGAGAGACAAACCTCTTCTCCAATGGCTGAGCAGCATTTAAGAGGCCAGCCAATGGAGAAGAGGAGAGAAGAGAGGCGGGTTCAAGCCCCTCTTCTCCAAATCATTAAATCTCGCGAGCGAGACTGCGCAAGCGCAGCCTTTGCTAGCCGAGACCTAAAGAAGAGCCTGCCTGCCGGCCACACCAGCTGCAAGGAGCAGGGCAGGCACAGACAGCAGTGCCCCCTGCTCTGAGGCCTGGCTCTGCTGTGAGGCGGCTGGAGCCCCGTGACTGATTGGGAGGAGGGAAGGAGAGCAGAGAAAGTGGATCCAGGAAATACACAATCAAAGCGAAACAAGCACAGCGCTGGTGAAATGCAAGCAGTGCTGATAGATAATTCTGATAATGTCGACAATTATTAACAAGCAACCAAGTGGGAGGCAGGGCAGGGGAGGCAGCAGAAAAACAACTGTGGTGTTAGGAGGAGGTGGGAGGAAGAATGCTGTATTTAAATGTAAAGAAAAAAGAAGGATGGGGTCCTGAACCTCCTGGACTGGACCACTATATATACGAGAAAAAAGAGAATGTGTCCAGATGGACTAGTTGACACACTGTAAAGAAAATCCCCCAGACTATCAATTCTAGGGTTCTTATTGCTTTATGTTGCTTATTTCAAATTATTTAAATTAGCAAAGCAATTCAAAAAATTTCTTGAAATAGAGAGCTTCCAGTCACACACATTTACAAAAGCACATTTATATACAATGTTATCTTACAGTAGAAAGCAAATAATATGTAAACAAAAAATGACAAGTAGAACAAACTTAAACATTCATCAAAAGTGACATGTAACATTGACAATACAACACCAGTCCTAATTTTAACATATAGCACCAAGCGGACAATGTATTCTTAACTACACATTGTTAGTTGTCCTGCCTGTGCCAGGAGACCGGGGGTAATGTTTTCAAAACAATGTTGCCTTCACGCGAGAAATTAATTATTTGTGACTGTATTCATCAAGGCACAATTTAAACACCATCCCCAAGCTCGAAAGAGCAAATGCGTTTCAAATCCACAAAAGTTATGGATTCTCCTCAGGGCAAGGTTGATATCTATAATAAACAACAAAAACAAAAATAAATAAATATTTTGTGTTTCCTATTCTGTGACCCATATTTAAATGTAAGCAGCTTGGGCGCTGAAGTTGAACAGAGACAAACACCAACAGAGCAGGAAACCAAGAAAGAAAAGAGTCCCTCAGAGAATAGATAAAGAACCATAGTGGGATGAGATAGTACTAAGTCCCTGCTGCATGGGAGGAACGGAAGAGAGAAAGGAGGGACAAAGAGGCAGGACTGACCACTGGCAAGCAAGGATTTTTGAAGGACACTGACACAAACAAATCAAAAGCTGGGGGATGGCTTTAACCCAACATAAGAAATTTAAACTTGAAAGCTCGACCTAAAAAGGACACTGCAGAGAACAATAATGTGCAGGCACAGTTAACCAGTATCCTGGTTTCTTATAATATTGTCGGTATCATAATGATATGCTATATAAGTTAATTATGATATTTCTATATCCTTAGTGCTCACTCCCTACCAATATTGGCAGGTTATATCTATATTGTTAGTTTAAATTGCACATCTCTTGTACACACCATTACGATGTTTTCTTTTTGTGTTGACATATGTATCTGTTTTGTATGTATTATGTAATTCATGTACTCTGAAGTCCTTATGTAATGCAATTGGTTCTATTGTAAAGCGCTATGACACCTTCTGGTAAAGTACTTGCTACATAAAAATGCATAGAGAGAGGGTGTGGTTTTTAGCCAATTTCTGGGTGAGGATAGGATGACGGGTGCCACTGTCAGGCAGTACCAGCTGTTGGTTAACCTTAAACCCATTACACGTCCTGGTCTTCAGCTCAAAAGCGTAACTGTTGGACAGGTAAATAATGATCATTAATGCCCTTTTCAGCAGTAACGCACACAACACTGTTAACTCTCCGTGCATACAGTAATACACGTTTATTGGTAGTAGTTCCATGTAAGCACAGTTCATTGCTAGCATCCAGCAAAAAATGAAAGTGCAATGTAGTTATGTGTGCAAGGATAGCATTCTTTCTAAGTGTGTGGTACCTGCTTCACTCTACTGCAAATACCTAATATAAGTAATAAACAATCTTCATTCCAACATTGCTCAGTGGGTTAAGTGCCCACTGCAGATGTTTCCACATAAATGCAGTTACAAACCACCTTTCAGGCAATACACCTTTTGAGCACTTCTCTCAGGGTCGTTATAAATATTAAATAAATGTGTTTTATATTTCTGTCAGCTTTTCATGCACATATCTGCCCGAGGGCTTCTGACACTGGGTCCTGGTTGACAGCTCCTTGCACACTGGAGGTCTTACATGTGATCAAGTGACTCTTAATGACAACATTTGTAATAGATCGCTTCACGTTTTCTAAACATTGAAGATGAGAGGATCTACTTTTACCCAATGCATTGGTACTCAACTTTCAACCTTGGGAAGGTGTAAGTTTGGGAAATCCTGGTCAGGATTGAATGTTAACACCTGCAGACTGTGGTGATGTCAGCGGTGAGTGTTTAACTGAGAGACTCATTACCTTTGCAGAATGAGAATGAGTGCACAGTGGTGGTATGTTCCAGAATGAGGGTGCGGGAACAGATAAAGCTCTGCCTGCACCGTCATGTCCTAAAGCGTGGACCCCCACCACTGGATGACATCAGCAAGATGCAAATTACCCTTTTAGGTAAATTTGATGCCCTTATATTGGGAAAATAAAACCAACGAACACTCTGCAGGTTGAGTGCACACAGACATGCACACAGGGTACAGAATGGTGCAGACATGTGAACGGAGTGTCTTAGAGGTCCCTACCTGCAGGGACTGAAGATGACAGCTGCATGCAGGAGGAACAACAGGAGGGAGCTGCAGCAAAGCGCCTTAGAACGGGAGTCCAGTTAAAGGCGCTCACACAGTCGCGGCTTGCGCTCCAATATTCGCGGGGGGCCGGGGGCGCCGCGGGGGACATTAACATAAATCACCATTATTAAGAAAATAAACTAAACTTACCGGATCCGCGCTGCCTCTGCGAGTCCTCCTGGGCCGGGGTCCGACTCCTGCATTGGCGCCTTGGCAAGTACGGCCTGCTCTCGGCCAATCCAGACGCTGCTCCAGCAGCAGCGCCAGGATTGGCTTGAGCAGTAGTGCGCATGTTCTGTTTAGGGCTTAAAAATGTTTGCGGCCAGCCCGAACATGCGCACTAGGCTGCTCATTAAAAGAGCGGCATGGAACAACCCTCGCTCTTCTAATGAGCAGCCTAGTGTGCGCATGTTCAGGGCTGGTCGCAAAATGTTTAAGCCCAAAACACAACATGCGCACTCTTGCTGTGCGCTCCGCCGACCACCTGTAATGCGTGTGGAATCTGGCGATGTCAATCTCAGACTCTGTGACCAATGGAGCTGAAGTCCTGTAGTACTGCCCCGCCCCTTCTAAGCCGACTGCCTCATCTCTAACTCGGACTCTCTCACTCACATGAATGCAATCCCTGGGATTGCATTGTGTGAGTGAGAGAGTCAATCCCTGGGATTGCATTGTGTGAGTGAGAGAGTGAGCTCGGTGGATGGTGGGGCAACGCCAAAGCGCCCTAATGGACGCACCGCCCCTGCGCTCACAGTGTATCATGCCTGCAACTCACGGTCTGTAGAGCACTGAAAAGGAGGGTAAATATAAATTAAAAGCAAGATGCTTGAGCGTAGCTGAATTAAATAGCTCTTACCTTCTGGGATAAATGGATTATACAGAAATCTGCAGCACCTGATCAGAAGCAACGGGAAAAACTCAGGACTTAGCATAGACACCATAGAAGGCCTGCAGCCTTCTCCCATGGAATGTGTCCTCTCCAGCCCACCTTCTGGCCGGCACTCACATTTAATGTCAGCAGACAATCCCCAGGGGCAGGATCCCACAGCCAGTTTAGGCTTCAAAGGCAAAAGTAATTAAATGTTGTCTGCTCATTAAAGGTTGCAAGCCTGGTCTCCAGGGTAAAATGTTTCTGATGCAACAACGCACACACTTTAGAATCTTTTGGGACAGGCCTCAGCAGTGAATTCTAAGGTAGATTTTTTTGCCCTGAGCTTCCTATACTTCTTCCAAATGTTGTGCTTGTTATACATACTTCACAAAGTTTTCTTCTTGTGGCGTTCCACAGAAAAGTTATCACTTTATGCCCCTTTAAGATTTTTTCAATAGAAGACAGAGAGTTCACATCGATTCAGTTTCAAAGCCATGAGCAAATTGTTTTAAATGTAATAAAAAAAGACACATACATACCAAAAAAAAATATTGGAGTTCATCGTCATAAGAAATTTGAGAAACTCTGCAATCTAAAAGCAGCCAGAAATCCATATGTATGGACTACTTTACTAATGGGAAAGACGCTTTGCACACTCCAACGGGAATACCGTGTGTGTGTGTGTGTGTGTGTGTGTGTCTGTGCGAAGATGAGATGTTATGGTAATGGGAGATCAACTCCTAAATATCATTCTACAAAAAGATTGTACAAACAAACTCCCCCCCGAAATGGGATAATGATGACCATCAGTGTGTTGGGGGAGGGCTAAATGTCAGATGGAGTGGGATTCTCTATCGTTGGGGTCTGCCGGGCTAACTCGGTGCCTGCAACACCTTCAATATAATGTAAGACCAGCCATGACATTTGCGTTGCTCATCTGTTGCCCTCACTCTTTCGACAGGCGGAAGGCAGATATGAACAGAGCAGTTTTGGGGCTACTGAGAGACAATTCCTGATTGGGCCATAGGGAAACAAGATGGCGGCTGTGGTTTGTGCTTGTGACAGGTGTCCCGGGGAAAAACACCAGCCCAGGACTTTAGGATTGCATTGCCAATGATTGGAGGTTAGGGCAGCAACAGGTGGGCTTGAGCCCGCTTGCGGCTCAGTGTCGAGTGGATGAGTAAAATGAATGGGCACGGCTGGACTGGGTGGCAGACAGTAAGTGTGCCTGTGGAGGATTATCTCGAGTGGGATGTATCTGCAGGGAGGTGCACAGCCACAAGTGGAGGCACAGGGATTAAGAAAACTGTAACTGAGCAGAGGAGACCTCCATGAGTCCGCCCTAGTAATGGAGCTGATAGACTGGGTCTGCACTAAACTCTTTGTTGAAGGTGCAGACTCCCTTATTTTGGTCTGGAGAACTGGCCCTATAGCAGCAGTTTTCAGGGCACGAATGGCCACAAAATGTGACCTGATTGGACCATATTCGACACACAGTTAAAAATGTTGAGACTGTAGATCTCATTCCCATGCGATCATACTTACTTGGGCAGTGCTACATAGTCTACATCAACCCGGGAAGGACTAGCAGCATAGAATCTGGGCTGGATGGTTGTGGAAATTGATAAATTGAGTAACCGTGTGAGTTTGTACCAGTCACCTAAAACTGGTAGCCACGATTGTGTGGCCTAAGGGTGGTAAGGCCCAGCTTGTAGAAAGACAAGCAGAGGCACTTATTAATGGGGTGCTGGCTCGGATGGCAGATCAGTACAGTCTACTTTAGATTGCAAACTGACAAGTTCAATGCCGATTGGCCTGCAAATCTTGACACCAAATTAACTCTTGAAATGAGTAGATGCAGTGGTGTTGTGTTGCTTAGATACCAGAAATGCTTGACTGACAAGCATTACTGGAATGTTTGTGTTCAACCTTGTTCTAAGGGTTAGACAGTTTAAGGGAGGACACTAGGAGTGCTGGATGTTTCCTTCCATGCTCTTCGAGCAATAAAGCTACTTATTTACAAGGACTGTGCCACGACAAGCGCTGAAGAGCTGCGAGGACCCATGCGTGCCACGGAAATATAAAGAATCATTGTTTTCAACTTTGTATGTTTTATTACATCGTACGGAGCTTACAAGCAACTACAGTCTACAAATGACGTGTGATAGCTGCTGCTCATACGAAATTGGGAAAGGTACGATTCAGTTGAGGAGGTTCTGATCGTATTGGAGGCAAAGACACGCGACGACTGCAACTTGTCAGCACGCAGGGACTGCTGCCGCCATTGAGGTCAATTATGTACTGGTAACGTCTCCTTTTGCCATGCGAGTCTCTCATGGCAACACAGGAGCAAGTCGCCTGCCACGCGCATTGGTGTGCCTTTGCGCTGCTATCCGGAGTCATTGGACAATGCTGCCTCAGGCTGTAACACTGCTCAAGGAACTGAAGTCATCATGCGGGGTCACGCAGCGTGACCTCAAAAGCGCCCATTTTTGGTTTTTAGAAGTTTAATTACATCACCTCCCTCACAATATCGGCACTTCAGGAGGTACCATCATAACCTCTTATTTTGGAGCAAGGATTGATAAAGCAAATTCAAATACATGTTGGGACTCAACGGTATTTACTTGACTTTTTTTCTTCCACTGATTGGTTCAGCTATTGTTATTTTTTTTTTGGGACTTGATATTTTTGGGGGGGACTTATTCTTGCCTAATTCATCCTATCCGTCAGCCTGCTTGGCAACTTCTTGTGTGGTGAAGGACAGGATAGTGAACTAGCCTTTGAGTGAAGTTTGGACTCTGGACTAGTCCACACACTATGAGTACTCCAAATTATAATATCAGTCCACCTCAAGCATTTTAAGCAGCTTGTTCAGAACCCTCTATTAAATGGCTCGAATGGAGGGCATATTTTATGAACTACATCGATGCAGTGGATGAGGCTGGCAAAATGGCGGCAGCTCAGAAAAAAAGAATACTTTTGCATTTGTTAGGGCCAGCAGGATTGACATTTTATAATCAAATGATCAAAACTATGGTTGCTGGTGACATAAATGAATATGATCTAGCTTTGTTACACTTAGATAATTATTTTGCACCCAAGGTTTTTATGGGAATTACCAGGTTCAAATTCTTCCTAAGGAAACAAGGTTGATAATTATGTTTCAGAACTTAAAAATTTGTATTTGATTGTAAATTTGTGGTTTTACACGATGACCTAATAGAAGATCAAGTTGTTACGCATGCATATAACCCCGCGATTCAAGAGAGTTTTTGGGTTAACGGCAATGCTCCTTTGGAGGAAGTCCTAGCTATACGTCCCAAAGCAGAAATGTCTAGTAGATGTGCGGTAGTTTTGAAAGAGGATGTGCAAGAATCAATGTTCGTTGGTAAAGTGAACTTTGGTAGGGACAAACTGGACAGACCAGGAGCTTCAAAATACGATTGTGGGAAACCTAGAACTAAGGAACAAGTGAGGTGTTACAGATGCGATAGTTTAGACAACTTAGCATACAGTCAAAGTTGTCCTACAGCTGAACAAAAGTGCAGCAACTGTGGCATTTCTGGCCATTATGCTAAGGTTTTCAGGAGGAAAAACACTAAAGTCAAACTTGGAATTGGAAGAGGATCCTAGTATGTCAGGTACTGTAGAAGAAGACGCACCTGTAAATAGTCTTATCATGAATGTTAGAAACAATCTTGTTTTAAATATCAATGATGTCGTATGTAGGAACAAGCCGGAATGTGGGATGGTGATTGGTGGAATTAAACTAAAACTTTTTTGCTGATGCTGGCTCACCTTATACGATTATCAATGAAGACTTATGGAAAATATCATTTGTACATAAAGTGGGGAAACACTTATTGGAATCTGACATACATCCTGAGGGTTACAGTGAGGAGAAGATTGATTTGAATGTTTTCAGGTGGTTCACATTCCAGTCAAAAAATAGGAAAAATCGGGGAAAACTGTATGTCACGAAAACTGGTCCACATGTTTTGAGTTTGACCAGAAAATGTTACGCATTATATTGGATACCAATAGTAAAGAACAAGTATTAGTTGTAGATGACGGCAGTACATTGGGGAGAAGAATGCAGGAACAACTTGCCCCGGTCTTTAGTGACACATTGGGAAACATTCTGGGTTTTGAGCATCTAATTCATCTCAAGGAGGATGCTGTTACCAATATACACAAATGTCACATTGTACCTTTGTTGGTGAGAGATGAATTTGCACAAAAACTTGAGAAATTGATTGTTTCTTATGTAATTGAACATATTAAAGCTTCCAATTGGCTTTCTCCGGTGGTTATCGCTAGTCGCAGCAATGGTATAATCAGACTTTGTGTGGACTTCCGCCACATGAACAACAACATAGTGATTGAAAGGTTTCCACTACCCAAAATCAATGAAATGGTCACATGCTTAAAAGGGGCAAAATGGTTCTCCACCATTAACCTTTCATCAGCGTACCACCAGATGTGTTTGTCACCTGAATCCAGGAACTATACGTCATTCATTACCTCTTTTGGCTGCTACCTGATTACGAGTTTGGCGCAGTGCCGGAAGCTCAATACCGGCTCCGACGCCAAACCCACAGATGGACCATTGGTCTTATTACGAGTTGAACTCATGTTTGAAGAATTCAACTCATAATATGGTCTGAGATCCTTTGGCCTTCTCATGGTGGTGCCTTGAAAACAGGCACCACAATGGGAACTGCCAAAAAGTTCAAGCACGGCATGAACGGTGTAGTTCCATTGTCAGTGAAGTGAGCGTACAGTTCATGGCCTAAGTCAAGACAGGCACCGGATCACCGATCATGGAATGGTGAAATCTTTGCATGCAGATGCTCGCTAAATTTCCTCAACCTGACCATCGTCACGGGTCCTCCAAATCAGGTGCCATTTCTCAACTTGTGGCGTGGGGCAGTTATCCACCGCCTCTACAAAGGGGTCTCCCAATCTGATCTTAGCAACTATTGACTGATTGTGCATCTCAATAATAAGGCCAAGTACTACGCCAGCCTGCTTGTGGGGAACCTGAAACAGCAGGTGGAGACAAATGGGCTTGTCCAATTGAATATAACAGGATTTACAGCAAAGTCCGGTACGCTAACTAACCTGTTAGCGATATCAATCCTGATGGACAAGACTCATTTCTCATACTACCTTGTACATTGCTGTTTTGTGGACTTCAAAGTGGCATTTGATTGTGTCCTGAGGGGAGCTGCCTGACCTAAACTAAAAAAGTGGGGAATCCGCTCAAATCTCCTTAATCCATAATCCAGCTGCACACCTACACCTACACCTGTATTTGTATCAAGATAGGAGAGGGTTCTCATCTATCCAGGAAAACTCCCCAAATCGCAGGGCGTTAAACAAGGATGTTTGCTAGCCCCCTGCTTTTTAATCTGTTCATCGCATCGCATATCTTCTCAATCTCTTGACTATGCTGACTGCTATCCCCCTAAGGTTGGCAGTGCACGGATCAGTACCCTTCTGCATGCTGGCGACCTAGCTCTATTCAGATATAGGATGGCATTAGTGTTATAGATGCGTACAGTTATTTATGGCTCCGGGCGGTCCCGTGGCTGCGGTGCTCTCGAGCTTGCATGTGTAATGTCTCAAGAGTGTCTTGGACCTTTCTGTTCTTTACAGATGTGTTATGTTTTGAATTGTATGTTCACACGAATACTATTATGCGCTGTTGTGTTTTAAAATATGGAAGCATTCCTGATGCGGCTGGCACGTTTGTTGGCTGTGCGCTCCTAAGCTGTAACTGGAACAAAGAAGTTTAAAGAAACTATTGGTGCCCGCGGCATTGGCTATAGGTGCTGGGGGAAAGTTGTTTTTGGGCAAGAAGATTTGGTCATATCTGGTAACACCTCATAGTACAACTGGTGTTTGTCCATTTGTGTTTTTGCACAAAAGGTTTCTCAGGTGTGCTCTCTGTCCTGACAGGGTCAGAGAGTTGAGTGAGAGCACAATTGAAGATTGTGGCTCTGTTGTTGTTGGGGTTGCGGCTAAACAGAGTCATGTTAAAGAAATATTCGATTGGAAGAATAGGGTGAAAACAGTTGATTTGAAGAGAGGTGAGTGGATACTAGTGAGAATGCCAACCAGACTGAGGAAGAGTGAGTTGAAGTTTTCTTCACCTATTCAGATTTAAAAAGTGTCCAAAGGTTCTGTCTTGTTGCTGAACAAGGGTTGGTGGAGAAAAAGGGATGTGATTAAGATTACTGGAGATCAGGCAAAGAAAATTCAGAATGTGAAAGATCTCAGTGTGGGTCCTGGAGATGACTATGAGGGTGACCAGCACAGTCTGGGTTTCTCCTCGCCAGAGGTTAGGTCCTCTGGTGCTCGGGTTCAAATTCAGTCTGTATCAAATGTGTATGTTGCTAATGCAGAAACGTCTGGCTGCTCTAGGCTTGTGTGTGGTGGGCCGTCGTTTCAGCTTGTAGAAAGCACCGGTGTGGGCACATCCCCTATGCAGTTCTGGATTTTAAGGAATGTAGGAATGCCAGCCAAGTACAAGGATTACTTGGTTTATTAAATTTGTTACATTTTTTTTAGTTGTCAAAAGGGGGAAGGTGTTGTACTTGCGTACACAGGTAATTATGGCTCTGGGTGGTCTTGTGGTCATGGCGCTCTCGAGCTTGTGTGTGCAGTGTCTCGAGAGTGTCTCGGACCTCTCTGTTCTTCACAGATGTGTTATTGTAGCATGCTGCTCAGCCAGGATGTGAGTATTTTAGAATGTTGAAGGTTATAATGTTTGTATGATTTAGTCAGTTGCTGAATGGGCTGAGCAGAGCACAGACTGCTCCTGGTGGGGCTCTCCTTTATCACTACTTAAATAAATACCATCTATGAATATACAAAGAATGGACAACTCCCTCTTTTATTTCCATTACATTTGGCGACGATTTGGAACGGCCCTGCGCTTCAACTTCCAAGAAACCTCAAGATAAAGCTACCTCAAGATACAAAAATTCTGAAGCAGCAGCTCAACTCATCTGGCACTACGAGCCCCACCAGTGACCTCCCACCGGTCGCCCTCAACTACAAAGTGCCACTTCCTACCTGCAGATCCTGCTGCCTCGTTTCTGCCTACAGTTACTGCCTGCATGCAATTTAAGTGTGCCAGTCCCTGACTGTTCACAGCATCACGCTTCTTCCTACCTGTCTCTACTTGCCATTGAGATCACTATCTGTTCAGTGTGGAAGAGCGTCAGGGACTACTGCAATTTCCACCAGCCCACAGATCCTGCTTTGCTGCCTTCCTTCACCCTTCAGAGAGACAGAACTGTGGAAGGAAATCAGAACCGGGACAAGAAATGTCTAACTGGGTCAGTGATTCCTGATATGCATCAGAGAGACGAAACCGGAGAAAGAGACCCAAGATCAAGAAGCGAGCTGAAGTGTAAATTACGTAATTTTATTGTATACTAGCGGAAAAAAGAGGTTAAGTGCTGCCACCTAATGGAGGAGTCATGTTTAAGGAAGTTAACTTTCTCGTTCTACTTTCCTGTGTCTTTCATCAGGGAAAAAGATCTACTGTTTCTGCATTTGCTGCTGGGGTGTGAGCATTATACGTGTTGCCAATACCCCTGTGCTGCGATGGTTTACCGGCAGCTACAGCCCTGAGGATTTGCCAACCCGGTGAGCTAATGCGTGTATCTAAGTCCATTGGCCGTGACTGTGAGTTTTATTTTGTTTACTTTATTTGATGCGCTTCAGCAATTTGATGTGTTTGTGCTATGGCAGTTGAACCGCTACTGTAATTTGAATTCAATCACACAGCGCGTGCAACTTACCTGGTCCTGCTCCTGTGATGCCTCTTCATTGTCTCCTGTGACGTTTCTTTTCACCGTCACCGCAACTACCCAGGAATCTTTGGAGCACTCTTCCGCCGTGAGCCATCCGGTGCAACGTCGCCCGTAAGTCCCGCCATCTTGTATTTGGCACACCATCTCTCTTCATGGAAGTCATTCAAGTCATCTTTGCCGACCACGTGTTTTTTTTTTCTCGTGTCACTTTCAATAACGTTATTTTGTAAGACGTCACTCTGCCTTTTCATCGGCACTCCAGTGAAATCCTCACTATTTGGTGATTTGTGCTGGCACGATTCTTTGGATTACGATGTACTTGAAGGTCTGTTGGTACTTCAATGAGATGGATTTTTTAAAAATAATATTGCTCCGTTCATGTCTCGATGCTCATTTCTTCCTGACTGTTCTCACCTAGTTTTACAACAGTAAATAGTAATGTGGGGATAATTTCAGTCATTTCATTTTGTTTCAGTTACGAGTTCAACAGCGCTTTCTAGTTAAGAATGTGAAATATGTATAAGCTTCGGCAAAGTAGTTTCTAATTTAATGTAGTGGAAGCCACCTATGTTATTTATACTGTGGTTAGAGCGCCATCTACTGGGCACGTTAATTAATAGCTAAGTTGTATTTCTAACAAGCATTTAATTCCACAGGGATATCATTTTCTTTACAGGTTTGCCTTTCAGATGTATTGCATTTAATCGACATTGATAATGCATATCTTGTTATGCTAATGTCCATTTTAAATTTAATTGTTTGCATTCGCACCTTCAAATGAATATTTGTAGGTGGAATTTTATTCACTGTTTCTGTAGAGTTACAGGTGTAACATTCATTTTTTTGTTTCCACTTGCGCATTTATGCATATTTAATGTGTGTGGATTGGTTAAATGTTAAGATCGTAATAGCTTCATGGCTATGTGACATGCCACCGTTCCGTGGATTTGTCACCTATTCTGTTTTAAAGGATTTCCTTACAGCGTTTTTGTTTTTTTCCACAAGTTTTAGTAAGGACAGTGTTGTGAATTTAGTATACATATTAATAGTCTTCTGACTGTGACCTTTAGTGCATGATATTAAATTCATTTAATTTACTGTGCTATGTATGTGAATATGAGCATGTGACCTTCCACCTTTCTTCAATTTAGTGCCCATGGATTCGTCACCCACTTGTTTTCTACATGTGATTTTTTTCTATAGTACTTTGCATGTGACTTTCCACTCAACTTGAGGGAAACGTTACCTTCATGTGGTCCTCCTCCACACCCATCTCACATTTTCATGTAGCACATCGTGCCGTGTGCCCCTTCCGCACACCTTTCACCTCAACTTTTTGGGGATTTTCATTGTTCAAGGTAACTTTTCATTACAGTGCTTATTTACATTATGTTACTTTTACTTACTTTACAGTGCCTTCTTTCTAAACTCCCTGTGGTAGAATTTCCCTAAGGCATGTGTCATGATAGCCTACACGCTATTTGTCACTTACATATTCCCTTTTCATGGGATCTAAGACAGTTTGTATTTTCACCCTACATGGTACCTGTATGTGATTTAAAATTTTTCAACTCTCTAGTGGATTTATTTTCAAAAATCCACCTAGGTGTACCTCACACACCTCCCTTACATCTTTAAGTGCTTTTCCTTTCATTCTTCTGCACTTACTGTTCATTTCCATTTCCTTTCTGCTCGCCACCTCCACACTGGTCTGACCAACCAGTGTGCCCTGGTGGTGATTAGTATGTCAATTCCTTATTTTTCATGTTTTTGCGCTACCATTACCGCGCAAATTTCTTCCTTCATTTCTTTTTATACATCACTGTTCCCTTTACAACTTCATCTTAATCACATCTGTTGTCTCCGTTAAGCTTTGCTTTCTTCTTTCATACTTCTGTGCTTTTCTCAGTGCTTCTCTTTTAAAAGTTTCAAAATGTATTACCCATTCATTACATGTTTAAAAAACGTATCATCTCATTACGTGTCTTAAAATGTATTCTTTATCACATCTCTTCAAGATTTATTCACCTTATGCTTTGATCGTAACCCTTTGTTGTGCCTCTTTGAAGTCTCCTTTCTCATTGCAAAGAAGGGAGAAGATGTAGTATACTGCTCAGCCAGGATGTGTGTATTTTAGAATGTTGAAGGTTAGAATGTTGGTATGATTTAGTCAGTTGCTGAATGGGCTGAGCAGAGCACAGACTGCCCCTGGTGGGGCTCTCCTTTATTACTACTTAAATAAATACCATCTATGAATTTACAAAAAACGGACTACTCAATCTTTTTTTCCATTACAGTTATGTTGTGAATTGTAAGTTCAAGTGCACACTGTGAGGCGCGTTGTAAAATATGAAATCTTTCCTGATGCGGCGGGTGCATCGGTTGTGTCCGTTTACCCTAGCTCTCCGAGATGTCGGCTGTGTCGGCTGTGAGCTCCTAGTCGGTAACTGGAATAAAGAAGTTTAAAGAAACTATTCGAACCCGTGGCCATTCATTGGTATTGAAAGTTACTTACAACAACTAGCCAAGCGCAAGCATGCCTGGGCTGTTATCAACTCATACCAGCCTTTTATTTTTAAGCACCACCACTTTGCTAAAGAGACCGGTTTTAATCAACTTGTTGTCTCCGATTGATTCCCCTTTCCATCTTGCCACATACTCGTGTTTAGCACTTATTACTCCGTTTTTTCGATGGAACCGATTTTGATTAGTTTCACATTTCTGGTGCTCCACAATGTGAAAGCTAATTGTTCAAGAACAAACAGCTGCTTTTCTCTGTTGCACCTGCACTTTGTTAAATATGTCGGTCCTAATTAACTTGTTCTCTCTGACTGGTGGTATGAGTGTTTTATCATTTTAGCTACGTCTTTAATATTATGCTTTGGAACTTTGTTTTGTTTTGCAATCCTTAGGGGTATATTCACAAGAACGTGTGATAACTACCGCAAGAGTCGCGTAACGCAACTTTCAATATCGCAGCCTATCATGGGAAAATAACCCTGTGTCAACGTGGAATTCACAACACGGTGGTACCATGCAATAGTCTGCCGAAAACATGGACAATTTCTGCGATACAACCACCCCGACTGAGATAAAAACACAAAGCACAACACCAGAAAACCTGCGATGAGCCCTTTTCGCGATGAGGAAAGCAGAGATAAGCCCCGCCAGGATCGCAAAACACATGGCAGGCGGGAATAAGCACAACAAAAACCAGAAAAAGTAAGACAGACCAAACAGAAAACAACAGCCAACCACAATGGTGGCAAGCCGAGCCAGCAGACAACCCCACCAAACCCATTGGCAAAAAAATATTGCACATGGCAAGCCAACTTGGACAAGATGAATGCAGCCTGCGAGCGGAGGAGGACAATGGCAGAACACGAGAACACCAGCAATGATGCGAAAGGCACAAACAAGCAGAAACATGCCAACAACAAGAAGGCAGCAATGCACAGCGGAGGTGGGAGTCCAGCGCCACACCAGGAGCTGGATGACATAGCGGAAATGGTCTCCGCCACATCAGTCTGGAGACGGTGGTAGGACTCGGGGACCGGAAACTGCACCAAACAAGACACAACAGCAGCAGGGAGAGGAAGCAGCAGGGACGGGGGGACGGGGGGGGGGAAATGGTCACAATGGCACACATGCACAACTAAGCACAGCACAAATGCAGACAAACCAAGCCCACGAGTAACAACACCAACCAGTAGCACAAGTCACACAACCCGGCAATGTCACACCACAGAACAAGCACAGAAGAAAACACAACACCGCCTGAAAGGGAGAAGGATGAGCCAAGTCAGAGCTGAAGGGACATCTCACACACAATGCAGCACACACACATAGGAAGCAATGTGGTACAAACACCAACCTGTGTACAACCAAACACAGGACACAAGTGCACCCGCCTGTGGCTGGTAAACAGCCATACGCATCTGGCACAGCACGAAACAGGGACATGATAATGCACAAGTACAAACACACAGTCCCGACATGATAATGCACGGATGGCAGGGAGCCAGAGAATCCGTGACACACACATTGGTAAACAAATCAAGACACAACATGGTTGGAGACAAGTGAAAGTGAGGAAACTTTATCAACAAGTGCGAGTCAGTATGGCCAAGAGAAGTGCCACGATATACAGATCAATGCAGCAGCATGTCTGAATGAGGAACGTAGGAAAGCGCCCATGTCCACCTCGGGGGAGTCCATCACCAACACAAGTCAGTGCCAACCAGCGTTGGTTGTCCACCTCTGGATCATGAGTCCAGGCCAATGCAGCCATTTTTGCTGAAGTTTTTGGACATGTGACCAGATTCCCAACATGCAACCAGCCGTTGGGACACGTGCAATGGGTCACATCTAGTCTTGGCTGCAGGTACCTTGTCACTCATCCATGATTGCTAGTGCAGCTGTGTAGGCCAACATCTCCAATGAGCGATCGTCGTCGACCACATCTGACATGTCGTCGACGTAAACCATCAGCTGACCCGGACAGATGTGCTGACTCCAACCACTGGACCCAATGTGCAGCAAAGCCCAATCGGGTAGTGGCTCAATGTGCTCACTGCACACGACAACTTGTGCAATCTCCCAGGTCCAGTTTCCATCCTACATGCCAAACATCTATGCATGCCATAAGCGGGCATCCTGCTGACACTCCTGGTCGTGGGCCAGCAGGGGGCGCACACACACATCAAAATCCAGGTCACCTATCACTACGTTGGAGAGACATACATCCATGGACCACTCGTATATGCACAAGCGACAATGCAACACAGGCTGCACGCAGGTGACGTGCACAAGGCAGAAGCTCAGTTGGTAACTGATCCGCAGCACTGCCAATGGCAGTGCTCCCACTACAAGCAGCAGACGTGCAAAGTACAGCTCCATGTGACTGGAGTAGAACATGTGTCCGGGAAGGTCTGCCATTGCTTCAGTGGCTCTTCTTGAAGCGACACTGGCCTGCCCTGAGACAGTCCTGTGGATGAAATGGCACAGCTCTCTGCAATGAGCAGTGTCTGTGTGCAATGGGTGCAGGCCTTGGGTGGGGTGGGAGTACGTGTGAAGGCCATATCACGCACGCAAACTATGACCATGGCCTACTGCATGTGGGATGTGTACACGTTGGTCTCACGCCGGACAGTGCGTAGTGTGGGAGTCGCAAGCAAATGCTTTCGTACCTGTCAGGGGGTGCTGGGCACATGCAAGTTCCTGCTTGGAGCTGCAGATGTGCTACCACCTGATAGTACAGACAAAGGACCTTTCATCCCTACAGTAACTTCACCGGCTGCATGAATACAGGAGACATACAGAGGCTGGTCGTGGATGTGGTGGTACGTCAGCGACTCAGGGAATCTTGGATGACATGCCCAGCACGATGCACATGGGCAGACTCAGTGTGTGTCACATCGCCATACAGCTGCGCCTCCTTGCCACGGGCACCCACACTTGTCTGCGCTGCACGGTTGCTTCACGTACACTCCTATGGGACACCATTCTAATGCCTGTCGGCGCATGTCCAGCGCCATGCCAATGACACCGCAATACTGGCCTGCGAAGGTGTGCGCCCACTTGGGTGTAGGCCAATGGTCCAGACAGGGCGGACACAGGTGTCCAGCCCATGGCTGGCTAGGATCGTGCTGTGAATGAGGCCAGGCAGCCGACTCATGCATCCGCAAGACTGATACACATCACACCTGGTATGCATGTGTCAAGACCCCGAGTGTACTAGCACTCCTACCTGTACCCGTACCTGTGGGCCCACCCTCCTGGTACATGCCACATTGCAACATCGTGTGCCACCGCTGCACATCATCGAAATGTAGCTGGGATCTATCATGCCGTGCAGATCTCCATCGTGGCATTGCTGCCACAAAGCGTGGCGCTAATGAATGCTGCTGCCCCCACACCATCCACATATCCGCCCTCAGGTGTGTTGGTGCCTCCCAGTGTGGCAGGCATATCCACTCAGGCACCTGATGTGTCAGTGGCACACAGTGCCACAGCCAGTACTGGAACACCCACAGGTGGGGCAGGGCACACATCCGGGGAAGAGGACATGGATGGGTTTGTGATCCGAAAGAGGCACTAGCATTCATTTCCGCCACCTGGCCTGTTTCTGCTTGTTCCCACACATGGCCTCATGAGCTTCCATTGACCCCCATTATACTCCGATGCACTCACCCTGGACAGTGACATGGACTGCCACATCCTGTTTGACGACCAATGACATGGCGGACAGACTGCGGACTGAACTCTTCCTCTTCCACAGTACATGTCATCCCCGGATAGACTCTGGCTGGCCCTCCACGGGCTCATATTTTGTAGTGTGCTTGGCATTGCCCTGTACCACTCTAGCTGCATAACTGCACTGGATGTGCAAATAAACATCCAGTGACGCACTGCTGTGTCATGTCTTACATCATTCAGGTATGGATGTGTGCTTGAATGTGGGGACAGTGCCTTCCCTTGTGTCAATGATGTTCATCCTGTGGGATACTAGTCAAAGGGTGCGACATTGCATTTTGTGTACTGGGTCCCATGGACACTACAACAGGGACACACGCATCAGTCAACTCCTTGTCCAGACATGGATTGGACCACGGCCAGAACCCACGAGTCATTGTTGCAGGCCCTGCCCTGGTCTGGCGTATGGCAGGCCAGACCACTCCGCTAACGCTCCAAGGGGGGGCCCTCATTGCTACCCGTCGCCGGCGTACTCGCTGGTGGTGTGCAGGTCACTGGTCTAGTTGTCAGCATGTCACAGCCACTCCCTGAGGGCAGGTTTGCACACACACCACACCCATCCGGCACAGACGTCACAGGCCATGCGACTCCGCCAACATAAGGGTCGACGACGTCACATTTCCCTCTTCCGGTTGTGACTGGATGACGGTCGCTCCAAGCTTCTCATTCATAAAGTGCCCGTGAGTTGTTGCGCACAGGGTTGGTGGCATCCGAGGCCGGGCGGACGGCACGGGCCCTTCCGCCACGTGTCGCAGACTGGGGTTGCACAGGGCATCCGAGGCCTTGCGGACGGCACAGGCACCCCACCACGGGACGATGACTTTGGGTGCACTGAGTCAGTGGCACCTTAAGCTGCTGAGCGGTTGTGCAGCCTGCGATGATGCCCCGTCCCGGTGGTCCAGACAGCTCAGGTTTTGTGTGCCCTGCTGGACCGCAGTGTAGGCCATAGCAAGTGGGCAGCGCGGGCTTACCACCCCATGGCGTCGCTTCCGGGATCCCAGAATTAGTGGCACCCATTGGGCTGAGTGGGGGTGCAGCCTGCAATGGTGCCGGGTGCACTGGTATGTCCCATGACATGGAGTAATCAAGACCTAGCACCAAACCGTGAGACCTGGTGGCCTGCGTGGAGTGGCTGCATGGTGTGGAGGGTGCCATGTCCGCGGGCCCCGCGCTTGTAGCGGCACGTGGTGGGACCTCCTCTCTACGCGCCGGTGGCAGAAGGTGGGCAGTGAGGCCTGGGTGTGCATGGGCAGGCATACTCCGATGGGCGTCGGGAGGGGTTGGGGTGCCTCTGCCTGGGTGTGCATTGGCGGGCAGGCGATGTTGTCTTCTGCAAGTGTGTGTACTGTGCTAGTCGTGTATCTAGACTCTGTTTCAGCTGATGGCTCTGTCTCAGATGTGTGACGTGGTGTCCTGCTATACATACCGGCACACGTGTTTGGAGAGAAACCGGTGGCAGCAGGTGAGTAGTGTGGCCTGGGTGCGCAGGGGTGGCACTCTCTCTCTCTCTCACCCTCTCTTCTTCTCTCTCCCTCTCTCTCTCTCTCTCTCCATCTCTTTTTCTCTTTATCTCGCTCTCCCTCTCTTCTTCTCTCTCTCTCTCTCTCCCTCTCTTATTCTTCTCTCTCTCCCTCTCTCTCCCTCTCTTCTTCTCTCTCTCCTTTGCTCTCTCTGTCCTTTGATGTGCGCAGAACACACCTTCTCATCATGTTTTTTATCTTGCAGGCTGAGACCTACGGATTGTCCCGAGGGGAGCGTCCACGTGTCCTCATTTCATTTTAGTGTTAGGTTTATTAAAGTTTCATTTGTTGCTTCGAAAGTGAATGTGTGCTGCTCATTTCTGTGTCGACACATGCATGTCACCAGTTGTGATTGTGCGACGTCAGGCGGATTATTTTGTACATATTTAGGTGTAGCTGATGTAGCATGTCTTTGGTCGGGGGTGCCAGGGAGGGGTGGTCCTGGGGGTGGTGGCGGTGGGTGTTGTGGCCCTCTTGGGTGTCCAGGCCACATGAGCAGTGGCTCCATGATATCTGTTGCCCTTCTGATGTGGCCTTGGGCTGTGCTTCCTTTTGTGGCGCAGGCTGCCATCCGACTTTACACCAGGTCAGAGCAGGTGTAGATTTCCTGGTGCTAACGAAAAAAACGAACTCTTTTTAAGACCCTATGTTTAACACATAAACATATGTATGAAAAAGGACCAAAATACTGGTCACCAAAGCTACGATGGTACCAACCTTCTAGGGCATTGCGCTCTAGCGATTCTGCTCTGCTTACCCCCCTTAAAATTCACACGGCTAGACAGGAGGGGAATAAAATGCCTTACGAACTCCGCAACATGTCAGACCACAGTTGTTTCCGTAAGAGGCTTAAGACCTGGCTTTTTAGAAACTAGCCACTGTTCCCGTTTTTCATGTGTTCAGAGCAGCCTGCTAGCGCCATGAGACTCGCAAGAGTGATATGTGCGCGATATAAGTACTTCTGACTTGACTTGACTTGACTTGAACCCACCTAATCACCTGTTTTGTGTTTTTATCGCAGATCTGGCTGATCGTTGATAATGTTGATGTGTGATGTTGTCGAGGCTTTTGGCACGGGAATGCCCACTCTGCATCTCAATAGCGATAGTTGCGTGGGGCCTCTGTGGCGATGTTTTTTTGCGGCTGCTATCACGGGTAAACTGGTGCTGTGGGCTGTTAGCACCAGCTTGTTAATGGGGAGGTAAATTTATCATGACTTTGGCTGTGATAAAGTGCAGTTAATTCGGCGATAGCTCCTTGTGAATATGCCCCTTAGTTGTTTAATGTCAGCAAACTTGGTGATAGTTTTAATTACTTTAGCCAATTTGATTGCTAGAGGCGCTCCTATCCCGACATCCTGGAAGGGAGCAGAAATTATTCCAGTGTTCAAGAAGGGGGACAAGTCTCTCCCCGCTAACTACCGTCCTATCAGCCTGATAGATACCACACAAAAGATCTTAGGCAGGTTGATCTTGAACAAAGTGTTGGATTGGGCCCTAGATAATGCGATCCTTTCCCATCTACAAGCTGGCTTCAGAGCAAGAATAAGCACCATTGATCAGGTGCTGCATTTTGCTATGCTTTACTGGAAGGTGGTCTACTTGGGGGGAGGCAGCCTCTATGCAGCTTTTATTGATCTTAGGGCAGCCTTTGACTTAGTCCCTCGGCAAACCCTATGGGCTGTCTTAGACAATCTGGGGATGCCAGCTGTTCTAGTTTCTCTAATTGCTAGACTCCATTTAGACAACTTTGCGCAGATCAGATGGGGTGGTGTTGGACAAGTGACCAGGCAGTTCCCCATCCAAAAGGGGGTCAGGCAGGGCTGCGTCCTCGCGCCAACCTTATTTTCTCTATACATTAACGACATAGCAAAACTATTAATAGATGCGAAAGTGGATGCCCCTTCTCTGGCAGGTGCGAAAATTCCTATCTTAATGTTTGCCGACGATTGCCTCATAATTTCCAAAACCCCGAGCGGCCTACAGAGATCCTTAAGTTTGTTTGAGGAGTTCTGTTTAGCCCGTGGGCTTGAAATTAATGTCTTAAAGTCTAAATTCATGTCTTTTAACCAACCAAAATCTTTTAAATGTAAGATATTTATGAATAGTTTGCTATTGGACCAGGTCCAAGATTTTACCTATTTGGGCATTTGTATTCAGCATGACTTGAGCTGGAAAAAGCAGGTTAACTTGGCATCTCTTAAGCACTCTCAACTCTCTGGTGCTTTAAGTAAAGAACATGCCAAATCTTTGACCAAACCCATTGATCCTGCTCTTCGGGTCTATGATGCAAAAGTGGTTGGAGCTGCACTTTATGGAGTTGAATTGTGGGGATTTGAAAATCTACATAAGCTATCTTCCTCTGAGAATAATTTCCTTCGAAATTTAACAAGTCTACCACAGAGCACTCCCCTTTGCCCTCTATTCTATGACCTTGGTATGAGACCGATAGCATTAATTGCCTCATTCCGCCCTATTCTATACTGGAGGCGGTTATGGGTTACCCCCGAACTTAGGCTTTTTGCTCTTGGCCTCATGGATATTATTAAACTGGACATTTGCCGAAAGGTCAAGTGGCTCCGTAGGATCTACGAGTCACTTCGGGACTTGGGCCTAAAAAATCTGTGGGAGGATCCTCAAAATGCTTGTTTCCCCACCAAACAAGTCTTGAAGGCTTTGTACTGGGAAATGGTAGCATCCAGAGTTTTCAGATCAACAGCACCACTTTCACTATCTGGCATCTTCTTCGACTTTAAGGATACCATTTCCTTGGCACCTTTTTGGGATGAGATAACCAGTCCTTTGGACCGGAAGCTTTATTTTCAGTTCAGAGTTGGTAGTCTCCCAGTAAGAGAGTTTACATCTAGATGGTCTACAGAAAATGTACTTAATTGTCCTGGTTGTACTGCACCTGTTGAATCTGTTAATCACTTTTTGTTCCAATGCCCTTCCTACATAATCCCTCGACAGACCTGGCTTAAACCAATGTGCCGGACCTTGGGTACCACGAATACCAAGGTGGCTGTTCGCATTTTACGATCTGCTGAAACTTCATTTGTTTACATATCTGTTGCAAAGTTTCTTGGCAGGGCATGGGTGATTAGGAGTAAAATGCTGTCTTGATTAATTTTCCTTCCAATGAATTGCTGAATCAGTTTGTAAATATCTCTATTTATTTATTGTTTTAAACCATTTTTAAATATCTTAAAATGTTCTTATCTTTTAACATGTATGATATAAATATGCTTTTATGACAATCGTCGAATAAAGCTTTCTTGACTTGACTTGACTTGATGCCCCTTAGTTGTTTAATGTCAGCAAACTTGGTGATAGTTTTAATTAATCATATACAATAAAGGATATATTTAAGTAGGAGGGAGACAATAAGGGCCTCGATCACATGGCTCTTGCGCTGCCGGTGCATCACCTTTTTTAATGTACCGGCGGCGCAGTGTGCCTGCCCATATTTACAAGGCAACATAAAGCCACCCTGCATGGCTTTACGTAGCCTTGGAAATATGGCCCCGTTTCACACACTACTTGGCATTCCATGGGTGTTGCTGTGGGTGTTCCCAAGCAACATCCCTGAAATCTGACACATTCCCAGATTTACAAGCTTTCATAAACATGGGAAATTGTCAGATACCAACGCCTTCGCAGGGGAGGTGTAATGGAGGCACATCAAGAAGAAATGCCTTTATTTATCCTCTTATTCCTTTTTCTGTGTGCTGCATTCTGCAGCACCCATTAAAAGAGGAAAACATCTCTCATGATTGTTTTTGTGCAGGACGGCGCCCCTTCCTGCACAAAAATGATCACCTGTACAAAGCAAATGCAATCACCCATACAACGCGAACACCCTTGCACTGTAGCTCAAGGGTGCCTGTGTTGGCACATGGCAGCCCATTGTGTGCAAGCGCAGGGGAAAAGGATAGGAATGCAACATATCTCATAGTTACGGTGCATTCCTCCTCTTTTCTTTTGATGCCGGACAGTGCAGCAAGATTTCTGGAAGTGCTACCTTGCGCCAATACCTCATAAATGAGGCCCAAAATTTGGGGATGACCCTGCAGAAAGGGCCAGGTCCAACAGGTACACATCACTTTCCACAGCAATATAAGAACAGAAACCAAAAATATCAAAATGGTGCACATGTTCCTGGAAGCACTGCAGCCAGCCTCCTCTGGCATACACTCAAAAGATCCAATTAGTGTTTTAATTTAGGCAAAGAGTCAGAAAATGTCCCATAGGAAGTCTTTTTTTATTAGCAGCAATGGCACAATGCTTAGTTGTGAATATGGCCAATGCCACTTTCATCTTCAGTACCAGTATTCCTTTTTCTGACTTCATTGCGCTAAAATGTTCTATAAACATAACTTTCCTTAAGGTGGGAGCATAAAATTAAACACAAGTCTTTTTTGATGAAAAGATTTTTTTCTTGCCCAAAGTCCTCACATTGCTCTCTGTTAATAGGAAAGAAAGATGACAAAACCTATTAAAGATGTACTAAACAGATTTAATACCTTTATTGTATCCTTGAGAAGGAAGAATTGGTAAAGTACATTTATTCTGAAAACAAAAAACCTATTTCGAAGACAAACATGTCCCAAACAAACTGAGGTCAATATTAAAGCGAGTTGTATTCTCATTAGTAACAACTACTGGTTATTAACATATTTCAACTGTTCTGACCATTAAAAATGTTTTACATTTTATGCCCTATCCATACTTTTCCTCAAGGCCTTTTTAAACTCTGTGTTTTTCAGACAGTATATGATGGGGTTGCATAGTGAAGTAACAGCAATATATGACAAAGACATGTATTTGTTATTTTACTTTGAATATGCTGATGGTGGTTGCATGTATGTAAAACAGAGTGACCCGTAGCATGAAATAACCACAGTGAGGTGAGAGGCACACGTGGAGAAAGCCTTTTGTCTTCCCTTTGTGGACTGTATTTTCAAGATGGAAGAGATGATGCTGATGTAAGACGCAGTGATGAGACCACAAGGCACGATTGCTGCTATAGGACCAAGCACATAGGAAAGCGTCTCAATAATTTGAGTACTTGTGAATGAAAGTTTCAATAAAGCTGTAACATCACATAAGAAGTGGTTGATTGTGTGGGACCCACAGAAGGAAAGCCTAGAAATTAGTACAGTGTGCGGTATTACATCTAGAAGTCCAAACAGCCAAGTTCCTGGAGCCAATGAGACACAGAGATTCTTATTCATGGTGGTTGAGTAGTGTAGTGGATTGCAAATGGCCACATAGCGATCAAAAGCCATGACTGCAAGGACATTGAGTTCTGTAGACAGCACGCCATTGAAGCAATACATTTGTAGAAGACATTTAAAATGAGAAACATATGTGCCACCCAAAAAGAAGCTAGCCAGCATTTTTGGGAAAACAATTGTTGTGCAAATGATGTCTAGACATGACAAATTTGTGAGGAAGAAATACATAGGGGTGTGCAAGTGTGTATTAGAACAGACAATGGTTACGATAAGCAGGTTTCCAATCAGAGTTACAAGGTAAATCAGCAGAAAGCAAATAAAAAGAAGAATTTGCAGCTCTTGACGACCCCCAAATCCCAGAATAAAAAATGATTTTGCCCAAGTCTGATTTTCTTCTTTCATTTGTCTAATGTTGGACTCCTGCAGGGTGGTATCCTAGTATGAGCAGCAAACAAAGAGACATCTTGTGAATATGCCATGAATTGTGCTGAGAGGATTGGGTAAATATTGGACACAAGTCACATTTCTGGAAGAGAACAAGTGTTGAATTGTCAATTGACAAAGGTGCCCAAATCCTTGTTATAGTATGCAATTGTAACTCTGCTGAAATTTCACATATTGTGTTGTGAACCAGGTTATTAGATTTACATGATTTAATTTGAAATTAACGTATTTATTTGTAGGTGGTATAATACACTTCGTGTGTTTTTATCTATCTCGAAGGATCAAACCATCTGCCACTAAACCGCCTAAAAATAGTTATTCATTAATTCATAAAATATATTAATAGTTAGACTATAGCAGCTGGCCATATGCGTTTTTGCAATGATATAATTACATATAAATAATCTACAAACGTATTTTAAGAGATAAAACCAGCCCTGAACACACCTACCTGAAAACAGTTGCACAACTGTTCACACAGTGCCGGGCCCTCCTGCTGGGTGTTGTCTACTGGTGCCCTTGGTGTTTATTCACATTTAGGTAAACTAAGTGGAGACTCCTTAGTGTGATGGCAGAAGTAACCCAAGGTATTGCAGTATAATTTAGTTTGGTGAGTGTTGGCATTGCTATAGTACTGCCATAGCTGAGAGGACTGGTGCAAGGTACACCAAAAGGAATTTTGCCCACTATTTAATATTGTGTAGATTCTGGGGGAGTGTAGTCTCTTTTGTATTGGGTGTGAGTGGATTGAGGGAGCTGCTAGGCATCATTTCAACACTGAGTGAACTCAATGAAGGACAGAACTGACATATTACATGTAAAGTAGTGGATTATCCTTTAAATAAAGAATACTCCTAAATTCCTGGCACATTGAAATTGAAATTTTAGAAGATCTAATATCACAAAGCATTTCCGTGTTCATATTCAGCAGCTTACATGATTTCTACCCAAAGCAGGAGTTAATGGTGTTCAGATGCCCCTGTGAAGCATCCAAGAACCTAGGTTGGGACACTTATTAAAGGTGTTGGAATCAGAGCTGAAAGCACTTGAGTATAAAACATGCACTCAGGATTATTTTTTTATAAAGTGGACAGCAACCAACGGTTGGGTACAAACCAAACCGTGCCAGGCGATAAAAGATCTAAAGATCTAAGCACCTGATTTAAAGTTTGTTCCATGGGTACTCCATCACAAACATGACAGATATACCGTCCCCATTATTACAGGCATTAGGATATAATGCAGCTGTGATGAGGTGGGCCGGATATCTGTCTTGTTTGTGATGAAGTAGCCATCTGCCAGCCACTAATTGGGCCCTAAATTCTGTGTGTATGGATGTACAAAATGAAGCACTGAAACATCAGAACCAGGTTAGAATTGAAAACTTTTGATTTATTAGATCTTGCTGCAGCCTAAATGTCAGAACCACAGTATGATGCCTCCCAGCATCCTTTGACATCACCAAACATGCGATTCTCCTATCAAGAGTGTGAGTCAAGATAAGTTGCAGAGAGAAGAACGTTCAATAGATGTCTTCCTTTCGTTCAGGAAGATCTAAATTTGTACTAACAAAACCTAAAGATCATCCCTCATGCCTCTCATGCATGGTATCCCTCAGGGCTTTCTCACCTCACCCATGTTGTTTAATGATTTTGTGCAGTCACCAGGAGTCAAGTTGCCATATGTAAGAAGCGTGTTTCTGCTTGCAAAAGGTCCAATTGATGTACCAAACCCTAGTAGTGATTCGGTAACCAATTACTGATTCTTAAATAAGGTATGCAATTCTGTGTTAGGAAGGGGTGTGTTTAGGTCCTTCCTTCTTAATACCGAATCGCAGCAGTGTGTAAGAATATTTTGTGACCAAAATACAGTTGCAAAACATTTGCACTTTACCACCAACTTCAAATTGGTGGTAACTCTTCGCAAATGGGAAGAGGTCCCCAAGGGGCGACCCTCCGGCCAACTTGTTTTATTGGGGCCAATTTCTTTGGACCTGTTGTGGTGCAGCTGTCTATCTGTGGGACCAATTAGGGTTTTCCCTGAGTGAGTGTTTGTCTTCGGGCTAAGTGTAAGCCCACCTGTGACCTGTTAATCAGTAGTTCTGGGTTTGGGTCACATGGCCTACCTAATCACGTATCTCTGACTTGTAGCTGATGGGGCGGTTATCTCTGGTGGATTCGAGAGCAATGATATGAGATTGTTATTACTAGTACCCATAACATGGTGTTTGTCATTATGGGTACATACAGCATACAACATACGGGTACATACATTGTCATCATTGATATTGTTGGTACATACACTGTCATTGTTGATATTGCAGGTACATACACTGTCCATTGTTGATAATGCAGGTACATATACTGTCATCTTAATGTGTACGTTGGCTATGGCATATATTGACATCATAGATATTGCATTTATCAACATTATCATTATTGTGCATACTTTTGTTATGGCGTACATTGAACTCTCATGTACCGGTATTGAAATCGGTGTGTGTACATATCATGGTGTACATTAGCATCAAACTCACCGATTTTAACATTCCCTGCTCTAGTTGAATTTTCAATTACATAATTTTTCCTTTACATCATGACAATCACAGTATTCAATGTTGTGTGTGTTTTAGTTGTACCTGCTATCCTTGCTCTAGCTATTTGCATACTTCCTAGCTTGAAGACTGCGTTTTTACAGCAGGAAATCCCCACTTGTAGGAAACCACACAATAATAGTACACAAGTTAAAACCGGAAGCAATGAGGTGAACAGTTTAGTCACCCATAAGGGGAGGCAGGAATATACATTATAAAACCAATCCTGCTCAGGGGGGCCACCCGTCTTCTTCATATCTACTTGTAGAAGATGCAGTGCTTGGATGGCAAAAGTAAGAGTTCAGTTTTCAAGATCCTTTCCAGAGATAAAATTACAGAAGGAAGCACCAATCTTGGCACACATCTCACCCTCCACTGGGTCATTAAGTCCAACATATACCGATGTTGCAAATCCAGTTGGCCGCACACTGCTCGTCACACCAGCATATTGCCCCAAGGAACTCTGGTCGATGTAGTGGCGACGGCGAGTACGCCTATGCCACAGTGTAAAAAGGAAGTATGTGTCGCATTAGCCATCCCTGGACACGTGTTTCGAGGTAGTTGCCTCTCGTCAGCAGGGAGTAGGTAAGTGTAAAGGGGTGCCGCGTGGACTGCCAATAACGTAAAAACAGGTAAAGTACCTCTCATGGCGCGCAGGTGCTGGTCCAGAGCTCGTCAGCCCAAATGGCTCAAGGGAGCCTTTATATAACAAATCCAGTTGGCCGCACACTGCTCGTCACACCAGCATATTGCCCCAAGGAACTCTGGTCGATGTAGTGGCGACGGCGAGTACGCCTATGCCACAGTGTAAAAAGGAAGTATGTGTCGCATTAGCCATCCCTGGACACGTGTTTCGAGGTAGTTGCCTCTCGTCAGCAGGGAGTAGGTAAGTGTAAAGGGGTGCCGCGTGGACTGCCAATAACGTAAAAACAGGTAAAGTACCTCTCATGGCGCGCAGGTGCTGGTCCAGAGCTCGTCAGCCCAAATGGCTCAAGGGAGCCTTTATATAACAAATCCAGTTGGCCGCACACTGCTCGTCACACCAGCATATTGCCCCAAGGAACTCTGGTCGATGTAGTGGCGACGGCGAGTACGCCTATGCCACAGTGTAAAAAGGAAGTATGTGTCGCATTAGCCATCCCTGGACACGTGTTTCGAGGTAGTTGCCTCTCGTCAGCAGGGAGTAGGTAAGTGTAAAGGGGTGCCGCGTGGACTGCCAATAACGTAAAAACAGGTAAAGTACCTCTCATGGCGCGCAGGTGCTGGTCCAGAGCTCGTCAGCCCAAATGGCTCAAGGGAGCCTTTATATAACAAATCCAGTTGGCCGCACACTGCTCGTCACACCAGCATATTGCCCCAAGGAACTCTGGTCGATGTAGTGGCGACGGCGAGTACGCCTATGCCACAGTGTAAAAAGGAAGTATGTGTCGCATTAGCCATCCCTGGACACGTGTTTCGAGGTAGTTGCCTCTCGTCAGCAGGGAGTAGGTAAGTGTAAAGGGGTGCCGCGTGGACTGCCAATAACGTAAAAACAGGTAAAGTACCTCTCATGGCGCGCAGGTGCTGGTCCAGAGCTCGTCAGCCCAAATGGCTCAAGGGAGCCTTTATATAACAAATCCAGTTGGCCGCACACTGCTCGTCACACCAGCATATTGCCCCAAGGAACTCTGGTCGATGTAGTGGCGACGGCGAGTACGCCTATGCCACAGTGTAAAAAGGAAGTATGTGTCGCATTAGCCATCCCTGGACACGTGTTTCGAGGTAGTTGCCTCTCGTCAGCAGGGAGTAGGTAAGTGTAAAGGGGTGCCGCGTGGACTGCCAATAACGTAAAAACAGGTAAAGTACCTCTCATGGCGCGCAGGTGCTGGTCCAGAGCTCGTCAGCCCAAATGGCTCAAGGGAGCCTTTATATAACAAATCCAGTTGGCCGCACACTGCTCGTCACACCAGCATATTGCCCCAAGGAACTCTGGTCGATGTAGTGGCGACGGCGAGTACGCCTATGCCACAGTGTAAAAAGGAAGTATGTGTCGCATTAGCCATCCCTGGACACGTGTTTCGAGGTAGTTGCCTCTCGTCAGCAGGGAGTAGGTAAGTGTAAAGGGGTGCCGCGTGGACTGCCAATAACGTAAAAACAGGTAAAGTACCTCTCATGGCGCGCAGGTGCTGGTCCAGAGCTCGTCAGCCCAAATGGCTCAAGGGAGCCTTTATATAACAAATCCAGTTGGCCGCACACTGCTCGTCACACCAGCATATTGCCCCAAGGAACTCTGGTCGATGTAGTGGCGACGGCGAGTACGCCTATGCCACAGTGTAAAAAGGAAATATGTGTCGCATTAGCCATCCCTGGACACGTGTTTCGAGGTAGTTGCCTCTCGTCAGCAGGGAGTAGGTAAGTGTAAAGGGGTGCCGCGTGGACTGCCAATAACGTAAAAACAGGTAAAGTACCTCTCATGGCCCGCAGGTGCTGGTCCAGAGCTCGTCAGCCCAAATGGCTCAAGGGAGCCTTTATATAACAAATCCAGTTGGCCGCACACTGCTCCTCACACCAGCATATTGCCCCAAGGAACTCTGGTCGATGTAGTGGCGACGGCGAGTACGCCTATGCCACAGTGTAAAAAGGAAGTATGTGTCGCATTAGCCATCCCTGGACACGTGTTTCGAGGTAGTTGCCTCTCGTCAGCAGGCAGTAGGTAAGTGTAAAGGGGTGCCGCGTGGACTGCCAATAACGTAAAAACAGGTAAAGTACCTCTCATGGCGCGCAGGTGCTGGTCCAGAGCTCGTCAGCCCAAATGGCTCAAGGGAGCCTTTATATAACAAATCCAGTTGGCCGCACACTGCTCGTCACACCAGCATATTGCCCCAAGGAACTCTGGTCGATGTAGTGGCGACGGCGAGTACGCCTATGCCACAGTGTAAAAAGGAAGTATGTGTCGCATTAGCCATCCCTGGACACGTGTTTCGAGGTAGTTGCCTCTCGTCAGCAGGGAGTAGGTAAGTGTAAAGGGGTGCCGCGTGGACTGCCAATAACGTAAAAACAGGTAAAGTACCTCTCATGGCGCGCAGGTGCTGGTCCAGAGCTCGTCAGCCCAAATGGCTCAAGGGAGCCTTTATATAACAAATCCAGTTGGCCGCACACTGCTCGTCACACCAGCATATTGCCCCAAGGAACTCTGGTCGATGTAGTGGCGACGGCGAGTACGCCTATGCCACAGTGTAAAAAGGAAGTATGTGTCGCATTAGCCATCCCTGGACACGTGTTTCGAGGTAGTTGCCTCTCGTCAGCAGGGAGTAGGTAAGTGTAAAGGGGTGCCGCGTGGACTGCCAATAACGTAAAAACAGGTAAAGTACCTCTCATGGCGCGCAGGTGCTGGTCCAGAGCTCGTCAGCCCAAATGGCTCAAGGGAGCCTTTATATAACAAATCCAGTTGGCCGCACACTGCTCGTCACACCAGCATATTGCCCCAAGGAACTCTGGTCGATGTAGTGGCGACGGCGAGTACGCCTATGCCACAGTGTAAAAAGGAAGTATGTGTCGCATTAGCCATCCCTGGACACGTGTTTCGAGGTAGTTGCCTCTCGTCAGCAGGGAGTAGGTAAGTGTAAAGGGGTGCCGCGTGGACTGCCAATAACGTAAAAACAGGTAAAGTACCTCTCATGGCGCGCAGGTGCTGGTCCAGAGCTCGTCAGCCCAAATGGCTCAAGGGAGCCTTTATATAACAAATCCAGTTGGCCGCACACTGCTCGTCACACCAGCATATTGCCCCAAGGAACTCTGGTCGATGTAGTGGCGACGGCGAGTACGCCTATGCCACAGTGTAAAAAGGAAGTATGTGTCGCATTAGCCATCCCTGGACACGTGTTTCGAGGTAGTTGCCTCTCGTCAGCAGGGAGTAGGTAAGTGTAAAGGGGTGCCGCGTGGACTGCCAATAACGTAAAAACAGGTAAAGTACCTCTCATGGCGCGCAAGTGCTGGTCCAGAGCTCGTCAGCCCAAATGGCTCAAGGGAGCCTTTATATAACAAATCCAGTTGGCCGCACACTGCTCGTCACACCAGCATATTGCCCCAAGGAACTCTGGTCGATGTAGTGGCGACGGCGAGTACGCCTATGCCACAGTGTAAAAAGGAAGTATGTGTCGCATTAGCCATCCCTGGACACGTGTTTCAAGGTAGTTGCCTCTCGTCAGCAGGGAGTAGGTAAGTGTAAAGGGGTGCCGCGTGGACTGCCAATAACGTAAAAACAGGTAAAGTACCTCTCATGGCCCGCAGGTGCTGGTCCAGAGCTCGTCAGCCCAAATGGCTCAAGGGAGCCTTTATATAACAAATCCAGTTGGCCGCACACTGCTCCTCACACCAGCATATTGCCCCAAGGAACTCTGGTCGATGTAGTGGCGACGGCGAGTACGCCTATGCCACAGTGTAAAAAGGAAGTATGTGTCGCATTAGCCATCCCTGGACACGTGTTTCGAGGTAGTTGCCTCTCGTCAGCAGGGAGTAGGTAAGTGTAAAGGGGTGCCGCGTGGACTGCCAATAACGTAAAAACAGGTAAAGTACCTCTCATGGCGCGCAGGTGCTGGTCCAGAGCTCGTCAGCCCAAATGGCTCAAGGGAGCCTTTATATAACAAATCCAGTTGGCCGCACACTGCTCGTCACACCAGCATATTGCCCCAAGGAACTCTGGTCGATGTAGTGGCGACGGCGAGTACGCCTATGCCACAGTGTAAAAAGGAAGTATGTGTCGCATTAGCCATCCCTGGACACGTGTTTCGAGGTAGTTGCCTCTCGTCAGCAGGGAGTAGGTAAGTGTAAAGGGGTGCCGCGTGGACTGCCAATAACGTAAAAACAGGTAAAGTACCTCTCATGGCGCGCAGGTGCTGGTCCAGAGCTCGTCAGCCCAAATGGCTCAAGGGAGCCTTTATATAACAAATCCAGTTGGCCGCACACTGCTCGTCACACCAGCATATTGCCCCAAGGAACTCTGGTCGATGTAGTGGCAACGGCGAGTACGCCTATGCCACAGTGTAAAAAGGAAGTATGTGTCGCATTAGCCATCCCTGGACACGTGTTTCGAGGTAGTTGCCTCTCGTCAGCAGGGAGTAGGTAAGTGTAAAGGGGTGCCGCGTGGACTGCCAATAACGTAAAAACAGGTAAAGTACCTCTCATGGCGCGCAGGTGCTGGTCCAGAGCTCGTCAGCCCAAATGGCTCAAGGGAGCCTTTATATAACAAATCCAGTTGGCCGCACACTGCTCGTCACACCAGCATATTGCCCCAAGGAACTCTGGTCGATGTAGTGGCGACGGCGAGTACGCCTATGCCACAGTGTAAAAAGGAAGTATGTGTCGCATTAGCCATCCCTGGACACGTGTTTCGAGGTAGTTGCCTCTCGTCAGCAGGGAGTAGGTAAGTGTAAAGGGGTGCCGCGTGGACTGCCAATAACGTAAAAACAGGTAAAGTACCTCTCATGGCGCGCAGGTGCTGGCCCAGAGCTCGTCAGCCCAAATGGCTCAAGGGAGCCTTTATATAACAAATCCAGTTGGCCGCACACTGCTCGTCACACCAGCATATTGCCCCAAGGAACTCTGGTCGATGTAGTGGCGACGGCGAGTACGCCTATGCCACAGTGTAAAAAGGAAGTATGTGTCGCATTAGCCATCCCTGGACACGTGTTTCGAGGTAGTTGCCTCTCGTCAGCAGGGAGTAGGTAAGTGTAAAGGGGTGCCGCGTGGACTGCCAATAACGTAAAAACAGGTAAAGTACCTCTCATGGCGCGCAGGTGCTGGTCCAGAGCTCGTCAGCCCAAATGGCTCAAGGGAGCCTTTATATAACAAATCCAGTTGGCCGCACACTGCTCGTCACACCAGCATATTGCCCCAAGGAACTCTGGTCGATGTAGTGGCGACGGCGAGTACGCCTATGCCACAGTGTAAAAAGGAAGTATGTGTCGCATTAGCCATCCCTGGACACGTGTTTCGAGGTAGTTGCCTCTCGTCAGCAGGGAGTAGGTAAGTGTAAAGGGGTGCCGCGTGGACTGCCAATAACGTAAAAACAGGTAAAGTACCTCTCATGGCGCGCAGGTGCTGGTCCAGAGCTCGTCAGCCCAAATGGCTCAAGGGAGCCTTTATATAACAAATCCAGTTGGCCGCACACTGCTCGTCACACCAGCATATTGCCCCAAGGAACTCTGGTCGATGTAGTGGCGACGGCGAGTACGCCTATGCCACAGTGTAAAAAGGAAGTATGTGTCGCATTAGCCATCCCTGGACACGTGTTTCGAGGTAGTTGCCTCTCGTCAGCAGGGAGTAGGTAAGTGTAAAGGGGTGCGCCAGGGAGAGGTACAGAGACCTGAGAGGATTGTGGCAGCTTTCTCAGCAAACCCCAGAAGAATTTCGTTTTATCTCTACTGAAGAAGGATGAAATCCAGAAACACATGTGTCTAGAGATTAACAGCACTAACCTGCACCAACTTTGGTGAGACACTCTGCAAAATTTCAAGTAAGCATTTAAATTGAACTGCATGTACCAGGATGCAAAGGGGCGAACTGTGCTGGGAGGTAGCAGTGTGCTCCCATCCCCCTTCTGTTTAAAAAAGGCTCCCTTGAGCCACTGGGCTGACGAGCTCATGGGAGGCACCTGTGCGCCAGGGAGAGGTACAGAGACCTGAGATGATTGTGGAAGCTTTCTCAGCAAACCCCAGAAGAATTTCGTTTTATCTCTACTGAAGAAGGATGAAATCCAGAAACACATGTGTCTAGAGATTAACAGCACTAACCTGCACCAACTTTGGTGAGACACTCTGCAAAATTTCAAGTAAGCATTTAAATTGAACTGCATGTACCAGGATGCAAAGGGGTGAACTGTGCTGGGAGGTAGCAGTGTGCTCCCATCCCCCTTCTGTTTAAAAAAGGCTCCCTTGAGCCACTGGGCTGACGAGCTCATGGGAGGCACCTGTGCGCCAGGGAGAGGTACAGAGACCTGAGAGGATTGTGGCAGCTTTCTCAGCAAACCCCAGAAGAATTTCGTTTTATCTCTACTGAAGAAGGATGAAATCCAGAAACACATGTGTCTAGAGATTAACAGCACTAACCTGCACCAACTTTGGTGAGACACTCTGCAAAATTTCAAGTAAGCATTTAAATTGAACTGCATGTACCAGGATGCAAAGGGGCGAACTGTGCTGGGAGGTAGCAGTGTGCTCCCATCCCCCTTCTGTTTAAAAAAGGCTCCCTTGAGCCACTGGGCTGACGAGCTCATGGGAGGCACCTGTGCACCAGGGAGAGGTACAGAGACCTGAGAGGTTTGTGGCAGCTTTCTCAGCAAACCCCAGAAGAATTTCGTTTTATCTCTACTGAAGAAGGATGAAATCCAGAAACACATGTGTCTAGAGATTAACAGCACTAACCTGCACCAACTTTGGTGAGACACTCTGCAAAATTTCAAGTAAGCATTTAAATTGAACTGCATGTACCAGGATGCAAAGGGGCGAACTGTGCTGGGAGGTAGCAGTGTGCTCCCATCCCCCTTCTGTTTAAAAAAGGCTCCCTTGAGCCACTGGGCTGACGAGCTCATGGGAGGCACCTGTGCGCCAGGGAGAGGTACAGAGACCTGAGAGGATTGTGGCAGCTTTCTCAGCAAACCCCAGAAGAATTTCGTTTTATCTCTACTGAAGAAGGATGAAATCCAGAAACACATGTGTCTAGAGATTAACAGCACTAACCTGCACCAACTTTGGTGAGACACTCTGCAAAATTTCAAGTAAGCATTTAAATTGAACTGCATGTACCAAGATGCAAAGGGGCGAACTGTGCTGGGAGGTAGCAGTGTGCTCCCATCCCCCTTCTGTTTAAAAAAGGCTCCCTTGAGCCACTGGGCTGACGAGCTCATGGGAGGCACCTGTGCGCCAGGGAGAGGTACAGAGACCTGAGAGGATTGTGGCAGCTTTCTCAGCAAACCCCAGAAGAATTTCGTTTTATCTCTACTGAAGAAGGATGAAATCCAGAAACACATGTGTCTAGAGATTAACAGCACTAACCTGCACCAACTTTGGTGAGACACTCTGCAAAATTTCAAGTAAGCATTTAAATTGAACTGCATGTACCAGGATGCAAAGGGGCGAACTGTGCTGGGAGGTAGCAGTGTGCTCCCATCCCCCTTCTGTTTAAAAAAGGCTCCCTTGAGCCACTGGGCTGACGAGCTCATGGGAGGCACCTGTGCGCCAGGGAGAGGTACAGAGACCTGAGAGGATTGTGGCAGCTTTCTCAGCAAAGCCCAGAAGAATTTCGTTTTATCTCTACTGAAGAAGGATGAAATCCAGAAACACATGTGTCTAGAGATTAACAGCACTAACCTGCACCAACTTTGGTGAGACACTCTGCAAAATTTCAAGTAAGCATTTAAATTGAACTGCATGTACCAGGATGCAAAGGGGCGAACTGTGCTGGGAGGTAGCAGTGTGCTCCCATCCCCCTTCTGTTTAAAAAAGGCTCCCTTGAGCCACTGGGCTGACGAGCTCATGGGAGGCACCTGTGCGCCAGGGAGAGATACAGAGACCTGAGAGGATTGTGGCAGCTTTCTCAGCAAACCCCAGAAGAATTTCGTTTTATCTCTACTGAAGAAGGATGAAATCCAGAAACACATGTGTCTAGAGATTAACAGCACTAACCTGCACCAACTTTGGTGAGACACTCTGCAAAATTTCAAGTAAGCATTTAAATTTAACTGCATGTACCAGGATGCAAAGGGGCGAACTGTGCTGGGAGGTAGCAGTGTGCTCCCATCCCCCTTCTGTTTAAAAAAGGCTCCCTTGAGCCACTGGGCTGACGAGCTCATGGGAGGCACCTGTGCGCCAGGGAGAGGTACAGAGACCTGAGAGGATTGTGGCAGCTTTCTCAGCAAACCCCAGAAGAATTTCGTTTTATCTCTACTGAAGAAGGATGAAATCCAGAAACACATATGTCTAGAGATTAACAGCACTAACCTGCACCAACTTTGGTGAGACACTCTGCAAAATTTCAAGTAAGCATTTAAATTGAACTGCATGTACCAGGATGCAAAGGGGCGAACTGTGCTGGGAGGTAGCAGTGTGCTCCCATCCCCCTTCTATATACCGATGTTGCATCACCATACGGTTGATGGCTAGTAGTTCTGCTTTGATAGCTCTTAGGCTGAGTGTGATTTATAATTTTCAGTACTTCCCATTTGCTTATCTGCAGCCAGCGGGAGTTTGCCTTGGTTTGTAAAGTGAAGAAAGGTATGGACACTTCTGTGTTCACCTGAGTTCTTCTGGAAAGTCTGTGTACTGAGCCCAGCCAAAATAATCAGCACTTCTTCTTCTTCAAGCCTGATGCAGCAGAGTTGTTTTCTTCTGAAGCGGATGTTGGAACAACTCAGACAGATCTTTACCAGGGATGACCAGGGTTGGTGTGTTCATGGTTAAGAGGGTGCAGAGACCCCGCCACCCGGGGACGAGTTATGCATAAGTGACTCCGCATTGCCAGTAGAAATCCATCAGCATGAAGATCCTTCATTGCTGATCTGGGATGTGGAGTATGGCTTCTCAGTTTTAAATTGTACCAAGAAGTATTGTTCCTTTGCCTCTGAAACACACAGAGCACAGGGTATGTTTCTGTACAATTAGAGGTTGCCCCTTCATTTCCAACCATGTGTACCTTTTATCTCAGGGCTTCATATTTCCTGGCTGGGGTGTCTGTACTGGAGATTGACCCCTTCCCACGGGACTCATTTCCCCTTGCGTCATGAATGTGAATCGCCCTGCTCTAGAATTCTATGTCAGGGGTCCATTTGTCATTAAGGAATGCTGCCCCTAATATGTTAAGTGCAAAAACAACAATTGATGGACAGAATGCAGAACAATGTCATACATTCACCCCAGTACAGAGATCTGGGCCTAAATCCATCGTTTTTTTGCTCACCATGCCATTCCAGTTTGAACCCAGCCATATGCAAATCAGTCTTGACACTGTGCCCCATGGGAACAGTCCAGCCCGAACTGCCAAGCCAGGTCCTCCCTGGACTGGAAACAAGCATCCTAGGACCGGTTTCGGGCTTTCAGCCCTCGTCAGCCAGGATAGCTTGATTCCAGTGGTATGGAGAGCACGGGACTCACGTCTGAGCATACCCTTCCCACTCGGGGTGACAAATGCAAAAACAACAATTGATGGACAGAATGCAGAACAATGTCATACATTCACCCCAGTACAGAGATCTGGGCCTAAATCCATCGTTTTTTTGCTCACCATGCCATTCCAGTTTGAACCCAGCCATATGCAAATCAGTCTTGACACTGTGCCCCATGGGAACAGTCCAGCCTGAACTGCCAAGCCAGGTCCTCCCTGGACTGGAAACAAGCATCCTAGGACCGGTTTCGGGCTTTCAGCCCTCGTCAGCCAGGATAGCTTGATTCCAGTGGTATGGAGAGCACGGGACTCACGTCTGAGCATACCCTTCCCACTCGGGGTGACAAATGCAAAAACAACAATTGATGGACAGAATGCAGAACAATGTCATACATTCACCCCAGTACAGAGATCTGGGCCTAAATCCATCGTTTTTTTGCTCACCATGCCATTCCAGTTTGAACCCAGCCATATGCAAATCAGTCTTGACACTGTGCCCCATGGGAACAGTCCAGCCCGAACTGCCAAGCCAGGTCCTCCCTGGACTGGAAACAAGCATCCTAGGACCGGTTTCGGGCTTTCAGCCCTCGTCAGCCAGGATAGCTTGATTCCAGTGGTATGGAGAGCACGGGACTCACGTCTGAGCATACCCTTCCCACTCGGGGTGACAAATGCAAAAACAACAATTGATGGACAGAATGCAGAACAATGTCATACATTCACCCCAGTACAGAGATCTGGGCCTAAATCCATCGTTTTTTTGCTCACCATGCCATTCCAGTTTGAACCCAGCCATATGCAAATCAGTCTTGACACTGTGCCCCATGGGAACAGTCCAGCCCGAACTGCCAAGCCAGGTCCTCCCTGGACTGGAAACAAGCATCCTAGGACCGGTTTCGGGCTTTCAGCCCTCGTCAGCCAGGATAGCTTGATTCCAGTGGTATGGAGAGCACGGGACTCACGTCTGAGCATACCCTTCCCACTCGGGGTGACAAATGCAAAAACAACAATTGATGGACAGAATGCAGAACAATGTCATACATTCACCCCAGTACAGAGATCTGGGCCTAAATCCATCGTTTTTTTGCTCACCATGCCATTCCAGTTTGAACCCAGCCATATGCAAATCAGTCTTGACACTGTGCCCCATGGGAACAGTCCAGCCCGAACTGCCAAGCCAGGTCCTCCCTGGACTGGAAACAAGCATCCTAGGACCGGTTTCGGGCTTTCAGCCCTCGTCAGCCAGGATAGCTTGATTCCAGTGGTATGGAGAGCACGGGACTCACGTCTGAGCATACCCTTCCCACTCGGGGTGACAAATGCAAAAACAACAATTGATGGACAGAATGCAGAACAATGTCATACATTCACCCCAGTACAGAGATCTGGGCCTAAATCCATCGTTTTTTTGCTCACCATGCCATTCCAGTTTGAACCCAGCCATATGCAAATCAGTCTTGACACTGTGCCCCATGGGAACAGTCCAGCCCGAACTGCCAAGCCAGGTCCTCCCTGGACTGGAAACAAGCATCCTAGGACCGGTTTCGGGCTTTCAGCCCTCGTCAGCCAGGATAGCTTGATTCCAGTGGTATGGAGAGCACGGGACTCACGTCTGAGCATACCCTTCCCACTCGGGGTGACAAATGCAAAAACAACAATTGATGGACAGAATGCAGAACAATGTCATACATTCACCCCAGTACAGAGATCTGGGCCTAAATCCATCGTTTTTTTGCTCACCATGCCATTCCAGTTTGAACCCAGCCATATGCAAATCAGTCTTGACACTGTGCCCCATGGGAACAGTCCAGCCCGAACTGCCAAGCCAGGTCCTCCCTGGACTGGAAACAAGCATCCTAGGACCGGTTTCGGGCTTTCAGCCCTCGTCAGCCAGGATAGCTTGATTCCAGTGGTATGGAGAGCACGGGACTCACGTCTGAGCATACCCTTCCCACTCGGGGTGACAAATGCAAAAACAACAATTGATGGACAGAATGCAGAACAATGTCATACATTCACCCCAGTACAGAGATCTGGGCCTAAATCCATCGTTTTTTTGCTCACCATGCCATTCCAGTTTGAACCCAGCCATATGCAAATCAGTCTTGACACTGTGCCCCATGGGAACAGTCCAGCCCGAACTGCCAAGCCAGGTCCTCCCTGGACTGGAAACAAGCATCCTAGGACCGGTTTCGGGCTTTCAGCCCTCGTCAGCCAGGATAGCTTGATTCCAGTGGTATGGAGAGCACGGGACTCACGTCTGAGCATACCCTTCCCACTCGGGGTGACAAATGCAAAAACAACAATTGATGGACAGAATGCAGAACAATGTCATACATTCACCCCAGTACAGAGATCTGGGCCTAAATCCATCGTTTTTTTGCTCACCATGCCATTCCAGTTTGAACCCAGCCATATGCAAATCAGTCTTGACACTGTGCCCCATGGGAACAGTCCAGCCCGAACTGCCAAGCCAGGTCCTCCCTGGACTGGAAACAAGCATCCTAGGACCGGTTTCGGGCTTTCAGCCCTCGTCAGCCAGGATAGCTTGATTCCAGTGGTATGGAGAGCACGGGACTCACGTCTGAGCATACCCTTCCCACTCGGGGTGACAAATGCAAAAACAACAATTGATGGACAGAATGCAGAACAATGTCATACATTCACCCCAGTACAGAGATCTGGGCCTAAATCCATCGTTTTTTTGCTCACCATGCCATTCCAGTTTGAACCCAGCCATATGCAAATCAGTCTTGACACTGTGCCCCATGGGAACAGTCCAGCCCGAACTGCCAAGCCAGGTCCTCCCTGGACTGGAAACAAGCATCCTAGGACCGGTTTCGGGCTTTCAGCCCTCGTCAGCCAGGATAGCTTGATTCCAGTGGTATGGAGAGCACGGGACTCACGTCTGAGCATACCCTTCCCACTCGGGGTGACAAATGCAAAAACAACAATTGATGGACAGAATGCAGCACAATGTCATACATTCACCCCAGTACAGAGATCTGGGCCTAAATCCATCGTTTTTTTGCTCACCATGCCATTCCAGTTTGAACCCAGCCATATGCAAATCAGTCTTGACACTGTGCCCCATGGGAACAGTCCAGCCCGAACTGCCAAGCCAGGTCCTCCCTGGACTGGAAACAAGCATCCTAGGACCGGTTTCGGGCTTTCAGCCCTCGTCAGCCAGGATAGCTTGATTCCAGTGGTATGGAGAGCACGGGACTCACGTCTGAGCATACCCTTCCCACTCGGGGTGACAAATGCAAAAACAACAATTGATGGACAGAATGCAGAACAATGTCATACATTCACCCCAGTACAGAGATCTGGGCCTAAATCCATCGTTTTTTTGCTCACCATGCCATTCCAGTTTGAACCCAGCCATATGCAAATCAGTCTTGACACTGTGCCCCATGGGAACAGTCCAGCCCGAACTGCCAAGCCAGGTCCTCCCTGGACTGGAAACAAGCATCCTAGGACCGGTTTCGGGCTTTCAGCCCTCGTCAGCCAGGATAGCTTGATTCCAGTGGTATGGAGAGCACGGGACTCACGTCTGAGCATACCCTTCCCACTCGGGGTGACAAATGCAAAAACAACAATTGATGGACAGAATGCAGAACAATGTCATACATTCACCCCAGTACAGAGATCTGGGCCTAAATCCATCGTTTTTTTGCTCACCATGCCATTCCAGTTTGAACCCAGCCATATGCAAATCAGTCTTGACACTGTGCCCCATGGGAACAGTCCAGCCCGAACTGCCAAGCCAGGTCCTCCCTGGACTGGAAACAAGCATCCTAGGACCGGTTTCGGGCTTTCAGCCCTCGTCAGCCAGGATAGCTTGATTCCAGTGGTATGGAGAGCACGGGACTCACGTCTGAGCATACCCTTCCCACTCGGGGTGACAAATGCAAAAACAACAATTGATGGACAGAATGCAGAACAATGTCATACATTCACCCCAGTACAGAGATCTGGGCCTAAATCCATCGTTTTTTTGCTCACCATGCCATTCCAGTTTGAACCCAGCCATATGCAAATCAGTCTTGACACTGTGCCCCATGGGAACAGTCCAGCCCGAACTGCCAAGCCAGGTCCTCCCTGGACTGGAAACAAGCATCCTAGGACCGGTTTCGGGCTTTCAGCCCTCGTCAGCCAGGATAGCTTGATTCCAGTGGTATGGAGAGCACGGGACTCACGTCTGAGCATACCCTTCCCACTCGGGGTGACAAATGCAAAAACAACAATTGATGGACAGAATGCAGAACAATGTCATACATTCACCCCAGTACAGAGATCTGGGCCTAAATCCATCGTTTTTTTGCTCACCATGCCATTCCAGTTTGAACCCAGCCATATGCAAATCAGTCTTGACACTGTGCCCCATGGGAACAGTCCAGCCCGAACTGCCAAGCCAGGTCCTCCCTGGACTGGAAACAAGCATCCTAGGACCGGTTTCGGGCTTTCAGCCCTCGTCAGCCAGGATAGCTTGATTCCAGTGGTATGGAGAGCACGGGACTCACGTCTGAGCATACCCTTCCCACTCGGGGTGACAAATGCAAAAACAACAATTGATGGACAGAATGCAGAACAATGTCATACATTCACCCCAGTACAGAGATCTGGGCCTAAATCCATCGTTTTTTTGCTCACCATGCCATTCCAGTTTGAACCCAGCCATATGCAAATCAGTCTTGACACTGTGCCCCATGGGAACAGTCCAGCCCGAACTGCCAAGCCAGGTCCTCCCTGGACTGGAAACAAGCATCCTAGGACCGGTTTCGGGCTTTCAGCCCTCGTCAGCCAGGATAGCTTGATTCCAGTGGTATGGAGAGCACGGGACTCACGTCTGAGCATACCCTTCCCACTCGGGGTGACAAATGCAAAAACAACAATTGATGGACAGAATGCAGAACAATGTCATACATTCACCCCAGTACAGAGATCTGGGCCTAAATCCATCGTTTTTTTGCTCACCATGCCATTCCAGTTTGAACCCAGCCATATGCAAATCAGTCTTGACACTGTGCCCCATGGGAACAGTCCAGCCCGAACTGCCAAGCCAGGTCCTCCCTGGACTGGAAACAAGCATCCTAGGACCGGTTTCGGGCTTTCAGCCCTCGTCAGCCAGGATAGCTTGATTCCAGTGGTATGGAGAGCACGGGACTCACGTCTGAGCATACCCTTCCCACTCGGGGTGACAAATGCAAAAACAACAATTGATGGACAGAATGCAGAACAATGTCATACATTCACCCCAGTACAGAGATCTGGGCCTAAATCCATCGTTTTTTTGCTCACCATGCCATTCCAGTTTGAACCCAGCCATATGCAAATCAGTCTTGACACTGTGCCCCATGGGAACAGTCCAGCCCGAACTGCCAAGCCAGGTCCTCCCTGGACTGGAAACAAGCATCCTAGGACCGGTTTCGGGCTTTCAGCCCTCGTCAGCCAGGATAGCTTGATTCCAGTGGTATGGAGAGCACGGGACTCACGTCTGAGCATACCCTTCCCACTCGGGGTGACAAATGCAAAAACAACAATTGATGGACAGAATGCAGAACAATGTCATACATTCACCCCAGTACAGAGATCTGGGCCTAAATCCATCGTTTTTTTGCTCACCATGCCATTCCAGTTTGAACCCAGCCTAAGTGGGATGGGTATTCCCAGACGTGGGACCCGTGCTCACTACGCCACTGGAGTCAAGCTATCCTGGCTGATGACGGCTGATAGCCAGAAACCGGTCCTAGGATGCTTGATTCTGGTCCAGGGAAGACATGGCTTGGCAGTTCGGGCTGGACTGTTCCCATGAGGCACAGGGTCAAGACTGATTTGCATATGGCCATGTCTAAACTGGGGTGGCGTAGTGGGCAAAAGAACGATGGATTTAACCCAGATCTCTTGACTGGGGGAGAATGTCTGCATTGTCAGCATTCCGTCCATCACTTGTTTGTTGTAACGCTTTTCGCCCTAAGTGGGATGGGTATTCCCAGACGTGGGACCCGTGCTCACTACGCCACTGGAGTCAAGCTATCCTGGCTGATGACGGCTGATAGCCAGAAACCGGTCCTAGGATGCTTGATTCTGGTCCAGGGAAGACATGGCTTGGCAGTTCGGGCTGGACTGTTCCCATGAGGCACAGGGTCAAGACTGATTTGCATATGGCCATGTCTAAACTGGGGTGGCGTAGTGGGCAAAAGAACGATGGATTTAACCCAGATCTCTTGACTGGGGGAGAATGTCTGCATTGTCAGCATTCCGTCCATCACTTGTTTGTTGTAACGCTTTTCGCCCTAAGTGGGATGGGTATTCCCAGACGTGGGACCCGTGCTCACTACGCCACTGGAGTCAAGCTATCCTGGCTGATGACGGCTGATAGCCAGAAACCGGTCCTAGGATGCTTGATTCTGGTCCAGGGAAGACATGGCTTGGCAGTTCGGGCTGGACTGTTCCCATGAGGCACAGGGTCAAGACTGATTTGCATATGGCCATGTCTAAACTGGGGTGGCGTAGTGGGCAAAAGAACGATGGATTTAACCCAGATCTCTTGACTGGGGGAGAATGTCTGCATTGTCAGCATTCCGTCCATCACTTGTTTGTTGTAACGCTTTTCGCCCTAAGTGGGATGGGTATTCCCAGACGTGGGACCCGTGCTCACTACGCCACTGGAGTCAAGCTATCCTGGCTGATGACGGCTGATAGCCAGAAACCGGTCCTAGGATGCTTGATTCTGGTCCAGGGAAGACATGGCTTGGCAGTTCGGGCTGGACTGTTCCCATGAGGCACAGGGTCAAGACTGATTTGCATATGGCCATGTCTAAACTGGGGTGGCGTAGTGGGCAAAAGAACGATGGATTTAACCCAGATCTCTTGACTGGGGGAGAATGTCTGCATTGTCAGCATTCCGTCCATCACTTGTTTGTTGTAACGCTTTTCGCCCTAAGTGGGATGGGTATTCCCAGACGTGGGACCCGTGCTCACTACGCCACTGGAGTCAAGCTATCCTGGCTGATGACGGCTGATAGCCAGAAACCGGTCCTAGGATGCTTGATTCTGGTCCAGGGAAGACATGGCTTGGCAGTTCGGGCTGGACTGTTCCCATGAGGCACAGGGTCAAGACTGATTTGCATATGGCCATGTCTAAACTGGGGTGGCGTAGTGGGCAAAAGAACGATGGATTTAACCCAGATCTCTTGACTGGGGGAGAATGTCTGCATTGTCAGCATTCCGTCCATCACTTGTTTGTTGTAACGCTTTTCGCCCTAAGTGGGATGGGTATTCCCAGACGTGGGACCCGTGCTCACTACGCCACTGGAGTCAAGCTATCCTGGCTGATGACGGCTGATAGCCAGAAACCGGTCCTAGGATGCTTGATTCTGGTCCAGGGAAGACATGGCTTGGCAGTTCGGGCTGGACTGTTCCCATGAGGCACAGGGTCAAGACTGATTTGCATATGGCCATGTCTAAACTGGGGTGGCGTAGTGGGCAAAAGAACGATGGATTTAACCCAGATCTCTTGACTGGGGGAGAATGTCTGCATTGTCAGCATTCCGTCCATCACTTGTTTGTTGTAACGCTTTTCGCCCTAAGTGGGATGGGTATTCCCAGACGTGGGACCCGTGCTCACTACGCCACTGGAGTCAAGCTATCCTGGCTGATGACGGCTGATAGCCAGAAACCGGTCCTAGGATGCTTGATTCTGGTCCAGGGAAGACATGGCTTGGCAGTTCGGGCTGGACTGTTCCCATGAGGCACAGGGTCAAGACTGATTTGCATATGGCCATGTCTAAACTGGGGTGGCGTAGTGGGCAAAAGAACGATGGATTTAACCCAGATCTCTTGACTGGGGGAGAATGTCTGCATTGTCAGCATTCCGTCCATCACTTGTTTGTTGTAACGCTTTTCGCCCTAAGTGGGATGGGTATTCCCAGACGTGGGACCCGTGCTCACTACGCCACTGGAGTCAAGCTATCCTGGCTGATGACGGCTGATAGCCAGAAACCGGTCCTAGGATGCTTGATTCTGGTCCAGGGAAGACATGGCTTGGCAGTTCGGGCTGGACTGTTCCCATGAGGCACAGGGTCAAGACTGATTTGCATATGGCCATGTCTAAACTGGGGTGGCGTAGTGGGCAAAAGAACGATGGATTTAACCCAGATCTCTTGACTGGGGGAGAATGTCTGCATTGTCAGCATTCCGTCCATCACTTGTTTGTTGTAACGCTTTTCGCCCTAAGTGGGATGGGTATTCCCAGACGTGGGACCCGTGCTCACTACGCCACTGGAGTCAAGCTATCCTGGCTGATGACGGCTGATAGCCAGAAACCGGTCCTAGGATGCTTGATTCTGGTCCAGGGAAGACATGGCTTGGCAGTTCGGGCTGGACTGTTCCCATGAGGCACAGGGTCAAGACTGATTTGCATATGGCCATGTCTAAACTGGGGTGGCGTAGTGGGCAAAAGAACGATGGATTTAACCCAGATCTCTTGACTGGGGGAGAATGTCTGCATTGTCAGCATTCCGTCCATCACTTGTTTGTTGTAACGCTTTTCGCCCTAAGTGGGATGGGTATTCCCAGACGTGGGACCCGTGCTCACTACGCCACTGGAGTCAAGCTATCCTGGCTGATGACGGCTGATAGCCAGAAACCGGTCCTAGGATGCTTGATTCTGGTCCAGGGAAGACATGGCTTGGCAGTTCGGGCTGGACTGTTCCCATGAGGCACAGGGTCAAGACTGATTTGCATATGGCCATGTCTAAACTGGGGTGGCGTAGTGGGCAAAAGAACGATGGATTTAACCCAGATCTCTTGACTGGGGGAGAATGTCTGCATTGTCAGCATTCCGTCCATCACTTGTTTGTTGTAACGCTTTTCGCCCTAAGTGGGATGGGTATTCCCAGACGTGGGACCCGTGCTCACTACGCCACTGGAGTCAAGCTATCCTGGCTGATGACGGCTGATAGCCAGAAACCGGTCCTAGGATGCTTGATTCTGGTCCAGGGAAGACATGGCTTGGCAGTTCGGGCTGGACTGTTCCCATGAGGCACAGGGTCAAGACTGATTTGCATATGGCCATGTCTAAACTGGGGTGGCGTAGTGGGCAAAAGAACGATGGATTTAACCCAGATCTCTTGACTGGGGGAGAATGTCTGCATTGTCAGCATTCCGTCCATCACTTGTTTGTTGTAACGCTTTTCGCCCTAAGTGGGATGGGTATTCCCAGACGTGGGACCCGTGCTCACTACGCCACTGGAGTCAAGCTATCCTGGCTGATGACGGCTGATAGCCAGAAACCGGTCCTAGGATGCTTGATTCTGGTCCAGGGAAGACATGGCTTGGCAGTTCGGGCTGGACTGTTCCCATGAGGCACAGGGTCAAGACTGATTTGCATATGGCCATGTCTAAACTGGGGTGGCGTAGTGGGCAAAAGAACGATGGATTTAACCCAGATCTCTTGACTGGGGGAGAATGTCTGCATTGTCAGCATTCCGTCCATCACTTGTTTGTTGTAACGCTTTTCGCCCTAAGTGGGATGGGTATTCCCAGACGTGGGACCCGTGCTCACTACGCCACTGGAGTCAAGCTATCCTGGCTGATGACGGCTGATAGCCAGAAACCGGTCCTAGGATGCTTGATTCTGGTCCAGGGAAGACATGGCTTGGCAGTTCGGGCTGGACTGTTCCCATGAGGCACAGGGTCAAGACTGATTTGCATATGGCCATGTCTAAACTGGGGTGGCGTAGTGGGCAAAAGAACGATGGATTTAACCCAGATCTCTTGACTGGGGGAGAATGTCTGCATTGTCAGCATTCCGTCCATCACTTGTTTGTTGTAACGCTTTTCGCCCTAAGTGGGATGGGTATTCCCAGACGTGGGACCCGTGCTCACTACGCCACTGGAGTCAAGCTATCCTGGCTGATGACGGCTGATAGCCAGAAACCGGTCCTAGGATGCTTGATTCTGGTCCAGGGAAGACATGGCTTGGCAGTTCGGGCTGGACTGTTCCCATGAGGCACAGGGTCAAGACTGATTTGCATATGGCCATGTCTAAACTGGGGTGGCGTAGTGGGCAAAAGAACGATGGATTTAACCCAGATCTCTTGACTGGGGGAGAATGTCTGCATTGTCAGCATTCCGTCCATCACTTGTTTGTTGTAACGCTTTTCGCCCTAAGTGGGATGGGTATTCCCAGACGTGGGACCCGTGCTCACTACGCCACTGGAGTCAAGCTATCCTGGCTGATGACGGCTGATAGCCAGAAACCGGTCCTAGGATGCTTGATTCTGGTCCAGGGAAGACATGGCTTGGCAGTTCGGGCTGGACTGTTCCCATGAGGCACAGGGTCAAGACTGATTTGCATATGGCCATGTCTAAACTGGGGTGGCGTAGTGGGCAAAAGAACGATGGATTTAACCCAGATCTCTTGACTGGGGGAGAATGTCTGCATTGTCAGCATTCCGTCCATCACTTGTTTGTTGTAACGCTTTTCGCCCTAAGTGGGATGGGTATTCCCAGACGTGGGACCCGTGCTCACTACGCCACTGGAGTCAAGCTATCCTGGCTGATGACGGCTGATAGCCAGAAACCGGTCCTAGGATGCTTGATTCTGGTCCAGGGAAGACATGGCTTGGCAGTTCGGGCTGGACTGTTCCCATGAGGCACAGGGTCAAGACTGATTTGCATATGGCCATGTCTAAACTGGGGTGGCGTAGTGGGCAAAAGAACGATGGATTTAACCCAGATCTCTTGACTGGGGGAGAATGTCTGCATTGTCAGCATTCCGTCCATCACTTGTTTGTTGTAACGCTTTTCGCCCTAAGTGGGATGGGTATTCCCAGACGTGGGACCCGTGCTCACTACGCCACTGGAGTCAAGCTATCCTGGCTGATGACGGCTGATAGCCAGAAACCGGTCCTAGGATGCTTGATTCTGGTCCAGGGAAGACATGGCTTGGCAGTTCGGGCTGGACTGTTCCCATGAGGCACAGGGTCAAGACTGATTTGCATATGGCCATGTCTAAACTGGGGTGGCGTAGTGGGCAAAAGAACGATGGATTTAACCCAGATCTCTTGACTGGGGGAGAATGTCTGCATTGTCAGCATTCCGTCCATCACTTGTTTGTTGTAACGCTTTTCGCCCTAAGTGGGATGGGTATTCCCAGACGTGGGACCCGTGCTCACTACGCCACTGGAGTCAAGCTATCCTGGCTGATGACGGCTGATAGCCAGAAACCGGTCCTAGGATGCTTGATTCTGGTCCAGGGAAGACATGGCTTGGCAGTTCGGGCTGGACTGTTCCCATGAGGCACAGGGTCAAGACTGATTTGCATATGGCCATGTCTAAACTGGGGTGGCGTAGTGGGCAAAAGAACGATGGATTTAACCCAGATCTCTTGACTGGGGGAGAATGTCTGCATTGTCAGCATTCCGTCCATCACTTGTTTGTTGTAACGCTTTTCGCCCTAAGTGGGATGGGTATTCCCAGACGTGGGACCCGTGCTCACTACGCCACTGGAGTCAAGCTATCCTGGCTGATGACGGCTGATAGCCAGAAACCGGTCCTAGGATGCTTGATTCTGGTCCAGGGAAGACATGGCTTGGCAGTTCGGGCTGGACTGTTCCCATGAGGCACAGGGTCAAGACTGATTTGCATATGGCCATGTCTAAACTGGGGTGGCGTAGTGGGCAAAAGAACGATGGATTTAACCCAGATCTCTTGACTGGGGGAGAATGTCTGCATTGTCAGCATTCCGTCCATCACTTGTTTGTTGTAACGCTTTTCGCCCTAAGTGGGATGGGTATTCCCAGACGTGGGACCCGTGCTCACTACGCCACTGGAGTCAAGCTATCCTGGCTGATGACGGCTGATAGCCAGAAACCGGTCCTAGGATGCTTGATTCTGGTCCAGGGAAGACATGGCTTGGCAGTTCGGGCTGGACTGTTCCCATGAGGCACAGGGTCAAGACTGATTTGCATATGGCCATGTCTAAACTGGGGTGGCGTAGTGGGCAAAAGAACGATGGATTTAACCCAGATCTCTTGACTGGGGGAGAATGTCTGCATTGTCAGCATTCCGTCCATCACTTGTTTGTTGTAACGCTTTTCGCCCTAAGTGGGATGGGTATTCCCAGACGTGGGACCCGTGCTCACTACGCCACTGGAGTCAAGCTATCCTGGCTGATGACGGCTGATAGCCAGAAACCGGTCCTAGGATGCTTGATTCTGGTCCAGGGAAGACATGGCTTGGCAGTTCGGGCTGGACTGTTCCCATGAGGCACAGGGTCAAGACTGATTTGCATATGGCCATGTCTAAACTGGGGTGGCGTAGTGGGCAAAAGAACGATGGATTTAACCCAGATCTCTTGACTGGGGGAGAATGTCTGCATTGTCAGCATTCCGTCCATCACTTGTTTGTTGTAACGCTTTTCGCCCTAAGTGGGATGGGTATTCCCAGACGTGGGACCCGTGCTCACTACGCCACTGGAGTCAAGCTATCCTGGCTGATGACGGCTGATAGCCAGAAACCGGTCCTAGGATGCTTGATTCTGGTCCAGGGAAGACATGGCTTGGCAGTTCGGGCTGGACTGTTCCCATGAGGCACAGGGTCAAGACTGATTTGCATATGGCCATGTCTAAACTGGGGTGGCGTAGTGGGCAAAAGAACGATGGATTTAACCCAGATCTCTTGACTGGGGGAGAATGTCTGCATTGTCAGCATTCCGTCCATCACTTGTTTGTTGTAACGCTTTTCGCCCTAAGTGGGATGGGTATTCCCAGACGTGGGACCCGTGCTCACTACGCCACTGGAGTCAAGCTATCCTGGCTGATGACGGCTGATAGCCAGAAACCGGTCCTAGGATGCTTGATTCTGGTCCAGGGAAGACATGGCTTGGCAGTTCGGGCTGGACTGTTCCCATGAGGCACAGGGTCAAGACTGATTTGCATATGGCCATGTCTAAACTGGGGTGGCGTAGTGGGCAAAAGAACGATGGATTTAACCCAGATCTCTTGACTGGGGGAGAATGTCTGCATTGTCAGCATTCCGTCCATCACTTGTTTGTTGTAACGCTTTTCGCCCTAAGTGGGATGGGTATTCCCAGACGTGGGACCCGTGCTCACTACGCCACTGGAGTCAAGCTATCCTGGCTGATGACGGCTGATAGCCAGAAACCGGTCCTAGGATGCTTGATTCTGGTCCAGGGAAGACATGGCTTGGCAGTTCGGGCTGGACTGTTCCCATGAGGCACAGGGTCAAGACTGATTTGCATATGGCCATGTCTAAACTGGGGTGGCGTAGTGGGCAAAAGAACGATGGATTTAACCCAGATCTCTTGACTGGGGGAGAATGTCTGCATTGTCAGCATTCCGTCCATCACTTGTTTGTTGTAACCCTAATATGTTAAGGGCTGAGCTAGGACCATAGATGGAGGCAGGAGTGGATTTATTTGTACACTGGTGTGGTGGTTTTCCTATCTCCAAGAACCTCTTTTCTACAAAGTCTTTGGGTCAAACAGTGTTCTCCCCTATGTTGCCCCTTCTGCACATCCTGTCTAGCTCAGCTTGAATATTGCTAGGTTCAGTGAAGAGGTACAGTGCTGTGGGGTTGGTCTCATACTGGGTGAAATTTACTGCTGCTTCACGGGGTTCTACTCACTTAGATTGTATCTTGGCCCTCATCCAACATAGGTACAAGCAGATGAGAGATGTTTCTTTTTCCAGAGCATTTCTTGCAATAAGTAAAACCTGTTTGTCGTTTGAATGCGCATGGAAGTCATATGCTGATATGATGTGTTGTGTAGGAGTATTCTGTGAAGTGCATGTGGGATGCTAGCATTCGGTTCAGTGTTCATACATGTGAGATGGGAGAGCTCCCTACTCAAGCGCTGTAAGAATATCGAGATAGGTTCCATATGACAAGGCTTACTATTAGCTTCGGATGTGCACGAGTATACCCACGCTAAACAGAAAGTGTACAGATATACAAAAATACATATCTTGTGAAATATCTGTAGGTCATGGAATGGTCTTCATGGAAGATGTCTGTTGTCTGGGTGGCTGGAGGTGTCTTTGCCTGGGTAGTAAAACAAAGGGTCTGTTCATAATAAGTGTCCATAAGGTCAGTCTGTAGTCTTTATTCTTGAGCAATTGGGCCTCTTTGATGTCTTTTAGGTGCTTTGGCTGAAGAGGTGGTGGCCTACTGTAAGATGGTGCACATGCGGCTCAATCTCAGACCTGTTGGATAAGACTGTGGTTTGTGAGTTAGCTTGGAAAAAAACAGATATTGGTATGCAGTTTCTGGGAAATTCTTGTGCTTGTTTTAGAGGTCTGCTCTGTAGCTCAATTTGCACAAAACCTTTTTAGTGGGGTGCTGCAGGGTGATACTATATGGAGCAGTGTTTCAAAGAATGGGGAGATCTTATTCACAGATCAACTTAGGGCTTTCATTCTGGGGTCATTTTGGTCCTCCCCTCTCAGGGCAGAGGAAAGATTTTATGGAACAATTTGTTTGGGCACAGGGATCATTGGGGTTATTTAACTACTTATTTTTGTGGGAGCATTAGTCTCGCCCCTACATCTGATGTATGTGTAGGAAGGTGTTCTATTTATTGATACATGTAGTACCTTTTTACCTACAAGTTTGTGTGGGTGCTACTTATCGATATAGGCTGTACCTTTTGACCTACTCATTTGTGTGTGTGTGGGACAGGAGGGGCAGTGTAGTGGTTTTTAAGGGCTTTGTGGATAAATAGCAATGTTTTGTCCCTCTGGTCCCTGCACATATAATAAGGTTCTCTCTGATAGAGTTGGGTGATGTAGGTCACAACCTTTGTCTAGAAAATTCAGGGTTTTGGGCTTGCTGTGGGCTTGTTTTGTGTGGTTTCTGTTGGGTATTCACCTAAGGGTTTTTGGGTGATACTGCTCCTAATGTGGTAAACTGGAGGTAGGGGGGAGATTTAGTGGTCCCTCCGTGGCTCTTGGGGAAATGATTGGGATTGCGTCTATTTGCTCTGCTTTGAATGGGAGTTGATTACTTGGTTTTGCACTTGTCGTGCTCCGCTCGATGCAGGTGATGCTACTGGCTTCAATGGATTTTCTCTGCGGCGACGAGGATGTCTGCTGCTCCCTCTGAACATGTATGCCTTTAAGTCCTCATTATGTAAGGGGACCCTTGACCATCCTGTTCCTACACATGTCTGTCTCTTATATGTGATCGGGGTAAGAGAGATTCTTTCTATGAGTTGTCAGGGTCCCTTTATTTCCACTACCAATAAACCTAGTCGGTGGGGGGGAGCTAGCCATAATGGCTACTCGTACAAGTACTTTGCTTGTCGATTATTGCGGTTGGTTAATCATTGGACATCCTTTACGCCAACTAGTTCTTTATGTTGTCTGGTTCAATTGTTCCCAAATTTACCAGAAGTTATACCTTTTACCTTGCCTCCCACTTCTATCCAGCTTGTTTTCCCTGTGAACAGATGCTAGCCATTCCCATTGTGCAGGAGGGATAGGACTTATCCATTTAATGCAGATTTCCCTTCTGGCAAGCAGTATTAATAGAAAAAGTAGGTTTCCCTGTTTCTTATTCAGCTTGGGAAAGCCTTTGTCATTATGACCCACCCCAAAAAGTAGGAGGTCTATTGGTTGATCCAGTAGATTCGCTAAGACCTTACCCTCTTCATCCCATATTTTTTCGAGCTGGGGGCACTGCCGGAACATGTGCATGTCGTCCGCCCTCTCTTCTCCAAATTTTGGACAACTTTTCACCATCTGCCTGCTAAATTTGGATAACCTCTTCGGTGACCAGTAGGCTCTATGTGTGGTAAACCAATGATTTGTCTTTCAGGCGGCAGATTTTACAATGTACCAACATTTAGTCATAGATACTTGTCATCTGTTTTGGATATCCAGCGACGGAAGTTCTTTGCCCCAGATCGCAATTGGGACTGTGAAATGTTCATCGCCAGCTTATATAAGAGCCCAGTACCAACGTCAGACTTCTTTTTTTGGAGTCCTGCCTTCCTGTTGTTTCTTCTCCAATTCTCTATTCCCTTTTACACATTCTCTCAGGCTCTTCACCCAGCTTGATAGTTGTTAATATTTAAACTTCGATATTGCACCGTTTGTTTTGATTACCAGTTGGTCCCAATCGATGATGTTGTTACCCTCTATCAGTTGACCCCATTTAGTTATTACTGCTTCCATCAGTGGGATTGCTAGCCTATCCTTGAGACATTCTGGGGTCCTTGGTGAATCCCATGTAGGAGCGAATTCACTGTAATATGGAATTTTTGCAATCTCCTCACTTGGTGCCACAATTTTGCTGCTGATAATAGAATCTTCAGTTTAACCTTTTTTAAGTTCTTTGGATGGCGAAATTTATACAAATAACTGTTTCCTTCTGCTTTGACCATTGCTTGTAGGTAGGCGGGATATATCTCATATTCATTTAGTAATACCCTCATATGTTTGAATTGGAAACCTCTATAGTATTCTAGTATATCAGGCTCAGGCTTCACTCCTGCTCCGCCACTTTTGGTCCCCGGTGAGTTTTGACTTCTCTTTTTGTGCATTCCTACCCTATGCTGCAATTAAGGAGTACTCAATCATTATAACACATGGTGGGTTGCAAACTCCATGGGTTCTATCGCTTGGAGAACGCAGAGCTCTCGACCAGTCACTCTATCCAGCTGCCATCTTTTCCTTCAAAATCTTTTAACTCCACCTCCTTCCTCATCATCCTTTAGGCCTTTCCTGAACGTGTATGTTACATAAACTGACCCCTAGAGAGATGGTATCCAGGAAGGAAGGTGAGGCCTTTGCACAGCCATTTTGCCACCCACTAACATCACTGCTGCATGTCTTTTCACAGATTACGATCCTTGTAACACAGCTTGGATCAGGTCAATGGAGCAAAGGTGATCTTCTCTGGTTCCCACTACGGCCCCTGACAAAGCATTTAGCACCTGTGTGCCTGTTGTAGAGCCAGTGTCCATTCCAACAGGAGCAGAAGCATGCTATGGTGGCTCTAAGAATGGCAACATCAACATGAAATGGAGCGGGAAGTTAGTTCGCCTGTATGTCAGCTGAAGAACTTGCAACCTGGAGATCAAACGTCTCTCGGACTGAGGTTAAGGCCATATCCTACTGTAAAAGTATGGCTTTCAGTCTGTTCAGAGAATCAAACCGTATAAGGTAAACATTCATTGAAGGCCATAGTGGCACCTCCCTGAATTTGTAGGTCGGTAGAAACAATACTTGCATACAACAAGTAACCCTGGAACTTACTGTGACCAGATATGCGACGAATGGCAGCATCCCACAACAACCTTGATCAATCAACATCAAATAACTCCCATTTGAGAGCAGTTTGAACACCGGATGAACCACAGCAGCTAGGGATCCTTTCAAGTGACATAATAGGTTTGCAACCAAAGCATTACATGCTCCGTGAAGCATAATTTCCTGACAAATTAAAGACCCACTAAAAGAACTCTCACAGTCAGAACCACTGTGAAAAACTTCAGTGATTCCTAACTTTACTACTACTAAATACCTTTTGTGAATACCGAAAGTCATAAAGTTAGAATTTTGTCCCAGTTTAGTACTAGTAAAGCTAGGAGACCTAATTTTACTACTACTAAATGCCTTTTGTGAAGACCGAAAGTCGTAAATTTAGGATTTTCTCTCAGATTACGTTTGTGAGTCAGGCCCTATATTTCTGCATCTGAACCTGCAAGATAATTCCTAAGATTCGTGTATGTATCTCTCTCCCAACGCTTCATACCTGCCTACCTGTTGATAATGTAGACAGTATTAAAATTGGAACGTCATTACTGGCAGTGTAATGTGGCCATGGATTAACCATTCTGTGGAAGGTGACTTAGGCACGGTGAAAAGTAATTGGTCCAATTTTTCAATGTGCAGCATTGTATATTTTGCCTCTCTTGATGCCATGGTTGGCTGTCTTTCTGTCAGGTTGCATGCAGGAAACAGTGACATACTGTTGGTATACCGCCAGGGCACGTGACCAGAACACAATGAGTGTAGCGTCCAGCTAGAATGTATTGCAACTGCGATTGTTCTTGTTGAAGAATAGACAAATCCTGTTGTAATATATCTATTGCAGAAGATACAATGTTGCCCAGTGAATAAATCCTGGATGTTAGTGTGGTCATACCACTGTCGACCATGGCAAATGCCTTTTCTAGGATGACCCTGTCAAGTTCACCTAATCTGTCCGCAGCCTCCTGTTGAGAGATTTTCCATACTTCGTTGTAAATAGAAGATAAGAAGCGCTTATGACATGTTTTCTGGGGATCTAACAAAAAATCCCTAAAATCCATGTCGTCTGAGAGTAAGGATGAGTGTTGTTTCACCTAGGACAGTGTTGAGATTTTTGGCCACTCTAGGCACAACTTCCCAACACAGTAAGATGGCACCACCCTTGTATGTTCGTTGATCAGGCCTATGGATACTATATTCTTCGGTGGTACCCCTGAACCTTGACTGACAATTATTTGCATTGATAGGCCAAACCAACCATCCCTTTCAATAAGGGTCTGAAGAATTAGATGAACCATCATGTATAATGTCATCTACCGTATCCTCACTATGTTGTGTATAGTTACGCCACCCCTCAAAGTGTTTGAGTGAGGGAATGTGAAGTGTGTTCAATTCCTTGATTTTGGATAGTCCAAGACAGGAAGTCTGTTGCACTGTGTTGTTCAGGAAGATAATCTGCTGTGGTATGAGACATGCTCTAAATAATGCCTCAGTTCCCTGAACTTGCCAATCTTTAGTCCCACAGACAGATTTTGTGTCTATGGGGTCCCTCCAAAAGTTGAAACCCTATAAAGACAGCTGGGAAATAAAGGAATCAGAATATATCTGTTTCATGTTGGTGAGCATATTTTTCCTTGCAAGTGTAGGCACTAATTATGATAATAAGATGTCAGGTCTGAAGTGTTAAATCCAGAAAAATGCGCACATTTCTGTGAAAACATTTGTGAACTACCTTTCTGTGGGGTCTGGCAATGTTCCCATCGATGGTAGGTGAAAACATTATGTCAGATACTTGCTTTGTGCAAGAAATGATGACCATAGTGTTGGTAACAATACATGTGTCAAAATCACGTGTATAATCATATAATTCATTACTAAAGACTTCAACAGATTGTTTTAAATCAGACAGCATAGTATTTACAGTTTCAAAGTCCCAATCATCAGAGAAAGTACTGGAGGTGATGATATAATACAAAGATATTTTTAACAACTGTCGTATTTTCAAAAGTTCAGTGGGACAAAATACATCATATAAACCCTATCCCAAACTATTCTTTCAGGAACGGGAACTACTGAAATGTTCATGAAGGACGGGTCTCTTCGTTCACGATGAGATGATGAATGTGGTTTCAGGACCAAGTTCAAATGTGGTACTGTGGAGTGTTCTGGGAGACAGTGTCCATTCAAGAGCAGGAAAAAGACAGTCACTACACCCATCCAGACGTCCAGCAAAAGTAGACTAATTGCAATCCAGAGCTATAGCTAGGCAGAAAAAAAGTAAGTCTTTTTCAGCCAACGGTAGATGTCATGTATCTTTTCTTTGCAGGTAACAGAAGCTGGCAGGGAGAAAAGGCATCAAAATCATTGAAGTAGCCAGACGTTGTTCGATCTATCTTTGGTAGCTCGGCAGGTTTTGTAGAACTGGCAGATGACTCGTTTCGAGATATATTCACATAGCTGTCAGTATTAGGCCGAATTGAGATCTGTGTTTCATTTTAATTTGCAACCTGTCGATTTCAACAGGTACGAGTTCCATTCCCTTTTTGGTACCTCCATTACTTTGTATAGTAGAATCTTCAAAAGTTATTAATCTTTCTGTCTGAACTTCCTGGATGGTAGTAAGAGGAGATTGGCTACTACCCCGGAGCCCACACAGCCTGAAATTCAGTATCGGTCCCACAGCGTGGTTTGATAAGATGAATGGAGATGAATCTCTTTTCTTTTTTGTCAGCAAGAGGTGGAAGAAGTACTGTTCTTGTTCCTTCAACAGCCAGGACAGGTGCAGGCAGTCTGTAAGATGGCCCAAATACTTTTTTGTCTACAATGTTCTCTCTTACCAGGTCCCCAACCTTCTGGACCCAGGCAGGTCTTGCTGGAACAGCTTTCACTCCCCAGTGGAGGTGTATTTTACTTGGACGTTGCTTTGTAATGCCTGGAATTCATTGAGTTCCTGTAAAACAGCCAAACAATCATTGATGTCAACTGCTTTTTCATCAGCCACTGTGCTGCAACAGTCATGGCTGGGTACCCAAATTCTAATCCCAAACAAGACCTCATATGGAGTACGGCCTCTCAGGGAGCTTCTTGGCATCTTATTAAGTGCCCTCTGGACCCAACATAGGTGATTGACCCAACTGCCACCCGAGCCTAATACCCTTGCTGTTAACGATTGCATTAAGTCCTGGTCTTTCCTCTCCACAATCAAATTTCCCTCGAGATGACATAGAGATTAGTACTGCAAGACCACACCCAAACTTCCCATAGCTTCTTTGTAAGCCTGAGAGCTGAACGCAGGGCCACAGTCAGAATGTAATTTGACAATTGCGGATGTCCATATAAAGACTCGCAAAAAAGCTGAGTGCTGGGTCCAATCTCACAGGAATCTAGAGCATGAATCAACTGCCAACAGGAGGTACCTGTAAGCACCGCCAGATTGTAAGGGGCCGCAGTGGTCCAAATAGACACATGCAAGAGGTCTGTCTGATATTAGTAATGGTGTTTGTGGTGGACATGCTATGGTGGAACACTTCTTCTGTTGAAATATGTCGCACATAAGGACAAAGCCCTTGGTCTGCTTGGTAAGACCTGGCCACCAATAACAGTGTTTCAGAAGTGAAACTGTTACAGTGATACCTAAATGTGCTGAACCCATACCCTCATGTGCAGCTAGAAATAAAGCTAATCTGCGATCCATGTTTGGTATTACTCTATCCCCTACTCCTGGAATTTGAGCAAACACAATATTTAGTGCATTTAATTCATAGGTGTACTTGAGTGGAACGCCTTTTGGCAAGTCTGAGCTGTTATTATGCGTAGCGTTGACAGCTACCATTATCTTTCCATCCACTCTTGTGCTAGAATGAGTGATTGCAGCAATGTCAGCAGTTCTCACTGTCGGCTTGGCGGCTTCATCAGCCAGTGAATTCCCTTCAACGTGCACGCCAACACACTGACAACTCAATGTGTAAATTACATAAGCCTTTGGCAAGCCTTTTTCCAACTCTGCCACTTGTTCCCAAAGCCACTTGTGCTTTATTGTGCAACCTTCAGAATCTCTAAAAACAATCCTGTCCCCAATAGTCTTATTTGTTGTATGACTGGACACAGTAAAATTAATCGCTCACAATTAGTGTGGGGAATTACAGATCTGGATTTTTTAATGCCAGTATCAGGGCTTTTAGTTCTGCCAACTGTGCTGTGCAATCTCCTAGAAACTGAGTCTGTGTATTGCTAGGACGCAACATACCGTCCCGCATACGTCCCTTTACAATTGTACATGTGGCACTGTCTTGCTGTTTACTTCTTACAGTTGGCTGAGCAGATCTGTCAATGTAAATTATGTATTCATACTGATCTAGAGGCATCATTTCATTCAATATAGGATATTCTTGTTCGTACTGCAGGAATACCTGTGTTTTTACTAGCGGCAGCCCGTGTAGGTAAGAGTGGTGGGCTGAAAGGAGGGTGGATTTCGGTAGAGGACGGTGAGGGAAAATGTATTATCTGCTTTCAGGCGCTATATTTTGGCCCAAAAAATCCATTTGCGATATCTAATGCCGTTGGTATTTCTTCCGCACAATGTTATTTATTAATGCGGCACTGTGTGAATTTTGTACTGCAAATGTTTTTGTGCATGTGATCAAATGCCTGTAGTCTAAAACTAGATGGTATGAATTGTCAGGTTTCATTATGGTAAACAAAGGATTATTCATGGAAGAGGTGCAATTTTTAAAAAAACACTTGGTATTCTAGTGGATCTAGGATCTTTCTGACTTGTTTCTTTGCGTCATGTTTTATTGGGTACTGCCTTAGTGGAGTTGGAGTAGTTTCAAAGGGAATACATGGTGAGGTTGGAGGAAGCTGGCTCTGTACATACTATACCAAAGGGAAGTATAGTGTGCACAGAGTCCAGTGGAACCCAAAAGTTAGGCAGAGGTAAAGTAGATAGCACCTCACTCTCTATTTGTGGTAGTGTAGTCAAGCAGTAAGGCTTTATCAGAGGACAGTGTTAAGCATTTGTTGTACACAGTCAGCAATTGAATCCACACACTCAAAGACTGAACTTCAGATCAATTGTTTTCGTATAAACATATTCTTTTAGTTATTTTATTTCCTAGAACCAAGCAAGCCTGGCACAGGTAAGTGATAAATACTTTGCAGTACATATACAGTAGTAACAGTTTGGATTGTAATTGTATGTGCACTGTGTTTTGATTTACAGCACTGTTACTGAAAAATGCCATGCTTTGGAAATACAATACATATACTTTGAAAAGGCTTTTCAGTAAAATGACCAATATATTACTTTCAGATTACTTTTCTTACACAGTGTACTATACACTGGAACATTTCCTGTAAACAGGTAAGTGAAATTGTTTTTGTTATTTAGTACAGTTGTAAAAGAATTTCTTAGATTTTCCAACTCCACACTTAGAAACTTTTCATGGAAAAACAGTCAATTTTATCCTATGGAGGAAAATAGTGTTGTCGATTCAAAGGTATGTACTTTGTTGTGGAAATTGGTATTCTGGGGTTAGACTCAGGGGTCACCCAGGGTCAGGGATGCACTCGTGTCACACCCTCAGCGGCACTAGGCTGGCCGGGTGCAGAGTGTTGAGGCCCAATGTTATCCAATGGGGATAGGGGGACTACGGTTGGTGGCAGCTGATGAGCAGGGCACTGGGTTGTGGGAGCAAAGCTACTGGACTTAACCTCAGGTCAAATGGGGGTTTAGGCCAGCACAAAATATGCACCCTCAGCAGCACTGGGGGGGCCGGGTGCAGAGTGCTGTTTTGGCGTCAAATGCCCTGTAGCTTTCAATGGGGAGTCTCTGGGTTGCAAACACACTGCAGGTTCGGGGACGAAGGTCTTCTGGGTGCGACTACCACTTGGAGAGGTAAGTTGGGATGTTGGGGCTTGGTTAGGGACTGTCGGTTGGGCCACCCAAGGCCTTGGGGCATGAGGTGCAGGGGTGCCTTTTAGGGTCGGATCTTCTTACCAGCTCCTGATCACGGTTGGAGGGACCTTCCAGTTTGAGGCTGCAGGCGTCGGCTGGAGGCTTGAGGCAGGTCAGGGGCCACCTGATCTCAGGTCAGCACGGGGAGGCCCCCTCTCGGTGTTGGGCCACTCGGGCCATGGGCGTCGGGTGCAGAGTGGTGCAAACTCGCGGATCCTTGCAGAGCTGGAGTCTGTTGTTGAACAAATACGGTGTTCAAGGGAGACAGAGTCTTTGGGATGGAAGGCAGGCAGGTCCTCCGGGTTTCTCGAGGTTGCTGGCGGCAGGACACACTGGGATTTCGCTGGAGCAGGTTCGAGGTGGGGACTGGCCGGTAGGGCTGAGGCTACTTCAGTGGGTTTCTTCCTTTTGTTAGCTTCAGCACGGCTGTTCGGTCCTTCTTCTTCTTTTCTTCTTTTGGTTTATTGTCCGAGGAAGCAAGGTTTGGGGTGCCGCCTAAATACTAGATTTAGGGGCGTTACAGGTAAGTAAAGGCTAGGATCAATGGGTCCCTTCCTTGGGGTGGGTACATCTCCTATTATGCCACCCATCAGTGGGAGGGGGCATATGCTTGGATTTAGGGCCACTGGTGCCCTTCTCTCCCTATGAAGTGGGTGGGGGGATTGGACTGCATCCTTATCCCCTCCATCTTCTTCCTCATCTGTTTGGTCTTCACCATTTTTAGATGGGTAGTCCTTAGCATACCCAGACAATAGCTCCTGAGCTTTTTTTGGTGGGATGGGACCCCATGGTTATGTTTTTTATTTTAAATAAGGACCTTACCTTCTTCAAAGTCAAGTGAAGGTAAGGGGTGAAATCAAGCTCCTCAACCTGGTCCTCTATGTCATTGCGGTTATTTTCACTAACAGCTGGGTTCTTGTTAGGAGACATAGTTCAAAATGTTTCTAACCCCTCTTATCCCAAGCTAAAGTGACCTTTTATTTTTCTCAAATTCTAAAGGGACTTAACCAAGGCCCTAACAAGACTTTTAGTAATATTGCGAAAATGCCAATTTGAAATAAATCTTATTTCTAAAGAGAATTTAAGAGTTCTGTAGTGTGACCAGGTGGTAACCAAGTTAGTCCAACAAATGCGAAGTTGTATATCCCACCGCTGATCCACCAATGTAGTAAGCTGGCTCTGTATATACTATACCAAAGTGAGGTATAGTGTGCACAGAGTTCAGTGGAACCCAAAAGGTAGGCAGAGGTAAAGTAGATATCAACTCACTCTATATTTGTGGTAGTGGTGGCCGAGCAGTAAGGCTTTATCAGAGGACAGTGTTAAGAAATTGTTATACACACTGAGTCAGCAAATGAATTGACACACTCAAAGACTGAACTTCAGACCAATTGTTTTTGTATAAAAATATTCTCTTAGATATTTTATTTCCTAGAACCAAGCAAGCCTGGCACAGGTAAGTGATACATACTTTGCAGTAAATATACAGGTGTAACATAGTTTGGATTGCAATGGTATATGCACTTTGTTTTGATTTACAGTACTGTTACTGAGGAATCCAATGCTTTGAAAATACAGTATGTATACATTGAATGAGCTTTTTAGTAAAATGACCAGTAAATTACTTTCAGATTACTTTTCTCACATGGTGTAGTATACCTAGATACTACACTAGCACATTTCCTGTAAACAGGTAAGTAAAAGTGTTTTTATTATTTAGTACAGTTGTAAAAGGATTTCTTAGATTTTCCAACTCCACACAGAAACTTTGATAGAAAAACAGTCAATTTTATCCTATGTAGGAAAATAGTGTTATCTGTTCAAATGTAAGTACTTTGTTCTGGGAGTTGGTATTCTGGGGTTAGACTCATGGTCAAAGATGCACTCTTGTTACACCCTCAGCGGCACTAGGGCAGCCGAGTGCAGAGTGCAGAGGCCAGATGTTATCCAACGGGGGATAGGAGGCCTCTGGTTGGTGGCTGCTGAGAGCAGGCCACTGGGTTGTGGGAGCAAAGTTCCCGGACTTAAGCTCAGGACAAATGGGGGTATAGGCCAGCACAAAAGATGCACCCTCAGCGGCATTGGGGCGGCCGGGTGCACAGTGCTGTTTTGGCGTTGGGTGCCCTGTAGCTTTCAATGGGGATTCTCCGGGTTGCAAACACACTGCAGGCTCTGGGACGAAGGTCTTCTGGGTGCGACCACCACTTAGAGAGGTAAGTTGGAATGTTGGGAGTTGGTTAGGCACCGTCGGTTGGGCCACCCAAGGCAGTGGGGCGTCGGGTGCAGGCGTGCCTCTTAGGGCCGGATCTTCTTACCAGCTCCTGGTCATGGTTGGGGGGACCTTCCAGTTTGAGGCTGCAGGCATCGGCTGGAGGCTTGAGGCAGGTCAGTGGTCGCCAGATCTCAGATCAGGATCACCAGGGAGACCTCCTCTTGGTGTTGGGCTACGCGAACTTGGGCCATGGGTGTTGGGTGCAGACTGGTGCAAACTTGCAGATTCTTGCGGAGCTGGAGTCTGTTGTTCAACAAATCTGATGTTCACAGGATGGAAGGCAGGCAGGTCTTCCGGGTTTCTCGAGGTTGCTGGCAGCAGGACACACCGGGATTTCGCTGGAGCAGGTTATAGGTGGGGACAGGCCGGTAGGGTTGGGGACAAGTCAGTGGACATCCTCCTTTTGTTAGCTGTGGCACGGCTGTTCGGTCCTTCTTCTTCATTTCTTCTTCTGGTTTCTTGTCTGAGGAAGCAAGGTTCGGGGTGCCCCCTAAATACTATATTAAGGGTTGTTGCAGGTGGGAGGGGGCATAGGCTTCCCTCTGGTTTGCTGGGTCCCCCTATCTGTAAGATGGCTGGGACTGAGAGTTGCACTTCACCTCACCTCACCTCCCCCACCTGAGGGGTAGAGTTGGCAGAGGTGGGCACGCCTTTCTTTCTTACTTGTTTTTCCCACCGGTTCTCCTGCCCAAAGTGGGGGTCAGAACCTGTGGGGACCAGTTGCTGAAAGCTGCAAGTGGCCCGGGGATGGTCACACAGACAGCAAGCCTTTGAAACTTCCCCTTTGTGGACCCTGCCCATTCTGGGGAGGAGGCTTGGCACCTCATCCCATGATGTGCATTGTTTCAGGGGTCCAGGGGTCCAGAAACTTGTCTGGTGGTGGTAGCTGGAAACTAGTGGTAGGCCACTTTTCAGGGGGAATCTCTAAGATGCCCTCTGTGTGCATTTATTGTTAAATCCCACACTGGCATCAGTGTTTGTTTAATGTGCTGAGAACTTTGATACCACACTTCTCAGTTTTCATTGTAGCCATTATGATGCTGTGGAGTTTATAATGACAATCTCCTAGCACTGTATACTCTTAATGTGAGCACTGCACTTACAATGTCTAAGAATGGACTTAAACACTGTGGGGGCACAGGGCTCATGCACATGAACCCTTACCACTGGTATAGTGCACCCAGCTAGAGGGTTGACTGATCTATGCCAGGGCAGTGGGTTGTAGGCATGGCACACAGGGATGTGTGAAAGTCGACTCTTACTGCACCAAGACACGTAGCCTACAAAGGCAGTATGTGTATGTGTAGAGGTACAGGGCCTCTAAAGGGGGCACAATAAGTGCTGTAGCCCTTCGGGGTCTTCCCTAGTCACAGTGCCATGGGTACCTGTGATACCATGCACCAGGGGCTGACCTGTGAGTAACATTTTTGGGGGAAATACACAGGCCCTGGGAACCTGATTGGCAGTGACCCAGGGCACATTAAGTCTGGCAAAAAGTGGGGGGTTTCTGGAACAGAAACCCAGCTTCTCACAGAGGTGACTCAGCATCCTACCCTACATGATTGCGGAATAATGCAGGAGCTAGTGCTACCACCCACTCCTGTGTGTGTGTGTTATAGTGATTCTGGAATGAGGGTGGAGAAGGCTGATAATATTAAGGCTTCTCCTTTTGGGCAATCAATAGTAGACTCAGGTGGCCAGTCTTTTTCATCCAAAAGACTGTCGTATCCATATGTCAGGTTCTCCCAAAATAGACCTTTCATTTTGCTGGGTATGTCACCCCATTTGAAGCGTTATTTTGTGTAAACGGTGTGGGACACTTACCCGTGTATCAGGTGTTTCCACCGTGATATGCTCATTCAACGCTGCTGCCACCAGAAATGTCATCAGGTTCTGGTGGGCTATTCTTACTTCTGCTGCACTGTCTAGCATCGTCAGAGCCCATTCCCCATTCAGACGTTGAGTCCTCAGTAGCCTAGGATTTCCCTATCTTAAGGCCATCTACCTTCTTCTTTTTAAATTGAGGCTAAGATTTGGGTTACACGGCAGTAAAGACTGTACCACAATTGGTATAATCCTCTATTGTGGAACCTTTCCCAATTGGCAAGCTAATTGTCAATATTATGTGTTTTTCTTGCAGACCAGTGTGTGGAAAAACTGCCTCTAGCTATGCTATTTTCTGTGCTATCCAGAATGGCATTTGCTCATGTTTAGTGAGCATTCTTCCCATTATAGTGTTCAGCATTTGTGGGGTGATTTTCAAGGCGGTTCCTTGTAGTTGACCTGTTTAAGTAACCCATGGCGGTTGAAGTGTGAGTGTTTGCATTACGAACTGTGTAAGATTTACATAAAGTTTTATTATTTCTCTGTGAAATGGGCATAAGTCTGCTGCTGGCAATGTGCCAATCTCTGGATGCTGTGTGTAAGCAGTTAGAACTGGCGAAGTCGCCCGGTCGCTGCTGAGCAGACCGTGTCTCACTTTATCTGTGGTATGGGGAGGCTGCCTTTAAACCTTTAAACCAATTTATATGTTCTTGGTATGTTAACAGGACTTCTATGTCCTCGCATGGAGAATATTCTTACAGTAATTCATCTGGATTATAAGAATGAAATGTATGTGTGCATGCATCTGCAGGAGGGACTTTAAATCAACAATAGAATACCTCTGTTCTGAATGCCTCGTGAGCCTTAATAACGAAGGTAACAGCTAATGCTGGGACCCCAAAATCTGCTAATAGTAAAGTAAGTGCGTTTCTTCAATTTTCTGAAATGTTTATAGCACATTCCTGCTCTCCTTCCTCAGCTGCATTGCATTTAATGCAGCTGCAGAGCCATCCTGGACAGACATTTTTCATGGATGTTTTTAGTACTGGAAAGAGATAAGATTTGCACAATGTGGAGCTATAATCCTTCAAGCTTGAATATACCTATAGCTAATACATAGTATATACCTACTCAGCTGCTGCAGATTTTCCCTCCCCACACCAGACGTCTATGGGTAAATATGAGTAGGGATTTCTGAAAAAAGCACAACTGAACTACTCAGATTTGACCATTCAATAAGAACCAAATGAACGTTGGTGGCACCATGTTGTGTAGTTCCTACAAATCTATATAGGATCTGCGCATTTATACAACATAAACCAAGGGTTTGGTGTCCAGATTGATTTCAGACACCCACAAAGGATGTTTTTGCTTGTAGACCAGCTAGCTCACAGTGCCACTATAAGCCCCTCAACGTTACCAGGGAATAAATAGCTTCTGGCAACTATCAAACATGACCATCCCGACCCCTCAGGGATCATGGAAACAGTACAGTACTTTTCGCTCAGTCACTCGTGCTCAATTTGTCCCAGAGAGATACACAGAATAAATGTTGGGGACGTTTTCAATAAGCATTTATTCAACCAGCGCCATTCTTGCACAAAATACGTGTGCTGCAACAACCATGGGACAGCAACAAACATATACGATTACAAGCACCGACTGATGGCGTGAATAAAAGTTAGAATTCTACCATAGTGCTAAAACAGTGAATATATGCAGGCATAAAGATACAAGGCAATAATCATGCATACTCCTAAGATGAAAACCCTAACTAGATGTATCTAAGTGTACCTAGCATGTATGTAGGTGTATAGCCAAGAATCTCCCTAGAAAAGAGCCAACCCCATTGCCTGATGAACTGGACACCCTCAAGGGATGTCAGACCACTGCGTGCTGGAGTGTCTGCTGCAGGGATTTCAGCGTCTCGTATCAGGATGGACGCTTCTCCTCTGCTTTGCCCAGCAAAGATGTGGTACTTATATACCTGAAAGGTACCCTCAGGGGTTGTACCTAGATGTGTCATGGTAATGTGGGCCTGTCGGCCAATGATGACGATGGCTGTGACTTTTGTACAGAGTTATTATTCAGAAGATGGCAATCCTGCTATGATACTAAGAATCCTCATGCATAATAAATGAGGCATCCAACTAAGTAAGAGGTCAGCACCAGAGCTGTTATGTAAATCAAGGTGGGACCAATGTAGGTAAGAGGTTGTGCAACCACCTAGGCCTATATTGGGGTACATTTGGGCTCATAACAGGATTAGATGTAGCCTCTCACCCAATGATGGCGGCTTCAGGAGGGACCACCAACCCGCAAATTCTGCAGAACTTTCATTCAATCGTGGCTTCTGGTCACCATTCTTGCTAAGCAGATGTGAATCCATTTGAGTGAGGGTCCTTCCCTAGGCTGGGGCATAAAACTCTGTTCTACTCATGGAGTTAGTGGAATTTGCCCACTCTGCGCTTCCCGGAGGAGCACAGAGTTCCTGAATTCTGCCTTCCCATAGGCAAAGAAGATTTATTTTTTTCCTTTCACGTGCTCAAGATAGGTTTTGGCATTCGTAAACAATCCCGGCATTGCACCGCTTCTGGCTATTTAGTGCTGATTGCCAATAGACAGGCTGAGCAGCTTTTGTGCTCAAGAAGCAGCTGTGAGGCTCTTGTGAGTGGATTTTCTGCTCTAATTCACCAGTGGAGTAATTTTTTGTGTGTGAGAAGCCTTTTTTTAACTATTTTGTTCCCAACGGGAAGGGAGTGCCTCAGAGACTCCACCTTCTTGTTCCTGTCCAGCAGGCTCCTCCCAGTTCTTTTTCCATCTCCTTGTCCCTTTTCATTGAGATTTGGAGCTGGAAGGAACACTCGCCTTGTCTGCTGCACATATATACCATTGAATTTAAGGACTTTATATTTGTGATTTCACAAGTTGAAAACTAGTGTATAAGCGTATTGTTTTTATTTTATTCGAACCATGTACCAGGATTAATTTGTACTTTTTTTATTTTTTAAATTTATTGTGGTGGGTGGCTTGCAGTTTTAGTAGGGACCTAGTTAATGTAAACGTTCTTCATTGTAAAGGAAAAATGCTGCACAGTTTAGTACATGTTCTTCATTTTTTGATAAATTTACACTATTAATTTAATCCACTATGTGACCTAGTCTCCCAATAGGCCTTCCAGACAGTAGGCCCAGTAGAAGTCATAGGTGCATGAAACAACTGTTTCTGTGTTGTCTGTTGAAGTGAAACATCATTTAGGCCATGGATGGCATTGGGTTAAATTACAAAATGTGTTTCTTTTAGGAGTATTTCATGTTTATTTTCTGCAACCAGTATATCGGTGGGATAATTATATTTGATGCCTTTGGATGATTTGTGTTGTTGTAAAATGTTGTAGCACAGTTAATTTAAATTCTTGGCATTGCTGAATTAATGCTATTTTTTTCTGTTTTTCCATGCTTTATTTGGCTGACCAGTGTGTGAGTGTGTTTGCCACAGCCCACCATTTGTCTTGTTCCCCATGCCATGTGGCCAAGGGCTAATTTTAGGTCGAGCCTATAGCATTCTGCTCACTTTGCGAGGCATGCAGTATTCTGTACGGAGTGGAAGCTTTGTGGAAGCTCCGCCCACTCTCCACCCATTGTCTTGTGTCTTTGTCCTCCGTAATGCTGTCTTCTGTTTAATTTTTTGGCTTTTTAGTTCCTCTATATGATGGCTATGTCGTCATTTGGTACCTCCCATGGCTACTGGCCCCTTTACTTCAAATGTTACACAGTACATGGACTGTGAGCACTCCGTTCTGCCCCCTTCTCCCCTTGCCGGCACTCCCGTTGTCCAGGCCCGTGCCAAGTCAGTGATGCAATATGCAATAGGTCTCGCATAAATGCGAGTCCTATTGCATTGCAAATGCTTGTTTTCCTTTTCTACTCCCCTGTCCCTCGATCCTCGTCCCTAATGTTTGCACTGAAAACCGCAGGATGGTTGAGACCCAGTGCCCCGAGGCCCTCAAGATAGCGGAATGTTTTTTTCTTGAGAAAATGTACTGACTTGTTTTATATTGTTTTTATGCGAGAAGTGGAGTGCAGCTCACTGTGCCGTAACAATTCTTGTTCAAATGCTTAAATGGTAATGATGCTGGAAGGGGGCATTGTCAGTACAACATACCTACCGTGCAAGGAATTGTGGTTACAGACTGAGGCTGGCACTAGCAGAGGCCTTGGCTTTATATTCATCGGAGAATCTTCACCTTTGATTTGGCACTGGCTGCCCATAGATGATGTCACCTTTCAGCTGATTGGCTGCCCGACACCTAGTGCAGGGAAGAGAAAGGAAGATGCCAGCTCCAAGCTCAGTGCTGGATCTGTGGTCGGCTGAGGCTGTATAGGCCGGTGTCTCTGAGTGGCCTATCTGCTGTGAGAACGGCCATGTGAGCTACCGGAAGTGTCGCAGAGCCAGAAAGGTCGAGAGCCTAGAGGAATGAGGCGGCTCATCTGCAAACGGATATGTGATTGTAAGTGGCAGAACCTAGATGGAGAAGTGAGTATAGGGAGTGTTTGAGGATGTGCATTAGAGAATTTCATGCTAGCGGCAATGTAGTTCTTCTTTCATATTTTGTTTAAACATTTTTGTTTGTGTTTATTGGTGGCAGAGTGTCCTTGGCTCATTTTAAACCGCGGCTTATTAACGTGAATCGGTATTTCAATACCACATCCGTTTGATCCGACATAATGTGTTTTCATTTCTGCCCACTGCTCGGCCAAAGACAAAGGACACAATAATTATTATTGATTCACTTGCTCTTCTGTGAACTCCTGCCTCCCCCGGTGTTGCTGAAAGCAGTTCTGCTTGTTTAGAGACATGCATTAATGGGTGTGTTATTCTTCATCCTTTTCCCTTGTCAGATAAAAGCTTGGATGATGATGATGACTATGTGGACGGGAGTAGGCAGTCAACAGCTGCTTCAGCTTTCAAGGTCCCTACCCATAAAAATCCCCGAAACCCCGGAAACAGCTGAAGGAAGCCTGGCACGGCTACGGGATCAAAAGTTGCGGGTAAAGCATTTCTTATTCCTATCAATACAGCCTTGGAATAGACACTGTGGCATGATCATTCTTATTCAAAGACTTCAAAAGGAAAATGTTTCATTCATTATTTTAGAGCTTTTTGCTATATACCCAATTTTCATATATAATTCCAAGGATTGCCTGCACTCTCATGCATGTGAGTGTTCCATGATATGAAATGTGTATTTGATATACCAAAAAAAAATTCTGCTGATGCTTTGGTTAGTTAAGGTATTGATACTTGCACGTTGGTATATCATTGATATTGGATGTTTGCCCACATTAATTGTATTTCTTCATGGCTACCCTGTTCCTGATTTGCATTTGCTTGTAGTCTTGTCCAATACCATGATGATTTATTAAAAAGCCTAAAGTGGTTTGGCACGTTTATACTCTATATTTAATTGTGCCACCAGCTCCTAGTTTCTTGCTACTACTTTGCATGGGATGCGATATCAGTAATAAGTCAAAATTGATTCATGACACTTTTTTTTCATTTAAACTGAGGGTCTTATTTATTGCTTTGAATCAGGTTATTTGAAGTATGCACGTGCACCCTACTATGTGCAAAGCACTTAAATTGTATGATAGCCTTGAAGAAGGTGACAGGATTGGAAGAGCAGCCAGTTGAATCAGTTTTGCTACACAACTTAAGCTAACACCAATGATAACAAGCATTTGCAATGCAGCAGGTCTCGCATTTACAAGAGTTTGAGCTATTGGCATTGTAAATGACAATGCCTTTTTTTAATGTTTCGGTTTTTGAAACATAAATAAAACGCATTGTCATTTTCAATGCCAATAGCTTATTCTCACGTAAACGCAATACCTATTGCATTGCAAATGCTTCTTTGTGTAGGCAGTGTTCATAGGCCTGTATGTGTTCTTTATTTTTTATTTCTTTATTAAGTTTTGAACAGAGTGTACAGAACTTGAAAGACAAGCATTGCCACTCAATAATCCAGACAGGGCGTGTAAGCCAAACATTAGATTAAAAAAAATTGTATTAGCATTATACATTGACTGACAACGTTCTCATTTATACATACAGCATGAAATTTATAGTTCAGACATGCTGAGGTATGATGTGAATCGGGCTACAACTCTCCCGCGGGACCCATCAGTCATCCGGTTATGCTCCCGCCTCAGCCTCGTTAGTAGCAGCTTGCTCCAGAAGGTCCATCGGAAGGGGGGACCATATGTCGCGCGGGCGGGAGGATGGCGGTAGGAGCTTGGCATAGGTGTGTAATGGATCCTGACATAATATAAGGTCATTCAGCCAATCTTTAAATTTGGGCACCCTTCCTCGACCCCATCTACAGGCGACTCGTCGTTTAGCTAGCAAGAGTGCCAAGGAGACATATCTCTCCATTGGTGCAGCCAGGGCCCCGGTAGAACTGAGGAGAGTGACTAGGGGATCATCAGGATCATGCAGTCCGGTCATCTGGTCCAGTGCTGCAAGAACCATGAGCCAGTAATGTCTGATGGGGGGCAGTCCCAAGCCAAATGGCGGAAACCCACACCCTCCCTCCCGCAGCAGTCGGTGTCTCGCAGGTGAAAGCAAATCAGTCGTGCAGGTGTATAATAGGGGTGATGTTGATATTTATAGTGAATGATGCGCAGCCTACTGCTAGCAGATATGTTTCCAGTCTGTTGACAGCAAAAGGACCACTAGTCATCCGATAGGGGGGAGCTAAGTTCTTCCTCCCAGTGCACCCTGGACGAGGGGGGTCATGTATGCAGTCTGTTTGGGTGGTGCGGTACAGCATCGATACAACTTGTGAGGGGTATCTTGCTGAAGGAGAGCGTGCAGAGGGGTCACGGTGGGGGCTCCTGTGGGAAACACGGGGTTAAAGCCCTAATGTTTTATTGCAGGCGGATATAGAAAAAGCTTTCCAAGGGGGTAGGTAGGGTGTCGCCAAACAACTCCTCGCTGGTGCGAAATTTACCGTTAACATATAGCTCACCAAAAGTCCGAATAGGAAGTTTCTGGAGGAGTTGGCGGCAGCCTCTCACCTGCGTGACTGGGATGTGGAGTCTGCCATGGAGGGGCAGCGGGGGGAGTATAGTGTAGGCATGTGGAGGCACCGGGCTAGGTCTCACAGGCACTGGTGGTGCAGTCTAGTGTGGTAGAGGCTAGGTGTCTCAGAACGGCAGGAACGCCTAAATAGGCGGAGCATGGGGTCGTGGTCATGTACTCGTCCTCAACTGCAAGGTGGGGCATGTAAGGAGGGGGTTCACCCAATATGCTGCGTAATGGGCCTGTGCACAGCTGAAGTATAATTCTAAGTCTGGGATTTCAAACCATCCAGCGCTGAAGGGTCAAGTGAGGATGTTCCAATGCAGTCTAGATTGCTTCCCACCCCAGGTGAGCCGGATGAGTTGAGTTTTTAGAGCTTTGAAAAAATGTCTACTGGGGTCATATGGGATATTAGTGTATAAATAAAGCAATTTAGGCAGAATTATCATCTTTATAAGCGAGGTTCTCCCAGCGAGCAAGATCAGCATGGCGACCCACCTGGTGATTTTATCAGTAAGAAGATTTAGTGCGCGCCCATAATTAGCCGACATTAAATCTTTATGGTTGCGGGTTATTACTATTCCTAGTTAGGTAACTGTGTTGTCGCACCACGCAAGGGGGTAGTCAGGCGTGAATTGTGTAGTGGCGTTTGTGAGGGCAGAAATCTGGGATTTCCCCCAGTTTATGTTGACCCCAGAGAGGTGTCCGAAGAGGATAAGGAGCCTTAAAATAGGGTTGATGCTGTCTTCCGGGTTGCGGAGGTTTAAAGTAATGCCATTGGCGTATAGAAAAAATAATATTTCCCTCTCAGGGTAAATAAGGGCATGTTCGTGGTAATGTTGGCGGATTTTGGCGGCCAAGGGCTCCGTTGCCAAGGGCAAATAGGAGGGGGGACAAGGGGCATCCCTGCCTAGTACCTCGGGCTATCGAGAAGGAGGGGGATCTGGCGCCATTAACCACAACGCTGGCCCATAGGCCTGTATATAGGAAGTGGATCCACACCAGAAATGGAGCGGGAAATTCCATGCGGTTGAGCAGGAAGGCCAAATAGTCCCATTCCAGGGAATAAAATGCCTAGGTGGCCTCAAGGAAGACAGCCATCGCATCTGTGTCGGGGTCAATGTCATGTAAGACAGCGAACAGGGTGCGAAGGTTGTGAGAGGCTCCTCTACTGGGAACAAACCCAGACTGGTCAGGGAGGACAAGGGCAGTCATAAGAGGACTAATACAGTCTGCTATCAATTTTGCTAAAAAGTTTGCGTCAACATAAATGAGGGAAAGGGGCCTATATGACTCGCATTGCGGCGCCGGCTTCCCGGGTTTCAGGAGGGATATTATAAGCACCTCTTGCATGGTCTGGGGGAGAATGCCCGACTCGCAGGCCTCTTGATATAACTGTCGCAAAGCAGGGATGAGTATGGCGCGAAATGTTTTATAAAATTCGGGCGTGAGGCCGCCAGGGCCTGGGGCCCACCCAGACTGCAACTGCATGATAGCCGCAATAATCTCTTCATCCTCATGATGTGCAAAAAGAAATTCCCGTTGAGTGTCTCTGAGCCAGCCAATCACAGTGTCTTGAAAGAATGAGGTGAAGTCAACAGGTTGTGCTGTGCGCAAGGTGTACAGGGTGCTGTAAAAGCGTTTAAAAGTGGCAGCTATGTCCGAAGTGTTCCTGTGCAAATGACCGTCTAGGTCAATGATTTCGAGGATGGTGTTGGAGAACTTGGGTGGGCGAAAAAGGGTTGTGAGCGCTTTGCCTGGTCTCTCTCCCTCCCCATAATGGTGGGCTATGTGGTATTTCCCTCTAAACTTGCATTCTCTATCGGCTGTCTCCTGATATTCTGTGAGTAAGTCGTTTAGACATGATTGCAACTCTGGAGTGGGGGAGGTTTGCATTTCTGTTTTGACATGTTTAAGTTCTGTTTCCAGCTCGCGGAGTGTGGTGCGAATGTCCCTCAGGATGTCCCCACTTTTGGCAATGTAAATTCCACACACACTGACTTTAAAAACCTCCCATACAGTGAAAAATTGTGTGACAGTGCTCATTGCGAGGGAAGAAGCTGACAATTTCTTGCTCAAGTTAGGACTTGAACACAGGGTCCAACAGTGCATGCGTGGGGAATCACCAGCACAAGTATGGTGAATCTGCATGAGGGGGAGTAAGCGTGAGAAGCACCAGCGAGTGGTCGGAGTAGGTGCCTGGGATGTGAAGTGCCTGGGATGTGAAGGGCCTGGGACAGCCACAGAGTCAGCCCCTTAGAGATAAGCCAAAAGCCAACTATCAATCCATGATCAAGAGGAATGGGCGGAGGAATAGCAGGAGCCTTTCCTATTGTGCAGGTGAATATTTCGCCAGGCGTCGGAGAGGTCATGGTCCGAGATGATGTGATTAAGGGCATATTGTGCATTGGAAAAGTGGTGAGGTTGTGGGTGTGAGCGATCACGTGCTGGGTCCAGGGTGACATTAAAATCTCCGCCCCACACTAAGTGCATCGAGCCGGTGTCCAGGATCTTGCCCCATAGGACGCAGAACAACTCATGGTCGTCATTGTTCGGGCCGTAGCAGGAGACAAATGTTATGGATTGAACGGTCAGTCTGCCCCATGAGATGCTGTAACGGCCTTGCGGGTCATTGTAAGACCCCATGGGAATGTAGGGAAGTGTGCATTTAATGAGAATGGCGGTGCCGCGTGCATAGGTGGAGTATGAGGAAAAGCAACGATATGTAGCCCATCGGGATGCATAGGAGATAGGTGCGGAGGGACCGAGGTGTGTCTCCTGGAGAGCAGCGCAGTGTATATTATGTCGGTCTAGGTAAGCAAGGATATGTCAGCGTTTGCGTGGGTTGCCCAGGCCTCTCACATTCCATGTTAGGAGTTTATACCTACGGGGCCAGGACGGTTCTCCATGGACCCATGTCGGAGATATTATGGAGAGTATTGCAGTCATGTCAGGTGGATCACCTGTGCGTGCAACGTTGTTGTTTGTCGGGTCATCTATACGTGACAGTGAGCAAAACAACCCCCACCAGCATCAGTAGCCCAAACCTGCTGTGGCGTATTTCCCCCCTTTCCCAAAATTCTGTGTGTCAAACTCTCAACAGGGAAGGGTGAACAATAGACAATGATAATACTAAGTCGAAACAGTGTAGGAGTTCCCTAAAGGGTAGAGGCTAAAGGGCGAACCAGGGACACCTCGCAACAGTAAGGGCGCTCAGGGAGTAGGAGAGAGTCTCATCGTGCCAATTGGCCTCTGGCGGTGGGCAAAGTTTAAGAGCCGCTTTGGCATCAGCCCTGGAGGTCCATCATAGTTCATGGAGCAGTTCATAGTAGCAGGCACCACATTTCCAGCGGTAGGTTGATGGGGCCCGCGGCAGTTTCAGTCTCCAGGAAGAAGTTGTGCAGACAAAAGACAAGGGAAAGGAAGGGCTCAAAGAGTGGCATGGCCTTCATTCTACAGCTGAGGCGCCACCAGCATCGGCAGGATGGGAGGAAGGCGATGCTTGGTCTGTGGGTCGCTTAGGTAGGGATTTTAGAAAATCAGAGACGTGTTGGGGACTCATGAAGGAATGGAGAATTCCTTGGTGCATGACCCTGAGGCGTGCAGGATAGAGCATGGCGCAGGAAATGCCCGCTTGCTGTAGATTTTTCTTCACTGGGAGGAATTTTCTGCACGCCTCCTGGACAGTCAATCAGGGTAAAATGATACTTCTATTCCATCAAAAAGCAGCCGTCCCTTTTCCAGGGCAAGCTGCAAAGCAACGTCGCGGTCTCTATAGTTGAGTACTCTCGCAATGATGGGCAAGGAGGGGTGCTGGGTGTGGGGCGGAAGGCCAGAGATTGGTGTGCTCTCTAGATGATAAGGACCGCTGAGAAAGCCTCCTTGCCGGAAAGCGTGGCAAGCATGCGCTCCCCGTATATTAAAAATACATTTTTCAAGGGCTGTCAAGGTGAGGCATAACTGTAAAGTGACAAGTGTTTCAAAGTGACAATAGGTGCCCAGTGCTGATGGTGCAGTGCATATATACAAGAGTGAAGCTATGTACAAATAAGTACAGGTTGAATAATGGTCAGAACAACAACAAAGTCAATATCTCTGGTTGTGGCTGAGCCGCTCATTAGTGTACACCCAGATATTTGTTAAGATTGAGCCATGTGTTATCGTTGATGTTTCGACCCTGATAATGCATTAGTATGGCGTCAGAGTGGGTCTTCTTCAGGACAAAAGACAGCCCAGCAAATTGGAAGTATCCCTAGGCGTCCCTCGCTGAGTCGAGACTGCCAAAAAGATCTGCACTGGTCAGGAAGATTCAGGTGAGTGGAATTCCAGAGCATAGAGTCTCAACCTGCAGTTCTAGGGTACCACCTTCAACTTCCAGAGAGGGAAGTCTTGTATCACAGCAGTAAACAACACCATCACCCAGAACACCGGCAACAACAGCAACAGAAAGACCGTACCCAACCTCTGCATACACTGGTTTCAATAGTCAGGGCTTAAGGCCAGTGCAGAGGTGATGACAAAACAGGTTGAGCAAGTGGCAGCACCAACGACCATCCACAAGATGTTTCAGAAGTATCTTGATGATTCAAAATAGGTGTATGTGGATCAAAATTCGTTGATGTATTGGTATGGGAAGACTTGCCAATGGCCAGAGCTCAACAGGCTGGCCAAAGTAGCTGGCTTATCCTGTGGCCTGTTTGTCTGCCGAGCGTGTGCTCAGTGCATCTGGTGTGGTTGTTATAGTGAGAAGGACCATTCTCTTGCTTCAAAATGTAGAGAGATTGACTATGATCAATTTGAACCAACATTTCATACCACACAACTACAACATATCTGAAACAGTTTAGGAGGAGGAGGAAGAATATTGGTCAGAATCAAGTGTGTTACCTGATCAACTTCCGGGTAAACCACTTGAGTTGGAGGACAAACTCAACTTCTCGGACCAAGTATGCCATTGCCCCTATAGAACTTTTTAATTTTTTCTCATTGAACTTCTATCTTTGCAACAAAAAACAAATGTTTTTAGTGGAACGTTATTATTTTTTTGTCAGTATTATGCTTCCCCACCATTATTATCACAAATATTTCCGGATTGCAGTTGGACCAGTGTGCACCAAAGAAGCCTCTACAATTCCTTTATGATATTGGAGACAAAGCCAGACCCCCTTGCATGCCTATTGCCTATCCCATTTTGAATCACTTAGCACTAGCAGGTCTGCCCCAGAAGATTGTTGATTTACAAGAGTGGTGCAGGCATCAAAGATTATTACCTAAGCTACCCATGCTTGGATTGAAAGAGGTACCTACAACGACTGCAATGGTGAGTGAGGGATTGTGTGAGTGATGACTGATGATTCATCATGTGGTGGCAGACAGTGAGGGAGGGTGTTGAACTGTTATGTGGGAACTTACTTGAGATTATTGATTTTAAGTTTGGGGCCTGAGTGACGGGGGATCATTTTTTCCCTGGAGTTGATTGGCGTACATGATTGGATACAAACGTACTTAGCAAAAATTAATTAATTTAACCTATACAGTCCACTCCTATGATCCATCAGTTTTTTTCATAATCTAAGAAGGCTGCCCCAGACAATCATTTGATTTACCAGACTGCCAAATTCCAATCTGTTGCTTGCATCAGAGGGGAGATAGTGTACCTACCACTTGAATTGGAACGGGTCATCATTGCACCAGTGAGTGATCTGATTACAGGGTGATTGTGAGTGATGATTGATGATTGATGATTCATGTGGTGGCTGACAGTGAGGGAAGGAGTGTTGAACTATAATGAGGAACTTTCTTTTTCTCTCTAAGTGATTAGCCCTTGAACACTTGGCCAGATTTACTTGTAGGGTCCTTTCCTTTTTTCTCGTTCTTCAGAGACCAGAACAGTCACTTTAGATAACAAACAAAAACCTATGCAAAATACTGCAATTCTTTTTATCTACTTGTTCTTCAACTGCAGAGCATTAGACGCTTATCTCACTCGGGTCATGATGACTAGTCTAGGACAGAGTTACTCCGAGTAAAGAGGAGGATGAAAGAACTCCGGGCAGGAGCTGCAGGAGTACCTCATCAACAGGTAGAAGCAAGAAACTATTGACTTCAGTTCAAAGGTAAACCAAGGGTCTGAAGCCTAGTACTCAGCAATGTGGAAAGGAAAGAGGTTTTATTTGTCAAATGCATCTGTTTCTGTTTTTGTGTGTGTGTGTGTTGGACTTGTGGCAAAAGTGAAACTTTGTGTCCCCCTCTTGTTGTTTTTGCTCAGCCTCTGAGTATTCTTTGATACCCTCTTCATGAAGCTTTCCTTCCTTCTGTCCTTCTCCTTGACTCCAAAACACAGTTTCTGTTTTACAATCCTCAGGCCTTCTAGTCTCTTGCACGAATGAAAGGCAAAAAATGAGCTACACTCTCCTGTTTACCTACAGGACCAGTCAAAACAGACACCCGAGTGTGATGGACATTCCAAAGGAGAATGCACATGCGCCACCTAATTTTGCAATACAGTATCATTTTTCTTTTAACAATAATATTTGTGGAACTGGGAGGATGGGTTCCTCCCAACCTAAAAGCCAAAACATTTAGATATGATAGCTTGGATCTCAGGGGCCGAAGAACTGTTTGCAATGCATTCAACTGTACTCTGTCATACTCATTCCTTTGTTTTGTTCCACAACAGATTGATGACAAATGATGTGCTGCTCATTGCCGATATTAATGTTAGCCTTGTGTAGTGTTTTGTCTTTGTCAAATCTTTCTCTAAATCACCTTTCCCATCTACTCATCAGACCCCTAACCCTCTTCCCCTAGGCTCTGTGATTTATTGAGGTGTGGCTTAATTTACACCATCAATGGATCACACACTTGGATGAGGTGAAAGGAACACAAACTTACTGCAGGATCTTCTAAACAATAGCCCACACTTGCCCATTTTCCTTCCCGTGCATGAAAAGTTAACCATATGTTAGAGTTAGAACAAATTACATACATCGTCATCATCATCATCATCATTCAGGCCTTGTGTTGTGTAACCGTAAACGCCTAGCCTAAGATTGTCCACTTCAGACTTCGTAAGGTACTATTAGCTCCCCATAAGGTAAATTACTACTACCATTATATTTTGTTAGTTTCTCACTACCAGGAATTCTTTTTGTGTCATCATCTAGAACTCTGGTGTCAATTCTTTGTAAAGCTTTGATATAACCCACTAACTTAGTCTTTTTATTTCAATTTAGTTCCCTACAATAGATAATCATTCTGATTAGTCCTACAGTTGAAGCTCACCTTGGGGGAAGCAAGACCTCACTTGTGAAGCTGTGCTTCCTTCCCTTTATTGCTTCATCTATATTCAGATGATACAGCTATAGAGTGAAGTGAACTCCGCTAAGCAAATTGAGGAGGCAAAAAACTCCACTAGGGAACTTTTTCAGGAAGTAACTAAACTGTCCACACTCCCATAAATAAGTGCAAGTGAACATTCACAAGCTTTTTGTAATTCGTTAGCTCAGCATTTTTAAAAAAAAGGTGGAGCAAATGTATGTCTAAGGCACTTGTTTCAGTTAATTCGCATTCCTCGAATGCTGGGTATTCATAGAATTTAGGCCAGTAACTAATGATGAGATAACAACTCTCATCCAGCAGGCCAGATCAGGCTCTCCCTATAACCCGCTACCCCCCATGATGTTTAAACAGGCCCCTCAGATTCTTGGCCAAAGTCTAACTGCGATTTTCAACTCCATCCATCTGGAAAAGGGCATCAATCTTACACTCTTTTGAAAAAATCCAGCCTTTATTCAACCAAACCGAATAACTATAGGCCCATTTCACGTCTACCACTACCAGCCAAACTGGTGGAAAAAGTTATGAATGATCAATTAACATTCTATCTTTGCGAACATAACTTCCTAGATGAGACCCAATTTGGTTTCAGGGCAGAACATAGCACTGAACATAATCTGGTACTCAATTGTCTGAATCCTATTGGCACCATGGATAATGCTCCAGCACTGGTGTCCTCATTTCTATTCAGTGGAACACAATCGGTTGCCTTGGGTAACTACGAATCTCCTTCTTTTGTGCTCCCCTGTGGGGTTCCACAGGGTTCTTCAATGAGTCCTACCCTTTTTAATATTTATGTGTCAGAACTAGCAGCATTAATCACATGCTGTGGCTTGGCACTAACATCTTATGCAGACAACACTCAAATTGTTCTGTCTGTTTCAAAAAACAGTATGCTGAGGGTCAAAAGATTTAGGGAGTGCATGTCGGCAGTCAGCTCATGGTTGAGCTCACACTGCCTCAAGCTGAAGTCAGGAAAAACTGAGATAGTCCTCTTTGGTAACTTTTCCCCAAGCTGGTCACAGATCCTGTGGCCGGCCAAATTGGGGGCAGCACCTATTCCAGCTCCCAAGGCTAAGAACGTGGGTGTGATTATTGATGAGAAACTGAACTTCGAGGCACAACTCAATGCCGTCTCCTCATCTTGTTTCTTTCTACTTAAGGGGATTAAGACAATCAAACCTTTTATTCCAGCTGATAGCAAAAAAACAGTGGGAACATTGTTAGTTCTTGCCAAGGGGCTCTCCCTTGGCAAGAACTACCGTGGCATGCCTGAGAGGCAGCTACATAAGCTTCAAATGATTCATAATGTCGCTGCTAGGCTTCTGCTAGGGATCCCCAAGTTTAAATCAGTTAGAAAGCACCTTTAGAAGTTGCATTGGCCCCCAGTCATGAGCCGCTTTATGCTCAAGGTCCTTTGCATTATGTACATGACACTTCACAGCACCGCTCCTCAGTTCTTGAGGCAGTCATTGCACTGGTATGCCCCAAATAGATATCTACGTTCTGAAGGAGTGAAACTGATGCTTACTCCCAGATTCCACAAAGCCAATTGGGGCATTAGGAGTTTCACAGTGGGGGCTACAAAGCTCTGAAACAGCCTCCCCAATTCTATCAGAACTCTTCCCTCACTGAGAGCATTCAGGAAGGCCCTTAAAACCTGGCTGTTTAACAAATAGAGGTTCGTGCTCATTATGGACTACCAAGACACCATTTTCGGTATTTGCACGCTTTATACATTTTAATAACATAACATAAATAGCTTAGTAAGTAACTATCTAACTACTACTATTGTTTATCTAGGTTGGTATAGACAGTATAGGTCACGGTAGCATCCCCCCTAATGGTCAAGTTAGGGAGGTATAACTCAATATCTAAGCGGTAAACTCTGTCTTACACAGACTGCGTAAAAACTGAAGGCTGCAGTGCAAAGTAAAAGTAAACCAAACTACTTCAGGCACACATTTCTATAAAATAATAGTTCCCATTTATTTATTTACAAAGAAACTCACCCTGTTTACTAACACAACATGCCCACATCTCTCCCCAAATTGACCCAATCCCCAATGTCCCATAATCTGAAATGTCCAAAGAAACCCAATCCCAACTCCCCCCACCCTCCCTGTCCAGCCACAAAAAAAATCCCTTCCACCAAAACAAAAAAAATAAAAAAGGGCTAAAATAGGGCATTCTGAATGAACATCCAGAGCTGGACCAGAATCTGCTCCATCGTGGTGAACCAGCTCTCGATGGTGTCCAGTTGCTGTGGAACGCGGAGCAGCAATAGCCTGCTGTTTGCAATGTGGGAAGAAGTTGATGGGATGGCGGGTAGGCTGGAGTCTGAGTAGGACATCTATGGGTTATTCAGTCACTGTACTAGTTGACGAAAGTCGAACAGGAAACATCTGAACTGGTGTAAAATAAATTTGCTATGGAAAACAATGAAATATATTCTGGGATCACTTTATTTCATAAGGTTATAAAATCAAATGTGGCACATGCCAAGAAGGGATTTTCCATATTTTTGGTAGACTGGGACTGAAGAAATTAGAATAAAATAAAGGAGTGAAGTACTAAGAGGTTACCTTGTGTGTTCAGTTTGCAATGTGTTGAAAGCGTTGTAAATGCAGCATTAATTGAAGCAGATGCAGATTTCACAAAATTGCATGCGTGGGCTGGGGGGGGTGATGACTGATGGGTGGGATACATCTGGCTCACTTAACAAATATAGTGATGCAACGAAGTAGAACAAACTTAAAAAATACCCCCCACTTTGAACCATAGCTTTGACAACCCTACATAAACAAAGTAGGCATAGTAGATGAGCAGCATGCTCCTCATGAGAAGAGCTGCCTTGCTTATTCATCCAAACTATCCAAATATTAATTGATCCTTTCATGCCAATTCACCCATATCCACCATTATTAATCTTTGTTTTCTTTCATTCAGTCTTTCACCAACATTTCCAATCCATTCTCCATCCATTCAAAATACACCCTTTCTTCCAACCATCCATCCCTTCTGTTCTGTGAGGCTGGAATAAAACATTATACATATTTTAGATGCCAGATACACCTCCCCTTAAATACAACTGCAATACATCACTACAGTTTGGTTAGCATTGCAATATCTTCTAACACAAATATCAATCTGGGCATTTGGTTGGTTCACAATGTTAGACAAGCCAAGAGTGGAATAATGGTCAATGAAAGGCATATAGTGTTGGTTTGGCAAATGCAATGGGGGTGCATGTCGTACATTTTTTCCAGCCATGCTGCACTGTCATGGGAAACTGCTCGTATACTGTATACATGAATGAAACAGCACACAGCATGGGGGGTCCATGACCATGGCCACTCTCTCATGAACTCAACTGTTAGAGCATGAACAGGAAAGAGGAAGCCTTCTCAACAAACATACATGGTGAATATCATTTGTTATACTAGCTCACTTAGGCCTGTAATCTTCACGGTAGACACAAGAGTACTGCAATGCGTTATTCTTAGTCTTACTGTTACAGTAGCATAAGATATATAGGAGAGAAGGAAAGGTTGCATTTATTGACATTATCTTTATTGTGCATACTTTTGTTATGGTGTACATTACATTCATATTTGTCGATATTGACATTGTTGCATGTACATATATCGTGGTGTACATTGACATCAAATTACATGGTTTTAACATACGCTTGACCCCTGGGTTTCACACAGGGATAGGCCTTCACTGCTTGGACCACCTCAATCCTTTTTGATTGTCTAAAATGGTTTTCCCAGTGCCGTCAGTTTCTTAACACTCTTAGTATCTGAAATAAGTTACAGGTGTCATTTGCTTAGACCACGGGGTGTGACACAGATGGTACACGTGACCCCTGGGTGTGACATAAGTAGTAATACGGATGTTAGGGGAAATTTGGGCCTCAGAGATTCAGTCTAGCTCGTGCTTCGCTAAGGAGGGCCAGTAGTTGTCGAGTTGTTCCTTTTCTCTGGGTAAAGTGTTGCTATCTGCTATCTTTGTCCCTAGGCTGATATTGTCAGACTATCGACCTCCCTTAGTCCAGGGTAAAATGCAGAGCCTCCCCTCATCATCAGGCAGCATGCACTAGTAGCGGGCTAAGGTGTTTTTGACAGACACAATTTTTCTCTGTCAGTTTCTTTAGCTCTCACTCTCTCTCTCTCCCTCCCTCCCTCTCTCTCTTTCTCTCTCTCTCTCTCTCTCTCTGTCGTGATTGTGGCGTTCAGGTGTTACATTTTACATTCTTGATGTTGTGGTGATGTTAAATATTGCAACTGTGTTTTATGTTGAATGCTGGGTTATGTTAATGATTTCATGGACATATGAAGAAGTTCCCATACCCCCAAATGGTTATTCCATATCTGCTATTCTGTTGCTAAACATTCACAATGTTTTGAATTAACAATTGCACTTTCTTTCATATGCATTGTTGGTTGGGGTATTGTGAAAAGTCTGCTATCAATGCATCTTTGCATACAGCGAACCTCGTAGTAAAGTAGTTATTGCCATCATAATACGTGTACATATCCCCCCATGATCAGAGTAGAATTTAGGGTTATTTGACCCGAGAAGCAACAAAGAAACTTTGATGGCAGTGGTACGTAAATTTTCTGCACATCCAAAGTCCCCGGTTATAAAAGCAACATGCAAAGTAACATGCGCTCAATTGTCCGGAAACACTATGCCATCAAGCAAGTGTGAAACATACATGAAAAAGAAAACCCCTTAATACAGTTCAAATACATGAATAGACCATGAACACTACGAAAAGGCCTTTGTTGATCTGCTGTTGAGAAAGCCTTTTAATGTGCAAATATTGCTAGAACTACTGGACGTTTGAGTTCTTCAGCAAAAAAACAGGGCCTGTCTCAACAGTAGACCAAAAAGAACTTTTGTACTGTTCTGAGTCTATTAATACACATGCAAACTAGGTTCCCCACACAGGCTAAAAAACTCAGTAAGTTTTGCTACAAATGTCATGCACACGGGGAGGAACCTTTTACACTAACATAATAGAACACATTCAGATACACATTTGGACCACTTATGTAGGGTAAAAGAAGGCTGGAAGAGAGCCACTACTAGAACTGTGGGCCATTTTTGAGGCGGACCAGACCAACAATCCTGTCCCAGAACATACTGCAAGGCATCCACACCTCTCCCACCATATACAAGAATAGAGGAGCTCTCTCTTGCCTACCACCCCAACCGCTCCTGCAATCCGATACACCAATCCACCAGTTGTAGGAGCTGGAGGGCCCCCCCACCAGGCTGCACGCCTCTAGATCTAGGACTGGGAGGTCACCAGACTGGCAAGCCTGATGATTTCAGCATCATTCCATGTTGTTGTTAGGATTCCAAAAAGTTCAGCACCCTCATCCCTCGTATTCAACCCATGAAGCCTCAGTGGTGCAGGAACCATGCACGCCAACCCGTCCAGTAGAATGCTCTCAGGTGACTGTGAGGTTCATAGCGTTCCCTTGCAAAAGTGAGGCGATGAGAGCCCCGGCCCCTGGGTTCCGATATCATGAGTGAGGCTACAGGGTCAGACCAAGAGTCCAAGGAGATAAAAAACCTATGCCAGAGACTACCAACATGCATGAGAACACACACATCCTACAATCCACCCAAAGTTGGTCAGAAGAAAACCCCATGGTCACGATGCTTGTGAACAAAACACCATACAATTTCCTGATAGACATATGAGCGATGACATCATGACTACAAGAAGGGGCAGTCCCCCTATCAAAGCACACTGCTTTATACAATGAGTCTACGGTATGGTTGCTTATATCCACCTTCACAGAACCCCTTGAGCTCGAGAGGGGGGAATAATGTGAGCAAACTGTTGTTTGCTGTATTTTCACTCATCCCGAACCAATATATTGGGGAAAACTAAAAATGTCCATCCAGTTTGCGGATAACTGGACTTTAGCCTGCTCCTCTATTGGAGCTCCCTATCCAGAGCACAGATCAGTGAATCATTCCCAGACCACATGGACAATGACCAGGGTGACCTCAGCCAATCAAACATCCTTCCCTCAGACAGTCCTGGAATATAAAGGGAATTTCTTTGAGCTATGTAATTTAGCTCAACAATGGGCATGTCTAGCTCACCACCTCTTAGTTGAGACGGTCAAAAACTTGGCAACGCTGATGGTCAGTAGGGTAAACAAGGAGCAGGAGATCCAGGACTCTGACATGCACATGCCTTCTGAGTCCTCCGAGACTAGGTGGGGAGCCAAGTCAAGGTGTATGGGGCAATGGCATGGCAGTCAGACTGCGCGTACCCCTGGGATTACCAAGCTCTGCCTCTACAACACCACTACAGGTAAGGACGTGAGTTAGAAAGTTATCAATCTGGCCTGTTCACCCACATTATTTGCTGGCTGTTACTGGTGGTAACTGACTCTGTTCCCTGGGCTCTGCTAGCCAGGCCCAGGTCCACGTTCACAACTATGTTTAAACAAACACATGTAGTAGGGTGCGCTATGTATATGAATGCACTTACAATTGGCACAAGGGACCCTATAAATCACTAGTAATAGGGCCATGGGTTTAATCTGCCTATAAGACACTAGTAGATAATAGTGCATGGCGGATTTGAAGCCCAGCAGCTTTTATACACTTTGCAAGTGTGCACTGCTCAGTGACTTGTTGTCATTTTAAATGCAGCCTTGGTTTACAGACTGCCTTTAAAGGTAAATTCACTGCAAACTCAAAGTTGATGCTTTCAGCACTTTAAAGGGGAAATCTGCAATATTTTAACATATTAAGTACCACCAAGGTCTCCCTCAGATATCCCATGGGTGGGAGGTCATGTAACTATAAGCAGGGTCCTTATAGAAGATGTTTTATAAACCCTGGTGAGAACGGAATCACTCATTTCATTTCTCCCCATTGCATATATTTAGCTCTGTAGGCTAACATTGCAATGTGTTATGTACATATTAATATTGCTAGGAAGGGAGTGCAACATGTAATTCAAAGACTGAAAAGAATGGTATTGATAAATCCAACAAATTGTATTCTTGAATGTATCATAACTCATACAGAAATGAAGTTATAAGACTTTCTTTTTTGTGAGGCAGAATCCAGCCTACTTGCAGTCTCCCCTGATTGGTAAGCTCTAAGAGGGTTAGCCGGGCTGTCTTGATTAGGTAAGAAGTGGCTTGGCCAAGCAGAGGTTACCTGATGGAGGAAGCTCTGCAGCAGCAAAGACCAGGCCCAGCAGGGGGATGGGAAATAAAGCATAAGATTCAAAATAGAACAGGACAGGCAGGAATGCCAGTTAGGCTCGCCCCTCCTGCTGCCAGATGGAAGGATTAAGAGAGGAATTTGCAAATGAGAGGAGGGGAGTTAAGGGATACGAGCCACATAAGGAGTTTGGTTTCGATAGGTCTTACACCTCTGATGTGATTTCATCCATATTGAAATTTGCAATAATAGTGCTTTCTGAGACAAGACTATGCCACACTTTGGAGGAAGTATTGATGCCTGTGTGTGGCATCCTACATCCCATTGATCAGGAGTGCCCCCTTGCTTGATGCCCAGAAGCCGTGAATAAATATGTCAATCTTGCAAAGCCTCTCAGACCTGCTGCCTGAAACTACAGGGAGAAGGACTGCCCTGCTGGAATAGGGGTCTGCACCAAAAGGCCTGTACTCTGAATGGCTGCGCCTACTTCACAGTTTGGTACTACTGCCCTAGGGACTATACCTTGCTTCAAGAAGGATTAAGGAGTGAACTTCCTGCAAGCTACAGGTTAACAAACCAGACTTGTATCATTTCCACCAAGAGTCCCCATCCTGGAGTTCATCCAGTGCACTTTTAAGGATTTGTCCAGGTGCATTGTGAGAATTTTGGTTCAGACCTCCCAAAGACCATATAGGACATTCCAGACCCGTTGACTTGATTTTGGAGAGTTGGAACCTACAAGGAGAACTTCACGAAGCACCTCCTGAAGTTTGGAAATGTTTGGATGACTTTTGTGAAAAAGCTCCATAAGGTGACCATTCCTAAGTCGAGTGTCAAGCCAGCTAACTTCAACAACAACCAGGGTCTGGTTTTTATGTTGGTTCTGCTGAAAGCTAAGATGCTCCAGACTTCCAGCAGGGGACTGGGACCTCGCCAAACATCAAGCCAGCAAACCCTCCCCAAATCTGGCCTGCTGTGGAAGATCGATCGACGTCAGAGGAATAAGTTCCAGAAACCTTTCTAAGTTTGAAGGTAAAATTTGGAGGGGGCCTCCCAATTAGTGTCTCTGATCAGGGCTCCATTGCAGTCAGCCTCAAACTTTTACTTTGTCCTGGTCAATCTCGACCAGATGTCTCAGATGGCGCTTTATGTTTTGAAGCACTAGAAAGTGGTTAATCTTTGAAAATTCATATCTCCGGTTCCCTACATTGGATTCTTGTAATTTTAAAGATTAAAATATTTCCTATTTGTATAAATGGGTGTGTAATTTTTTATGTGTGTTTTGTCTTACTTATTTAATGTATTGGTGTTTTTAAATGCTTTAATAATAATAATTCCTATTTGTAAAGCTCACACATATCAATCCCTTAAGGGTTTAAATGTGCTAGGGGCCATTGGGGAAATTAAGTGAGCTATTGCCCAGAGTCACATGATGCTCTACCACTGAGCTGCCACTGGCGAACAAACTGAGAACCCCGTGCTCTGAAGTCAACTGTTCTGGCTGCTGCACCACGCATCTCCCTTTACATACCTGTCTCCTATGTTAAGCCTTTTTGCTTGTGGTCAGTTCCCAAGGGTTGAGCGAGGGACTAAGGTATTGAGGCCTTTAATGGGCCCTATAAGGTGTTGGTGACCTTATTATTAGTGGTAGATGCACACTTACCCCTACCAATAACCCACTTCCAAACAGCGTGGAACAGAAAAAGTTGCCCAGCACAGTGCGGCAATCCCTGTGCCTGAAGCCCCCTACCTGCTACTGAATATGGTTCCCAAGAGAGTGACCATTGTAGGGAATTCGGCATGCCAAGCAGATGGAAAACCCTGATGGATCTGTACTTGCAGTATGGGTAACTGGATATGCTCAGCTCATCAACGGATGGTATGGCCTTTGATCCCCTGTCACCATGCACACCCCAACCCCGGTCATCCCTGGAGAAGATCTGTCACAATTTTTCCAACATCCGCTACAGAAGAAGACAACTCCATTGCATCAGGCTCAAGAAAAAAACTGCTGATTATTTTGCTTGGGCTCATTTCACTGACATTTTGAGGAATTCAGACTGTTTTCTGCCACACAAGTACATGCAAGAGGGTCTGTTTACCTTTTCACCATGTAGACAAAAACGATCGCCCGCTGGTTGCAAATATCCAGAATGGAGCTGCTGAACATGAACAGTGCTGAGCTCAGCCGTAATGTGATCTAGGAAGAACTAAGAGCCATCTGCCTCTTGGTGATGCAACATCAATATGTATTGGACTTGATGACCACAATGAAGAGAGGGGTGTGTGCCAATATTGGTGCGTCCTGTTGCCTATTCATCACAGGCAACAACATGGATAATGAGATGCTCACTCTGGCCATCCACGCACAGCACCAATTACAAACTGCCATGTGTAAGAAGAGAGGAGCCCCAGAGCAGGAATGGTATGAAGGCTGGTTTGCCTGGCTTCCCTGGTGGATTACGGGATTGTGAATGTCATTGCTGCCGATTCTCATTTTAGTACTATTTGTGTGTGATTTCCTACCATAATGACTTTCCTACTGTAAAAAGCAGTCTTCAAATTGGGTAAAATGCAAGTAACTAGGAAAGTAGTAATAGATAAAACTGAAAAATGACGAGCCCCTAACAATGTGACTGTGATGAAGTGTGGGGTAAATGATGTAGTTGAATATTCAACCAGAGGGAAAAAATTTAATATTGATGTTGATATACCCAACTACATGTGTATGTTCAAAAACGAGATTGAACTACTTTTGTCAAAATCTCTCGAGATGACCTCTCCATCAACCCTGAGTAAGAAATAATAATAATAATAATAATAATAATAATACAGTCATTTATTGAGCACAAACAGCTATCTCCTAGAAGGTGTCCCGGCGCTAGAAGTGATAAGTGAGTGACTGAAATGCGTGATCAGGCAGGCCCTGTAACCTAGACCTGAGGCTACTGATTGACAGATCACAGTGGGGCAGCACGTAACCAGCAGGACAAACGCACTAACCGGAAAAACCCAGATTGGTCCCACAGATAGGCAGCAACAACACAATGGACCCAGGTCTCAATAAAGCACTTATGGCTGGAGAGGTGCACACGTTCCCAAAGCACCATAAAGTTAGATGCCACATGAAGTGAGGAACAAACAGCCATTCAGAACACAGCACATACCATACAGATAGTGATCACATGCTCCTCATGCTGGACATGTGGAAACTTTACCCACTGGCTCTCATTGTGTCCATGTAAGGTTGAGACCCACCTGTATTTTCTATCAGGTGGTCTGAATTATGGCTCCATGACTTGGTCCACATTCCTTTTTCTGAAATAAGATCTCTAAATTGTTTTATGATGTTCCAAATACTGTATATAATGACACTTAGAACTTATTTATTTTGAGACAGTCCAGAGATCTGCTTCTGTAACTGTGCACCCAGCTGTAGCATTTATTTAAGCCAACTGCTCCTGTTTTTCCAAACACCTCTCTGTTTTTCCAAGGAAATTTCTCACTCCATGAACATGAAGTAAGCACCCTCTTTGCATCAAAAAACCTTAAATAAAGTCTTCTTCGCAGCAGTGATATTTTATATTTCCCAGTGTCTTCCTCCTTTACTACAAGAAAAAGGTAAAACAGTTGTACTCAGCTCCTATGTAAATAACACATTTGTCTTACTTTGGTAAGATCCTTCTGTATTCTGTGATATTGTCAATTCTGGAAAGTACCCACTGTTTAAGGTGTGGTTTATACATTACATTAAACGAAAAGTTATATGAGCATACCAAAAAAAGGTTTCTTAGATTCATTGAGAAGATGAAACATCCATTTCCACACTCCAGCCAAAACCACCTGCCTTTCTCAAAGAACACTGCTTAAATGTGTCCTTGCCTTGCTTTCTATCAGAGTGAAAATGTGTTTCAAAGCACTGCTCCTCATTTTATTAACCCACTTATTGTCAATTGGAACATAAAAATAGCATTACCAAAAGCCATCACCAAATCTACTTCCCCATATGTGCAAGGACATTTAAAAATCAATTGTTCTTTCAGTCATCTGTGGCTCACTTATACAGTTACAATTCGCTTATTTTGAGTTTGGGGTCAATATGTGGTATCTCATTCACCATATTACGACGACTATAGGCTACAATCACCTGTTGGTTTTGTGACAGAGTATCCTGTCTGGTAAACTCTAGATAAGGCTCCTATTCCTTTATATGTACCTATTACAACATTACAATTCAACTAAATTCAGAGAAAGCAGAAAAACATAAATATTTAAAAAAGTCTGAAATAAACCCCCTGATTTAAGACCCACTGATGAGTTTAGGTTTTTTCTGGTAGATTATTCTTCGGAAACCATATGTAGTTTTCTACCCATGTAGGTTGACATTAATGTGGGCTTTCCTGACTCTTAGTTTGGAGAAAAAAAACGCCAAACATTTATCAACTTTTAAGGTCACAAGGAAAGAGTTTTAAAGTTAAATATCAAGAAAATGGGGCATCTATTTCAGTGCCATAATTTATGAGTAAATATTTTAAGCATGTGTAGAAAACTGCACAAGAGTATAGGTGCAGGAAAGTAGGAATGTCCACAAACACACAGGATATATTTTTCATGAGAAAAAAACTTTGCGTGCCACAAATAAAAAGCCAAAGTAAGTCATGCACTAAACATGCTCTACAATGAGCAATATAACAGGCAGCAGGATAAATATGAAAAAGAAAGAGGCAAATGTTTAAATTCAACAGCATGAAGATATAAGCAACTCACTCATATGGCACTAAATCAGTCTTCAGCTTTTGGTAGAATAAAGTCAATTTTGGTGCTTAAGCAAAGTGAGATAATGGTAGTGACTCGATTGTATTAACATGTTAAAGTGCAAACTACTAAAAAACATTGGCAAAGCCAATATTTCTGGCTGTTTAAATGAGAAAGTGAGCATACACTGTTTTCGAAATCTACATATATATTAGTGAATGTCAGAATGAGTCAATGGTTGGATCGAGGAACCAGGATGGGAATGGTTAAAATATGCTGGATGCACTCAGTGACATTTCCTGTAATGTACCTTGCACCAACAGCTTTGTGCCCCTGGATTAAGTTGAACCAGATTCCTTGAGACCTTCAGAAGAGTTCTGCCTTGAGTCTCTGTCATTGTCAGTCACAGGCCTTAATATGAATTTAGAGTCTGACATCAACACGGAATCTGAGAGTTTCCATTGACCACAATATGCAACTCAAAATCTTCTTCTTATACAATACCCCCAACACAAGAAACAAGTTCACTGCTTGCATGACCAAAATTGCCACCTGGGCGTAGGCCAAGTGTCTCAAGCTCAAACCTAACAAGATAGTAGTATCAATATTTGGCAGGGACACCTCACCATGGTACTTGAACGGGTGGCCCGCTGATCTTGGACCCACACACAGCACCCATACCCAGCACCCATTGCCAGGAACCTCAGAATCATCATCAACAGCAAACTGGAAATAAATGCATAAGTCAATGCCATCACTGCATTCTGCTTCCATGCCCTTAAGATCCTGAGGAAGATCTTCAAATTGCTCCCGAGCAACACCAGGAAAACAGTCACTCACACTCTAGTCACCATCAAGTTGGACAACAAGAACATACTCTATGCCAGAATCACAAAGCAACTTACCACAAGTTTACAAACCATCCAGAATTCAGCAGCCAAGCTCAAACTCCACCTTCTACGTAGAAATCTCATCCCATCACACCTCAAGGTGCTCACTTTCTGATGGCATATGAGCGCCCTTATTTCAACGTCCTCATACACACATTCAAAGAACTACAAAACGTAGGCCCCACATACCTGAACAGTCCTTCCACCACCCACCTAGACACCCCCGCTCCCCAGAACTACTACTTGCATGTATCCCACACAAAAACAGAACTATATCAGGAGGACTTGGGTTCTCTTACATCACTCTAAAATTATGGGATGACCTTCTGCTCCACAAAAAAGCCTCCTCCTTGCTTCTTAAACCCTGCAAGAAGCTGGAGACCTTGTATTCCAATTAACCAACCTTCACTAGGCATTGCTTGGCACACACCTGCTCAGAGGTAGAATACCGATTTACAAATCGACATAATATATAATAGCAAAACAGGAATGATCCCCAGTAGTCGGCAACTATTACAAAGCATACTGAAAGAGAGTCAAAAACCATATAAAGAAAAAAGTCTGAAAACTAAAAAGGCGGATGCAATGAATTTGAAACTTCCAGACTTCATAAGCCAGCAGCTTGATACGGAGGCTAGCTTGACCATGATTGAAGATCGAGTGACCCACAGCTGATTTTGCAGTCCAGAAAATATGAAAACAGGTCTTGTCACTTAAACGTATAAATTGCAGGAATTCCAGTAGGGACTGAGGCAAAAGGGACATGTTGAGTTGGAGTGGCAAATGCGTTTGAGAACTCTGACCAAACGATTACAGTAGTGGAAGGGCATTCCCTTATTAGTTATTGCACAAGCATATTGCATACCATTTAACCCTTCTAAGAGTGGTGGCAAACCCCATGCTATCCTAGTATATTTTCTGTAATTTAGAATCAAGTAAATGGTACTGCATCAGCCAGTCAAAATTGAATCAAATCAAGATTTTAAGTACTTCATCTTTCAAGACCTAAGCTATGGATTAACTGGCCGAGCCAGTTCTGTGCCTTTGAAGAGCTAGATGAATCATACCAATTTATCAAGTAGAAGCAGCAATCATGCACTAATTAATTGAAGGATATCTGAAAAAAAGGAGATAATAAGATCTATCTATCTATTTTGCTTGAGGTACACACACTGGGACATAAGCACTCTATATGGGAGAGAACAGGGGTGGATAGGAAGTCAAGTCCAGACAAACGCATGTCATCATATATTGAGGGCAGCTGGGGGGGCAGAGACTCACTGGTCAACAGGATGGGTCAAAGTCTGGCCAGTGATAGAAGGACCATTTTGGGATGGAGAGGTGGAAGAACACATAAGGGAGGCAAGAAACAGGGGAGAAGGAGGGAGGGGTACACATGGGCGAAAAAAATGCCAGACGAATTTTTGAACAATAAGAAGACAAGAGAAGAGGCTCCAGGAATGTAGTTATTTTGGATGGTATGGTGCCAATTATTGCAGTGAAAATATCAAATGGAGACAAATAGTTTCAAAATGTTTTCAATTAATATAACTGGATTAAATAATAGGTGTAATTGAAAGGCAGTAGAAAATGAGTTTTTTCACACTCACTTGGGTAATTTTGCTTCAGGAGACATAAAATCCTAGGATGAAGCTGAATGATTTTACAATGCTTTCATGAATAACAAAGCATCTCCTGTTTGCATCAGCTGAAGCCCCTCATGGGAAATAGCAAAATTATTTTTAAAAAGTTGGAAAGAAAAAAATATTAGTGGTGGTACCACAAATGTTTGTGAATTGATTGTTACCCCCCAACGAGGATTACCCCAGTCCTGTTCGGGAATTGTTTTCAGCATTAATTAATTAGAGGTGGAATTGTCTTAGGTGGATTCAGTTTTATTTAAGATCTGAGACCAGAGCTAATAGAAGGCAGAATACATTTGAGACAGAAAAGATTCTGCTTAACTATAAGTCTGTTCTGAATCTTAGGTATCTATGAAAGGAAAGATTCCAAGGGAAAGGAAATATACATGTTTCTCAGTGAGGCATAGTTGACTGTGAGGACTGCCTTTTTAATAAACCAATTCACTTAAATACATAAAACAAAATTTTTTGTCTAAAGGGTATCCATTCCATTCCTCTATCAAGTTATATAGAGATATGCCCCTCGGATAGGAGGATAAATAAATGGATCTTCAGTAAGCTCATGCTAGAGTACGATGCATGGTTATGAGCAGCAAGAAATTTCTTGGAGGAGTTGTTTCTGTAAATATAGGTTCGGCGGATCAAGCTATATTCTGAGATGCCTTTAAGTCTTTTTGAAAACGCTGGATAACATCATATGGATAACATCATATGAAATTATAATAAGGTAAAAGCAAATAAAAACAATGAGGGAAGAAATACATGGAACTTTATTTAGGAGGTTAAAAAACAACTCTAGCTGCCTTACAAAAGGAACATCTGAATGGGGTGTATCAAGGGAAAAACTTAAAGACCTGCATTATAGAAAAATTCTGTTAAACAATAATACTTCCCTTAAAAAATGTTACTGGGTGGGAAGTGAATGTTCTGGGAAACTATTGGCAAGGTAAGCAAGAGAAAGTTTAAAAAAAGAAATTACTTCTTTGAAAAATCCAATAATATCAAACTCTGAAGATATTCGGAATATTGTTTTAAACATTATGAGAAGATTTATTCACAACAATAGACGATAAACATGGATTAGCTAAAAGCTTTTATCAACTTTTTGTCGATACCCAGGTTAGTATTAGATACAATAGAAACTGTTTTATGACCTTTCAATATGAAGGAGAATCTGGAGGTAGTAGATAAAATGCATAATGGAAAGGCCCATGAAAGTGGTGATTTCCTAATTGAAATATATGAAATAAATTCAAAGGTATCATCTTGAATCTATTATTGGGAGTGAAAAATCAAATAATAAGGGGGAAGGAATGATTCCATGACATTTTGATATGGGCATCATGGTTTATCTACTAAAGCAAGGGTACGACCCAGAGGATCCTAGTTCCTATAACATGTTTATGCTATTAAACATGGATTGCAAAATGATTAATAGCAAATACAATGAGTATATGCTCCAAAATTAACATCCTTAGACACCAAAATTGCTCGGTAGAAGGTCGACAGCTCTCTACAAACACAAACTATTTAATAGAAACTATAGATAAGTTTACAAATGGAGCAGTCCCAGCTGTGGTATTGATGTTAGATGCAGAGAAAGCATTTCTGCTTGTGTGTTGAGACAGATTATTAGAAGGTTTAGAGGCTTTTGGTTTCTAAGTCCAACTCACTCCAACTCACAAGTCAATTTGCAACTTATATGTAAAAGCAGAGTGTGGGTTGCTGGTTCTGTATATGGTGTACCACTAGGTGGCTATATGTTGCACAGAGTCCACGGATACAGGGCTCAATGCAAACCCAAGATGTTCTATTAGGGGCAGTGTAGTCGAGCAGCCTTAAACCTAACACAGATGAGTGTAAGACATCTATTATACATTGGGCGTGGGCGTAATTTGCGAAATTCACTTTCGCAAACTATCGCGAAAATGTTAAAAATCTCCGCAAACACGCGGAAATATAGTGAAGATGCGGACGTTTTTTTCCCGCCCGTTCGCGGTATGTTCTGCGTGGTCACGGCTCACCAACTTACCCATGTGGTTGCTCGCGGGCGCGGCCATCTTGTTTTCACTTGTCTCGGGGTGCATGATCGCGAGAAGAAATACGTGATCGCGCGACGAATGACATCACTGCGGGCGCGAACTGTCACAAGACACCGCAAATGGCACCAACAATCCAACATCTCGTGGAGAACGCGAACGGATCGGGAAAACTTGTCGGCGAACGCAGTGATTCAGGTAAGGCGATCGCGCGCACGCGAGAATGTATTTTTTTACAGCGCGAGCAAGCAAAAAATTTCCGGTAAGATGCGGATTGCGGAGATTTTGACATTTTCGCGCTCTCCGCGGAACGCAAAAATGTCTAATTATCACAATTTCCGCGAGCAGAACGGAATTTTCACCCAGGCCTATTATACATGCATGAGCAATAATTGACACCCAATTCAAAAAGAGATCTGCACCACTTTATAAAAAAATGCTTTGTTTGTGTTTTATTTTAAGACCAAGATCTTCAGAATAGGGTAAGTAAGTTTTAAAAGAGTACATTTCAAAAGTCAACACATAGTGGAATTTTCAAAGAGTTCAATGTTATCCTATGGAGGAAAACAAGAATGCGGTTATAAAGGGAAGTACCCGACAAGCAGTACCAGTCTTCGGGACCACATGTTAGCAAGGGTCAGGTGAGTTCCAAAACTGCACCACCAGCAGGGGGCCAAGTGCAGATGTCAAAGTTGGAGTTCGGCTTAATACGTTTAAATGGAGATGGAGGGTACTCGGAGCCACACTGGTTGCAGGAAGGTAGATTGGTTGCAGGGCCATGCTTTGAGGGTTAAAGTTAAGCATGGGGGAGCACAAAGCAGCATCAAACATACACCACCTGTGGCACAGGGGTGGCCAGGTGCAGGGTGCAAATTTAGCATCAGGCGCCCAATGCTTTTCAATAAAAACTTTGCATTCAACAAACAGGCTGCAGGTGTTGCACCGAATGTTGCAGAAGGGAGACCAATGACAGCAGAGGTAGGTAGAGATGTAGGGGTGCTTTTGGACATCAGAGTCTTCTTCCCGGAACCGGTTATGGTCAGAGGTAGCTTCTAGATTCAGGCTGTAGGTGTCGTCTTGGGAGTCCATGATTTATCAGCAAATGCTAGACTTGGACTCAGGATCACTGACTAACCTTTTCTGAATCAGTGCCCCACCTGGACACAGGCTGGAGGCATTGGGTGCAGTGTGGATCGTGGATCCAGAGGGCACCAGAGTCCGTGATGTTGTTTCCTTGGTAGATGGAGCCACTGTCCTAGGGAGTTATGGTGTTCTTCAGTGGCTGGTAGTCTTCCCAGGATTTGTGGAGGCACTGACTGCCAAACAGGTGTAGTTTCGTTGCAGGATTTTTGAGGGCTGGTAAGTCAGTAGGTGTCTTCAGTCTTTGTCTGCACAGTGTCTTCTTTAGTCTTTTTTATCTTTAGTCGGCAGAAACTGGAGTGACTACACCCTCAATGATGCCACCCTACTGTGGGAGGGGGCATAAACCAAGCCCCAATTAGAGGGGTCTCCCCATCTTGAAGAGGGAGGGAACTGAAAGACGTACTTCACCTTACCTCACCCACCTTAGGGGTAGAGTTGGCAGACGTTGGCACGCCTTCCGATGGTTTTCCCACCCAAAGTCTGGGTGGGTATGCCCAGACATAGTTTCTTTGCTTGCTGTGCTACTGGATTCAAGCTAGACTTGCATATGAGAGGTTTCACCCTGAAACCGATCCCAGGAAGCTTATTTCCGATCCATAGATGGCTCGGCTTGGCAGTTTGGGCTGGACTGTTTCCATGAGGAGCTGGGTTAAGACTGATTTCCTACGGCTGGGTCCAAACTGGGGTGGCGTAATGAGCAAAAGAACAATGGATTTAACCCAGCTCTCTTGACTGGGGATGACTGTTTGATTCATTCCGCATTCTGTCTATCATTTTTCCCCACAGGACATTACAAAGGCAGCAGGCCTTTGAAGCTTTCTCTTTGAGAACTGTGGGAGGAGGTGGGGCCCCTCTGCTCAGGATGTGCATAGTTTCTGGTCCCTGAGAGCAGAGGCTCTCCACCCAGGGGTCCAGAAACATGTCTGTGTGAGACAGTCTGCCTAAAGCCGGTCAGTGACCACACCAGGTTCAGTAGGTCTTCAGGGGGCACCACTGAGGTTCCCTCTGAGTACATGATTTAATACATTTCACACCGGCATCACTGTGGGTTTATTACATGGAGTTGTTTGGTAACAAACCCTCCTGGTTTCAGTGAAGGCATCATGGTGCTGGGGAGCTCAGCTTGGCAAGTTTCCAAGTCATGTACTCTTAGTGACTTCCCTGGCACTTGCAATATTTAAGGATTGACTTAAGTATTGCAGGGGGATATCTACTCATGCAGATAAGCCCTTACCTGTGGTATAGTGCACCCATCCTTAGGGCTGGAATGCCTGCTAGAGGGGTGACTAATCAATACCTTGAGGCAGTACTGGCTGGCATGGTACCCAGACAGGGTGCCTGCAAGCTGCAGGGGGAGTGGCATGGTTCTGGTGAGAGGGTCTCAGTGGAACCTCTCCAGCTTCCAGGCCCTAGGTATCCAGGGTACCACTTAATAGGGACTTACAGGGAGTGGGCACAAGTACCAATTGTGGATATGTTTTTAGGGAAGAAACACTGGCACAGGGAACCTAGTTAGCAGGGATCTTGTACACTACAATCAAAGCCACGTAAAATTCCAGGCAAACAATGGGGGTTAACCAAGTCAAAAGAGGTACTTTCTCAAACACAGGCAAAGATCATGATTAAAACAGACATGGGTAACGTAGGAAGGTGTCTCTGTAATTACTATACAGAGTCCAGTGGATCTCCAAAGGTATACAGAGGTAATGGTAGATATCACCGTACTCTCTCTTTGTGGTAGTGTGGGGGAGAAGTAAGGCTTTATCAGAGGGTAGGGTTAAGCATTTATTGTACACTCTCAGGCAAGAAATGATTACACACAATCAAAGACAGAACTCAGACCACTTGTTAGTAGAAAAAGTATATCTTTTGTTGTATTTTATTTTTAGAACCAAACAGGACTTGTTACAGGAAAGTCAAATAATACTTTTGAGTGAAAGTCATCAAGAATATGCAAGCTGGATGAAATTGGCTTCATTACAGGTTTTTACAATATTTAAAAACAGTTGAAATTACGGTGTAATTACTTTTTGATTGCTTTGAGATGTCTTTTGGATTACCTGTTATAGTCAGTGTGATATGCCTAGATATCACACTGTGACATTTCTTAGACAAAGATAAAACAAAACACTTTTGCTTTAAAACACAGCTACTTTGGTTTCCATACAAAACACAACTCGAGACAATTTTTTCAGTGTGCAACAGTAAATGTAATCCTATGGAGAAAAATGTGATTATCGGTTTGCAGGTAAGTAAACAGTTTTAGGGTTTGAGTTTCTGGGGTTTGAAAAATGGTTTCCCCAGTGTGGTAAATAAAATATTACGCTCTCAGAATTTTAAAATATAAATAAGATCATGCATAAAGCAAGAGGCTGAGTCTGTGGTATCAGGTTCATAAAGGGCTTTATTCCAATAACTCGAGTCAAAGGGAGAATATTACCATCACCAAAAAGGATCTGGAAAGGGACTCAAAAGTATTCTCAATATTCTCAAACATTATTCACAGAGTACAGTATATATACATTTCTCAATTGTACGTAAGCAAAAGAGCAAGAGAGAATGAGATAAGAGCATGTGGGCGTGTAAGTAGGCGTGAAGGTGGGCGTCCATGTGGGCGTCCACTTGATGATAATGGGTAATTTGTCATGTGTGGGTGGATACCTGGAGGGGGTTGCGTGATCTGCTGGAATTGTACTGGAACTTTGCCTTACTTGTGCTCAACTCGAGCATGACGTGTAACTGACGTGGGGAGGGTTGCTATGCAACCGGACAAGTCTGGAAGTGAGGCCTTCAGTGAGTGAGGCCTTCAGTGTCAGGACGACCAGCACATCTTGTATTATCTGATATCCGATGTCTGGAGCAGGGACTGATTTGTGACATAGGTTGCTCATCACCAAGAGCCGATGTGGCATCTATTTCTTCATTTACTTCATTTACTGCAGAGGCCTTACATGGGGGCTATGGGCTTTTTACTGACGTGAGCTTTGCAATCTCACAAAGAGAGACAGTAAGGCTGGGCTCCCTCCTTGCAGATGGGTCGCGTTCATTCTTCCTTCACCAGGCAAGAATGTGGTTTCAGTAAGAGTAAGCAGATAACCGTGCTCAATACTGTCTCGGCACCTCGGTCGGGGCCCCTTTGGCTGAGGCCCAAGTGTGCAAGGCCAAGGATACGTAGCTGCAGCTTTCAGAGCGTTCTGAGGCATGAAACCTCTTTTCGGCTCTGGCTGAGCCATAAACATGGGCTTCATGAAAATGCAGGAAAACATGATGAAAAACGTGTAGGCCTCAATACAGATTTGTCGTTTCTCTCATGGGAGACTGGATGATGGCAGGCCACGTTATAGCATAAGCATCATGATAGAAAGGCCATGGAGGGGAAATACATAGGTTACATGTATGTGCACATAAGCGTTGGGGGGGGCACATGGGGACACATAGGCCTCATAGATTTTTATTTTCCTCATTTCCTCCTTGTACCCTAGTGAACCCCCTATGTAACGTCTATTTTCATGAGACAGTCGATCTGTTCTTGCAGCATTATTTTTCCATTTTCAATGCTTTGTAAATAGGGATGTGGAACACATGCAGTAGCACACAGGCCACAAATGGCCGGGCCACACTGCAGACATAGGCAACAACTGAATATCATTAATAGTATCAACCCACAGACGGTCAACACTTTCCATCCCCAAGCCGATATTAATCCCCAGAGCCAACCGGACCATGTCCACGTGCCTGGGTCTTGATGTATGTTTTGGGCAATCTTGTGGAGCCTTGTTATTGCTTTGTATTCTTTGGCATCACCGTTGATGGATGTCATTAAGGCAAACCATGCTCCGCAAGAACCATCATGGGAGAACGGAAAAGGAAAAAGAGGCAACACTCCCTTTACCTTCTGATACGGGGGAAATCGGCCACAGACCCAGCAGTCTGTAGCATTGCTAGTCTGATGTGAATGGTGCAGTATCTGAATAAAGGTATTGTTGCGTAAGGCAAGTCGATATGATAGCTTATAGGATGGCAGATCACTAAATGTGTGCTTTATGGTATCATTAGTGGAGGAGTATAAGAGTGAGGCAATAGGAGGAAAAATAGCATGTAGTATTAAGCTGATACATATTATCGTGATGCACAGAAGAGATAGAAAAATTACAGTCACTATACATCTACCACGTAATATTTTACAGTATTTGTTTTTTATCTTGCTCTTTTTATCAATGTTATTGTCCAAGATCTTATGCAAGCCAGAATACATGTTCAACCGCTTCACCACCTAGTGGACTTAATTGATCAAACGGGTTCTGACTTTTTAGATCTAAGTTTAGCTTTGTGGAAACTGATGGGGAGTCTCCTCTTAGAAAATGGTGTTCAAAGTCTGAAAAAGGTATTTTCCTTTGTAAAAGAGTGGTGAAGGTGCAACCATCCTTTCCGCGCTTTGACTTTAACGGCCGTCCCCGTGGTCCAGAGCACTGACTTTGGCGCCTTCCATCCAGGAGCGATGGAGTATTCTTTGACCTGGGTGTTGTCAGGGAAGGCGGCAGCAACCTGCGAACAACAAGAGAGTAGTGCAGACATCAAGGAAGCCAGGTAATCTGTCAGCATGTTACTATCAACATCAGTAATCTTTTAGGCATTGGAGTGCCCCACATATTTGGTAGTCTACCAAAGACCACTTCATAGGGAGATAAGCCTGTTCTAGAATGGGCTACCATTCGCATGTAAACGAGGGCAACCGGCAGGGCTACCATCCAATCTACACCTTTGTCTGCGCAAATTTTTAATGTCCGATTATGTCTTTCTACAAGGCCTGCTGCTTCAGGATGTCGCACACAATGGAATTTCCAGGTATACCCTAACAGAAGGGACACCTGCTTCATTAGTACCAGGACATATTTGTAACCTCTACATCTGTTTATTTGGATATAATCCATTTGGAGCACTTCAAAAGGGTGGTCAGGTGGATGGAATCCACCTTGTTCCATCGGAATGCCTTTACCTGGATTGAATTGGCAACAGATCATACATGTTCTGACCTTTTGTTTCGCTGCTGCACGCAGGTGCTTGTTGAACCATATATTCTGTAAGCTATCTATCATTGCTTTCTCTCCTAAGTGTGCAGGACTATGTGCGGTATTTATAATCACTTGTACCATCGAATCAGGAAGAAACCATGTGGATTTGCCCTTATTCATCCAACCCTGATCAGTCAGTACCCCTCCTTGTTCCGACCATTTCTTTAATTCGTCCATAGTAGCATGTGTCTGTATGTCTTGTACATCCTTGGAAGGATCCCTAACTGTCATGGCTTTGGACAGTGATAGTATCTGTGATTTTGTCATGTCTAGTGGGGTCTGAGCTGTCTGTTTAGCTGTTCGGTCTGCCAGATCATTGCCTTGGGAAATGGTATCTGTGGCTCTAGTATGTGCTTTACATTTTAGGATAGCTATGGCTGTTGGTAAATGTATTGCTTCCAGTAGGGCTTGAATAAGGGGGCCATGCTGTATCTTGGCCCCATGAGAGGTCAAGAAACCTCTTTCTCGCCACAGAATCGGTGTAAATGTTTACTCTCAGGTGCTTAGCTCTTATGCACGCTTGTGTCAGGGCGATGAGCTCTGCTGCTTGTGCTGACAATATGTCTATTCTTTTAGTCTCTATTATTACAGTATCAGTAGTCACTGCATATGCTGCCACTAATTCTCCCACCCCTGTCCTCATGCATGAGCCGTCAACTTATAGTGTTAGGTCGGGGTCTGGGAGTGCAACGTCTGTCAAGTCTTGTCTTGGTTTAGTCACGGTATGTATTACTTCAACACAGTCGTGTGGTGAAACGCTTTCTGTACTGGAGGGCAAAAGGGTAGCAGGATTCAGTATGTTGCATCGTCTGATCTCTATGTGTGGTTGAAATAACGTTGGCTCATAGCCTGTCAGTCTAGCTACAGTCAGGTGTTGTGTTTGTGTCCGGTTCAAGAGAACCTCTACTGCGTGTGGTACTTGTACTGTCAGAGGGTGGCCCAGCACTATCGAGTCACTTTGTCTTATGGCTAAGGCCGTTGCTGCAACTGATTTTAGGCACGCAGGCAAAGCCTGTGCTACTGGGTCTAATGTACTAGAAAAATAAGCACAGGGCTCGTGTTTTCCTGCATGATCTTGTGTTAGGACAGATAGTGCTGTTCCATCCCGCTCTGTCACAAAAAGCATAAACGATTTGTTGTAATCAGGGTTTGCTAAAACTGGTGCTTGACATAAAGCTCTCTTTAATTCTTCAAATGCCACAGTGTGTTCTTGTGTCCAAGGGAGGACTTTAGTAGAAGCTGTATTAGGGACTTGGACTAATTCCCCTGAAAGATCACAATAAAACATGAGAAAAAGGGGAAAGCACCATACCTATTTCCTCGGCTTAATTTCTAAGGGGGCTAATTTCTAAGGGGCTTAATTTCTTAAGGGGCTAGCGGGAAGCGAACCTCCTCAGGGGCCAGCAGAAAGCCAATATTCTCCTCCTTCCCCCCCCTTTTTGACAGGAGGAAATCCGAAACAGATTTCACTGCTGTCAAACACTATCAAACCCTGTGTCTTGTCAACACTATTAATCCCTGTGTGTAGCTACTGGGCGTAAGCAAAATTATAGGAGATACACAGCGTATTTGAAACGGCGAGAAATCCTTCAAATTAATGTACAAACCTCATTGTGTTAGCTCATAAGCTGGCCAAATGACATCTCATATGCAAATGTCCCTATTACATGAACCTATACCAACCTGAAGTCAATATTAATGCTAGGAGGCCCTAATAGGAATGCTAAATTACCTAAATATTCGGAAAACCAAGTTTAAGAACAGTTGTTAATGTTGATAATTAATAATTCATCTGCTAAAGAAATCAGTCATTTTGCAATAATTTCCACCTATACAATAAACAGCCTAATTTAAAAACAAGTCAACTTTTGGGGCCACCACTTACAAGAATGAGCTTACTAAAGCAAACTTTAAAAAGGAAATCCTGTCAGATATTTTCTCATTACCCTAAATACCGAGCCTCATTTGTCACTCTGGGGTGGCAGTCCTTATTTAAAACAGGCCTTTCAAGAGGTAAGATGCGAGTGCACAGATCATAATGGTTCCTTAATGTCCAATCTGGAAACATATGACCGAGGCTGCCTGTCTATAAGAGAAAGGCAGTCATGTGATACATATTTAAGTCTTGCATAACTATTTTCTTCTTTTATTCATCACCAATACCAATTAGACATACACTGATAACGTGTTGTCCGCTATTTTGACAGCATGATAAAGGTAATATCATGTCTGTGAAATTTAGTAATTGTGAACAAGTTCCAGCCAAGCGCAGCGCAAAGATATACGTCGTCACGTCCATCTCTGTAACGCCCAGGAGAACTTGTATTAATGCCAAACATACTGGTCAATACAACACAAAAACAAAACATATATAAAATACATATGCCAAGCCATCAGTATACCAAGCACAGAAAGCATAGACAATTACACTAACATATATAAATGAGCAGCGATGCGCAATTATAGTACCTACAGCTCAGAGGCGAACACTCTGGCCTGCTTAATTTGTCAGGCTTATAATCAATAATTGATTTACCTGCCCTATACACCCCCATCTGAAATCACCGTGTCAAGTCTGACACACAGAATCAGCAATAATAATCAAAAACGAAGAACACACAAACCTGTTTGTTTTCTTTTATAAAAATGAGCTATGCATCTTCGTCAACACAATGTACCCTAATGTCCCAGACGAAGACGCACCTCTCATCTCTCCTCACAGACTTTTAACCACTGGATCATTTATCCAATGCAACTGGTGGCAGCTTGTGGCCACAATTAAAAAATGTCTGAATTTGAAAATCGTTTTTATATAGGCATATAGCCCTTAAAATTCCAAGCAAGAGCAACATTTTACTTTCTGGCCAGAAGCAATATAACATTTGCTAAAAAATAAAACAAATCTTCTCCATAGACATTTCCCCGGGGCACTGGTTTAGCACAGAATAGACCAAGGGAATCTTTCTCGACTTACATTTCTCAGCTGCCCTGTCTTATCAGAGAAGCTAAAAATAGCCCCTCAGCGCGGCCTGAGCCTGGGCTGCCAGCCAACTTTTTTGTTGTTCCTACTCCTGGCCCCCAAGGCTCTCCGGCTGCAGGCATTACACAGATGCGATGTCAGAGAAGCTTTCTAAGCAGTGCCTCTGTTCTGCTCCTCTCACCGGCCCCCACCTACACTGGCTACAAGGTCAGAATCTGTCTCCGATTTCTGTATCACATACTGCTCTACACAGCCCCCACCTTCTCCTCACTCTGAAGCTGTCAAAGACAAAAAGACTACTCAATTCCATAAAAACTGCAATAATTCGCCCAATTGAAAAATTATTTTTACATACAATTTGCACTCAGGGGGTCACAATCTCACCGACTTGACCCAGCACATTGGCTCACTGGACCACCAAGAACACAAACCTGTATTCTTGAACAATTTGCAAATTCGAAATACCCACAATTCTTTTTTCAAGCTAAACTTTTCACTAATTATTTTTTCGTTAACACTTTGTACATTAGGGGTGTCATCAAATCACAGGTGTTGCTCCTTCTCTAGCTACACCCCTCTCAATTTCCTATTGACAACGTAGTCAAATGTTGGACCATGTAAACACCGGCTATGCGCTGTTCGTTTGGTGGGAGGCTCAAGAACCTTTGGGCTACTATATCATTATTATATGTATCGTGGTACTTGCGGTGGCACTCTAACTGGTCTTTCTACTGGGGCCACTCTTGCTAGGTCCTCTGAAAGGACGGGATAAATACCAGCAATGTCAGTATTTCTTCCACTGTCAGCCTGCGCTCATTTTACCTGCTCCACTTCCTCCTGTAACATCTTTTCCTTGGCTTTTCCAGACTCCAGTCTACTTCTCTCTGCTTCGTGAAACACTTACTCTTTCCTCCTATGTGACTCCTTGCGCCAAAACTCAATGGCATCCTTCCGAGCTGGTCTACATTTTCTCTTTCATAAGAGTGTTTCGTTGTCTGTCTACTTGTTCTGCTTTTACTCGGATACCTTCCTCAACTAATACGTTTTCTCGGACTTTGTCTGAATCCTCCCTACTTTTCTCTTCTTTTCTGAGCGCTTTCTCTGTGCGTCTATGCCATTCTTTACGCCATAATTCAATGGCATTTTTCTGTGACTGTCTGGCTTTCTTTTTCCATAATGCTTCTTCTACTCTCATGATGCAACTGCATCCCATGTCCCAACAGCGGGCCATCTCTGATTCTCTGCTAAATCCTTGGTGTAGTCCACCCACAAATCGAGATATAATACGGCATCTAGGCCATGTTTATGATACAAAAAGTACCCTGGAGTGTCCCTAGGTGGAATGGGAACAGCTTCCTCGAGTACCCCTTTTCTAGTTTTGATCTGTCTTAATTTTGAAAAGAACGGCATCTTTAAACTTTGCTACTTGATTTTGAACACAATAAATTACAATAAACACAATAATGAACACTCATTCATACCACAATTTTTAAAACATATTAAAACATTTAACATTTAACATTTAACGAACGATGATAACTAATAGGAAACTAGTTACTGACATAATACTAACACTAGAGAATACTGAATTATATGCAAGACATACTAGATATACTGCTAAACAGTACAGATACACTGCTGAAACAGTGCAGACCGGATTTGTGTACCCAAACCCGTCTTGACCGGCACAACCTAATGTGCACGTCTAACTGCCTCCCCAGCAACGGTACTCACCGGGTAGCACGGAACGGAAGGCCTCGGAACTGAACTGGACTAGACCAAACTGGACTGGACTGGACTCGACTCGTGACTTGGATACTTCGGAACTTCGGAATCTGGTGGGCCTCTGTATACCTCGGACACAGCTCTCTCGCAGGTGGGCTCTGGGTAGGACAATCTGCGTTCCTCACCGCCTCGTATGGATGCCTGGTCGCAGTCTGTCCCCTTCGTTGGCCTGAGGGAGTTGGCGGGAAGACCCGCGACGTGCGCGCTTGAAGTCCGTCACGGCTATGGAAGGGGGCAAAACTGGACCTTCATCTCCGGCGTGTGGGGAAAGAGATGTAACTGTTCGGGCGCCATTATGTGGTAAATAAAATATTACGCTCTCAGAATTTTAAAATATAAATAAGATCATGCATAAAGCAAGAGGCTGAGTCTGTGGTATCAGGTTCATAAAGGGCTTTATTCCAATAACTCGAGTCAAAGGGAGAATATTACCATCACCAAAAAGGATCTGGAAAGGGACTCAAAAGTATTCTCAATATTCTCAAACATTATTCACAGAGTACAGTATATATACATTTCTCAATTGTACGTAAGCAAAAGAGCAAGAGAGAATGAGATAAGAGCATGTGGGCGTGTAAGTAGGCGTGAAGGTGGGCGTCCATGTGGGCGTCCACTTGATGATAATGGGTAATTTGTCATGTGTGGGTGGATACCTGGAGGGGGTTGCGTGATCTACTGGAATTGTACTGGAACTTTGCCTTACTTGTGCTCAACTCGAGCATGACGTGTAACTGACGTGGGGAGGGTTGCTATGCAACCGGACAAGTCTGGAAGTGAGGCCTTCAGTGAGTGAGGCCTTCAGTGTCAGGACGACCAGCACATCTTGTATTATCTGATATCCGATGTCTGGAGCAGGGACTGATTTGTGACATAGGTTGCTCATCACCAAGAGCCGATGTGGCATCTATTTCTTCATTTACTTCATTTACTGCAGAGGCCTTACATGGGGGCTATGGGCTTTTTACTGACGTGAGCTTTGCAATCTCACAAAGAGAGACAGTAAGGCTGGGCTCCCTCCTTGCAGATGGGTCGCGTTCATTCCTCCTTCACCAGGCAAGAATGTGGTTTCAGTAAGAGTAAGCAGATAACCGTGCTCAATACTGTCTCGGCACCTCGGTCGGGGCCCCTTTGGCTGAGGCCCAAGTGTGCAAGGCCAAGGATACGTAGCTGCAGCTTTCAGAGCGTTCTGAGGCATGAAACCTCTTTTCGGCTCTGGCTGAGCCATAAACATGGGCTTCATGAAAATGCAGGAAAACATGATGAAAAACGTGTAGGCCTCAATACAGATTTGTCGTTTCTCTCATGGGAGACTGGATGATGGCAGGCCACGTTATAGCATAAGCATCATGATAGAAAGGCCATGGAGGGGAAATACATAGGTTACATGTATGTGCACATAAGCGTTGGGGGGGGCACATGGGGACACATAGGCCTCATAGATTTTTATTTTCCTCACCATGGTCAACAATGCACTTAAAGAGTACCCTCAGCGGCTCTAGGGTGGTCGGGTGCAGAGTGGTGAGGCCTAATGTTAACCTGTGAGGCTAAGGGGGTTGTCAGTTGGTGGCTGCTTAGGGTTAAGCTCAGCGTAAGGGGGATCCAAGTTACCACACAAGGTGCACCCACAGCTGCACAGGGGCGGCCAGGTGCTGGGTGCTGGATTGGTGTCAGGTGCCCTGTTGTTTTCAATGGGAGATCTCCTGTCACAACAAACACTGCAGATTTGGGTAAGGAGGCTTTCTGGAGGCGACTAAAGGATGGAGAGGTAAGATGCTGGGGGTTGCCTGGACACCGTTGGTTGGGCCACCCAAGGCCGTGGGGCATCAGGTGCAGGGGTGTCTTTAGGCATCAGGTTTCGTTACCAACTCGTGTCCCAGTCAGGGGACCCTCCATATGTAGGCGTTGTGTGGAGGCTCGAGGCAGGTCAGGGATCCCTGGATCCCAGGTCAGGATCACTGGAGGGACCTCCTCATGGTGTTGGGCTACTCGAACTCAGTTGTGGGTGCAGAGTGGTGCAGACTCAAGGATTTGACTGGAGCCATAACTGGTTCTTGAGCAAGTCCCGTGCTCACACGAGACAGAGTCTTTGTAGGGAAGGCAGGGCAGGTCCTCCTGGTTCTGGGGGGCTGTTTGCTGCATGACACACCTGGATTCCGCTGGAGCAGGTAGAGTTGGGACAGGCCGGTAGGTGTCCTTCTCTTCTTCCTTCAGCACAGCTCTTCCCTCCTTTTTCTTCTTCCTCTTCTTGCTTGTCTCAGGAGGCAAGGTTTGGGGTTGCCCCTAAATACTAAAATCAGGGGCGTTTTTAGGTAGGTACAGGACAGGACAATTAGGTCCCTCTATTGGGGTGGGTACTCCTACTATTATGCCACCATCCTGTGAGAGGGGGCAGAAGCATCACTATCTTGGTTTTCCCGCCGCTTCTCCCTCCCAAAGTGGGGGTTAGAAGCTGTGGGGGCCAGGTTATTGGGAGCAGCAAATCGCTGGGTCAGTTCACCAAGGTGGCAAGCCCTTGAAGCTTGCCCTTTGTGAACCTTGCCCATCCTGGGAATCCTGGGAGAGGAGGCTTGGCATCTCTGCCCAGGATGCGCTTCGTTTCAGGCCCCTGAGAGCTGGAGCTGCCACCCCCAGAAACATGTCTGTGGGTGGCAGCTAGTGAGCAGCCACTCAGCAAGGATATTAGAGAGTTTGGTCATTTTTCAGGGGGCACCTCTAAGTTTTCCTCTGGGTGCATTTGGCATTAAATCTTACACTGGTATCAGTGGGGTTTTAATTTGCTGTGAAGTTTGCTACCAAACTTCCCAGCATTCAGTAAAGCCATTATGGTGCTGTGGAGTTCCAATTGAAAAACTCCCATATACTCTTTATGCCTTTACTGCACTTACAATGTCTAAGAATGGACTTTGACACTGTAGCGGTACAGGGCTCATGCACCTGTACCCTCACCAGTGGTATAGTTCACCCAGCTAGAGGGGTGTCTTACCTATACCATAGGCAGTGGGTTGTAGACATTGCACACAGGTATGTGTGCCATCTTGACTCTTCATTTTTCTCTGCACCAAAACACGTAATTTGCAAGGGCAGTGTGTGTGTGTTAAGGTACAGGGCTTCTGATGGTGGTACAATATGGGTAACAGTCCTTAGAGGCCTTCATTGGTCACAGTGCCCATGGTGCCCATGGTACCTTTTACAAGGGACTTACATGTGGCCTGGGTGGTGCCAATTGCAGGTGCAAAGGTAAGAAAGAACACAGGTCCTGGGTACCTAGTTAGCGGGAACCCAGGTCACACTTCAGTCAAGGAGCATCAACATCAGGCAAAAAGTGGGGGGCAACCATGCAAAAAAGGGGATTTTCCTACAGGTAAGCATATTAAGTTTAGGTGAGGAACTACACAAGGATGTTCATTTATCGCCAATTTTGTTTCCATTCAATAGCAGTCAAGGAAACAGACACATAGCACTAGTTCAAGATAAAATGGCCAAAATTAAACTATACAAAGATGGCATTATACTATTTTTGAAACCTGGAAAAATTGCAATAAATCAAGAGTTGGTGGTATTTGACCTCTTCCAACAATTAGGATGACATAAAATTAGCACTCAAAAACAGAAACCTGGGGATTTAATTTTCAGCCAAAAATGCTGCCAGCTATAATTCAGGATGCGTTGATCAATAGGCCCTATAAATATTTAGAGATGTATACGTCTACAGATTTAGGGAACCTAAATGATCCAAATTATGCACCTTTACCGAGAAAAGGGGCATCCTTAATGAATGTGGTCACTATTGATTACCACAGTCTTTTCTTTAATATGTGGCCTTAATTAAAATGTCAATATGTTTCTGAATGTGCCTTGTGTTCTCTATTTAACGTTTTGAAAGAAGCTTGAAAATAAAAATGTTCATTTGGGAAAACAAAAGTCCCCTTTTTCTACTGTCCACTTTATAGCTACCAAACCATGCGGGGCACAAAGACTTCCTTATTTACAATTGTAATATTTTCTGCATTTGCAACCCTATGTACAAGATTTAAAAAATCTTATGAAATGTTTACAAATATGCTTTCAGAAGAAAAGCTTTATAATGCGAGTAACCAAAGAATGAAAGACACAAGACTTTGATCTGGCTTTTCAGAAGGAAAGTGCAATTTTTAGAGAAGTTTGGCATTTTTATGATAAACATGGGAAGCAAATTAAGTGATTTAGAAACAGCAATAAGATCTCTCCTTATAAAGAGAAATATTGTTAGTTAGGATAAAATAGGTGTAAGCAAATTAAATTGTTTTTTAATTTATGGTTCTGGTTCTAGTAGGGTTAAAGACTAAATAAAATGCAGGTAAGGAATTATAGTGATCAAACACTCAGAAAAGAACCCTGTTACAAATATTTTTCCAATGAAAATGATGCAGTATATGAGTTGGTCGAGGATGAAGCAAAAGTTACATTAGGTCTATGGTTTAAGCAGTCATTAGAAACATCAGGGTAGGATGTTTTCAACAAAATAACTAAAAGATGGTAAAAAGAGACACAGAGGAAATTATCTCGAAATATATGAAATTAAGTAAATGGTCTAAATGCTAAATAATTCGGTGGGGGTAAACTTTAGATGGATGCAATTTTTTTCTAAACGGTTACTATACAGAACCCCAGTATTTCTGAATAAAATAAACAAGAATAAAAGTTCCCAATGTTTAAGGTATATGATGTATATGTGGAGTTCGAATCATACCATGGGACTGTGTCCAAAAATAGCACCATTATCGAAAGAGATTTTGTAATATGTTGGATTAGAAATTGGAATTGACAATAAGGTGAGATCAAATGGAACTATTGATAGGATAGTCAGATGAACTCTCCCAGTGAGAAACATACTATTTTATAGCCTTGATAATAGCAAGATCACAGATTAAGTTATTTAATGGAGGAATACAATTTTGAAATTCAGGAAACATGGGGGGATATATGCAATCAAAATAGGATCTTCAAAAAATGTGAAAACATTTGGCAATGTGTTGTGTAAACATTTTTATGATGAATGCACTTTATTGCTTAGCCTGTACGAAAATAGGTTCATGCAACTTTATCTTTTTTCATTAATAAGTTATGATAATGCTGATGACATGTACGCTTGATGTTTATCATCATCTAATTGATTGATGATATGTATTTTTCATAACTCCCTGAGTAATTAAATCAATAAAAATAGGGGTAAGTCAAAGGTGGGATAGATGAGGCAGGGCATAGAAATATATGTAGGAATGAGTCAGTGAAACCTTATGAATGCAGATGGTTTTGAAATGTGAACACTTTGTGATGATGCAAATACTTAACCCCTTCGATGCTCATGATGGAGCGGTTCCATCATGAGCATCGGTTGGGCTGTGCTTATGACGGAACCGCTCCGTCATGAGCACAGCCCCTGGGGGAAGCGCTGGTGCTCCCCCCCTGGGGCATCGATCTTGCCCCCACAGAGGGGGATGGCAGCGGAAGAGTTTCCGCTGCCACCCCCGAGCCCCCCCACACTTCCCCATGACATCAGCGCGCACAGCGCGCGCTGACGTCATCAGGAAGCACTGGGACGCCTGGAAGCCATTTGCTTCCAGGCGTCCCAGCGAGCAGCAGGTGAGTTTTCTTGTCCGGTGGGGCAGCGGGGGCATGTTTGAAAGTATTGAGGCATTGGGGGAGAGGAAAGAGTATTTCCTCTCCCCTGATGTCTCAATGCTGGGCATTCCTGCTTCACGATCGCGCACAGCGTCGCGATCGTGGAGCAGGGATGCCCCACTAGACACCAGGGATGTCTTTTTCTGCAGAAAGGAAGTGACCCCCGAGTGGAGTGGTGTGGCTCACTGGTTAGAGGCAGCAGACCCGGAAGCAGAGGACGGCCCGGGACCAGGGTTCAATTCCCGACACGGCAGGGTTGTGGACCAGGGCCAGCGGACTCGATAATTCTCGCCTCGGTGCCTACTCTAACCAGGGATCACGCTCGGCAACTCTGGGCATTAACTTGCCTCATCTCCACAATGACCCCCCACATTCGCCGGGGATGCCTGGTTTCACCTTGGAGATACCCAGGAGGGACCATCTCACAGGGATAGCCAGGACGGGTTCCCCAGCGGTCTACAGCGCCAGGACGCCTCAGGGCAGCAGTGCGCTTTACAAGACACATACATTTACATTTACATTTACCCCTTGGGCAAGGGTCGCTTCCTGGAGGCTAAATTAAATGTTAAGACTTTTCTGCCCCCCCTGCGGGCAGATCGGTCGTGTTTGTATCCGTTTCTGCTCCCAGGGAGGGCAGAAAAGCCCACTAGACACCAGGGATGTCTGTTTCTGCATTAGGAAGCGACCCCTTGGGCAAGGGTCGCTTCCTTGGGGGCAAAAATAATGTTAAGACTTTTCTGCCCCCCCTAGGGGCAGATCGGTCGTCTTTCTATCCGTTTCTGCTCCCGGGGGGGGCAGAAAAGCCCACTAGACACCAGGGATGTCTGTTTTTAGAATTAAGGAAGCGACCCCTTGGGCAAGGGTCGCTTCCTGGGGGGCAAAATAAATATTAAGACTTTTCTGCCCCCCCTGGGGGCAGATCGGTCGTCTTTGTATCCGTTTCTGCTCCCAGGGGGGGCAGAAAAGCCCACTAGACACCAGGGATGTCTGTTTTAGCATTAAGGAAGCGACCCCTTGGGCAAGGGTCACTTCCTGGGGGCCCACATTTTTATTAGGACTTTTCTGCCCCCCCCTGGGGGCAGATCAGTCTTTTGTGTAGCCGTTTCTGATCCCAGGGGGGGGGCAGAAAAGCCCACTAGACACCAGGGAATTAGTTTAAATAAAAATGGAAGTGACTCCTTGGGCAAGGGTCGCTTCCAGGGGGCAATTTTTTATAATATGTATTTTGCCCCCCCCTCCACGGGACAGATTAGCCTGTTTTTTTTCCTGCTGTTTTCTGCCCCACCTGGCACACAACCCGATTTACCATTTGGGTAGTAACATAGCATGTTATAATGTTTATTGTTATATTTTTTGTGAATTGCAATTGTAATTGTTTTTTTTTTACTTTTTTGTTCTAGGTGAAGGCTTTTGCTCTTTTCAGTTTGCAGTTTCGTTACTGGTGGTTCTGCTGTTTGTGTAGTTTGGTAAGAGACTTTTTTTTGTACAATGTAAATGTGTTTGATTTCTCTGCATGAATTTTTTTTTGCAAATGGTGTAATAATAGCAGTATATTTGTTTTTTGAGTGTCAAAAACTGTTTGCATTTGTGCTCGATGTGTATTTTGTTGTCTTGTGAGTAATTTTTTTTTTTCTTCTTTCTAGTTGGATATCGTTGGTTTTTGCTGTGTCACTGCAGAGTAGGTTCTGGTGAGTGTAGCTGTCTCTTGTAATTGAATTCTATAGTTTTTTAGTACATTGATCTTTGTGATAAAGGTACACATTTCTTTACTTACTTGGTTTGCACATTGCTGGTTGTTGTTGACTTGTTTGTGCAGTCTTCTATCTTAGTAAGTATAATGGCTAGCCGCAGGATTACTGCTCAGCAGGTTGTTGGTTTGCTTTTTGAGTCTTCCTCTGACCATGGCTCTGAGACTGACTCTGCATCTGAGGGAGAGGAGGCAGGGGACGATTCTGGCAGTGAGTTTTCTCTCCATATGGAGTCATCGGATGATGAAGATACTCTTAGTGCGGATGAAGTGCCTGTGTTAGAGGAGGAGACTGATGTGCCGATAGTGCGGCAAGAGGTATCTGGCCTGCAGCCTGGGGCTGCAAGGCTTCTCGTTGGTGTAGTGCGGCAAGAGGCTTCTGGGCTGCAGCCTGCGGCTGCAAGGCTTCCCGTTGGTGTAGTGCGGCAAGAAGCATCTGGGCTGCAGGCTGGGGCTGCAAGGTTTCCTTTTGAAAGTGATGACCTCTGGGTTGCCCCTGGCATGGTGCAGCCGGCATTGCCAGACTTTACTGGTGTTCCAGGGTGTAGAGTGAATACTGAACATTTTTTGCCGATATATTTTTTTCAGTTGTTTATGGACGATGTGTTTTTGGCAGAGATTGTTGAGCAGACTAATTTGTATGCCGAACAGTTTTTGAGGGACAACTGTGCCAGTCTTAAGCCACACTCTAGAGATACCCGGTGGACTCCCACAAATCTTGAAGAGATGAAGAAGTTCTTGGGTTTAACTTTATTGATGGGCTTGCTAAGGAAGCCATCAATGTCTTCATATTGGTCTACTAGTCCCTTGTTGGCAACTGCTATTTTTCCGGCAGTCATGAGTAGTGACAGGTATTTGCTTCTGCTTCGGATGATGCATTTTGTTGATAATGGTTTAGCGTTGCCACAATATCACCCTGAGTGTGACCGTCTTTTTAAGACTAGGCCTGTCCTTAATCACTTTGTTGATCGATTTTCTGAGATCTATGCTCCTGGGAAAGAAATTGCAGTGGATGAGTCTTTGGTGTTGTTCAAGGGCCGCTTGGTTTTTAGGCAATACATTCCTAGTAAGAGGGCACGCTATGGAATTAAGCTGTATATGCTGTGTGACGGTAGGACTGGATATGTCTCTAATTTCAGGGTGTACACCGGTAAGGAATCCAGGATTAACCACCCTGGTTGTCTGTCCCCTTTTGGAGTGACTGAGAAAATTGTTTGGGAACTTGGTAGAGGATTTTTTAACAAAGGCCACCATTTATATGTAGATAACATCTACACTGGTGTGCGGTTGTTCAGGGAATTGGCCAAAGTGGACACTGTTGCTTGTGGCACAATCCGCTCTAACCGTAAAGGTTTCCCAAAAGAACTTGTTTGTCAAAAGCTTGTGCGGGGACAGTGCAGTGCGTTGCGTTGCGAGGAGCTTCTTACTGTGAAGTTTTCAGACAGAAGAGATGTCTACATGCTGACTACCATCCATGATGAAAGCACTGCACCTGTGACTGTTTGGGGTCAGGTCGCTGAAGTGCACAAACCTGTGTGCATTTTAGACTATAGTAGGCACATGGGTGGTGTTGACAGAGTAGATCAGAGGTTGGAACCTTACGCTGCTCTTCGTAAAGGCTTACATTTGGTACAAGAAGTTGGCTATCCATCTTTTCCACTTGGCAATCTTTAATGCTTTTGTTGTGTTCCAGGATTCTTGCCCTGAGTCAAAGATGACTTTTGCTAAGTTTCAGGAGTCTGTAATAGGCAGCCTTGTTGTAGTGGAACAGGCAAGTGTTCCTAGAGTAGGAGTGGTGGAGGATGTTGCTAGATTGAGAGATCGCCACTTTCCTGATCACATTCCTCCCACACCCTCAAAAGATTTTCCCAGTAGGAGATGTAGAGTCTGTTGGCGAAGAGGTACGCGGAAGGAGATTCGTATGTACTGCCCGACTGTCCTTCTAAACCTGGGCTGTGTGTCCCTGCTTGTTTTAGAGCGTACCACACGCAAAATACATTTTGGGAGCATTCATGAGTGGTAAAGTAAACTGCCTGGTCTGTATTCTTTGGAAAATTTGATTCTGTTTCAAGGTTGGCGTTAGTGCATTGTATTTAGTTGCTGATTTTGTGTTTGTAGATTTGTATCTATTTGCGATTTGTTTGTGTTTTTATTTTTTTCTAAAAAAATCCTAAATGTGATGGCGGTGTGTGTAGGCTGGCGCTTGGCTGTTGGTGTGTGTGGACTGGCACTTGGTTGGTGGTGTGCGTGGAATGGTGCTTGGCTGGCGGTGTGCGTGGACTGGTACTTGGCTGGCGGTGTGCGTGGGCTGGCGGTGTGCGTGGACTGGTGCTTGGCTGGTGGTGTGCGTGGACTGGAGCTTGGCTGGCGGTGTGCGTGGAATGGTGGTTGGCTGGCGGTGTGCGTGGACTGGTACTTGGCTGGCAGTGTGCGTGGACTGGTGGTGTGTGCGGACTGGTGCTTGGCTGGTGGTGTCCGTGGACTGGAGCTTGGCTGGCGGTGTGCGTGGATTGGCGATTGGCTGCCGGTGTGCCTGGACTGGTGATTGACTGGCGATTGGCTGGCGGTGTGCCTGGACTGGCACTTGGCTAGTGGTGTGCGTGGACTGGTGTTTGGCTAGCGGTGTGCGTGGACTGGCGCTCTGCTAGCGGTGTGTGTGGACTGGCGCTCGGCTGGCTGTGTGTGAGTAGTGACTTTCTGCTGGTCACTACACACACTGCTAGCTGAGTGCCACTCCACGCAATCCATCTGCCTGTGTAGTTGCTGTGTCAGGATTGTGGGCGTGTGAAAGTGATGGGCCCTTGAATGGCACTGTGTGCTGGTGTGAGTTTTGTTATGTGATGGGCCCGCGGCTGGCGGTGTGAATGGTTTTGTATATCTCACACGTACGAAAGGTGTATGAATGGCCTGTAAAGAGGTTGGTGCCTTGTCGTGGCTTTACAGCTCACGAGCTGTGAGTCAATGGTTCAGTTTCTCGCCCTTTCAATTATTAACAGTGCTTTTCATTTTTGTGAAATCACTTGCTAATACAATTGTAGATACTGAACCATCACTCACCCTCGTGCCAAATCCAACCAGTATGTGTGTGTGCTTGAGGATTAGATGGCTGTGCAGTAATATTTGTTTTTCTGAAGCAGGGTGTACCTTGTCCCTTTTTGTGAATTTTGTAATGTGTTGCTTTTGTGCCTGGTGGTGTGAATGGTCTTGTTTTTATCACGTATGAAAGGTGTGTGAATGGCCTGTAAAGTGGTTGGTGCCTTGACGTGGCTTTACAGCTCACGAGCTGCGAGTCATTGGTTTGTTTTTTTGTGCATTTAATTATTGACAGTGCATTTCATTTTTGTGAAATCTCTTGTTAATAAAATTTAATACACTGAACCATGACTTGCCCTCTTGCCAAATCCAACCAGTATGTGTGTGTGTTTGAGGAATAGATGGTTGTGCAGGAATCTTTGTCTTTAGTTTCTCTGCCAAGGTGTACTTTCCATGTAAGAATAACCCACCAACTCTAGATATTGTCGAAAACCCATGGGAGTTCATGGTGATGTCTCTCTTGTGAATTCAAAAAGTTTTTTTATCCCCAATGTCCTGCAAACCTCAAAATGTCTGCCACATTTTCAGTGCAATATTGTTCCAAAATTCTCACGCTGTAGGAACAAACCAATAATTATGTCTAAACAATCTGGTTTTGCAAGGGGGGTCACTTGGGTTTTTGGCCCGGTGCTCGGTTGCCATCTAGGGAAACCTACCAAACCCATACATTTCTGAAAACTAGACACCTGGCGGCTTCCAGGGAGGTATGGCTTGCATGGATCCCCCAACGTTTCCTTTCCCAGAATCCCCTGCAAACCTCAATTTTAGCTGAAAAAATCACTTTTTTCGCACATTTTGGTGTGGGAAAGTTGTGCCATCACCGGGCTCACACAAATTTACCACCACCCAGCGTTCCCCCAGGTCTCCCGGTAAAAATGGTGCCTCACTTGTGTGGGAGGCCCAAGTACCCGCGGCAGGCAAGGGCCCAAAACATAGTGAGGCAACCTCAAAATGTCCTATCGCAAAACCACCTAGTTTTGCAAGGGGGGTCACTTGGGTGGTTAGGTGGGTAGGTTTTCTTGGTTTCCCTAGGTGCCGGCAGAGCTAGGGTTCAAAAACTACAGCTAGTCACTGTGCCAAAAAAGCGTCATTTTTCAATGCAAAATTGAGGTGTGACCACGTTGCGTTTTGTGCCGTTTCCTGTCGCGGGCACTAGGCCGACCCACACAAGTGAGGTACCATTTTTCTCGTAGGACTTTGGGGAACACAGGGTGGGTGGAAATTTGTGGATCCACGCAGATTCCAGAACTTTCCATCACAGAAATGTGGGGAAAAAGTGTTTTTTTTGTCAATTGTTTAGGTTTGCAAGGGATTCTGGGTAACAGACCCTGGTGGGAGGCACTCAAGTCACCCCATCCTGGATTCCCCTGGGTGTCTAGTTTTCAAAAATATATAGGTTTACTAGGTTTCTCTAGGTGCCGGCAGAGCTAGGGTTAAAAAACAACAGCTAGTCACTTTGCCCAAAAAGGGTCATTTTTCACTACAAAATTGAGGTGTGACCACGTTGCGTTTTGTGCCATTTCCTGTCACGGGCACTAGGCCGACCCGCACAAGTGAGGTACCATTTTTCTCGTAGGACTTTGGGGAACACGGGGTGGGTGGAAATTTGTGGATCCACGCAGATTCCAGAACTTTCCATCACAGAAATGTGGGGAAAAAGTGTTTTTTTTGTCAATTTTTTAGGTTTGTAAGGGATTCTGGGTAACAGACCCTGGTGGGAGGCACTCAAGTCACCCCATCCTGGATTCCCCTGGGTGTCTAGTTTTAAAAAATATATAGGTTTGCTAGGTTTCCCTAGGTGCCGGCAGAGCTAGGGTTAAAAAACTACAGCTAGTCACTTTGCCAAAAAAGGGTCATTTTTCACTGCAAAATTGAGGTGTGACCACGTTGTGTTTTGTGCTGTTTCCTGCCGCGGGCACTAGGCCGACCCGCACAAGTGAGGTACCATTTTTCGCATAGGACTTTGGAGAACACGGGGTGGGTAGAAATTTGTGGATCCACGCAGATTCCAGAACTTTCCATCACAGAAATGTGGGGGAAAGTGTTTTTTTTGTCAGTTTTTTAGGTTTGCAAGGGATTCTGGGTAACAGACCCTGGTGGGAGGCACTCAAGTCACCCCATCCTGGATTCCCCTGCGTGTCTAGTTTTCAAAAATATATAGGTTTGCTAGGTTTACCTAGGTGCCGGCAGAGCTAGGGTTCAAAAACTACAGGTAGTCACTTTGCCAAAAAAGGGTCACTTTTCACTGCAAAATTGAGGTGTGACCACGTTGCGTTTTGTGCCGTTTCCTGTCGTGGGCACTAGGCCGACCCGCACAAGTGAGGTGCCATTTTTCTCTTAGGACTTTGGGGAACGCGGGGTGGGTGGAAATTTGTGGATCTACCCAGATTCCAGAACTTTCCACCACAGAAATGTGGGGAAAATTTGTATTTTTTGTCAATTTTTTAGGTTTGCAAGGGATTCTGGGTAACAGATCATGGTGGGAGGCAGTCAAGTCACCCCATCCTGGATTCCCCTGGGTGTCTAGTTTTCAAAAATGTATAGGTTTGCTAGGTTTCACAAGGTGCCGGCAGAGCTAGGGTTAAAAAACTACAGCTAGGCACTTTGCCAAAAAAGGGTCAATTTTCACAACGAAATTGAGGTGTGACCACATAGCATTTTGTGCAATTTCCTGTCGCGGGCAGTAGGCCAACCTGCACAAGTGAGGTACCATTTTTCTCGTAAGACTTTGGGCAATACGGGGTGGGTGGAAATTTACGGATCTACGCAGATTCCAGAACTTTCCACCACAGAAATGTGGGGAAAAAGTGTTTTTTTTGTCAATTTTTAGGTTTGCAAGGGATTCTGGGTAACAGACCATGGTGGGAGGCAGTCAAGTCACCCCATCCTGGATTCCCCTGGGTGTCTACTTTTCAAAAATGTATAGGTTTGCTAGGTTTCCCTAGGTGCCGACAGAGCTAGGGTTCAAAAACTACAGCTAGACTCTTCACAAAAAATGTGTAAATTTGCATTGTGAAAATGTGGTATGTTCCTGTCGTGGGCACTATGCCTACCCACACAAGTGAGGTACTATTTTTATCGGGAGACTTAGAGTAGTTCAGGTTTGTAAAGCAACTGTTATTACCTATTGATTTTTGATGCATTTCTCCATTCCAAATGAAAGACATTGTGTAAAAAAAAAGTCATTTTGAAAAATGACCAATAATTCTCATGCTAGTACGAGTATTCCCAATTTCGAAAATGTGCAAATATGCACTGTTTTCCATTTGTTCCCATTTCAGAAATACATAGGTGTCTTTCATACCGATTTTTCCATGTATGCATTTTCTCACAATAATTGCTATATACCCGGAACATAATAAAAAACCATTACAAAATGCTGCTCAGTTTTTTACTCTGGGTTCGTTGGGCTCTTGGTGAACCTACAAGTCCTATATATCCCCACAACCAGGAAGGTCCAGCGGATGTAACAGTACATTGCTTTCAAAGAGATGTCATAATTAGAAGAAGTTACAGGTGAAAACGTTGACACAAAAGGCTGCTTTTTCAACTAATTTTCAATTTTTCCTATATTTAACTGTTAGTTTCTATAAAGAAAACTTGATGGATCTACACAAATGACCCCTTGCTGAATTCAGAATTTTGTTTACTTTTCAAAAATGTATAGCTTTTCAGGATCCATTATTGCTTTTGTACCCATTTCTACCATTAACCGGAAGGAGGTTGAAAGCACAAAAAATAGCAAAAGTAGGGTATGTCCCAGAAAAATGCCAAAACTGTGTAAAAAATGTTGGAATTCTGACAAAAATCTGTCATTCCCTAAAAGCTGGAGAAATGGTGATTTCAGCCCCACAAACCCTTTTTTGATACCATTTGCAGAGAAAAACCCAGACGCTTTCATTTGCAGCCAGTTTTTCCCATTTTTGACAAAAAAAACAAAATGTTGCTGTATTTTGACTAATTTCTGGGAACCCTCTTGGAGAATCCACAAACCCTGGGTACCTTTAGAATCCCCATGATGTTGGAAGAAAAGGACGTAAATTTGGCGTGGATACCTAATGTGGTCAAAAAGTTACAGGGGCCTAAGCGCGCACTACCCCAAATAGCCCAAAAAAGGCTTAGCACAGGAGGGGAAAATGCCTAGCAGCGAAGGGGTTAAGAGAAGCAGAGACGAGGAAAGAGAGCGAATTAGAAAGAGAGTGTTGGTCTGGAATTTTACCAAGGGAGAGGGGATCGTTCTATAATTAAACACCCTCTGCTACTGTAAGTTGTCACATGTCATAGTAAACATTAAAAACAAGGCTACTAGAAGTCAAACAAGCCTGACAAACTAGAAGTTTAGTAAATAAACAGTGTGAAGCCAAGACCAAGCTGAAATGAAACATTTAAGGAATATTTTCAGAGCTTACTAACTGAGTAATTCCCTACTAGCTTATGATGTTAATTTTAGTAATACATTTTGGTAATTTTGTACTACTTTCTCACTTTTTTTTTATTATCTACTCTACTACACATTCATTTGATTTATGCAGGTCGATATATCAGTGTTTTGTGCCTTAAGGGTGTCCTTGTAAAATGGAATAATACAACTGTGCTACATTACTTCTCTTTATAAGGCACTCTATATGAAGTCCCTTTGACTTACCTCATTAGGGGGAATGAGGGGCTTCCATTGAGGTGTGCATCTGAAGTGTTGTCTCACAAGTGTACAATATGTAAGCATGTGGAAAGCGATAACCTAACAAAAGCACTCTTTTTAAATGTAAGGTTTTGGTTGTCATACCCATGAAAAACATAGCATTACAACAGAACACACAATAAATATTATCCAAAGGCATGGGTGGGTTTACCTTTAAAAAATGAATATCACTACTGTAGAGCCGTGATTTCAAAGTTTAAAACCCCTCAGGTTGTAATTCCCTCTCTTTACCACTTGGCATGCCAATGTGCAGTATTTTAGGGCATATGCACTGGAAGTAGGAGTACGGGGTTGCTGCAGCATCCTCAAAAATAACCATGCTGAAGTTCACAAAGTGCATGAGCAATAAAGATGCTTTTGAATGTTGTGTTCCTCTTGTCAAATGTTCTGTGCTTCAAAGACAAAGGTTAAATGTCAGGCTAGGTCTTCTGGTAAATTGATTCTTATTCAGAAACTGTTGTTTACTTTTATTTCTCTGGCTGCAAAGTGAGAAGATTGTGCAAAAATTACCTAGGTGACAAACTTGCTTGAATGCAGGAAGTGAAAGGAAGGACTCTAGTATGTCAGATGTGTAATGACACACAACATTTAACTAGCTGTAAATGAACTCTACACTTATTTCAAAACATAACAGCAATTTGGGAAGCACAAACAAAGCACATTTGTTGGTAATTCTGAAGTGTGATAGAAAAAAGATTTTAATCAGAATGATACATTTGCTGAATACCAATATCCATGTATTATTGTATGTGTGCTATGTAATTTTACCAGTAAACTATTTCTGTGCAAATTCTGTGTCCATTTCCATGGAAAATGTGCCTTCTGTATCTTACAATGTGTTACCACACCAGTGCTCCAGAAAGCTCCACTAGCTACACACCTTGCTGTGCTGCATGACAGGGAAAGGGCAGAAATGTGCCATATTTAAATTAGTACACTGCATTCCTGCCATTTACCCTGCACTGGCAAGGTGCAAGGGTACTTGAGGTGATTGCAGGAAATGTTTTGTTCAGGAAGGGTCACCTATCCTGGAAGGCAGATTCCTCATTCTATGTGTGCAGCAGAAAGGGGCAGAAACAAGGAGATACAGAGATATTTCTCCTTCTTACACCTCCTCTGGAAAGGTGTAGGATGTTGGTGCATTCCCAGGTTTACAAGTTCTTGTAAATCTGTGAATGTGTCAAAAACAATTGGCATTGCGTGGGAACACCCACACAGTACCCATGGAATGCCTTCCCAGGTCAGAGTAATGCAATGCAGCGAGTTGTGCTGTGTTGCACTACTTACGATTTTTGGAGCCATGCAGAGAGGCTTTGTGTGGCTTAAAAAATCTGAGTCAAAGTTTTTGTTACTCTTGCACCACGTTGCATGGTGGAAGAGTGACGGACACCAGTTAATGAATATTACCCAATGTTGCTAAACAAAGTAAAAAAATCAAATCCTTCTTTACCTGTTCCTACATTCCCCACAAAGGTAAAAATGTTGAAATAGAAGTAAGCATGCAATTCGTATTCTCCTTTCGATGTTTCCTGAGGAGCCACGATTATATAAACAGAAGTAGGTATACAATTCTGATTGGGTTCGGAAAATCTAAAAGGGCTCAGAGCCTGTGCCCCTTCCTATGTGTCTAAAAAATCCAAACAATAAAAATAAAAGTATGTTTGCAATACTCTAGTTCAGAAATTGGGGAGAAATGTGGAGTTTTTGAAACAGTCCCACTTCCTTCTGGTCTGCTGACCACAGTGTCAGCGTCACATCAGTGGACCACCGAAGTGCAGTGACTCCTTTCATTCCCTTCCCGACCTGAGAACTGCCCTGCTGCTGAAGGGAAACAATATCGCGATGACGATAAAGAATGATAGGTTCATTTACTGTGATGATTATCTTAGCAGAAAACAAAAGACATTGGAAAGTAGGCTTTCCACAAAACACAAAACAAGCTTCACAAACCGGAAGTATCAGCTATATAGGTATGTAAACCAGATTCTAATACAAAGGTGCACCATATGATAATCAAATCATTTCATTGAAAATGACCAAACAGTCCAACATGATTTTTCAAAAAAATGTGTTTAAACCTTCTTTTATTCTGTTGGTGCCAAGATGTAACAGTTATGTATAGCATGAACAACCAAAACAGCGAACACGTTTCATCCTAAACAACTCGATTAAATGATTTAATTATCATATGGCGCACCTTTTGCATTAGAATCTAATTTGCGTAGTCCTGTAGTTGGACTGCACCTTGGCAGCAGGTGCCTAATTGAGTGCACGAGTCAGATACATGAGTTTTTTTAACATGTTGGGGATGATAGGTCAGATGCAGCACCTGAACGTGGGGCTCACATTCACGGCCAAAACATGTTGACGATATGGCAGTTAGGAGGGGTGTAAGGAGAACATTATGGTGCCGATCACGATCCGGTAAAAACCGGGTACGAACCGTCGGACGGAGCACAATCTCCGCCCGACGCGTACCCGGTCGTCAATTTTTACAAACAAGGAATTACGATTCGCACGGGTACACCATTACCGTACGAATCGTAAAAAAGCCCGACCGAACAAAAAAACACCTACCAATGCGATCCGGGAAAGCGCCGACCTGACGTCGGGACGCTCGCAGCCAGCCATTCACGACCCAGGAATCACGATTCGCACCGACGTCACCCCGCACGGTGAATATTTTGCGGCAGCCAAAAACTGCCGGGAAATCAGGACGACGCGAACAAGGACCACCAGTACGCGACGGACAGACGACGACGCGAACAAGGAGGACCAGTACGTGACGGACACACAGGACGACGCCACCAAGGAGGACCCGTACGCGACAGGACGACGCGATCAAGGAGGACCCGTACGCGACAGGACGACGCGAGCAAGGAGTACCAGTACGCGACGGACAGACATGGACCCGAACCTACGAGTCATCCCTGCCCTCATAGCAGTCCACCTCCTCTACAGGTTACGACGCAGACGCCGCAGAAGGTCAGAATAACTAAGGGAGGGGGGAAAGTGGGGTGGGGTGGGGGTGGCACGACCAGGGCAGGCCACAAAACAACCACATAAGTCACACACCACACATGGCCTGGACATACCTGACTCCCATGCCCTGGTCACCACGAGGGGGTGGGGGCGTGTCCTGATAAGCCAGCGACCGCCACAACGGAAGTCCGTCACCACGCGAACCGGCAACACAACCAGACAGGTACGTCCCGTACCCACGCCTGAAGAGCGTGGGTACGAGTCTGACCACGCCCACACACGTCACCCCAACAATGGCGGGACGGATCGCACCCACGTGGCAAAGGCCTGGGTACGGGCCGCACAAACATCACATAGCGTGGGGACGGATATGTACGGACCCTACCCCCACCCCGTATGCAAGGAGCGTACCCCCCACCCCAACAGTGAAAGTACGACCCGTACCCCCACCCGCGTATGCATGGAGCGCACCCCCCATGCCAACAGTGTAAGTACGACTCGAACCCTCACCCGCGTATGCAAGGAGCGTACCCCCCACCCCAACAGTGAAAGTACGACCCGTACCCCCACCCGCGTATGCATGGAGCGTACCCCCCAGCCCAACAGTGTAAGTACGACCCGCACCCCCACCCGCGTATGCATGGAGTGTACCCCCCATGCCAACAGTGTAAGTACGACCCGTACCCCCACCCGCGTATGCATGGAGCGTACCCCCCAGCCCAACAGTGTAAGTACGACCCGTACCCCCACCCGCGTATGCATGGAGCGTACCCCCCATGCCAACAGTGTAAGTACGACCCGTACCCCCACCCGCGTATGCATGGAGCGTACCCCCCAGCCCAACAGTGTAAGTACGACCCGTACCCCCACCCGCGTATGCAAGGAGCGTACCCCCCAGCCCAACAGTGTAAGTACGACCCGTACCCCCACCCGCGTATGCATGGAGCGTACCCCCCATGCCAACAGTGTAAGTACGACCCGTACCCCCACCCGCGTATGCATGGAGCGTACCCCCCAGCCCAACAGTGTAAGTACGACCCATACCCCCACCCGCGTATGCATGGAGCGTACCCCCCATGCCAACAGTGTAAGTACGACCCGTACCCCCACCCGCGTATGCATGGAGCGTACCCCCCAGCCCAACAGTGTAAGTACGACCCGTACCCCCACCCGCGTATGCAAGGAGCGTACCCCCCAGCCCAACAGTGTAAGTACGACCCGTACCCCCACCCGCATATGCAAGGAGCGTACCCCCCGGCCCAACAGTGTAAGTTCGACCCGTACCCTCACCCGCGTATGCATGGAGCGTACCCCCACCACACCAGTGTAAGTAGACTCGTACCCTCACCTCGAATGCATTGAGCGTACCCCCACCGTGTATGTTCCAAGCGTACATATCCTGAAATCGGAGGTGTGTGTGCAGAGTCCACCCAGCAGTGCCCTGAGACAGGAGGGGTGGGTGCCTATCACTCCCAGCATTGCCCTGAGACAGGAGGGGTGTGTGCAGAGTCCACCCAGCAGTGCCCTGAGACAGGAGGGGTGGGTGTGGAGTCCTCCCAGCAGTGCCCTGAGACAGGAGGGGTGGGGGCCTATCACTCACAGCAGTGCCCTGAGACAGGAGGGGTGTGTGCAGAGTCCTCCCAGCAGTGCCCTGAGACAGGAGGGGTGGGGGCCTATCACTCACAGCAGTGCCCTGAGACAGGAGGGGTGGGTGCAGAGTCCTCCCAGCAGTGCCCTGAGACAGGAGGGGTGGGGGCCTATCACTCCCAGCAGTGCCCTGAGACAGGAGGGGTGGGTGTGGAGTCCTCCCAGCAGTGCCCTGAGACAGGAGGGGTGGGTGTGGAGTCCTCCCAGCAGTGCCCTGAGACAGGAGGGGTGGGGGCCTATCACTCACAGCAGTGCCCTGAGACAGGAGGGGTGGGTGCAGAGTCCTCCCAGCAGTGCCCTGAGACAGGAGGGGTGGGGGCCTATCACTCCCAGCAGTGCCCTGAGACAGGAGGGGTGGGTGCAGAGTCCTCCCAGCAGTGCCCTGAGACAGGAGGGGTGGGGGCCTATCACTCACAGCAGTGCCCTGAGACAGGAGGGGTGGGTGTGGAGTCCTCCCAGCAGTGCCCTGAGACAGGAGGGGTGGGTGTGGAGTCCTCCCAGCAGTGCCCTGAGACAGGAGGGGTGGGGGCCTATCACTCACAGCAGTGCCCTGAGACAGGAGGGGTGGGTGTGCAGTCCTCCCAGCAGTGCCCTGAGACAGGAGGGGTGTAACACATGTGTGTGAGGCCAGAATTATCCACATGCATACTGGCTACAAGGGAACATGTCCCCATGAACTCATGTCAACAGACTCCACACACAAGTACAGTGATCACCAAGGATGCCACGATTGTTGCAGGTGGACACATGGCCCTGCATGCCTGGCCAAAGTAGAAGGGCTCCGTCACACACACAGCTCATGTAGACACAGCTCTGCGCTAAACATTGGGAACACCCTGCAGGGAAGAAAGCTGGGTACACAGAGGAAGGAATACACCCTGGGACAAGTGCACCATGCAGTAACTGCTCACATGAACAAAGAAAGTTAGCCAACACCTTGTGATGGCACACAGATCCCAGGGTCCCACCAATGAGCAGTACACCACTACATATCCCACACACCCAAACCCATACACACCACCCAAAACCATGTCGCAGCCCCACCAACACCAATACCAGCATAGCAGTAGTGTGATAATGAAAACAAAATTAAGCTTTATTCAGCATGAGCACAATGTCCGTGGATCGCAGGCAGTACAATCTTCACAAAGCCCATAGGGCAGTCAATGATTCTCAGCTGGATGGGGGACACAGTGGGATGCGTGTCCCCTACCTTGCCTGCACAGTCAAATGGAATCGTCTTCCACACTGGTGAGGGCATCAGGGGGGGGGGAAGCAACAGGCACCGCAGGGACATCAGGGCAAAGGGCCGGCGTTGTGGGTGCAGGGATGGAGGACTCCACCACAGGGGGTGGGTCAGTGCCAAAGGCGGAGGCCAGGATGGCACTACACACCTTTGCAAGGTCCTCCAGGGAGTCCCCTGCACCCGAAGGGACCTCAGGCCCCAAGGAGGGGGGGGGGTCAGAGGGATGGGTCGCAGCGCCACCGGGGGAGGGTGGAGACAGGGGGGGAGACTCAACCACCCTGACCGGGGACCTCCTTGACCGCTTGCGTGGTGGTGTAACTGTGGGGCTCAGGGACAGAGGGGCCATGAAGGAGTCCTTGGGGGAGATGTGGCCAGGAGAGCTGAGGGGAGGGGATTTGGAGGGAGTGGACTGGGTGGAATGCGGACTCCCACTATGGCTGCGTGTCACACGTTTGCCCCCCGACCCAGTGGGTGTGCCTACCTCACCCTGTGTGTGCGTGTCAGGAGGAGTGCGGTGGACCTTCCCTGCTGGTGTGGTGCCCGTGTCCGTTGATGTGGGTGCATGCCGACGTCTGGGTGTACGTGGGACAGGCTTGGGAGTGGGAAGTGTGGATGGGGCAGGGGTAGGTGGGGGGAGGTCGCGCTGCAGGAGACCCACTGCTGCAGTCAGTGTGGAGTCTATGGACCTCAGCAAGTTGCGTTGGTCAGCCTGCGATGAATGAATGCCCTCCAAGAAAGCCTCGATGTTGGTGAGGGTTTTGCCGTGGGCATGGAGGACATTAAGGATCGCAGCCTGACCAACCTGCAGTTGCCGCTGGATGTCCACAGACTCTGCATTGGCGGCAGCAGTGGAGACAGGGGCAGAGGGTGCGGTGCCTGGCAGGAAGGAGACATGCTGTGACCGGGCACGCTGGGAAGGGACACGAGCAAGTGGGAGGCGGCTGGTGGAAACTGAGGGGGCGGTGCGAGGTGTTGTTCCGCTGTCAGCTGCTGGTGCAGCCTCCGCCCACTCGGAGACATCCTCCTCGGACCTGTCAGCTTCGTAGTCTGATGTGCCAGTCGACAGGTCCTCGGCCACACTCTCCTCCGCCTCTGTCCCACTCGATGTGCCAGACCCGATGTCACGGCTGGCACTGGTGCTCGGTCCCTCCGCCTGGTCTGTGTCCATGTCTCCCTCTGTGTCCCCCGACGATGCTGTGGGCAGGGTGGAGAGACAGAAATTAATCAGACACCTGTACACATCTGTCACATGAGTCCAATCTACATAGGTAACATTGCATGGCCTGAAAAGGAAGATCCCTAACATCTACTGAACAGGGTACCGATGTAGGGCATGAAACACACAGTTGGTTGAGCCACCATGCCACTGAAATACCATGGAGAGCATGAGACAATAGCTAAACACAGGAAACGGAGTCTGACATAGCACCCAGGCCCTGGGGACAATCCAGCACTGCATCTGCACCACACAGCGTTGGCAATAATACCGATGACCAGGGAGCATATCCATGAACTTGAGACACATGCTGCATAGGTAATGCTGAAAACATGCACAACATGACTCGGTCACTGCACCTTGCGTGTGTGTCCAGACAAACATCACACACTGCCCAGACCCAGCAAGTGGAAATCAGGAGTTAACACATAGGCATTGCCCGCCCCAACAAGACCCTACACGAGGCAAATTGTTGAGACACAGGTGGCACCAACATCTCATAGTCTGGGTGATACACACAGGGGCAGGCAAAAAGCAAGATTTGACGCCAAACAGCCAAGGTGCACCTGTACAAATTATGAGGTACCAGTGCCCATCCTCAGATGAGTAGAAAAAGACACACAGGCACTGGCAACTGTGAGTATGAAGAAGGACAATCAGGTCAGGCTGCTGAAGTACTGGGTATTTTAGACCCAGCGGTGCAGGGGCACACACCCTATGACTTCGGGGTTTCACCCTGTTCCGGACCTACAGAAACACAGAGTCTTCTGGGTGAAGTCAAAGAATCGTTTATTGGCTGCAGACCAATGACAGGTATCCTAGAAGTACAACAGCGTGTATGTTCTCAGGAGACTGCTGAAAATCATAGGAACGGACTTCTCCTTAAGTACAAAATATCATGCTCCAGGCATACATTCCTTGGTTTACGATATGGTCATATAAAGGCATACATTACAAACGAAAAAGCAGAGTCATGATGACCATCCCACATTCCAGTTCGGCCAGCCCACAATGATTTACACAGGAAGGTTCAGATCCCATGTTTGAAGTAAATAGACCCCCCAATAAATATGAGCATCTCCTGTTTTGGGAAACAAGTCATAAAGCAAGAACAAGCAGGTGTGGAAGAGATTAGCCGGGGGATTGTGTAGAATGAAAGGGTTTTATGACGGGTCAAGCCCTGATACGAATCACAGGTGGAAGGAGGAAGGGGAGCTCGTGAGACCGGTTTGACCCGGGGCAGCAGAGCCAGCTGCCCAGGTCACAGAGAAGTCAGAGGAAAAGCCCGTGTACTGTGAGGCCCGTATTAACTCCATCATAGCCTATGTGAGGGCAATGACAAGATGGCCACTGCTTCCAAAATGGAACCCGCGTAGTTGAGCAGAATACGTGTACACAGTGCATTCGTAGCTAGAACGGCACATAAAGCACTCGTACGTGCCGCATTTACCATTTGCGGTTCGCTAATACCAAAATAGACAGAGGTAGGGCCCTGTCCCCTACGCGGTTCCGAATACCAAAGTACGACAGACCCTCCTTTTGCCCTTACATAGGCAATCACTATACTCATCTTAATCCGAGTCTAGGTCAATGTTCACGAAGTCATGGAGATGTTGCTGTAGCATCATCCTATTACTTAGCTCGTCCCTCGATACAGGTTTCCTTACACATAAGGTAGCACAGAGGCCACATATCGCAGGAGCACACTGTATGCATAGACAGAACAGGAAAAGAATGGCTAAGATCATTCCAATGACCATCAGAACTTTCCAACCCCAGGCAGATATCAATTCCCAGAACCATCCCATCAGTGACCAATCTCCCTTATCCACGTGTATGGCTTCAGATATTTTATGGAGTTTGGAGATGGCTTGATACACTGTTGGAGCATTATCTGGTATGAAAATGCAGCAACTGGATTGGATGACCTTGCATACCCCACCGCGGTCTGCAAGAATAACGTCTAGAACCATGCGGTTCTGCAAAGTCATAAGGCGATCCGCTTGGAGCTCAGCTGTCAAATTACTAAGGGCACCAGCCGTTACATTGACGGTGGATTCAACCACACGAGTCAGCTGTCTCAGGTTCCTACTATTGACCATAGGTCCCCAAAACGGCAGGAAACCCAGGAAAAAGTCTCCTGCTTCCTGACCGGCAGTGTCCTCCTTACTAATCACACCTCTCACAACTCTGGTCTTGTGATAGTCAGAGGCAGCAGTAAATGTCGGCGGTAGCAAGTTCGCAATATAACATGTGCCCGAGAAATCAGGGGGCAACCACGTATATGCTCGGTCATGACAGATGAAATATGTGCCCTTAGCAGCCAAAAACGCAGGGGAAAACTGTGACGGGAAAGTGTACGTTTCAGTACAGTCACTTCTTCCCAGTTGAGCCCTAGGATTCTGACCATTACCCTGTAAGCAGAACCGACCCATGTGGGGTACGACCCAGATTGGAGATGAGATTTTTCGCTGTCTTTCACCCAGACTGATACTATACCCCGTCGCGTTCCATCCTACATAAGGTCTCAGCTCTTCTTTGGGAATGGACGAGTATGCATTAATATCCCTACTCATATCGGCAACTCCTTTCATCAAAGCCTTATTATTGGTGATGGGTCTGATGGAACGCGGTGGGCGAGGGGAGTATGTATCTAGGGCGTAGAGAAACATGGTTTGGAATGCCCATGACGATCCATTGTAACTGTACGGTAGCACCAGGTAGGGAATACCCTTGTTAGTGGTATGGGGCATTAACCCACAGACCCAGCAATTGGTCGTATTCATTACCAGTTGGTGCTGGTGCAAGAGTTGGATAAACGAGTTATTTACGAACTCTGATCGTCGGGTCTGTTCGTGCTCAGGCAAAGGGTGAAAAGAGTGAGAGGAGGCAGTAGAAAGAGATATAGGCTGTTGAGTGGGTGCAATGGGTTTTGGAGCAGAGAAAAACACACATCCTATAATAAACATCATGATACTACACAGTGTAACAAAGCACAAAAAGACAAAACATTTACTTTTTACAATTCTACACATCCTTGTTTGAGAGTTCATTTCCTCAATCGGTCTCTCCATCCTACAAAACTCCATCCTCTACTCGGGCCGCTCGCGGTGGATGAGTTTCTTCTGCTAAGGAGTACGCCTGTCAGTCCAGGGAAACGCCCTAGACCAACCAGAACCGTCGACCTAGTGTCTTCGGCCTGTACCCCAAAGTCTTGGCACCGCGACCCTGCGGCAGAACCCGGATGGTGGTTCGAAAAACAAAAATCAAGAAAGTCCTTCAGATGGGAGAGCAAAAAATGTCAAAAGGGAAATAATGAGGAAATCTTTATTTGTCCATGGGCCTAGGTCTCAAGTTATAGCGGAGATGGCCAGGTGCTGTTTGGTCTTGAAACAAAAGTTCAGGCTCAGTGGTGTCCAGTCGATTTGATGGCGGCACAGCTTCCTGCAGAATATTGTCACTCTCTTGGACTGAAGCTGTGTCTTTTAGGCGTGCGTCACTGAATGGTACAAAGCGAGGTACAATGTCTGTCTCTGAGTCGGCGATACCCTCGTTGACCCACTGGTCATATGGCAGAGGCAAGGGAACTACCTTGCAGTGAGTACCATGAATCCAGTGCTTCTTCCCTTTCACTCGCACTGCTGATCTTGTCGAAAGAAGAACAAGATGGGGGCCGATCCAGCGAGGTTCGTCGTTGCCCTTACGCTGGAAATTCCGGACCAGGACCCACGAGCCAGGGTTGATAGGGTGTCCAGGAGGTTCAGAGGCTTGGGGAAGAGTATCATGTACCTGTTGGTGCAAAACACGCAGTTTAACAGTCAAATCATACAGGTAATCGAGCAGTACTGGATGCTCTATTTCGCTGAACTTCGTAGGCCTTGGCACACCCCATACGTTGGCCGGGCGGCCAAAGACTACTTCATAAGGACTAAGTCCCACTCGCGAGTGTATCGTCATTCTGGTGGACAAGAGTGCTAGAGGCAGAGCGTCAGGCCATTTAAGACCAGTGCTCGCCTGGATTTTGGCTAACTTGAGCTTTAAGGCTCCATTGTAGCGTTCAACTAGTCCAGCTGATTGGGGGTGATTTGCAGCGTGGAATTTCTGCCTTATGCCTAAACCTTCACATACATTCTTCATCACTTTACCCACAAACTCACTACCATTATCACACCATACCATTCTCGGCATCCCAAACCTGGGGAAAAACTCCTTCACAAGGGCTTTGGCTGTGGATAGGGCAGTGTTATCTTTCAGAGGATAAGCCTCTACCCATTTGGAGAAAGCACAAACAACCACCAATACATATTTCAGGTTGTTGCATCTTTCCATGTGGATAAAGTCCAGCTGCAAAACTTCGAATGGACATGATGGGGGTGCAAAGTGACCGGCCGGAGTTGGGGTTCCCCTACCAGGGTTGTACTTCAAGCATACTATGCAATTCTTGACCACATTCTCTGCACACTTGGGAATCCCAACATTCTGCCATACTGGAGCCAACAACTTACAGATACCTTTCGTACTGATATGCGCCATTCCATGTGCCATAGTAACCACTGGAAGCACATATGCATCAGGCAACAACCATCGCCTATGTTCTGTCAGGTCAATCCAACAACCATTCTCATCCAACTTACCCATACTCTCTCTCCACTTGCTTAACTCTTCTTCTGTAGCTTCAGCCTGAAGCGACTTCACACTCTCTATTGTGTTCTCACACATTCCCACATCATTAACCCATCTTGCGGGGCCTGCAACATACATTCTAGTCTTCACATTCTGTGCTGTCTCTCTCGCGGTCTCATCAGCAAACGCATTCCCACGTCCAACATCATCTGTGACTTTCCTATGCGCACTGCATTTCATGATCGCAACTTGCAAAGGTAGGGTCAGTGACTCAAGGAGATCATTCACCAACTTGCCATTCTGAATTTTAGCTCCATGCGACGTCAGGAACCCACGCTCTTTCCACAAACGCCCAAAATTATGAGCCACGCCAAAGGCGTACTGGCTATCTGTGTATATGTTCACTCTCATTCCTTCAGACAACACACATGCTCTCGTGAGGGCGATCAATTCTGCTGCTTGGGCCGAATTATGTGGCACTCGTGCAGTTTCCACGACCGTATGTAAAGTCGTGATAGCATATGCAGCAGTCGTGTCACCATTAGGGAGCTTGAAACATGACCCATCTACCCATAAAGTGCCATCACATTCAGTCAGGGGAGTATCTTTGAGATCTACTCTCCCTTTCGTCTCTTCTTCTGTCCTGAACAGACAGTCATGTTGCTCAATCTCATCTGAGTCTGCTGGACTCGGCAATAATGTGGCTGGATTCAGCGTATTGCATCTTTTTATGTGTATGTGATTCGCTAACAGTGTGAGTTCATACCCTGATAATCGCGCACTAGTCAAGTGTTGTGTCTTGGTTCTATTTAATAATGTGTCTACAGCGTGTGGAACCATGACAATCAATGTGTTGTCCATTACCAGACCAGCAGATTGTCGGATAGACATCGCTGCAGCAGCTGTCGCTCTCAGACAGCTTGGCAATGCCCTCGCTACAGGGTCCAAGGTGGATGAAAAATACGCGCATGGGCGCGGTCTGTCGCCAAAAGGCTGTGTTAACACTGACAACGCACATCCATCTTTCTCGTAAACATACAATGTAAAAGGCTTGCTATAGTCAGGAGTGCCCAACACAGGAGCTGAACATAATGCATTGCGCAATTCCACAAAACTTTTCTGACACTCTTCAGACCATGGGATAGGATTCGGTGTGTCTTTGCATGTTAATGCTAATAAAGGTTTTGCCAACAAAGAAAAACTAGGGATCCAATGCCTACAGTATGAGGTGATGCCCAAGAAAGCACGCACTTCTCTCTGTGTCTTTGGCACACTCAACTGTGCAATGGCTTGAATTCTTTCTGGGGTCAGTCTCCTTCCCTCCTTCGATAAGAGATGACCTAAGTAGGTCACTTCTTGTCGACAATATTGCAGCTTAGAGAGAGACACTTTGTGATGGTAAGCGGATAAATGGCGCAACAGTGACAATGTGGCTCCTTTACAGATCTTTTCAGTATCCGCAGCGATCAGTAAATCGTCCACGTACTGGATCAGGATAGCGCCACTAGGTAAAACAAGTGCATCAAGCTGCGCTTTCAAAGCTTGACTGTATATGGATGGACTCTCGCAGTAGCCTTGGGGAGCGCGTTTGAAGCGGAAGCTTCGGCCTCCCAGACTAAAACCAAAAATGTCTCTGCTCTCTTCTGCAATTGGGATACTAAAGAAAGCATTCTTTAAATCGATCACTGAAAACCATGCAGCAGAGGCTGGAATCATCGTTAACAAGGCAGTTATATCAGGGACAACCGGAAACTGAGGCACAACAATCTTATTAACCTCTCTAAGATCAATCACAAATCTGTAAACAGGTGGCTGTGAAGGTTCCGTTCGTTTTAAGACAGGTAAAATCGGACTATTGCAAACGTTGCCTCTTGTCTCTTCAATCACACCCTTATTAATCAAGTCGCTGACAATGTCTAACAACGCTTTCTGGCCTTCATTAGAGATCTTGTACTGGGGAATACGTGGCAGTCTGACATTAGCCTTTAAAGTCACCACATATGGTGGTATTTCCAAGAGGCCCACATCATTGGGACCAGTAGCCCAAAGGGCATCCGGAAGGGATGACAATTCAGGTGGCATCGTGTTTTTAGACAAATACATTGGAGAAACCACTTGCTTGCCTAATGTAAGTTGTACTCCTGAAGGAGAACAATACAGTGTAGCATGCAATCTTTTCAACAAATCTAATCCCAGCAAATTCTCACCACAACCTGTTGTCAGGATCAGGGGCGCTTTCAGCTCGCAAGGTCCAACGGAAAGTGACATGGGACTGGAAATCGGGTTCCTAACCGGGGCGCCAGAAAAACCTACTGAAACATTTATATCGCCAGACAAAGGTGCGCCAGGGAGTTTGGAATGCATGATTGAACTCTTTGCAGCACCAGTGTCTAGCAGAAAAGGCTCCGTTACATTTGCTGTAGTCACCTCAACATACGGTCCACTCTGATCCACTGGCACTGAAACAACTCCCTCTCTCTGTCTATGGCTATCCTAGTAATCATTATTCTCTGCATCACCATCTTCTGCATAATAATCATTATTGTAATACTGAGCCGTATTACTAGTCGCATTAGCTTGCTGATCAAAACTATTAATGGCGCTTTGGGGCGGAAGAGGACGCGCGTTTTGGGGAACACTCCCACGCCCTCTGCCTCTAGGAGCTTGCTGACCACCTCTACCTCTTGCGCCATACGCATTACCGTTCCGTTGCATTAATTTAGGACAACTATATTTAAAATGACCTTCCTCTTTGCAGTATGAACATTGGTTGGGACCTACAGGGACACGTGGGTGATAATACCCATTCATTTGCTGATTGTTCTGAAATTGTTGGGGTTGGTGATAAACACCTTGGGGTTGCCTATAATTATTCTGACCTCCACGTGGTGGATAGGCCTGCTGTAAAAGGACCTTTGTCTTTAATTCCTTCGTTTTCTTCTCCGTCCTATCTTTCTCGTCTTTATCTCTATTTTCATAATACTGTGCAGTAGCCAGTATTTGCGCTGAAGAAGAAACAGCCCAAGAACTCTCTGAATCTTTCAACTTTTTACACAGGTCAGGGAGTAAATTCTGCACAAACTTATCCACAAACAACCGTTGGCCACCCTCAGTACTCATATCTTGCCCACTGTGGTCAATAAACGTTTCCTCAAACCTAGTAAAGAAGTCTGACACTGTCTCATCTTTCTTTTGCTTACATGCAGATAACTTGTCCCAATTTACGCGCATCGCAGGCATTATTGTCTTCATATACGTGATGATTCTACCAGGCAATTCAGCTACTAAAGGTTCTGGTTTCGCACCACCCGTTTGTCTAGCATCAGCAGCAACAATGTTAGCCCAGGTATCCCCTAGTTCTGCATTGTGATCTACATTACGAATTGATCCCCATAGAGGCTGTGGAACAACATTACCAAACAACATGTCTATGTCGGCCAGATTCATAATGCATGACCCTGCCGTCTGTGACAACTCTTTATAATAACCTGCTGGGTTTTTACGGGGATCAGGCAATGTCTGCTTAAGTGCTAACACCTCAGAGCGCTTCCATGGAACATGCACCCAAACACGTTGGAAATGCGCTGGCACAGCGGGGTTATTGCCGACAGCTGCAACTGCTTCCTTCCATACCGGGGGAACTTCTCTCATAGGGTATTGTCGCGCTTTTGCCTTTTTCCCCACAAGGACTTCTTGTTCAAACAATGACTGTTGGCAATCGTCATTCCTTAAGGACAATACAACCGCAACTGCTTTATCTACTTCGCGGTCCACAATTATACCAGTTCCAAAATCGAACCTCACTCTACACAATTCCTGCGGGTTCGGATTTCTACCACTATCCTCCAATTCTTCACAGAGAATTTCGCACATTTTCTCGAATACATATCTCTGTTTCGGGGCATCCCATTGATGGAAAGTGTTAACAACCGACTCCACATCATACAGTGAAGGAAAAACGATCCATCTACGCGCCATGTGATCTATTACCTTTTTCTCATCGGGGTTAGGCAATTGGCTGCGCAACTGCTTACGCTGTACACCAGGAGTTGCACCAGATGACCCAAAGAGAGGCGACATTAATGTAGTAACCACATTGGCTAAACGCTGTCGCGCTGAAGGAGAAGCTGAGGCGAGAACAGGGGGAAAAACAGAGGGAAGAAAAGAGGATGTAGAGACAGGTACTGGAGTGGTAGAAGGAAGAGCGTTAGGGGAGGCAGTCACTGAATTAAGCAAAGTCGCAGGAAGTGCGGGGGTAGTTGGAAGCACTACCGGAGGCGCTTGAGAGGACTGCGCTACAGGAATAGGAACTGGTTGCAAAGCAACTGGCGGTTGCGGCAAGGCTTGCAGTATATGCACTGGAAGTGGCATATTTACAAGCTGGGGAGGCGCCGTGGCAGTTTGAGCATACGGGGGTGGCGAACTCAACAAATGCGACATTAAGGGATCTTTCTCCTTTTCTTCTGACTCATCCTGCTTAGAATGTGGCAAAGCTGGGTAACATTTGTCAATCCCTAACTTACGCTGCCTGTGCAATTGCTCATTCATTTGCTCCTCTTCATTATCTTTAAATTGTACAGCTGCTTGCATTACTGACATACCTCTCTCTCTCTTATTCTTTTTCGCTAGCTTAATTTCCTTCTGTTTGGCTTCCTTTCGCCATAAGCGGAAAGAGTCAAACATCGCCGGCCGGGCTTTCTTCTTGAACAATTTAATTTCCAGGTTATCTAAAATATCGGTATCAAAACTACCATTTTGGGGCCATTTTAAAACACCGTCTTTCCTGGTGTAGTGGATCCACACTTCGTTATATGCAATGGGGCCTACGCCATGTTTCACATAGAGCTCATAAGTTGGAGTTCCAACCGGAGGAACCGGACATGATTCTTCCAGCTGGAAATCTTTTCCACAACCCAAACAGAATAATCTACCAAATAGTCCAGAACCAGGCATCTTCGCTCACTAGTCTAGATCCAAACGTCAAAGGATTATCGATTACGATATTCTCGTGGATACACGAGTCCTCTGGCTTTGGGGTTTGCAAACACCAAATCACCAATTACCAAATCAAATCAAATGATCCCGAGGGATACCGAAACAAATGGGAGACGCTCCACTTATACTTAACTGAATATTGCTGATCGATGACGTCACCAGAAGACTCTCTCGATTGTTTCGCTCTCTCAAACTCGTCAAGGGTCCAAAACAGGTCGATTAATCAGGGCAGCAGTCCTTCGTAGCCGTCGGGACGCGGAGAACCTCGCAGAAAAGACTTTCGGACCACGTCGACATGCAGGGGTCGATGAAGTGGCGGCCTTCCTCCGGAATTTCCACACGAAGCTCCTCACGAACCTCTGGCTTGGACTGGTACCGCTGAAATCGGCCCCACGTGGGCGCCAAACTGAAGTACTGGGTATTTTAGACCCAGCGGTGCAGGGGCACACACCCTATGACTTCGGGGTTTCACCCTGTTCCGGACCTACAGAAACACAGAGTCTTCTGGGTGAAGTCAAAGAATCGTTTATTGGCTGCAGACCAATGACAGGTATCCTAGAAGTACAACAGCGTGTATGTTCTCAGGAGACTGCTGAAAATCATAGGAACGGACTTCTCCTTAAGTACAAAATATCATGCTCCAGGCATACATTCCTTGGTTTACGATATGGTCATATAAAGGCATACATTACAAACGAAAAAGCAGAGTCATGATGACCATCCCACATTCCAGTTCGGCCAGCCCACAATGATTTACACAGGAAGGTTCAGATCCCATGTTTGAAGTAAATAGACCCCCCAATAAATATGAGCATCTCCTGTTTTGGGAAACAAGTCATAAAGCAAGAACAAGCAGGTGTGGAAGAGATTAGCCGGGGGATTGTGTAGAATGAAAGGGTTTTATGACGGGTCAAGCCCTGATACGAATCACAGGTGGAAGGAGGAAGGGGAGCTCGTGAGACCGGTTTGACCCGGGGCAGCAGAGCCAGCTGCCCAGGTCACAGAGAAGTCAGAGGAAAAGCCCGTGTACTGTGAGGCCCGTATTAACTCCATCATAGCCTATGTGAGGGCAATGACAAGATGGCCACTGCTTCCAAAATGGAACCCGCGTAGTTGAGCAGAATACGTGTACACAGTGCATTCGTAGCTAGAACGGCACATAAAGCACTCGTACGTGCCGCATTTACCATTTGCGGTTCGCTAATACCAAAATAGACAGAGGTAGGGCCCTGTCCCCTACGCGGTTCCGAATACCAAAGTACGACACTGCACAGTGGACACCTGTACAAAATAGCACGTCTATATACATGGTTACAGGGGACAATGGCACAGAGCACAACCTACGCTGTAGACACTGAGATTGGCCACGTTTATGATGACACATACACCACTGAGGAAAAGGTGCCCCAGGGGACAGTAGTGGGTACGCAACTACATGCTACTGAATGGTAATGACTGCAACACACGTCACCATCCCTGCACTATGTGTATCGCACACTCATGCACATCATGTCACAGGCCACTACATAGGACATGCGCGCTGTAAGGCATGACACATGAGAGACCAACTCCCATGTCTGGAGTCAGCATCAGTGGCAACTGACATGGAACCCACATGCAGTGAACTTGACAGTGCACAGGCAAGGTCCCACAACCTGTTACACACCACCCCCACACATGATGCTACAGTCATTGTTCTCGTGGACAAAGCGCCAGCCTACATTACCTTGTGAAGGAGTGACTACACACAGACCAGGGAACACATTGCAAGGAGGGGAAGGGTGGCAGGGGCACAGCGCTATACTGGGGCAAACAGGATCTGCACAGCACCTTTAAACCCTGCCAGTGAATTCATGCTACTGTGCCCTTACAAATGCCGGTGACACACAACAAACACAAATGTACCTACCCCCTTCTGGCTGCTGCATCGCCTGTAAGCGCCTCTCCAGGTCTGGAAAGACCACCGGCAGCACACGCCTGTGGAGGTGGCTCAGACGGCGGCGGCCGCGGTTCTTGTGGCTCTCAGGTGAGTCCCCCAGCAGGAGCCGTGCAATCCTCCGCGTCCAGCACCGGATATCCTGCCAGCGTTTCCTCACCTGGGGCAGGCTCTGCCTCCGACCATCCACACCCCTCACGGCACTGACGGCGGTCAGCCAGATCTGCTCCTTGGCAGTGGCGCCTACCTGTGAGGAGGAACAAGTGACACCACATCAATACACCAGCCACATGTCACAGAGAGACATATGGGTACAAATTAGCTGGTTACAACAAGGCATGTCATGCAGCCAACGCATTGCACCTTTGTCATAGGGACATCATCCCCTGGTGAGGGCAAAAGCAGTACGTGCCACAGTGGGTACACAGGTGGAATGATGGCAATGTCACAATCAATGATCAAGGCTCACACTGTGCATCACACCCACCCCTCCTGTCTCAGGGCACTGCTGTGAGTGATAGGCCCCCACCCCTCCTGTCTCAGGGCACTGCTGTGAGTGATAGGCCCCCACCCCTCCTGTCTCAGGGCACTGCTGGGAGGACTCTGCACACACCCCTCCTGTCTCAGGGCACTGCTGGGAGGACTCTGCACACACCCCTCCTGTCTCAGGGCACTGCTGGGAGGACTCTGCACACACCCCTCCTGTCTCAGGGCACTGCTGGGAGGACTCTGCACACACCCCTCCTGTCTCAGGGCACTGCTGGGAGGACTCTGCACACACCCCTCCTGTCTCAGGGCACTGCTGTGAGTGATAGGCCCCCACCCCTCCTGTCTCAGGGCACTGCTGGGAGACATCAGGCACCCCCCCCTGGGACCCCCCCGACAGTACATGGCATGTGTGTTACACCTGGACGCAATGGCAGAAGTCACAGTCACAACATAGGGACAGTCTGTGGCAGTGGCCTATGCACTCACCTGATACCCTGGTCGCCCATACAGCATGGAGTACTGTGGGAGGATCACATCCAGCAGAGCCATGTTCTCCTCCAGGGTGAATGGCTGTGTCCTCTCCACAGCCCTTGACATGGTTCCAGGGAATCAGTAGCAGCAGCTGGGTCGACGAATGCAAAGATGTGCAGGCAAGTGCTCCCTCATGGGACCTGGCTGCCTTATATGTGCCCTTCTGCCCAGTCTCATGCACAGGAGTACAGAGTGATTGGTCACTCACATTTGCATCCTATGTTTCCACCAATCCCTTCAAACCTAGCAGTCTGTGGGTTCTCTATCGGTTTCATTCTCCTGCATGATGTCAGCCCCACAAACACATTGCAACAAAGTAGAAGAATTCCAACTGACTTCTGCTGTGCACCTTCCAGAACAATTTCGAAATTTGAACTTGGTCTCCATGACAACCAGCATGCATGTAGGCCTTAATACTTGTCCCCTATGTAATTTGGAGCATCACACACAGGTACGGTGCGTTTCGGGGCCCTAGGGCACCCCAAATGCATGGCAACGGCCCGTACATGCATGCCTACGTTCGCTATCACTATGGGTCTGCACGCGTATGCATACCCGTAGTGGTACGGACCGTACACTCGCATCTACGCTCACTATCACTATGGGTCTGCACGCGTATGCGTACCGGTAGTGGTACGGACCGTACACTCGCATCTACGCTCACTATCACTACGAGTACGCATACGCGTGCAGACCCATAGTGATAGTGAGCGTACATGCGAGTGTACGGTCCGTACCACTACGGGTACGCATACGCGTGCAGACCCATAGTGATAGTGAGCGTAGATGCGAGTGTACGGTCAGTACCACTACGGGTACGCATACGCGTGCAGACCCATAGTGATAGTGAGCGTAGATGCGAGTGTACGGTCCGTACCACTACGGGTACGCATACGCGTGCAGACCCATAGTGATAGTGAGCGTAGATGCGTGTGTACGGTCCGTACCACTACGGGTACGCATACGCGTGCAGACCCATAGTGATAGTGAGCGTAGATGCGTGTGTACGGTCCGTACCACTACGGGTACGCATACGCGTGCAGACCCATAGTGATAGTGAGCGTACATGCGAGTGTACGGTCCGTACCACTACGGGTACGCATACGCGTGCAGACCCATAGTGATAGTGAGCGTACATGCGTGTGTACGGCCCTATCACTATGGGTCTGCACGCGTATGCGTACTCGTAGTGCTACGGACCGTACAAATGCCTGTACGCTCGCCATCACGATGGGTACACATACGGCAGCACTCCCACAGTGATTTGGGAACATGCACAGGCCCTCTCAGCAGCAGTACGGCGGTTTTTACACATCACTGTGGTGATAGGCGACACACAGGTAGGAATAGGGCGGACATACTTGTCCATGGATGGACATACTTGTCCATGGATGGACATACTTGTCCATGGATGGACATACTTGTCCAGGAATGGACATCAAGGCATCGTCTGTGCATTACTACATGTGTGGGGCACAGGTGTCACAGGCTGTGATGTGGAACATGCCTCCTGAGTGGAGAAGGCACCAGATGTATGATGAGATGTGTACAGGTGTACTGTGTGATGGTGCAATGTGTGCCAGGCATGCCCTTGACTCCTTTGACACGTGTGCATGTGGGACTGCGCACTTGGGGTGAGCGTCACTGGCATGGCACGGACACCAACACACGGAAGTGTCCCATGATGCCCGGTACAGGGGTCATGACACATGACTTGTCACTACCCACAGTGCACAATGTGACTATGTCATATATGTGTCCGGGATTTACATCAGGTTGATGTTGTAGCACCCTCAAAAGCTGCAGCCGTTGCAGCAACCGACATGTGGCTGTGTGTAGATTGTCATTGCACACTGTTCCGCACACCATGCCACATGTGTTATCGGATGTGAGGTGCACATGTATGCATGGGACACGGAGTAGCGTGACAAGGCCATGTCAGCATCCTCACAAGGAATGTGTGGTGAGTCATGACATGTGCACCTTCATGGCAAGGTGTGTGGGCTGGACTAGTGTAATGTCATGTGACCTGTGGCTCCAGTGTTCCGCTACCAGTCTCTGCAATCGGCATCCCACTTCTGCTGATGTGTGGGTGTATGTCACTCCTGTCTTGCGTCGGGCTGTGCACTTGCACTGGGACACAGCTATTTCCATGGCGTGGCATGGGGAGGTTCTCAATCACCGTGTGTAGCTGGGTCTTGGAAGGAGTGTCACCTTGCATCCATACGTGTCCTGGGCATGTAGCACATACCTGACTCCCTATGTAGCATGTGTGTATTGCCAGATTTACATGTGCTCAGTAGACATGAGTTGTTCTCGTAGTGCACTCACTCTTCCTTGTCACTTCCAAATTACTGCAGAGCGCCGCCTCTTGCCCGAAGAATTCCAGACTTGGCTACCATGCAGGAGAATGACAGGATCCGGCTCTACCGCTTCACCCAACCGTTGATTCTGGAGCTGACGGCGAGACTGGCACCACACCTGCAACCGCAGCACAGGTATCCGACGGCACTGACACCCCAGCTGAAGGTAATGGCTGCCCTACATTTTCTTGCCACGGGTACCTTCCAAAATACCATAGCTCATGTTGGTGGCATGTCCCAGAGCATGTTCAGCGGTGTGCTGCATGATTTCTTGGAGGCCATGTTGATTCACCTGGATGACTTCATCAAGTTCCCAACCCCTGAACAGATGACTGAGGTCAAGCGTGGATTCTATGCCCTGGGAGGGATGCCCCATGTCATTGGGTCCATAGATGGGACACATGTAGGTTTGGTACCACCACACGCACGGGAGGTGGCGTACCGCAATCGGAAACACTACCACTCCATCAATGCCCTTGTGGTGTGTCTGTCCAATATGGTGATTTCACATGTCTGTGCTCGTTTCCCAGGGTCAGCACACGATGCCTACATCATGAGGCGTAGCGGGATGCCTGATATGATGATGCAGCTGCGCAACGAACGGGCATGTGTTGTTGGTGGGTACAGTCTGTCTGTCCTGTATTCTGTATAGCCGACCAGCACGACCGCCTCACCAGTTCTAACGATGTCCATGTGCTTCCCATGTAGGGGACGCTGGCTATCCCAACATGCCTTGCCTGCTGACACCTCTCAGCAACCCCATCACGCCGGCCCAGCTCCGCTATAACACCGCCCATGGCCGGACAAGGCGAGTGATAGAGAGGACGTTTGGCATGCTGAAGAGCCGATTCCGGTGCCTCCACAAGACCGGCGGTGCACTCCCTTATGCCCCGGCGAAGGTCTGCAAGATCTTCATGGTCTGCTGCATGCTGCACAACATGGCAGTTGAAAGAGCTGTGCCACTCATCCTGAATCAACATGACGAGGACCATCCACCCGTGGAGGACGAAGGGCTTGGCAATGGGGCTAGTGATGTGGAGGATGTGGAGCCGCAAGAGGACATCCGGACTCGGCTCATACGTGACTTCTTTGCTTAGTGGTGAGTACCAGGGTCTGAGTGTGCACGCATTGGTCCCCGTGTGGCATGCGTTGTGATGTGTGTCTCCACCTGCATGTATGGCACGTGGGTCAGAGGTGTGTGTGGGTGTGTCACTGGAGTGATGGTGGCAGTGATGGTAGTATTTCCCCAGTCATAATTGTGACCTAGCATGTTGTCATCCATACATGTGTCGAGTAAATGCACATGCAAGTGGCTGTGCTTTTTGTGGCTGACTTCTTGTGTGTCTCTCTTCCCCAGGTACCTGCGCATGCCGTTTGCTGGTTGCATTGTTGTGGCACTGCTATTCCTCATGGACATGACATCGTGGGCTGACTCAGCGTTACAGGCACGGACACGTTTGGAAGTCTCCATGGGGTAAGGGATGCATCTGGGGTGTATTGGGTGTGGCTGTTGTTCACGATGTGTGCACACTTCCCCGATCGGGGTTTGGTTCCTCTGCAGTCATGTGGCATCCCCATGGGGCACGACATGCAGCTGGGTACACCTGAATAGATGGGCTGCCTGGTTGTCAGTCATCAGTGATGGGATAGTGGATTGTGATGATGGCATCAATGTGTGTGACACTGCCCTCGGACACATACGGTTGACATTGTCTTGGTATGGCGTGGGACTTCCACATCAGCGGATCTATGGTGTATGTCAGGCTCTCCGTGTGCAGCTGTGGGTTTTAGCTGTTAGCCGACACTTGTGTGCCAGTTCCATGGCTATCACGCATTTGTGCTGCAGAAGGGGGGTGCCAGTGTTGGACCCACATGTTACTCCACATGATGTGTTCATGTGTACTTCAAGTTGCCTCTGCAATCCCAAAAACATGACTAATAAAGGTGTCCCTATGCCTCCAAGGTGCCTCTTCTCAGTCAATGCTGGTGTGTTGGCACGGTGCATCCTGCATGTCTGGCATGGTATTGCCTGATTGTGGCTATGTGTCAATGTGTCGTGTGGCAAGATGCAAGCTGTGTGTGTGTGCTGAGACTGTGTATTGGGCATGATGTCCATGACTGTGTGGGTATTGTGACATGTGCCATCCCCATGCATCCAACGTTGTCCATGACCCCATTCTCTGCATCCACCGGACTCAAGCTTGCAGGACATGGTTCTGCCACCTGTCTCCACATACCTGGGTGCCCCCCAGGACACTGGCCAGGATCCCTGACCTCTGCGCATGACTGTTGCTGTACTCAATGTGTCTGTCAGCACGGTTGTTCGGCCACCCCCTCAGCTGGTTCTGCCCATCACGGGTGTGTATGGTGCTCCATGTCTGTCTTGCCTAATAAACTGTGACCCATGTGTCCTGTGCCAGACTCAGGCCCCAGGGTGTGGATGGTTGAAGTGAACAGATGACTCAGGCATGTTTAGACTGTACAAGACACATGTTAGGTAATAATGCTACCAGCAGGCATCTACTCTTAATAGTGTGATTTATTATTGGGGGGGGGGGGGACAAAGTGAGGGGCTTTCCGGGATTAGGGAATCCAAAGTTCAGTAGGGGAGTTGGTGTCCTTGCCATTGGAAATCCTCAGAGTCCATGCCACAGTCTTTGTCAACATTGGTCAGCCAGTGACCAGCAGGGCCATGTGGCAGAGAATGTCTCTTGATGCTGTGATGCTGTTGCTCCAGTGGGCCAGGTGCCAGGCCAGGTGTCCTGGGAGATGGTGATGTAGCAGCCACCCTCACGGTCCTTTCCGTGGACGACCCGGCTTCCTGCGGGGAACCTCAGCAGCAGGCCGTGACGACGTCTGGGATGCTCCGTCGGATGTTTCCTCCTCCTCCTCCTGATCCCTCCCTGTGGGTGGTGATGTTCTCCGCCTTCTGGCACAGGGAGGGTCGGCCATGGTGTCGGCCATCCGACGGAGTGTAGCGTGAATCCCCTGGAACGTCGTCACTTGCTCAGCCTGTCTGTCCTCCATCCTCCGTTGGTGTACCTGTAGACAGGCTATTAGCTCCGCATGTTGCTGGGCCTGCTGGACCTTGATCCCCTCGAGGACGGACACAACCTAGGCCATGCCCGTGGTGTCCTGCCGGTATGAGTCCAGGATGTTACGGACATGGGAAAATACCGGATCCCCAGCCAACTGGTCAGGCTCGCGCCTCCGCCGTCCTCCACTCCCACCACCCCTGCCCACTTGCGTCTGGCCTGCACTTGTGGGCACATCGGGTCTCCGGGACCCCTGAGGGGTGGCATTGGCGTTGTCGCCTGCCTCCTCCTGGGTGCCCGGGACACCGTGTCCCTCCTGGCGAGCCTGGCTGCATTGTGGTGTTGGGGCAGGGATCCTGGGTGTCTCCTGGGATGTGGCAGGAGTGGGGGTGGTGGTTGGCACGGTTGTACCTGACGCAGGTGCTGCAGGTGGTTGGACACCAGAGGGGCCAGGTCGGTCGGGGTCGTCCGCAGAGTGGTGAGAGTGGTCGCTGCCGGTGGGATCAGTCTCCTGCAGATCCGGGTCCTGTGAGTGTTCCCCCCCAGTGTTGGGGGGTGCAGCACGACGTTGACCTGTGTGTGAGAGAGAAAATGTTAATTTTGGTCCATGCAACATCCATGTTTCATCCGTTTCAAAGTTGGCACATTTCCTCTTGGAATTAGGATCTGTCTTGCATTCCACTCACAGTGCACTTGTGCATGGGTGTGTCCCTTGGGCACCAATTTGGCCCCTTTAACTATGTGTGGCACAGTCTTACTTGCTGCGTCAAGTGTGACTGCAGTCAACAGTGTAGTGTGCAGGTGTGGCGAGCCATGCATTTGCGCCTTCCTTGTAGCACTGTACATGTGCACATGGAGTAGATCCACACACTTATATGATGCAGGTGGCTGTCCTTGTGCTCGTGTACAGGTTGTGACATGGCCCTGCGTTTTGCCAGGATGAAGAGGGGGGTTCTGGCACTGGCCACCCTTGTCTACATGCACGCAGTCCACCTGCTGACGAGCAGACATTCCCACACACCAAAGGACTGATTTGCTCTCCCTGTGTCTCCCTCCTTCTCTGTCCCCCTCTCCCTCCCTCTCTGTCCCCCTCTCCCTCCCTCTCTGTCCCCCTCTCCCTCCCTCTCTGTCCCCCTCTCCCTCCCTCTCTGTCCCCCTCTCCCTCCCTCTGTGTGTCAGCCTCCTCCCTCTGTCCGTCTTCCTGTGTCTCCCTCCTTCTCTGTCCCCCTCTCCCTCCCTCTCTGTCCCCCTCTCCCTCCCTCTCTGTCCCCCTCTCCCTCCCTCTCTGTCCCCCTCTCCCTCCCTCCGTGTGTCACCCTCTGTCACCTTGGCCCAGCTTCCTGGGCACACACTGTTAGCAGATCTTTGAGTGGCCCTTGGCCTGTTGATGTGAGTTTGTTTCTGATCTCCAGGCACCCATTTTGTCTGCTGTGTGTCTGTGCGCTGCTGCTGTGGTGGTGTGTGCTGCCACTCTTTCACAATGTTGGCTGTTCATTAGCTGCTGTCATGTGCAAAACAGTGCCTTCACCCCCATGTGTTGATGCAAGGCGTCCGCCATTTGCTGGCAAGTCATTCCTGTGTTGGGACACAGTGTTTGTCTGGCTGTGACCTAGGCCATATGGGCAGAGGGCATTGTTGTCTGCTTTGGAGTCGCACTATGTGATTTTTTGTGCCCAGCCTCCCGCCATCCGGGTTACCGTGTCATGTGTTGTTGTCTTCTGTGGCCTGTGACTTGACATTGTCCAGCTGGGTGCATGGGGCATGGTGGCAGCAGTGGCATGTGCCTGCTCATGGAGTGTGGTTGAGTCATGCGATGGCTTGTGGTGGTTGCGTGCCTGTTAGTAATTTTGGTTGTGGTTGCAGTTCCCCCCATGTGAGGTGCGTTGTTTGTGTACTCACCCGGGTCTCGGAGTCCTTCTACTCCTTCAACTGCCTCCACCGGCAGTATGGCCATCACCCTCTCCTCCCAGGGATGGTACTGTACGGCTCTGCGGGAGGGCCCTCCTCCGGTGGCGTTGGCCTGGTCGTGTTCCTCCTGCCTCTTGGCTCTGACCCTCCTCCGCAGATCGTACCACCTGTTCTGGCAATCCTGCTTGGTCCTCCTGGTGTCCGCAACAGCATTCACAGCATTGACGATGGTCTGCCACATGGCTGTTTTGGCTGCCTGGCTGGTGCTTCTGACCAATGTTCCAAAGATCTGTGGCTTGACTCTGAGGATTTGATCAACAAGGACCTCCAACTCTCGGTGACTGAACTTTGGATTCTTGGTAGTGGGCATGGTGAGGGGTGTGGGTGGGGATGGTGTGGGTGTGGGGGGGTGTGGATGTTGGGGGGGGGTGTGGATGGTTGTGTGTGTGTGTGAATGTGATGAGAGGGTGTTTGTGAGGGTGGTCGTGTGAAGGTGTGCAAGTGTAAGGTGTGGTGTAGCTTGTAGTCTGGTTCTGTGGTGTCTGGCAGCAGTGAGTCTGTTGCAAAGGCTCATGGTTTGTGTGTGTGGGCCCTTTTTATTGGTCCATGGGTGGGTGTGGCAGTTTTTGAATTTTGGGTGGGTGTGTTATAAGGAGTGGTGGTGTATTGGGCCTCTGTTTGTTTTTGGCAGTTGCAGGTCAGTGATTGTGTTATTTTAGTGGTTGTTGGCCATGTTTAGTGGCTGTGTGCCTTTCGAATGGTGTATTCTTGTGTTGTTTTATTTTGTCCTGGTTGTGTACGTGCGTTTTGAGCGTGTGTACGGTGTGTACATGGGCCATTTGGTTGTACGATTCTGTCCTTGTGTGTGGCTTTGTACGACTCGTACATGCGGTCGTGATGTTGGGGCATGGGGTGCGCTCCGTACTTAGGAGGTTGTGTTGGGGGTGAGCCAGGAAATACTGGGGTGTAGGTTCACGGTGGTACGACACGTACTGGGGTGGGGGTACGACTGGAACGTACTGGGGTGTAGGTTCACGGTGGTATGACACGTACTGGGGTGGGGGTACGACTGGAACGTACTGGGGTGTAGGTTCACGGGGGTACGACACGTACTGGGGTGGGGGTACGACTGGAACGTACTGGGGTGTAGGTACACGGGGGGTATGACACGTACTGGGGTGGGGGTGGGGCTCGAACGTACTGGGGTGTACATAGACGGTGGTACGACACGTACAGGGGTGGGGGGTGTACATTGACGTTGGTACGACACGTACTGGGGTGGGGGTACGACTGGAACGTACTGGGGTGTAGGTACACGGGGGGTATGACACGTACTGGGGTGGGGGTGGGGCTCGAACGTACTGGGGTGTACATGGACGGTGGTACGACACGTACAGGGGTGGGGGGTGTACATTGACGGTGGTACGACACGTACAGGGGGGGGTGTACATTGACGGTGGTACGACACGTACAGGGGGGGGGTGTACATTGATGGTGGTACGACACGTACTGGGGTGGGGGTACGACTGGAACGTACTGGGGTGTAGGTACACGGGGGGTATGACACGTACTGGGGTGGGGGTGGGGCTCGAACGTACTGGGGTGTACATGGACGGTGGTACGACACGTACAGGGGTGGGGGGTGTACATTGACGGTGGTACGACACGTACAGGGGGGGGTGTGTACATTGACGGTGGTACGACACGTACAGGGGGGGGTGTACATTGACGGTGGTACGACACGTACTGGGGTGGGGGTACGACTGGAACGTACTGGGGTGTAGGTACACGGGGGGTATGACACGTACTGGGGTGGGGGTGGGGCTCGAACGTACTGGGGTGTACATGGACGGTGGTACGACACGTACAGGGGTGGGGGGGTGTACATTGACGGTGGTACGACACGTACAGGGGGGGGTGTACATTGACGGTGGTACGACACGTACAGGGGGGGTGTACATTGACGGTGGTACGACACGTACAGGGGGGGTGTACATTGACGGTGGTACGACACGTGCTGGGGTGGGGGTACGACTGGAACGTACTGGGGTGTACCTAGACGGGTGGGGGTATACATATACGGGGGGTACGTGTCGGACGTACGGGGGCTGGGGGGAGTGTTGGGCGCGTATGCGGGCACATGTCTCCATGGTTGCTATAGGTGTTCGGTGCGGACGGTGTTTTTTCCATACGGTTGTAGGCTCGGACGCACGGGATGGATCGTGATTCCTCGGTCGGACTTGGATTTTTACGTTTGTAAGGTAAATCGTCCGAGGACGTGTCGGACACATTTTCCGTCCCGAGGACGTGTGGGGAATGATTCCCAGTGCGGTTCGTATGGACTTTTTACCATGCGAATCGTGATTGCCAGTTCGTACGGCACTTGTACGATTCGTACGGTGAAAAGACCCGATACGAGTCGTACGGGGACATTTTTTACCGGATCGTGATCGGCACCTATGTCTCCCAATCACCACCATCCTTCACGTCTTTAATCCTGGACGGAGGCTCCAGGAATAAAGTATAGGCACAGTGACACCTCCGAGCTAGTTTCAACCCACACTGCACTTTTCAATTCCAGTGATCCCAGTAACTTTAGACTTTATGGTTTTTCTTTTATGTTGTGTTCGTCTTCCCCAACCCTATTGCTCCACTCCAGGCGCTAGCTGCACAGGGGTGTTTGGTAGCAGCCCTATGATGAAGCATGTCACACAACTGTGTGAGTGAGGGCAGTATTAAGACACACAGCACGTACCACCACAAAGAAGAGAGACACCATTTTTATCACTCCCTACTCCTTCAGGTGTTTGAAAGTATTGTCAGTGGGTTCGGAGTAGGTGCGTCTGTTACCCTCGCCCCTCCGTTCTGTGTGAATTATGATTAGGTTTGCCAGCTCATTATTTTGATGTCACAGGCAGTACAAAAATAAACAGTCACCTTAAGCTGTATTGTCAGCACTTGTTGTGCATACTTTGAACAGCAAATACAAATAGAAGCACTTTTAATTGTGTTCTAGGGCTGTCTGAATGATCCATGACTAATTAAAAATAGAACTAACCCAGAAAAGTCACATTACAAATGTATACATACTTCTTTATTTATAAGCATAATTAGTGTCAAGACAAGCAATTTGCAGGCTGTTTAAACAACACATGGCTGGCATTTTTCTTTTGGCAACTTGAAGCCCTGTGAGCCTTGGGTGCCTGCCTGTGTAAATCTAGAAGAAACTTTGTCTCCTTTCTGCTAAGAGCTAACCCTCCCAGGAGGGGGCTAAACTGGCCGAGCTGACATGCTTCAGCTGCAGTGGGAGGCAGGAGGTCCCCTCTGCTAAAACTGGAAGAAAGGAACAGGCAGTCATTTCAGCTGCAGGGGGAGGCAAGGAGTCTCCTCTGCTATGAAATCCAACCTGAAGGAACAGAACTGTCTGTTCTTTTGCTTTTGGTTTTAGCAGAGGAGACCCTGCCTCACACTGCAGCTGAAGCAGCTCTATGAATTAACCCCCTCCTGGGAGGGTTAGCTGTTAGCTCTGTACATGACAAAAGCATGGACACTGGTTCCTGATCTATTTCCCCTCTAACCCTCTGTTACTGGAGTTCTCCAATAAAAAATTCCCATTTGAAATGGGTGAAGACTTGTGACGCGGGACAGTAAAAGACCAACAAAGGTGAGATCCTAGTGTGGAGTGTGCGCCCCCCTTGAGATGGTGTTGCGCCCCCCTGGGGGGCAGCCCCACAGGTTGAAGGTCTCTGCAGTAAGGTATGCCTCCTAGAGGCACCACATCAGATGGGTGCAAGTTCATCGCAACACCTTCGCATTGAGAGACATGCCTTTCAGGTCTTATTCTGAGGGTTCACAGTGATATTAGATAAAAAAAACATCAGACACAATTATTTCTGAAATATAACCACCTAGTCAAAAAGGATTTGCCACATACAGCACTTAAGACGTAACTCAGCAGAAGACACATTATATAAGTCCGCCCTCTGGGTGCCCACCGAAGCTCCCTAGCATCTTACAATGTTTTACGTCTGGGAAGGAATCAGGGCACTGGTGCTGTTTTGCTTCGTTTGGTCCTATTTGCACCGCAGTGGTATTTATCGCCATATTACACACTTGATGTGGTCTGTTACTCCTTGCTACCACAGCAATACCAATGTAAGTGGGTTGGGGAACAACCTTTACAACGCAACTGTTACAACGCACTACACTTACAACGCATTTTTTACAACGCGAAATCCATTACAACGCACTACACTTACAACGCATGACACTACAACGCATTTTTAAAAACTACCTTTACAACGCATTCCATTACAACGCCTACCATTACAACGCATAATATTACACTACACTATCCAACACTTACCCTACTGTTGCACCCCCTGGAGTTAGAATAGTAATTTTTACCCCTATACTATCCAACACTTACCCTACTGTTGCACCCCCTGGAGTTAGAATAGTAATTTTTACCCCTATACTATCCAACACTTACCCTACTGTTGCACCCCCTGGAGTTAGAATAGTAATTTTTACCCCTATACTATCCAACACTCACCCTACTGTTGCACCCCCTGGAGTTAGAATAGTAATTTTTACCCCTATACTATCCAACACTTACCCTACTGTTGCACCCCCTGGAGTTAGAATAGTAATTTTTACCCCTATACTATCCAACACTTACCCTACTGTTGCACCCCCTGGAGTTAGAATAGCAATTTTTACCCCTATACTATCCAACACTTACCCTACTGTTGCACCCCCTGGAGTTAGAATAGTTATTTTTACCCCTATACTATCCAACACTTACCCTACTGTTGCACCCCCTGGAGTTAGAATAGAAATTTTTACCCCTATACTATCCAACACTTACCCTACTGTTGCACCCCCTGGAGTTAGAATAGTAATTTTTACCCCTATACTATCCAACACTTACCCTACTGTTGCACCCCCTGGAGTTAGAATAGTAATTTTTACCCCTATACTATCCAACACTTACCCTACTGTTGCACCCCCTGGAGTTAGAATAGTAATTTTTACCCCTATACTATCCAACATTTACCCTACTGTTGCACCCCCTGGAGTTAGAAAAGTAGTTTTTACCCCTATACTATCTAATACTTACCTTAAATGCAATTTAATATTATGCGTTGTAATGGTATGCGTTGTAAAGGTAGTTTATAAAAATGCGTTGTAGTGTCATGCGTTGTAAGTGTAGTGCGTTGTAATGGATTATGCGTTGTAAAAAATGCGTTGTAAGTGCATGCGTTGTAAAAGTGTGCGTTGTAACGTCATACATCCAAGTGGGTTGCTTTGTAAAAAAAAAAATATGGAAACATTTTACAGCTCGAAAACAGCACAAATAATACTGCAAAGAATTAAATGCTCCCAAAAAGCATATCTATTAGTGGTGATTAAACAGAAGCGAATTCAAAATAAGCCTCCCCCTCAGACACTCGCGCAGTACTGCCCCAGAGTCACATAAACGCTGGCGCAATTTGGTATTACAATTAACAGATTGTATAGAACGCTGGAATGGGTCAGCCAGCAGGATGCTTTAGAAGGGTGGCCCGAAGGACTGCTGTTAATCTGCATTTACAGTCCAGTGTATGGATGCTAGGCATAGAGAGTGGTGTGTTTTCTTCCCATTTTTTTGGTGAGGCTAAGAGGAGGGTGCGACCGTTAGGCATTAACAGCTGCTGGTTAACCTTCAGCCCAGTACACGTCCTGCTCTTCAGCTCAAAAGTGTAACTGTTGAACAGGCAAGTAATGATCATTAATGCCCTTTTCAGAGGGCACACAGCACTGCCAACTCTATGTGCAAACAGTAATACCCGTGGATTTGTAGGACTTCCATGTAAGCAAAGTTTATTGCCACATCCGCAGGAAAAGCTCCTGGTAGACAGAGGTGGTACACTGGGGTAATGTGTGCAAGGAGAGCATTCTTACTATGTGTAGTAGTTGCTTCATTCTTCAAATACATAAGTAATAAGTATTCAACATTCCAACACAGCTCAGTGGGTTGATTCGGCCACTGCATGATTTGCAGGTCACATGTTATAATTATGCAGTTCCAAACCACCTTTCAGCCAGTACACCCTGTGAGCACTTCTGTGAGGGTGAATGTGAACATTCCATGTATTTGTTTTATATTTCTATGTCAGCTTTTCACGCACATGTCCGCCCGAGGGCTTCTGGCTCTGGGTCCTAGTTGATAGCTCCTTGCACACTGGAGGTCTTAAATCGGAACAAGTGAGTCTTAATAGCAACATTTATAATAGAGCGCTGCACCATCTCTGAACATTAAAAAGGAGAGGCGCTACTTTTACTCAATGCAATGGAACTCAACTTTCAATTTAAGGAGGCTTTAAGGTTAGATCATCCGGGTCAGGATTGTAACTTAACACCTACAGACTGTGCTGATGTCAGCGGTGAGCGTTCAATCGACAGACTCATCACCTTTGCAGAATGCAAATGATGGATGATACAGAGAATGAGCGCACAGTGGTAGTAGGTTCCAGAATGACTGTGCAGAAACAGATAAAGCTAGCCCTCTAGCCACCATCTCCTTGAGCGTGGATCTCCGACCAGTGGTCGACATCAGGAAGATGCAGGTTCCCTTTTAGGTCCATTTGATGCCCTTACATTGGGAAAATGAAACCAAGCAGGTTGAGGGCAGACAGACATGCACGCAGGGCGCAGAATGGTGCAGACATGTGAAAGGCATGTCTTGGAGGCAGCTCCCTGCAGGAACTGAAGATGGCAGCTGCATGCAGGAGCACATGTCCACCGCTCAAATTAATTTCATATTTCCCTCTACTAATTTGCCACTAATCCTTTTTGGGTTCTGGAGTAGCGTGCTACTCGTCAAGGGTAGTAGGCGCTATATAAATGCAATTGCAATTACAATAAGTAACTGGAGTCCTGTTCAAGGTGCTCACAATGTAACATGCCTGCAACTCATGGACTGCAGAGCATTCAGCATGAGGATGAATAAAAAGAAAGATGCTTGAGTGTAGATAATTCAAGTAGCTCCTACCTTCTGGGGTAACTGGATTATATAGAAACCTGCAGCGCCTAACCAGAAGCAAGGGGGAAAACACAGGACTTAGCAGAGACAGCACAGAAGGCCTGCAGTCTCCTCCCATGGAATGTCTCCTCTCCAGCCCACCTTCTGGCTGACACTGGCAATTAATGGCAGCAGACATCCCCCAGGGGCAGGATCCTACAGCCAGTTAGGGTTCAATACAAAAGCCATGAAATGTGTGTTCATTAAAAGTTGTGAGCCTGGTCCCCAGGATAAAATGTTTCTGATGCAACAACGCACACACTTTGGAGTCTTTTGGGACAGGCCTCAGCAGTGAATTCAAATGTTTTTTATTTTATTTTTTTTATTTTTTTTGCTCTCGAGCTTGTTACTACTTCTTCCAAACGTTGTGATTGTTATACATACTTCCCAAAGTTTTCTTCTTGAGTCGTTTCGCATTTAAGTTATCACGTTATGCCTGCTGAGATTTTTTCAGTAGAAATCAGAGTCCACAACGATTCAGTTTGAAAGCCAAGAGAAAACTGTTTCAAATGTTATTAAAAAAACAAACACACACATCCATTTTTGGTACCAACAACCACAGGCGAAAAAATGTTGTCAGTTTATGGCGAACATATATGTGAGCACTAAGACGTAAGAAAATTGAGAAACTCAGCATTCTAAAATCAGTCAAAAATCTGTATCTAAGACTTTGATTGTGAGAAAAGAGCTTTGCACACTTCAAGTGAAATAGTGTGTGTGTGGATATGCATTTATCAATCAATCAATCAATCAATATTGAAATTTGTAAAGCGCACTACATACCCGTGAGGGTCTCAAGGTGCTGGGGTGGTGCTGCTACTGCTCAAAGAGCCAGGTCTTGAGTGGTAAGTAGGTATTGGTCTGCCGTAGGTGAATGGGGAGCTTGTTCCAGGTCTTGGCGGCGAGGTAGGAGAATGATCTGCCACCGGTGGTCGTTCTTTGGATGCAGGGGATGGTAGCGAGGGCACGGTCGGCGGAGCGGAGCTGGCGGTTCGGGATGTAGAAGGTGAGTCGTCTGTTGAGGTAAGCTGGTCCGGTGTCGTGGAGTGCCTTGTGTGTATGGGTGAGGAGTTTGAAGGTGATCCTCTTGTTAACGGGCAGCCAGTGCAGGTCTCTAAGATGGAGTGTGATGTGGCTGTGTCGAGGGATGTCGAGGATCAGGCGGGCAGAGGCGTTCTGTATGCGTTGCAGCAATTTCAGCAGTTTAGCCTGGGCTCCCGCGTAGATGGTATTTTCGTAGTCCAGCCTGCTGCTGACAAGGGCCTGGGTGACCGTTCTTCTTGTGTCGGTTGGGATCCACCTATAGATCTTCTGGAGCATGTGGAGGGTGTTGAAGCAGGAGGATGAGACGGTGTTGACTTGCTTGGTCATGGAGAGTGTTGAGTCGAGGATGAATCCCAGGTTGCGTGCGTGGTCGGTGGGTGTTGGTGCTGCTCCCAGGGCGGTTGGCCACCAGGAGTCGTCCAAGGCTGAGGGGATGGAACCAAGGATGAGGACCTCTGTCTTGTCCGAGTTCAGCTTCAGATGGCTGTTCTTTGTCCATTCGGTGACGGCTTTCATTCCTTCGTGGAGGATGGTTTTGGTGTTGAGGGAGTCCTTGGTGAGGGAGACGATCAGTTGTGTGTCGTCGGCGTAGGAGACGATGTTGAGGTCATGCAGTCTGGCAACGTGGGCGAGTGGGTCCATGTAGATGTTGAACAATGTCAGGCTGAGGGATGATCCTATGGGTACGTCGCAGATGATCTTGGAGGCCTTGGACTGGAAAGGGGGAGGCAGACGCTCTGGGTTCTGCTGGAGAGGAAGGAGGCGGTCCATTTCAGAGCCTTGTCTCAGATTCCTGAATTGGGGAGGCGTTTGCATAGTATGCGATGGCAGGCAGTGTCGAAGAAGGCGGCTGATAGGTCCAGGAGGATGAGGGCCGCGGTTTCGCCTTTGTCCAGCAGGGCCCTGATGTCATCGTTGGCGGCGATGAGGGCAGTTTCGGTCCTGTGGTTGCTGCGGAATCCAGATTGGGATGGGTCCAGGATGTTGTTCTCCTCGAGGTAGCGGGTCAGCTGTTTGTTGACGGCTTTCTCGATGACCTTTGCCGGGAATGGGAGCAGAGAGATGGGCTGAACGTTCTTGTGGTCTCTCGGGTCCGCCTTGGGTTTCTTGAGCAGGGCGTTGATCTCGGCGTACTTCCAGCTCTCCGGGAAGGTCGCGGTCTCGAAGGAGATGTTGATGGCCTTGCGGATATGGGGTGCGATGGTGTGCGCTGGCTTTGTTGAAGATGTGGTGTTGGCATGGGTCTGATGGGAAGCCGGAGTGGATGGTGTTCATAATCTTGATGGTGTCGTCGTCAGTGATGTGGGTCTAGGTGAGCAGGGGGTCGCTGTGGGTGGTGGCCGTGGGGTCTGAGGTTTCGTTGGTTGTTGGGGAGGTCAGTTTGTCAAAGCTGTCGTGGATGTCAAAGATCTTGCGGTGGACGAAGGTGGCAAGGGAGTTGCACAGGTCTTGCGATGGTGGGATGTCGTTGGTGTTGGAGCTGGGGTTGGAGAGCTCCTTCATGATGTTGAAGAGCTCTTTGCTGTTGTGTGTGTTGTTGTCAAAGCGGTCCTTGAAGGAGGTCCTCTTGGCAGCTCTGATGAGGTGATGGTGTTGGCGCATGGTGTTCTTGTGGGCTTCTTGGTTCTCCGGTGTATGTTCGCGGTGCCATTTCTTCTCTAGTTTTCGGCAGGTTTGTTTGGAGGTCTGGAGTTCTGGCATTCTTGGTGGTGTGTCTGTTGGAGGGTTTCTTGAACGGGGCGAGAGTGTTGGCGCAGTCGTCGATCCAACACCTGAGCTTGCTGGCGGCAGTGTTGGGGCCGGTGGGGTCGGCGGGTGGGCATCAGGTGAGGGCAGTGTTTAGCTGGTCTTGGGTGATTTTTCTCCAGCTGCGGCAGGAGACCAATTGGGTGCGGTGGTGCGTGGTGTGTTTCTGGAAGGTGAAATGGATGCAGCGATGGTCGGTCCAGTGGAGTTCGGTGGTGTGGCTGAAGGAGATGTGGGGGCTTGCGGAGAAGATGGGGTCAAGCATGTGGCCGGCGGAGTGGGTGGGCGCAGTGACGAGTTGTCCGAGTCGGAGGTTGGCGAGGTTGTAGGTCAGGGTGGTGGAGTTGGTGTCGTTGTTGTTCTCGAGGTGGAAGTTCATGTCTCCGAGGAGGATGTAGTGCGTGGAGGCAAGGGTGTGCGTTCTGATGAAGTTGGCGATAGAGTCACTGAACTGAGGCCGGGGTCCGGGGGGTCTGTAGATCAGTGTTCCTCTGAGGGTGGTGTTGGGATCAGTGTGGATCTGGAAATGCAGGTGTTTGGCAGTGCTGAGGGTGTCGTCAGAGTTGGTCGAGACCTTGAGGGTGGTCTTGTGGATGATGGCGAGTCCACCTCCTACTCCGTTGGAGCGGTCTCTGCGGGTGATCTTGTAGCCGTCCAGGATAGCTATGGCGATGTCAGGTGCCAAGGAGTCGTTCATCCAGGTCTCTGTCAGGAAGGCTACGTCCGGGGAGGATGTGTCGAGCAGGTCCCAGAGCTCTACTGAGTGTTTGCATGCGTTGTGGGTGTTCAGTAGTATGCATCTGAGGTGGTTGCATCCTGTCCTGGTGGGTGGGTTGGAGGCTCGGAGGCTGGTGAAGCTGCAGTTCTGACATGAGAAGGGTCCTTTGGTGCACTTCGGGGCTGCCAGGAACCAGGTTTGTGGTCGTCCGGTGTTGAGTGCCTGGAGGGTGATGGCGTCGTAGCGGCGTCAGGTGTCCAGGTGTTCGTGGGGGCCGGGGGTTCTGGCGCTGCGCGCGGACGGGCGCTGACGGGCTTGCCTTAGGTGCGCCTTTGGTGCGCCAGCGGCGTGGCCGCCATAAGAAGGGGAGGTGGGAGGGAGGAGCAGCTGGGAGGATGGGAGCGGACGAATGGGAGAGCGGGGGGGCAGAGCCGCAGGGACGCAGCGGCGGGAAAACAGGATGGCGGGAAAACGGGATGGCGGGAGTGAGGAACGGCGAGTGGGTTAGAAGGCAAAAAGGGCAAAAAAAGGCAGAAGGGTACAGTAATGGCACAAGAGGGAAGGAGAAATTACAAAATAAGACAATAAAACAAATAAAGCAGATTACAGAGAACACGAAGGCAAAAAGAGCAAAAAAGGCAGGAGGGCACAGTAATGGCACAAGAGGGAAGGAGGAATAACAAGAGCAAACCTTTGGCCTACCACTGGCCACCAGGGATGAGGTGCAGGTGGTAGCCTGTGGGTGGAGGAGGGCTTCGAACTCCGTCAGCAGCAGCGGCAGCTGGGAAAAGGGCACGGGCACACAGGTGGTGCTGTGCGGCGTGGGGAGCGACCTGCCTAAAAGGGTCAAGGGTCGTTTTATTTATCATGAAGGTACATTTAAATATTTATATGGACAAATACTTACAGATGTTTAATTATCTTCACTGCATGTTGCTTCTCAACATCTAGGTTCTAATGTCAAGAGTTCTCACCATGTTAGGGCCAGTTTTATACCATGAGTGGGCAAAAATTCATCCATACTCATGTGCATACACATACAAACACACATTTGCACACACATAAGCAAACACATACACAAATGCACACACACATACACACACACAAACATATTTTGAACCGTCTGCCCACTGATTTGTACAGTTTGTATTTTATGCCCTTTCACTGACTGTGTCTACATGCCATTGGATTTACAGAGTGATGGTGAAAAGGTATGGAGGGGCAATACAATACCATAATGTGTCATCCCTGGTTGGGTACACTAGTGGCATAGGAGCAGCGCCTTATACCCAAATGCACAGTGGCATTACAAACTCTTAGTGGCCCCTCCAGCAAGAAGTGAAGAGGCCTCACCCAAAATGCTCATTCCCTCACATTCGCCAACCAGCATGCAGAGAAGTACTTCACTTCTGCCTTCTGCATTCACATGACATCAGCAGAGGTCTCCATGACCCATTCAACGTTAAAGAGAAAAAAGTTATCCTTGTTGTACAAGCACCCTCTATATACATGCGCACTAAAACAGTGATGTTCATATTTTTATTATAGTATTATTAACAAACCTGAACATTAGGCACTGAGTGAATCTTCCCCTCACTGATGCTCAAGTAAGGGAGTAGGCCTGCAAGGGACGTGCAGATAAAAATCAAAACTAGCCACCAAAATGTGAAGATCAAGGTGGCAATTTATGAGGACACCAGAAAAATCATGAACACCATTCACTCCGGATCACCATTAGACCCATGCCCGCACCTCATATTCAACAAAGCCAGCACAGCCATTGCACCCCATCTCCGGAAAGTAATCAACATCTCCTTTGAGACAGCAACCTTCCCGGAGAGTTGGAAGCACGCCGAGATCAACGCCTTACTCAAGAAACCCAAGGCGGACCCCAAGGACCTCAAGCCCTTCCGACCCATCTCCCTGCTTCCATTCCCGGCGAAGGTCACGGAGAAAATCGTCAACAAACAACTGACCCGCTCCCTCAAGGAGAAGAACATCTTGGACCCATCCCAGTCTGGCTTCCGCAGCAACCACTGCACCGAAACCGCCCTCATCACCGCCACCAATGACATCAGGACCCTGCTTGACAACAGAGAAACAGCGGCCCTCATCCTCCTGGACCTGTCAGCCGCCTTCGACATGGTCTGCCACAACACACTACGAACACGCTTACACGACGCCGGAATCCAAGCGAAGGGCCTGGACTGGACCACATCGTTTCTCTCTGGCAGAACTCAGAGCGTCCAAGATCATCTGCGACATACCCCAGGGCTCTTCTCTCAGCCCGACGTTGTTCAACATCTACATGACACCCCTCGCCCACGTCGCCCGACAGCACGACCTCAACATCATCTCCTATGCCGACGACACCCAGCTAATCATCTCCTTCACTAAAGACCCTCACACCGCCAAAACCAACCTCCACGAAGGAATGAAGAACGTCAATGAATGGATGAAGAACAGCCGACTGAAGCTGAACTCAGACAAGACGGAGGTCCTCATCCTCGGCCCCACCCCCTCAGCCTGGGAAGACTCCTGGTGACCGACAACACTGGGAACAGCACCGATACCCACCGACCACACACGCAACCTAGGGGTCATCCTCGACGCCACCCTCTCCATGACTAAGCAGGTCAACGCCATCTCCTCATCCTGCTTCAACACCCTCTGAATGCTCCGCAGGATCTTCAAGTGGATCCCCACTGAAATGAGAAAAACAGTCACCCAGGCCCTCGTCACCAGCAGGCTGGACTACGGAAACGCCCTCTACGCAGGTACATCGGCCAAGCTCCTGAGACGGCTGCAACGCATCCAGAGCACCTCGGCACGTCTGACCTTCGACATCCCCCGCCGCAGCCACATCACCCCCCACCTGAGAGACCTGCACTGGCTCCCTGTCAACAAGAGGGTCAACTTCAAGCTCCTCCACCACGCGCACAAAGCTCTCCACAACACCGGTCCTGCATACCTCAACAGATCGCTCAGCTTCTATACCCCCACCCGCCAGCTCCGCTCTGCAGGCCTCCCCCTCGCCACAGCCCCTCGCATCCGAAAAACGACTGCGGGCAGCAGATCCTTCTCCCACCTCGCCGCCAAGACCTGGAACACCCTCCCCACAGAACGACGGCAGACAGGAGACCTACTGGCCTTCAGAAGACTCCTCAAGACCTGGCTCTTCGCTCAGTAGCAGCACCCCTCCCCCCCAGCACCTTGAGACCCTAACGGGTATGTAGAGTGCTTTATAATTGTATTGATTGATTGATTGATTGATTGATTGATTGTTTTGGCAAAGTGGGGTTATCTACTGTAAATTTGTGGCTCTCCCCCTTTTGCTTAATGCTTTTTTCTGAATGCCCCAGGGGAGTGTCAGTTTATCTGTGACTTAATGTGTGCCCCCTTTAAATTTACTTCTATGGACACTACTGATAGTCTGGCTAGTGTTATAAAAAAATCACATAGAGAAAATAATGCACATGTATGTGACGGCCCAGATAGGCATGGGTAATTGAAGTATTGCGTAATAAACGGTCCCTTGAACTATGCAATTCTGCGGCCGCCTTGTTTTACACATTATTATGAATTTGCCGCATTTGCTACATAACTCTTTAGCTGCTTCATAAGCTACAAACTTTAGCAAAAAACATTGTTTCTATCTGAAATGGGTGTTTACAGCTTAAATGTGCCAAACGTTGCTAAAACCTCAGCTGCACATGTTGGGTGCAGTAAAAGGCCCTACCCAAATGTTGACTGGTCACCTTTCTGTTGCTCTACTTATATGTTAAAGTAGTTCTACCACAGAACGTGCCCTATTTTATTGCGTAACGTGCCTTTTTTTGCCAATAAATTTGTCAACCCTGACACATAATTTGGTCCTTCAATACTGCATAATTCCAGAAGTCCTGGTAACAAATTCAAATTACTTGTTGAGGGGTTAACCTTTAGGGGCCGATTCTCAATTTGGAAGGGCTCCTAACGGCATTTGTCAAGAGCAGATTCGAGTCACGTGTGCGATTTCTGACTGACTCGTCTCGCCGTACGAGCGAGCAAGTACAATGCGTTTTGAGCTTCGTGCTACAACCGACTCGTACTCATCAGCGATGCCTTCCGAGTGACTCAAAAATTGCCGACGCGTACACCACAATGCATATGATTTCTAATAGACCAAGTACGATGCGTGTTTCAAGCAGCCGGAGCTAGTCGGAGACTCTGCCTTGAAAAGGCTCTGGGAAGCAGACATCGGGGATCCGCGGTGGACCCCCCTTCACTCGGGGCCCTACGACTCAGACAGCGGGGGAACATGCATATATGGTGCGGGGGGCACCGACACATCCCCACGACAAGGTGTACCCTTTTCCGAGACGTGCCTTCTTCATCAATGGGATCCTATGCACGCTCTGTACGACAGGCTCCCATTGACTTCAATGGGGCTCCAAGCGATCCAAGTCCGTCCTCTCATACTTGTATCGTACTCTGCGCTCGGAGCCTCCGAGCACAAGTCAGTTGGAAAGCTCTACGGGTCCAAGTCAGCCATAGGGCTTTCCAAGCGAGATCAGAATCGGCCACTTAGTGCAAGAGATGCTGTTACCTTTCCAATGCAGCTGCTTGGACTTATTTAAATCACATTTATAGCATTTATACCTTATGAAATTTCAATGGTTCCTCAGTGAAACAGTAAAAATGTCATTGTAACACTAGGAAGCTGTCAATAGACCATTGTCATAGGGGATACCTCAAGGTCTGGCATTTTAAATTACATCACGTTGCATTCTGGGGTATATGGTTTTAAATTTTCAATAACAAGTTTGAGTTCCAATGCCTCAAGATGCAGGGTGATATTGGCTAAAAGAAAAGCAATCTTCAAGACTCTCTGAAGGATACAAACCCTTGACAGCTATGGTAATCAAGGTCAGTAAGTTGTTAGGAATTGCCAGAGTCTGCCTGAGCTCTTCATCCTGCGCTGGAGTCACTTGAGCACAAGGCTGTGTTGAAGCACTAGCTATATCAGCTTGAGCAGGGGTTAGAATAACTTGCTCTTGGTGGCTGACAATAAACTTTAATCTGTGAGCCAGGGTCACAAGATAGACACTAATAACCATTACTGGAAAGAAGACAACATAACAGAGCTGTGGGGTGGGTACAAAGGTGTTCCAAAACGCCCAAACACTTGACTGACAGAATGAAATGGAAATTATGAAAATTGCAAAGTGAGAAGTCAATGAGAGTGAGAGAAGGAGAAGGAAGAAAAGGTATAAGATTACAAAGAAGTATAACAGATTGTCAAAAAGAAAGGGAGCATTATTCGAAAGGACTAACAAATGGAAAGAAATAGCTGAAGGTGGAAAGGAGGAAAGGAGGAGAGAAAAAGAGTAGGAAACAGATTCAAAAGAGGAAAGACAAAAAATAAATGATTGAAGTATGTAAATGAGAACAGTAAGAAGAAGGTGACCAATATGGAAAGAAGGAATGAGCGATGCAGGAAGGAAGAAAAAAGACAGGAAGTAGTGCATCAAAAGGAAGGAAAGAAGAAGAGAAAGGGGAAACATCTAAAGATGGCATAGAATAATGTAAGGAAAGGGAGGAGGATGGATAGTGACATGATAGTTAAAAATGAAAAATAGTGACGAGGAATGGGAACGAGGAAGGTAAAGTGCGGCGCATGAAACTAAAATATAAGAATATAAACAAGGACAGAATAATAGCAATAAGTTGAGACATTGAAAGAATAACAGAGAGAAGAACAAACAATTATAAAAGAAGAAAGAATAAATGAAAAAAATGGATGGCGAATGAAAGAAAGAAAGATTAAATAAAAAAAGGAATGAATTAATGAAAAACGCAGCTGTTTGGTCAAATTATTTTAAAAGTTATGCCTTAAATCCATCATCTGCACCTTTTTTCTTCAGTGAAAGAATTCCCAAAGAAATAGAACATCCACTTTTCTTGCTCGTTCAGTGCCATGTTGTCCAAAGTGGGGTGTCAATTATTTTTCTGTACTCCCTTGCTTGTGCAAATTTGAACCTGTGACTAAATACACTGCCAGCTTCCAGTGCCGCGGATGTTGCAGTCCATTGATGGAAGGAGACGGGAATTCCACATGCATAGGAAGATTTTGTCCCCAGCTGAGAGGAAGTCATTGATCCTCAGAAACAAAAGGTGACCTGAAGGAGCCTGAGGCTGGCACAGCCCAGAACTGGGTGTGGAATTTGTACTTAATGTGACTGGGCAACTCAGATCAACTTGGTGACCTGTCGCAAGATGATCGCTCACCTGCAGCATGATCAATGTCCCAGATTCGTTCCAAAGTCTAGCCCTTCATATTTTTATTCCGAATCTAGCCTGTAAAGAGCAATGGTGCAAGTAACATCCAGCACCTGTGACTCACAGATCGGAGGCAGCTCTGATCAGAGCGCCAGCAAGAGCGCAGCTAGGGGCTTCTCAGTACTAATGCTCCTGATTCGATGAATAGATCAAAGAGGTGGAGCCTCCCATGAAAGAAGACATTTACGGAATGTTTGTCAAGTACTCACTGAAGTTCCTTTAATATACTTGAGTAATTTGGCTCTAAAGGTGATCAGGGAAAACCTGCAGTATTGCGTTAGTCCAACACCAGATGAGTGGTCCTTGACAGGGCTGGGTAAAAAATGCTGTCCCTGTTCACTTCCAGCAGACCTTCAACAAAGAAGATCCCAGTGCAGGGCACAACTGTGCTAGTCAATGGCAAACAAGGGTGGTGTTGGAGGAGGAGAAGGTTTTGTGGCAGGGGGTCCCCTTCCGTACTGCTCAACCACCTCAATCACCCCTTTGTATCTTTACCACTCATTCAACATTTTAGCTATATTTTGTATCCTCCACAGCCTCCAAGTAGAGTCATAGTCCTGCTGCTGCCTGGGTTGCCACCTGGCCAGTTTTATACTGGTATGCCTATTACTTTTATGTTCTGGCCAATATAGAAACATTAGAAAAATCACCTAATGCAGATATCTTTTCCCTTATCAGTACACATTTTATGGTTTAAGAAGTTTTTATTAATTATGCAATAGAATCAATACAGGACACCCAACTACAACCACCGGCCGGTGGTGAATCTTCAATCAAATCCAAACTTTTATTGATAGAAAAGGAGAACGGATGGCAGCATTCCCAATAAATGCAATAATAAGAAGAGAAAGACAGAAAAGAAGAGAAAGGAGTACCACCCAGAGAGTATGACAGATTCGGCAGGGATTTAGGAGTGAGGAGCTGGCAAGGGCACCCTAGGGTCTGGCGACGGGGAAGCGTAGGACTCTAAAGTATCGAGGGCAGGTAAGCTCCACAAACTCGGAGGAGACGTATGTGACCGCGGACCCCCAGGTCTTATCAAACCTAGGGAGTGTGTGGTGGATACTGGCAGTAATTTGTTCAATACCCACTATGTCCCACAGTTTGTGTCTAACCGGGTCCCACTTAGCAAGAAGAACCTGTTTAGCCGCCCCCAGTGCCCCCTGCCCCTACAGGATCTAAGATGGTACGTGAGGGGGTTGGGCAATCCTAGCAGAATGTAGGTGTGGAACCTAGGGAGTTCAGTCTGATATATGTGGTCGATGATAGGTAAGATGGTCTCCCAAAATGCCTGGATCATGGGGCACTACCAAAGAATATGGGAGAGGGTACCCTCCTGTCCAAAATTCCTCCAACAGAGACTACTACTTTGGGGTTTCCATTTCGCCACCCTAACCAGGGTATAGTACCAATAGTGCGTGATTTTTTGGAGCATCTCTTTCCCTGAAGTGCTGCAGGAGGATGCCCGGGCCCGGTGAACAATGTCCGCCCATTCCTTAGGTGAGAATTCTCGACCCAGTTCCGTCTCCCACAGACGCTTGCTGCGCTGGGGTCTTTGTCTGGGTTCTTGCCCTGTTGAGAAACCTGTAGATATCCGACAGAAGGCGCTTGCTGGAGGTGCGGGTAATATACCAAATCTCAACTTTTGTGAGGAGGAGTCCCGCGTGCAGAGGGATCTGTGGCCCTGTGATCCAATGGAGCACTGCCAAATATTGCCAGTATGCTGTCTTGGGAATGTCATAGTGGGCCACCAACCTGGGGAAGTCCAAGACCCCTCGCTCATCAAAAATGTCTCCGATACGCTTACATCACGCCTCCTGTCAGGGTAAGTAGGAGTCGCCTTTCATGGCAGGGGTAAATCTGGGTTCCCAATAAAAGGGGTCAAGGGAGAGACCGCGGAGGACAGCCGGTACCTGTCCTGTACCCTGTCCCATGCCTTCATGGTGGCACAGAAAACTGGTGAAAGATAAGTTCCCAGCGGTCGATGGCGCCGAGGGAGCCAGGGCACCTTCCATATGTGTATCCCTGCCACTCCCCGGTCTATGAAGCACCAATGTTTTTCGGACTCAAGTTGATACCACTCAACCATCCAGTGCAGTTGTGCCGCCTCGTAATAGCGCCCGAGATGGGGGACTCCAAGGCCACTCTCATCCTGCGACAAGTATGTGAGATTGTAGGCCATCCGTGGCCTCCCCCCCCAAATGAAGCCATTGATCAATCGCTGCATCTGAGCCAACACCATAGGAGGTGGGCAGAGGGGGAGCGCCTGCGTAATATAAAGTAGACAGGACAAAATCACCATTTTGACGGCAGCAATTTTACCCAGCCATGAGATGGCATGATTTCTTCAAGTGTTCAACTCGTTGCGGACCATGTCTAGCGCATCTACATAGTTGACCCGAGCCGTCTTCAGCGTGGTGGAGAAAACCCTAATCCCCAAGTAAGTAATATCTGCCCAAGAGAGCGGAAATGAAAGTGAAAGCCACTGGTATGGTAAGACTCAGGGCATGTGTCTTATGCAGGTTGATCTTAAACCCCGACGCCCCACTAAAAGCCTCCACCTCTGCCAGCAGAGGTGGGAGGGACTCCTCCGGGTGTGTTAAAAAGAGAAGCACATCAACCACATATAGGGAGATTTTATGCTCTCTATCTCCCATATGGATCCCAGTAACAGCGGGTAATTGGCGCACTCTCTCTGCAAACAGCTCCATATAGAGCGCGAAGAGGAGAGGGGAAAGAGGGCACCCCTGCCTCGTACCACGCTCCGCCCGGAACGGCCTAGAAGTTACTCCGTTGACTCGAATATGAGCTTGCGGATTGTGATAGATGCAACCAATCCATTTCCGGAACCTCTCGCCCAGCCCGAAACTGCGAAGAACCTGGCTCAGGTAAGGCCAGTGGACCCGATCGAACGCCTTTTCTGCGTCCACTGAAAGGAGTAGCGTCGGGGTCTGTTTCCTCTGCGTCTTATGTCACAAGTGACAGAGTCGCCTTGTCCCGTCTCCGCAGTTGCCGATTGATCCGGGTCCACCATGCCTGGCATGTGGGTGGCGAGTTAAGATGCCAAAATGCTTGTGAAGGTTTTGACATCGACATTAAGCAAAGAAATATGGCGGTATGAGGCGCATTCCATAGGGTCCTTCCCTGGTTTGAGGATGACCACCACTTCCGCCATATCCATCGTAGGAGTCAACTTCCCAGCGGAGCTGAAGGAGTTAAAGAGTCGCGCCAAAAAGGGAGCCAAGTGTGTTGTGAACACATTATAAAATTTGACCGGGAAGCCGTCCTCTCCCGGAGCTTTACCAACCATGAGTCCCTGGATGGCCCTCTGGACTTCAGCTGGACTAAAGTCAGCCTCCATGTCGGTCACAGTGTGAGCCCCAATTGGAGTCACCAGTGCTGCCTGAACATATTCGCCCACCGTCGCAGGGTCCAGATATTCTGCGGAATACAAGGCGTGGTAGAAGGACTTGAATTTGCGTGCTATGTCCTCATCCTGCTGCAGGACTGTCCCCTGTTCAATTCCCACTTCTGTCACCCGGTGCGCCGCTGCCTCCGCATGCAAAGCGTGTGCCAGCAGCCTCCCCATTTTATTGCTTCCCTCATAATATCACTGTTTAGTGCGGAGCAAAGCATATTCGGCCCTGTCGAGGTCAAATGCCCACAGTTGCTTCCTAGCCTGTGTAAGGAGCCGTCATGTTTGGACCGCCTCTGTACATTGGTGGACCCCCTCCAGTTCCTTGATTTGATCCTCCAATTCCGCCCTCTTTGCTCTACGGTATCTATTCACGCCCGTCGCTATCGTTATACATCTGCCGCGGATGACAGCCTTCAAGGCATCCCAGATAGTGTTGACCCCCACTGAGCCGTTATAATTAAGTTCCAAGTAAGCTTTATAGCCCCTCTAAGTTCAGCGACGTGTGCGTCGTAGGTGAGCATTTTATAGTTCAACCTCCATGAGCTCTGTTTGGGAGCATCTCCCGGAAGTAGCAGCCTCAATGTCACCGGCGAGTGATCCGAGAATGCTGCCGCCCCTATAGCCACCTCTACAGTGGCCGCCATATCCCTGGGCGAAGTCCAAAAAAGGTCAATGCGGGCGTACGTTTGATGAGCCACAGAGAAAAAGGTGTACTCCTGTGCTGTCAGGAAGTGATGGTGCCATGCATCCACCAGTCCGGCCTCTCCTAGTCTCCTGAGCGTGGTATCGGAGATCGAGCCAGAGTGTCCCACCCGAAGAGTGGACCTATCTAAGTTCGCCGCAGGGACTAAATTAAAATCGCCCCCAATTATATGGTCCTCATCAGGAGATGCCAAAATAGAGTCAATCGTGTCCTGCAGAAAGACTTCCTGTCGTTCGTTAGGGCGATAGACAGAGGCAATTGTGAACGTATGCTCCCCCATCAGCACCCGCAAGGCCAGTAGGTGTCCTGCCAACTCCGTGTGTATGCCCACAACCTTCCCCTGGAAGTGCGTGGCCAGTAAAATCACCACTCCAGCCTTTTTCCCGGACCCCGAGGAGAAGTATTACCTGTCAAAGTATCATGTTCTAAGGCGTTTTCAGTCCGTCCGCAGCAGGTGAATCTCCTGCAGGAGGCACATATCACATCCCGCGTCTCTCAATGGGGCAAGCAGCGTGCGCCGTTTAACAGGTGAGTTAATGCCCCGCACATTGAAGCTCATAATCAACACTTTAAGTCTGGGCATGATAAATGTGGAATGGTGCTGGCGCAGAAATGGTCGATCCCCCCAGGGTAACCAGCAGGTATAAGGCATTCCCCCCTCCCCCGCCCACCTGCAGGTCCCACCACCTCCACCCCCCCGCAACCATGGCTTGTAAGATCCAGAGAAGGCAGTCCCCCACACATGTATGAAAACACCTCCCAACTCCCATCGAGGAATACACTTAGGATCCACATGTCGCACTGTCCCATCGAGCTGTTTGGTCCCACCCTTCTCCCAAGTGTGGTATCTAATTTCTCGCTCTCCCTCGCCCGTCCCCACCAACCAAGATGCTGTTGCTCCCCACCCGTCTGCAGTCTAGTGGTACATGCCTCCGAGGCAGAAAAAGGAGACAGAAAATAGAAAGGAAAGAGAAAAGGTTGAGAGGATTCAAAGACAAACATGCGAAAAGATCAAAAAGCAATTTTCCAATGGAACTTGTAGGCAAGAACGTGCAAGGGTCCATGAGTCCGACGTTCCGGCATCGACTCTCCAGGAGTGGGGCTCCACTCACTTAGATCGGCTACCTGTCCCATGAAGTCGGACCAAACCTTCAACAAGCGCGACTAGGGCACATGTCTCCAGGGGCCCTCATTCTCCGCCAACATCTGGGCCCTCCTGGTTCTGCAGTTGTCGCAGCACTGCCTCTCTCTCGTGTTGGCATTCCACCTCTGTCGGTTTCAGCTGAGTGCCCCCTTTGGGACCTCGACCTCTGTTGGGATGTGGGGGCTTCCCCTCCAGGTGACCCCCCCGCCTCCTCCTGATCGCCCGCTTCGTCCAGAGCATCACCCAACACCTCCCTTGCTTCCTGTAGGTTGCGGACTCCACGGGTTTCATTTTGCCAGATAAATGAGAGGCGGAATGGGTCACCCCATCGGTAGCGAATGCCCTGGTCCTGGAGGAAGGAGGTGACTGGTCGCATGGCCCTGCGTCTCTGTCGCGTAAGAGGGGAGCGATCCTGGAAGACGCCCACTTGGAGGCCTTCGAATTCCACCGTTGTGCGGTCGCGAATTGCTGCCATGATGAGCTCTTTCTGGCAGTAAGAGTGTAGACAGGTCAGGATGCCCTGGGGCTGGCCCAGGCCAGAGGCAGGGCGTCCAGCTCTGTGTGTGCGGTCCAACACTATTTCCTTCTCTCTGAGGACTGGTACCAGGTGTTTGAGGAAACGGGTGACCCACTCCTCCAACTTGCCCCTGTCTGTCTGAAGCGGTACACCCTTGAGCCGAACGTTAGAGTGCCTCGAGCGATTCTCAAGGTCTTCCAACTTGAGGTATAGCTCCTCGTTACACTCTCGCAATGCTATGAGTTCGCGGGCCTTTGTGGTAAGATCCTCCTCCCGACGGTCGCCATTACGTTCCAGGGTGTCCACCCTGTCCCCACCTCAGTGAGCTCTGACCGGAGCTGCTTGATGTCCGAGGCCATCTCCTGTCGTAGGCTCGCAAAGCCTTCTCGGAGTGTGCCGAAGAGCTTCTCCAGAAAGTCCTTGGTGATCAGGTCTGCTGTCTGTCCAACCTCCGGCTCAGCTCCCGTCTCGCCTACCTTCTTCCCCCCTGACTTTTGGAGCATTTCCTTAATGGATAGGTCCTTATGTGCAGTATCCCTCCTGAGTTTCTGCGTGGCCATGATCACAGATCGGATCCCCGCAGTCACCAGGGTAGGCAAGTGGGCCACTCTCAGATCACCACCAGCAAAGACCACCAGCTCCCCCCACCTCTACGATGGCACGGGCCTGGTCTATATCACCTGGGCAGTCCCACTTCTCGGTGCGGTCCCCGTCCAGGCCAGCCACACCAGGAGCCGTTGCAGCCGTCCCCTTCTTCGGATCTGTCTCTTGGCGCCCCCGAGGGCCAACATCCTTTCTCATCCCAGGTTTATGCTCTGTGCCCGCAAGAGGGACGGGGATCAATCTTGGTGGGGTAGGGCTGTAGTCCAGAGGGCCGATCCCCAAGGTCCGCGTCGAGGCCGAGTCAAAGTACACCTCCCAGGAATGTCACAAGCCTAACCACACTCGCTCCCCTCACTCCAGGCCGCCCCACTCGCAGTGCATATGTCCCAAACAAGGCCAGTCTTTCCGTGTGTACTCGCTCCGCCTGGCACCAGCCACTCACCACCGCAGTCCAAGGCCCCAGACAGAGCCTTCCCTCTCACCGAGTTCTGCACCAATCACCGAGATCCAAAACACTCCTGTATGCCAGTCACCAGTCTGCCCCCGGTGCGGGCCCCATGAGGCCTCCCCGCTCCAATCACCACCAAAGACACAGTGGGGGCTCCAGAAGAAAGGGCGCGCTACAGCCACTTTGTGATAGGTTGCGCCTATCGCCCTCCGCACCCACAGGGCCTTCTCTGGTACCCACCACGGGCGGTCGGGAGCACCGATCGACCGGCGGTGCACAGCCGGCGAGTGCCACATACTTGTGTGCGCTGTTAACTCCGTCCCCTGCTCCATGAGTCCTCCCAGGAACGGACTGGGCCCTCCTTCCCACCGGGTCCACCTCCAGCTAGGCCTCACCGGGCCGCGCCTCAGTGGGAAGACTTCCTCGGGTTCAGCTGGAACCTGACTGACTGCTTCCCGCTCCAGTGGATCACCAGGACTTCACCACCTCTGCCGGCAACGAGGCCGCTGCCCTCGGCACCCTCAACAGGCAGATCCCAGCCCCAGGTGGTCCACCGCGGCCTCCAGTTCCACAGCCGCCACTTGCCATGGGCCGACACAGCCGATCGTCGCATCACCGAGGGAGTCGCGGGTCACCTCCACGTCCTCCTTGCTGCAGCACTGGTTGTGGGTCCCCCAGGGCTTATTGGCAGGTCTCGAGATCGCTGATGGATGTCCAAATTTGGCCTCGGCAAGCGGAGCCCCGAGAAGTCAGTGTTACTTCGCTGCCATTTTGGCCACGCCCCATCAGTACACAGTTATTGTAAGAAAGAAACACTTTAAAATGTGTTCTACAACAGCCATATTGACCCCTGGCACATACCTTAAGCAAACAAATACGCAAAGGCTATGGTAAAATGATTTCAGATTAATTCATATAAATTTCTACTTAAGAATCATGTGAAGACCTTTGCACAATCTAAAAATGTGAAGAACTGGCCGGCATTCTCTTGGAAAGGTGGTGACCCTACCTCTGCTCCAGTAAGTTCAGTGATGCCACTTCCACTCTAAAATTAGCAGTACTCTGTCAAGAATGCTCATCCTCTGGAGTCCCTACCTACTAGTGTAGGGTGCCTGGCAGGCTGGATTGAAGATAAACAAGCTATTTTGTTTCTTTTCAGTCATGGGTGGTTTTTCGGTCAGTGTGGAGTCAGCGCTCCCACCCCGTTCTCCCCCCATCTCTTACCCTTCTCCATTCCCTCCTTGCACAGCACCGCCAAAACTCACAACCCAGTCCTGAATATGATCCTGATTAATAGGATCGAAACGTCGTCGACTCATCAGCGCAACTGATGGCGCTCCTTGTTTTGTGGTTTAACTGAAATTGTTGTCATTTTTCATCTAAAACATTGTAAATCATTGTCTTGAACCTCAATATTCACTGTATATACTTGCTCACAACCGCACCTTGCGCCGTTTTCGCTGATTTCACATTGTCACTTGCGTCGCCACTTTTTGTGTCACGTACACATTTGAGTACCAAGTCCAATTCGGGTTGTTCAAGCATTTTTTTGCCTACAGTGCTTTTACAGCTTTACCTTTTCAATTTTGATCTTAATTATATGATGCCATGTACACATTTAAAAAATCTGCTCAGAGTCTCCCGTGTTCTTTTCCTGTAATGTATTGTACATACATGTCTAACCCCCCTTTCACTCATAACATTGCGCGAAAGGGGCGTTCCACAGGTTTTGATTTGTGTGTGTTCCCACGCAAAACCCATGGAATCTGATTCATTCTCAGATTTACATGGTTTTGTATACCTGGGAATGTGTCCGATTCTAATGCCTCCACAGGGGGCACGATAAAGTGGCATAATGAGGAGAAATACCTTTATTTCTCCTCTTTTTTGCTCTTTCTTTGAGTTCTGCATTCTGAAGCACACTTAAAAGGAGGAAAACACCATCAATGGTTGTTTTTCTGCAGGAAGGTGTCACTTCCTGCAAAAAAACTATAATTCCTGCAACACCGTCATTACCCCCATGATAGACAGAAAATACCACCAGATTTATCTAAATCAAATTCCGCTAAAACCTTCAGAAAACAAAAAGAAGGAAAAGATTTAACTGGTAATTGCCGAATTGCCAGCAATGACAAAAGTGAATATTATTTTTCCTCTAACCTTACAAATGATTCTTGAAAATTGACAATTTGTCATAAAAAAACGAATAAACTCTATATCCATCACAGGGATTTCCCTGTCAAGATCACCATTCAATCTAACACTTGCCAGAACAAACGTCTATGATGAGGGCTGGATCCAATGCATTTGGGCAACCAAGACTTTGTATCCCGTCAAGAGCTCTCCCAAACTATCTGCTGACTCAGTCTGAAATGCATTGCAAGGCCTCCCTACATGGGTAAGTCACATGTCTAGTCATAAACATAAAAATAAATAGAAACAAATCCAGAAAAATGAGAGAAATGTAAAAGACGGAAGTGGGCATGGCCGAGCTACAGCCCAAGATGGCCGTGTAGCTTTGGACCTCCGCCAACCTCCCCGGTGATTCGAACCCCCAGGCGGCACCATGTCAATAACCTCGGCAGCGGAGGCACAGAAATGAACCGGACGCTCTGGGCGACCCAGTGGTTCCAGGAAAAGAAACAAAATGTGGAGCGTAACTTCAGTCGGAGTGAGGAGAGACATGAGGGCCCTGAGCATAGCGGAAGCCGGGGGCTCCATTCTGCAGCAGCTGGACGTCAAGCTGTCCAGCATGGGTCCGCCCTATTTGAGGAGCGACGACATGCACACCAGCCTGCATTGACATTGGCGCCCCCCCCGTGATCAGTCTGCGATAAGCGCAAATTGCCAAGTGGCAACATCAAATGCGAAGACAAACCCCCTCACCGTACATCTGGAGGCCTCCACCTGCTGCAACCCCCCAAGCTCACACAAACCTATGAGCCACTAATGCTATTAGCAATGAGTGGTATGACAAAGGAACTCATATGTATGTAAGCCGAATTTCTGTAACTGTTTTTGAAAAATCAATAAAACAGATTTTCAAAAAAAAAAAAACTACGAGCCACCACTGCTGAAGCCCGTCCGGACTCCAGGGGGCATAGTTTGCCTAAAACCAGGCCCACGGCATCTATTGGCCTGTATGGATGCCCTGTTGCAGTACACAGGCAAGTAGGTCATAACAACGAACAGACTGGGGGGAGCGCAGCTGAAGTGTAGCTGGGGGCTGGTAAAAATGACCTGGCAACATGGATGAACGGTGGCAATTGAAGACTGATGTCCCATACCCTCACTGCCACCTCGGCCTCCAACACTGCCAACTCCAGCAGCGGCGACACCCTAAAATGCATCCTCCTCAACGTTCTCTCCGTACACAAACACGCCATGGAAATCTGGAACCTACTCGACTGTCTATCACCAGACATCACCTTTTTTACAGAGACCTGGACCAATGCATCCTCAGGCCCTGACATCAGCACCGCTATCCCAGACGGATACAAGATCCAGAGGAAAGACCGCTCCAACCACCCAGGAGGGGGCCTCGCCATCACCCATAAGAGCACCCTCCGCCTCTCCAGAGACAGGGAAACGTTTACGTCCGCTGAATACCTGCACTTCCAGATCCAGACCACCCCTAAAGATACACTCCAAGGAACCCTCGTCTACAGACCCCACGGCCCCCGAACACCCTTCGCCACCACCATCACCGACTTCATCGCACCCCACGCTATCGCCTCAACAAACTACATACTCATTGGAGACCTGAACTTCCACCTCGACAACCCCAGTGACCCCAACTCCACTATCCTTCTTGACAACCTCACCAGCATTGGACTTAAACAACTCATCAACACACCGGCCCACAGAGCAGGAAACACCCTCGACCCCATCTTCGCTGCAGGAAACAGCATCCAATTCAGCCACATAGCGCAGCCGCCATGGACCAACCACCACCACTGCGTACGCTTCGTCATTAACAAACCCAAGGCACCCAAACCAGCCCCACGCCCACCACGAAGGAACTGGAGCAAGGTTACCGATGAGCAACTTAACTCCACCCTCACCCGAGACAACCACACCTGGGCACCCGACGCAAACAACGCAGCCAGAGAACTCCACACCTGGAACTCTGACTGCACAGATGAGCTCACCCCAATACGCAACCCCGACAGGCAACGCCTCTGGAAAGCCACCTGGTTCACCGCCGCTTTCCAAAAAGCCAGACGCAGACACCTGGAGAAGAAGTGGAGAAACACCAAGACAACCAAAAACCACACCACCGACAAGGACGCCATGATGGACTACCACAACCAGATCAGAGCCACCAAGAGGAACTTCATCCACAACAAAATCCTGGCCAACTCCACCAACTCCAAGGAACTTTTCAGAGTCATTCAAGAATTCACCAACCCATGCAGCGAAACCACAGCTATCACTCCATCCCAAGGCCTCTGTGACAAGCTTGGAACCAATTTCTATCTCAAGATCAAAAACCTCTACCACAACTTCATCGACCATCCACCAGGCACCACGGACGGTCCCCCGCCCCCCAGAAAAACCAGCCAGCCCACCATCTCCAACTGGACACCGATCACGGCCAAAGACACTGCCATCGCACCCGAACTACAACGCACCATCAACACCACCTTCAAAACAGGCACCTTCCAAGACGACTGGAAGTGCACTGAGGTCAGACCTCTGCTCAAGAAGCCCACAGCTGACCTCACCGACCTGAAGAACTATCAGCCCATCTCGCTCCTCCCCTTCGCAGCCAAAGCTGCAGAGAAAACTGTCAATAGGAAACTGACACGATTCATTGAAGAGAACGCCATCCTCTAACCGTCCCAATCCGGATTCCGAAGCAACCACAGCACAGACGCTGCCCTACTCTCTGCCACAGATGACATCCGCACCCTCCTGGACCAAGGCCACGCCACAGCCCTCATCCTACTTGACCTATCAGCGGCCTTCGACACCGTCTCCCACCACACACTAGTCGGCAGACTACATGACGCCGGCATACAAGGAACAGCCCTGGACTGGATCTGATCATTTCTCACCGGAAGAAGCCAAAGGATCAGAATCCCACCCTTCCTCTCCGACCCCACAAAAATCACATGCGGAGTACCACAGGGTTCATTCCTGAGCCCCACCCTCTCCAACATCTACATGGCCCCCTTCGCAGTCATCATCCGACAACACGGCCTCAATATTGTATCCTACGCCAACGACACCCAGCTCATTCTCTCCCTCACCAAAGACCCCACCACTGCCAAACTCAACTTGAAGAAAGAAATGCAGGACATCGCAGTCTGGATGACCAACAGCTGCCTGAAGCTCAATGCTGAGAAGACAGAAGTCCTCATGCTCTGTACCACCCCTTCTGCATCGAACAGCACCTGGTGGCTGACCAATCTCAGAAGCCCACCTACCCCCTCAGACCACGCCAAGAACCTCGGCATCGTACTCGACTCATCACTCACCATGAACCACCAGGTCAACACCGTCACCTCCAGCTGCTTCAACACCCTCTGCATCTTCCGCAAGTGGATTCCCCCTGAGTCAAGAAAGACAGTCACCCACAAACTCATCACCAGCAGACCAGACTATGGACACGCACTCTACGCAAGCATCAACAAGTCCCTACTCCGTAAACTCCAGACAATACAGAACACTGCCGCCAGACTTGTCCTCGTCATCCCCTGACACGAACACATCAGTCAACACCTACAAAGTCTCCACTGGCTCCCCGTGGAGAGAAGAGTCACTTTCAAAATCCTCACTCACGCCTACAAATGCCTACACAACAACGGACCCAAATACCTCAATGACAGAATCAACTTCCACGTACCCAAACCTCCGATCTTCCAACCTCGCACTGGCCGACACTCTGCGCATTCACAGAGCAGGTGGAAGATCCTTTTCTCACATTGCAGCCAAGACCTGGAATGAGCTACCGGCAGACATCAGATGCTCACCCTCCCTGAACACCTTCAGGAAGACCCTCAAGACCTGGCTCTTTGGCAGATCTGCGAACCCCCCCTCAGCGCCTTGAGAACCTCACGGGTGAGTAGCGTACTTACAGTTCCCTGATTGACTGATTGACAATATTAAGCATCCAAAGACCCCAGCAGCATCTCAAGTTGTGAGTGGGTAACGGGCTGGGATTGAACACTGCTAGCTGCTGATGCAGATATATCGTACCTAATCAACAGAAGTTCCCCTACTGGTTGACATGGGCAAGGGCGTCCCTAAACAACCTAAACTACCATTTGAGAGGGTTGGTGGGGGTACTGAGTTCACTGTTGCTAACATGGCAGAGAGTGGGGACACCAATGCGCCCCCACAGAACCAGCCACAAGGCTGCAAGGTGTTCTTGGCAGAACTCAGGGCTGGGTTCATGGCGCTGAACACGCGCTTTGACGTGCCGGATAGAAGACTCGAAAAAATGGGGGCAAGACTAGATCAGCATGAAGGGAGGCAAAAAACTGCAGAGGGAAGGATCTCGGGCCTCGAAGATGGCTCTGCGCAGGCCACTAAACATCTGGAAAAGATGGAGAAGATACTTAAGACCATTGCCATGAAGAATGAGGATTTAGAGGCAAGAGGACGATGGAATAACATACACATTGCGGGTATCCCGGAATCAACCAACATTGGCAGGCTGGATGGATTTGTAGAAGGCCTCCTGATTAACCTGTTTGGATGGGTCTCTTTTACAGCAGCATTCGTTGTAGAAAGGGTGCACTGAACCCTGGGTCCCAGGCCCAATGCTGGCTGTCCCCCCTCACCCAATATTGGCATGGCTCCTTAACTTTAAAGACCGCAACACAGCTTTGTGCATGGCCTGGGAAAAGGGAACATTGGAATGGCAGGGCTCATCAATTGCACTATATCCGGACTTCACTGTCATGGTGCAGGAAGCCCGCAGGAAGTTTGCTTCAGTTAAAAATGCCCTGCGCAAGAAAGGGATTAGATGTGGGATATTATACACCGCCAGATTTATAGATTTAGGCCCAGATCTCTGTACTGGGGTGAATGTATCACATTGTTCTGCAGTCTGTCCATCAACTGTTGTTTTTGCATTTGTCACCTCGAGTGGGACGGGTATGCCCAGACGTGAGTCCTGTGCTCTCCATGCCACTGGAATAAAGCTATCCTAAACCAGTCCTAGGATGCTTGTTTCCAGTCCAGGGAGGACCAGGCTTGGCAGTTCAGCATGGACTGTTCCCATGAGGCACAGGGTCAAGACTGATTTGCATATGGCTGGGTTCAAACTGGAATGGCATGGTGAGCAAAAAAAGATGGATTTAGGCCCAGATCTCTGTACTGGGGTGAATGTATGAAATTGTTCTGCATTCTGTCCATCAACTGTTGTTTTTGCATTTGTCACCCTGAGTCGGACGGGTATGCCCAGATGTGTGTCCCGTGCTCTCCATGCCACTGGAATCAAGCTATCCTGGCTGAAACTGCTCTCATTATGTTAGGCAGAATCACTCTCAATTTCTCTATTTTTTTTCAGAGTATACCAATACCCCTATACAGGAATTTCTTTGCAAATGCTCTTTTCTCATCTCATAAGACTGGTATGGGGGGAGGCAACCCAGGGGCTGTTGGGACACATTGACTCTGCTATATGAACGGGGTGGATTTGTTATCTCGAATTTCCGCATCTGTTACTTGGTAGCGCAGTGTAGCTTCTTGAGACACTGGTACCAGTAAGATACTAGGTTCCCTTACTTGCGGCCGGAAGCTGACCTTTCCCACCCAACTCCCCTGTCGGCTTAATTTCTGACCGGCTTGGCCCAAGATCCGCAGGATCTGCAAACAATATCGACAACCAGTTGGGCCTGGAAGCAATTTACCCGGGTGACTGGGACGCAATATCTTTATTCTTCTGCACTCCCACTGGCTGGGAATCTCTGGATCCCAATCACGCAGGAGAAAACAGTGCAGCGCACTTTAACAAAGTTTTGCCTAGACACTTTTGGAGACCTGTTTCCTGGAGGGCACATATTTTCTCGCTTCGAGGAGGACAGGTTTAGTAAAGCCACATTCATGGATCGATTTATCTTGTGTAGGCTGCAGAGGGCACTCTGATCCCTGGTTAGTAGCTACCCACTAGAACCACCAGACTTCCACCCCTTGACACTGCTTATCAAAGATACTAGTGGGGAACACCTGATGTCCAGAATGTACAGAGCTGCTATTGCCATGCTCCCAACTAAGGATGAGGGGACACAACGAGCACGGGAACAGGACCTGGGACATCCCCTCACAGACAATCAGTGATGATATTGTTGTGAACAAACGCGTAAAGTCTCCTTTAATCATAAACACAAAATATTACATTATAAGTTCCTACGTCAGGCTTACTTCACCCCTGTTAAAGGACACCGAATGGACCCAGCATGCCCAGACACTTGCCCCAGATGTAATAGTCCGATGGGAGACTTTGCACACGATATGGACATTAAACAGGGTATTTCAATTTTGGACACGGGTGTTTATCGAACTATCTCACATGACAGCCACAAACATTTCTCCCTCACCCCTGCAAGCATTACTCGGATACGTGCAAGACATCCGTAAGTCCTCTTGATGCTTTAGTGCATTTGCATTATTGCTAGCGAAAAGCGAAGTTGCATTGAACTGGGCGAGTAAACGCCCACCGACGCTACAAGGTTGGATGTCCAGTATGTCCTATTGTAACACCAATAGCGAACGTTATACATAGCTGAAACCCCCAGCATCCAAGCCACTTGATATCTGGCAACTCTTTAGTTCATACCTACTGGCACAAACATCAGTAGGCTCACAGACAGAGCAAACCTCTCAGGCAGGTACACCTCTGGAAGATGAGCAGAGTCACTAGCATTAGTGGATTGTAATTGTGCATTTGCCACAATGTTTTCTGTAAACATTATTGAACCAGGACAAAATTTGTTGCAATATGTGTCAACTTCCTAGCAGCATATAGACCTTCTGCATATTATTGTTTTATTGAGAAAATGTCAAATAAAGCTTTAAAAAAGAGGTGTCTAATGCACCACTTAAAAGAGCTCACCCTCTTGCCCTAAAAAAATAAATGGGAAACACCTTCAGACAGTATAGGTACCAGAACTCCTTCCAGGCGCTGATGAACCTGAGGAGTCTAAAATGTATGTATGAAGATGAGCAGTGCATACTAACAATGAAAGTGAAATATCATTCAATAGAAACTGAAGCTGGCCCTGATGTCTCACTCCTGAATTTTAGCATTGTTTTCACACTCAATTCTGCATCCAAGCACTTTATGAATTATCATCCACTGCAGGGATTTTTTGCTGATATCAATCAATCAATCAAAAATACACTTTATTCGATTTTTAAAATCATAAAAGCCATAAAACAACAATATATACAGTTTAAAATACATAGCTCTTTATTTAACAGGTCAAGTCACAATCATCATATACAAAGATACAAGTACAAAGATGCAAGTGGGGAGTGCAAGACAAGACAAAATTATATGATCACACTAGACAGTTTTCCCAGTTCATACAGTCTCAATAGCGGGCAGAGCCTTTTTTTAAATTCTATGAGCTGCTACCAAAAAACTAGCCACAGAGAATATAGTGCGAATACTACCAAAAGACTGCAAATAAACTAGGGCTGGCCTAACTTGGACAAACCCAGCTTCTTTTAAAATAGGTAACAGATGTTTGTTCCTGGCGACCCTATATAAACTGCAAAACATCATAAAGTGCATAGTATCCTGAGTGGAAAAATCGTCGCATTTACATGGCGGGCCCCTTTCCGGTTTGCTCCAAGACTGATAGCAGCCTAGGATATGTGGGATTAAGTTAAATCTGAATTTAATTAACAAATGTCTGTGGAAGGGCTTTGTTACGAGAGTAAGATAGGGCTCTATGGACGGGGAAGATGACAACATATAGTGTGATCTGACTGTTGTTTTTGTCAGTTCGTGTTCCTCGCGAGCCAGTCTCACCTTTCCCATAAAGAGTGTTTTAATCCAGTTAATATCCTCTTTCCTGATAGAAGGGCAAAAGTGTGTCTCACGTACTCCAACCACGGAATTTTATTCATGTGATCGAGAGACATAACATCCCGCAGGATGGCATGGTTAAGGGATAATTCGTTATTTAGCCATGTCTTCAGCCAACATGTTAAGGGTGAGAATCTAAGCTTATCTGTTACATAGTCTAAACCCACTTCCTCGTGGATCGAGAAGGTAGGGGTAGACTGGGGAACAGAAAGAAGATGTCTTAAAAACTTATTTTCCACTCGTTGTAAGGTTTCCTGGGTAACATACCCCCATAATGACGAACCATATATAGCTATGGAGATGCACTTAGCGTTATATATTTTTAAAAGGGCCTCCGTGGGCCTTGCCCCCAACCTACTTGCAAACCCCAAAAGGGCCGATGTAGCTCTCGCCATTGAAAGATTCTTTATCTTAATCTGGGGTCCCCAGGTACCCCTCTCATCGAATGTTACCCCCAAGTAGGGAAAAGATGCAACCCTGGACACTGCCTCGCCCTTGCAAAAAAAGGAAATATTTTTGCCCTTCTTACTGTGGCGAGTCGCCACCATGGTATGGGACTTATTGGCATTAATTTTCAGGTCTAGCTGGTCCATGAATGCCCCAAATGAATCCAAAAAGCGCTGGAGGGCCACCCCGGTACGTGCTAACAGGGATGCATCGTCCGCGTATAGGAGAGCAGGTATTCTTATCTCTCCTACACGCGGCACGTCCCCCTCCGCGGCCTCAAGATGTTTACCATGGCCGTTTATATAGATGGTAAAAAGGAGGGGGGCCAAGATGCAGCCTTGCCGCACTCCTCTCTCCAATTTAAAATGACTGGTGCATCTTCCCTCTTTTATAACCCTTACTTTTGCAAATGTTCCTGGTGGAGTGATGCCATGAAATTCACAAGTGACTTATCAACCCCTAGTTCTAATAGGGCAACCCACAGTTTTGACCTATTCACTAAGTCGAATGCCGAGGAGAGGTCCATGAACGCCAAGAACAAGGACCCCTCCTTGGCAACTGTGTACTTAGATATTAACATGTGGAGGTTTAAGCACTGGTCCACAGTGCCCGTCTTTTCCCTGAAGCCATATTGTACATTTGACAGACCTCCCCTCCTCTCAATATTCCCTCTAAGTTGATAGAGTAAGACTCTGCCTAAGATCTTAATAGCAGAGTCTAGGAGGGAAATGGGCCTATAGCACCCCGGGTCATCGCGCTGGCCCTTCTTGAAAATTGGCACGATGACTAGGAAAGATGTTACTGTTAGCAACTGTGAAAACATGACTCAAAACCCCTGCCCAGAGTTTTGGGGAGTACATATAAAGATCACCCGGGAGCCCGTCTGGCCCAGGGGCTTTATTTTTGGATGTCTCCAAAATTGCCCTCTCCACCTCAGCTGGAGTAAAAACTAACGGAGCACTCTCTAAGGGCTCCCACCCATTATTGAGGGTGCCCAAGTCACTAGCACCATAGACTTTTCTAAAGTGGTTAAGCCACTTTTCATCCGGGATAACACAATCCATTACTTTATTATCCACATCTGAAAAAAAGGATTGGTTCACAGTGGCCCAAAACAGATCGCTACATGGGTGAACATTAAAATCGCCTAGTAAAACCAGCTCACAGTTCGTGTAGTTGTTTTGACTAAACGTAGAGAGGAAATTGTCCAGGCAATCTAGGTGACTTGTTTCCGTATCTCTATCCCAAGAATTGTAAAAATTAATTATGAAAACGTTGCAGTTCGGTGAAACGGCCCATTCTACAATTAAAAGATTTAATGAACCACTTTGAATCTGCCTAAATGTACCTTTCAGATTCAGAGAAAAGAGGGACATAAGGCCGCCCTTAGCCCTACCAGACTTACTAGGGACAGCTGGGATAGCAAAGGTAATAAAGCCATCTAGCCAGAAATTAGGAGAAGTATCCCAGGGTTCCTGGCACGCTTTGATGTCATAGGCACTGATGAAATCGGTCCAATCTACATCTCCCCTCTTGGCTCTTACCACTGCAATATTCCAGCTAATCAATTTACATACTTCAGGCTCGCCAAGAGTGGGGATTCTAGGGCTAATGAGTTGTGCTGGGGCTGGCTGTCAGTCGATTTCCTCGATATCAGAAAGTGGAGAAAATCTATTGATCAAAACCAATCCCTCACCTTCCTGAACTCTATGCATAGGGTGTCTGGTCAAAACTGTCCGGGTACCAGAATCCCTCACAGGGGTATATTGTGTCAATGACGCTGGGCCTACACTGCCCACTATATAGTTCTTGCACCCTCTAGCTCGCCCTAAGCAATTATCCCGAGAACCGGGGGCTGGCAGTGGGGGAGGGTAGAAATATCCCAGGGGAATAGGTCTCAAACAGTCAGTCCCTGAGATATCCGACCCATCCCAAAATAATCTATCATCCAGGTCTGGGCAATCAAAGTTGACAATAACACAATCGCCCTGCACTTTCTTTGTTCTTTTCCCAATCCACCCTACCCTACTAGCAAATATCACATTGTTGGCAATTTCTGACCCACCGCTGCTTGCCTCCACGCACCATGACCTTGCCTTAGTAATTAAAGCAGGGGCCGATTCACCCATTCCATCTGCCAGAGGGGGTACACCGATGAAGATTGCAACTAAGGGGGCTGCCTCCGGGGGCAGATCGATGTTTAAATTGCAACCCTTTAGCCCCCTATCTGCCACAGTCCTTCTTAGGTTACTACCCCTCATTTGAGGTCTTAGCTTGGTCCCTCCTGGTGTTGGGCTTAGGTCAGTGCTGTTATTTATTGGATTTCGCGCCCCCTCGATATCTGGAACCCTCCCACAGCTAGGTAAACTAGGGTCAGATGTTTCTCTAGTATTACTAGACCTTGGGCCCCGTAACGCGCTTCCCCCTACCAGTTGGGGGGAAATTATGGAGAAATCTTTAGCCAGTTTATCAATTACAGAACATTTTGTCAATAGAGCAGCAAGACAAGTGTTCAAGGTCTCAACAATGTCCTTCGCGATACCCAACAATAAAGGTTTGATACGAGCTGTAAACAATGTCTCTAACTGGTCTCCGAGAGTAGCCTCCCGCACTCGGGCTGTTGTTGGGTTGCCCTCAGCTTTCCTTCTCCTTTTCGGGACTTTGTTAGGGTCACGAGACCGTGGCTGTGTGTGCTCATGCAAGGCCAAGGCCTGGGTATCATCAGGTGTGGGGTGCACAGTGGTTGGAGTGAGTGTCACGGTTGGGTTGGGCTGTAAAATAAGCCCCTCCGGCTCAGAAGGGGTAAGTGGGGCAGCATCGATGGTATGTGCAGGCAATAACAATGGGGTAGGGGGTAATCCCAACTCCAATTTGGCATTTGCAATTTCCTTAGTAAGCGCACCCACCGCTGAAGAGAGGTAAGAGATGATGGACTCAGACTGTCTTGGCACCTTAGCCTTCTTACCACCCTGATCAGTGGTTACAGTATGTTTTCGCTTACCCATTGTGGACTCTCTGGGGGCTGGCCCAGCCCTGCCTCCTCCTGCCCACAACTGCCACAGGCCGCCCGCGCGCGTCTGCGACGCGGAGGATGCAGCTGATGTTTAAGCGCCTCCGGGCGCGCTCAGGCAGTAAGTGGGTGGTGCTGGTCACCGCTGTGCAGGCTGGGAGCTGTAGTCTCCCCCCATGGCGGCCGTGCGATGTTACGAGCAACGGCGGTGGGGGAGAACATGCAGCGTCAGGGCCCCAGCAGTGAAGATGTCCACAGCTATGAGTGCGGGTCAATCCAGCCCCAAACAGTAAGTGAGTAAAGCCCCCTTGTGAGTAAAGCTGATATCACAATAATTCTTATACCGAGGTTTGAAATCTAGAATTAAAAAATTAATTTACAACGTATCACGTAAAACAGATACAGCACTGTGCACAGAGCATTACAATAATGGCCTAATAGTGGGGAGTAGAATTTATAAAAAGCCGCAACCCTATGTTATATGGAATCTCCAAGAAGGAGTACGCAGAATAATCCTGTTGCTCTGATTGAATTTACTTCCCTTAAGAATTGTAACAGGAGCTTGGGAGGGTCTTCCTAGGCAGTACAAGACATTGTCACTTACTTGGTACTTGTGTACAGGACTTGAATCACGTTTGTTTGTCCAACACTAACACCATTACGTTGTGGATATTTAAGACATTTTTTCCTAAAGTACAATATTGTCACAGCCGAGGATGCCCGTAACTGTGCTTTGCCCCCCCCAAACAGGTCTGTTTTACATTTTTTATTTTTTTAAACAATTCTTAAATATATACTAGCGTAGTAACCGGCTTGTCTCGTTTAGCCGTAGTAGGCTGTATAGGTTCCCTTCAGTGCTAATTTTAGTGAATCTTATAGGTGGCGTTTCTGGCTAGCCTTTCACAGAGGGTTGTAATTGCTAAAGTGTTATTGCTATAATATGACTGTTATTAATCTTGTCATGGTTACATCTGAAAAGAGTTTTCTTTTTCTTTCTTTTTGATATTGGTGCTGTAGTTGCAATTTTATTCCTCGTATGCTGCTACCGTCATGCACAATTGTATATCTATTAATCCAAGATTTTGGTACATGAGCACTTGCACTTTCTTGTTTCCCTGTATGCCACTAGCTATTGCATACTATAGTTGCATCCTTGCACTTTCATTTTTTGTATACTGTTACCGTCAAGTACAATTGCATATCTATTAATCCAAGATTTTGGTACTTGAGCACTTGTACTTTCTCATCTCCGTGTATGCTGCTAGTTTTTGCGTACTGTACTTTGAAGTCAATTTTTTTCTTTTTTTTTTTTACTTTTTCTTTTCATATTTTTAAAACCCTGCATTTTATCTCTCAATCCGTCCCTGTTAGCCTTGTATTTGAAAGGATTCTGTAACTGATTCTGGGCCACATTGCTTCTCATTGTTTTTATTGTGTAATGATGAATGTACCAGTGATTGCCACACTGTGGGAAACTCGTTTGTGAGATCTTTACAGCACCGTTGGTGACATCCGACTTCTGGGAAGCTCAACAGTCAAAAGTAAAGATGGTCCAGAAATGTAAAGTCTTCAAAGAAGGTATATACAGGAAATGTAAACTGCCTACACAGCAGTCCGTTCCCACGAACATTTCTGGCGTCAATTAGTGGGAAAGCCCCCCTTCAACCACCCCTAATCCCCCAGGCGTGTACATCTACAGACTACTGGAATCCTGTTTACTTACAGGGCTTATCTGCCATCTACTAATGTACACAGTTTAATTCACTGATGTAAATCTCTGACCAATAAAAATGCTCATTCACATTAGCTTGTCTAAAATCTCAAACAATAAAAAAACAAGCATTTGCAACGCAATAGGTCTCACATTTGTTGAGAAATACAGCTATGTCAAAAAAATACCCTACAACGATGCTGCTCAATTTTAAAACACATAAAATTACCAAAGAAACTGTGAAATGACTGGTGCAGTAAAATCCACCACAAACTTCACCATAAAATTGGAACTAGCAGACATATGTGGAAATTACAGAGAGCAACTTTGAAAAAGGGGTCTTCAAAAAAACGTACTGCCAATTTCTTTGTTATAAAGTCTGCAACGTAGCATCCTGATGGTCGCAGTTTGCCGATAACACAGAGGTAGGTGGTATGCATTTACAAATAGGAACAGGTGTTCACATAGAAATAGGAGTGTTTAAAATTGGATCATGTTGCTGTAAACTAACAATGGACCCATTTACATAAAAATGTCCCAAGTTGACTAACACAGGCATAATCAGCAATTAAAAAGCATGGATCAAAAATTATCGGCACATACTAACCATTGTTCATCTCAAAAATGGCTATACAGCATGGAGTATTTTAGTACAGCAAAAGAGAGGTGGAATATGACACTTAAAGCAAGGTTACGCACAGTACCCTAGTGGATAAATATTCACAGGAATGCATGCAATGCAACAGTAACACAATCAAATATAAACAGCAAAATGGCATACATATGCACCCTTCTTCAGTAAAAAAAGACAGACATAGCAGGCAACAAGTAGGTAACAGAAACACTGAATGACCAACATTCCGCTACATGAAAGACTAACTTTTTTGAATGATAATGCATTTCAAAACACACTGACGTCCTGCAAATAATGTGAATCTTTTCATGCAAACAAAGTAACTTCCAATCTAGAAAAATATTTATCGATACATAGTCTTCCGTAACGTAAGACACTTGTATGGTGATGTTTGGCTCACTTAAAACCACCCACTCTGAACAACTTTCATTTAAAGAGTTATGTGATCTGACAATATGAGCAACGCATGTCAAAGCATTGGCACAAACGTGGATGTTTTTTCTCCTCAAAAGAAGGCCATCAATAACTGTGCTGGGCTTCCATGACCTAGTGTGTTTAACTGAATATGTGAAGGAAATCTGTGAGGGGTAATGCAGGAAGCTGATTTAAGTTTCAAGAGTTTGAATTTTCAGATAAACAAACGGCAGGTTTGAATACCAATTGCCTTAATTTTTCAATGGAAAAACGCACCAGAATGAGGGTCTACACGGTTTACTTGACTTGAGCCACATAACAGAATAGAACTGGTGCCCTCTCAAAAGCTCCGGTAAGCAGGAAACAAATATGTCAGGGGAGGGGGAAGAGTTTCTAACATGCATTCTCCCTCGCAACTGGAATAAAACAAGCTAGCGGTGTGGCATAATAAACAAAGCTATCGTATTTGGTCCTGGGGATCCGGGTTCGAGTCTCGGCGTAGGCTCCATAAAAATATGCTGATATTATTAAATAATGTAATAAGTATAATTTATTTTCAGCCTCGTGGGACTCTTGTGCTAATTGTTTATTTTAGTGCATTGTTGGCTGTAAGACAGGTACAGGATCAGCTGAACAAATGTTGCTGCATCAAAACAAGTAGAGGAGGGGGTGCACGGAATAGAACAGATGAGCAAGAAACAAAGGTGGGTGGGGGTGCATTGAACATGCCTCCTCCCTTGCAACAAGGCTAAAATAAGTCAGGGCTGTGACTCAATACACAGGGCTGGCGACTTTGGTCCAGGAGGTCCAGATTCGAGCCTGAGCATAGTCTTTACATAAAAATATTTGCAGTGCTATACATAGGTCTATGCGAGACCTATGACATTGCAAACAAGCGGCTGTGATTGTCCCTTCTGATATGAAAGTGGAAGCGCGCTGAATCTCAGCAGACCATGTCGTGCCGCAGCAGGAAGAAAAATTCAATCAAGAAACAAGAATGAAAGCAGAACCAGCGCGGCGCTTATGAAAGGGAGCCGCGCTAATAAAACTGCCTCATACAGCAGCACAACCCCCCTCTGTGACCGAGGGGCAGTGAAAGCAGACACGGTGGAGTGGAGGAGCCTAGGAATCACACAGCAAAAACTAGCCAGCTGCTCAAAAGTCTCCAATTACAAAGGCAGGCTACAGAAAGATGGCACACTGCACTTCAATTGAAAGAAGTGCAAGCAGAGCGAACTAACACTGTAGTTAGGCGCCGCTGTATAGGGACTACAAGGAAGTTAGAAAATGACCAACAGCCAACAGAAAGGGAGATAACAACAACACTACCACAAGTAAGCCAATAGGAAGCAGAAAAACAGATTACATGAAGTTTCAGCTTACATACAGATTACTTTAGGTCTCGCTGAGACAGCACAAGCAGTGCATGCGCTGCCAAGGCGAGACCTAAAAAGTATTGTGTACTAAAAAGTGCCATTTATTTAGGGTCAAACGCTACCCAGAAGGGGGTAGTATTTGAGGGCTAGGTTGCAGGCTTCGCATGCAGCAGGCACTGCTTTGAATGCAAGCTTATTCTCTAGAGCGAGTTGTGTGATTCTTAGCACATCATCTAACAGCCCAGTGACTTCATCACCCAAACTACTAAAAACGTGAGTGACTCGGCTGACAGTGTGTGCAACACCAGAAAGTCATTCCAGCCTCATGCGATGGGGCTGGGTTTTTGCCGGCCACACTATATTATACATATATTAAGATTAAGATAAGACTGGAAATAATATTTAAATTGTGTATTTATTTGTAAGTGTAGGTACTGCACTGAATTAAATCTACTTTAATATCACATTGCTGGGTTCTTCGGATTTACCTGTACTCTCAGCTGCAGATCAGCTGCTGGGACAAGAGAGACCAGCATTGCTCTCTCAGCTGAAGAGAAATGGATATTCTTAATAGGATGTTTCATGCACCTCTTCCCCTTAATTGAATACACATAGCCCAAGGACTTGGACGCAACAAGGGTGGACTGTTTAATGTGGGGAAACCGCGAGGAGTGCAGGCAACTGCTTTTACCCCCATTTATTGCTGTGTGCGGAATGAAAGCATTTTGGAATCACAGGATTTTTTTCAAGTAAACAAGCAGGGGATTTCTTTTACCTCACTCAGTTTATACAGGCGCGATGCAGATTCTGGCACATTCTTTGCACTTCAGCTTATAATACACACACCAAACACTGCCCGAGTGAAAGCAAAGGGAAAACAAGCATTTGCAATGCCATAGGACTCGCATTTACGTGAAACCTATTGCATTGCGGGCGGGCGGGGGGCAGGGGGGCGCGAACAATGGGTGTTCTGGTTGAGGCGAAATAAAGGGGCCAGTAGCCATGTAAGGATACAAATGCCAACATGGCCGTCATAGGGTGGGACTAGCAGGCCTATAAACCAATGGAAGGCAGCATTTATTAAAGGACAAAGACACAAGCAAATAAAAAAGTTTGGCTGGGAGTGGGGGTGGCTTCTCTCCCGAACTCAGCTACCCCAGATCAGGGCTCGACCTAAAAAAAATAAAACGTTTTCGTTTACTTTTTTAAGGGCAGGCAGTGGTCCCTGGGACCATTGCCTGCCCTTAAAAAATATTTTTGGAGACACAAAGTGGAAGGGGTCCCCTGGGGACTTCTAACAAATTGTGACTGCAGTACCACCCTCTTGAAGAGGGTGGTAATTTGAGAGTGTTTTGCGACCGCAATTGCGGTCAAAAAACATTCACACATAGCATTGCGGACGCAATTAGGAAGCGAACACTCCGTCCTAATTGCTATTTAGGACTTGAACATAGCCAACAGTGATTTTACATGCGCAAACGGGTTCGCAAACCCGTTTTCGCATGCAAAATCACGTTGCACATCCGGCCCATGCTACATCAACATCCTTTCCCCCTGCTCTGGAGCACAATTTGCTGCCTAGCACCAATGTAGGTACCCTTGCACCGTTGCAGGCAGGATTGTTTTTGTGCAGGAAACGGCACCTTCCTGCACAAAAATAATCCAGAGAGGCAGTTTTCTCTTTCGATGTGTGGGAAAACCCACTACAACACTCATGGAGCGCCTCCTTGACTGAGAGTAAGGCAAGGCAGAGACATGCGCTGTTTGTCTTACTCTATATCTATGAGGCCATGCAAAGCCACGCGGAGTGGCTTTACGTCGCGTCATAGATATAATTGAGAGGCTTGCACCGTCGGAGTATCAATAAAATTGATGCTCCGTAGGCACAAGGCTCTCATTAATAAGCCCTTAAGTCTTAGGAGATCTGCAACTTCTGAAAGAGCAAAAAAGTTGGATTCATTTACCATTACACTTGCAGAGAGACAAGCTTTACAGAATCTCCAAAAGGACAATAATAATATTATCAAGCCAGCAGATATAGGCAGAGGTATAGTGATTTAATTAGTGACAGGTTACAACACAGAAATTGGCATTTAACTAACAAATCATTTGCTAATGTTCACACAAAACTTATTAAAACAATCAAGGCAGAATTCTGGAAACCACTACAAGAGGTAAAGAACTGGGCTTTCTCTCCCATAAGGAGCTTGAATTCCTCAACATGAAGCACCCTAGAACACCACCCATAAAAACACTACCCAAGTACACAAAGGCCCTCTCCTTCCTGCCGGTAGATCCATCTTGTCAGTCCATGGCTCCATTTTGGAGACTCTCTGGGAATACAATAATGTATTTATCAAAGATGCAGTCCCACCGTGGACACCTTCATTAGAGACAGCACATACATGATCAATCTGATAGAAGGTATCCCTTTTAACTCACATAATGAGCTGTTGGGGACCTTTGAGATTGTCATACTTTAAAGTAACATTTCTCAACACTATATTATACATATATTAAGATTAAGATAAGACTGGAAATAATATTCAAATTGTGTATTTATTTGTAAGTGTAGGTACTGCACTGAATTAAATCTACTTTAATATCACATTGCTGGGTTCTTCGGATTTACCTGTACTCTCAGCTGCAGATCAGCTGCTGGGACAAGAGAGACCAGCATTGCTCTCTCAGCTGAAGAGAAATGGATATTCTTAATAGGATGTTTCATGCACCTCTTCCCCTTAATTGAATACACATAGCCCAAGGACTTGGACGCAACAAGGGTGGACTGTTTAATGTGGGGAAACCGCGAGGAGTGCAGGCAACTGCTTTTACCCCCATTTATTGCTGTGTGCGGAATGAAAGCATTTTGGAATCACAGGATTTTTTTCAAGTAAACAAGCAGGGGATTTCTTTTACCTCACTCAGTTTATACAGGCGCGATGCAGATTCTGGCACATTCTTTGCACTTCAGCTTATAATACACACACCAAACACTGCCCGAGTGAAAGCAAAGGGAAAACAAGCATTTGCAATGCCATAGGACTCGCATTTACGTGAAACCTATTGCATTGCGGGCGGGCGGGGGGCAGGGGGGCGCGAACAATGGGTGTTCTGGTTGAGGCGAAATAAAGGGGCCAGTAGCCATGTAAGGATACAAATGCCAACATGGCCGTCATAGGGTGGGACTAGCAGGCCTATAAACCAATGGAAGGCAGCATTTATTAAAGGACAAAGACACAAGCAAATAAAAAAGTTTGGCTGGGAGTGGGGGTGGCTTCTCTCCCGAACTCAGCTACCCCAGATCAGGGCTCGACCTAAAAAAAATAAAACGTTTTCGTTTACTTTTTTAAGGGCAGGCAGTGGTCCCTGGGACCATTGCCTGCCCTTAAAAAATATTTTTGGAGACACAAAGTGGAAGGGGTCCCCTGGGGACTTCTAACAAATTGTGACTGCAGTACCACCCTCTTGAAGAGGGTGGTAATTTGAGAGTGTTTTGCGACCGCAATTGCGGTCAAAAAACATTCACACATAGCATTGCGGACGCAATTAGGAAGCGAACACTCCGTCCTAATTGCTATTTAGGACTTGAACATAGCCAACAGTGATTTTACATGCGCAAACGGGTTCGCAAACCCGTTTTCGCATGCAAAATCACGTTGCACATCCGGCCCATGCTACATCAACATCCTTTCCCCCTGCTCTGGAGCACAATTTGCTGCCTAGCACCAATGTAGGTACCCTTGCACCGTTGCAGGCAGGATTGTTTTTGTGCAGGAAACGGCACCTTCCTGCACAAAAATAATCCAGAGAGGCAGTTTTCTCTTTCGATGTGTGGGAAAACCCACTACAACACTCATGGAGCGCCTCCTTGACTGAGAGTAAGGCAAGGCAGAGACATGCGCTGTTTGTCTTACTCTATATCTATGAGGCCATGCAAAGCCACGCGGAGTGGCTTTACGTCGCGTCATAGATATAATTGAGAGGCTTGCACCGTCGGAGTATCAATAAAATTGATGCTCCGTAGGCACAAGGCTCTCATTAATAAGCCCTTAAGTCTTAGGAGATCTGCAACTTCTGAAAGAGCAAAAAAGTTGGATTCATTTACCATTACACTTGCAGAGAGACAAGCTTTACAGAATCTCCAAAAGGACAATAATAATATTATCAAGCCAGCAGATATAGGCAGAGGTATAGTGATTTAATTAGTGACAGGTTACAACACAGAAATTGGCATTTAACTAACAAATCATTTGCTAATGTTCACACAAAACTTATTAAAACAATCAAGGCAGAATTCTGGAAACCACTACAAGAGGTAAAGAACTGGGCTTTCTCTCCCATAAGGAGCTTGAATTCCTCAACATGAAGCACCCTAGAACACCACCCATAAAAACACTACCCAAGTACACAAAGGCCCTCTCCTTCCTGCCGGTAGATCCATCTTGTCAGTCCATGGCTCCATTTTGGAGACTCTCTGGGAATACAATAATGTATTTATCAAAGATGCAGTCCCACCGTGGACACCTTCATTAGAGACAGCACATACATGATCAATCTGATAGAAGGTATCCCTTTTAACTCACATAATGAGCTGTTGGGGACCTTTGAGATTGTCATACTTTAAAGTAACATTTCTCAACTGGGAAGCCTTCAGGTTATTGAGAAAGTATTGGATGAATGACCAACACTGCATAGCTTTCCCACTAAGTTCATAGGTGATTTACTGACAAATTTAAACAAATTACTTTAAATGTGGGAACACCTATTATCAACAGTGTAGTGGTACTGTCTTCAATGGGTGCAATTTTTGCCCCTAAGCTAGAGAATATCTATGTGGACACATTTGAATGTAAATACGTCCTGACTGACCGTAACCAATATGTGACCTCAATCAAATGCTGGAAAGGTATATGGATGACATTTTTGTTATCTGGACAAACTCATCTAACAACCTTCAAAAGTCTAAATTAGACACAGACCCAGCTACAATTCACTTGCTATTCTGACAAGACTATATCCTTTTCTGAGACCTTCTAATAAATTCTGATGAAGGCAAACTAATAACATCTCTCATTAGGAAGCCTACTTATAGAAACCGACTTCTAGCGTACTACAGTTACCACCCATGCTCTCTAAGATAGATTGCTTACCTTACCGCCAATTCCTGAGATTGCGCCATAACTGCACATACAAAACTGATTACTTCAGGGAGGCAGGATTGCTTAGTGAAAGATTACTTCAGAGAGAACATCCATGCAGAACCCTGGCAATGAGTCAATTTCACTCCCTCTATAACAAAAACCATCCAGTGAATTGGTAAATCCAGAGTATTGTTTATTCATAACAGAAATGAACAGCCGACACGTGTTTCGCCCCTTGGCACGGTTTAGGCCAGGGCTTTCTCAAGGCTGTACAAAAAAGAAGGGAGAAAAAACTGGGAATGAGTCCAAAGAGTAAAGGGTTTAATTTAAGACTACTAAGAGCACCCGGTGATATTTCAAAAAATAAAGAAAAAAATAAAAATAAAAATAACTATGTGATGTGTGGGGACCCAATTCCATAGAGGAGTGCTCAAGAGACGCGTTCAGAGAGAATTATTATTAGAAATTTGTATTATTTATCATCATTGATTGAGAGATGTTAGTTTTGGTGATAGTGAATAAGTGAGGTTAATTCCACAAAGTTCTAGCGGGCTGACATAAACGGGGTGAAATGGCAACTTAGGCAAGGAGAGAAATGTGTTACCATACCAGTATTAATTTATATAAGTCGGTGAGATATGTAATCAAGTTGGAGGTGCAAGCTAAGAAAGAGTTAGTAAAACCAAGTTGATACCTTGATATTTGGTACACGGAGAAAATACATATGCTTCAATTAGCATGATCCAAAGTCACTGTACAATACAGGTGGTCCAGCCTCTGCATATTCAAAAAAAGAATAACCAGAAAAGAAGAAAAAGGAAGTCAGAAAAATAAGCATAGGAACAGAGTAAGGAGAAAAAGAGCAATGAAGGATAAAGAAGAGAAAAGGAAAAAATGGAGAGAAAACCAATCAGTATAGTGGCCGACAGGTAAATGAGGATTAGTCATATTGCTGTACATTCTTATTTGAAATAGTCGTGATATCCTGACTATTCAGTTATACTTAAGTTATGCATGAGCTTGATCAGGAAGATTTGGGAAAACAGGCGATATGAGAATTATAAATAATTATATTTGCTATCCAGTCGTATAGGGTTAGCAAACTCAATAGAGGAACCCGAATTACAACCGTAGGGTAGTTTACGAAAAATAAATTAGGGTCCCAGGAGTCTATAATGCTCTTATAATGGTCGACTCTATATAGTCCGGTTACTTACTTTCGGCTTGAAGAAAGAGGTCTGGAAGAGATTCCCGTTACTGGTGTTCCTCAACGCGGTATATTGGCGTTGTGGTCCGCGGCCATCTTAAAAGGCTAACGCGGCCAAACACGTGTATGCGGCGCTAATGTTAATAGCTAAAAGCGCCATCTTGTAGTGTGGTCGTATTTGATTTTTAACAGCGAAAAGTAATGAAATGGTCGAAATATATTAAAAGCAAACACAAAAGCTACGGCTAATTATTTACACTGTTGTTCCTAAACACAGTAACTTCGCTTTTAGAGTGCGGCCGATTGGAGAAAGCTTGCGTGACCGTTCACGGCGCTAATGTTAATAGCTAAAAGCGCCATCTTTTAATGTGGTCGTATTTTGTTTTTAACAGCAAAAAGTAATAAAAGGTCGAAATATATTAGAGGCAAACACAAAAGCTACGGCTAATTATTTTCACTGTTGTTCCTAAACACAGTAACTTCGCTTTTAGAGTGCGGCCGATTGGAGAAAGCTTGCGTGACCGTTCATGTGCATAACACTAATGTTTATAATTCTGTCGCCATTTTATAGTGTAGGAATACTAAATAGGAATACCTAATTAAATCAGAACCGTATCATATTCAAAATTAGTCAAGAGAAAGAATCTTATTTCAAGTAGGTTAGTGATGTGAGGTCTCAATGGTACGCTGACGGTCATTTACCTACAGTTCAGATAAAAGTCCTAAGGGGACCAGGACCATTACTAAAAATACGTTCATGGGATCAGTTATTACATCTGCAGAGGACTTATAGTACTCGGATTCATTAAGTGTAATTATTGATATATTACATAGGTTTCCCTATTAGAACCTGTTTGTACAATCAGGTTTTTGTTATAGAGGGAGTGAAATTGACTCATTACCACAAGCATCCATTAACCTTTTAAGGCCATAGAGGTCCAGTGCCTTGAGTCTTTCCTCCAAGAAAACAATATCTACTTCAAAAAATTGAGCAATTCGTTCCAGGCTTTGGGATCCCTGGGCCTCAGAGCTCTCACAATTGTATCCATGCAGAACCCTCAAGACTGCTCTCAAAAGAGCCTGGTATAGCTCCCGAGAAGTCCTTTTGAGCCCCAATAAAAAGCAAGAATGCAAAAAAGCCATGTCTGTCACCCACGTTCTTTCACTGCATGCATTAAAATACATTGCATATCTTTCAACGAATCAAACCAGCTCTGAACTCCCCAATGTTCTCCTTCAAAAGGGGAAAGAACATTAGGGATCATTTGGTGCACTCAGCTGGACACTACACATGATTGATAATGCATGGGGAGGGCACCAGAAAAAGGACACTACAAGTGCAGCAATTATGAAGTTTCTTAATATACTACGATATAAAAAGTTTTGTGCAAGAGTCATCTAATGTAATACTTAAGGATTTTTCAAAACGAAATTCCACCAATGTGGTTTCATGTATGTTGGGTCTGTGCCACCTGATTTACATTGGACAAACTACTCAACAAAACAAAATTCTGATAGGGCAACACCAGAGTAAGATCCATTGCGGCATCATTACCGCACTCTTGTTCCATCCATTTATGGCATATCGACACCCAGTGGAAAACATTAAGGTGCCGATTCCGATCCTGTAAAACCCGGGTACGAATGGTCGTACGGAGCGTATTCTCCATACGACTCGTACCCGGGAAATGCACCTTACAAACCAGCAAGTACGATTCGTACAGAAATTCCATTTCCGTACAAATCGTAAAAAACTACATCCGCCGAAAAAATACCCACAATTCCGATCGCGTACGTGACGTCCAGACGGAGTCAGGCAGCGTTCTACGGACCAGCAAGTACGATTCGTGCCTACGTCACTCCGCACGGATCTTTTTTACGGCAGCCAAAAACTCCCGGGAAATTGAGGACGACGCGAAGCAGGAGCAGCGGTACACGACGGACAGGAATGGACCCCATCCTACGTGTCATCCCGGCCCTCCTAGCCTACGACCTGGTGCACCGAAACCGCCGTGAACACCGCAGAAGGTCAGCACAACACCCAGGGGCAAAGGGGGGCGAGGGGCCGTACCTCTAGGGCACCAGTACATTAGTGATACAAGGCGTACACAAATGTTGGCTTAGGGCCTGGTGCAGCATATGACCAGTATATTGGGGTGTGTTCATGGCCAGGACAGCAGTGTACAGCACCGAGGGTGCGGGTAGGTGGATGGGTGTCTGCCAAGAAGTCCCAGCAGTGGACAGAGACATGTGAGGGGTGGGTGCCTATCACTCCCAGCAGTGGACAGAGACATGTGAGGGGTGGGTGCAGAGGAATACCAGCAGTGGACAGAGACATGTGAGGGGTGGGTGCCTATCACTCCCAGCAGTGGACAGAGACACGTGAGGGGTGGGTGCCTAACACTCCCAGCAGTGGACTGAGACATGTGAGGGGTGGGTGCAGAGGAACACCAGCAGTGGACAGAGACATGTGAGGGTTGGGTGCAGAGGAACACCAGGAGTGGACAGAGGCATGTGAGGGGTGGGTGCCTAACACTCCCAGCAGTGGACAGAGACATGTGAGGGGTGGGTGCAGAGGAACACCAGCAGTGGACAGAGACATGTGAGGGGTGGGTGCAGAGGAATACCAGCAGTGGACAGAGACATGTGAGGTGTGGGTGCCTCTCACTCCCAGCAGTGGACAGAGACATGTGAGGGGTGGGTGCCTAACACTCCCAGCAGTGGACAGAGACATGTGAGGGGTGGGTGCAGAGGAATACCAGCAGTGGACAGAGACATGTGAGGTGTTGGTGCCTATCACTCCCAGCAGTGGACAGAGACATGTGAGGGGTGGATGCCTAACACTCCCAGCAGTGGACAGAGACATGTGAGGGGTGGGTGCAGAGGAATACCAGCAGTAGACAGATATGTGAGGGGTGGTTGCAGAGGAACACCAGCAGTGGACAGAGACATGTGAGGGGTGGGTGCAGAGGAATACCAGCAGTGGACAGAGACATGTGAGGGGTGGGTGCAGAGGAACACCAGCAGTGGACAGAGACATGTGAGGGGTGGGTACAGAGGAACACCAGCAGTGGACAGAGACATGTGAGGGGTGGGTGCAGAGGAATACCAGCAGTGAACAGAGACATGTGAGGTGTGGGTGCCTATCACTCCCAGCAGTGGATAGAGACATGTGAGGGGTGGGTGCAGAGGAATACAAGCAGTGGACAGAGACATGTGAGGGGTGGGTGCAGAGGAACACCAGCAGTGGACAGAGACATTTGAGGGGTGGGTGCAGAGGAATAGCAGTAGTGGACAGAGACATGTGAGGTGTGGGTGCCTATCACTCCCAGCAGTGGACAGAGACATGTGAGGGGTGGGTGTCTAACACTCCCAGCAGTGGACAGAGACATGTGAGGGGTGGGTGCAGAGGAATACCAGCAGAGGACAGAGACATGTGAGGTGTGGGTGCCTATCACTCCCAGCAGTGGACAGAGACATGTGAGGGGTGGGTGCCTAACACTCCCAGCAGTGGACAGAGACATGTGAGGGATGGGTGCAGAGGAATACCAGCAGTGGACAGAGACATGTGAGGGGTGGGTGCAGAGGAACACCAGCAGTGTACAGAGACATGTGAGGGGTGGGTGCAGAGGAATACCAGCAGTGGACAGAGACATGTGAGGTGTGGGTGCCTATCACTCCCAGCAGTGGACAGAGACATGTGAGGGGTGGGTGCCTAACACTCCCAGCAGTGGACAGAGACCTGTGAGGGGTGGGTGCAGATGAATACTAGCAGTGGACAGAGACATGTGAGGTGTTGGTGCCTATCACTCCCAGCAGTGGACAGAGACATGTGAGGGGTGGGTGCCTAACACTCCCAGCAGTGGACAGAGACATGTGAGGGGTGGGTGCGGAGGAATACCAGCAGTAGACAGACATGTGAGGGGTGGGTGCAGAGGAACACCAGCAGTGGACAGAGACATGTGAGGGGTGGGTGCAGAGGAATGCCAGCAGTGGACAGAGACATGTGAGGGGTGGGTGCAGAGGAACACCAGCAGTGGACAGAGACATGTGAGAGGTGGGTACAGAGGAACACCAGCAGTGGACAGAGACATGTGAGGGGTGGGTGCAGAGGAATACCAGCAGTGAACAGAGACATGTGAGGTGTGGGTGCCTATCACTCCCAGCAGTGGATAGGGACATGTGAGGGGTGGGTGCAGAGGAATACCAGCAGTGGACAGAGACATGTGAGGGGTGGGTGCAGAGGAACACCAGCAGTGGACAGAGACATGTGAGGGGTGGGTGCAGAGGAATAGCAGCAGTGGACATAGACATGTGAAGTGTGGGTGCCTATCACTCCCAGCAGTGGACAGAGACATGTGAGGGGTGGGTGTCTAACACTCCCAGCAGTGGACAGAGACATGTGAGGGGTGGGTGCATTGGAATACCAGCAGTGGACAGAGACATGTGAGGTGTGGGTGCCTATCACTCCCAGCAGTGGACAGAGACATGTGAGGGGTGGGTGCCTAACACTCCCAGCAGTGGTCAGAGACATGTGAGGGGTGGGTGCAGAGGAATACCAGCAGTGGACAGAGACATGTGAGGGGTGGGTGCAGAGGAACACCAGCAGGGGACAGAGACATGTGAGGGGTGGGTGCAGAGGCATACCAGCAGTGGACAGAGACATGTGAGGTGTGGGTGCCCATCACTCCCAGCAGTAGACAGAGACATGTGAGGGGTGGGTGCCTAACACTCCCAGCAGTGGACAGAGGCATGTGAGGGGTGGGTGCAGAGGAATACCAGCAGTGGACAGAGACATGTGACGTGTGGGTGCCTATCACTCCCAGCAATGGACAGAGACATGCGAGGGGTGGGTGCCTATCACTCTCAGCAGTGGACAGAGACATGTGAGGGGTGGGTGCAGAGGAATACCAGCAGTGGACAGAGACATGTGAGGGGTGGGTGCCTATCACTCCCAGCAGTGGACAGAGACATGTGAGGGGTGGGTGCCTAACACTCCCAGCAGTGGACAGAGACATGTGAGGGGTGGGTGCAGAGGAATACCAGCAGTGGACAGAGACATGTGAGGGGTGGGTGCAGAGGAACACCAGCAGTGGACAGAGACATGTGATGGGTGGGTGCAGAGGAATACCAGCAGTGGACAGAGACATGTGAGGGGTGGGTGCCTAACACTCCCAGCAGTAGACAGAGACATGTGAGGGGTGGGTGCAGAGGAATACCAGCAGTGGACAGAGACATGTGAGGTGTGGGTGCCTATCACTCCCATCAGTGGGCAGAGACATGTGAGGGGTGGGTGCCTAACACTCCCAGCAGTGGACTGAGACATGTGAGCGGTGGGTGCAAAGGAATACCAGCAGTGGACAGAGACATGTGAGGGGTGGGAGCAGAGGAACACCAGTAGTGGACAGAGACATGTGAGGGGTGGGTGCAGAGGAATACCAGCAGTGGACAGAGACATGTGAGGTGTGGCTGCCTATCACTCCCAGCAGTGGACAGAGACATGTGAGGGGTGGGTGCAGAGGAATGCCAGCAGTGGACAGAGACATGTGAGGTGTGGGTGCCTATCACTCCCAGCAGTGGACACAGACATGTGAGGGGTGGGTGCAGAGGAATACCAGCAGTGGACACAGACATGTGAGGGGTGGGTGCAGAGGAATACCAGCAGTGGACAGAGACATGTGAGGTGTGGGTGCCTATCACTCCCAGCAGTGGACAGAGACATGTGAGGGGTGGGTGCCTAACACTCCCAGCAGGGGACAGAGACATGTGAGGGGTGGGTGCAGAGGAATACCAGCAGTGGACAGAGACATGTGAGAGGTGGGTGCAGAGGAATACCAGCAGTGGACAGAGACATGTGAGGGGTGGGTGCCTATCACTCCCAGCAGTGGACAGAGACATGTGAGGGGTGGGTGCCTAACACTCCCAGCAGTGGACAGAGACATGTGAGGGGTGGGTGCAGAGGAATACCAGCAGTGCACAGAGTCATGGGGGTGTGTACATCATGATCAGATGAGCACAACTCCATAGGTGTATGTACGCATCCCTAATGTTCGACTATGTTGATAGTGCCATAACAACACATCACTGACAGCAGTCTCCCACTCCCATTAGGATGGATGTCCTTTCCCCACTGCATGAAACAACACATGTGGGTGTGAGGACAAATGACACATGCATACCCACCCCTGGTGGATGCAGCACAATACACACACAGAGATCATGCCACAAGACTGTATACTCATGTCTATGCCCACTACACTAAGATAGCCAAAGGGAACACACACTGTCATGCACATCCCAGGACTGATAGGAATGTACAGATGCTGGGACAGGCACCAAGATGTTGCCTCTCATGGAAGGAATAGGGTGGACTTCCCACAGATACAATGCCCACAATTGTCAGTCAGGTGCTCAAATACCCTGCAGAACAAGTACCAAATGTGTGCTAGGCTGGGATAACACACATGCATAGTGCGGAAAATGCTGAATGTCGCCATTAAGGCATGACAACATACTCAATACACAAGTACAGTGACTAGCAAGGATGGCACAGACGATGCAGCCGGAGACATTGCTGAGCAGGCATGGCCATAGTTGAAGGGATCCGTCACCAACAAAGGAAATGTAGACACAGGTCAGCCCAACAAAAGTGCAACTCCCTGCAGGGTAGATGTCAGGTGCCACAGAGGAAGGAACACTCCTTGGGACAATGTCTCCAAACACAAATAGCACACACGACCAAACATACTTTGCAGAGACATTGTGATGGCACGCAGATACGATGGTCCACCCCATTAGCATCAGACTACAACTTTTTCCTGAAACATAACACATTACCACCACCCCAACTCCGGGACCATCAGCACCCACATCAATACCTGAAATGTAAATGTGTTCAAACTAAAAAGAAAATGCTTTATTCAGCATTAAATGAAATGTATTTAAGGACACTATTTACAAAGGCACATGGCCAGTCCAGATCAATAGTCCTTGGGGTGGACACATGGCCACGCGTCTCCCCTAGCTTGCCTGCACATTAGAATCCTCAGGTTCGTCGACTGGGGGGGGGCATCATGTGGGGAAGGACCAGGCACCGCAGGGACAGGAGGTGTAAGGGTAGGTGTGGTGGGTGCAGGGACGGACGCCTCCACCACAGGGGGTGGGGCAGCGCCAAAGGTGGAGGTCAGCTCGGTGCTGCACACTGCTGCCAGGTCGTCCAGCGTCTCCCCTTCACCCGAAGAAAACACAGCCTCAAAGGAGGGGGGGTCGGAGTGATGGGGTGCAGTGCTACTGGGGGAGGGGGGACAGGGGGGAACTCAACTCCCCTACCCGTGGAGTGCCGTTCCCGTTTCCGGGCTGGAGAGCCAGAGGGGCTGAGGTCCGGCACAGCCAAGTAGGCCTCTTTTTCAGGATGTGTGGTAGGGGAACCGAGGGGAGTGCCTTTGGAGGAACTGGGTAGTGCGCCATGCGGACTCGAACTGTGGCTGCGTGTATGCCTGTGTGCCCCAAACCCAGTGGGTGTGCCCTCATCCCCCTTTAGTGTATGTGCCAGGAGGAGTGCGCTTGCCCTTACGTGGTGGTGTGCTGCCTGTGTCTGGTGGGGTGCGTGCTTGGGAATGTCTGTGTGTGCTTGGGACAGGTATGGGAGTGGGAAGTGTGGATGGTGCAGGGGTGGGGGGGACGAAGCACTACAGGAGACTCACTGCTGCCGTCAGTGAAGAGTCCATGGACCTCAGCAACATCCGTTGGTCAGACATCGCTGATGACATGCCCTCAATGTATGACACCATCTGTGTCATCATTCGGGTGTGGCCATGGAGGACATTCAGCATCGATGTCTGCCCAACCTGCAACTGCCGCAGAATGTCCACAGACTCTGCAGTGAGGGCAGCAGGGCGGACAGGGGCAGGGGGTGCGGTGCCTGGCACGAAGGAGACACGGTGTTGCCTAGCAAGGACAGAAGGGACCAGAGCAACTGGGAGGGCGGTGATGGGAATGGAGGGGGCAGTGACAGATGTAGTGCTGCTGCCAGGTGTCGTAGCAGCCCCCGCCCCCTCAAGGAGTTCAGCCTCGGACCCGTCAGCGTCGTAGTCAGTGTTGTCACTAGACAGGTCCTCCGTCTGACTCCCCTCGCCCTCCGTGTCACTTGCTCCCGCAGACTCGGCAGCAGTGGTGGCAGCGGTGCTGGATCCTTCCTCCACGTCCGTGCAGGTGTCTCCCTCGGTGTCCTCCGATGATGCTGTGGGCAAGGTGAAGAGACAGAAAATAATCAGTCACCTGTATACAACAGACACATGAGTCCCAACAAAAATGTCACAGTGAATATCAGGAAATGCATCATAAGTAACATCTAGAATAGTCCGCACATATGTAACCCTGCACTCCCCAGTTGGTTGACCCACCCTGACACTTGGAAACAATGGAGATCATGGCACAACAGCAAATAACTTGATATCAAATTATACTGAGAAACTAGTGTCTGGGGACAGTTAAGCACAGCAAGACTATGAAGCCATGCCACCTCTTGTTCACTGTGAACGAAAAAGTATTGGTGCACCCAAGGCCAAATAACACACCTCAATGCTGAAGGTGTCCCCACACTCTGAGACCTGTGAGTACTTTGGAAACCATAGCCAAAAACATTGCAATCCCTTGGGGCTCACAACACTTTACACAATGTACATGTTTAGAATTTGTGAATGTGCCACTTTGTGAACAGAAGACACATCTGCCTGTATGACAGAAGTCACACAATGATGTGCACACAAAAATACATTTACACAGTCATTGTATGAGCTGGCAGCCGAATTCTAATAAGCCACTGTAAAGAAGAAATGGGGTATCGGTAAGTACATATACATGGCACCACGGTGGTCTGGATGACTTGACACTCGTAAGTTGCTATCAGCAACAACCAAGGACTTACACACATGCAAACACACTGTGTGAACATGGATATGTATAATCAGAAAACAAGTGGTAATCAAACTGTGCCTTCCAGTAAAAATGTGCCAGCATGTCCTCGGAAAGTGTAAAAGTACTTTATTTTGCATTTCCCTGGGAGACATCTGTCATGCAGGCACATTATTGTCCTTCACAACCAACTAGCAAAATGAAGCATATGAAAAATTGAGACATGTTGACAAGTGTAGTGAGTGCCAAGGTACAATACTTCTTGACTAAAAACTTGAATCATGCCACCTGTCACATGGACATCCGTACCATGATGACACAGTTGGCAACACATCTGACTCACTACCTGTCATGTGGAATGGCACACATGTTCAAACACAGGACAATGCATTAGCTAATGGGCCTGCAATGTGTCAGGATAAGGAGCACCTGCACTGAGGAGACACCCTCATGGCAAGCAAGAATGTCCACACAGATGTCAGCACACACAGACCAAACTACATAGCATCTCGACCACACACTGGTGGCAAAAATGGATGAGCATGAGCCATGTATTAGCATTTTTGACACATGCTGCAAAGCACAAACATTAAACCCAGCACAACATGATTGGGTCACTGCATGTTGAGTGTCTGTCCAGACAATTATCACACACAGGTCAGACCCGGCAAGGAGACATAAGGTTTGGACATGTAGGCCTTGCCCGCACAAACCCCCCCATACCTGAGACAATGTTATTGAGACAGATCCAGAAGTTACACCTCTTAATCTGGGTTTACTCAAATGTGCATCAAGAATTCCTAAATGTACTCCACATCACCTCGTGAGGCTGCCAACACATATTTGTGACCAACAACCATCAACAGACAGTTGTACATAGACACACAGGCACTGCCCAGTGTGAGGATGCACAAGCAAAATTGGGTCAGCCTGTATAATGGGCACATGTAGCACACTTTAGATAAATACAAATGAGGGCAGGGAAATATGCCACAGAGGCCAAACTATGCTGAACACACAGAGAATGGGCACAGTGTTGGATGACACACATGATTCCGATGCAAGGGTGTCTTAGGGGACTGTAGTGGGAACACTGCTTCATGGTCCTGGAATTATCTGACTGTAACATGAGCTACCGTCCCGGCACTATGCATATCTCCAACTCATGCACATCATGTCTGAGGCCACAACATCGGTCATGCATGCTGCAAGTCTGTTCATTTGAAAACTCACACTCCTATGTTGAGACTCAGCATCATTGCCTACTAATATGGACCCCCAAATTACTGAAGAGGACAGGGCACAGGCAAGGTAATAACACATGTCTCAGACCCCCCCCCCCCCCCCACATGATGCAGAAAGCAATGTGCACTTGGATTAACTGCCAGCCTAGATGACCATGTGCAATAGTGATTACACAGAGACCAGGGAACACATGTCAAGGAGGGGAAGGGAGGAAGAACAGCACCGTTTGACTTTGGGGAACCGGATATGCACTGCACAAATTAACCCTCGCTGTGTATCCAGGCGACTGAGCACTTCCAAAAGCTGGTGACACACAACAAACACACATGTACCTACCCTCTTCCTGCTGCTGCAACTCCTGTAACCGCCTATCCAAGTCAGGGAAGACCACCGCCAGGACACGCTTCATCTGGTGGGTCAGTCGTCGGCCCCCGCTGTGCTTGCGTGGAGGTGAGTCTTTCAGCTGCCACCAGGCGATCCTCCGGGTCCAGTACCGGATGTCCTGCCAGCGTTTCCTCACCTGGGCGAGGCGCCGATTGCGACCCTCCACCGATCTCACGGCCCTGATGGCCCGCTTCCATATCTCCCCCTTGGCGTAGGCAGTTACCTGTGAGGATGACAAAGTGAGACAACATAACTACACCTGCTCCATGTCACAAAGACACACATTTGAACTTCTTTGATATGTTGAACAGGGCATAGTATGCTGGCAACAAATAGCACCTTTGTCATAGGGACATTAGCCTATGTGGAAGCCCCAATGCACTACATGGCATTGAAAGTACACAGGTGGCATGAGGGGTGCAACACACTCCCTGATCATGGCACACCCTGTGCATCACATGCAACACCAGGCTGATGGACAGCACCTCCAAGCAGTCACATGCTCCAGGCCACTGACGCAACCTCGGCAGAGTACGCAGACACACACAGGCACAGATCAATCACCTGCCATTGGCAACAGCGGATACAAACCTCACTCTGCACATGTGCCACTTGCCTGTGGGGTGTCACAGGTGTGGTGCTAGCTCAGCAAGTCAGACACTCTGCACGGCTTACTTCTCACATCAGATGGGTCGAGCTGTTGCCTTCTCCATGCAGCTGGTGTGCAACACTCCACATAGGCACTCACCCACATGACAAGGAACATTCGCACACATCAATGTCCAGGGGGCGTACATATCATTTGGACACTCTCACCACAGCTCCACTCAACTCACACACATCTGTGGGTACAGTCACCTGTCACACCGGGGGGGCCAGGGAATCACCTCTGGGCAATAGGACAAAAATTGCCCTAAGGATTGGGCAGGCTGAATGTGCCATGCACTATGCAGTGAATGTCACAGTAAGCACAATGCAAGTGAGGAGTGCACACAGGAACTACATCATGCTCTGCATGGGAGACATAAGCCATTCCCCCCCCCCCCCGGGACCCACTCTAAACAACATTGCATGTCTGTCACACCTGGACACAATGCCAGAAGTGACACATACAAAAAAGGTGCACAGTCAAAGCTAGTGGAGTCAGCACTCACCTGCTCCCCTGGTCTCCCATACAGGCTGGGGTACTGTGGGAGGATGACATCAAGCAATGCCTCATTCTCCTCATGGGTGAAAGGCTGGGCCCTCTCCACAGACCTTAACATGGTGCCAGAGGAAGCACAAGCAGCAGCAGTGGTGTCGAGCGAAAGGTAGTGCAGGCAAGTGCCCTCTCATGGGTTCTGGCTGACTTATATCTGCCTTACTGGGCTGTTTCATTTACAGGAGTACAGAGTGATTGGTCAGTCTCATTTGCATCATACGTGTCCTCCAATCCCTTTAAACATACCCCAGTGAGGGCCTTTGCAAGGTTAAAAATTTGAGCATAATGTGAAGTCAACAACCACTTTGCAACATTGTATTTAGTTGCCAACTGCCTTTTCCAGGCCACATGATTGAAAATGTGAACTTGAAAATCGGTATCCATGACAACCAGCATGCATTTAGGCCCTAATACTTGTCCCTCATGTGTCCCTATGTAATTTAGCTATCCACACACAGGTACAGTGCGTTTCACACGTACCCCTACCGCACCAGTTGCACAGTGCGTTTGACACATACGTGTACGAGCAGTGTGTACATGTACTTGTACTACCAGTGTGTACATGTACGTGTACGACCAGTGTGTACATGTACGTGTATGACCAGTGTGTACACCTACGTGTACGACCAGTGTGTACATGTACGTGGACTACTGTCGTACACGTACAGGTACAACCGTAGTCCACGTACGTGTACACACTGGTCGTACACGTACGTGTACACACTGGTCGTACATGTACGTGTACGAGCAGTGTGTACATGTACGTGTATGACCAGTGTGTATACGTACGTGTACTACCAGTGTATACACGTACGTGGACTACGGTTGTACCCGTACGTGTACGACAGTAGTCCACGTACATGTACACACTGGTCGTACACGTAGGTGTACACACTGGTCGTACACGTACGTGTACACACTGGTCGTACACGTTCGTGTACGAGCAGTGTGTACACGTACGTGGACTACCAGTGTGTAGACATACGTGGACTACGGTCGTACATGTACGGTACGAATAGTGTGTACACCTACGTGTACTACGGCAGTGTACACACTGGTCGTACATGTACGTGTACACACTGGTAGTACACGTACGTGTGTACGGTCCGTACACACACCCGTACTCCGGCGGGAACACCAATGTGATGATACGGACCATTCACACGCCCTCAGAGCGTGTGTACGGTGCGTTTCACAGCTTACACAGGTGATAGGAGGCGCACACAAATGGAATGGAGGTGTCAGACTCGTGCACGGCTGTACATCAAGTCATAGTCATTGCAGTCCCTCATGTGCAGGGCCTAGGTGTGTCAGGCAGTGATATGGCACATGTCTCCTCATGTTTTAGCACAATAGATGTGTGATGACCTGTGTACACATGTCATGTGTGATGGGGCAGTATGTGTCACACTTCCCCTTCCCACTTTGCACATGTGTGCATGTAGTACAAACGTGTCAAGCACTGCATCACTGGTATGGCACAGCCACCAACACCCGCAACTGTCCCCTGATGCCAGGGACAGGGACACTAACACCTGACATCTAAGTACCAGCGTGCCCCGATGTGACTATGTCCTGTGTGTGTCATGTGTTCCCATGAGCTTGCTGTTGGTGTTCCGTCAACTGCATCTGCTGTTGCTGCATCCAACATGTGTCTGTGTGTAGATGGGCATGGCACACAATTATGTTCCCCATGCCACATGTGGAATCCCACGTAACGTGTGTCTGTATGCATCGAACATGGTATTTCGACCTGAGGACATATCTGCGTTGTCTCAATGTCTGTGTCATCAGTTTTGACATGTACCCCTTCATGGCAATGTGTGTGATCTGTACTTTTTAAATGACATGTGACCTGTGCGTCTAGCTTGCCGCAAGCTGTCTGAATGAGATAACATCCTTCTAATGCAGATATGTGATTGTATGTCACTCCTGTAATGTATCTGGCTGTTCACTTACACTGGGCCACAGCTAGTTTCATGGCATGTCATGTAGACCTTGACAATCAACGTTTGTAGCTGGCTCTTCGTAGGAGTATCATCTGGCTGGCATACGTGTCCTGGATGTATTGCACAGACCAGACTCTGTATTTAGCAGATGTGTATTAGCTGTTGAACATGTGCTCAGTTCATTGACATTGGTGTTGTAATGTACTCAATCTTCGTTATTCCTTCCAAATTTCTGAAGGGCACCCCCTCTCCCCCGACCAATGCCAGACTTGGTTGCCATGAGGGAACGTGACTGCATACGCCGTTACAGATTCACCCAACAGTTAATTGAGGACCTGACACACAGGCTGGCACCACACCTCCAACCGTGACACAGTTATCCTACTGTGCTGACCCCCAAGATGAAGGTGATGGCAACCCTACGTTTTTTTGCCACCGGTACGTTTCAATTCACCATAGCTGATGTGAGTGGCATGTCCCAGACCATGTTCAGCCGTGTCCTACATGATGTTTTAGAAGCCATGTTGGAGCACCTAGATGAATTCATCCATTTTCCAACTCGTGAGCTGTTGACAGGTATCAAGGGTGAGTTCTATGCCCTGGGAAGGATGCCTCATGTAATTGGGTCCATTGATGGGACACATGTGGCTTTGGTACCACCACAGGCACAGGAGGTAGCCTATCGAAACCGAAAACATTATCACTCCATTAATGCCCTTGTGGTGTGTCTACCTAACATGCTGATTTCCCATGTCTGTGCACGTTTTCCAGGGTCAGCACACGATGCCTACATCATGAGGAGTAGCAGGGTGCCAGAAATGATGCTGCGGCTGCACAACGAACGATCATTTCTTGTTGGTGGGTATACTCTGTTTGTCCTGTGTTTGTTGGTATCTTTGTATGTTACGACATCTCCTGACCCACTTCTTTACATGATGTATCCATGTAGGGGACTCTGGCTATCCCAACATGCCATGGCTGATGACGCCTCTACGCAAGTCCAGAACAGCTGCAGATCACCGTTACAACAACGCCCATGGGCAGACCAGGCGAGTGATTGAGAGGACGTTTGCCTCCTGAAGAGCCGATTCCAGTGCCTCCACAAGACAGGCGGGTCCCTCCCATATGCACCGGTCAAGGTCTGCAAAATCTTCCTCGTGTGCTGCATGCTACACAACATGGCAGTGGAGAAAGCTGTGCCACTCATCCTGGATCCGGATGAGCAGGAACATCCACCCATGGAGGATGAAGGCCTTGGTCACGAGGCAAGTGAGGAGGAAGAGGACATCCGGAGTCAGCTCATACGCAACTTCTTCTCATAATGGTGAGTCCCTGGGTCTGAGTGTGCACGCTTGGAGCCTTGTGTGGCATGTGTTGCAATGTGTGTGTCCAGCTGACTGTATGCTAAGAGACTTAGAGGTGTGTTCTGATGTGTCACTCGAGTGATGATGTCATTCCACATAATTTAGCTGATACAATCTTTTTTCAACTAGCATGGTGTCAACCTTATTCATGTAGAGTACATGACCATGCATGCGGATGACTATCTTTTTCTTGACTTCTTGTGTGTCTGTCATCCCCAGGTAGTTGTGCATGCTGTCTGCTCGTGGCATCGTTGTGCTCCTGCTATTCCTCATGCGTATTGTAACTTGTGCTGAATCAGCGTTACATGCATGGACATGGTGAAAAGTCTCCTTTGGGTAAGGATTGCAGCAAGGCATTTTGGGTGTGGTAGTTGTTTGTAATGTGTGGGCACTGCTCCTGTGCAGGTTTTGTTACTATGCATACATGTCGACTCACCATGGGGCACATGACATGTAGCATGACTCACATGAATTGATAGTCACACTTCGTGACAGTCATCTGTAATGGGATTGTGGATTGTGATGAAGGCATCAATGAGTGTAAAACTTCCCTCTGAAACATACGGGATGCTACGGGAGGACATAGTGTGGGACATCCCCATAAGAGGCTCAATGGGGAATTGCAGCCTCTCCGTGTGCAGCAGGGGGTGTTTGGCTCAACCCCTTCACTTGTGTGCCAGTTCAATGGATTTACAGCATCTGTGGTGCTAAGGGGGTGTCCAGTGTAGGTCCCACATGTTCATCCAAAATACCTGTGAGTCTGTTCATATTGATGCATTTCCATAGGTGTGAGCCTGAGTAATAAAGGTGTTCCTCACCCTCCAAGGTGCCTCATCTCTGTCAATGCAGGTCTCTTGCCACTTTGCATGCGGCATCTCTGGCATAGTTGTCAAAGATTGTGCATATGAGTCTATGTGCAGTTTAGCAACATGCATGCAGTTCTTCAGGGATTTGAATATCCATTGTGCATGATGTCCATGGTTATGTATGTATTTGGGCATGTTGGTGACCACAACAGACCGTCAACACCTGCTGAGGGTGGTGTGTATCCTGTGCGCAGCTCGTCCTTCAGTTTAATGATCCGGTGTCAGTCATCTTTGGTGATTGTGCATCCATTGTCTCTGGGTGTGCCATGGGAAACTGGACACTCCTTCCTTTACATACGCCTGTTGCAGTAGTCCTTTCTGACATCCTTGTCTTTGTGTGCAACTAGTGGCATAGTTTCCAGGTCATGCCGCCTGCTGCTGCGGTCCCTGCAGCAAGGGCACAGAGAGTTTACAGATTCGGCAACACACACACCTCAAAGATGCTCCTCCATTCCTCCCTCCACCCATTCATTTGGCTGGCATCAGCTTGTCTGTGCCACTGTTGCGCCCACGCGGTGCCAAAGGCTGGACCGTCAGCGCATGCAACGTTCACATTGCATGAACCTCATGTCCTTACATGACCCACGTCACACTACAGTCTGATGTTGCAGCCACCCTCCAAGCATTGTCCATCCAAGGAGCTACCGCTTGCTCTCAGGCATACCCTAGGCGCACACACAACACCTTTGCATGATGATTGTGCAACTCCAACTGCCTACACAGCGCTGCCCCGCCTTCCATGCCCTGTAACACCAACCAGGTAATGTCCCTCCTACTCCCCACCGGCTCCGTACACCAGCAAGGCCATCGGAGTGGGACTCAAGCCTTCAGCATGTAGTATAGTGGCATAATCTGGCACATGGCCCAGGTATCATCTCTCAGCATGTCAATCTTCAATGTGTCCAGGTCCCCCTCACCGGCATCACATGCACACTGCACCTCTTCATCAGCTCGTATGCCATTGACAGCCAGGTGCTCCTCACCCTCACCAAAGACGCAGCCATTGGCAGTTCCAACATTCAAGAAGGCATGAGATCTATTGGTGAATGGCTGAACATCAGCCACCTGAGGCTGGACTTGTACAGGACTGAGGTAATCATCTGAGGATTGTCCCCTTACAGGTGGGTTAACTGCTTGTGTCCCACCCGCAAGAGCCCTGCACATGCACCCAGTGGCCATGCACACACGATGGTGTGCATCATGGATTTGTCACTCACATTTGCCATGCCCTTCACCAGCATCTGTACCTCAGGTTGCAAAACCCTCTGCATGATGCACATGATCCACAGATAGATCCACTCCAGGGAAAGACAGACCATGCCCCAGGCCCACGACACCAGCCGTGTCAACTACTGCCCCGCCCTCTACGGAGCAAGTACATCCTAACTCCCGGGAAACCAGTCCACATCCAGGCTGCATGTGCACACCTCAGCTTCAACATCCTGCGCCCCAGCCACATCACCGTCCACCAGAGATAGCTACAATGTATCACTGTGTGCTGCAGGATGACCTTCAGACTCCTCACCCACACCCAGGAGGCAGGCCAAAAACCCAGACCCCACACCAACCTTGGCCGTCTGTCATCCGAGACCCCGTTGTGCCAACTCCGTGCATCCAACCTTGCCCTGGCCACCATTCTTCACATCCACCGTACTCCAGCAAGCAGGACATAGCTCTCCCACCTGGCAAGACATACCTGCTACTCCCTCCCCAGCAACATCCACATGAGCCATGACCTCTACGGTCTGTCCGCACAGTAATGCATGCCCCCCTCAGCAGCTTGAGGCCATCACGGGTGAGTATTGTGCTCCATGTCTGTATAGTATGATACATTGTGACCCATGTGTGTCCTGTCCCAGACTCAGATTCCAGGGTATGGATGGCTGGAGTGAGTTCAACACTCATGCATAGTCTGAAATTTCCCCACACGTAGGTTGTGTACTCATGCAAAATGAATGCAACATGTAATTGTAGAAAAAGAGATTTATTCTCGGTGGGGGGCCTGTTTTGTGTGGACAAATAGGTGCTATACAGTATGCATGGAATCCAAAGTTCACAGGGGGAGATGGTATCCTTGACAGTTGGAGTCATCAGAGTCCAGACCACAGTGTTGGTCATCATTGGTCAGACTGTGACCAGCAAGTCCATGTGGCAGAGAATGTCATTGGATGAGGTGCTGCTGTTGCGCCAGAGGGCCAGGTGCCAGGCCAGGTGACCTGGGAGATGTGGATGGTCCGCTGCCTCTCACGGTCTTTTCCATGGAGGACCCACCTTCCTTGCGGGACCCTCAGATGCAGGCCTTGACGATGCTTGGGACGCTCCGTCGGATGAATCCTCCTCCTCCTCCCTCCTTGTGGCTGGTGTTGGTCTTCGCCTGGTGGCACAGGGAGGGTTGTCCATGTTGTCGGCGATCCGACGGAGTGAACGGCTTATGTCCGTTTGCACCGCCAGGAGCTCAGCCAGTCTTGCCTCCATACGTCCTTGGTGTTGTTGACTGGCGTGTTGCTCGGCCTGCTGGCTCTTAATCTCGTTGAGGGTCCCCACTACCTGGCTGATGCCCCTGGTGCCACACCGGTATGTCAGAAAGATGTGGCGTATGTGGGTCATACCGGTTCCCTCAGCTGGCTGATCAGGTTTGCGCCTCCGCCTGCCTCCACTCCCACCACCCCTGCCCAGACAAGCCTGGCCTGCCGTTGTGGGCACATCGGGTCTACCGGACCCCTGAGGGATGGCATTTGCATGGTTGTCTGCCTCCTCCTGGGTGGCCGGAGAACCTTGTCCCTCCAGGTCAGACTGGCTCAGTTGTTATGTGCGGGCAGGGCTCCTGGGTGTCTCCTGGGATGTGGCAAGAATGGAGGTGGTGGTTGGCACAGATGTACCTGACGCAGGTGCTGCAGGGGCTTGGGCACCAGAGGGTCCAGGTTGGTTGGGGTCATCCACAAAGTGCTGAGACTCGTCGCTGCTGGTGGGATCATCTTCCTGCCGAGCCTGGGCCTGTGATTGTTCCCCCCCAGTGTTGGGGGGAGATCCATGACGTTACCCTGTGTGTGAGAGAGAGACAATGTTAAGGCTGTTTCAAGCGACATCCATGTTTCATACATGTTCTGGTTGCCACAGTTCCTCCAGGTAGTTGTATGTGCCTAGCATTCACATCAATGTTCACTTGTGGATGGGTATGTTGCAGGGGACTGATTGAAATGTTATCCAGGGTCTTTGACATGTCGCATTTGGCCTTGGATGCTTTTTTGGCTGTGGCTTGATCTTGTTGTTTCACATGTCCATTGTGAGAGTGTGTGACTCCCTTGGCTGCCCTGGGGGTGTGTGCTTGTGTGAGGGGTGAGTGATCATCACTCAGCCCGACGCTGTTCAACATCCACATGGCCCCCCTCACACAAGTGGCCCGCCACCACGACCTCTAAGACATCTCCTACGCCGACGACACCCAGCTCATCCACTCCCTCACCAAGGACCCTCACACCGCCAAGACAAACATCCACGAGGGTCTGAGGGCCATCGACGACTGGATGCGGAGTGGCCATCTGAAACTGAACTCGGACAAGACGGAGGTCCTCATCCTGGGACCCACACCCTCACCCTGGGATGACTGCTGGTGGCCAATCGCTCTGGGGACATCACCGACACCCACCAAACACGCACGCAACCTAGGATTGATCCTCGCATCCTCCCTCTCCATGTCCAAGCAGGTCAACGGCGTCTCCTCCTCCTGCAACGACACCCTACGCACGCTCCGCCGGATCTACTGGTGGATCCCGACTTAAATAGGTAGAACAGTGACACAGGCCCTCGTCAGCAGCTGACTGGACTACGCAACTGCACTCTACGCAGGACTCCCATCCACACACCAACGGCAGCTACTACGCTTCTGAAATGCCTCGGCACAAGTGATCATCAACGCCCCCTGCCACAGCACCATCACCCCCCTCCTGAGAGACCTGCACTGGGTCCACATCAACAAGAGGATCACATGTAGGCTCCTCAGCCACGCACACAAGGCACTCCACACCACCAGACAAGTCTACCTGCACATCAGACTCAGCTTCTACATCCCCACCCGCCAGCTCCGCTCCGGCATCCTCGCCCTCGCAGCTGTCCCCCGCATCCAACGTACGCCCGCCTGCAGCAGATCCTTCTCCTACCTCGCCGCCAAGACCTGGAACAACCTCCCAACCCACCTACGACTGACCCAAGACCTACTTGCCTTCAGATGACTCCTCAAGACCTGGCTCTTCGAGCAGTATTGGAACCCCCCTCAGCGCCTTGAGACCCTCACAGGTAAGTAGCGTGCCTTACAAGTACCCTGATCGATTGTTGATTGATTGACGGTGCCTGCTGGTGGGTGTAGTGTGATTTGGCAGTTGGTCTCCCAGGTGATGTATCTGTCCCCCCATGGAGCATGCTGCCATGTCAGTGAGTGTGAGTTCTTGTCCTAGATATCTGAGCTGGTTGTGTTTGTGTTAGATTTTTCAGTTGTCACAGGAGGGCCTTGTGCTGCCTACAGTAGGGCCAAGTGTCAGCTACCTTGTCAGTACTTTGCCAGTCCCTGTGCATTGCGCATGGTGCATGGGTATGTACCTGGGCCATATGGGCTGAGGGCAATGGTGTCTGTTTCTGAGTTGTACAATGTGTTTAGTGATCCCCACCCTCCCAGCATACCGGACATCCTGTCTTGGGTTTGTGGTTTGTGTAGGCTGGGACATGGCATGGCCTTGCTTTGCAAATGGGACATACTCATGTTAGTGGCCTGAGCATTGTTTAGAGTGTGGTTGTGTCAGGTGAGGGTTTGGGGGTAGGTGAGTGCATTTGTTGTAGTTGGGGTGTGGATGCCATTCCCCCATGTTACGTGAGTTGTTTGTGTACTCACCAGGCTCTCGAACTCCTTCGACTCCGTGTACTCCCACCAGCAGAAGCAGGGCCATCACCTTCTCCTCCCAGGGATGGTAATGTACCAGTCTGCGGGGCAGCCCACCTCCTGTGATGTTACTCTGGGCGTATTCCTCGTTCATTTTGCGCTTGACTGCCCTGCGCAGATCGTACCACCTGGCTTGACATTCATTCCTGGTCCTTCTGATGGCCACAAAAGCATTCACCCGATCGACGATCCTCTGCCACAGGCTATTTTTTTGGGATATGCTGGTCTGTCTGACCAATGTTCCAAAGAGCTGTGGCTCGACTCTGATGATTTTGTTGACAAGGATGTCCAGCTCCTCCCTTGTGAACTTTGGATTCTTGTCTGTGGGCATGGTGTGGGGTGTGGGTGTGGATGGTTGTGGGTGTGTGGGTGTGAATGTGTAGGTGTGTGTGTATGTGTAGAGGGGGTCTGTGTGAAGGAGGTTGTGTGAAGGTGTGTAAGTTAAGGTGTATGGGTGCAGTTGTTTGTGTGTGATGTCTGTCAGCAGTGGGTCTGTTGCAAAGGCTCATGGTTTGTGATTGTGGGCCCTTTTTATTGGTCCATTTGTGGGTGTGGCTGTGTTTGAATTTTTGGTGGGTGTGTTATAAGAGGTGGTTGTGAGTTTAGGCCTCTGTTTAACTGTTTGGATGTGCCAGTTCAGTCTTTTAGTTGTTTTTTGTCCTGTAGACGTGTTTTGTGGTGTTGTGCGAGTCGAATTGACGGTCCTTGTGCTGTTTTACAGTGTCCTGGTTCAGTATGAGTCTTTTTCGCGTTGGTAAGGTGCGTCCATGGCTATGTTGTTGTACAGTGATCACATGTGCAATGGTGTTGACCGACTCGTACATATGCGATGCTGGGGTACGGTGTTGGGGTACGGTGCGTCCAAGTACGGGGCTGGGGTGGGGGGTATGGGGCATACATACATGGGTGCTGTGGTGAGGGGTACGGTGCTTACATACGCGTGTGCTGGGGTACGGCGCGTACATGCGCGGGTGCTGTGGTGGGGGGTACGGCGCGGACATACACGTGTGCTGGGGTACGGCGCGTACATACGCGGGTGCTGGGGTGGGGGTACGGCGCGGACATACGTGGGTGCTGGGGTACGGCGCGTACATGCGAGGGTGCTGGGGTGGGGGGTACGGCGCTTACATACACGGGTGCTGGGGTACAGCTCGTACATGCACGGGTGCTGGGGTGGGGGGTACGACCCGTACATATGCGGGTGCTGTGGTACGGCGTGTACAGGCACGGGTGCTGAGGTGGGGGGTCTGGCGCGTACATACGCGGGTGCTGTGGTACGGTGCGTACATGCGCGGGGAGGGTGGGGGTTCCGTACGACTCATACCCCAGGCCCAAGTGTACCCAGGGTAGTGGTCGTAGAAAGTTCGCTCCGTACGGGACGTTTTCCATACGCTTGTGTATTCGGGACGCCGGTACGGATCGGACTTGTGCGCTCGGACTTCAGTTTTACGACTAGTATGTAAATCTGTCCGGGGACATCTCCTAGACTTTTCCCGAGGCAATTTGTACGTAATTTTACAGTACGAATCATACTTCGCCGTTTGTACGGGACTTGTACGACTCGTACGAAAAAAAAACGGTTACGAGTCGTACGGGAATTTTTTTTACCCGATCGGAATTGGCACCTTAATGTCAAGTACCGGAAATAGCCAAAATGCTTCCACATAGAGGTGACCTTTCGCCTACCCTGCAAGGACTTGAATGCAATCAGCATTTGCAACTACACTACTAAAGGATTGACTTCTATAGAAGAGTAGAGGAACTTTGGGGGATATGTACAAGGAAGTGGCAGAGCGCAACGTTAGCCTCCACGGCTTAACACTGTGCTCCGCCACTTCGGAAACGCAAGGCTGCACCATATTTACAAGAATGTGGTGCAGCCTTGCGTTTCCCCCTGCGATGGCGCTAAGTTTAGCATCTTAGCGCCAACGCAAGCACCCTTGCACCATAGTGTAAGGGTGTCTGTGTGCAGGGGAGGATTCTTTATGTGTAGTAAGGTGTCCCTTCCTGCACATAAACAATCCTAAAATGCCATTCTGTCACTTTAGTTTCGGCTGCTTCATTCAGCACACATGAAAGTGACAAAATGGCATTTCTTTAAAGGTTTATGTGCCGGAAGGTACACCTTCCTGTACATAAACCAACCATGGCATTTTGCTTTTCCCATGTGTGCTGCACAAGGCAGCACACATGGTAAAAGCAACAAGCATTTGCAATGCAATAGGTCTCGCAGTTACACGAGTTAAAGCTATTGGCATTGTAAATGACAATGCCAATAGGCATTGTTATTTGCAATGTCAATAGCTCAAACTCGCGTAAATGCGAGACCTAATGCATTGCAAATGCTTGTTAATGGAAAGTTGAAGAATTACGATATCCTTTTACAAATTATTTCGTTATTTAAGAAAGCACAGCTGTACACACTGAATGTCATTTCAGCTGTGGTTTATACATATACGCCACCGGGAAAAAGGCATGCGCGGATGAATGAGAGTGTTGGTGATACATTTTAATATGCTTTTTTTTATTGTCAGACGAAGATGTAGTGACAAACTTTAATAGTCTGCTTATTGGTGTTTTTAAAATATGAAATAAAAGAATGTTTCCAAACGAACGCGCTGACAGTTTGATCAACGGAAATCATCAACATACGATTAAATCGATTACCTCCATTGCACAGGGGTAAATACGTGTGTTTGGAGCCGGAAAATTAACTCCCTCGGCCAGCGGATATCGGATCGGTTTTCAGTCTCCACCATATGAATCAAAATTGAACACAATAACAGACCATTCAAAGAGACACTACTTTTAAAAAAAAAAAAATTGGAAGTGTCCCTATTTACCCGAAACGGTCCCAGTTTTGTAAGATAAGTTGAAGAAAGTAGGAACGTCCGTTCTTACCTTTATTTCAATTTTCTATAGTGTTAACTTGGCCCGAGGTCACTGGAGCAATTTACAGGAGACGCAGGCTAGATACATAGATGTATAAGGATTCAGAGATTACGAGATATGCCCAGAATCACAGGGTGTTGTGCCGAGGCCGGGATTTAAACCTGACTCCTTAGTTCCAAAGCCAACACCGCTAGCCGCTAGGTTGTTGTATATGGCTTCAGTGAGCTGTAAAACGGGTTGCTTGGATTTTGGAATGCTCCGTTGGGGGGAGTATGGTGTGTGTGTGTTGTGGGGGGCTGTTTGGACATGCCTGGAGCTAATTACAGGCCGTGGCGGGCATGTCCAGCCTGGGATAACAGCAACAGGGAGGCATCTGTCTGTCCCAGCGCAGCACTTGGTGACTCATTCTCGAAGGAAAAACCTAAGGAGCAACAAACGGGCGTTGAGGAGAGTGGTCGGGACGAGACAGATGCACCGCCCTCTCTGTGGGGGGTGGGGGAGGGGGCGAGGGCGTGCATTAGCATCTGCGCAAGCAACATCCCCAGTCATTAATACTTTTTGGGTTCCGGAGTAGCGTGCTCCTCACCGAAAAGCGCATTGATGTCTCGTCAGTAGTAAGCGCTATATAAGTGCGATTAACACGCAGTAATATCATGCACGCCAGGTAAGTACCAGTAAAAAACACACACAAACACCGACACACGAATAGTCCCACCAGAAAAGCAGGCACAGAATGGCATGAATGAACGGCCTGACAAGTGCATGCAATGCAGTGTTTTACGTGGAGATACAGAAGTGCAGGGACTGACTCTTGTGAGTGCTGCTTTCTTTTGAGAAGTGCAATTAAATGCATTGCAGCAGTGCTGAGACATACAGGTACTGTCCCTTTCAAATGAAGGAATGGCAGGTACTCAGTACGGGTAGTACCTGCCCATTTCAAGCACTGATGCAATGGAATTCTAGAAGTGCAGGCACTCACTCCCCCAGAGTACCTGCCTGCTATTTGAAAGTGCTGGTACTCTTCCATTCAAAGGCTTACACCCCTGCTGAGAAGCAATAGGTCTCGCAGTTACACGAGTTAAAGCTATTGGCATTGTAAATGACAATGCCAATAGGCATTGTTATTTGCAATGTCAATAACTCAAACTCGCGTAAATGCGAGACCTAATGCATTGCAAATGCTTGTTAAAAGTAGGTGCTGAGACGGGTCCCTATCGTGCTGACCTACTGCTAACTGCCGTGCAGGAGGAGGATATATACATCAGTACTGCCGCGATTGCCTGTTCGGTGAAGAAGTCATATTGCCCCAAGAAGAGTGTGAACCTTTTCCTCGCCTAAGGGAGGAATTCGTGCTCGTTTGCCTCCATCACCTCCCCACAACAGCTGCTGTCTGTCTGCTGAGAGGCTGTGTGAGTTGGCGGGCAGCATAAAGAAACACATACAGCGCTATCCGCAGGACACCGGTGACCGATGCACTTTGGCCCATCAAGGTATGATGGGGCCCACAACATGCCATGACCCCTACCTAATGAGGTACCAGTAAGCTGCCCCCACCTGCCAGCGCACATGAGTGGCACTACTGTCAGAGTTACTCTCCTATGCCACGGCCTCTCTGGTGGAGGCCCTCTCCCCCACTTTCTTAGTGTATTAGGACATGATTTGTGGCTGCATGTCTGCACTCCATCCTTTCTATCATTCATTAGTGTGCCAAGGAGATTTACTGGAAGACACCATTTAAAATTAGGGATTTTTAATAAAACTGAAGTTTCAGTTTGATTGAGTAAACGAGTGATCAGTTGAGCAAACCGAGTCAGTGAGTAAGAGTGCACTAGAAAGTGAGTAGGTGAGTGAGTGCCTGTCCTTTTGGAGCGAGTTAGACATTGAATGAATGAATAAATGCCTATATGAGTGAGAGAGGGAGCGAGCATGTATTGAACCAAAGATGCACTTCTCATTCTCAAGGCCCTGGCCTAGACAGGGGGGTTGTCGCATTGAGACTTCAGAATCATGGAACATAATTGATGTCTGTTTCTTGTGAGCAAAGAGGCTTTTATTCTTCAATTTACCTACTATTCTTTCAACGGGCAATGAGGAACTTTGTCATTCAAATGCAATAACTCCCATGATAGCTAGTGGAAATTCATCTCCGAAAAAGGCATCCTTTACTTTATATACATCAAGTGTGGTTTAAAATACAAATCCACATATACTCCTGATAACAGCTGCTGGCAATGCCGTGTTTGATCTTTACTCCAGATGTGTCCTGAGAGAGGTTTAAAGGGTCTCTTTCATTCCGTCGCCCGAAGGAGCTCCGGGCTCGAACAATGTGCCCCTGATGCTGGCGCAGGCTTCCTGGCAGCCGACCCCAACAATGGCTTCCTCAGCAGCCACGCGCACAGCTGGAGCACATGGGGTGCAGGACAGGAGCGCGACTGTCAACATGGGCCTGGGTGTCAGTGCATCGGGTTTACATTTTTATCACAGGAATCGCTAATTCAGGAAATTACATATGGCAATTAAACGGAAGGTGTTATTGGTATAGAGCCAGAGCTTAATTTGAGCCGGTGTTTGCAGCTGGGGCCTGCATCATACTTTGACACAGCAAGAGGGTGGAAAAAACACGAGGGAGGGAGAAGGGGGAAGAGAAAGAGGGAGAACAGTGATAAAGAGCGAAAACACGTGTAAACAAGCCCTTCGAGTGTAAAAGAGAAGGAAATATCTGTCTCCGGAGACTCTGATGGGTTTTGAAAGGCTGAAAGAGAGAGAGAGTGTGTGGAGTGTGTGTCACAGTGTGTATGTGTGATAGCGATGCGTATATGGTTGCGGTGCATTTGCACACGTGCTTGTGTCCATGTATGCACTCGCACGCATACACATACACAAGGGTATGTATTTATGTGTGTGAGTAACGGGGGGTTGCAAAAGACGGGGCAACACCAACTATTTCAGTTAGTCCAAGAAAGGGGTGTGTGGCGGCCTGAATGGGTGCCCCCTTTGGAGGCACAGCGGAAGCCAGCACTGCCGGAGATCAAAGTCACGGGCTTGCTGAACAGCAAGCAACAGCGCCGTCTGCCTCCCCGCCGCCCTCTCAGCGCCAGACGCCATTCACCAAAGGATCATGAAGTGTCACAGGCTGCGTCCCACCACCAACACCAGCAACATCACGGTCCACTTTCACTTTCGTCCGTTGTTATTAAAGCTTTATTGTCTTTATGGGGCCATGTGTTTGAAACACATGGCCCCATAAAGATAAGAAAGCTTTCAGGCGGGGGAGCGGACCCTTTGAAGTAGTATGATGCCGAGGCTGTGGCCAGTGGGCTGAAGCGCTTCCCCAAACGGATTGCATGGCGGCACGATGCGCGTGATTGTGCGCGTGCTAGCCATGCAATCCGCTTTTGGCGCACATGCACTGTATCTCTACTTTCAATATCCTTGAAACATATATTTGCAGTAAATCGCCAAGATATAATCTCAGTACATTTTCCTTAAATACCCCAACCTCGCCTTAATTTTTTTTAAAAGGCACTATTTAAAATAGGAACTGCGCACTGAAACGCAAGCGGTGTATGGACCGGTTTGTAATGGTTTTCTAAAGATGTGCCTCTAAAATAATATTCTGCTTCATTGGCCGATGCAGTTAATTTGTTATTAAAGCTGCATCTTCCGGACATGAGTTTTCTTTATCCTAGCTTTGATCTGTAAGCAGGGTCCCTACAATGATGTGTGGAGAGTCTGTGTTTAGCGTGCGAGGTGTGTAAAGTTCAAACATGTAACTGAATTTCTCCAAGTTAAGGCATGGATTGGAGCAAATTGGCACCATTGCGAAGGGATTGCCTTCCTCTTTCCGAACTTGTTTAAAATGCACACACCCGGCTGTAAAAAAAACAAGCAGTAAAACGAAAAACGGTTTCATTTATTGTTAAAAGTAAATCTTCCAGCTAAGAAGCACAAATAAGGTTAAATTAAAATGATACGTGATAGCAAAAATTTAATTATGTTTAATATTTTAAAGCAAACACGTGGCTGCCAAGTTTGAAAGAGGTCATGTTTTTTTCTCGTTTTAATTTTTGTTGTATGTATTTGCGGTATACAAAAAAACAACCCAAAAAAACATTGCTAATGCGGATTCCCTCAGAAAATGAATGTTTTACAAATGAGTAAACTGGCCTACTAGCACTAGTGCTAAACAAAAGTGACTTTATTCTTGTGTAAAAATATCTGGAGATGAGATGGGTGGGAACTGAGAGGAAACGATGCGTTTCCGACTCAGGGGCCTGTCTGCTGGTGAAGTATCAGCCCTTCGGCTTCTGTGCATTCGTAGCTTGAGTTGCAGTGAAGGCTTAAAAAAGTCTGGCCTTGGAGTCGATAAGCAGAGCCTTTGTTTTAGCTCCTCGGACCCCTTAAACTCGCAGCGCAGTACCAAAGATTCTACAAAGGATGCTGCAAGGGGGATTATGGGTCGCTTGAGCTCTTCCTGAAAGGTAACCAAGCTTCCTAAATCCACCCCCACTGGCCGCGCATGACTAAGGGATCAGATAACGCTGCAACACAATAGAGCAGAGGGAAGGCGTGTAAGGGATCCTGCTGACACAGGACCACACAATGCTGGGGGAGGGAAGGAATGTGAGGTTTGTATAACGAGCCGTACAAAGCACATGCCATCACATCAAAGCGGCCGTGCGGCCGCGAAATTGAAAGTGATCGTGATGGCCGTGCGGCCGCGAAAGTGAAAGTAAGCGCGGCGCGCGCACCCGCGCACATGCACTGTAGCTTTAGGCCACGGCAGCACTTTGTAAAGCCCAGATATAAAATGTCTCTTCGAGCCTTTGGCTCACGAGACCTAAAAATGAGCCAAATAATGCATTTCTCCTTGTTTTGCCAACATAAGAGCAGCATTTACCAGGTCTTCATTTTGGAGCTGCCTACTATATACACCATTCTTGTACATAGGAGGCAGCGTCAAAATGAATTGAGTGTTGCGGTGGAACGGCCACCGCAACACCCACTGCCCACCCCTTTCACGCTAACCATAGCATGAAAGGGGGACTTATGTACAAGGCAGCTTTAAGCCACGTTAAGTGGCTTAACACTGCCTTGTACATAAGGTGCAGCCCCTATCGCCTCCACAATGTGGGTAAAAGTGACATTGTGGTGGCGATAGGGGCTTGTACATATGCCCCTTTGTCTGATATAACCAGAAAAGCATACACTCTCTTCAGCGGAGAGGGGAGGACTTTTCCCTTCATAGGGTTGGTGAACCCATCTAACTAGATTGACTATTATGCTAATAGAATTTTAAGCCTTTCTTTTTCAGTTTTATTAATTTGTTCTTGTTAGATGACTTCCATCCATATGGAACTGTATGGTTTTGATGGTAGTATGTTTGCATTTTGATATTAGTATACAATTGGTTAGGTTTGCCCTAGGATTGGTGGATCCATCTGCCTTGTTAGATGTACATTTTACTCCATTATTATCTTTTTATCTGTCCTCGGGCGCTGTGGTTTATTATTGCATCCACGTTCACACTTATGTTCTTCCTGGCTCAGCCCTTTACAATACTGTTCCTTATTTTTCTCAGTGTCTCACAGAGAGTAAGGTACTATTGTTTTCATTACATCTTCGGTGAGCATGCACACCGTTTGCATGTCACACCCATACCTTCTGTCATTCAGGTACCCCAGGTCATATATTAGTTCACCACAGCAGTTTAACACAGTGTTACACCTTAGTACCACTTTCTTATTGTTCTTTATTTCCTTTTCTCATTGAGGATGTCTATTCATTTAAAGTTCTGATGAGACACCTTCACCAATACAGGGGTTGGATATCAGTGACAGATTATTGTAACAAACAAACACATAGTTGTTTGTTTTCACCTCTCTTTGAGACTTATTAAAACATTCTTGTAGCTGTCAATTACTAAACAAAAGCCTACAGCATTTGTTGATTACATGTATATTATTGATGTTGTGGCTTTGATACTGGGGGTACAATGCACCTCTTTCTGCTTAAACTAATGTGTTGTGGGCAGTTCTGTCTTTCTGAATGGATTCATGTGGTTGCAATACTATATATTAAAAACAATTCTCTAATTATAAGTGGTGTTTGTTGTGTTTCTGTTGTTGTTTTGTTTCATTAATGTTTCAGAACTAATTTGTTCCTGTAGGTGCTATGAATATTCATGAGACTTCTTTGCCTAATTTATTATCATTATTATTTTACACACAATACCTATGTGAACCATTGTTGCATGATAATGTTAGATATTGATTGGGGATGAGGGATGTGTATCAGCAATCTGACATCATGACATCTTACCCTCAAAAAAGTAGAAGCTAAGTTATTTCCCCCTCCCTCAAGGCTTCCAGTGTGATGCAACAGGTCTTACTCAGTTTTAGTGTTACTGCATTACATTTAGTTCCAATACTTTTTGCAAGGATAGGAGTTGTCATATTTTCAAACTAATACCAAAGTGGCCATTGGAGTTGTTGGATTTGAGCTGATCAACCATCAACAACAGCTGCAAACCAGTAACAATGTAGTTTGGAGAACAACAAAACTTTTGGTAGCATTGTTTTATGTACCTAAACATTGGCATTGTACCTCAACATATAGGGTTCATTATAAGTCTGTGCTCTTTTTGTGTCTGATTCATTTAAAAACTATGCTATGGGTTTCTGCAGCTTCATTGAAGGTTCTTCAATTCAGAACGGGTAAAATTAGCTAATACCACATATGAGAAATCAAATTCTGTATACATGTTACAGCAGGTTTTATCTGGTGCAATAATTGCATTTCAGCGGGACTCCTAATGAGCCCCCATATTTCAATTATGCTTCACTTGTGGCACACCACATATTGGGGCAGATTTACTATGGTTTTGTGTCGCAAATCATGTTTGGCATTTACTAAACCACACAAAGCCAATTTGCATGGCTTTGTGTGGTTTAGGAAATACAAAGTACCACAATGCAGTGCATATCATTCCCTTGCATTGTTTTGTGATTGTTTGGCAATGAATGCATTGCATTCTGCAGCACAAATACAAAGAACAATATGTCTTCCTGCACAAAAACAATCCTCCCTGTAACACAGGCACACTTGCACCACGGTACAAAGGTGCTATTGCAAGCGTGCCTGCATTAGTGCTAGGTAGCCTCAAGTGCACCACCACAGGGATAAAGCTGAAGAGCAATATATCTCATAGATATGGCACCTTTCAGCTCTCTTCCATTCATACAACCCAGCACGGTAACTTGCCTTGCTGCACTGCATTTTGTGACTTCTTAATAAATATGCCCTCTATATTTTGAGAGGTGAAGCAGTAGAAGAGGCCTGCTATCTGTCAGTGTCATCAGCACAAATCATTCGCACTCCCCTCCTGAACCTCAGTCCGGATCAGAGCCGCGAGCAGAGAGGGGCGGAGCAGCAGACAGTGGCGATAGCGGCGATAGCGGAAGGAGAAGCAGTTGCCGCCTCCGCTACCCAGTCTATCGAGACGCCGTGAAAGACGCCGCATGAGCTTTGGGGGTGCCTGGGAGTTTGTATTCCCCGCTCCCGGTAATTTTGCGGCGGAAAACAGCGGAACCTGCTTAATCAGCAAACCGGAGCCTCCGCTTCCAGTTGGTCCTACGGTCTTACAGCCCAGGTGAGCTCAAGCCCCCGAGTCTGCAAGCCGCTAATTTTTTTTAAAAACTCTAAACGCCGATTTGAGGGACCGGAGGGGGCCCGGGGGAAACTTGGGGAAGCCAGGGGGAACGTGCCATCACCAGATCCTGGTTCCCCGGTCGCCCTTGCCCCGGCGAGCTCCCAGTAATGGGGGGATAACGGTGGAAAATTGCACACCAGCATGACTGAGACTGAGACTGAGACTCAGCTAAGGTTCAGTGGCTTTTAGACCTTACGTTCCCTCGGTCCCTTATCAGCTTCACACAAACTTTCTACAACCAGCCTGCCTCCCTGCCTGCCTGCCTGAGGCTGATCCAGTGGTAGTGCCACTCAATTACCTAACTCCCTGCCTCTGTTGCTCCTGTCGTGGTGGTCGGTAGCCACGTTCCCTTACATCAACGTTTCGTGGCAGCACACAGTAGAGAGCAGGACAGTGAGCAGCAGACTCAGACAAACAGCAGCAGCAGGGAGCAGCAGCTGCGACGGGGACCCACAAATCCCTCAATAAAAAGTAAGAGCAGAATGAGATCAGGAAGGATAAGGGAAGAGATGCCGCCATTTCCGTCCAAGCTCAGGCGGGGGAGAGAAAAGAAGCAAACCCACGTCCAGTCCAGCTCAGTGCCTGCGCTTCTCAGCTGGAATCAAGAGCAAGACTGCGCTCAAGCTCAAGTAACAGAGCAAGAGCTCAGTAAGGGTAAGGGTAAGAAGCAGTACGCTTCTAATAACACCACCAACGCTACTTGTTTCAACCAGCCCAAGATTTACACAAAGTTTCACTTTTTAAAAGACACTGGGTCAGCGCTGTACTCCAGCAATGCCGCACTCACAGGATTGCAATCTCCCATGCTGCCTATGCAACCCAATGTTTCAGGGAAAGTCTGCAAAGAGGATTCATATCAGGATAATCAATTAACTAAACAATTGCTAACCAGCCTTATCTCACAAGAAGGGCCTACGACGGCTCAATTGGACATCACAGCTTCCACATCAACAGAGACCCCAGGGACAATGAGCGAGAGGCCAAGAACAAGAACTAGTACGAGCCAACAAGGGCGGTCTCTGGGGCCTCTAAGGCTTCATCCCGTGGTTCAAGTATTAAAACAAACTTTAGAAATCGTGGAAGCTCCAAAAACAATGAAGAAGGATGGCGTGAGCCTCGGGAAACACTCTGTTAATGAACACGATACAGAGACTACAGAGACCTCAACCGCAGAGAAAGAAGAATCAAAGAGCGCAGTAACTTTCACTGGCCACACTAGTTTAAATAACAGCCTATTCTTTGGCAATCTCAGTGACGTCAATACCAATCTTAGCATGGGCAATGACTTGGGAAGTGGAAATACAAGTAGAAACACAACAGCAAACCTCATCTCAAATTTGCATCAAAGAAACAAATTGGAGGGTCTAGGGCCAACAGACACATCTTCGATTGGGGATAGGAGGATGACCACGACCACGACTGCAACATTAACCAATACAAGTATACTACAATCAGTCCCTCAAGAGCATGGGCAGGTTAACACCTTGGAGGCTTCTCAATCAAACCCAGAAGACTCACCTGATCAAGGGTAGGCCAGCCCCCTAATTTCCTCTAACAACTCAAGCGGTACAAATAGGATGAACTTCATCGTTAATGACTCTGAATTGGTAAAGGCACAAAATATCAGCGCTTGGGATTCTTTACTGAATACAATCCAACTGGCCGTAAACGCCTTGCAATTCCAATCTGAAAAAATGGAGATTCAGTTGACACTGTTAAACACTCTGGCCGTCTTCACCGCTGGCATAGATGAAAAATTGGGTAACTTAAACAGCCTGATCATAAGAGCTCAAATAGCTTCTAATCTTAAATGTAATTGTGATCAGGTTATTGAAAAATTATCTACTTTACCCTCAATGCTTAACAGCATGTTATCAGAGATTAAAAGTGTAACGACAAAAGTAACTGCGACAAACACACAACACACGCAGGCGGTCTCAATCACCGCGGAGGGATCTGAAACCAACTGTCTGGCAGAAACTCCACTGCAGGGCAGTGACACTAAGGCAATGGTAAAGGCTACCTCTAGTGTCCTCAAAAACGGCGATGAATCAAAACTAAACGCCAAACAGCGCCGCAAGCAAAAAAGGAAAGGTCGGAATCAAAGGTCAGACAAAAGCACGTCTTCCTTTTACCCCATCTTTGCCTATCCGCATGACAGTCACGCTAAAAATAAAAACATCCCAGACACCACAAGCAGTCAATCAATACGTGACTTTTCTCCTGCGGACACTTTACAACAATCCCCGGACTCTGAAAGTACTCAAAATCTGAACCTGCGCATCTGCACACACGCAAACAAAGACAAGTTAAATCAAATAACAACTACGTTAATTTCACAACAAGAAGTAGGGAGTAGCCAAAGTGATCCAATTGATCCAAAAACTACAAAAAATCCGATGACAACTCAAAACAAACAACAAAAACAGACTTCTGATCAAAAGAGCCCATCTTGGACATTCCAAAACATACACATGCGACCAATAGAAAAGGGTAGTCCTCTGCGTGCACCCATACCGGTCAATCTAATCCAACACAACCGGAAACCAATACAAAACCAAGAGGCAGCAAGAGATGCCCAGGGAAGTGAAGCTAGGCCCGACTGGCTAATGCAGGCGCTATCACTAACTGAGTCTAAGCTCCAGGAGCAAGCCAACGTATGCTCCAATTTTAGGCTACCGGATAACAAGCTACAGTTCAGACAGGGAGGAATAACACAGACAAACCCCATACAAAGAACTCCTGAGTCACCCTCAGGAAACTACAGAACTGAGGCTGCAATTAATAAGAGGGATACACAGTACAAAGCTATAATCAGCGGTCTGTTTCAAACCGATCAAACAGACAGAACAAATCCAATGCCTCTGGAAATACAAGAACTAACGCAAGAGCCAACAGTTCTGGTTTTTCATCCAACATATGTTTCTCGTGGTCTTCAGGATATACTAAAACGCGGCAACATCTTAAAATTATGTAATGCAATTTCAACTTTAGCTATGATAAGATCAACGGATCTAATATCCATAGAGTTTGTAAACACCAACAATCTCCAACCTATGGAAGTAACAAAAACAACATGGTCCTCTAGCGGAACTGCAAAACTAATCCTGGCAGAACGACATGTTTTTAAAAAATGGGGTATTGAGATACTTCCATTTCAAAATCCAGCATACCCGGCACCACTAATAATTACTGACGGCACAGGTCAACAAGTGGATAATACTCCACCAACGAGTATCCTCAAGGGTGCCCGTGGGAGATCTCGCCAAAGGAGTATTGATGACTACAGGCACAAACAGGAATTAATATCTCAATCACGGGCTTCAACACAACAGGCTCGGAAAATGGAAAAAATATCACGCACCATAAAAAGACACACAGAGCTGGATTGACCAGATCAACAAGTTGGAACAACAGGCCTTAAAGTCTGTTCATGGAACATAAACGGCCTAGCTGCAAAAATAACTGACCCAGACTTCCTAAATTACATCAAGGTCCACGACATAATACTACTGCAGGAAACTTGGCTCACAACCCCGATACAAATTGAGGGATACATGTGTTTTTCCATGTCGGCAATAAGATCCGGAAGATTTGGTCACAGCTCTGGTGGGCTGGCCACTTACGTATAAATAACTCGTATATCATCAGTAACAACGATGGATCTAAACTCAAATACATCTATAACAGTCAAAACTCCAATTTATATTGAGGATAAAGAAACTGAGGTGATCTGGATAAACTCATATATTCATCCTAAACGCAAAATAAAAGATGCCACTGAGTTAGTGAAACATGTGACAGAAATTTATATGGACTCAGAGAATCCTCTGGTCATTTTGACTGGGGATTTTAACCAACATCTTATTGGCTCGGCTCAGGGATATGAGGTAGAGCTGCAAACAGGCCTTTATAATATCCCTAAACAACACGTTCCACAGCAGAAGAAGAAGAACCTGTTGAACAACCACCTAATAGATGATCTGGAACACTTAAACCTGCGTGCACTAAACGGCAGATTCTCAGATGACATTCCACCTGTAGCCTCATATTACTCCCCAACAACCAGTTCTATCTTGGACTACACCTTTGTAAATCTTGCACTTTTTGAGCACATCGGTGGGTTCAGAATGGGGGATAAAGGAGACAGTGACCATCGCCCACAAGAATTCCACATAACCTGCATAGCCTCAAAAACAATCACGCCAGAAGTAACCCAGGAGATTATTCATACCTCTAATTTACGGAGGATTAATTGCACAACAACAAATATAGCTACTAAAGCTGACGCTGCAATTCAACTTTTCAATAAACTAGCTGAAAGCCCAGGAAATCAAATAGAAACCTGGGAAAAATTCACCGACTCATTCATAAGTCAATCAGTAAAAAACAACAACAACAACCGGGAGCTACAGTCCACACGAAATAAGAACAACATCTCGAATAAAACCCGAGTAGAGATAAAGTCTCTTAAAAAAACAATTAATGCAGCCCTGCGCAACCTAAGATATTCACCGTGGAATACTTTTCTTTGAACAAACTTAAAAGAGCAAAGGGCAAAACTGAAGAAACTCAAATGGCATATCAAAAGAGACTCAGAGAATGACCACTGGGCAAAATTACTATGCAACATAAAACGCAACAACAGTAGTCGCTTCTGGAAAACAGTCAACGGAATCATCCGTCCATATTACACCGGAATTGGGTCAAACATAACAGAATCAACATGGATAAACTACCTGTCAAGCCATTTTAACAACCCCACTGAAACATCTGGCAATTATCAAACAAGCTTTTTTACGCCGCAAGTGCATATTAGCCAGATCTCAACCTACCTGAGCAACCAAGACCTTGGAGACAACGAAAACAGCCAACTAGGTGCCGCCAGCCATCACCCCCTGGAAATAATAAGGAAACAAATTGGAAAAAGAAGGAGAGAAGGAGCACCAGGCCCGAATGGCATTCCTCCGGCACTCTACAAAGCTAAGCCTGATGCCTGGGTGGACATTTTTTATTCTTTATTCACGGACATCAGGCGGTTGGAAATAATACCAGAACTTTGGAAAGGGTCAATCATAGCACCAATCCATAAAAAAGGGGACAAGGCTGATCCTAACAACTATCGCCTAATAGCTTTGATTGATAATGAGGCAAAATACTTTTCAGGTACAATACTTGAAGAATTAACAAGCTGGGCAGAGGTTAGTCTTACTATACCGTGGAATCAGACTGGGTTCCGCAAATCAACAAGTACCACCACCAACATCCTTACAATATCTTTAATAATCGACGCAGCCAAAATCTCAAAGCAACCATTACATCTGTGCTACATCGACTTTATTTCTGCATTCGACAGCGTGGACAGAGGCAGACTGTGGAGGAAATTGGATCAATGGGGTGCACCAGCACCTATGGTAAATATGCTGAAGCTTTTACATCTCCAAGAAAATTTACACCTCAAAAGGCTTGAAGCAGGGTTGTGTGTTGGCACCAACCCTGTTTAATCTATATCTGGCTGATCTGCCAAAAGTACTTAATGCCTGTAACTCTCATTCCCCGCGGTTAGGTGGGATTGCACTGTCCAACCTAATGTATGCAGACGATGTAGTCCTGCTTAGCCACACATACGTTGGACTGCAGAACCTCCTGACAGCAATGCAGAACTACGCCGAAGAGAACAATCTAAGGATAAACTTGCACAAAACACGGACGATGACAATCCAAAAAAACAAAAAAATATGCCAGAGAAATTGGTTCCTCGGTAATAGAAAAATTGACACGGCAGATGAGTATAGATACTTAGGAGTAATAATAGACAAAGGAGGCTTGTTTAAATCTCAGATGAAGGAGGAAAGAAGAAAGGGCACGTTAATGGCCATAACTCTGAAAAATCTTGCGCACAATCTCACGGGGCCGCTCCTGTCCCCCTTACTAAGGGTAGCCCAGGCAAAACTTCTTCCCACAATTGCATATGGTAGTGAAGCAATGCGGGGCAGAGATGCTAAGCAATTAGACAACCTTCAGGTTAAAGCCTACAAACAAATGTTTTGTCTTCCGAACTACATCTCTCCAGCCCAGGTTAGGTTGGAGTTTGGGCTCCTGCAACAAGATCTTGCCAGACAAGGTGCATATATCATTTGTTGGTTTAAGATCAAAAGCTCTCGATCCCACATGCTTAACAGTCTGCTGTGGCAAGAACAGCAACTCAGAGAAACCTCCCAAGCCAGAGATTACCTCCAGTCAGCCTTAGAACACACTAAACTACAGGAACTCTGGGAAACCCAAATTGGATATTACGCTTTTAAAAATTTAGCCTGGAAGGTCATTAAACAAGCGTCACTGATTGAAGACAAGGCAACCTTTTCTAATAGAGCCCATGCCTGGATGACTCTGAATACATATAAGTCTCTGACCCCACAAACATACTTTAATCAGGGGTACTCTAAAGCAGCAAAAATGAGCTTTATGAGGTTCAGACTGGGAGTTCTGCCTTGTGCCCAACATCTTCCGCCGTGGCAACGGCGGATAGGTCAAGACTCCTGTAGCCTGTGCAAAGCTAAGCAAGGTGACATTTTACATTGAATCTGCCTATGCAAAAATATGGCTCAAGACCGGCAGAAACTCCTAAAAAACCTATTTAACACAATGGGTATTCGAACAAGGCGACAAGCGGTACTATCATGTTTTAACCCAGAAAACACTCAGTTAAATTGCCGCCTAGCAACATTTTTAACGCTTGCTGAACAAAAACGGCAAAAAAACTTGGTAACTGACCAAAAAATCAACGTTTCTCCTAACTCCGAATGTGATTCGGATTCGTCTCAGTTAGACCTTAAGGACTTATCCTCAGCTACAAGAAAGCCCCTTTGAACGAACAGTGAACTTGCCTGCTCATCCCGCTGCTGTCATACACAATTGCTCCTTTTAATGTAAATTTTTGCACATAATTTATATTATCTATAATCAAACTGCAAGTGTGTATGTTTTAACATTAAGTTACTAGCACGACGGCACTTCAGAACTAATTTCAGGTAACAGCCTAAATTTATTGACACATTGGCTATTTGTACAAGGAAACGGCTCAAAACTTAATGAAAAAAGTAACCTGTTTTATAATACTTTTTAACTGATTTTATAGGCATTATGCACTGTTAACAAATGTTATACTTTTATGGCCTTTATTAACTAAACAATAAATCTATTCTAATTCTAATTCCCTCATGAATGTGGCGAGGCACCTCTGATATTAACATATCTCCCAGACAAAGGGCTTAGGCTGAATAGGGCTCCCTGAAGGGTGAAAGCTCCCGGATCGCTGGGGTGCCCAAGCAGCGTAGGGGGGTGCCCAAGCAGCGTAGGGGGCTGCGTTGTACAGAACAAATCATCCTCAAATGTGAACATGCATTTGCAGAAGTAACCTGTCATGCTTTTGTAAATGAAGTATTTGCTACTTGCATTAGAATCCTGATAGTTTTACCCAGAATATGTTTCGCTGACTGGTAAATCAGCTGTTCCAGAATAGCAAAATGTAAATAAATGGGCGTTATTTTTTTTTAAGAGAGGTGGTAAACCTAGTCACTGTCAGAAGGGCTCAGAGCCTGGAACATTTCAATTTGACCTGTCGAAATTTACCCAGGGAAATTTTTCAGGATGTAGATTTTGTCACAAAACCTGAAATTCAGATATATGCAGCTACATTAAAAATGTTTCACCAGCAGAGCAGTAGTTAAGAACTGCTAAATAAACGAGACTAGCTATGTTTCTTTTTTAAGTTTGTTTATTTTTTTCTCATTATGGAACTCCAAAGAGGTCCACATAAATTCACCACAATACATACATATAAATGATAGAAGATTCTAATTTACAATTGATTACACATGGTAAAATATTCCACCCAGTCATGAGATCTGACAATCATAAACGATAACCAAGCTTCAAAAAAGTTTCATTTGACAAAATTCCAACTAGCAGCAGCATGCTATACAAAGCACAATATAAAGTGACTTTTATGACATCAGTGCAGTGGATTAAGTAATATATATAGAGAAACTGAATTTATAAACCACAAAAATGCCATTGAACAATAGAAATGACTAATACATAGAAGATAAAAATCGCCCATGTAAAAAAACTCTATCTGCATCAACAACCTGTATACTAATGCACCTTATTGTAATTTTAGAAAACTCTTAAAAAAATTGTATTACCAAATACTTTATTAGGAGGTTCATAAAGTGATTGTAATACTGCTGAAGTTGACAGGATAGATAATTGTAAACATATTGGCCCCAGACATTTATGCCAATATAACAACAAAGCAGGACAAATGACTAAAAAAGGGCTTTCATCTATTACAGGACAAATGAATAATACATGGCTAAAATCTTGAAGACCATTTTTGCACATATTACAGACCGCTGATGAACCATACTATTTAACCAGGGGGAGATTTAAAGGAAGCATGCCCCGCCTCAACATTATCCAAAAACAGTGCACTCCAAGTGGCAGATTCTACAAAAATAAGTGTGTGCTTTGTTTATGAAACATGAATCTATAGCCAGATGCTAACCCTTCTTTAAAACACAGGCCTCTCTGACCATACAAAAATGTAAGGAGTTTCAAAGTAGCTTTTAATTGGTGTAGAGTCAAAGTAAAAATTAGAGACTGGTCTAATTGCAACAAATCTATTGCAATCATAACTTTTCTATAGATTAATTCATTTTTTGAAGACCATCAAAAATTTCTTTTCACAACCAAAACCACGGTAAATTTTTGCTAGACCAACGGCCCAACACACTACCCCTGCAAGGTCCTGTGTACAGGTGCTTCTGAATCCAAATTCTAGCCTGATGACGGCCACTGATAATGCTTGATTAACGGAGGCATGGCTTCTAAGAATTCAACCTTCTATTGTGTTTAAACAGCCTCATTTGGATACATCAATCAGTTCCGTACCATACAATACAGAGACAAGAATCTTGGCATGAAAGATTTCCAATAAAAGTGAAAAATATCTTTCCAAGTGGCCTATAAAGGGAGCCCAGATATTTAGCCTTAGAAGTGGCTTTAGACATATTAATATCTATGTGGGCTTTGTCAAATTCAAATTTCAAAGATTTATTCGGTTTAAAAACAGAAACCATGAAAGCATAATATATAAACACATTAAATAATTAAATTTTAAAAATTTACGATCTAATTACAAACCCAAATGTACCATCAACAGAGCGTGCTATTTACATGATATATACATTTTTCTGATTTTAGTACAGTACTATACAGGAGACTATATTTGAAATAACCAAACTTTTTTTTGCATTTCTAAAGATCAATAACCATAAAAGGGGGATAAAGTGCAAATGTGCTATAACCACCATTTCCGGTGTAAATTTGACTCTGAAAGTGCACAGCAAAAATCAAAGAGTGGAGACACAGAAACACAGGGTATGTTCTTAAAACAACATCATTTTATGACCAGTTTGCTAATTATTTTCTCACACAACATCAGTCTAAAAACATTTAATCAGATTATCAGCTTTTCTTTTCCTGAATCATTGTAAGTCATTTTGTGATCTAGAGTCCTCATATAACAAGGCCTCGAAATGAGAGTTGTTACGTCTTATTTTAATTGCCTCCTGGATAAAAGCCACTATTGCACTACAAACATTTAGATTTGCTAATCCACATATGTATTCGAAGGTAGGTTTATATGAAAATAGCCTCTCACTTCGAAACAGGGGGTGTAAGTATTCTTTCCTGATCCTTCTATTAAAAATCACAAAAAAGGATAAAATGCAACGTTGTTTGATTTGATATCACATGGGCACTTTGGCAGAATGCGATTCCACTTACCCATTTTTGGATAAGCTATTAAAAAATGGGCCAGTCCCATACGTAATCTTGTGAGATAAAATCCATGTTATACATTTGTAACCAGTATTAGGTAATTTTGTACCCCTGTCTCAAGGGTTCTATCACAATACTTCTTTGTCATTGGTTTTGTATTAGCATCAACTTCCCTTAACCATGTACGTGAATCGATCAAATTAGTCTTCAACGTATTCTTTTCCCAATCGTGTATTTGGGAGGGGTTATCCAGTTCAGTGTTTGTAGTACATTCATTTAAAAGACTTTTGATATATGTTAGCCATGGAATTTTATTACCATGTTCTAATGCAATTAAGTATTTGATAACATCCTATGTAAATGTCATGCCCTCCTTATTCCTTATCCCGTGCCAAGTGTTTATACTTGTAGTGTTTATAAAATCATATATATGCGCTGCCCCCAAATCTCTATGAACACTATAGGTATGGGTTGAGTTGGATACGGCTAACAACTCCTTTTATAACAATGATTTGCCAGGGCAAGGCACGCCTGAGGGCTGGTCAATAGAATGAAACAACTGGTGTATCTGGAATTGGGACCATGGTGGTTGTGTGGTAGCTGTGTTATCTAGGTTAAGACCCAATAGCCACTTCTTCACCCACTGCATCTGTACTGCCAGGTTATACAGCCTCAGGTTGGGAACTGCTGGGCCACCTCTATCGGTAGGGGCCTAAAGTTTCCAGAGGGCCATCCGGGGCCAACCCTTGTTCCAGATGAGATCGCGGAGCAATCACTCTAATTCACAAAAGATAGGGGATGGACATAAACCAGGAGGTTAGAAAACTAATATAGTAGTTTGGGCAACACCACCATCTTGGAGAGCGCCACTTTGCCCATCACGTTCAGTGGGAGAGTCTTCCAAAACTGGATCTGTGCCCTGATGGCTGTTAGTGCTCTAATCAGGTTACCCTTCAAAATATCGGTAGGTTCTCTGTACATAAAGATGCCAAGGTGACAAAATGTGGATGGGTGCCATCTGAGTGGGGAGTCATTCATGCAAACATTAGGATTAGAGGTTCCATCACAGAAGGGGTACAGACCCGACTTAGCCCAATACACCCTGAGACCGGAGATATCTGCAAAGGCATGGAGAGTGTCCACAATAGTAGCGGGAATATCATGTAGGTCCCTCAGGTATAATAGCAGGTCATCAGCATACAAAGAAACTGCGTGTAAATGATCTCCCATTTGAATGCCCCAATCCACACCTTCCCTGCACAGTCATGCCCACCAGCTCCTCCATAGCAAGTGAGAAAAGGAGAGGCGATATAGGGTAGCCCTGTCTGGTACCTCTGGGTATCTGGATACTTTCCGATATCAGTCGGCCAGTCCGTACTCTGACAGCGGTTGCATGTAGAGTACTTGGACCATGCGTAGAAATGAGTCACCTAGGCTGTAGCCTCGCAACACCTCTAAGAGGTTTGGCCATTCGAAAGAGTCGAAGGCCTTTCCAAGATCTAAGACTAAACAACTGGGGCGGGGCCATATATCAGTTGCGTAACATTGCACTCTGAAGAGCCTGCGGATATTTAAGGACGTGCTTCTGGTGGGGACAAAACCATTTTTGTCAACATGTACCAAGGTCCGTGCTAATGGAGCCAGTCGAGCTGCTATGATTGATGCCAGAACCTTATAGTCCGTATTAAGTAATGCCTGTGGCCTATATGAGCCCGCATTTTCGGGTTCCTGCCAGGTTTAGGGAGGGAGACCAAAAGTGCTTCATTTTGTGAGTCAGAGAGAGTGGACTCTGCTATCATTGCATCGTATACCTTTAACAATTGGGGTGTCAAGGTGTCCACATAGGCTTTATAGAATTCCGCTGGCAGACTGTCCGGGCCAGGAGCTTTTCCCGATGCTAGCGAACATATGCCTGCCCAGATCTCTTCAAGCAGAATGGGATCATTTAACTCAGTTCTCAGATCAGGCATAATCCACGGTAGGGTAATGTCTCCTAGATATCTGTGTATGTCGTCAGATGTGGCTATACTGTGTAACTTGTATAAAGTATTATAGTGGGATATAAATTCTCGGTGTATACCCTGTTGGCAATATATCATAGTGATCTGTGTGGAGTGAAATGCAGTGATGGGTGAAGTAGTGTTGTCTTGTCGGATCAGCCAAGCTAAGAGTCTGCGGCCTTATCCCCTGATTGATGTGTACGGGCTGAGTGTGCCGCATAATTCAGGCACCGTAACCTTTCCAGCAATGCGGTGTGTTCCTTCCTCCTATTCGCAGGTTGCTCACATGAGCCCTCAACCGCCCCCTCTACTGAGATGGCAGTCTTCCCTCCAAAGCGGTGAGGTCCTTTTCTAGTTGCCTATGCATACCAGCTTGCATGCTCAGACAGCGTCCCTGGGTCACTATCTTGAAAGCGTCCTATTCTACCAATGGCAACGAGGCAGTACCGTAATTGTCCTCAGAGCATTGTGTAACAGCCTTGCCCAATGCCTCCGTAAACGTCCCGTCCAAAAATGTATCTGGCTCCAGGCACCATTGCGGTATTGGTGGCGTACCACTATTCCAGTCCATTTGTAGGGTGTGGGGATTGTGATCAGAATGAGTTCTCCCAAGATATTGAGGCTCAGCAACCATTGGCAATAGATCAGTAATTACCAGTATCCAGTCGAGACGGACATGGAGACCATGTGCTCTAGAATAGAAGGAGTATAATCTGTTGTGTGGGTTCCTGTGCCTCCACGCGTCCATCAGATGCCACTGGCCGCCTAAGCAGTCAATGCCTTTATAGCAGCGATCGTGGGCATGCCAGGCAGAGGAGGGAAGGAGAGGTCCAAGGATATATCCAAAACACAGATATAGACGCCCCCAAGAATCATCGGGATTCCGTGCCAAGTAGCTAGCTTATTTGATAAGGCATTAAAAAAAGGGAGCCTGTACTACATTAGGTGCAGAAATGGAGGCAATGATTACGGGCTGTCCATCCAGTCCAACCTTGACAAGGACACAGCGGCCCTCCGGGTCAATGAGAGAGTCCTCTATGTGAAAAGGGGTGCCAACCCAAATTAATGTCCCCCTAGCGTATGCAGAGTACCCCATAGCGTGGAGTTTCCCTCTCCACCTCCTCCGTAAGTGGTTTACCTCAGACCCTGACACGTGTCTCCTGAAAGAGGGCGATCTGTATATGATGTAGCTTCAGATATGAGTAAATAAGATATCTGAAGGAAGGGCCATTGCATCCTGTAGAAATTATGGCGTGTATCGTACATGAGCCAGAGTCCATGCTAAGAGGTGAGATGTATGCCAGGGATAGTGAATGATCGTAGGCTGATTGAGTAGACGGTTCCACGATGAGTATCGGCCCAGGTCGTGACAGACGAAAACCCAACATTGAACTAAAACATACAATGCCAAAAGAGCGAAAATGCAACATACAGTGGTCTAAACAATACAAAGAAACAACATTACATCAAAAATAAGGGGGAACCCCAAGCAGGTAGGATGATACCCCAAAATACGAATCACCCTGTGATAAAGACTCCCCCTCCCCGCCAAACATACAAATGTTCTAGCTGTATGGAAAAGTGGTTTGTGCACATAATACCCGTAGTGCCCAGGGCCCAGGGTCAGAGCACTCCGGAACATAATTTCCCAATCATTCCATCCCATGGACTATAAAGGCTCCATCTATGCAGTAGTAAAATAATAACAACATCAGGAGATAGTGGGACCAAAGTCCAGGTATACTTTTAAGACCCACGATTCATACTGAAAGCTGCAAACATAGAATATATTTGTGAGGCCTACATAATGTCATCTGACGTCTGAGGGGTGACCACTGGAATGTTACATGATTTGTGTGAGTTCAATGTGTCATCCAATAGATCTCCATTGCTTGCACAGTCCTGCACATTTGAGGCGTGAGATGTGTCACCTGGAATCCCTCTGATCTCAACCAACGTAACGCTCTTCAGGAGCGTTACATTGGTCTTGGATCATCTGTTCTGGATTAGGGCCTCTGCCTTGGGCTGGGCGGATCTTCCTGCATCTCCTGCCCATTCTGTGCCGATTGGGGAGGCTTCCTTGACTCGCAGCAGCGGAGTCCGTTGCCAGGAGGGCGCCATCCGCAGAGTTTCGTGTATTAAGCCAATCTCCAGCCGCCTCAGGATTATCAAAGAAGTGGGTTTTGCCGTTTGCTATCACCCACAGACGTGCCAGGAATAGCAGGGAGTACTTAAGGTCCTGCTGCCGTAGGCGGCTCTTCACTGCCATGTAGGAGTGCCGCTGCCGTTGGACCAGTACTGCATAGTCAGAGAAGAACATGATATTTTGATTCTCCACCTGGACGGTAGGCATTTTCCTAGTCTCCTGCAGGATCGCAGCCCTGTCTCTGTAGTTTATCACCCATAACAGGAACGGTCTGGGATTGGCTCCCAGGGGAGGGCATTTGGCCAGGATCCTGTGTGCACGTTCGATAACAAAATGGGGGGAGAGCAACCCCTCTGGCAGCAGGTCTCACAGCCAGTTTTCAGTGTATGCCACCGCATTCTTCCCCTCCACGATTTATAGAAGGCCCACCACGTGTACGTTATTGTGCCTTGATCTACCCTCAGCGTCTTCGGTGCGATGTTCCAGGAAATCCACTTGATCAGCAAGATTGTTGAGTCGCTTCTCCACTGCTGTCACCTGAAGGGAAAGTGTCTGCATGTTATCTTCCACTGCAGAAGTTCTGTCCACAAGTTTGCGGCGGTCCACATGCAGAAGATTCAAGTCAATGGCCAACTTGTCTATTTTAATTTCAAGGGAGGCACGTGTCTGTTCCATAGCCTTTCCCAGTTTCTCCACTGCTGCCAGAACAGCGTCCAATTTGCTAGACGTTGGGTCAGGTGATGCCTTCCTGGACATCTTGTCAGACTGTGCACGCATCAAGGGGGGTTGAGAAGGCGGGCCGCCAGTGCCAGCACGAGGTTGGCCTCTTTGTGACATAGGGGTTTTACAGAGTAAGCGATATCAATCCCCTCAGCGTGTAGATTTAGGGAGGGGAACAAAGGAGCGCATTCCCCAATCAGTCCGTCCTCCAAAAAGGGCTTAGAAGAGAGTATCCAGGCTTGGAAGTTCGGCGGCAATCCAGTCGAGGGATGTCTAAAGGCTCCTTTAGTGGTGCTGCTGTCAATGAAAGAGGAACGCCCGAGAGAGGGCCACCACAGTTCTAGCTCACACTACCTCCTCGTGACCTTGAGGGTACGACTGTGAATCCCCAGCACCAGCACCCAGTAGACGTCTTTCAGTGAGCTCCCCGGTCCAGTACTCATGTCCCAGGTTGTTATGCTGCCTCTTGTCCGGTCATGCATATACTCTTGCCTTGCAGCATCTCCCTGTGCACATTCCCAGTACCTGCAATTGCTTCACTGGTGGAGGGGGTTGCATGTGGACACCATATCACAGATTTGCCCTGTTGTGTCAGGCCTTGAATCCCCAGCACTCCTGTTTGCTCTGCTTAAGCCTGCCAGGCTAGGTCTCACTTTGCATGGCTCCACAGGGGGCCGCCTTGTCTGCCGCACCTCCAAGCAGGGCCCTCCACGAGCATTCATGCAGTTCCTTAGACCCCTTGGTCTGCAAGCAGCACACACACCATTGAATTGGCTTTACGCTGCGAGGCTTAAAGCAGCGAGACCACAGCAGTTGTCCTCGGGTGCATAAAGCGTCTATTCAGGCAATGAGGCTTACTGCTGTGCATCGCGTTGGGTGGCCGCCATTTTGCTGTGTCGCACCCACTTCGGGTTCCACGAGCATTGTAATTCACCAGGCACTTGTGCTCATTTGGAAGGTGCCAGCAGGGGTCATAGTTTTTATTTAGGGCAGACTGGCACCATAAGTACACGCCGCAGTCCAAGGAAAATAGCTCCGCTGCCTATATCAGGTGTCACGGCCTAGTGAGTGGGGCCTGACACCATTGTTTCCCATGGACAGCAGCCGGGCGCAGCACGTCCCAGGTCAGGTGCCTCCTTCGTCACTCGGCCGTGATCTGTGCATTTTCTCTCCACTGCAGCCCCGGATGACTCTGACCTCACAGGCCTCAGCAGGGATCAGCCAGTGTAGCTTATGGCCCGAGGATCGATTTAGGTGGTTCTTTGGAGAGGGGGAGCCTGCGACGGAACTCTAACAGAGCATGTCTGACTCCATTGCCAGCGTGGGCACGCCCCTATCATGTGATCACTCTGATGAAAGAGTATTCAACCTAGGTCAACAAGTATAAGTGCATGTAAGTTGCAATTTTATCTAATTCCAAGTCAATCAACGTGGCACCACAAAATAATTATGCAGATTGATGGGGACATGGCGGCCAGGTAGCAGCAGGTCAGGGAGGCTCCAGGAGTCGGAAGCCGATTGGAAGCCTTTCCTGCTTGCATTACAAGGGAATGTATGACTCGGAAATGAAGCAATCACGTACCAGGTGGCCAGAGCAGTTCCAGAGGTGGAACTTTGCTTTCCATACTGTTTTTGACCACAGGGGCAACAGATTCAGAGGTGGTGGCGGTGGCTGCGGAACTAACTGGCTAGGACTGTAGGGATCTGCGGTGGTCCCGTGCGGCGCTCGGGCTCGGAAGGGGGTAGAGATCTGTTGCCCGAATTCCTGTCTGGGGTAGTAGGGGTAGGGTGCAGTACAAGTGCAGCATGCTCCTCCAGGTAATCAGGAGGGTACCTGAAGGAATCAAAAAGCACTCCGACAAACACTGGTAGGTGGGAGAGGTCTCGGCAGGAGAGTGGTAGGGAAAACAGGGAGAATGCTACCCCAGTAAACCACCTGAGAATAAATTCAAGGGTGAAAGGTAAAATCCACGGGGAGGCAAAAGGCAATATTTAGGGGTCAAAACCAAATGTAAATGCAAAGGGGGTGATGATAGCAAGTATTTTACTGAAAGGCAGATATGCTTTAAGAAGCATAGTCACAGGGCCTTCATTAATAGACTATAAAAGCACGCAAGGTAACCCAGCTCAGGATACTTTAAAAGTGGGAAAACCTGTAATACGTGAATAGATCAGGCTGAGGTTGAGGAGTGGGGAAGCCCCAAGAGGGGGAAACCAACGAAGGCAAGAATTAAAGGTTACCCCCCACCATTGAGAACCTTTTTTAAAGTAAGGCAAAGACTATTTTTTAGCCCCAATAGGTTCCTTGTTTTGGCAGACGACCCTCAGATCTTGGAAGGGGTTACCCTTGATGAGCAGATGGCGGATAGTCTGAGTCAGGATACAGTTGTGCGTCTCCCACCCCCCAGGCTGAAGTGCAGAGGGATTTATAATCAGGGTATAATGGCCATACTCAGACATTTAGAGGCCCAGTAGCATGGCACGCGGATCTCCACTGCCCAACTGGCGTTGGTGATCCGCCCGCCAAAACACCCCGCTGGATGGCCTTTTACCCCTGCCATGGCGGGGGGTACCGCGGGAGACGGAAAGACCGTCCGCTGCTTTTCCGCCAGTAGGCAATCATCACGATTGCTACCGGGCGGAAAAGGCCCATAATATGGTGGCAGTGTCTTGCAGGCACCGCCAGCCATATTATGATGTGTGTGGTAAAATGCCTTTCCATGGCGGAGACTCTGCTATGGAAAGGCATGCAGTTTTTACTTTGGGGGCCCGTTGTGGACCCCCGGGTGTTGGGGGGCTGTACTTTCAGGGCACCCATGGTACCCCCCTACATTGGCATGCACAAGGTGGCAGGCACCATGCGGTGCCTGTCACGTTGTGCATACCAATGCACAACATGGATATTCAACATTGTGGCGGGTGCTGCTTAGAGCACCGCCCGCCACAATGTGAATATGCGGGATGCAACTGCCACGGTGGCGGCTGCATCCTTATTGGTGGTGCGGGACCACCACACCACTGGCGGCTGGTCCCAGCACCACTAGGGTGGCAGGCGGACTGAAGTTTGCCCGCCATCCTAATGGACCCCTAAGTTCTGATTTGAGGGTCGGACCATTAATTCAGACAGCACCTCAGGCAGTCTCAGACCTGATTCAGCTGCTGACAACAGAAGTCAGGAGCAGATTTGAGATCTCAGAAACAAATCAGATAGAGATTAGGTCAGCATGTGAGAAACTGTAAAAGAAGTTGGATGTCCTCGCAGTCAGATCTTCAGTACTTGAAACAACAGTAAAGGAGCTAACTTCCCAAACTGAGGAAAATAAGAAAGAGATCACTCTGTTAAAGGAAAATGGAGTGGCATTCAGGAAAAGCTGGAATCCCTTGTAAAACACTCAAAGAAGAAATAATCTCAGTTTGTTAAAGATTTCCGAGGGGGCAAAAGGGGATAACCTAAAAGAATTTGTAGTCAGATTGATCAACGCAGGAACTCAAGTTGACTGAACGAAACAAAATCTTATGGCAGACATTCAGAGTGTCCACAGAGACCCGTTTATGTTAACCCCAAATAAAACAAATCCCAGGAAGATCTTAATTCACTTCCATAAGTAAAAGATAAAAGAAGAAATCCTCCTCAAGGCTTTAAAAATGAAGGGGCATATTTACAATAACTGGCGCATCCCTGCATATCAGCAGGGATGTGCCAGTTATTGTGCACCACAGCTCCGACACCATGGATGAGCCGCATTTACAATGCGGCGCACCATGGGGCAAAAACGGCACAGATGGGTGACGCATCTGTGCCGCAAAAGTGGCGTATTGCTGGAGTTGCGTTGCAAGCGCGACGCAGCTCCAGCAATGCTCTGGGGGGCCCTATCTTGTTAATGCTGCATCAATCCTTATGCCTGCTTCAGGCAGGCGCAGGGTTTTGACGCAGCATGGGCCTAAAAGTGACTGAGTAAAATCTTGTAGATTTCACTCAGCCACTTTTAGGAGACATTCCTGCACCGGAACGCCCCCCCCCCCCCCCGACTCGCAGGAAAGCCTACATGTGGCGCAGGGCTTTACAACGTGACGCATCTCCCAGATGAGTTACAGATTGAGAAGAGATTGAGAAGTTGAGTAATGAGACTCAGGAGTTCTTTGCGATCAATCTCAATAGTTCCCCATTGGGGGTCATATGGGATTCTTATAAAGCCTTTTTAAGGGGGTATGTAATGTATTTGCAGGTATTCAAACAGAAGATATATAGAGGAGAAGTAGGGTAAATAGAATGGAACATCCAGTGGTTGGAACAACAGTTATCAGCCTTTGGGTGGCGAACAGTAATCAGGGTTCATACAAACTCTCCAGACTCTTAGATTGGAACTAGCCAGGGTGATTGAAGAGAGACTAAGGACAAGGTGGCAAGTGAGTAAACTCACAAATTTTGAATGTGGGTAATAGTGGGGAAACTCTTACCCTGGAAAACCAAGAATGATCAGGCAAGAGGGTTTATAAAATAACTTAGGTGTGAGGTATCTGGAAACTCCCTTATGACTAGTGAAGAAATAGAAGAGGCGTTCCATAACCATTTTGAAAAGGTATACCAGGAGGGATTGGAAGGTATGGAAGACGATGTAGAGGACTGGTTGGGTCAGGATGTTCCGCATAAAATCAATGAAGGGGATGCTGAAAACATCAATAGGTCCATTATAGAGACTGAGATCAGGGAAGTCTGGTAAAGCGTCAGGTCCAGATGGGATACCGGCTGAGCTTTATAAATGTTTGAGCAAGGTTCTCATTCCAGTAATAGAAAAGCAGTTTTCAGACATCTTTGAGGAAGAAGAGATATGCCAACATCCTGGAATGAAGCTATAGTCATGCTGATCCTCAAACCAGCAAAACTGCCCAATATTTGTGACTCTTACAAGCCCATCTCGCTGTTCAACTGTGATTAGAAGATCTTTGCCAAACATTTAGCAGAAAGGTTAAACGGGGTGGTGGGGGGTCTTCCGCACGTGGATCAACAAGGTTTTGTCAGGGGGAGGGGGATCAAGGATTTAACTTTCAATCTAATTGGGGCAATAGATTTAGCCATGCGCAATAAAATACCCCTGGCAATCATCACCTTAGATGCCACAAAAGTCTTTGTCAGGGTAAACTGGCCCTCCCTTCAGAAAGTATTAAGGCTGTGTAATCTGGGTAAGAACTTCTGTAGGGATAGTGGATCTGATATATCAGACCCCAACAGCTAAGGTTTTGTTGAATGGGAATTTATCTGCCTCCTTCAAGATTTCAAGGGGAACCAGACAAGGGTGCCCCCTGTCCCCTCTTCTTTTCAATTCATATATAGAGCCTTTAGCTGTGAAAATTAGACAAGAAGATAAAATATCTCCTTTTAGACATAGTGGCTGGGAGAAAAAGGTGGCCTTGTAGGCCAATGATTTAATGCTGTATGCCTCAGACTTGTCCACCTCGTCCCTGTGTTGTACGACCTGGCCTCTCAATTTGGGCGTATTTCAGGCTATGAAGTGAATGAAGCAAAAACCGAGATAAAGGCCTGGAATATGAATGCACAACAAGGGAATATTAAAACTGATATGAGATATCTGGGTATCAGGGTCTCACAAAACTTTAAGAGAATCCTGGGATTAAACTTGTAAAAAGTTAGTAAAGAGATCTGTAAGCTATTAGCAAACCGTTGACAATTATTTGAAGAGTGAACTTATTGAAAATATTTGTCCTCTTGAAACTCATCTTCATATTCCAGAACATCCCCATGGTTTTTAGAGAGGAATGGCTTAAGAAATAACGGTCCAAGATAAGCAGTTTTATTTGGGCCTCAAAAGGCACATGTATCTCATGGAAAATGTTGCCCATAAAGAAAGACAAGGGGGGCCTGTGTTTACCAGATTTATGCTATTATTCATGGGTTGTTCCCTAAATGGATTGGGAAATTGTTATTGAATAAACCAGATGGTTCAGACATCGGGAAAATGTTAAAGGTGATGCTGATAGATGTGAAGATGTGAAGGGAGCGGAGCAAGGTTTTACCTATAAATATGGAGATCCTAGATACTTTAAAAAAAGAGTCTCTCAAGATTCTGCATGGTTTAGCTGCTATGTGGTATAAAATCAAAAAGAGTTCAAAATCGACTATTATATTGTGTTAGAACCAATATGGGATGTGCCTGTCTCCCCAGAATGGACAAAGGATACCCTAGCTGCACCCTTGAGGGAATCAGGGGTGATGTTTTAGAAACAGCTAGTTGAAGATGCAACTTTACTTTCTTGGGATAAATGGTCGGAGATTACAGACAAAAAATTATCCAGGTTCAAATATCTCCAATTGAAAAGCTTCCATCAAGCAATCATAATATACAGTGGCTCTCTAAACTAGTTGGAGTCCTCACTAATTAGGAAAGTCGCAAGAAAAAAAGAGGTGGCAAACCTGTACTGGCTTTGATAGACCTTTCAGAGGGTGACTTCAGACTACCAACGGAGTTGTGGGAAAAGAGCTCGCTGGGGATCCAGCTAGAGAACTTATGAAAATTATCTTGTAATATCTTGTATTCCACGGTGCTGACTGCAAACTTAAAGAGAAATCAAATTTTTTGTCTCCATAGGGTCTATTGGACACCCGTAAAGCTTTCTAAATTGGGGAAGGGTGTCAACCCGAAATGCCCAAAATGCGCTCAAGAGTAAGTTCTTCCTGTTCCTATTTACTTGCACGTTAACCAGTGGTGAATTCAAAGCAATATGTGTCCCAACAATTGCACTAATGACATGTGGAATTCTCCCAAACCCATAAGAAATCAGCTGTGATATTGGCCAAATTCCCTGGTTTGGGATACTTGATGTAGCTATCTATGTGTCTTGTCAATGCCTGCAATAGATCCTGAAGTACATTGCTAAACATAGGCTGGGACATTCTGCCATATGTTGCCACTGTGTACTGGAACAAACCAGTGTCCTAAAAGGGTAGTACTGCTATCACCTTTACTTTTGGTGTCAGTTATGTCAGATTGTAGTAGTGTGGATTTAATGAAGCTGCCAACTGCTGGCACAAATCATTTACTGTTGCCCTACTGAGACTGTATTTTCTGACCACCTCTCTCTTTTCCATGGTTTGTAGGTCTGGAAAGGGCCTGTAGATGTGAGGCTGTTTTCTGGCTCCTCCGTGAAACCTATGTGTGAAGTGTATAGACAGTAGGTGTTAGATCACAATGTGTCCAGCTACATGTACTTGGAAAAACACCAAACACCAAGTAACCACACATGACAGTTCATGGCAGTGCAAACCAGATTTCGCAGATCAAAAAGTTTCTACACATATCACAGCATACATGTCCTTTCTGAATATGTAAAGTTACACAGGATTGAAAGTACACAAGAATCATGTCACTAGTATCAGATTTCCTGAAGCAAAATCAAGCAGGATATAGTCAAAATCTCGGAAGCAAAGAACACGTTATATATATTTCAAATGACTGAGCAGTTTTTTCATACACACAGTAGGATCATGTTATGTATCACATCATGTACACCACATAAAACTTGAGTTTCAATCAGCACTTCATGCAGACAAATGTGACATGGTGGATACTGTCATGTTGTCATGTCTGCATTGCACATATAAATACATACACAACCCATAGACAATGTACATATTTGCAAACATGCAGGTGTACACTTAAGTATAGTACACAAAGACCACTTACAAATTCCCATTTATTTTCAATACATCAGGAGGGTGCTTTAAAATTTTTGTGTATTGGCCCTCTGGGGAGGTAGCATTCTGAACATCATCAGACACACTCCCCTTTCCACTTGGACATCACACAGATCACACACTGGGTGACAGTGGCTTCCAAAACTGTTATGTGGTGCATTGACACTTGTTCATCGACATGAGCCGCATACTGCCTGGGAGAAATTTGAAAATCTGACACTGTACTAGTGTTTCAGAGTGCTCTCATTGTGACTTCAGTGTAAGCGCATAATTTGGATGCTCATTCAACACACAATACAGGGCATGCAGGCATGGTGTAGTACAAAACAACAACATTGGCAAGGTTTTATTCCCCAACCAAACCTTCATTCAAAAGTCACAGTAGGCGGCTCAGAACTGAGGCGGTCACAACCATAGGCTGCAACTTGAAATGGTGACAGTCGAGGCTCCCTGATTCTGTCTGCCTACAGTGAAGACTGACGTGGTAATCTTCCATCACTAATATAACAATCTTAACTTGCAGACCACTGGCTATTTCGGACCATGCTGTAGGTGGAGTGTCAAGCGGCAATTGAAGCCATAGGATGACTTCGGAAAATGTGACGGACGTGGACCTATCCCTTTGACAACCCTCACAGCAGACTGCCAATGTGGTCTAGATATGTCTTGCATTTTGCTAAACAGATCACTTGCCTTCAGAAACTGCAAATCTACAGACCTCCCCATCTCTCGGTTGCTGTTCACATCCCCTAGGAGCTACAATGTCTCAGTCTAAAGGGATCAGGACCCCTACCTTCACACCAGAGGAGCTGAAGATGCTGGTTGGCATGGTCCTTCCCCTGTACATGCAGGTGTATGCCACACCAGAATAGCAGGTGAGACCAATTCCGACAGGACACATATTTTAAATGCTAGCTAATCATGCACATAGGGCAGATTGTGGCAATGAGACACACATCTGATTCAGCAGCCAATTGTTTAAATGTGTGTCTGTGATGGACAAGTGCATTGCTGTATGTGTGTCAGTACTGATCTGGACTTAAAATCATTGTTCTCATGTGAATATATCTTCATCAACCATAAACTTTGTATGGTGTTTTAGTTAGGCATGTACACATCCGTTTGACATGATGATGCCTTGTTTCCAGTCATATTTCAATATACATTTGCTTGTGGAATCATAGCTAATCACACTCTATTGGTGAATGTGAAATGCCATTTGCATATGTGGTTTAGCTGGTAATGTATACAGTCACAACAACTCCACATACATGATGGTATATCAGTGTTATATCAGTAAGATCTGACAATATTCATGTCAGATGTTGGCAGGCGACCAGGTGTATGGGTTATAATGTTCATTCAGGCCATATGTAAATCATGGAGAACAATAAATATGACACATTGTAATCATTGGTAAATAAGCATAGTAGTTAGGTGCATGTTCAGGGCCAAAATGCTACTGTTCTCTTCTACAGCACACGTATGTGTGCTGAGGATAGCAGTTATGATTTTTCATACCACCTGTGCTGTTCTCCTAGCCACAGTGTAGTGAGAGGTATTGCATTGTCACTTAGGACATGGTCCGGTTAGAGTGTGGTGTCAACAGGAAATTAAAATGTGTAGTCAAAATATGTAAATTGTGCATGTTTGACCCTAGGTGCAGTGTAGAGAATTCTTGTCTGCTTACTTGGATATTGGTTAAGCTAGCTATTCATGACTTAATTGACATTGTGCCCGGCTTGGTCCTTTTTGCACTAAGTGTCCGATACATGTCATCCTTGAAGGTCAACGTCCATCAGAAGGTTTTCCTGTGGAGGACCGTCGCCCAGAATGTGCGTTTCCAGGGGGGTCACCGGTTTGCACAGTGCCCATTATAAAAAATGGTGGGAAGACCTGAGAGGCTGGGCAAAGTAGATCACCAAAGTCCAGCTGGGCCTTGCACCTCCAGGCAGGAGGGGTGTATGCCGAACCCTGACCCCCCCTAATGCGTCGCATCCCAGCGGTGGCCTATCCCAACCTCGATGGGCAATTGAGAGCCAGACAGAAGCATGGACGGGGGAGTAGGTGCCCTGATAAACTTTGTGCATTACAGCCAGTGTTATGGCTTTTAGCTTTTGAGACACTGGAGACCCATGTAATGTGTAAAAAGTAGCATATGCAACAATAGGTGTTGGTGCGTGATTAGGTCCTTTGTATCGAGGACGTGTTAGACTAGAATAGGATGAGTATTGCCTCTAGTGTTATTCCATTGTATAATGAGCACATGACAACACAAAGTGGAAGAAGAGACCCTTTACGCATTTCAGTGATGCTCAACATAGTTCATCCCAAATACCATTGTTTGCCCTAGTATCTGTATTGAGGCAACAACCCTTTTGTGTTATTTGATGCTTGTGAACTTGACTGTGACATGCCATGCAATACATATAGGTAGCATGCAATGTGTAATTGCAGACCTTGGTAAGTGGAGATAGATCTGTGTGAAAAATGTTCAATGCAGCATTGGTAGTGTCTGCTTTCCAAAGTAGCAGCAGGCAAAATGTAGACTTAAGTGTACTGATGTCACATGTCAGACTGGACCTTACTATTCGTTAGTGACAGAATCAATCCTATCTGATTTTAAGCAGATTCCCTGTTTTGTAATATATGTAGGTGACAACAGATGTCTGTGAGTGGCTAACAAAAATGGCACTAGGTGGTAACAGGGGTAGGTACATGGATGTTGAAGTTACATATTCCCAATTGTACTGATGGTTGTTACAAGGGGCATTAATGATCTTTAGGCAAATTAAAATATAGCAGATATATTCAGATGAAGAACACAACAGCATCTAAGCTGGACATTATGTGAATAATGATATTATACAGGGAGAGATAGGCTGACTTGTCCTTGTGAGATGTGGACAGCAGAAGGATGTACATGATAAGAAGTTGTTCACTAAGATGTTGGCCACATAATGATTCTCCCCAGCCTGGTGGTTTATTAAGCAACATGTCTCTAAAGTGATATTCAGTCATTGTCATTTGCAGTGTGATGAGCTGTGTTTACATGCCAAACTGTTAAAAGTGTTGCAATCTTCCTAAACAGTACATTGGATAATTGCACTGTGCTGAAATGACACAATACTCGTAGACATTAATTTGTGGCTTTCCATGCCTGTATTCTATGTGTAACTTCTGTAAGAGTTACACATGTGACACTTAGAAGTGATTCATCTGCCAATGGACAGATTTGCAACTGTAATATGATCTGTGTGAAAGAGAATACTTCATGACTCCTTCATCTTGATAGTGACTTATCTAAATATGTTAGCTGCTGCTGGGCATCGGTTGTCACACAAGCTATGGATTAGGGATAGCTCACTATATGCTGCAAGTAAAGGCTACAGTGTTATTCCATTTCTTAATAGAGGGACTATTCTGCCTTGGATCACATAAAATAAGTGTGGTAAACTACAAGCACCTCAAGAGTGAGGAACAAAACATCAGCTGGTACTTAGATGAGTTGTTGGGAAAGAGAAACATAATGTTACCTCAAACTTTGTTCCTGACACCATTATGTGTCACAGCTTCTTGTAGATTACAGTCATGTGCTATTGACTCTAAATAACCTAAAGTAGTCATCCAAGTACAATTTATGATGTTAACCAATGTGCGTAGAGTTGTTATTACACCCATGCACCAAGTAGATTTCAACATCAGTACAAATTATTTCACAAATCTGTTTTACAGCATCAGACCAGGGCAGCAAAGTAGACAGTGCCCTGACTGTTGGGGAAGCAGCTGGCCACAGTGGTGTTCTTGCTGACAGTGAGCAAGAGGGAACCAGTGGCACAGAGGGTGATGTGAGCACCACTGAGGAGCTGACCGAGGTGAAAGCTGAAACATCTATGTCTTAGCTGTGCTCCAGTGATGACTCCCAGGTGGTAGCTGATCCCCCTGGACCTGCGTCTTCTTCATCTAAGTCCACCAGCCCCACTACTATCTCCACCCTCATAGCTGCTCCCCAGCTACATGACCGCGTCCCCTCCCCTAAAGGGAAAGCGTCTCCTTCAAGCCCGGCACATCACCCCCTGCTTCTGTCTCCCATGCTGCCCTGATTGTGGAGGACATTGGCCTCCTGAGGCAGATCTCAATTATGTTATGTTATGAGATTTTTAAAGCGCGCTATTACCACAAGGTGTCTTGGCGGGCAAGGGAGTGATAGTTAGAGGGTAAATAGCCAGGTCTATATTTCCTTCCTGAATGATGTAAGTGAAGGTATTGCTCTGAGATGAGGTGGGAGGCTGCTCCAAAGTTTGATCATATAGAGGACTGTACCTCTACCACCCCATTACATCTTTGGCTGATGTGAATTCTCTATTGGGCTTATATTTCATAAAAGCTGAACTAAGAAAGTCTGGCCCTGAGTCATTCGTTCCTTTGTAGGATAAGCAGAGGGCTTTAAATTTAGCCCAACTGCACATGGGAAGCAAATGAAGCTTGTGAAGTCCCCTCATGAAGGAGCGGAATTTGGGAAGTTTAAGAATCAATCTCGCCGTAGCATTTTGGACTAGCTATAGACGACTCATGTGTTTTTCTAAAATGGTGAGATGGAGACTATTACAGTAGTCCAGCCTTGGAAGGACTAGTAGAGTGATTAAAGTTGTCCTGGGGCTATCCGGAATAAAAGGAAGAATTTTCCTTATAATTTTTAAGATATAGTAAGCTGAGGACGTAATAGCTGATATTTGCACACTCATATTAGGTTTGTCATCAATAATGACTTGCAACTTCTTAGCTTTGGTAGGCTGGGGAAAACTTTCAGGCCACCAAATGGTGGACCAGGCTGGAGACGGGTCACCGAACACAATGATCACGGGTTTACCTGAATTAAGCTTCAGGCAGTGCCCAGTCATCCAACCGCTGATTGCCTTGATGCAATTATGGCATCTTAGGGGCCCAATGAGTCCTTATTGGTTGCTGCAATTATCAACTGAGTGTCATCAGCATAAGATGTTACCTCCAAGTTGAAGCTTCTGATGAGAGGGGCCAATTTTGCTACATAAACATTACCAATCAATCAAATTAGCTTTATTCGAATAAAATTCATAAAAGCATCAGAACAATAGGCGTTCCATTAACAATACAAGAATGTATGCGCCTCAACAGTTACAAATACAGATATCTCTCAGAACATTTAGACAGATTAAAAAGAATAAAATATAAAAAAATCATTTAAAAAACTATATACAAAATTCTATTAGGGTAGAATATAATCATGTTAAGATGCACAGTCCGGTATGTTACACAGTACAATAATCAATAAAGTGCTAGATGCAAGTTACGCCTGGTACTACTGGTTCCAACAATCTTTTCTTTCTCATTGTCCATGCCCAGCCCAAATATTTAGCAACAGCAGTAGAAATAAATGGTAAGGTGCTAGTGCAAATTATTCTAAGTGCTTCAGTGCTACTTTTTGTCCCCAGGGATTTACACATTGTACTTAACCAAACTCTTCTGGGAACTGAATACGCGGAGCAGACAAAAAGAAAGTGTGGAATGGTTTCCCTTTGAGTCCCGCATGCCGGGCAGGTATCACTATCTCCACTGGCCCACCTGCCGGTGAGTGATCTTAGGGGCAGGGACCCAGCTCTCAGCTGGAAGTAGAGCTTCCTATCACCAGGTTTCGTAATTAGGTCCCAATAGGATTCTAACCTGGGGATATATTTAGACTCGAGGAAGCGTCCTTCCATTGTGGAAGGATTTGCTTTATTCCATATGCGCTGCGCTATTAATTCCCAATATTTTCCCTTTAGTATCTCTTTAGCAGGGAATAAAGTTGTTTTGGGGTTTTCCCACAGCCCCTGCATTCCCATTTCCTTCAACATGTTGGCCTGTTCCCTAAGCCAGTGTATCTTGTGAAATTCGTCTGCTTTTATGACATCCATGAATCCTAGAGCATAATGGGCAAGCTCCGGAGTAGTCCAGAGCCTGCGCCAATACAAAATGGGACGAAGTCTCGCCATATCTGCAATGTCCTTTCTACCCAGATCGTATTTCAGCGGCTTCATAGGAGTGCTTTTCGGGAGACCTGTGATATTGCGTAAGAACTTACTTTCAGCTGTAGTGAGAGTGGTTAACTTCTCGAACCCCCATAGCTCAGCGCCATAGAGAGCCGAGCTTACACCTTTAGCCTCGTAGACTTGGAGAACTGGCTTAATAGGCTTAGTCAATGACTTCTTATGCTCTAAGTGCAGAACCCCTGCATGTTGACGATGTTTTAGTGCTGCCAGTTCAATGTGCTTTCCCTATTTAGCACCCTTATCAACTTGGATGCCCAGATAAGTAAAATCTCTGACCATTTCCACTCTTTGGCCATTCATAAAAAAGTTACCTCAAAAATGACAGTGCGGATTAAATGCCATGAGCTTGGTTTTTGCTACATTAACTTCCAGCCCGTAGTCCTCACAAAACCTCTCAAAAATCGTCAGAGCACGCTGAAGTCCACTCGGGGTTTTTGATAAAATAAGCGTGTCATCCGCAAACATTAAAATTGGGGTTTTTCCACCTGCCAGGGTAGGAGCATCAGTACTTATCAGGTTCATTCGATCAATCACGCCATTAATATAGAGTGTGAAAAGTGTGGGGGCCAAGACACATCCTTGGCGCACCCCTCGTTCAACCGGGAATTTAGGTGTTACTTTTCCGTACCCTCCCCACTGAATGCTGGCGTAGTTTCCCTCGTGCAGCCTCATGACCAGAGTTAGTATTTCAACCGGCATACCCAGCTTCTTTAATACTGCCCATAACTGAGTCCTGGGTATGAGGTCGAAGGCAGCGCGTAGATCGATAAAGGCTGCATATATGCTGCCTTTACCCAGCAGCACTGTCTTCCAGTGTATGAGTGTAAATCGAAATACCTGAGCAATTGTACTGGTTGATTTACGAAAGCCCGCCTGAAAGGGAGATAAGATGTTTTCCTCTTCTGCCCAATCTAATATTTTATTCAGAAGCATTCTCCCTATTACTTTTTGTATTGTATCTATCAGGCTAATGGGCCTATAGTTCCCCGGCTGGGTTCTGTCCCCCTTCTTGAACACAGGAATTATCACTGCCCCTTTTCCAAGACTTCGGGACTGGTGCACCTAATGCCACAGCGTTGGCTAACTTTTCAATATATTTTGCCCAGCATTTCTTTTCATGGAGGAAGACATCTGCGGGGACACCATCAGGCCCTGGAGCTCTCCCATTAGCCACAGAATTAAGGGCCATCATTACATTGCTGTTATCAAAAGGGGGGTTCGCATGTAAAATGTAATTAAGATCCTCAATAGTGGCAGCTAAGGGGGTGCATGCTTATTGGGGGCTATAGTAGTCCAACCAGCCTTCTTGGGTCACATAATTTGCCGGGGATTCAGGGCGACCTCCCCCACCCCACTTAACAATGTCCCAAAACAACCTTGTATCTTTTATCCCACGTGCTTCCTTTAGATCCTGCCAGTGCTGCTCATCCCATGCTTTCTTGACCTCTTGTATACATCTTTTGTATTTCTTCCGAGCCAGTTTTACCACGTTAGGATCCCTGCTTCTGATAGCAGTACCTAGGGCTATTCTTGCAGTTGTACATGCAACATTATACCACCCTGGCCTATGCACGGTGCGTTGTTTACCTTCTTTGTTAAATGTGGGCTTGAGAAAATGGGCCCTAATTGCAGCAAATAAGTTTACGTGCAGGTCAGTTATCTCATCCAATTCTCTTGGATTACCAGCTACAAGATCTAAATTTAATGTGGCTCTGTCTAGTTCCTTGCTAATGCTAGTTACTGCCTTTATATTGGTCATAACTTGTGGCCATTTAAGCCTCCTCATATCATTGGTAGATAGACTTTCAGGAAGTGTCTGATCGTTTCTCCTAGGCCCTGAATGCTTTTGACTCCACCAGTGATGTACCACACAGAGGGGGTTATGATCACTCTCCAGTTTAGCCTCCACCTTCATATCTACTACCATGCACCAGATGTTCATGCTACAAAGGACGTAGTCAATCCTACTGGTGTGGCGCCCATTATCGAATGTCTTTGCCCCATGGGCATCACCTGGAGTTCTTCCATTCAAGGCTCTCAGTCCTCTCTCAGAACAGATTGCATTAATCTGGATTATACTATCAGACCATTTGGAAAACGGTTCAAGATCCAACTTTGGTATCCCCCATTGGCTATCCTCATCACCCCCATAGTACCAGTCCGTGATTACGAGCGGTTCGAAGGTCATGTTTAGATCACCAGCAATTAACACGTTTTTATCGCTTGAATGTAGCCCGAGCAGAGAGTCCAAGGCGACTAGAACCTGCGCTTTCCTACCCCCATAGCCTCTAACATATAAGTTATAGATATCTAGACTGCCCCCTTGGCCCGGGGTTAATCTAATTAACTGGATATCACAGTTCTTGGTGGATATTTCTTTGGCCTTAGTAAAGAGCTCTTGCTTAACCCAAATGGTTAAGCCTCCTTTTGGACGCCCTTTAGTTCCTTTTAATGCAGGGATATAAAAATTCAAATACCCCAGAAGAAATTAGGGTTCACAAGACCAAGACTCTTGGAAGAGGCATACATCATAATTATTAATGTAAGTGACCCACTCGGGAGATTGCAATCTTGCATTAAGCCCCGCGATATTCCATGAGATTAGTTTTCCCCCCCCTGAAGCCGAAGCCTGGGTCAGTTGTGTATTAATGTTAATGGGATCATTTTCAGAAGTGAGGCCTTTTAACCCTTGCTCTAAGTTTTGATGTATATGCAGCAAGGAAGGTGTCATCCCTACTGGTGGAACGGTCAGACTACTGTTATGATGTTGATAGACCCCTTTCATTTCCCCACCAGCATTCCCCTCCTCGCAGATTGGTACAGCAGCAGGCCCAGTTAAATCATTTTGAGTGTTAACATAAATCGTATCACAAACTCCTGCCTTCGGGACAGTAAGGAGTCAATCTACAGTTTCTAGCCCTGGAGCTTCCCAGCTGAATCGGTAGTTTTGTGGGGAGCAAAAGCGGGATTTAGTAAACAGAATTGGGGGAGTCTTTCTCAATTGGATATTAGAATCGTTTGGCGGGCTAGATCTAAACTCCAATTGGAATAGGTTCTCTGCTAATTCTTCTGATGATAGTGTTAGCTCGATAACATCAAATTTCTCCGAGGATATACCAAGCCTCACAGATTTAAGAATGTCCTCTCTTATGATTGACCAACAACCTCTTACATGGCGTAACCAGTGAATAGCTTTATTCGTTAATGAGTCCACCCCCTCTCCTTTGCTAGTTCTCCCTGTATCTAACTTAGGGACATTAGTCAGATAGATTTTGTTAGAGGTGGGTATACAGATTTTTGGCACATCTCCGCTTAGGGACATTCGGGTTGATTTAAACTTCTCCACACGAATGCCACTAGAGGATCCATGGTGAGACACCCCCCCTCTAGAATGGTCTGTGACATGGTTAGCTACCATTCCTTTGGTTTTTATAGCTGGTGTACCAACCCTGTTCTGATGAGCACAGGATGGATTGCCTTTTAGAGTCATAGGCCGAGTGCCTTTCACAGGGTTTTGGGTAATAACTTTTTCCATGGTTGTGTGATTTGTTCCCTCAGCTAAAGTGGGAGGAGGGGGAGTCGTAGTAACTTCCACGTTGTTAAGTGCAGGAACCATGGATTTATTCCCAGTGGGTTTGGCTGATGGAAAACTCAATTTCTTATTGTGTGTAGTACTTGGACAAGCCACTGGGTCAACCTCTAATGTAGGTTTTACCAATAAAGTCAAGTTCATGATCATGTGTTTTATATCCACAATTTCTTCTCTCAATAAGGTGACTAATTTAATTAAGTCATTGGCTATTCCCTCACCAGGGGTGCTTATGGGACTAAAACTTTTGGGAACATGGCTCATCTCTGTGTTTTGCGATGTGATGCCACCCAAGCAATTGTTCTGCAATTCCAGGCCAACTGAATCTTCTCTCTCTAAGTCTGCCAACACTGTAAATCTATTAGAGCATGGTATTAATCACTATAGTAGTTTGATTGCTACTGCTACCACTTAATTGACTGTTGGCTTTATCAATAGTGCCACTTTGCTTAGGCCCTATAATAGAGGACATAACCCCCCTTTGTTTGTTAGCAGATGTAATCAATACTTTTTGTTTGGAACGGAACAGTTCAGGAATAGTGGCGGTTACAGATATCATATGTTCAGGTACCAGCCCTTTTTCCTTTACTTGGGAAGTAAGCCCATCCAGGTTTACACTTTTGTCACTGGTTAGAATCTCATGGCAATCGTCAATTATATTGTTGATACGATCAAGAACACAATTTGAACCCGCATGCTTAAGAACCCTTTTGACTTTCTTCTTTTTGATTTGTTTGCAAGGGTTAACTAAATCAGACCCTTCCAAACCCCATTCCATGAATTTGCGCTTACCCATCCTGCAATGAGTAACGCTACAGATATGATTGTAAATAACCTGATGGAGGGGGAGTGCTGCACAGACCTAACTTATCAAACACCTTGGATGCTATAATTTGTCAGCCAGCAGAATTGTATCAAAAAAATGTGTAAAAATGTTAACAAAATTATAAACCGTACTGGCTTTTCACTAATATACTTTTGTTTTCTACCATCCAACACAGTCTATAGGAGAGTCATAAGATAGGGATCATAAATTGATGGATCTGGGGCAAGTTACTCATCCGAGTTCGCTCTTCGCGTTTTATTCCAGTTCACTCACCGACTAATGCCGCCTTCGTAATTAGTCCTCTTATTTTAGGTGCGAAAATGTAGATAAAGTTAGGGGGATGGCCCAGCCCAGCCTGCTCCGGCCTCTGACGGCCACAGGCGGCCCGCCCTTTGCCCGGGCTTCGCCTCCGGGCGCGTTTCAAGTGGCAGCAGCTGTAGGCAGGGCAAGGCAGTATGGGAGCGGTAGTCTCCCCCAGGCACCAGCAGTCCAAGCAGTGGCGGTTCCCGCGAAGCAGGAGCCGCGTTTTGAATTTAAGCGCCTCCGGGCGCGTTTCAAGTGGCAGCAGCTGTAGGCAGGGCAAGACAGTATGGAAGCGGTAGTCTCCCCGGGCACCAGCAGTCCAAGCAGTGGCGGTTCCCGCAAAGCGGGTGCCGCGTTTGAATTTAAGCGCCTCCGGGCGCGTTTCAAGTGGCAGCAGCTGTAGGCAGGGCAAGGCAGTATGGGAGCGGTAGTCTCCCCCAGGCACCAGCAGTCCAAGCAGTGGCGGTTCCCGCGAAGCGGGAGGCGCGTTTGAATTTAAGCGCCTCTGGGCGCGTTTCAAGTGGCAGCAGCTGTAGGCAGGGCAAGGCAGTATGGGAGCGGTAGTCTCCCCCAGGCACCAGCAGTCCAAGCAGTGGCGGTATTACCAATAACACTGGCTGCTGTCCCCGGAGAGAATCGACCGGCCCCGGTCTGGCTCCGTGTCCGGAACGCGGAGAAGGGTGTGGGAAGGAGCGTTGCATGGGATACAAGGGTGGCGTGTGGAAGCCAGACTCAGACACTCCAATCTTCTATCGGTTGTTGTTAAAATCCGATTGAACATTAAAAAGAGTGGGGCTTAATGATGACCCCTGAGGGACACCCCAAGCAAGTGAAAAAGGCAAAGAATTAAATTTCCCTAACGCTACTGTTTGTGATCTGTCACAAAAAAGAGGAGAGAAGATCGAGCGTGACCCCCCTCACCCCTCTTTCTTTTAGACAGTCAATGAGAGTAGTATGATCAACAGTACCGAAGGCAGCAGATAGGTCCAATAAAATCATAACTGCCAAACCTCCAGCATCTAAGGCCTTCCTCAATTCTTCCGTTGCCTTGACCCTGATTCAGGTAGGTTGCTCCCCCATGCCGCACAGCACCACCTGTGTGCTCTTGCCCCTCTGCTCTCTGCCACTGCCTTAGGCGTGAGTTGTGCTCTTCACTGTTAATTGTTTTGTTGATATTTTTGTGTCCCGTTTTTCCCCTTTTGTCCTCTGTGTCCCTCTCGCCTTGCCTTCTGTGCCCCTTCGCCTTGCCCCCTCTGGTGCCCTTGCTCTCTGTGCCCCGTTACTTCACCCATTTTCCCACTGCTGCGTTCCCTGCGGCCCGCCCCCCTGCTTCCCCATTCTTCCTCCCGCTCCCGCATCCCAGCTGCTCCTCCTTCCCACCCCTGCTTATAATGGCGGGCGCTGGGCAGCCACTCACAGCGGGCACGCCGCTGGCATGCCTAAGGCAAGTCCGTCTGCACCCCTCCGTGCCTGGACCGCGCCCACCGCCAGAACCCCTGGTCCCCGTGAACGCCACGACACCCAACATCGCTACGACACCAGCAGCCTCCACGCACTCAGCGCCGGCCGATCCCACACCTGCTTCCAGGCCACCCCGAAACGGACCCATGGACCCTTCTCCTGCCGGAACTGCCGCTACACCAGCCTCCAAACCACCACCACGCCCACCAGGGTAGGTCACAACAGCCTAAGATGCCTTCTATTCAACACCCACTCTGCCCGCAAGCACGCCATCGAACTCTGGGACCTACTCGACTCCACCTCCCCGGACGTCGCCTTCCTGACGGAAACCTGGATGAACCCCTCCTCGGCACCCGACATCGCTATAGCCATCCCTGACGGCTCAAGATCACCCTCAGGGACCGCACCAACGGAACAGGAGGAGGAATCTCCATCGTCCACAGAAACACCCTCAGAATCTTGACCAGCACCAACAACACCCTGAACGCTGCCGAACACCTGCACTTCCAGATCCACACCGACCCCAAAACCACCCTCAGAGGAACCCTCATATACAGACCACCCGGTCCCCAGCCAGAGTTCAGCGACTCCATCGCTGACTTTGTCAGCACGCACACCCTTGTGTCCACAGACTACATCCTCCTCAGAGACCAACAACAGCAACTCCACCACCCTGCTTGCCAACCTCGGACTCAAACAGCTCGTCATGACTCCCATCCACTCCGCCGGACACACGCTCGACCCCATCTTCTCAGCCAGCAACCACGTCACCTTCAACCACACCACCAAACTCCACTGGACTGACCACTATCCACTTCAACTTTGAGAAGCCGACGACACATCACCGCACACAACGGGCCCCTCACCGCAGCTGGAGCAAAGTCACCGAAGACCAGCTAGTCACCACCCTTGCCCGAAACCCACCAATGGACACTACCGACACCGACTCTGCCACCCTCAACCTCAGGCAATGGATCGATGACTGCGCCAACACTCTCCCCCCGATCAAGAAACCCTCGAACAGACGCTCTGACAGGAAAGCCATCTGGTTCACTGGCGACCTCCAGGCATCCAAGCAGGCCTGCCGTAGGCTCGAGAATAAATGGCAACACGAACAGACACTAGACAGCAACACAGCCTACAAGAACGCCATCCGCAAACACCACCAACTCATCCATACCGCCAAAAGGACATCCTTCAAAGAGCGCATTGACAACAACGCACTGAACAGCAAAGAGCTCTTCAACATCATGAAGGAACTCTCCAATCCAGCTCCAACTCCAATGACATCCCGCCATCACAGGACCTCTGTGACTCCCTAGCCAACTTCTTCCACCGCAAGATCGCAGACATCCATGACAGCTTCAGCAATCAAGCATCCCTGACTGACACAGACACCTCAGACCCACCGCCCCCAAGCCACATCAACATAGACCCTCTGCTTTCCTGGACTCTCGTCAATGACGAAGACACCATCAAAACCATGAACACCATCCACTCCGGTTCACCATCCGACCCTGCCCGCACCACATCTTCAACAAAGCAAGCTCCATCATCGTACCCCATCTCTGCAAAATCATCAACAGCTCCTTTGAGACCACCACTTTCCCAGAGAGCTGGATGCACGCCGAGATTAACGCCCTACTCAAGAAACCCAAAGCTTAACCAAAGGTCCTCAAGAACTTCCAGCCCATCTCCCTCCTCCCTTTTCCGGTGAAAGTCATCGTGAAGATCGTCAACAGGCAACTGACCTCCTTCCTTCCACAGCACCGAAACAACCCTCCTCGCCACAACCGATGACATCAGGGCCATGATGGACAACGGAGAAACCATGGCCCTCATCCTCCTGGACCTCTCGGCCGCCTCCAACACCGTCTGCCAGCACATCCTCCACAACGCAGGGATCTGTGACAAAGCACTGGCCTGGACCACCTCCTTCCTCACCGGCAGAACCCAGAGTGTCTGCTTCCCCTATTCCGCTCTAAAGACACCAGGATAATCTACAGCGTACCCCAAGAATCGTCCCTCAGCCCGACACTCTTCAACATCTACATGGCACCGCTCACCAACATCGCCAGATCACACGACCTCAACATTGTCTCATACGCCGACGACACCCAGCTGATCCTCTCCCTCACCAAGTGCCCACCACCGCCAAATCCAACCTCTACAAAGGAATAAAGGCCATCGCCGAATGAATGATGATCAGCCGCCTGAAACTGAACTCGGACAAGACGGAGGTCCTCATCATCGGATCCAGCCCGTCTGCCTGGGACGACTCTTGGTGGCCGGCCACACTGGGAGCTGCACCGATGCCCACTAACCACGCACGCAACCTGGAAGTCATCCTGGACTCCGCACTGTCAATGACCCAGCAAGTGAACACCGTCTCCTCCTCCTGCTTCAACACCCTTCGTATGCTCCGCAAGATCTACAGATGGATCCCCACCGGTACCAGAAGGACAGTCACCCAGGCCCTTGTCACCAGCAGACTGGACTACGGCAACACTCTCTATGCAGGAACATCAGCCAAACTCCAGAAACGACTACAATGCATACAGAATGCCCCTGCACGCCTCATCCTTGACATCCCCACCACAGCTCCATCACAGGCTACCTGAAAGTCCTTCACTGGCTCCCCGTCAACAAGAGGATCACCTTCAAGCTCCTCACCCATGCCCACAAAGCTCTTCACAACACCGGACCAGTGTACCTCAACGAACAACTCACCTTCTACACTCCGCTGACCTCGCCCGCGTCCCCCACACCCATCGAGCGACCGCCGGCGGTGGATTGTTCCCCCACCTCACCGCAAAAACCTGGAACACCCTCCCCATCTGCCTACAACAGACCCAGGACCTGCTTGCCTTCAGGAGACTTCTCAAGACCTGGCTGTTCGAGCAGTAGCAGCACCCCCATCCCCCCAGCGCCTTGAGACCCTCACGGGTGAGTTGTGTGCTCTACAAATGTACTGATTGATTGATTGCTTGACCAGGGTGGTTTCTGTACTATGTTCCCCTAAAAGGGAAAGAGTCTCCTTCACACCAGACACATCACCCCCTGCTTCTGTCAACCCTGCTGCACTGAGTGTGGAGGCTATTGACCTCCTGAAGCAGATCTCTGTGGATCAGATAGCAGTGCTGAATATCCTCCAAGTACATACCAATCAGCAGACCGAGATGGTATTGTTCTGGAGGGCCTTTACTTGGACATGTCTGCCCAACAGAGATCCATTCATGCTCCAGCCTTCACACTCATGGCAGCATTAACCCAATTCTAGCTTTCCACTCCCCCACTTCTTCCCCGTCCACAGTACCTATTCCCATATCAGACCAAGGCACACAAACATGCGCATGCATCCACATTAACATCCACACGCAGCACACAAACACACAGACATAAGGGCAAAGAAAGACACACATGCACTCAGCAGACAAGACACACGCACTACTACATCCACTGACATGCAGGCAGACCCACTATACAATATAGCTCACATACAGACAAACAGACAGTCTGTACACTATAACACACACTCACAACAGACACCACACCAGCACACATCGACATTCTGAAGTCTTTACTACCCACTGCCTCCACACCCCCTACTCTTGCCTCCCCTCATACCAACTCAGCCCAGAGACCCCCTCATTGCCCTTGAACTTTCTTAACCCATATGGACCAACCCCTCCAAAACCTAAAAGGAAGACCCTGCCACCCTTGCTATACCTTTCCACATCCAACCCCAAAACAGCTATTCATCCCTCTACTGACCGCCAAACAAAACACCCAACCCGTGAGAGGAAAGCTCTCCCTCTTACCACTGCACAACCCTCTCCTCAACCCAGGAGCTCATCTCCCCCATCCTATTTCATTACCTCTGCGGGGAAGAAGGGTAATGATAAAAAACATCCCCCCTCCCAATTCCCTTCACCACCCTTCAGGGCTATAAAATTCCTAATATTTATTAACCTAGCCCCCCTATATTCTGCCCTCCCACTAACCAAGCCACTCTTTGCATTGTGGCTGCTTTATCTTGTTTGTCACAAAATGAGTTTGAGTAGCTCTGTTAAACAAGGAAAATGGGGTGGGGCCTCATAGGGATGTGTATTCTGCCAATGTCAGACAGCTATTTCAGCCAAATAAGTCACTTGAATGTACTTTTCACGTACTGCTACACATGTGGTATGTCAAAACATCAGGCATATGAAAGATCTAGATAAGTGAATGCACACTTTACATTGCACTCAGAAGCCTTTTTTTTGGCATTGGCAAAGGTTGTGATTAACATTTCACTTTGGTGCCACAAAGGTGACTTTAATGGTATGGGATTCGTAGTTGGCTCAATGAAGACATTTCGGGTTTGTGCTTTTAGTGTTACAGATATCTCTGCCACTAGTTCTGGGGCACTGATAGTTTATGCAGCTGCAAAGTCTGCTTTCTGTTTTTTCTAGATGTTGCTGCACTCATTTAAGTTTGGATGTTAGCTTTCTGGCATCCAATTGCCATTCTGGTAATGGCAGGCACTATGAGGTCCAATGACTATCCAAAGACTGATATACATTTTTCTGTGCTTCCTCCTCCAATGCACCTTCAAGCCCCCTCATTTGGTACATCTCAAGGTACGCCTTTTCTGTGCGACACTGCACTGCGACACCCTCCCTCACGGTGCAGGTTAGGAGATCAGGTGGGCGCTCAGTCTTTGCTCTCAGCAGTGGTGATGAGGGAATGTTGTTCAAGGAGGATGTTTTGTGAGAGTGTATGGGTTTCTGGGGCACATACATTTAGGTGTGCATTGAAATTATGTTGCCATAACATGTGGCAAATAGAGCACTGGTGAGCTCATCCATACGTATTTTTATACATATATCTATGTGCCCATGCCCATTTCTATTCCTCCCTTTATGTTGGATCTGTCCCTGTATTTCCAGTTGGCACTGTGGATACCCGATGCTTACATTCCCTCATACCCCCTACTCAACATGGTACAGTACATTTTCACATTACTGCACCTTCACTTTGTGGTCACTTCAATGTGTAGGGTAAAGGTCTTCAGACTGGGGGGGGGCTCTTAAGTGATATCAGGGTCTCCGGCTGAGAGTAGCATCATGTTTTGATTTAGGTGTTAGAAGCATGAGCAGCAGTAAGCTAACTTGTAATGGGCCACCACTGGCAACTTTTGTCATTTATGTCCTGACTGGGTGTATGTGCGAAAAGGGGTAACAGAGGTAAATGCAATGTTTGAATATGTTTAGACATATTTAAACATTGACATTTAGCAGTATAACTGTTTGAAAATTGAGAGGGGCCAGGGTGGGAGCAGCACTGAGGAGTTTGAAGCTCACTGGCATCGGGGTAGGTGTGTCACATACAGGCGGCGACATCCGCAACGGTTCTGATTTTACTGGTCATTGAGTAGGTACAGAAGCTGTATGAAATGTGGGATGGGCTCCATAACTGCACAGGATATGTGGGAATGTGTTATGCAGAGTTTCGGTCTTATAAGCCTTCCCTTCTGCCAGCTCTGATGAGGTGGTTGTACTGACACTGATGGCGCATTGGAAATACGAATCGCAATAGGGCAGGTGGTTTCAGGGCTGGTCCGCTCTAGGTTCTGCTCCATTGAACGTTTCCAAAGCTGTTGCAGCCGGAAGTTCCTGTCGGAGTGACCACTTCTGACACAACATTGGGCAATCCGACCGAACCTGACAAGCTCGCAGAGGCTTTCCGACTGGCATCATAATCAGGCCTTAGTATGGAAGTGGACTGGAACACCGAATATATCATTATGTACATTGTAATAATATGTTTGATGTATTATAGTTTTAGCATGTCAGGAAATATGTGGAAAGCACCAAGTGACCACCTAAAACCTAGAATCTAGGAATATTATTGTAACATACGCAGACAAGACCGAAGACATTTGCTTTCTGATCATTTCACTATGATTAGTAAACTTCAACAGATATTTATGTTCTTTGCCGTAGAACGCATCAAAAAAAGTATAAGATACGGGGGGATAAGTATAAGTATAAGTAAAAGTATAAGATACGGGGGGATAAGTATAAGTTGCTGTTTCACAAACCTTCACATAGTCAAATCTGTAAATAATAATAAAGCGGAGATGCACTATTGGCTCCAAAAGATTATTATATTGAAGTTGATAAATGAACAGAAATATGAGAAAATACACAGCGTTCCGACCCCAAAAAATATATATGGTCTTTATGGATCTGTTGGTCGCTTTTGATTGCGTTTCCCACCCCAAGTTCTGGTCCATCATGGAGTAAATTGACACCTGATAATTTTTTTCATTCTTCAAATATATGCCCAGGTCAGATCTTCTGTTCGGTATGGTAGGTATGGGGAATGCACTAGGCTGTTTAAAATGAAACAGGGGGGTAAGGTAGGGCTGTGTCCTTGCCCCTTTTCTATTTTTACTATATACCAATGGTACAAAAGGAAGAACTGGGTTGGGCTTACAGAAGCTGATAGTGATCTATTTGAAATGTATGTCCAGTCTGGATCTTTGGGTGAATGAAGCCAAATCCTTTGTGCTGGTGGCAGATACTCAGCCTAAAAATATTTCAATGTCTTATATAGAGCAGCGCAGATTGACAAGGGTTGATAATTTTACTTAACTGGGTTTTGCATTTCATATAAAATATACTTGGGCCAATATGGTGAGCAATAAAGTCCTTGCTATGGAGAAAAGTGTGAGGGATATATATTCCTTTACTAAGAAGTTGGGTGCTAAGAGGATTGATGTGATAAAAAAGGTGTATGCCACAAAAGCCGTCACTGCAACATCTTATGTGGCTGGGGTCTGGGGGATGGTGGCAGTTGACCAACTCCAAAGAATAGAAGATAGTTTCTATAAAAGTCTTTTTGCACTCCCATACAACTGGCGAATTACATCTGCCACACTGAGTTATAGGCCCCATATATCACACATGAATATGCTATGGCATTCGATTTGGAACAGAGATATGGTCACTGTGACTTAATATATTATCAGGGACTGTTTGACCCTAGATAATGTACACAAGGTCGCCTGAGTGCAATATGTTAAATCAGTGCTGAGAGTTTGGGTCTGGGGCACATATTTGCTAACCAGTCTAACTGCAGTACTATGTATAAGGATAAAGTGAAAACTGCAGTACTATGTCTAAAGATAAAGTGAAGCAAATATTCTTGGACAAATCTGCAAGTGATGGTGCTAATGCTAGCTGCACTAAAAAATCAGCAAAGCTGTATCTTACATTCCCCCTTCTCACTAGGGTGGATGAGTCATATTTGATATTCATGACAATCCCCCAACATCGCTTTATTTTAGTTAGAGTCCGTATGAATTTTCCAAAGAATACTTTTTCTATAAAAGATCTTCCAGTATGCCCCTGTGATGAAAGGTCTGTACAGTCTTGTGTGCATATACTATTCTTTTGTGGATTTTATTCCTCATATATAAAGAGGTACATTCTCTAAACATTTCATCTCAAACAATGGCGTTCTGCACTTTATTGTATGAAACAACTATCTACTCCCTTTATCCATGGCATTGTTTCGATGGTCCTTGTGTACTAATGGGAAGGCCCTGACAGAATGGGATAGTGGGAAAGAAAAGGGGATTCAAGACTGACAACATAATGTGAGTTTGCTATTTTATGTACCTGTGTTTTATGTCTACTTTTAAAATCTATTTTAATGATGTTTGTGATATGATATTTATGTATATTTGATGACCGTACCAAAGTACTGAATATGTTTTATAGATGAGACTAGAAATGCAAAAAGGGAATGATTGACACCAAATTCTGAGTGCACAACTTGGTGGGGTTCCCACATTCGAAGGCACAATGCACTCCATGATTATCTATTTGTATGAATAGTTGATTTTTTATTGATTTTATTTTTATTGTTATCCATGTGCTATATTAGTAGAGATGTTTTTAATCATGTACTCTATATGCTTTGGAAGCAATGTGAAATAGAGAATATTGACTGACTGATTGAACAGGAATTTATTGATTCGCCTATGCCCTCTCCAATAACAAAGTCACTCAATATGAACATAGCTAGAAAATTAGAAAATATCAACCATAACTAATACCTATCCTTCATGTTCACTAAAGCTGTGACTTAATGTGTGATATTGGGTCAGAATATGAATATGATCATGTATGAAAAGAAAATTATTCCCTTCTGAATTCACAATAATGAATTGAAGTTTGATTAACCTATCTATGTCATTTGTACTTTCATTACCCCATACAATACATTAAAAGATAGTTCTCTATGTAAGAGTGATCAGAGTACATTTCAAAAATATTAATCTCTGTCAAAGGCATATAATGCATTGAATGAAATACATAAAAGAGGGCCCTGGGAGTATTTTAAGACCAGCGAGTATTTACTCCTAATGCAAACTCATAGCACACAAAATATTCCTTTTAAGATGAAAACCCTCACCTGTCCTTGGGTGGCATGCTTTATCATATCTTTCCTCCTCACAGCACCCCAAAATAGTGTGATGTGGGCTACAACTCCTTGAACCAGGAGGAGCTCTTTCTGATGGGTGGTCCTTGGGTGAGTAGCTGGTAGCGGGTGTGGGTGATGGCACGGAGGGAGGATAATGTGAATTAATACTATATTTTGGTGAAACTCAACTTTTTTATTATGATCCCAAGAAATATGAAGTATTCTTCACACCGCTAACATGATCAATATAGTGTCAAAAGAAAGCAGGGATAGTGAAAATTCAACCAGGGGTACTAGGAAATACAAAAGGGATTTAGCTGAAGGCCTGGATAACACTGAGGCAAGTAAAATAAATACATGTAATTAATGTTGAAGTGAGCATTATGCTTTCCTGTGACCAGACAATGCCACACAATGTATAAGTTCTCCTCCTAAAAATGAAACAAGGCCAATGTTACTTACCCTCTGTTGTTAGGTTTCGAGGTAAGCTCAAGGACTGCTAGTAGATGTATTAAATACCATGTCGAACCATCACACCTATACAGACTGTGGCTCTTCAGTAACAATGATGATCACAATGAAGGAAAGAAATAGAAAGTCACTAACATGCCCATGTCAACGCAATCAGTAATGCAATCTAGATAAACAGTTCATGTTGCTTTGTATAGTTACTAGGGTACAACCAAAAATGTTGGTCTCTGGTTAATGGGGATAAAAAAGAAGGGGTGTCGGGCTTTGGGTTGGGGGAGGGACAGGGTCCAGTGTACCAGAGATAAGGAAAGGAAATATATTCATCATTACCTTACAAATTGTCCTAAAGTATGTATGACTTCAATACCTCAATGCAAAACATTAGAAACCTATTTATTCAGTGGTAATAGGGTGGACGTGAAAAGGCGTATACGAAGCCCAAGAACATGAAAGCTCAATCATGTGTCATTTTATCATCACTAAAGAGCATGCCACCATTGGGTGCTGGGCTTCAGGAATATTCAAATGTCATCAGTGACCTACAAATAACTCCTGGCCTACTGAAGCTCACCAGTTTTGAGGGCCACATATTGTGTAAATACAGCTATTTTATGAACTGGAGCAAGTAGCCACAGTGATGTTCTCATTGGACGGCAGTTGAGCATGCTGGGATTTGTGGTAAAAAAAGACCACTGTATGTTGGGTCATACAAAAAAAAAAAATATTAAAGATCACGAAAACCAATATAGAAGCTTTTCCTCAATCTGTTGATTTTCAAAATACATTGTTGATGATTTGGACAAGGGGTAGCCATGTCACAACCTAATGTAGTTTGAAAGTTCAGTGCAAAGAGGTCAACAACAAAATAATCATGGCCCACTACATTGTTGCCAAAAGTCAATATGTCATGTGAGATCAGTCATAGCAGGTTTTTATCGAAGGTATGTCATCATTGAGATCCTAGAAGTGCATCTCATATAGTGGTTAAGGTTTGTCTAGTACTGTCCATCTTAGACTATCCTTATTGTGATTCTTATCTAAAAAAAAAAAAGGGTCATAAGTCTAGTAATGGCATGGCGACAGGAAAACATCGGTTACAACGTGGTCTTTACACCACAATATGTCTACAACTAGGCCTTTACAACGCAAGTCTATACAACGACTTGCACTGGATGGCACTACACACTAAGGAATAGTATGATTTACTATTCCAACACCTTCCCTACTGTTACGTAGGCTGGAGTTGTAATAGTAAATCATACTATTCCTAGGCCCAGCCCCCTCCAGCGCAAGTCGTTGTAACGACTTGCATTGTAATGACTGCGTTGTAGACGTATCACGGTGTAAAGACCGCAATGTAACGTCATACATTCCGGCGACAGTGTATGGTGCTTCAATGTTTCCTGGTGCAGATCTTCTCTTGGTGGTCATCCTGATGTAATGTAGACCACATTGCATGTGACCAAATAAATACTCCATCACTGTTGCAGTTGATATCGTGTCTAAATTCCTAAAGCATTTCTAGCCCCAGGTCTATATGTGTATCATGCTTTGTGAAGCGATAAACACCACACAAGACACAAAGGAAATGTACTCTGGCCAGGAGACAGTGACAAAAGGGTTTCCTGAACTGATGGTGCTGGAAGTCTTGATCTGGTGTCTACTTTACCTTTTACAAGCACTGAATGAGTCACATATGTATAGATGAGTGACACCCAGAACTTTTGAATCTGCCACTGGTTGTCCTGGATTCTTACTAGTGTTTTCAGTGCCTTCTGCATGGAGTTGCACCACACACATTGATGTAAAGAACATGCATTATTAACATTATGGTGCCGATTCCGATCCTGTACAACCCGGGTATGAATGGTCGTACGGAGCGTTTTTTCCGTCCGACTCGTACCCGGGAAAAACACCTTACAAACTCGCAAGTACGATTCGCACAGAAACACCATTTCCATACGAGTTGTAAAAAACACCGAACGGCAAAAAAATACATACAAATTTGAATCTGGACGGTGCATACGCGACGTCCAGACGGAGTCAGGCAGCGTTCTACGGACCAGCAAGTACGATTCGTGACGACGTCACTCCGCACGCAGCCGTTTTTACGGGAGCCAAAAACTGCCGGGAAATTGAGGACGACGCGAACAAGGAGCACCGGTATGCGACGGACAGCGATGGACCCCAACCTACGCGTCATCCCGGCCCTCATAGCCTACCACCTCGTGTACAGAAACCGACGCAGATGCCGCAGAAGGTCAGAACAACCCCCAGGGGCAATGGGGGGTGTGTGTGTCTGCAAGGGGCAGGAAACATAACCCACAACCCACAAATTACTGAAACATCATGCACATCAATTACCTCCATGGTCTGGTCACTTCGGGGGGCGTGTCCACCAATCCCACGTCCCGCCACAACAGAAGTGGACGTGGACGCGTACCCTTCACCACCACAATGGTGCCACGGGACGTACCCACGCCCCCCAGAGCGTGGGTACGGACCGTACCACGCCTACCCCTACGTCACACCAACAATGGCGGTACGTCCTGTACCCACGTCCCAAAGGCATGGGTACGGGCCGCACCCCCAAAGTTGGGGTGCCGTAGGGGTACGGGCCGTAGCCAGGCCATCAGCGCGTGGGTACGGCACATACCACACCTACCCCTACGTCACACCAACAATGGCGGTACGGCCAGTACCCACGTCCCAAAGGCATGGGTACGGGCCGCACCCCCAAAGTTGGGGTGCCGTAGGGGTACAGGCCATACCCAGGCCATCAGCGCGTGGGTACGGCACCTACCACGCCTACCCCTACGTCACATCAACAATGGCGGTACGGCCGGTACCCACGTTCCAAAGGCATGGGTACGGGCCGCACCCCCAAAGTTGGGGTGCCGTAGGGGTACGGGCCCAACCCAGGCTATCAGCGTGTGGGTACGGCTCGTACCATGACAGTGGCCACATACATAGGGGTGTGTGCCTATCACACCCAGCAGTGGCCAGACATATGAGGGGTGGGTGCCTATCACTCCCAGCAGTGCCCAGACATATGAGGGGTGGGTGCCTATCACTCCCAGCAGTGCCCAGACATATGAGGGGAGGGTGTAGAGGACCCCCAGCAGTGGACAGAGCCATGGGGGTGTGTACATCACCCTCCGATGAGCAAAACTCCATGGGTGCATGAAGGCATACACAATGTGCGACAATGTTGAGAGTGCCATGCCAACACATTACTGACTGCATGTCCCACTCCCATGAGGATGGATGTCCTTCCCCCCACTGCATGACACACCACATGTGGGTGTGAAGACAAATTACACATGCATACCCCCCCCTGGCGGAGGCAGCACAATACACACACTGAGATCATGCAACAAGACAGTATCCTCATGTCAAACACCACAAAACTAAGAGAGCCTAAGGGAACACACACTGTCACCCACATTCCAGGAATGATAGGAATGTACAGGTGCTGGGGCAGCCAACAAATTGTAGCCTCCCATGGAAGGAAAAGGGTGGAGTACACACAGATACAATGCCCACAATTGTCAGTCAGGTGCCCAAATACCCTGCAGAACACGTAGCACATGTGTGTGAGGCAGGAAGTACACACATGCATAGTGCTGAATAGGGAAAATGTCCACATAAAGTCATGTCAATACACTCCATACACAAGTACAGTGTCCAGCAAGGATGCCACAAACGATGCAGGTGGAGACATAGCAGAGCATGCATGGCCAAAGTCGAAGGGATGTGTCACACACCGAGGAAATGTTGACACAGCGCAGCACAACACTTGGGAAACACCCTGCAGGGAAGATGGCAGGTGCCACAGAGTAAGGAACACAACTTGGGACAATGTCACCATGCAGTAAGAGCTAACATGACCTAAGAATACATGCAGTCACCTTGTGACGGCATGCAGATACCGGGGTCCACCCCATGAGCAGCACACTACAACATTTCCCAGACACACAACACATCATCACCACCCCAACTCAGGGAGCAGCAGCACCAACAGCAATACCAGAAAAGCCATAGTGTGCAAAGGAAAAACAAAAACCCACATTCAGCATTTTGAAGAAAAGTAGCTACAGTACACTATTCACCAAGCTCATGGGCCACGCCAGATGCGAAGTCCTGGGGGGGGACACATTGGGACGCGTCTCCCATAGCTTGCCTGCACAGTGCACTGTACCATATCATCCTCAGAGTGGGGGGCATCATGTGGGGGGGAAGAACCAGGCACCGCAGGAAAATGAGGGGCACGGGTAGGTGTCATGGGTGCAGGGATGGACGACTCCACCACAGGGGGTGGGGCAGCGCCAAAGGAGGAGGTCAGTATGGCGCTGCACACGGCAGCAGGCTCTTCCAGTGTCTCCCCTGCACCCGAAGGAACCACAAGCCCCAAGGAGGGGGGGGTCGGAGGGATGGGTCGCAGCGCAACTGGGGGAGGGTGTGGACGGGGGGGGAATCAACTACCCTGCCCGGGGAATCCCTCCAACGCTTGCGGGGTGGTGTCACACTGGGGCTGGGGACGGACTGGCCATGAAGGACTCTCTGTCCGACTGTTGGGCAGGAGAGCCAAGGGGAGTGGTTTTGGAGGTAGTGGGTCATGAGGACTGCGGACTCCTACTGTGACAGCGTGGCTGCTGTTTTCCCCCCGACCCAGTGCCTCTGCCTTCTCCCCCCTGTGTGTGCGTGACAGGAGGTGTGCGCTTGGCCGTCCCTGGTGGTGTGCTGCCTGTGTCTGGTGGGGTGCGTGCATGGGGACGTCTGGGTGTGTATGGACAGGCATGGGAGTGGGAAGTGGGGATGGTGCCGGGGTAGGGGGGGGACGGAGCGCTGCAGGAGACCCACTGCTGCCGTCAGTGACGAGTCAATGGACCTCAGCAACATCCGTTGGTCAGACATCGCTGATGACAAGCCCTCCATGTACGACACCATCCGTGTCAGCAATCTGATGTGGCCATGGAGGACACGCAGGAGCGATGTCTGACCAACCTGCAACTGGCGCTGAATGTCCACAGACTGTGCATTGACGGCAGCAGGGGAGACAGGGGCAGGGGGTGCGGTGCCTGGCACGAAGGAGACATGTTTGGTGTACCACAAACTCCCCTCAGAACCCAGAACCCCTAATCCGACTAGCTTAGTGTCCCATTCGTTAGCCGAGGTTGAGCTCGGCGGTCCCAATGTATAGACAACCCAGAATAAGCGCATGACAATATTCTCAGGAATGGTGGGAATCAGACATACCTGTTCGTCATTATTCTCAGATCAGTCCACAACAGAATAGACACAGGCACGGTAAAGTTGAAAGAGTTCATTCAATGAACCTCGCATCCTAAGATGCAGTACTGTGGCTAACATAAGCAGACAAATGGTTAAGTTCATAAGCATCAGCATTGTTGCAATATCATAGACAATGAAAGGAGCAATCATGAGAAAATAACAGTGGAAACAGCAACCTTCCTGTCGCCAGTAAACCAATAGTAGTATCGTTCGACTAATAGAAGGTCTCTAGGCTTGAACAGGGGACCCCCCACCGTACAGATCAGCTCAGTGGTATCACATCACAGGATCATCTAGTCTCTTCTCCTGCGAAAGTTCCCCATCACAATGAAACTCAAACGTGCTGCACTGAAATATGGCAAGCATTCGTCTATCAGGTATCTGCAGCTGCCTGAATGTAATGGCTAAATAGTGGGACCATCAACCTGCACACAACAACATGCACCGTCTAGTCACCCAGTGTTTGTGTACACAATGTACAGTACAAGCTCGCTGCTCACTGTGAAGGATGTCAAACAACAGACAGTCCTCATGTGAAGCAAACTCGAGTAGGCATTTGAAAATTGATAACACGCAACTACACTGTCGTGTGCAAAAGCAGCAGAATTGGCAAGATGGCTCACTGACAACGCGGTGGTGCCAACTTAGCATGTACATAGGGAGATAGGAATCAAGACTACACCCCCCCTTGTTCGTACCACTAACCACTAGGGGCGCGAAATCGAGAACGCAGAGTTCAAGTTTGATAGACCTGAACCAAGGGCATGAACTGGAAGTCCATAGAAGGGAAGCAAAAAAGTCAGTAAAGAAATGTCAACGATTAACGATGTTGCAGGGAAATTAACCATGTAAAAGGGGAAAAAACATGACATCGAAGGCTGCACCATGAAATGAGCAGGGCTAAAGTCAATCCATCATGGTATAAGCACAATAAGTTGCAACAGCTTCCAAGAGGAAATCATTAGAACGTTCCGCAAAATTATCTGCCATCCAGTTCAGCAGGGGGAAAGAACACACGTGTTACTCAACAATCGGGGCATCCAACACCATTTGTGGACAACAGGTGGGGACATCAAGATAACTTCTGGATAAGAATTCAGTTGCAGCCCTTCCGATGTCCCAATTCCCTAGGACTCCATGTGCTGCAGCACAGGCCATAATCCTGATGCCAGAACAGTCCAACTCATGAGCCACTAAGGGGCTCATCAGTCGATCATAATCCGGGTCAGGAGACACCGAGTTAGACAGGCACAAATCCAGAGCCCATTCAAATGGACAATCTAGGCAATGAAAGACAGGTTGCACGCAGGTAAAGAAGGGAAACTGGAAGGACAATCCATAGGCACTGCTTAAGGTCGCCAGCGGCAGAGTGCCGTAGAATTCAAGCATCTGTTGGCGAAGATGGAGCAGCCGGTGCATGCTGTCTTGTAACGCAAGTTGTGAAGCCACAGCGTAGTACGCAGATCAATAATAGCACCCCAGCCACGAGTGTGAGAAGCAAAGGGAGACCTCCGAAGACGCTAGTAAAAGTCGAATGATGAAATGCGGGGATCACACCAAACAGAGTATGGAAGGAGGTCACGAGGCCGGATCACACAAGTTAGAAAAAAATATCCAGGCCACTTGTTGACGAGGCATGAAAGATAGTCTGAATCCGAGTCCCAAATATGTAGTGGGAGATCAGTGTCCAAAAGCGCTTGCACCTCTGTGCGCGTGTGAGCTACGTGAAGGACAAATGTTTCTCAGGATGAAGTCAACACGACTTGTTTTTGAGACAATAGAGCCCTTATTCTGCTCATCTTGTTGAACTCTGCTTTCAAGGTTGGAATGGAAGGCCAGATGGATACATCGAGCCGGCCATGCGGGGGTGGGAAAAGGACGTAATGACCGAAAACCACTCGTAGTGATACAGTCACGATGTGAGGAATTCCCAGAAGCATCCCACAGCAAGCTTCATCATTGAACAGCACATAATTACCGTTATCAAGCAGCGTACAAGACGGGGTCATGACTGGCACACAAATCCACTTCAGAATAGAAGCTAAATCATGAGCGTGCATATGACAAGCACCATGCAATTTAATCTGCCTACACACCACAGGATGATCCGGAGTGGAAGTGCACCCTTCACCTTTTAAATACACCTCCTTGCCGTCTCTCATGCACCTGTTGTCGCCTAGCACGGACACAAGGGACCCGAGCAAGTGGGAGGGCGGTGATGGGACTGGACAGGTCCTCCGCCTGACTCCCCTCGGCCTCCGTGCCACTTGCTGCGCCAGACTCCCCAGCACTGGTGGCCCCGGTGCTGGATCCCTCCCCGACGTCCGTGCCAGTGTCTCCCTCGGTTTCCCCCGACGATGCTGTGGGCAAGGTGAAGAGACAGGAAATGATCAGACACCTGTATACATATGACACATGAGTCCAAACTACATAGGACACAGCGCATAGCATGAACAGCAACATGAGTAACATCTACAATACTACAAACATATGTAGGCCCTGCACCACACAGTTGGTTTACCCACCATGCCACTGGGAAACAATTGGGAGCATGACACAACAGAAATTTACTTGATATCAATTGATACAGAGGAGCTACTCTCTGGGGACAGTCGAGCACTGCATCACTGGCATGGCACAGTCACCTACACCCGCAACTGTCCCCTGATGCCAGGGACACGGATTATGACACCTGACATGTAACTACCGGCGTTGCACGATGTGACTATGTCATGTGTGTGTCATGTGTTCCCATGAGCTTGCTGTAGTTGTTCCGTGACATGCATCTGCTGTTGCTGCATCCAACATGTGTGTGCGTGTTGATGGGCATGGCACACTATTACGCACACCAGGCCACATGTGGAATCAGACGTAACGGGTGTATGTATGCATCGCACAGGGACTTGCGAGACAAGGACATATCTGCGTAGTCTCAATGTATGTGTGATCATTCCTGACATGTATCCCTTCATGGCAAGGTGTGTGGACTGTCCTATTTCAAGGACATGTGACCTGTGCCTCTAGTGTGCCGCAACCGGTCTGTATGATGAAACATCCTTCTCATGCACATATGTGGTTGTCTGTCACTCCTGTAATGCGTCTGCCTGTTCACTTACACTGGGCCACAGCTAGTTCCATGGCATGTCATGTTGACCTTGAGCACCCATGTGTGTAGCTGAATGTTGGTAGGGGTGTCACCTGGCTGGCATACATGTCCTGGATGCATTGCACAGTACAGACTCTGTATGTAGCATATGTGTATTAGCTGTTGAACATGTGCTCAGTTCATTGACAGTGGTGTAGTGCTGTACTCAATCTTCGTTATTCCTTCCAAAAATCTGCAGGGCACCGCCTCTCCCCCGACCAATGCCAGACTTGGCTGCCATGAGGGAACGTGACTGTATACGCCGCTACCGCTTCTCCCAACCGTTGATTGACAACTTGACCACAAGGCTGGAACCACACCTCCAACCGCTACACAGGTATCCTACTGCACTGACAGCCAAGATGAAGGTGAAGGCAGCCCTACATTTCTTTGCCACGGGTACGTTTCAATTGACCATAGCTGATGTAGGTGGCATGTCCCAGACCATGTTCAGCCGTGTCCTGCATGATGTGTTAGAGGCCATGTTGTTACACCTGGATGAATTCATACATTTCCCAACTCGAGAGCAGTTGACAGGTGTCAAGGGTGAGTTCTATGCCCTGGGAGGGATGCCTCATGTCATTGGGGCCATTGATGGGACACAAGTGGCTTTGGTACCACCACACGCACAGGAGGTAGCCTTCCGTAACCGCAAACATTACCACTCCATCAATGCCCTTGTGGTATGTCTTGCTAACATGATGATATCCCATGTCTGTGCCCGTTTTCCAGGATCAGCACACGATGCCTACATCATGAGGCGTAGCAGGGTGCCTGAAATGATGCTGCAGCTGCGCAACGAACGTGCATGTCTTGTTGGTGGGTATACTCTGTTAGTCCTGTATTTAGTGGTATCTTAATATCTTACTGCTTCTCCTGACCCACTTCTGTCCATGATGTTTCCATGTAGGGGACGCTGGCTATCCCAACATGCCATGGCTGATGACGCCGCTCCGCAACCCCAGAACAGCCGCAGAACACCGGTACAACGACACCCATGGGCAGACGAGGCGCGTGATTGAGAGGACGTTTGGACTCCTGAAGAGCAGATTCCGGTGCCTCCACAAGACCGGCGGCGCACTCCCATATGCCCCGGTGAAGGTCTGCAAAATCTTCCTTGTGTGCTGCATGCTGCACAACATGGCAGTGGAGAAGGCCGTGCCACTCATCCTGGATCCGGATGAGCTGGATAATCCACCCGTGGAGGATGAAGGGTTCGGGCACGGGGAAAGTGAGGATGAGGATGAGGATGAGGACATCCGGAGTCAGCTTATCCGCAACTTCTTCTCATGATGGTGAGTCCCTGTGTCTGAGTGTGCACGCTTAGAGCCTTGTGTGGCATGTGTTGCAATGTGTGTGTCGAGCTGACTGTGTGCTAAGTGACTTGGAGGTGTGTTCTGATGTGTCATTCAAGTGATGATGTCATTCCCCAAATTTTAGCTGGTACACAAAATTCATTATTAGCATGGTGACAACATAAATCCTGTAGAGTGCATGTACATGTCTGCGGATTACTAGCTCTTCACTGAATTGTTGTGTGTCTGTCCTCCCCAGGTTCTTGCGGCTGTTGTCTGCTCATGCCATCATTGCACTCCTGCTATTCCTCATGAGTATTGCAACGTGTGCTGGATCAGAGTTACATGCACAGACATGGTGAAAAGTCATTTTGGGTAAGGAGTGCAGCAAGGCGTTTTGTGGGTGGTACGTGTTTGTGATATGTGGGGACTGCTCCTGTGCATGTTGTGTTACCGTGCATTCATGTCGACTCACCATGGGCCACCTGACGTGTTGCATGGCTCCCATGAATTGATAGTCACCCTTCCTGACAGTCATCTGTCATGGATTGTGGATTCTGATGAAGGCATCAATGTGTGTATAACGTCCCTCAGGAACATACGGGATGCCAATGGTGGACATGGTGTGGGACATCCCCATATAAGGCTCAATGGGGAATTGTACACTCTCCGTGTGCAGCAAGGGGTGTGAGGCTCAACCCCTTCACTTGTGTGCCAGCTCAGTAGGATTTACCACATCTGTGTGTTGCAGAGGGTGTCCAGTGTAGGTCACACATGGTCAGCCGAATGACCTGTGATTCTGTTCCAATGGATGCAATTACATTGGTGTGAGGCTGAGTAATAAAGGTGTTCGTCACACTCCAAGGTGCCTCTTATCTGTCAATGCAGGTTTCTTGTCACTTGGCATGCGGCATCTCTGGCATACTTGCTGTCGATAATGCATAGGAGTCCATGTGTAGTCTAGCGACATGCATGCAGTTGCTCATGGATTAGGCTCTCTATTGGGCATGAAGTACATGGTCGTGTATGTTTTTTAGCAAGGTCGACCACGCAATGGGCCATCACCAGCTGCTGAGGGTATGTCTCCTGTGCGCAGGTCGCCCTTCAGTTACCTGATCCGGTGTAATGGCTCTTTGGTGGTTGTGCATGCATTGTCTCTGGGTGTGCCATGTGACACTGGACACTCCTTACTTTACACACGCACCTGTTGCTGTTTGTAAGACCTGGGGTCACCGGGCCCTAAGGGGTAACGTGACTCGAGCGGTTGGGCACCCGAAGGCTTAAGTGTAAAGCGACCATACAACACACTCATCCCCTGAAGCAAGAAACGCACACAATAATGGACGCCACACAGTAGGTTCAATGAAAATCAAACAAGTTTATCTAAGCAGTTAGATGCAAACGCAGTTCATGAGATGGCAATGGGCATTACTTGAATACATTAACAGTAGATCCGCCAGCATTTCATTATGGTGCCCTAGGCAGTACTTGAATACATTAGTGTCAGATTCACCAGCAATTCATTATGATGCACCCTGCAGTACCTGCATACATTAGCGTCAGATTCATCAGGAACTCATCATAGTTCCATTGGCAATACCTGGCGAACCTGGGGGAACGGTGAACACAGCGGTTAACCAGCGCGCTGCACCCCTCTCACCACTAGCGTTTCAATCTGCCGTGGGTACCTTGCGCGGTATCTAGCGATTATCAGCGCTTTAAACTAGGGCTAGAAAACGTAGCGCCACACATGGAAGACTACTAGCGCTTACGCGCAGAAATTGAGGACTCAGCGCTACTCGTAATAACCAGGCACTAAGCACTTCAGAGTAGGACGTGAGAACACAGCGCTACTCGTAATAAACAAGCATGAGGCACTTCAGAGCAGAACTTAAGAATACAGCGCTACTCGTAATAATTAAGCATCAAGCACTTCAGAGCAGAACTTGAGAATACATCGCTACTCGTAATAATTAAGGATCAAGCACTTCAGAGCAGAACTTCAGGATACAGCGCTACTCGTAATAATTAAGCATCAAGCACTTCAGAGCAGAACTTCAGAATACAGCGCTACTCGTAATAATCAGGCCGTAAGCATTTCAGAGCAGAACTTGAGAATACATCGCTACTCGTAATGATCAGGCCTTAAGCATTTGGTCCCCTTGTACGCGGCAGTCTAGCAGCAAGGGGGGCAATCCCACGGAGGGGAATCAGAGTCTCCGATGCCGGGGGGGGGAATCCCGCGGAGGGGAACCAGAGTCTCGGAGTGCGGTGCCGCTCCCGATCGACAGGGGGCGCACCGGATCTTCCACCAGCCTCCCGGGGAGCAAGGGGGTGAGTCCCAGGCCTCCGCACGGCCACGCTACCTCCAAGCCCCTGGGGGTTACCTCGATCTCGGCGTTCTGGGGGGATCTTCACTGCAGCGGCATCCGTCACGGCTCCGGGCCCCGCAATCAATGCGCTCAGCAGCCGGGGGACAGGTCACAGCCTCTCACGCCTCCGACAGCAGCTGCGACGGCAGCGACGGGGCCCCGGGCTTCTCCGCGGGCTCCGACTTGATGATGGGGCACACTTCAGGCCTCCAGGCCGCGGCGGTGAGTACGCTTCAGGTCCCCGCACCAGGGGGGGGGTGACAAGTTAAGCAGGGGCGACGGCGGGCTCAGCGCTCCGCGCCCGATGCGGGACTGACTCGGGGGATCCCAGGCAAGGTCGGGGAGCGCAGGGGTCACAGCGCTTGTACTTGGTTGATCTCCAGCAGCCCAGCAGTCACTTTCAGCATAGGTTTCAATGGGAGCTTGAGCATTAGGTTTCAGCGTTCAGTTTCAGCATGAAGTTCTAGCATTTAGTTTCAGCATTCAGTTTCAGCATGAAGTTCTAGCATTTAGTTTCAGCATTCAGTTTCAGCCGGAAGTTCCAGCAATCTTACTGGGGCAGATGTCTCTGGCGCCCTTAGGGGTTCTGTTTCTTGGGGGTAAGGATTGAGTTGGTGACTAGTTCCTTCCTATTCAGGTTTGGCAGATGGCCCCTGGGTCCTCCTACCGCTGGGCTAGATCAGTGGGCTGTACAGGATCCCTCACTCACTTAAAAGGCAGTAGCTAAGTCCTGTCACTTTCAGAAGCATAAGTCACTGGCTAGGCCCTACCGCCTAAAACTCCTGCGTGGATCCTCCAGGTCTGCTTTACCCCAACTGGCCAACTAACTAGAAAAAGTTCCCTCCCTCACTTAAGTAGCGCTAGGTCAGGTGACCTCTGTCCAAGGCGGCAAAAGTAAAAACCACACCTCCCTTCTAGAAGGTTCCAGCACATTCCAGGAGCTTCCCCATTCTACCTTTGGGACAAAAAGGCGGGCTGGTGTCGCAACATTGTTGTGGGGTTCCAGCCAGCTCCTGGCAGCTAGGGTGCTACTAGTAAAGACCACTCCGCAGTAGCAGGGGCCTGTGGCAGCCATCTTGGGAGAAGGGAGCACCTGCACCTTAACACTGATTGGCAATGAAATGGCGCCCGGAGACCTAAGTCCAACATAAAAAATGGGGGTGGAAAAAATGAGGCACGATCAAAAATAGAGGGGGAGACCACCCTAGGGCTGACAGGTCTAACACGCGTCCCCCCCAGCCGAAAGAGGGGAGAGCTACCCAACCTCTAGGGAGTTCTCATCGCTAAGGCGGAAAAACCTGGAGAGACAGTCAGCATTGGCTTGGTCGACTCCGGGCCGGTGTTCCACCCGAAAGTCCATCCCCTGTAGGGAAATGGACCACCTCAACAACCTGGGGTTTTCGCCTCTCATCTGCATGAGCCAGCGAATGGGCCGGTGGTCGGTCTGAATGAGGAAGTGTGTTCCAAAGAGATATGGCCTCAACTTCTTCAGAGCCCAGACCACCGTGAAGGCTTCTCTCTCAATGGTGCTCCATCGCCGTTCCCGAGGGAGGAGTCTTCTGGAGATGAAGGCCACTGGTTGATCTTGGCCCTCGGTGTTGAGTTGCGAGAGCACCGCACCTATGCCGTGCTCTGAGGTGTCTGTCTGTACAATGAACTCCTTACTAAAATCTGGAGTTGTGAGTACTGGAGCGGTACACATTGCATGTTTCAGCGTGTCAAGTGCCTCCTGGCATGCAGCTGTCCATATGACCTTGCGAGGTTGCTTCTTAGATGTCAATTCTGTCAAGGGGGTTACGATGGTACCATATCCCTTGACAAATCGGCGGTAATACCCAGTGAGGCCGAGGAACGCTCGGACCTCTGTCTGGGTCTTGGGGGGCTCCCAGGCCAAGATGGTCTCTATTTTGGCCTGGAGGGGTTGCACCTTACCTCCGCCCACCAGGTGTCCCAGGTACACAACAGATCCCTGTCCAATCTGGCACTTGCTGGCTTTAATGGTTAGGCCAGCGCGTTGCAGCGCTTGCAATACCTCCTGGAGGTGCTGCAGATGGTCCTCCCAGGTGCTGCTGAAGACAGCTATGTCATCCAGGTATGCCGCTGAGAAGGACTCCAGACCAGATAGTACCTGATTCACTAACTGCTGGAATGTGGCCGGAGCATTTTTGAGCCCAAAGGGCATCACTCGGAACTGAAAGTGGCCCTCGGGGGTGAAGAATGCTGTCTTCTCCCTTGCTCCATTGGCCATGGCAATCTGCCAATATCCGGATGTCAGGTCAATGGTGCTGAGGTACCGGGCTGCTCCCAGCCGGTCCACCAGCTCTTCTGCTCGTGGGATGGGGTGAGCATCTGTCTTCGTGCCAGAGTTCAACCCCCGCTAGTCCACACAAAACCGAAGTTCTGGTGTGGTACCTGGTGGGGCCGCTTTCGGCACCAACACCACCGGACTAGCCCACAGGCTGCTGGAAGGTTCTATCACCCCCAGCTCCAACATCTTGGCTACCTCACGCTGGATGCTATCCTTCACTCGGTCAGAGAGCCGGTAAGACTTGTTCTTCAACGGGGGCTGTCCCCTGTGTCCACATCATGGGTACACAGATGAGTGATTCCAGGCGTGAGGGAGAACAATGAGGCGAACCGTCCCAGGACATGGCGGCAGTCCCTCTGTTGCTCCGGGGTCAAGGATGGGGAAAGGACTACACCTTCTACCGAGCCATCCTTCTCCTGTACCGCTAGAAGGTCAGGAAGAGCTTCACGCTCTTCCTCTTCGCTCCCATCCGTCACCATAAGGAGAGCAAGCTCTGATCGCTCATGGTGCGGCTTCAGGCGGTTGACGTGGAATACCCTCAGGGGCTGTCGGGGGGTCTTTAGATCCACTACGTATGTGGTCTGGCCTCGTCGCTCCACAATGTCATACGGGCCAGTCCACCAGTCCTGGAGGGCACAAAGCTCCCCAGGTTCCATGACCCACACCTTCTGTCCAACGTCCAACTCGACCGTCCGAGCGTTGCGGTCGTACCACTCCTTCATAACGGTCTGGCTAGCCTCTAGGTTCTCTGAGGCCGCCTTCCACAGCTTGGCCATCTGGCTGCGGAACGCCAGCATGTAGCTGACAATGTCACGGGGAAGTTTCTGCGAAGTCTTCTCCCACCCCTCCTTCACTAAACTGAGGGGACCCCTAACGGGATGGCCGTAGAGCAAATCAAACGGGCTGAACCCGACTCCCTTCTGCGGTACCTCCCGGTAGGAGAACAACAAGCAGGGGAGAAGGACGTCCCATTTATGCCTCAAGCCCTCTGGCAGGCTCCGGATCATTCCCTTCAAGGTTTTGTTGAAGCGCTCTACGAGCCCGTTAGTCTGGGGGTGGTAAGGAGTGGAGAACCGGTAGGTCACTCCACACTCCTTCCACATGGCCTGCATATAGGCCGACATGAAATTCGTGCCCCTGTCCGACACCAAGACCTTGAGGAATTCCACTCGGGTAAAAATCCCCAACAGTGCCCGCGCCACCACCGGTGCAGTGATGGTCCTCAGAGGAATAGTCTCTGGGTACCGAGTGGCGTGGTCCACTAATACCAGAATGAACCGGTGTCCCGCTGAGGTCGGAGGGTCCAACGGCCCAACAATGTCTATTCCGACCCTCTCAAAAGGGGTCCCGACCACTGGGAGCGGTTCCAAAGGGACCTTCAATTTGGTCCCAGTCTTGCCACTTGCCTGGCAAGACTTACAGGTCTTACAAAAGGTGTCTGAGGCAATTCTCATCCTGGGCCAATAAAAATGTGGGACCAACCGCGCAAAGGTTTTGTCCTGGCCCAGATGTCCGGCTAAGGGTATCTCGTGCGCTAACTCCAGCAGGAAGGCCCGGTAACATTGGGGGACCACTATGGCCCTCGAAGATCCATGTACCGGCACCTTAGGCTCACTGTACAGGAGACCATCCTCCCAATACACATGATATCCGCCCGCCTCCTGACTGGCCAATTGGGCTTCGGCCTGTCGCCACATGCCTTCAAGCGTGGGGCACGCCCTTTGCGCCTGACAAAATTCCTCCCGGGTAGGCCCTCCTTCCACATGCCAGTCGGCAAGGGTCGGCAAGTCCCCTACGGGAACGACATCCACCTCCGCGGACTCCGGGGGCATCTCTGCGGCCTCCCCATCCATCTCACGGGGCGTGTCCTCTACCACCTTCTTCTCTCCACACTTGGCGGTGGGTTGGGCCCTAATTCCAGGCTCCAACCCGAGGTGAGTTCCATGCCGGGCAGCCATGGACCGCGTGACTACGCAAGTCCATCCTGGTAATCCCAGCATCTCGGTATGAGCTCGAAACTCTACATCTCTCCATTTGGTGTGCTCCAGGTCGTTCCCTAGCAAGCATCCCACAGGCAAGGCAGGGCTCACCGCAATTCTCAGTAGGCCTTTGACTCCTCCCCACTCAAATGGAACACGAGCCACTGGATAGTGACTCACACAGCCGTCAGCCAATACGGCCGGATGGAACTCCTCGGGGACTACTTGGTCTGGGGACACCAGCCGCCTCACTACGGTGGTCATGCTGGCACCTGTGTCCCTCAGAGCCTCCACCTCCTCCCCGTTAACTCTCACATTCTGCTGATATTTAGCAGTGTTCGGGGGTAGGGACACTACAGGGACCACCTCTCTATCCCCGAGTGAAACCAGGGTCAGGCCTGTCCACTCCCCTTCCCTATCTAAGGGCAGCTCCACCCCAAGCGCTATACTACTTACCCCGGGGCTCTTCCCGTCCGTTGGGGCTGGGGGTCGCTTGCGACACTTGGGATCTCCTTTGTAGTGTCCAATCTCCCCACATTCGTAGCACCTCACAATCCTTGGCTGCTGACTCCTGTCAGGGTAAGTGGGTTTTGTGGAATTGGACGGGGGGGTTCCTACTCCTTTCCCAAACTTATTTTGGGGGCCTTTTGAGAACTCCACCTTTTTATCTCCCCCCTCTTTCTTCTGGGGGAAACCCTGTCCGCCTTTCGAGCCATCTCCCCCGGGGCCCTTGTGAGACACCCGGGTGCTCACCCAAATATCTGCCTCCTCCGCAAGCTCACGGGGATCCATTAACTTGCGGTCCACCAGATGTTGGCGCAGCTCCGGAAAGCACTTATCCAAGAGGTGCTCCCGTAAAAAAAGATTGTACACCCCATGGTAGTCCTGCACCTCGCTGCCATGCACCCAACCATCTAGAGCCTTATGGGCATAGTCAAAAAAACTCCACCCAAGTCTGTGTGGACAGCTTATGGCTGCCACGGAACTTCTGCCTGTACCTCTCGGGGTTGTGACCAAATTTCTTGAGTAAGGCCTCTTTCATGGGGGCATACCTGACCTGATCCGCCTTGGCTAAGTATAACAGGGTGTCCCTGACATTGGGAGGTATATAGCGATACAGGCCTCCTCCCCAATTGCTCTCAGGAACCGCATGGGCTGTCAAGGCTACCTCGTATGCCTCCAACCACTTGGCAATATCGTCCCCCACTGTGTAGCTGGCAATGACTTCTTTGGGTAAATACAATTTTGACTCATAGGACTCTCTTGGTACGCTGCCACCATTGTCCTTATTGGACGCATTCAACTGGAGGGCGCGCAGCTCCAACTCCTTCAGCTGAAGCTTGTGTGCCAGCTTCTTTTCCTCCATTGCCCATCTCTTGTTTTCTCTTTCTCTCTCTCTCTCATGTTCCAATTTGGCCAGCTCCCACTTTAACTGCCTCTCCTCCCTCCTGTCCTCGTACTCCTCTGGAGACGTGCTCCTCCTAGACCCTGTCCTACTACTGGCCCCAGAACATCTCCCTGGGGGCACATTTTCAGACATATCCACATTGAGTATGTCTAGTACTTCCTGGGCGCTCTCCTCCTGAGGTGCATCTGGCGCCTCCTGTCCCTCATCCTCTCTCCCTTCTGGGTGGGCCTCTACCCATGCCCTTAAGGCGGTACGGAGTTCCGGTCCTTTGGCCCTCCGCACCCCAGGCACCCCCATCCCCTGCCCGAATTCCCTCAGTTGCCTTACAGTGTACCCCTCGAGGTCGGCTAACCGGAACTCCATCGTGACAGGTGGGGACCTAGATACTAAGGAAGAAAAATTCTAGGATATGGGTGACAGTTTTAAGCTAACCAGGATTTCTACACCCTCAGTCTGGACAGTGGAATGTAATCAGTGCAGTAATAACAGTTGCAGAACTTAAATACAATAGGCGTTTAATTGTGGCGCCCTCCGCTTCACGGAAGGGTGCTGTATGGTCACAGGTCCTAATCCCACCGCTGCCACCAATGTAAGACCTGGGGTCACCGGGCCCTAAGGGGGTAACGTGACTCAAGCGGTTGGGCACCCGAAGGCTTAAGTGTAAAGCGACCATACAACACACTCATCCCCTGAAGCAGGAAACGCACACAATAATGGACGCCACACAGTAGGTTCAATGAAAATCAAACAAGTTTATCTAAGCAGTTAGATGCAAACGCAGTTCATGAGATGGCAATGGGCATTACTTGAATACATTAACAGTAGATCCGCCAGCATTTCATTATGGTGCCCTAGGCAGTACCTAAATACATTAGTGTCAGATTCCCCAGCAATTCATTATGATGCACCCTGCAGTACCTGAATACATTAGCGTCAGATTCATCAGCAACTCATCATAGTTCCATTGGCAATACCTGGCGAACCTGGGTGAACGGTGAACACAGCGGTTAACCAGCGCGCTGCGCCCCTCCCACCACTAGCGTTTCAATCTGCCGTGGGTACCTTGCGCGGTATCTAGAGATTATCAGAGCTTTAAACTAGGGCTGGAAATCGTAGCGCCACACATGGAAGACTACTAGCGCTTACGCGCAGAACTTGAGGACTCAGCGCTACTCGTAATAACCAGGCACTAAGCACTTCAGAGTAGGACGTGAGAACACAGCGCTACTCGTAATAAACAAGCATGAGGCACTTCAGAGCAGAACTTAAGAATACAGCGCTACTCGTAATAATTAAGCATCAAGCACTTCAGAGCAGAACTTGATAATACATTGCTACTCGTAATAATTAAGCATCAAGCACTTCAGAGCAGAACTTCAGGATACAGCGCTACTCGTAATAATTAAGCATCAAGCACTTCAGAGCAGAACTTCAGAATATAGCGCTACTCGTAATAATCAGGCCGTAAGCATTTCAGAGCAGAACTTGAGAATACATCGCTACTCGTAATGATCAGGCCATAAGCATTTGGTCCCCTTGTACGCGGCAGTCTAGCAGCAAGGGGGGCAATCCCACGGAGGGGAATCAGAGTCTCCGATGCCGGGGGGGGGGGGATCCCACGGAGGGGAACCAGAGTCTCGGAGTGCGGTGCCGCTCCCGATCGACAGGGGGCGCACCGGGTCTTCCACCAGCCTCCCGTGGAGCAGGGGGGTGAGTCCCAGGCCTCCGCACGGCCACGCTACCTCCCAGCCCCCGGGGGTTACCTCAATCTCGGCGTCCTGGGGGGATCTTCACTGCAGCGGCGTCCGTCACGGCTCCGGGCCCCGCAATCAATGTGCTCAGCAGCCAGGGGACAGGTCACAGCCTCTCACGCCTCCGACAGCAGCTGCGACGGCAGCGACGGGGCCCCGGGCTTCTCCGTGGGCCCCGACTTGATGATGGGGCACACTTCAGGCCTCAAGGCCGCGGTGGTGAGTACGCTTCAGGTCCCCGCACCGGGGGGGGTGACAAGTTAAGCAGGGGCGACGGCGGGCTCAGCGCTCCGCGCCCGATGCGGGACTGACTCGGGGGATCCCAGGCAAGGTCGGGGAGCGCAGGGGTCACAGCGCTAGTACCTGGTTGATCCCCAGCAGCCCAGCAGTCACTTTCAGCATAGGTTTCAATAGGGAGCTTCAGCATTAGGTTTCAGCGTTCAGTTTCAGCATGAAGTTCTAGCATTTAGTTTCAGCATTCAGTTTCAGCATGAAGTTCTAGCATTTAGTTTCAGCATTCAGTTTCAGCAGGAAGTTCCAGCAATCTTACTGGCGCAGATGTCTCTGGCGCCCTTAGGGGTTCTGTTTCTTGGGGGTATAGATTGAGTTGGTGACTAGTTCCTTCCTAGTCAGGTTTGGCAGATGGCCCCTGGGTCCTCCTACCACTGGGCTAGATCAGTGGGCTGTACAGGATCCCTCACTCACTTAAAAGGCAGTACCTAAGTCCTGTCACTTTCAGAGGCATAAGTCCCTGGCTAGGCCCTACCGCTTAAAACTCCTGCGTGGATCCTCCAGGTCTGCTTTACCCCAACTTGCCAACTAACTAGAAAAAGTTCCCTCCCTCACTTAAGTAGCCCTAGGTCAGGTGACCTCTGTCCAAGGCGGCAAAAGTAAAAACCACACCTCCCTTCTAGAAGGTTCCAGCACATTCCAGGAGCTTCCCCATTCTACCTTTGGGACAAAAAGGCGGGCTGGTGTCGCAACATTGTTGTGGGGTTCCAGGCAGCTCCTGGCAGCTAGGGTGCTACTAGTAAAGACCACTCCGCAGTAGCAGGGGCCTGTGGCAGCCATCTTGGGAGAAGGGAGCACCTGCACCTTAACACTGATTGGCAATGAAAAGGCGCCCGGTGACCTAAGTCCAACATAAAAAATTAGGGTGGAAAAAATGAGGCACGATCAAAAATAGAGGGGGAGACCACCCTAGGGCTGACAGGTCTAACACGGTTGTCCTTCTGACATCCTAGTCTTTGTGTGCAAAATGGGGCATTTTTCAGGGAGATGGCGCCTGCTGCTGCGGGCCCTGCACAAGCACCCAGTGGCCACACACACGAGATGGTGTGCATCATGTTTGTCTCGCTCACATATGCCATGCTAGTCCACAGCATCTGTACCTCATGCTGCAATGCCCTCTGCATTATGCACATGATCCACAGATAGATCCACTCCAAGTTACGACAGACCATCCCCCAGGTCCATGTCAACATCCGTCTCATATACTGCCCTGCCCTCTACGGAGCAAGTACATCCGAACTCCCAGGTAACTGGTCCACTTCCAGGGGGCATCTGTACACCTCAGCTTCTACACCCTGCGCCCCAGCCACATCACCGTCCTCCATAGATAGCTGCAATGGATCACTGTCTGCTGCAGGATGACCTCCACACTCCCCACCCACACCCAGGAGGCAGTCCACAACCCCGACCCCACACCAACCTTGTACGTCTGTCATCCTAGATCCCGTTGGGCCATCTCCGTGCATCCAACCTTGCCCTGGCCACCGTTTTTCACATCCACCGTACTCCAGCATACAGGACATTGTTCTCCCACCTGGCCACACATACCTGGGACTCCCTCCCCGGGTACCTCCACATGGGCCATGACCTCTACGCCTTGATGATGATCTCCCAAATAGGTCTGTCCGCACTGTTTAGCAAGCCCCCCCCTCAGCAGCCAGAGGCCATCACAGGTGAGTGTTGTGCTCCATGCCTACATTGAATGATACCTTGTGACCCATGTGTGTCCTGTACCAGACTCTGATCCCAGGGTATGGTTGGCTGGAGTTTGTTCAACACTCAGGCATAGTTAGACATTTCCACACACATATGTTGTTGAATAATGCAAAATGACAGCAAGATCTCATGTGCAGAACAATATGAATTTATTTTTGGTGGGGTGAGTCTTTTGGTAGATGTGCTAAGGTGCTCTACCGGGGGAATAGAATCCAAAGTTCCCAGGGGGAGATGGCATCCTTGTCAGTTGGAGTCATCAGAGTCCAGACCACAATGTTGGTCATCATTGGTCAGACTGTGACCAGCAAGTCCATGTGGCAGAGAATGTCATTGGGTGAGGTGCTGCTGTTGCGCCAGAGGGCCAGGTGCCAGGCCAGGTGACCTAGGAGATGGGAATGGTCCGCTGACTCTCACGGTCTTTTACGTGGACGACCCACCTTCCTCCGGGGACCCTCAGATGCAGGCCTTGATGATGCTAGGGACGCTTCGTCAGATGAATCCTCCTCCTCCCTCCCTGTGTCTGGTGCTGGTCTACGCCTGGTGGCACAGGGAGGGTTTGCCAGACTTTGGGCGATCTGACGGAGTGATTGGCTCACGTCCCCGTGCACCGCCAGTCTTGCCTCCATCTGTCCTTGGTGTTGTTGATGACTGGCATGATGCTCGACCTGCAGGTTCTTTATCTCATCGAGTGTCCCCTGCATCCCGGAAAGTCTGGACACGACCTGGTCCATGCCTCTGGTGTCACGCCGGTATGAGTCCAGGATGTTGCGTATGTGTGACATACCGGGGTCCTGAGCTGACTGGTCAGGTTCGCGCCTCCGCCTGCCTCCACTCCCACCACCCCTGCCCACACGAGCCTGGCCTGCCGTTGTGGGCACATCAGGTCTACGGGACCCCTGAGGAATGGCATTTGCAGGGTTGCCTGCCTCCACCTGGGTGCCCTGAGAACCTTGTCCCTCCTGGTCAGACTGGCTGTGTTGTTCAGTGCGAGCAGGGCTCCTGGGTGTCTCCTGGGATGTGGCAGGAATGGGGGTGGGGGTTGGCACAGATGTACCTGACGCAGGTGCTGCAGGGGCTTGTACACCAGAGGGGCCAGGTTGGTCGGGGTCATCCACGGAGTGGTGAGAGTCGTCGCTGCCGGTGGGATCGTCTTCATGCAGTGCCTGGGACTGTGATTCTTCCCCCCCAGTGTTGGGGGGAGATCGTCGACGTTGCCCTGTGTGTGATTGAGAGACAATGTTAATGCTGTTTCATGCCACATCCATGTTTCATACATATTCAAGTTGACACAGTTCACCCAGGTAGTTGGATGTCCCTAGCATTCCTCTCAGTGTCCACTTGGGGATGGGCATATTGCAGGGGACAGATTGGGATGTTCTCCTGAGTGTGTGACCTATAGATAGTTGGCTCTGATGCTTACTTGGCTCTGGATTGGTCTTGTTGTGTCACATGTCCATTGTGGGAGTGTGTGAATCCGTTGTATGCCCCGGGGGGGTGTGCTTGTGTTAGGGGGGGGTGTGACCGGGTGTGCTGTTGAGTGTAGTGTGAGTTGTCATTGGGTCTCCCAGGTGATGTGTGTGTCCCCTCATGGTGCATGCTGGCATGACAGTGTGTGTGAGTTCCTGTGCTAGATACATGTGCTTGTGGAGTTGGTGTTTGGGTGTACAGTGGTCCCAGGAGGGCCTTGTGCTGCATACAGCAGGGCCCAGTGTCAGCTACCTTGTCAGTACTTTGCCAGTCCCTGTGCATTGTGCATGGGTATGTACCTATGCCATATGGGCTGAGGACATTGTTGTCTGCGTCTCATTTTGACAATGTGTTGTGTGTGGCCCACCCTCCCAGCCTCCCGGACATCCAGTCTTGTGTTTGTGGTTGTTGTAGCCTTGGACATGGCCTTGCCTTGATTTGTGATGGGTGAATGGTGACGTTAGTGGCATGGGCGTGGTTTTTGGGTGTGGTTGTGTGCGGTGAGTGCTTGGGGGTAGGTGCGTGCATTTGTTGTGGTTGGCAGGCGCGCAACACCCATTGGACTCACAGGGCTTCAGCCCCCCCCGTCGTGTGTGGCAGCCCGGGATGAGACAGCTTCCCGGCGCACTCACAGCCGCACCCGAGACCTTCACAGGTCTGTCACAGACCATTTGCATGTTAATGAGGCCTCGCTATTGTTTCACCCCTTTAAGAGCCCCTGCAGCTCCACTCTGCCTATGGCTTAAAAGATTCATCGCCCCCCCGAAATTTTGTCTTAGCCTCCCCCAAAATTTGGCTCTAGTTGCGGCTCTGGTGGTTGGGGTGTGGATGCCATTCCCCCCAAGTTACGTGAGTTGTTTGTGTACTCACCAGGCTCTGCGACTCCTTCGACTCTGTGTAGTCCCACCGGCGGTAGCATGGCCATCACCTTCTCCTCCCAGGGATGGTAGTGTACGGGTCTGCGGGGCGGCCCACCTCCAGTGATGTTGGTCTGGCCATGTTCTTCATTCATTTTCCTCTTGACCGCCCTGCGCAGATCGTACCAACTGGCTTGGCATTCATGCCTGGTCCTTCGGACAGGCGCAACAGCATTCACCTTGTCGACAATCCTCTGCCACATGGCTGATTTTGCAGCTATGCTGGTCTGTCTGACCAATGTTCCAAACAGCTGTGGCTCGACTCTGATGACTTCGTTGACAAGGAGCTCCAGCTCCGCCGTGGTGAACTTTGGATTCTTGTCTGTGGGCATGGTGTGGGGTGTGGGTGTGGGTGTGGATGGTTGTGGGTGTGTGTGTGTGAATGTGAAGAGGGGGATGTTTGTGGAGGTGGTTGTGTGAAGGTGTGTGAGTGAAGGTGTAGCGAAGGTATGAGTTGTGTGGGGTTGTTTGTCAGTGTGGTCTGGCAGCAGTGGGTCTGTTAAGAAGGCTCATGGGTTGTGTGTGTGGGCCCTTTTTATTGGTCCATTTTTGGGTGTGGCTGTGTTTGAATTTTGGTGGGTGTGTTATAAGTGGTGGTTGTGATTTGGGGCCTCTGTTTGCCTGTTTGGATGTGCCAGGTCAGTCTTTGAGATGTATTTTGTCATGTCGACGTGTTTTGTGTTGTTGTGCGAGTCGGATTGACCCTCCTTGTGCTGTTTTACAGTGTCCTGGTTCTGTGAGAGTATTTTTCGCGTAGGTACGATCCGGACATACGCGATGCTGGGTGAGGGGGCTGGGGTACGGTGTTGGTGTGCGGCGCGTACATGCGGTGCAGGGGTACGGTGCGTACATGCGGTGGGGTGGCTGGGGGTACAGTGCGTACATGCGGTGCAGGGGTACGGTGCGTACATGCAGTGGGGGGGCTGGGGGTACAGTGCGTACATGCGGTGCAGGGGTACGGTACGTACATGCGGTGGGGGGGGGCTGGGGGTACAGTGCATACATGCGGTGCCAGGGTTCGGTGCGTACATGCGGTGGGGGGGCTGGGGGTACAGTGCTTACATGCGGTGCAGGGGTACGGTGCGTACATGCGGTGGGAGGGCTGGGGGTTCAGTGCGTACATGCGGTGCAGGGGTACGGTGCGTACATGCGGGGGGGCTGGGGGTATGGTGCGTACATGCAGGGGGGGCTGGGGGTACGGCGTATACATGAGGGGGTGCTGCGCGTACATGGGGGGTACGGCGCGTACAGTTGCGAGCCTGGGGTGCAGTGCGGACAGGGTGTTGTACGGTGCTGACATATTTGGGGGTGGGGGGGCTGTACGGCTCGTACACGGGCATGAGTTTACCCGTGTACATGTGTGTTACTGCGTTGGCTCCGTACGGGCCTTTTTACGTGCGATTGTGTATTCGGACGGGCGGTCGGGATCGTACTTGCGCGCTCGGACTTGTGTTTTACGATTTGTAAGTGAAACTGTCCGGCTCACTTTCGTACACTTTTCCCGACGATATTCGGACGTGGACACTTTCCGACGCACTATCGTAGACTTTTCCCGACGCTATTCATAGATCTTTTTTACGTCCCAATCGTACTTGGCAGTTTGTACAGTACTTGTGCGACTCGTACATAAAAAGATACGGGTCGTACGCAAATTATTTTTACCGGATCGGAATCGGCCCCTATATCTACCAATATATGTTGTATTGTTATTACATTTAGATGTGAGATAACCCTATGTGTAGTGGCCACACAAGGTGCATCCTGCTTGTGACTGTCACCAGCTTAACAAGCACACTGTGTAATGTTCCCCGAAAATTTTTTGCACTTTGATTATCATAATTGTGTTCTAAAAACATGTGGATATCAATACTCAAGCCCTCTCTCTAACTAATGATGCCTGTAGGCCCTACTCCTCGGGCCTGAGAGAAGCAAACAAGATGTGGGTAAGTTAATAAGAGAAGCACACTGCTTAGTTGGTCAGGTGGATATGGTGGTACATGCCGTTGTGCCTTTTCTTCTTTTACCTACTCCTTTTTTGTGCATGAACACATGTCCCTCTTCTCCCTCTATGATGTGCATACCTAGCTTAGGGACATGAGCACTTGTCAAAGCAGTCATCACCTCCACATTATGGCCTTGCCTTAGTCCCTTCTAAAAACAGCAAACAAAAACAAAAAACTGGCAAACCTCGCTTTTCCGCTAGTGCTAATATCAAAGAAAAAATTCTATGTTATTTTCCCTCATTTAATGCAGTAAAATAATCATGGACCAGATGAACAAAGCACTGTTTGCGAAATGCAGTTCACACTTTTGAGACCTGTGTGAAATTTTGTGTGCTATTATGTGAACTGACTAGTACTAATAGGTTAGTTTCAGAATACCGATCCATATTTATTCGCAATTTGACCTACCTCATGAAGAATAATGGGGTAGATTGCAAATTGCAATACACCATGGGGCATATTTACCAGAAAATGTGAGAGATTCGAAGCTGTGCCAGGTTTGGCAACACGGCGCTCTGACATTTTCAAAACAAAGGGATTCTCCATATTCACAACAATATGGCTCACCCCTGTGTTTTCCGAGCGCTGGCACCAAATTTAGCTGCTTAGAGAAAGCTCAGGCACTCTTGAACTATAGGGAATGATTCTTTAAGTTCAGTAAGGTGTCACTCAATCAATCAAATAACTTTATTCACATTTAGTGAATGCATAAAAGTACAAATAATTATCACATTGCAATGTGATCGAAATAGAATTAAAAACAGTTAATAATTGATTTTATATTTTCCAGATATTCATTATAAAAAGAAATTCTTACAACAGGCAATTAAGACGGCACCACCCCCACATAAGCATTTCCTTATTCTTTATAAAATTATAATTAACACATTTAAAAACCTTACAGTAATTCATTCTCATTGACTGGGAAATTGACGACGGGTTAATAAAAATGGTCAAATAAAACAACACCCCTGTCTGTAGAACTTCTCCTAGTCCTAAGGACTGAGTATAAAAACAAATATAAGGGTTTTCCAAGGAATTAATAACTGCAATAGCTAAAGAGTGAGAATATAGGGCCTGATTCACAGAACTAACTTAAGACAAAATCCTAAACTTACTACTTTGGGTATTCACAGAAGGCATTTAGTAGTAGTAAAGTTAGGATTTTGTCTTAAGTTTGACAACCGATGACATCAGGGCCATGATGGACAATGGAGAAACCGTGGCCCTCATCCTCCTGGACCTCTCGGCCGCCTTCAACACCGTCTGCCACCACATCCTCCGCACACGCCTCCACAACGCAGGGATCTGTGACAAAGTACTGGCCTGGACCACCTCCTTCCTCACCGGCAGAACCCAGAGTGTCTGCTTCCCCTATTCCGCTCTAAAGACACCAGGATCATCTGCAGCGTACCCCAAGAATCGTCCCTCAGCCCGACACTCTTCAACATATACATGGCACCGCTCGCCAACATCGCCAGATCACACGACCTCAACATCGTCTCATACGCCAACAACACCCAGCTGATCCTCTCCCTCACCAAGGCCCCCACCACCAACAAATCCAACCTCCACAAAGGAATGAAGGCCATCGCAGAATGGATGATGATCAGCCGCCTGAAACTGAACTCGGACAAGACGGAGGTCCTCATCATCGGATCCAGCCCGTCTGCCTGGGACGACTCTTGGTGGCCAGCCACACTGGGAGCTGCACCGATGCCCACTAACCACGCACGCAACCTGGGAGTCACCCTGGACTCTGCACTGTCAATGACCCAGCAACTGAACACCGTCTCCTCCTCCTGCTTCAACACCCTTCGTATGCTCCGCAAGATCTACAGATGGATCCCCACCGGTACCAGAAGGACAGTCACCCAGGCCCTTGTCACCAGCAGACTGGACTACGGCAACGCTCTCTATGCAGGAACATCAGCCAAACTCCAGAAACGACTACAACGCATACAGAACGCATCTACACGCCTCATCCTTGACATCCCCACCACAGCTCCATCACAGGCTACCTGAAAGTCCTTCACTGGCTCCCCGTCAACAAGAGGAGCACCTTCAAGCTCCTCACCCATGCCCACAAAGCTCTTCACAACACCGGACCAGTGTACCTCAACGAACAACTCACCTTCTACACCCCGAACCGCCAGCTTCGCTCCGCTGACCTCGCCTGCGTCCCCCGCAACCATCGAGCGACCGCCGGCGGCAGACCGTTCTCCCACCTCACCGCAAAACCTGGAACACCCTCCCCATCTGCCTACAACAGACCCAGGACCTGCTGGCCTTCAGGAGACTTCTCCAGACCTAGCTGTTCGAGCAGTAACAGCACCCCCATCACCCCGGCACCTTGAGACCCTCACGGGTGAGTTGTGCGCTCTACAAATGTACTGATTGATTGATTGCTTGACCAGGGTGGTTTCTGTACTATGTTCCCCTAAAAGGGAAAGAGTCTCTTTCACACCAGGAACATCAACCCCTGCTTCTGTCAACCCTGCTGCACTGAGTGTGGAGGCTATTGACCTCCTGAAGCAGATCTCTGTGGATCGGATAGCAGTGCTGAATATCCTCCAAGTACATACCAATCAGCAGACCGAGATGGTATTGTTCTGGAGGGCCTTTACTTGGACATGTCTGCCCAACAGAGATCCATTCATGCTCTAGCCTTCACACTCATGGCAGCATTAACCCAATTCTAGCTTTCCACTCCCCCACTTCTTCCCCATCCAGAGTACCTATTCCCATATCAGACCAAGGCACACAAACATGAGCTTGCATCCACATTAACATACACACGCAGCACACAAACACACAGACATAAGGGCAAAGAAAGACACACATGCACTCAGCAGACACAAGACACACTCACTACTACATCCACTGACATGCAGACAAACAGACATACTGTACACTATAAAACACACTCACAACAGACACCACACCAGCACACACAGACATTCTGAAGTCTTTACTACCCACTGCCTCCACACCCCCTACTCTTGCCTCCCCTCATACCCACTCAGCCCAGAGACCCCCTCATTGCCCTTGAACTTTCTTAACCCATATGGACCAACCCCTCCAAAACCTAAAAGGAAGACCCCGCCGCCCTTGCTATACCTTTCCACATCCAACCCCAAAACAGCTATTCATCCCTCTACTGACAGCCAAACAAAACACCCAACCCGTGAGAGGAAAGCTCCCCCTCTTACCACTGCACAACCCTCTCCTCAACCCAGGAGCTCATCTCCCCCATCCTATTTCAGTACCTCTGCGGGGAAGAAGGGTAATGATAAAACACATCCCCCCTCCCAATTCCCTTCACCACCCTTCAGGGCTCTAAAATTCCTAATATTTATTAACCTAGCCCCCCTATATTCTGCCCTCCCACTAACCAAGCCACTCTTTGCATTGTGGCTGCTTTATCTTGTTTGTCACAAAATGAGTTTGAGTAGCTATGTTAAACAAGGAAACTGGGGTGGGGCCTCGTAGGGATGTGTATTCTGCCAATGTCAGACAGCTATTTCAGCCAAATAAGTCACATGAATGTACTTTTGACGTACTGCTACACATGTGGTATGTCAAAACATCAGGCATATGACAGGATCTAGATAAGTGAATGCACACTTTACATTGCACTCAGAAGCCTTTTTTTTGGCATTGGCAAAGGTTGTGATTAACATTTCACTTTGGTGACACAAAGGTGACTTTAATGCTATGGGATTCGTAGTATGCTCAATGAAGACATTTCGGGTTTGTGCTTTTAGTGTTACAGATATCTCTGCCACTAGTTCTGGGGCACTGATAGTTTATGCAGCTGCAAAGTCTGCTTTCTGTTTTTTCTAGATGTTGCTGCACTCATTTAAGTTTGGATGTTAGCTTTCTGGCATCCAATTGCCATTCTGGTAATGGCAGGCACTATGAGGTCCAATGACTATCCAAAGACTGATATACATTTTTCTGTGCTTCCTCCTCCAATGCACCTTCAAGCCCCCTCATTTGGTACATCTCAAGGTACGCCTTTTCAGTGCGACACCCTCCCTCACGGTGCAGGTTAGGAGATCATGTGGGCGCTCAGTCTTTGCTCTCAGCAGTGGTGATGAGGGAATGTTGTTCAAGGAGGATGTTTTGTGAGAGTGTATGGGTTTCTGGGGCACATACATTTAGGTGTGCATTGAAATGATGTTGCCATAACATGTGGCAAATAGAGCACTGGTGAGCTCATTCATACGTATTTTTATACATATATCTATGTGCCCATGCCAATTTCAATTCCTCCCTGTATGTTGGATCTGTCCCTGTATTTCCAGTTTGCACTGTGGATACCCGATGCTTACATTCCCTCATACCCCCTGCTCAACATGGTACAGTACATTTTCACATTACTGCACCTTCACTTTGTGGTCACTTCAATGTGTAGGGTAAAGGTCTTCAGACTGGGGGGGCTCTTAAGTGATATCAGGGTCTCCGGCTGAGAGTAGCATCATGTTTTGATTTAGGTGTTAGAAGCATGAGCAGCAGTAAGCTAACTTGTAATGGGCCACCACTGGCAACTTTTGTCATTTATGTCCTGACTGGGAGTATGTGCGAAAAGGGGTAACAGAGGTAAATGCAATGTTTGAATATGTTTAGACATATTTAAACATTGACATTTAGCAGTATAACTGTTTGAAAATTGAGAGGGGCCAGGGTGGGAGCAGCACTGTTTGAAGCTCACTGGCATCGGGGTAGGTGTGTCTCCTACAGGCGGCGACAGCCGCAACGGTTCTGATTTTACTGGTCATTGAGTAGGTACAGAAGCTGTATGAAATGTGGGATGGGCTCCATAACTGCACAGGATATGTGGGAATGTGTTATGCAGAGTTTCGGTCTTATAAGGCTTCCCTTCTGCCAGCTTTGATCGCATTGGAAATACGCATCGCAATAGGGCAGGTGGTTTCAGGGCTGGTCCGCGCTAGGTTCTTCTGCAGTGAACGTTTCCAAAGCTGTTGCGGCCGGAAGTTCCTGTCGGAGTGACCACTTTTGACACAACATTGGGCAATACGACCGAACCTGACAAGCTCGCAGAGGCTTTCCGACTGGCATCATAATCAGGCCTTAGTATGGAAGTGGACTGGAACACCGAATATATCATTATGTACATTGTAATAATATGTAATAATATGTTTGATGTATTATAGTTGTAGAATGTCAGGAAATATGTGGAAAGCACCAAGTGACCACCTAAAACCTAGAATCTAGGAATATTATTGCAACATACGCAGACAAGACCGAAGACTTGGCTGTTTAAAATAAAACAGGGGGTAAGGTAGGGCTGTGTCCTTGCCCCTTTTCTATTTTTACTATATACCAATGGTGCACAGGAAGAACTGGGTTGGGCTTACAGAAGCTGATAGTGATCTATTTGAAATGTATGTCCAGTCTGGATCTTTGAGTGAATGAAGCCAAATCTCTTGTGCTGGTGGCAGATACTCAGCCTAAAAATATTTCAATGTCTTATATAGAGCAGCGCAGATTGACAAGGGTTGATAATTTTACTTACCCGGGGTTTGCATTTCATATAAAATATACTTGGGCCAATATGGTGAGCAATAAAGCCCTTGCTATGGAGAAAAGTGTGAGGGGTATATCTTCCTTTACTAAGAAGTTGGGTGCTAAGAGGATTGATGTGATAAAAAAAGGTGTATGCCACAAAAGCCGTCACTGCAACATCTTATGTGGCTGGGGTCTGGGGGATGGTGGCAGTTGACCAACTCCAAAGAATAGAAGATAGTTTCTATAAAAGTCTTTTTGCACTCCCATACAACTGGCGAATTACATCTGCCACACTGAGTTATACGCCCCATATATCACACATGAATATGCTATGGCATTTGATTTGGAAGAGAGATATGGTCTCTGTGACTTAAAATATTATCAAGGAGTGTTTGACCCTAGATAATGTACACAAGGTCGCCTGAGTGCAATATGTTAAATCAGTGCTGAGAGTTTGGGTCTGGGGCACGTATTTGCTCACCAGTCTAACTGCAGTACTATGCATAAGGATAAAGTGATAACGGCAGTACTATGTCTAAAGATAAAGTGCAGCAAATATTCTTGGACAAATCTGCAAGTGATTGTGCTAATGCTAGCCGCACTAAAAAATCAGCAAAGCTGTATCTTACATTCCCCCTTCTCACTCGGGTGGATGAGTCATATTTGATATTCATGACAATCCCCCAACATCGCTTTATTTTAGTTAGAGTCCGTATGAATTTTCCAAAGAATACCTTTTCTATAAAAGATCTTCCAGTATGCCCCTGTGATGAAAGGTCTGTACAGTCTTGTGTGCATATACTATTCTTTTGTGGATTTTATTCCTCAGATATAAAGAGGTACATTCTCTAAACATTTCATCTCGAACAATGCCGTTCTGCACTTTATTGTATGAAACAACTATCTACTCCCTTTATCCATGGCATTGTTTCGATGGTCCTTGTGTACTAATGGGAAGGCCCTGACAGAATGGGATAGTGGGAAAGAAAAGGTGATTCAAGACTGACAACATAATGTGAGTTTGCTATTTTATGTACCTGTGTTTTATGTCTACTTTTAAAATATATTTTAATGATGTTTGTGATATGATATTTATGTATATTTGATGACCGTACCAAAGTACTGAATATGTTTTATAGATGAGACTAGAAATGCAAAAAGGGAATGATTGACACCAACTTCTGAGTGCACAACTTGGTGGGGTTCCCACATTCGAAGGCACAATGCACTCCATGATTATCTATTTGTATGAATAGTTGATTTTTTATTGATTTTATTTTTATTGTTATATCCATGTGCTATATTAGTAGAGATGTTTTTAATCATGTACTCCATATGCTTTGGAAGCAATGTGAAATAGAGAATATTGACTGACTGATTGAACAGGAATCTATTGATTCACCTATGACCTCTTCAATACCAAAGTCACTCAATATGAACATAGCTAGAAAATTAGAAAATATCAACCATAACTAATACCTATCCTTCATGTTCACTTAATGTGTGATATTGGGTCAGAATATGAATATGATCATGTATGAAAAGAAAAATATTCCCTTATGAATTCACAATAATGAATTGAAGTTTGATTAACCTATCTATGTCATTTGTACTTTCATTACCCCATGCAATAAATTAAAAGATAGTTCTCTATGTAAGAGTGATCAGAGCACATTTCAAAAATATTAATCTCTGTCACAGGCATATAATGCATTGAATGAAATACATAAAAGAGGGCCCTGGGAGTATTTTAAGACCAGCGAGTATTTACTCCTAATGCAAACTCATAGCACACAAAATATTCCTTTTAAGATGAAAACTCTCACCTGTCCTTGGGTGGCATGCTTTATCATATCTTTCTTCCTCACACCACGCCAAAATAGTGTGATGTGGGCTACAACTCCTTGAACCAGGAGGAGCTCTTTCTGATGGGTGGTCCTTGGGTGAGTATCTGGTAGCGGGTGTGGGTGATGGCACGGAGGGAGGATAATGTGAATTAATACTATATTTTGGTGAAAACTCAACTTTTTTATTATGATCCCAAGAAATATGAAGAATTCTTCACACCGCTAACATGATCAATATAGTGTCAAAAGAAAGCAGGGATAGTGAAAATTCAACCAGGGGTACTAGGAAATACAAAAGGGATTTAGCTGAAGGCCTGGATAACACTGAGGCAAGTAAAATAAATACATGTAATCAATGTTGAAGTGAGCATTATGCTTTCCTGTGACCAGACAATGCCACACAATGTATAAGTTCTCCTCCTAAAAATGAAACAAGGCCATTGTTACTTACCCTCTGTTGTTAGGTTTCGAGGTAAGCTCAAGGACTGCTAGTAGATGTATTAAATACCATGTCGAACCACCACACCTATACAGACTGTGGCTCTTAAGTAGCAATGATGATCACAATGAAGGAAAGAAACAGAAAGTCACTAACATGCCCATGTCAACGCAATCAGTAATGCAATCTGGATAAACAGTTCATGTTGCTTTGTATAGTTACTAGGGTACAACCAAAAATGTTGGTCTCTGGTTAATGGGGATAAAAAAGAAGGGGTGTCGGGCTTTGGGTTGGGGGAGGGACAGGGTACCAGTGTACCAGAGATAAGGAAAGGAAATATATTCATCATTAGCTTACAAATTGTCCTAAAGTATGTATGACTTCAATACCTCATTGCAAAACATTAGAAACCTATTTATTCAGTCATAATAGGGTGGATGTGAAAAGGCGGATAAGAAGCCCAAGAACATGAAAGCTCAATCATGTGTCATTTTATCATCACTAAAGAGTATGCCACCATTGGGTGCTGGGCTTCAGGAATATTCAAATGTCATCAGTGGCCTACAAATAACTCCTGGCCTACTGGTGCTCACCAGTTTTGAGGGCTCCATATTGTGTAAATACAGCTATTTTATGAACTGGAGCAAGTAGCCACAGTGATGTTCTCATTGGACGGCAGTTGAGCATGCTGGGATTTGTGGTAAAAAAAGACCACTGTATGTTGGGTCATACAAAAAAATAAATATTAAAGATCACGAAAACCAATATAGAAGCTTTTCCTCAATCTGTTGATTTACAAAATACATTGTTGATGATTTGGACAAGGGGCAGCCATGTCACAACCTAATGTAGTTTGAAAGTTCAGTGCAAAGAGGTCAACAACAAAATAATCATGGCCCACTACATTGTTGCCAAAAGTCAATATGTCATGTGAGATCAGTCATAGCAGGTTTTTATCGAAGGTATATCATCATTGAGATCCCAGAAGTGCATCTCATATAGTGGTTAAGGTTTGTCTAGTACTGTCCATCTTAGACTATCCTTATTGTGATTCTTATCTAAAAAAAAGGGTCATAAGTCTAGTAATGGCATGGCAACAGGAAAACATCGGTTACAACGTGGTCTTTACACCACAATATGTCTACAACTAGGCCTTTACAACGCAAGCCTATACAACGACTTGCACTGGATGGCACTACACACTAAGGAATAGTATGATTTACTATTCCAACACCTTCCCTACTGTTACGTAGGCTGGAGTTGTAGTAGTAAATCATACTATTCCTAAGTCCAGCCCCCTCCAGCGCAAGTCGTTGTAACGACTTGCATTGTAATGACTGCGTTGTAGACGTATCACGGTGTAAAGACCGCAATGTAACGTCATACATTCCGGCGACAGTGTATGGTGCTTCAATGTTTCCTGGTGCAGATCTTCTCTTGGTGGTCATCCTGATGTAATGTAGACCACATTGCATGTGACCAAATAAATACTCCATCACTGTTGCAGTTGATATTGTGTCTAAATTCCTAAAGCATTTCTAGCCCCAGGTCTATATGTGTATCATGCTTTGTGAAGCGATAAACACCACACAAGACACAAAGGAAATGTACTCTGGCCAAGAGACAGTGACAAAAGGGTTTCCTGAACTGATGGTGCTGAAAGTCTTGATCTGGTGGCTACTTTACCTTTTACAAGCACTGAATGAGTCACATATGTATAGATGAGTGACACCCAGAACTTTTGAATCTGCCACTGGTTGTCCTGGATTCTTACTAGTGTTTTCAGTGCCTTCTGCATGGAGTTGCACCACACACATTGATGTAAAGAACATGCATTATCAACATTATATCTACCAATATATGTTGTATTGTTATTACATTTAGATGTGAGATAACCCTATGTGTAGTGGCCACACAAGGTGCATCCTGCTTGTGACTGTCACCAGCTTAACAAGCACACTGTGTAATGTTCCCCAAAAATTGTTTGCACTTTGATTATCATAATTGTGTTCTAAAAACATGTGGATGTCAATACTCAAGCCCTCTCTCTAACTAATGATGCCTTTAGGCCCTACTCCTCGGGCCTGAGAGAAGCAAACAAGATGTGGGTAAGTCAATAAGAGAAGCACACTGCTTAGTTGGTCAGGTGAATATGGTGGTACATGCCGTTGTGCCTTTCCTTCTTTTACCTACTCCCTTTTTGTGCATGAACACATGTCCCTCTTCTCCCTCTATGATGTGCATACCTAGCTTAGGGAAATGAGCACTTGTCAAAGCAGTCATCACCTCCACATTATGTCCTTGCCTTAGTCCCTTGTAAAAACAGCAAACAAAAACTAAAAACTGGCAAACATCGCTTTTCCGCTAGTGCTAATATCAAAGAAAAAATTCTGTTATTTTCCCTCATTTAATGCAGTAAAATAATCATGGACCAGATGAACAAAGCACTGTTTGCGAAATGCAGTTCACACTTTTGAGACCTGTGTGAAATTTTGTGTGCTATTATGTGAACTGACTAGTACTAATAGGTTAGTTTCAGAATACCGATCCATATTTATTCGCAATTTGACCTACCTCATGAAGAATAATGGGGTAGATTGCAAATTGCAATACACCATGGGGCATATTTACCAGAAAATGTGAGAGATTCGAAGCTGTGCCAGGTTTGGCAACACGGCGCTCTGACATTTTCAAAACAAAGGGATTGTCCATATTCACAACAATATGGCTCACCGCTGTGTTTTCCGAGCCCTGGCACCAAATCTAGCTGCTTTGAGAAAGCTCAGGCACTCTTGAACTATAGGGAATGATTCTTTAAGTTCAGTAAGGTGTCACTCAATCAATCAAATAACTTTATTCACATTTAGTGAATGCATAAAAGTACAAATAATTATCACATTGCAATGTGATCAAAATAGAATTAAAAACAGTTAATAATTGATTTTATATTTTCCAGATATTCATTATAAAAAGAAATTCTTACAACAGGCAATTAAGACGGCACCACCCCCACATAAGCATTTCCTAATTCTTTATAAAATTCTAGTTAACACATTTAAAAACCTTACAGTAATTCATTTTCATTGACTGGGAAATTGATGACGGGTTAATAAAAAATGGTCAAATAAAACAACACCCCTGTCTGTAGAACTTCTCCTAGTCCTAAGGACTGAGTATAAAAACAAATATAAGGGTTTTCCAAGGAATTAATAACTGCAAAAGAAAAAAGATTGAGAATATAGGGCACGATTCACAGAACTAATTTAAGACGAAATCCTAAACTTACTACTTTGGGTATTCACAGAAGGCATTTAGTAGTAGTAAAGTTAGGATTTTGTCTTAAGTTTGACAACCGATGACATCAGGGCCATGATGGACAACGGAGAAACCTTGGCCCTCATCCTCCTGGACCTCTCGGCCGCCTTCAACACCGTCTGCCACCACATCCCCGCACACGCCTCCACAATGCAGGGATCTGTGACAAAGCACTGGCCTGGACCACCTCCTTCCTCACCGGCAGAACCCAGAGTGTCTGCTTCCCCTATTCCGCTCTAAAGACACCAGGATCATCTGCAGCGTACCCCAAGAATCGTCCCTCAGCCCGACACTCTTCAACATCTACATGGCACCGCTCGCCAACATCGCCAGATCACACGACCTCAACATCGTCTCATACGCCGACGACACCCAGCTGATCCTCTCCCTCACCAAGGCCCCCTCCACTGCCAAATCCAACCTCCACAAAGGAATGAAGGCCATCGCAGAATGGATGATGATCAGCCGCCTGAAACTGAACTCGGACAAGACGGAGGTCCTCATCATCGGATCCAGCCCGTCTGCCTGGGACGACTCTTGGTGGCTAGCCACACTGGGAGCTGCACCGATGCCCACTAACCACGCACGCAACCTGGGAGTCATCCTGGACTCCGCACTGTCAATGACCCAGCAAGTGAACACCGTCTCCTCCTCCTGCTTCAACACCCTTCGTATGCTCCGCAAGATCTACAGATGGATACCCACCGGTACCAGAAGGACAGTCACCCAGGCCCTTGTCACCAACAGACTGGACTACAGCAATGCTCTCTATGCAGGAACATCAGCCAAACTCCAGAAACGACTACAACGCATACAGAACGCCTCTGCACGCCTCATCCTTGACATCCCCACCACAGCTCCATCACAGGCTACCTGAAAGTCCTTCACTGGCTCCCCGTCAACAAGAGGATCACCTTCATGCTCCTCACCCATGCCCACAAAGCTCTTCACAACACCGGACCAGTGTACCTCAATGAACAACTCACCTTCTACACCCCGAACCGCCAGCTTTGCCCAGCTGACCTCGCCCGCGTCCCCCGCATCCATCGAGCGACCGCCTGCGGCGGATCGTTCTCCCACCTCACCGCAAAAACCTGGAACACCCTCCCCATCTGCCTACAACAGACCCAGGACCTGCTGGCCTTCAGGAGACTTCTCAAGACCTGGCTGTTCGAGCAATAGCAGCACCCCCATCCCCCCAGCGCCTTGAGACCCTCACGGGTGAGTTGTGTGCTCTACAAATGTACTGATTGATTGATTGCTTGACCAGGGTGGTTTCTGTACTATGTTCCCCTAAAAGGGAAAGAGTCTCCTTCACACCAGGCACATCACCCCCTGCTTCTGTCAACCCTGCTGCACTGAGTGTGGAGGCTATTGACCTCCTGAAGCAGATCTCTGTGGATCGGATAGCAGTGCTGAATATCCTCCAAGTACATACCAATCAGCAGACCGAGATGGTATTGTTCTGGAGGGCCTTTACTTGGACATGTCTGCCCAACAGAGATCCATTTATGCTCTAGCCTTCACACTCATAGCAGCATTAACCCAATTCTAGCTTTCCACTCCCCCACTTCTTCCCCATCCATAGTACCTATTCCCATATCAGACCAAGGCACACAAACATGAGCTTGCATCCACATTAACATACACACGCAGCACACAAACACACAGACATAAGGGCAAAGAAAGACACACATGCACTCAGCAGACACAAGACACACTCACTACTACATCCACTGACATGCAGACAAACAGACATACTGTACACTATAAAACACACTCACAACAGACACCACACCAGCACACACAGACATTCTGAAGTCATTACTACCCACTGCCTCCACACCCCCTACTCTTGCCTCCCCTCATACCCACTCAGCCCAGAGACCCCCTCATTGCCCTTGAACTTTCTTAACCCATATGGACCAACCCCTCCAAAACCTAAAAGGAAGACCCTGCCGCCCTTGCTATACCTTTCCACATCCAACCCCAAAACAGCTATTCATCCCTCTACTGACAGCCAAACAAAACACCCAACCCGTGAGAGGAAAGCTCCCCCTCTTACCACTGCACAACCCTCTCCTCAACCCAGGAGCTCATCTCCCCCATCCTATTTCAGTACCTCTGGGGGGAAGAAGGGTAATGATAAAAAACATCACCCCTCCCAATTCCCTTCACCACCCTTCAGGGCTATAAAGTTCCTAACATTTATTAACCTAGCCCCCCTATATTCTGCCCTCCCACTAACCAAGCCACTCTTTGCATTGTGGCTGCTTTATCTTGTTTGACACAAAATTAGTTTGAGTAGCTATGTTAAACAAGGAAACTGGGGTTGGGCCTTGTAGGGATGTGTATTCTGCCAATGTCAGACAGCTATTTCAGCCAAATAAGTCACATGAATGTACTTTTCACGTACTGCTACACATGTGGTATGTCAAAACATCAGGCATATGACAGGATCTAGATAAGTGAATGCACACTTTACATTGCACTCAGAAGCCTTTTTTTTTGGCATTGGCAAAGGTTGTGATTAACATTTCACTTTGGTGACACAAAGGTGACTTTAATGCTATGGGATTCGTAGTTGGCTCAATGAAGACATTTCGGGTTTGTGCTTTTAGTGTTACAGATATCTCTGCCACTAGTTCTGGGGCACTGATAGTTTATGCAGCTGCAAAGTCTGCTTTCTGTTTTTTCTAGATGTTGCTACACTCATTTAAGTTTGGATGTTAGCTTTCTGGCATCCAATTGCCATTCTGGTAATGGCAGGCACTATGAGGTCCAATGACTATCCAAAGACTGATATACATTTTTCTGTGCTTCCTCCTCCAATGCACCTTCAAGCCCCCTCATTTGGTACATCTCAAGGTACGCCTTTTCTGTGCGACACTGCACTGCGACACCCTCCCTCACGGTGCAGGTTAGGAGATCAGGTGGGCGCTCAGTCTTTGCTCTCAGCAGTGGTGATGAGGGAATGTTGTTCAAGGAGGATGTTTTGTGAGAGTGTATGGGTTTCTGGGGTACATACATTTAGGTGTGCATTGAAATTATGTTGCCATAACATGTGGCAAATAGAGCACTGGTGAGCTCATCCATACGTATTTTTATACATATATCTATGTGCCCATGCCCATTTCAATTCCTCCCTTTATGTTGGATCTGTCCCTGTATTTCCAGTTTGCACTGTGGATACCCGATGCTTACATTCCCTCATACCTCCTACTCAACATGGTACAGTACATTTTCACATTACTGCACCTTCACTTTGTGGTCACTTCAATGTGTAGGGTAAAGGTCTTCAGACTGGGGGGGGGGGGCTCTTAAGTGATATCAGGGTCTCCGGCTGAGAGTAGCATCATGTTTTGATTTAGGTGTTAGAAGCATGAGCAGCAGTAAGCTAACTTGTAATGGGCCACCACTGGCAACTTTTGTCATTTATGTCCTGACTGGGAGTATGTGCGAAAAGGGGTAACAGAGGTAAATGCAATGTTTGAATATGTTTAGACATATTTAAACATTGACATTTAGCAGTATAACTGTTTGAAAATTGAGAGGGGCCAGGGTGGGAGCAGCACTGAGGAGTTTGAAGCTCACTGGCATCGGGGTAGGTGTGTCACTTACAGGCTGCGACATCCGCAACGGTTCTGATTTTACTGGTCATTGAGTAGGTACAGAAGCTGTATGAAATGTGGGATGGGCTCCATAACTGCACAGGATATGTGGGAATGTGTTATGCAGAGTTTCGGTCTTATAAGCCTTCCCTTCTGCCAGCTCTGATGAGGTGGTTGTACTGACACAGATGGCGCATTGGAAATACGCATCGCGATAGGGCAGGTGGTTTCAGGGCTGGTCCGCGCTAGGTTCTGCTCCATTGAACGTTTCCAAAGCTGTTGCGGCCGGAAGTTCCTGTCGGAGTGACCACTTTTGACACAACATTGGGCAATCCGACCGAACCTGACAAGCTCGCAGAGGCTTTCCGACTGGCATCATAATCAGGCCTTAGTATGGAAGTGCAAAAACAACAATTGATGGACAGAATGTAGAACAATGTCATACATTCACCCCAGTACAGAGATCTGGGCCTAAATGGACTGTTCCCATGAGGCACAGGGTCAGACTGATTTGCATATGGCCATGTCTGAACTGGGGTGGCAGAGTGGGCTAAAGAACGGTGATGGATCAAACCCAGATCAGTTGACTGGGTGTGAGTGTTTGATTGGTTCTGATGCTCCGTCCATCACCACCCCCTTTTGTACCGCTTTGTTCGCCATAAGTTGGCAGGGTATGCTCAGACGTGAGTCCCTTGCTCACTTTGCCACTGGATTCAAGCAAGCCTGGCTGAAGACGGCTGAAATGCCAGAAACAGGTCCTAGGAAGCTTGTTTCCGGTCCAGGGAAGACATGGCTTGGCAGTTCGGGCTGGACTGTTCCCATGAGGCACAGGGTCAGACTGATTTGCATATGGCCATGTCTGAACTGGGGTGGCAGAGTGGGCTAAAGAACGGTGATGGATCAAACCCAGATCAGTTGACTGGGTGTGAGTGTTTGATTGGTTCTGATGCTCCGTCCATCACCACCCCCTTTTGTACCGCTTTGTTCGCCATAAGTTGGCAGGGTATGCTCAGACGTGAGTCCCTTGCTCACTTTGCCACTGGATTCAAGCAAGCCTGGCTGAAGACGGCTGAAATGCCAGAAACAGGTCCTAGGAAGCTTGTTTCCGGTCCAGGGAAGACATGGCTTGGCAGTTCGGGCTGGACTGTTCCCATGAGGCACAGGGTCAGACTGATTTGCATATGGCCATGTCTGAACTGGGGTGGCAGAGTGGGCTAAAGAACGGTGATGGATCAAACCCAGATCAGTTGACTGGGTGTGAGTGTTTGATTGGTTCTGATGCTCCGTCCATCACCACCCCCTTTTGTACCGCTTAGTATGGAAGAGGACTGGAACACCGAATATATCATTATGTACATTGTAATAATATGTTTGATGTATTATAGTTTTAGCATGTCAGGAAATATGTGGAAAGCACCAAGTGACCACCTAAAACCTAGAATCTAGGAATATTATTGTAACATACGCAGACAAGCCCGAAGACATTTGCTTTCTGATCATTTCACTATGATTAGTAAACTTCAACAGATATTTATGTTCTTTGCCGTAGAACGCATCAAAAAAAGTATAAGATACGGGGACCAATAGTTGCTGTTTCACAAACTTTCACATAGTCAAATCTGTAAATAATAATAAAGCGGAGATGCACTATTGGCTCCAAAAGATTATTATATTGAAGTTGATAAATGAACAGAAATATGAGAAAATACACAGCGGTCCGACCCCAAAAAATATATATGGTCTTTATGGATCTGTTGGTCGCTTTTGATTGCGTTTCCCACCTCAAGTTCTGGTCCATCATGGAGTAAATTGACACCTGATAATTCTTTTTCATTCTTCAAATATATGCCCCAGGTCAGATCTTCTGTTCGGTATGGTAGATATGGGGAATGCACTAGGCTGTTTAAAATGAAACAGGGAGGGAAGGTAGGGCTGTGTCCTTGCCCCTTTTCTATTTTTCCTATATACCAATGGTGCACAGGAAGAACTGGGTTGGGCTTACAGAAGCTGATAGTGATCTATTTGAAATGTATGCCCAGTCTGGGTCTTTGAGTGAATGAAGGCAAATCCTTTGTGCTGGTGGCAGATGCTCAGCCTAAAAATATTTCAATGTCTTATATAGAGCAGCGCAGATTGACAAGGGTTGATAATTTTACTTACCTGGGGTTTGCTTTTCATATAAAATATACTTGGGCCAATATGGTGAGCAATAAAGCCCTTGCTATGGAGAAAAGTATGAGGGGTATATCTTCCTTCACTAAGAAGTTGGGTGCTAAGAGGATTGATGTGATAAAAAAGGTGTATGCCACAAAAGCCGTCACTGCAACATCTTATGTGGCTGGGGTCTGGGGGATGGTGGCAGTTGACCAACTCCAAAGAATAGAAGATAGTTTCTATAAAAGTCTTTTTGCACTCCCATACAACTGGCGAATTACATCTGCCACACTGAGTTATACGCCCCATATATCACACATGAATATGCTATGGCATTTGATTTGGAAGAGAGATATGGTTACTGTGACTTAAAATATTATCAAGGACTGTTTGACCCTAGATAATGTACACAAGGTCGCCTGAGTGCAATATGTTAAATCAGTGCTGAGAGTTTGGGTCTGGGGCACGTATTTGCTAACCAGTCTAACTGCAGTACTATGTATAAGGATACAGTGATAACTGCAGTACTATGTCTAAAGATAAAGTGAAGCAAATATTCTTGGACAAATCTGCAAGTGATTGTGCTAATGCTAACCGCACTAAAAAATCAGCAAAGCTGTATCTTACATTCCCCCTTCTCACTCGGGTGGATGAGTCATATTTGATATTCATGACAATCCCCCAACATCGCTTTATTTTAGTTAGAGTCCGTATGAATTTTCCAAAGAATACTTTTTCTATAAAAGATCTTCCAGTATGCCCCTGTGATGAAAGGTCTGTACAGTCTTGTGTGCATATACTATTCTTTTGTGGATTTTATTCCTCATATATAAAGAGGTACATTCTCTAAACATTTCATCTCAAACAATGCCGTTCTGCACTTTATTGTATGAAACAACTATCTAATCCCTTTATCCATGGCATTGTTTCGATGGTCCTTGTGTACTAATGGGAAGGCCCTGACAGAATGGGATAGTGGGAAAGAAAAGGTGATGCAAGACTGACAGCATAATGTGAGTTTGCTATTTTATGTACCTGTTTTTTATGTCTACTTTTAAAATCTATTTTAATGATGTTTGTGATATGATATTTATGTATATTTGATGACCGTACCAAAGTACTGGATATGTTTTATAGATGAGACTAGAAATGCAAAAAGGGAATGATTGACACCAACTTCTGAGTGCACAACTTGGTGGGGTTCCCACATTCGAAGGCACAATGCACTCCATGATTATCTATTTGTATGAATAGTTGATTTTTTATTGATTTTATTTTTATTGTTATCCATGTGCTATATTAGTAGAGATGTTTTTAATCATGTACTCTATATGCTTTGGAAGAAATGTGAAATAGAGAATATTGACTGACTGATTGAACAGGAATCTATTGATTCACCTATGCCCTCTTCAATAACAAAGTCACTCAATATGAACATAGCTAGAAAATTAGAAAATATCAACCATAACTAATACCTATCCTTCATGTTCACTAAATGTGTGATATTGGGTCAGAATATGAATATGATCATGTATGAAAAGATAATTATTCCCTTATGAATTCACAATAATGAATTGAAGTTTGATTAACCTATCTATGTCATTTGTACTTTCATTACCCCATGCAATAAATTAAAAGATAGTTCTCTATGTAAGAGTGATCAGAGTACATTTCAAAAATATTAATCTCTGTCACAGGCATATAATGCATTGAATGAAATACATAAAAGAGGGCCCTGAGAGTATTTTAAGACCAGCGACCAGTGGCACGGAGGGAGGATAATGTGAATTAATACTATATTTTGGTGAAACTCAACTTTTTTATTATGATCTCAAGAAATATGAAGTATTCTTCACACCGCTAACATGATCAATATAGTGTCAAAAGAAAGCAAGGATAGTGAAAATTCAACCAGGGGTACTAGGAAATACAAAAGGGATTTAGCTGAAGGCCTGGATAACACTGAGTGAGGCAAGTAAAATAAATACATGTAATCAATGTTGAAGTGAGCATTATGCTTTCCTGTGACCAGACAATGCCACACAATGTATTGGTTCTCCTCCTAAAAATGAAACAAGGCCATTGTTACTTACCCTCTGTTGTTAGGTTTCGACCTAAGCTCAAGGACTGCTAGTAGATGTATTAAATACCATGTCGAACCATCACACCTATACAGACTGTGGCTCTTAAGTAACAATGATGATCACAATGAAGGAAAGAAATAGAAAGTCACTAACATGCCCATGTCAACGCAATCAGTAATGCAATCTGGATAAACAGTTCATGTTGTTTTGTATAGTTATTAGGGTACAACCAAAAATGTTGGTCTCTGGTTAATGGGGATAAAAAAGAAGGGGTGTCGGGCTTTGGGTTGGGGGAGGGACAGGGTACCAGTGTACCAGAGATAAGGAAAGGAAATATATTCATCATTAGCTTACAAATTGTCCTAAAGTATGTAGGACTTCAATACCTCATGGCAAAACATTAGAAACCTATTTATTCAGTGGTAATAGGGTGGACGTGAAAAGGCGGATAAGAAGCCCAAGAACATGAAAGCTCAATCATGTGTCATTTTATCATCACTAAAGAGTATGCCACCATTGGGTGCTGGGCTTCAGGAATATTCAAATGTCATCAGTGGCCTACAAATAACTCCTGGCCTACTGGTGCTCACCAGTTTTGAGGGCCCCATATTGTGTAAATACAGCTATTTTATGAACTGGAGCAAGTAGCCACAGTGATGTTCTCATTGGACGGCAGTTGAGCATGCTGGGATTTGTGGTAAAAAAAGAACCCTGTATGTTGGGTCATACAAAAAAAAAAATATTAAAGATCACGAAAACCAATATAGAAGCTTTTCCTCAATCTGTTGATTTTCAAAATACATTGTTGATGATTTGGACAAGGGGCAGCCATGTTACAACCTAATGTAGTTTGAAAGTTCAGTGCAAAGAGGTCAACAACAAAATAATCATGGCTCACTACATTGTTGCCAAAAGTCAATATGTCATGTGAGATCAGTCATAGCAGGTTTTTATCGAAGGTATGTCATCATTGAGATCCCAGAAGTGCATCTCATATAGTGGTTAAGGTTTGTCTAGTACTGTCCATCTTAGACTATCCTTATTGTGATTCTTATCTAAAAAAAAAAGGGTCATAAGTCTAGTAATGGCATGGCGACAGGAAAACATTGGTTACAACGTGGTCTTTACACCACAATATGTCTACAACTAGGCCTTTACAACGCAAGTCTATACAACGACTTGCACTGGATGGCACTACACACTAAGGAATAGTATGATTTACTATTCCAACACTTTCCCTACTGTTACGTAGGCTGGAGTTGTAATAGTAAATCATACTATTCCTAGGTCCAGCCCCCTCCAGCGCAAGTCGTTGTAAGGACTTGCATTGTAATGACTGCGTTGTAGACGTATCACGGTGTAAAGACTGTCTTAAGTCTGTCTTAAGTCTGTCTTAAGTCTGTCTTAAGTTTGTCTTAAGTTTGTCTTAAGTCAAATTTAAAACAAAATCCTAACTTTACTACTACTAAATGCCTTCTGTGAATACCAAAAGTAGTACTTTTAGGATTTTGTCTTAAGTTAGTTCTGTGAATCAGCCCCAACGAGTCAATTTATTTTATCAGGGGGAGGATATATTACTTCTTTCCATTTTATCAATACCAAAGAATATAAAAAATGGGACATTGTCTGAGTAGATGGGTCATCACAGGGACATGGCCATGAGGAGAAAAAAAACTTAACTTCATCCTTGTTAGAAGATATTGATGCATATTGGTAGTAGCAAAGGAGAAATATGAAACATCTGGGCAGTGTTTGGTGGAATATAACCGTGGCTTTACTTGGTTGTGTTGCCATCTTTCTAACTCACATTTTTTTGGTAGAAGGCTTCTCTCAGCTTGTATTAGAAAAAGACAAGCATTTTGCAAGGTGTTGTGTATAGGAAAGCTTGGCACAAATCTGTGTGAGACTTCCTGACATTTACTAGCCAGGGAAAACTATTCACTCGGTCAAGAATAGTTATATCCTTTATGATAGCTTGATTCAGCCCAACCGAGTCCCTTTTCCAGATGCGCAACCATAAAAGAAGCGGGCCAGTTTGACTGCATCAGTAATTAAAGGGAGGACACGTTCTTTATTGGCCATCAGATTTGAACAGGTCGGATTAACTGGAGGCAACTTTTTACCAAACTTATCCTCCACTTTCTGCAACTAATCAACTTCAGCTGTGCGCCAAATTTATGCGCAATAGGAGGCTATGGCTACGGATTTTGCCAGATATATTCCACAGGGCAACTATACTTCTCTGCAGCAAATTTATTCTGTTTGTAACCATAGAGGACCACAGCCCCCGCCTCGCTATAGAGCTACCTAATAAAAAGAACTATGGAATTGTAATCGGGCATCGACTTCATAAGAACCCACAATTTTTTGTGGTCCACCCAGTCAAAGGTCACGGACAAATCCACTAAAGCCATATAAAACTAGCCCCTTTTTGCGTACCCCTCCCCTTTCTAGACCCATATTTAGTCGCAGCTAAAACGTTATTGGTGAATGCCCACCTCTCCAGTCAATTTAAAAGCAATCTCCCCAGTAATATTGCCTGCTATCCAGCAGAGAGATTGGTCAATAATTTGCCGGATTCATGGGATCTCTTTTCTTATATATAGGGATGAGCATTGTTTCCAAGATACTGGAGGTCCCACTTTAGAAACAGCATTAAAAACGTGTGTCTAGAGCTGGGTCCATACATTTTCTGTACAAAGTATATATTTAGGGTGACCCCATCTGGCGCAGCTGCCTTCAAGGCAGGCTATTGAGAGAGTGCAAGCTCGATTTCCTCTATCGAGAAATCCATCCCCCGGTGGACAATCATCGAGTCAGCTGGTTGTTTTGTAGCTCTATCCTTCTCTACATTGAAGATACTCTGAAAGTGAGAGAGCCGGGTGGATTCATCTATATGAGTATCAAGAGAGGGCCCTCCCTGATCCCAAAGAAAGGGGGCATTTACCACCCTCCAAAAGGCCTTGCTGTCTTTGCTCCTCGATGCCTCACCCAAATGTACCTAAGCTTCAACCCGTAACTCCTTTTTTCTCACCATTCTAGTTGTCTTATGGCCAGCTTGCAGCATCGTTATTAGATCTTTATTTCAGGGGTTTGTTTTAGGAGCTGTGTGAAGTTCTTTAGAGGCTTTCGAGCAGTTTGACTCAAACCACCTTCTCATGGAAGGAGTGTTTCTTACGACTGGGCGTGTACGTTTAGAGTTTATAGATGTTGACATTTTATTAAATGCTATTAGTACCTGCTGGCTATCAGTATTGGTATCTGAGCAGGATTAAAAAGGAGGTAATACCTCCTTTAGTGCACATAAAGATCTTGACCTAGCAGAAAAAGACCAAACAAAGCAAAAACCAAGGAAGGCATGATCACTGAACTCTGTCAGCTCTACCTTAGAGGACTTAATGCGACTCTTGTGATTGGCCTGAATAATTATAAGATCAATTGTCGAGGTAACTTCAGTGCGTTGAAAAGAAGGGAGGGATTGACCTGTCATTTGGTGACACGGATTTATTATAGCTAGATCCCAGGTTAATAGAAAGCTGTTTAAAATATTTCCATAATTATGATGCATAAAATGTACAAGCAACAAATCATTAGAGTCATTTACCCAACAAATACGCTGATCCGATTTAAGGCAATAGTGTACATTAAAGTCCCCAGCCCACATTTCCAAAAAATTATCGTGGATGATGTGTCAATAGAGTTTGCAATATCCCCCCTAGCTCATCTGTCACCTGTGTAGGATTCTTAAAATTAACATTATAAAAATGAATCAGTAGCAGATCTACTTTCCCGGAGCCTTCAGCCATAAGAACATGTAAATGGGTGAATTATTAGTGAGGGTTGTAGTGTCCCTGCATGGACACGTTCTAGTGTTCCAACATGTATGTATTACACTGTACACCCACCCACCACCTACGTCACTGGGTCAGGTGACAAGGTTAATAAAAGGGCCCAGCGCACGTGCTCGTGGCCATTACCCACTACCCCAACTAAGTGTCTGTGTCAGTCATTTCCACGCAGCATGCGGGCCTAGGGCCCGACATTACACTGGCGATGAGGGGGCTGTGCCCTGGCGTGCAGCAGCCCAGCTAAAACGAAGGGGGGAGAGAGCTGCCTGCGCTACGGCCCCCCCCCCACAGGCTGAACAGCGCCTAATCGCCGCAGGGCGAGTGAAGAGCCCCGGGCGTGAGCGGTGACCGGGAGCCCACCCCGCACCGCCGCGAAGACCTGCGGGCGTGCAAGCCACCCAGAGTGAAGGCGAGGAGGTCGGGTGCCCACCCCGACCCCGTCGCGCCTGCCGCTGTGCCTGGTGGAGAAGTGCGAGCCGTGCGGAGCCCACCCGCATCGGCCACGTCGCAGTTACCCCCAATTGACGAGGTGACCGGGAGCCCACCCCGCACCTCAGGTGCTGCCTCTGAGAGTCCCGGTGAGGGGAAGTGCCCGGAAAGCGGACCGATCGAAGCCCACCCGCATCGGCCGCGACGAGCCCGGTGAAGGAGAGTGAGCCCGATCAGCTGGAGCAGCTGTCCACTCCCCCGTCCTGTGAGGAGCCACTGACTTTGCCGGAAAGGAGCGGGCAGGCTCCGGCAGCAGCGCCAACCCTCCGCCCGCTCCCCGCACAGAATGCAAGCCGAGTGAGGCTGCGGGGGCAGGGGAAGCCGAGAGGAGACAGCGCCTTCTCGTCGGTGTCCCAGGTGACGGACAATATTGCCGTTCCTTGATCTTTAGGATGTTTGGCATCTGGCTGGGTTCACTTGTTGGTGCTGGAGGGAGGGGACAGTCTGAGGGTGAGTAGTACCACCGCTCCCCGTCATACAGGGTAGTTGCTCTGTACTATATGGTTCAGACTGGGAGTGCGCCACGTCCCCTTGAACACTTGACCGACGAGACAAACTTTTGTCACATCTATGGATTTTCAGTTTTTTTTCTCCATTGTTTTGCTGTTCTTTGATGCTTGGGACTCAGGGTTTTTGGGGGTTATTTTGGGGCCCGCATCAGTTCTTGGGCAGAGTTGGCTGTTACCTAGGCTCTGTTGGATGTTCTTCACTGTTTGTGACTCTATTGGGCTTGGGCGGTCGAATGATCTTTCTCTCCCTCTAAGTGGCGATGGGTAAGGATTTAAAAATTGTGAGCTTTAATATAAGGTGTTGAATAATCCTGTTAAGCGTAAGGCAATACTCTCCCTTTTAGAAAATGCTGATTGCCATGTTTGTGTACTTCAGGAAACCCATCTTTTAGCTAAAGATACTAAGCGGATGAGGGATAGGCATTTCCCACTGCAGTTGTGGTCCTCAGGTGCGACCAAGAAGAATGGGGTGGCAATCCTCTTTAGTGCACAAGCGCAATGCAAAGTAGTTTCCACGGTAGCAGATATCAAGGGCAGGTTCTTAGCAGTCCGGGTACAATGGGGGGATACACAAATGCTGATAGGGTCCTTATATGCCCCAAATGAACAACAAGAGCCCTTCTTGCGCCTGGCTCTATCTGAAATTCTTGCCTCTCCTGAAGCGGCACTTTTGGTTGGGGGAGACTTAAATGTGGTGATGGACCCAGGGATGGATAGATCGGCCAAGAGGTCTAATCAAGCAGGGGCGCTATTGCAGGGAGGGAAACAATGGTTAGCTGACTGCAGATTGGGGGATGTGTGGCATATTCAGCACCCTACTGAGCGCGACTATACTTACTTTTCAGCAGCACACAAAACATGTGCGTGTTTGGATAATTTTTTAGCCTCCTCCTCTCTCCTCTCTAACTTGCACCCTGCGGATATCACCCCCTGCTCTCTTTCAGATCATGCACTCATTTCAGTCCTACTCACAGTGAAGCGTGCGCTCGAAGCCATCGGGCTGGCGTCTCCCTTCTTCACTCTGAGGAGGTCACCAACCAAATCCAAAATTCGGTAGGACACTACCTCTTGGAGAATGACCAGGTGAGCACTCCTCTCGCTGCGGTGTGGGAGGCATTGAAGCTGGTGGTGCGGAGTGAATTTAAAGCGCGCGAAGTTGGAGAGGTAGGTGGGAGAACTAGATGCAGTTCACAAGCGGACCGGGGCGCCAAGAGTTTGGAGGGAGTTGGAAACGCGGCGACGCATGCTGAAACATTTGGACCTAGACAGGGCTGAGCATGCTCTCCTGAGACTGCGGCACAAATTCTATCTCAGTGCTGATAAGAGTGGGAGGATGCTTGCACATAGACTCCGAGCGCAAGCACAGATGTCTGCGATCCATTCTGTCCGAGACCTGAATGCGGTGGAACATACTACAGATGCCCTTATTGTGGACGCCTTGCGTCAGTTCTATCAACGCCTTTACACGAAGGGAGACGTCCACTTGCACGACCCAGGGGAATATTTGAATTCTTGTAGTATTACTCCCTTGCTCAAATCATCGTCCGACAACTCAGATTCAGCTATTTTCATCGAAGAGGTCATATCGGCAATAGTGCGTTTAAAGGTAGCTAACTCACCAGGGCCAGACGGCTTTCCGGCGCTGTTCTATAAAGCATTCTGTGTGGAGCTGGCTCCCCTTTTAACAAGGCTTTTTAACTCCTTCCTCGACTCTGGGGAAGTGACGCCTTCAATGTCAGAGGCAGCAATTTCTGTAATTCTTAAGCCTGGGAAGGACACTAAAGATTGTGGGTCGTACTGGCCAATCTCGCTCCTTAATATTGATGCAAAGTTGTTTGCGAATGTTTTGGCCTCATGCCTCAGACCTCTTATGGATGATCTTAAAGACCCAGACCAGTCCGGCTTTATACCGATGCGGCAAAGTGAGGACAACACTAAACGGCTCCTCCACCTCATAGATTTAGTACACCGCTCGCACACTCAGGCCTTCTTACTCTCGAATGATGCGGAGAAGGCCTTTGACCACGTCGACTGGGAGTATTTATTCGCAACTCTCCGCGCATTTGGGTTTGGCAATAACTTCATCCGATGGGTCCGTTGCTTGTACGCCTCTCCCAGGCAGCAGTGTGGGTTAATGGTTGCAAGTCGACCCTCTTCCCCATTGCCTGGGGCACGTGGCAGGGCTGTCCCCTGTCCCCACTTTTATTTGCGCTCTATATGGAGCCTTTCGCCCAACACATTCGGTCCAACCCTGACTTGTAGGTATCAAGTTTGGAGCTGACACACGTAAAATTAGTATGTATGCTGATGATGTCATCCTCTCTCTCACACAACCTTGATCAACACTACGGTACCTGTCTATGGAGCTTACTGCCTCTGGGGATGTCGCGGGGTTCAAAGTCAATTTTGCGAAGTCGCAAATTCTTAATATCTCTATCCCTGGGTCTGAGGTCCAGGACCTCCAACAAGACTTTGCCTTTCAGTGGGTGCATACGGATATCACATATCTGGGCATTCGACTGCCTTCGTCCATCGCTAAGACGGCCACCCTCAATTATGCATTATTGATGGAGCACACGGTCAAAGCATTGGCCGCCTGATCACGTCTCAATTTGGCATGGTACGGGAGATTAGCGGCTGTGAAGATGACGGTGCTCCCGCGCATCCTGTATATCTTCCAAATGCTCTCTGTGAGTCCTCCCCCAGGCGTCCTTAGGACATTGCAAGGGCTACATAACACATTTTTGTGGGCTAACAAGAAACCTCGGCTCGCCTTGGCATTTGTTACCTCCTCAAAAGCCCAGGGAGGGCTTGGCTTCCCGCTAGTGGGTGTTTACTACCAAGCGGCTTTCCTCCGTTACATCACAGAATGGAATAGGCCCCTGTCCAGTAAGCACTGGAACTTTATGGACCAAACAGTGGCCGGATGAAACATCTGGTGCGAGCTATGGCTTCCACGCATGCACAGAGCATGGGGTCTATACTCCTCTCCGGTCACCTCCCCGACCCTAAAGGTGTGGGATCGGCTAGCGAGTCAGAAGGGGTGGCCCACGTTTCCCTCTCCTATGTCCCCTATTATGGACAACCCCGACTTTCAACCAGGTTGTGCATCTCCAATCTTCCACCGCTGGAGGGAGGAGGGTTGCAAGAGGGTGGGCTCCCTTTTTAGGTCTCGCTGAGCCCCAGCGCTTGCGCTGGCTCGGAGAGACATTTTGTATCTGGGAATTTTCAAGTGCTGCCTGTGGCCTAAAGCTTGAGTGCACGCGAGCGTGCACGCGCGCAGCCGCCAATCACTGATGCGCGCGCATCACTCGCATGCCGTCCCGTCTTAGCGATCGCTTTGATCGCACAACATTCGCATAAAAAATACACTGATCCTGCCCTTGTAGATCCACATTTCATTTATGTACCTTTTTTGCTTCTGAGTATGTCTCCTGCATGCAAAAAGAAAATGGCTTGATGTATTATTTTTGTAATATGTGCATCAAATTGGAACTGAGTTTAATTCATAGAGTTGTCTTTTTAGCCCAAATACTGCTTGATCCCGAATGCCAATTATATAATAATATTGTTCATTTTCTAATTCTTCCAGTGTTTTTGCCAAGATTTGAGATCGTGGCATACAGACCATATGAGAAGCTCGCAGCAAGCGGCTAACTCGCTGAGTTGCCGTGCCCCCTCACATCTGGCAAAGCAGCGCTGGTAGTTCCTTAGATAAAGAGACATTCTCACTTTTGGGCATATAAATATGGATATTATTAACATTACTCATCTGTCTAGCAAAATGCACGTCCTTGCATGCTTTGTGAGCGAGCCTTGCACAATGGCAGCTGCTCGAAAACCTGTGTGCTTTTTAAGGCTGTGCGTGTGCATTATAATGAAATATTCGAGCAGCAGCGAGGCTTAGAAATATTTCTTTTTTAGGCGCTCGACGGGTGCTGTCATGCTTTATGATGTGGCGACAACTCCATATCAAAAATGCTTCCTTGCGTTTACCTGTTCCTAATACATTATTCTGTAAATAAAAGCGCTCTGTCGCCTCATCTGTCAGGCAGGCGGCCGCATCGCTCGCGCCCATGGCTCACCCAGCGAGGCCTTGGCTGCCTGGCAATCCGCGCCTGAAGATGAGCGCGCGCCAAGAGCAAAGCGCACAGACACGTGCTGCAGGCCCATGCGCGGCAGGCATGTTTATTCTCAAAATAAATGCATGTCAACAGGAAATTTGCTTCTGATGTTTACTGCAGAATTTCAAATGCCAAGGACCGTGAATATATTTTGAGTGTTTGCCGGTGACTGGGCCACCACCCTTCATCAGTCTGAAGAAGACATTCAAGCTCATTCAAATACTACAGACCTCGTTTCAAGCCGCTGTAAATCTATGTGCAGATACACCCGCTAATTACTTTTGTGCTATCTATCAAGAGCTCTCTTCACCGGATTCACTTAGCTATGATAAACGGGGGAAATCCGCTCGTTCATTTCAGCTACCTTCAATTACAAAATATGCTTTTCAGGAATTCTGTTGACCTTTCAAGGCCCTTGCACTTTGCTCTTTTGATGGTGGGAGTTATTTAAGAGGGTGACCGTCACAGAAAATACGGTGGAATTTACCATCTGTGGCATTAGGCAAGACCCTTTGGTTTTAATACAATTATGTATATGCTTATAGGGGTACTGAGCCAGTCCTCTTCACCCATTGGGTTTTAGCTATGCCCTTCATTAGGTCTCGCTGAGCCCCAGCGCTTGCGCTGGCTCGGAGAGGCATTTTGTATCTGGGAATTTTCAAGTGCTGCCTGTGGCCTAAAGCTTGAGTGCACGCGAGCGTGCACGTGCGCAGCCGCCAATCACTGATGCGCGCTCATCACTCGCATGCCGTCCCGTCTTAGCGATCGCTTTGATCGCGATCGCTATTACTTTCGCTTTCACGGCCGCGCGGCCGTTACTTTCACGGCCGCGCGGCCAATGCTTGTTTTTCTTGAGCCTCGTGGCGCAAACATCCCATCATGCCCTATACCTCACCCTCAGGCCCTTTCGCCCCCTCCTTACCACAGTCTTGCCCTGCGGTAGACTATTGGTGTCAAAACCTGCAGCTTCCATGTTAGCGATATCATCACAGGCAGGTCCTACAGTTCCATCAACACACACGGCTCCCTCTATCATAGGGTTTGGCGAATCCATGTCTTGTTTGTCCCTATCCCTCGGCCACAGAACTGGAGGATGTGCACCAGCTTCTGCTAGTGGAGCAGCTCTGCCCTCAGGGGTTCACATCTTTCTGCAGCTTGCTCAACAGCAATGTTTCATATAACAAGCATACTTCGTTAAGATGTAGTTCTGGGACTGGAGAGCTGTGTTAAATCTTACTGATATTAACAATTCGCCTCCTTTGTCACTGTAAACCCCACCATCTGCCTTTCAAGGACAATCACGTGTTATATTTGGCATATGGTAGCGCAGCACGTGACTTAACATGGTGCACTGAGGCTAGGAGGTGCTTTGGCAAGGACGTCAGTCAAAGTGACCCCTTGTTGTCAGGCTGAACACAAACGTGTAATTCTATTGTGTCACTCTGCATGGCTTTGATAAGATCGACCACAACATTTTTCTTGCTCATTTGGAGTTAACATATAGGCTCAGAGTTGCTGTTTTTTCCAGTAGTTTACATTCTTATTAGACAACTGCAGCCATCAGTTAGAACTTGATTTATTCGCATCGAAAATCACGATGCCCTCTCCCAAGGCTATTTCCTCTCCCTTGCTCGCTCTAAAACAGAATCCCCCGCCTCACTGGGATTCTCAACAGCATAATTCAAATAAAAGTCACTAAGGACCAATAAATCGTTCGAAAGAACTCAATGGGCTCCAAAAAGTGCAAAAATGAATAACAAACAATTGGCTATGTCTTAGTGGTCCAAAAAGTCTCAAACAAAAGTTCAAAAATAAATAATGAACAAGAGGGTTATGCCTTAATGAGACTACAACCAATATTTTCCTCAATGGTCAAATTAATGGGAAACTGTAACCTTTAGCTGCACCCAACCCATTGCCCTTACCCCAACTGCACGCCACACACTGCTGCGCTCCTCACACTGCTGCACGCCTCACACTGCTGCACACCGCACACTGCTGCATGCCTCACACTGCTGCATGCCGCACACTGCTGCAAGCCGCACACTGCTGCACGCCGCACACTGCTGCACGCCTCACACTGCTGCACGCCGCACACTGCTGCACGCCGCACACTGCTGCACGCCGCACACTGCTGCACTCCACACACTGCTTTTATGCGAGTTTATGCTACTGACATTGTAAATGACAATGCCTTTTATTTGTTTTAAAACCAAAACATAAATAAAAGGCATTGTAATTTTACAATGCCAATAGCTCAAACTCTTATAAATGCGAGACCTATTGCATTGCAAATGCTTGTTGATCTTGACGGCTTGATTCCCTTTCCTCAATTATGCAAGGATTATGATCTACCAAATCGAACGCCTTCCAGTATTCACAGCTCACACATTGGGTTACACGGTCTGAGAACTTCGCTCTCATGTCCCGCCCCTTGACAACCTTTGAAAAATGGCTGGTCTTCCAATACAGCGGGTGCGGAGTCTGCTTATAAAGTAGTCACTTACTGGTATTATACTCCAGAGCGCATTAAATTGTTTCTTTCTTTGTTTCATATTTTGTATAAAAGTGGTATCTTCGCTGGGTGCCTTCTGATTTCTCTGAGATTTGAATTCATCGCGAGGTCGTCCTCCGGGATGTAGACCTGAACGTGGTGTAATACCCTTCAACTTTCGCTCTGCCGGCGCCCTGATGAAGGCAGCTAAACTGTGTACTTGTGATCTTTCTACCACACAATAAAAATGATTGATTCTAAAAATACCTGTAGGGATACCTAAACACTATTTTTATTCAGAGGATATCTGTGGTATGTATAAAAAGATGAATTTGTTGGGTTTTACTGAATATGATTGTTCAGTTGTACCCCTTTTGAAGTGCCAACATGTTTTGGCCCGCGCTCGGAGCCCACGTGGGTCTGGGGCCTTTGTCAGGGCTATTTATCGATTTTAATGTCCCTGCTTTTATATTGTGCACGCACTCCATGCTCTACCGTGAGACCTAATGAGCTCACCTGTCTTCTTTTCGTCCACAGTAGATTCTCCACTGCTATCTTTATTGAAGGTACATGCGGATCAGGTGGAAGGTGCTGCCTTTTAGTCACACATTCATCAAAGGATCTGTACCACGTGATTACCTAAACACCACCACGCCATCTGCCGCAGTGCAAGACTATGGGCTCAGTAAATAAATTACTGCCTAGGTACTGGATAGCTGATTGGTTTACTATAATGATACTCTCTACGTAATTCCATGAGTGAACCCTGAGGGGGATATTTCCAACAGAATTGGCAGAGTGAGGTGTCAGCCGTCATGGCTTAACGCCTTCCTCAGCCACTTCAGAAACGCAGGGCTGCACCATATTTACAACAATATGGTGCAGCCTTGCGATGCCCCCTGCCCTGGCACTACACTTAGCAGTGTAGTGCCAACGCAGGCACCCTTGTAGCATAGTGCAAGAGTATCTGCACACAGGGGAAAGATTGTTTATGTACAGGAAGGTCCCCCTTACTGTACATAAACAATCTTGAAATGCCATTTTGTCCCAATTTTTTCTTTTTAAAGATTGTTTATGGGCAGGAAGGGGGACCTTCCTGATTCATGAACATCCAAAGCTTTTTGCTTTTTCCATGTGTCATGCATAAGGCAGCACACTTGGAAAAAGCAAAAACGAGGAGAATTTAAGCATGTTTTTCCTGGCCTTAATTTTGGCACTGCCTACATAAATTGGGGGCAGCGTCCAAATCAATGGGTGTTGCGGTGGAACGCCCACCGCGCAACAGCCACTGCCCACCCTATTCACGCTAAGCATAGCATGAAAGGGGGTCTTATTAACAAGGCAGCATGAAGGCACGTTAGGTGACTTAATGCTGCCTTGTAAATAAGGCAAAGCACCTATCGCCACAGGAGCTTCCTAAAAGGTGACGTTCCCCTGGTGATAGGGGCTTGTGCAAATGCCCATGAGTGTTTCATCAGTGAACGCGTATGCCTCATTATTTCAATGACTATATGGGTTGTAAGTAGGTGTTTAGATGGCTGCCATCATGAAGGAACTGGCCATTGACCACTGTTCCCTTTAAGGTGCGCGCCTGCGCACCTATTGAATCTGAGCGCGCTGCGACGTCTTGATGCACGCACACCACCAGACGCAAGTATTCATGTTAATCGCAGCGCCCTGTGGAAGCATGATGGGCGCTGCGATTAACTTGAATACTTGAAGAAAAGCAGACAATCTGCCCCCCTCCGCGCTCTGTCAAGAAAAGTCATGCAGCAAGCCTAAAAGCACAACGTGTGCTTTCGCAATCATTAACATATATTAGTGATTGTGAAACACACGTCATGCTGTTAAGTTTGCTGCCTGCCTTTTCTTAACAGAGCGTGGCAGTTATTGTGCCTTTTTGAACGATTTCATGTTAAATGCAGCCCCTTGTGTAAGCATGTCGGGAGCTGCAATTAACATGAAAACTTTCAAAAAGGCACGCATTTTGCCACGGTCTATTAACAAAAGGCAAGCAACAAGCCTAAAAGCACAACGTGTGCTTTCACAATCACTAATATGTATTAGTGATTGTGAAACACACATCGTGCTGTTAAGCTTGCTGCCTGCCTTTTCTTAACAGAGCGCGGCAGTTGTTGTGCCTTTTTGAAAGTTTTTATGTTAACTGCAGCCCAGAGTGTAAGCATGTCGGGAGCTGCATTTAACATGAACACTCTCAAAAAGGCACACAATCTGCTGCACTCTATTAACAAAAGACACACAGCAAGCCTAACAGCACAACATGTGCTTTCACAATCCCTAGTATACATTAGGGATTGTGAAGTGCAGGTAGTCTTGCTGTGTGCCTTTTGTTGATAGATAGGGTGACCAGAATTATAAATTCAAAAACTGGGACATTTCACACAAACAGAAATTGGAATACACATAGCTGCCAAGGTTTTAGATAGCTATTTTAAAAATGTTAGTGCAATCAGGGCTCAAGTCCTGAAAAAAAGAAGTGGGGGGACTAACCTAGTTAGACAATATGCAAGTGACATCACACATGGCGTCACAGGAAATTACATCACACATGGCATCACAGGAATTAACATCAAAGAAAGTGGCATCACAGGAAGAGACATCAGATCTAAAGCCTTCACATATATGTTTAGCGGCTCTATCATGTGTACGTTTGAGCGCATTGTGAGGATAATAACACAGTGAGCTATGGAAGAGGATATGTGACTTCTACACCTCACAATCCCCCTGTTTTATATTACACATCCTGTACATTAATTTCCAAACGTATATAATTTATTGTACATGTGATATACACGTGTTGCATGTAAAGCACTTTGACACCCTGCATTGGAATGAGTAGGGCTATACAAGGAAAAATAGTGGTACTTAAATTATTTCAATGCCACCTCAGGGGAAGTAAGCTCTATATAAATGCAATTTGCTCTGTGTAAATACTAGGAAAGTCCAACACATCTGATATTCTTACAGGGCATGCGTATCTCCTAACCAGGGAATGAACGGAGTGAAAAGCTGCCTCTCTTAAGTAAGTGTGCAGAGGTAACAAGGTTTGAGCCTTTGTTTCCCCTCCGCTTTATTTGCAGCAGGTGTGAGGCTCCTGACTGCTCACAACCAAGAGACTCGAACAAAAGGAGGCCTGATGTCCCCTCAAATTCCGCCTTTGTTATGGGCCCAGCAGGAGTCTTAAATAAGAACGCCCCATCCCCTCCTGCACGTTGTTGCTTGTTGCAGATGGAAAGCAGACAACATGCAGGCGCTGCTCAAAGTGTCCCAGTGTTTGAAATTACACTAGGATGAGTTCAGCACATTATTCAGTGGGGCCCAAATTCTTCAAAAGATTTTTACGGTAGTAATGTTTAAGAAGGCGCACATCAAAGACAATTAGTATAATCGGATTGGGTGTACAGTAATAATTGACAAAAAATAATAATTTAAATAGCAAGAACAGTTTATGGTGCCACTCGGGGTAAGAAAGCACCCTACTACCTAGGTGCTAGAATACACAGGTCATGCAAGGCAATCCCCGTGATGAACAAAGTTTAAACAGAGAAATCCCAGCACTCCAAAGTCACAGTTGTTGTTGGTATTGGTTATTAGCCACAAAAGCAGAGAACAAAATATTGTCAGTAAAAGACTGGCTACAGAACAGATTCAGGTCCTCACAGTAATGTATAATAAAGAATAATTTAATTGAGAATTTTTCATGAAAAGGAAAGTCGCAATCGTAAGCACAAATCAGAGTTCCCTAATACATTTGGTTCTAGTCATCAGTTCGTAGAGTAGAGACTCATAGTCTCCAAATCTTGATCCAAATGGATGACAGCCGACACGTGTTTCGTCACGTATAGTGACTTCCTCAGGGCTTTTCTTTGAGTCTTATGACGATTTGAATATCAATTGTGCATTTGAGCTTGTGCCGATGATGTTTCGATTATTTATTTTTCAAAACCGCGCTCACGAATTCAAAAAAGAATTTAGTATGATTACTGGCTCCGCCATGATAAGTGAAGTCGGAGGACCGGCTATGACAAGCCCGCGTAGTATAGTTGGAAGTGGCCGAAATGTGACTCCCGTGATTTTTTCACTTATCATGGCGGAGCCAGTAATCATACTAAATTCTTTTTTGAATTCGTGAGCGCGGTTTTGAAAAATAAATAACATTGACATTGGAGGAGGATTTATAAATGCGTGACTACGCATTTCAGTGCAGTGATGCGGACCACCACACTGAAATGCGTTAGTCTTGGCAGGGCTGACTATAATTTTTACTTTAATGGAGCACACAGAATAACAGCGCTCATCAGCATAGAATTACAGAACAGGCAGTAAAAATATTGATAAAATAAAGATTTTAAAGCCAGTATCATGCCAGTTAATTAAAATGATTTTTTATAACAGCTGCTAACCGTCCCTACTTTGGAAATCATAAAAAGGCACCTCCCACCGTTTTCAGTTGACCCGCTCTAAAAACCAGGACATGAGACAAATTTACGGAAATCTACTGGGACAGGTGGTGAAAAACCAGGACTGACCCTGCAAATCCGTGACGTATGGTCAACCTATAGATAGAGCGGTGTAGATTAGGTGCCTTTTTGAAAATACTCGAGCTAATTGCAGCGCTGTGTATAGGCAAGACGGGCCCTGAAATTACCTGAAATCTTTCAAAAAGGCACACAATCTGCCAAGCTTTATCAACAAATGCATAGCTACCAAGGTTTCAGATTGCTACGTGTAAACGTTTCTTAATTTTAGTGTATTATGAGTGCCATTTCAATGACTATGACTGACACTTTCTCGCAAGCAAAATCAAGGTATGAGATAGTCAGACTGGCACTACTGCGGCGTGCCAGATCTATAATAAAATGTAAAAGCACATTTTGAAGCAGCGTCACTGAGGCACTACCTCCTGCACTCCGTTTTGCTCTTTCCCTTGTTTGCCTTCCCGCTCCATGTTGCTTTCCTCTCTGTGTGTTTCACCATCTCCAAAACACTCCTGCTCTCCATGATGCTCTCTGTCCCTCTTGTGTTTTTCTCTGCAATCCCAACTGCTCCATGCTGCTTTCTCACTCCTGTATTTCTCCTACCTTTAAACTCTCGCTCCACCATGCTTACCTTCTTGCTTTCTACATTGGGTGCTTTCCTTCCTCCTGTTGGAAAATAGCCCTGCACTCCTTGTTGCTCTCTCACTAAGAGGCTATCAGGCAGTCACTCATTCCAAAGACCGTCAGTTCCCCAGGTGGTCCAGACAATGGGCAACACAAATTGCCCCCAAACAAAGTGGAGCTCCGCAGCTGAGTATTCCCGGCAACGGCGGTGCTGGAAATGAGAAGACAGCTAAGCTGTTTTTGGGTACTGCGCCCAGGAGGTGAGTGGAATGTTTGATGGGTTCTTCCATTCTAACTAACACCAAGTGCTGGGTTGGGGGCGGCCCCTGTGGACCCAGGCCTCTTACTCACTGAGTACCCCCATGCAACAGGCCACCATGTTCCCCTTAGCAGAGGGGTCCCTCTCCTGCACTGTTACCTGTCATGTATTTGCTGCATGATGCTTCCAGTGCTGCATCACTACCAGGGCACTAACTACCCTTTCAGAGAGATGCAAGTGTCCTCTAGGTCCACAGCCAGGACCCAGCCGCCCAAACGTCCAGAACAGAAAGAGAGTGGGGTCTCAACCTTGCATCCGTATAGCACCCATCTTACTTCTCTACAGCAACACAACCTTTGTTTGTGAATGTCACCCCAAGGCTTAATTTAAGCAGCATTTTCTGCTATCCAACAGCCAGTATGTTCTCTGTGCGATTTAGAAAAAAGACGGAAGTATACTGGTGGTTAGATACGGCTACCATTTGTTTCATTGTTCCCGATTAGGCCTACTAGTCTAGTAGTGTTGGTAGCAGAAGAATATCCTGATGATCAAAATTATATTGCACAACGAGACCACAAACTGGCAGCTTGAATAAAGCACGGTTATCTACTGCAATGGTGCACATAACGTGCACTTTGCAGCTGCAGTTCCAGTTTCTCCCTCACAGCGCACAGGTGTTGTTAAGGTTCTACAAATGTGTGACTAATGCATTTTAGTGTGGTTATGCAGACCACCACACTAAAATGCGTTAGTCTACACCTGAGGTGTGGTACTTGGCAGGGTTGCCAAAGGCCTGCAAGAAATGCAGCAGTAGATAAAATGCATCTGTGGTTGGCCAAGAATAGAACACAACGATGCATTTTTACAGATTCCATTGTGGTGCAATCTTAAATAATACGAACACCTCTCAGGGTTGTAGCATTCACATTTAACAAAAGTGATAGTAAGAGACACATTGTTACATTAAAAGACTTTTAATGGAAAATATGCTTTGAATACTGAATCCTTTTTATGTTTGTTGTATGTTGCAAACCTGCCTTAAGACCCATCATGTGGTGCTGTATGTGTAGAAATACACTGTCTTTTCACTTTATTAAGCAAATGTTTAAGTGATGTTTACACTGATGTTTGTCGCTGCACCCACACACACGGTTGCATTCTTGGCCCACATAGCCTTGGCAGCAGCGCACAGAGACCTTATACTGCTGCACACATAAGAAAGAATTAGAGGGAACATTTTTATTGAGCCCTCAATAATTGTTCTGATTCATCTAATATATTCCCAGGCCACATCTTGTGTTCGGTATGGTAGGAATGGGGAGTGCACTAGGCTGTTTAAAATAAAACAGGGGAATAAGGCAGGGCTATGTCTTTACCCCTTTTCTGTTTTCACTATGCACCAATGGTGTACAGGAAGAACTGGGTTGGGCTTATAGAAGCTGATAGTGGCCTATTAAAAATGTATGTTCAGTCTGGATCTTCGAGTGAATGAAGCCAAATCCTTTGTGCTGGTGGCAGATACTCGCCCTAAAAAGCTCCCAATGATTCATATAGAGCAGTGCAAATTGACAGTGGTTGATACTTTTACTTACTGGGGGATTGTATTTGATAGAAAATGTACTTGGTCCAATATGGGTGCTAGGAGGATTGATGTGATAAAAAAAGGTGTATGCTGCAAAAGCCATCACAACAGCATCTTATGGGGCTGGGGTCTGGTGGAAATTGACCAACTCCAAATTGTGCGAAATACATCGGTCGTACAGAGTTAGAGGCCCCATATATTACAGATGTAGTGAGATTTGCCCTGATTATGCTATAGCTTTCGATTTGGAAGAGAGATATGGTCACCATGACTTAAAATATTACCAAGGACTGTTTGGCCCTAGATAATGTAAACAAGGTCGCCTGGTTGCAATATGTGCAATCAGTGCTGTGACTTTAGGGTTGAGGGACTTATTTGCTAACCCATCTAACTGCAGAGTTATGTCCAAAGATAAAGTCAAGCGAATATTCTTGGACAAACTTGCAAGTGATTGTGCTGATGCTAGTCGCACTAAAAATTCAGTAAAGCTGTATCTTGCATACCTCCTTCTCACTCTAGTGGATGAGTCATATTTTATATTCGTGACAAACCCCCAACATCGCTTTATCCTAGCTAGATTCCATATGAATTTCTTGTGTTCATGATGGGCTTTCCAAAGAATACATTTTCAATAAATGATCTACCAGTATGCCCTTGTGATAAAAGGTCTTTACAGTCTGATTTTCATATACTATTCTTTTGTGGATTTCATACATCACATTGAAAGAGGTACATTCTCTCCCTTTTACGTAAATTTCATTTCCAACAATGACGTCCTGCACTTTATAGCAATAAACAACTATCTAATCCCTTTATCTGTTATAGCATGGCATCATTTCTATGGTCCTAATGGACTAATAGGAAGGCCCTGACAGAATGGGATAGTGGGAAAGAAAAGGGGAATGTGGAGATTAAGACTGATGGCATAATGTGGGTTTGCTATTTTAGGTACCTGTCTTTATATCTACTTTTTATATCTATTTTAATGATGTTTGTGATATGATATTTATGTATATTTGATGACAATACCAAGGTACTGGATAGGTTTGAAAGATTGGACTAAAGACACAAGAAGTGAATGATTGACACTAATTTCTGAGTACACAATGCACTTTATACTGTTGTGATGATTATGATCAAAGCAAAAGTGCACCTTAAATTGGTGGGGTGCCCACATTTGAAGGCACAATGCACTTCATATTTCTCTATTTGTATGTATAGCTGATGTTTTATTGATTATGTTTTTATTGTTATCCATGTGGTATATTAGTAGAGATGTTTTTATTTATGTACTCTATATGCTTTGGAAGCAATGTGAAATAAAGATTATTGACTGACTGACAGAACAAAAATATATTGATTTATCTATGCCCTCTTTAATAACAAAATCATTCAATATGAACATAGCTAGCAAACTAGAAAATAGCAACCATAACAAATTTATACATACATACATACATATATATATATATATATATATATATATATATATATATATATATATATATATATATATATATATTCACTGAAAAAACCATAGGTTTCACACATGTTATAGTTAGCGGAAATTTTACTGATAAAAAACCAATGAAATTCCCCCGTTATAGTTAGTGCAGGCAACTATAACTCACGCGACCGCAATCTTCTGCTGATGCTAATACTGTATTTAGACACTTATTTGCCCATGTCTTCTTCCATACATTTTTAGCTATACATATATTACAAATATTTTTTTTTCATAAAGACACATATGTCATCAGCAGAAGATTGCGGTCGCGTGAGTTATAGTTGCCTGCACTAACTATAACGGGGGAATTTCATTGGTTTTTTATCAGTAAAATTTCCGCTAACTATAACATGTGTGAAACCTATGGTTTTTTCAGTGAATTTGCAAGGTTTTTTAAATGCTAATTCCTAACTATAACGTGTGTGAAACCTATGGTTTTTTCAGTGAACTTGTACGGTTTTTTAAATGCTAAGTTACTTTACGCCATTCGTGGCGTGCGCGCCCACTTAACGCAGTTCGTTCCGTGCGCGCACGGTGCGCTTCGTGCACCGTGCGCGCACAGTGAGCACGCGGTGCGCTTTGCGCACCGCGCGCCCACTTTACGCAGTTAGTACCGTGCACGCACGGTCGGCACGCGGTGCGCCACGCGCACCGCGTGCCCACGTTACGCTAGATGGGCCATGTACGCACGATGCGCTTCGCGCACCGTGCGCACATGGAGGACATATGATGCACTTCGTTTTGAAAGGTAATATTGTAATTTTTCGTATATTTTATAAGCCATGCACAAATGGTGCCCTTCGGGCACCATTTGCACACGGGGTGGAGAGAGTGTGGATCATTTTTTTTTTTATTATTTTTTTTTTAATATTTTAGTTTATCTCGAGTTTAATAAGCCATGCACAATTGGGGCCCTTCGGGCACCAATTGCACACGGGGTGGAGAGAGTGTGGATAATTTTTATTTTTTTTTATTTTTTACCGCACGCGTACGGTAAGCGTAATCGGCGAAATTACCGAAAAAATAAAAATTCCGTTTTTGGCCTTGGGGAATCTTTGGGGACTCCCTCAACATGGCTATGTGTGTGGGAGCTGTCTAAACAGCCCCTTTACATGTTTTTGGGCTTTATATTTTAAAAATCACTCTCAGTGCGAGAGAGAAAATGGCGGCCGCCGCTTCCTGGTTTCGGCCGATTCGAATGTTTACTTAGATCTAAGAGCCAATCAGAATCGCGCTCGCGCACGCCACCGTACGCGTACGGTAAGCGTACCGTAAGCGCACCGTAAGCTGGCTCAGATATATATATTGATTTAAAGGCTATTTTCTCAGAATCTACTGAACAGATTTACACCAAACCTACAAAAGGCACTTCCTTGACCTGAGGACTACCTCTCTGCCAAATTTCTAGTAATTCTGTTCAGCCGTTCGGGCTGTAGCCCTGTCTAAAGGTCCTATGGAAAAATGCATGGGAAAAACGCGTTTTGGGACCCCCCTTTTATCTCAGCCCCCGCTTGACGAATCCCCCCGAGACTTTCAGGGTAGGAGCGGAGCATAGCGCCCCACCTATTTTGAAAACTTCGCGAGGATTCGTCGACCGGCGCCAAAGTTATTCAAAATAGAATGTTGCGGATTTCCTATGGAAACGTGGTCCTAACTATAACTACCTACTGGCGACCGCCAGTAGGTAATATATATATATATATATATATATTCACTGAAAAAACCATAGGTTTCACACATGTTATAGTTAGCTGGACATTTCACTCGTACAAAACCATTGAAATTCCCCTGTTATAGTTAGTTCGGCTAACTATAACTCGCGCGACCACAATCCACTGCTGATGATGTCACATATTACATCACTCATGACATGGTCAGTGACATCACTCATGACATCACTGATGACATCTCAAATGACATTACTGATGACATCATCCAGTGAATATGTGTCTTTCTGAAAAATAAACATTTTTTATATATGTATATCTAAAGGTTAATGGAAGAATAAATGGGTAAATAAGTGTCTAAATGGATGTTTTTTTTGTAAAATTAATTGTATAACTGACTTATTAACAGTGTCTTAGTGAATACAAGTATTAGTGAGTAATTTTTAAATATTTAAATATCTGTATCAGTGTCTCACTTTGTGTATACGTGGCTGCATGGGTTGGTGAGGAGCTACATGAGTGTGTATATGGGTTATTAGTTCGCTTTTAGAGTATCAGTATGAGTGTCTGTATGGTTCAGTGGGGGATGTTACTTAGCGTATGGATGCATGAATGAGTGACTCACTGTTTGTATGTGTTTTGAAGACAGTATGTGAGCAGGACAGTATGAGTGTGTGTATGGGTGAGTAAGAGAGTGAATGACTGTCTCAATAGTGTCTTTATGAGTAAATCCATATGTTTTGAACCAGTATATGTGAGTATTGATGTATATAAGTGAGGATATATGAGAGTGAGAGATTGGAAGAGTTCCTGTATAAATAAGTATGTGTTTCTATAAGTGATTGTTTAAGAGAGTAAGTATATGTACGTTTCTGTAGAAGTGAGTGTAGGGGTGTGTGTATAGCTGTATATGCAAGTAACTGGATGTTTATTTGCATGTGTGAGTAACTCTATGTATGAGTGTAGGTATGTAACAGGATATATAGGTGTATGAGTACATATGATGACTGAGTACATGTATGAGTGACTATATAGAAGTGTTGTTGAATGAGTGGATGCGTATGTAGATTTTGGAATTACTGAATAGGTTGTTCTAATTGGTATTGGTATCTCTATAGTTTTCAAAACTTTAGTTTGTATTTTTCAATGTGTGTATCAAAGTTTATATTCGGATAAGAGGAGGTCTGCCACTCTTACACAAGGATGATGTCATCAGTGATGTCATCAGTGATGTCATTTGAGATGTCATCAGTGATGTCATGAGTGATGTCACTGACCATGTCATGAGTGATGTAATATGTGATGTCATCGGCAGTGGATTGCGGTCGCGCGAGTTATAGTTAGCTGATCTAACTATAACGGGGGAATTTCAATGGTTTTGTACGAGTGAAATGTCCAGCTAACTATAACATGTGTGAAACCTATGGTTTTTTACGTGAATTTGCAAGGTTTTTTAAATGCTAAATCCTAACTATAACGTGTGTGAAACCTATTGTTTTTTCTGTGAATTTGCAAGGTTTTTTAAATGCTAATTCCTAACTATAACGTGTGTGAAACCTATTGTTTTTTCAGTGAATTTGCAAGGTTTTTTAAATGCTAAATCCTAACTATAACGTGTGTGAAACCTATGGTTTTTTAAGTGAATTTGCAAGGTTTTTTAAATGCTAATTTCTAACTATAACGTGTGTGAAACCTATGGTTTTTTTAGTGAATTTGTAAGGTTTTTTAAATGCTAATTTATCTATGTATTATTATATTTTTGATATATTTATTTTACAATAAACTACCTATGTATATAGGTATAGATTGACTGTATCCTGTAATATGGAATGACTCAGCTCTTTTCTTTTTGAATTTGGATAAAGTTGAACAGCATAGTTAATATCATCTATAAACTAATAAACAGTTTATAATATTTTTTTTTCTTTTAAGGGTTTTTTACGGTGCGCGCACCGTGCGACCACCGTGCACGCACCGGCAATTTTTTTTATTAAAGGAAATGTTTTTTTTTTATTTACGAGATCCTTTAGGGACCCCCTGAGAAGGTCTAGGGGGTCAGGGAGTGTCTTCCCTGCCTCCTTTTCATGTTTTAGAAATCGGGTTAAAATTAATTCATTTCTGATGCGTGCGTGCACCGTGCGTGCATGCGTGCGAGCAACGGTGCGCGCACCGGCAAGTCATGTGATTACGAAACAACACTTTTCATTGGTTCATAGTAGTTTCTGTTCCAGAATCTTCAAACACCACACCCACTCCCCTCACTATTTCTTCTTATTTCCTGGGACAAGGAGCTGAACAGCTACTCGATTGAAATCTTACTTGAAAATGGCAGAACAGCAGTCAACTTCAGGGAGTGAGGAGGAGACCTTTGTGGAACCACCAAGGAAGAGCAAACAAAAACACTCTTTAATCTGGAATTACTTCACCTTTCCAGAGGGCCAAAAGAAGGTCAATGCGCCGAAGGTGACATGCACTATTTGTGGAAGTGTCTTATCTAGAGGAGATCCCAGCAAGAAATACTCATTTAGTATTTATTCTATGCTGAGACACTTCAAGACAGTGCATCCTGTACGTTATGCTCGAGAAACAACTAGAGCCCTAAGGGACAACCCTCCACCTGCTCAGCCGAGCACATCATCTGCGGCCGCAGATTCACCGTGTACCAGGCCACTGGACATCCGCCCCCTTTTCCAGAAGGTGCACATACATTGCAATGTGTGCAATGCTGTTCTTTGCTACAGTGACAGCAGTATAAACTTGATTGAAAACAGAACACAGCAGCACACATGCTCCAGCCCATAATTTTTTTCATTTTTTTTTTTGTTCCTGTTGAACAGTTTTTCATTACCAGTTTTTTTTTGTCCTCTAAAAAAATAAAAAAAATACAAAATTGTTAAAAAACTAAAAAAAAATACAAAACAAAAAAGACAAAAAAAACAGTTCTTTTCAGAACTTACTTCACTTCTCCAAGAAGAGCTATATTCCTAATATACTGTGTCTTAATTTTATTGAATGAATGTGTAGTGTATACATGAATGATTGAAATAATTGAAATGACTGAGTGAAGAGGAGGAAAGGACAGACAGAATGAGTGGGAAAAGGAAAGTATGATCAGTCATGAAATGGAAGTGAAAGACTGACTGCAACAAAAGGATTAAGGGTAGAGGATACAGGAAAGAAGAGTGAATGAGTAAGGGAATGGCAGTGAGTAATGGAGAGTGATGGAGGGGGAGTGGGAAAAGGGGAGTAAGGGATGGAGATAGGAAAAGGGAGTAACAGATGAAGCGGATGAAGTACAGCAGGGTAAAGGGATTGAAAGTAAGAGAAGTGGAGTGATGGTGAGATAAGGGGTATGAGGATTAGAAAGGGGGTAAGGGAAAGCAACAGATGGGGAGTGAGGGGATGGAGGGATTTAGGAAACTCGAGTGAGAGAAAGGGAGTCAGGATTTCAATGAGCAAAGGAGAGTGAGGGAGAGTGAAGGAAAGAATGCGAAAAGATGAAGGGGTGTGAGATACAGACAGGAGGAAGTGAAGTAGGAGTGACTATGAGTAAAGGATAGTGACAGTTAGGGAAGGTGAGGGAAGGAGAATGACGGAGAAGGTTAAAAAATTAACATAGATGGAAAATGAGTGATGGAGAGAGGAGGAGTGGTAGAAACAGAGATTGTAAGGAAATTAAGGGTACGACAGACAAAGGGAGAGAGACAGAAACAGAGACAGAGAGCAAGGAACTGAGAAGGAGTAAGGCAGTTAGAATGACTAAGACATATGGAGACAGGGAGAGAAACATGGTTGAAAAAATAGTGATGGAGGCAGTAAACCTAGGGGAGTAGTAGAGAAGGAGTGAGGGAGTTACAAAAGAGCAGTAAAGGAAGAAGAAAGAGGAAAGGGGAATGAGAAAAGCAGAGTGCGGAGAAGTGAAGAAAAGGGAGCATGAAAGTGAAGGGGTGAGAAATACAGATATTTTAAACTACCTGACCAACAAAATAACTTAATTAGAAATAAATGTTTTTTTTTAATTACAAGAAAAATGGATTCAATTTCCTCAATTTTCTTTCTAGATCTGAAAAAAAGAAAAAAGTAGTAATATTTAACAATACATTTTAGAATACAATACACATATTTTCATATTTAACAAAGTAATTTTTTGCCCTTTTTTTGCTGTTTTCAGAATATATTGAATTTCACTGAAAATAGTTATATCAATTGCATTCATCACTTAACAGCGGGCAAAAATATAAGCAATCTAAAAGATTGTTTAAAAAAGCCCTGAATCTATCCTCAGTAAAACATACCTTGATAGAAATGTAACAGATATATTAAAAATATCTTCTAAGAACAATAACTATTTGCAATCAATAAAGTCTGTAAATCTTGCTGCTTAAGCACATACACCAAAATAATATCTGTCAAAGAAGTCCACATTAGAAACATTTACCTTTCCATGAGGCCAAATGGTAATTTTTAAATCCTTTTTAGGTGAAATATCCAATGGTAATCCTATAAAATTGGAATAATGGTTTCTTCAGATGCTGCAATTTGTATCTAAAATTTTGGTTTTAGAAAAATTAAGTAGGAATTTGGTAATTCTGCAGGCAAACGTTGCTTGAAAATCAATTGAGAATCATTACACAGTGTTCAGCCTTTTTCACATTTTAGATAAACTGTGTAATGACCAGAAGTTATAGAAGGTCCATCATGGAAAATTATTGCAACTGCAACAAAAGTCTTTCCTGATATTGATAATTGATTTCCTACAAACTTCTTTATTAAAGTGTCCAATTTTGTTCCATCAGCTCTACAACGTTGCATCATTAAAATTATATACTGTCCATATTTCTTTAAAAATAACGTTGATAACATTTCTGATTTACATTGAGAACATTCCATGTTGTGATTTGCAATTTTAACTAATTTATTAAAAGTCACTGATTTACTCTCTGGTAATGTTAAATGTATGAACCTTTCAGAATCAACATTAGTGCTGCATGTGTTCATACAGTTTTCACAACAATGTTCCCATTTATAAGAGAAACAAAACATATTTTCTATTTCTACCCCTTCATCTTCCAGTACCATAAGCATATACATTAAGAATTCCTGTGCATCTTGCTGGACATTTTGGGTAAACTGTGTACATCCAGAACATACATCTAAAAGATTTCTAACATCAGAAGCACTTTCTATTTTAGTTTTATCATTACTCAACTTCTCATAAAGGATACTCAGCAGAGAACAAAATCTTTTTTCATGATTTAGTATTATCTGCTCTTGCAAACTTTCAAGAAAAAATACAACATTCAGCACGACATTAGCGTAGCAGTTGACACCAGAGCTATTTTCAAAATGACAACCAACAACGTCTTCAACATTGTCCTTTTTCTTTTTGCTTGCAATCACATCACTCTCCTTTTGTTTTCTCTTCTGTACATCCTCATTACAGATATTCTCAATTCTCCTTTTCCGACAAACAACACGTTTTTCAAACACAGGATACTGACCTAAATGAGGAGCATAGCTTCTTCTTAATCTATTATACTCCTTTACACAATTTGCATCAGCACTATGCCATACCTTCTTTAAACACACTAGATCCAATGTTTACAAAAGCACTATCTACAGTTAATCCTTGAGATTTGTGAATAGTTACAACATATGCTAGAGAAAACGGAAACTGCTTCCTACGTACATATAAGTCTTTCACAAGCAAAAAACGAACTGAACAACGACTAATGTCTTTAACCTCTTCAATCTGATCAAATTTTATTTTTAAAAATTCAATTCCATCTTTTTTCTGGTAATTAACAAAACCCACAACTTTACCATTCACTAAACCTTTTTCTACATTCAAATTACGTCTTAAAATTACTCGACAGTTCATACATACATAAAGATTCTTTTCTAAACCAGCTGTTTTCGATATGTTTTTCTCTAGAGAATCCAATTTAGTTTTCAATTTGCCTGTCAATATAATAGTTATTCCTTCATGTAGTATTTCATCCACGGCTTCCATTTTCATAATCTCTTCATTTTCCAATTTCAAAAGTTCTTCATTGAATATAGAGCATTCATGTAGTGTTGGCATTAAGCAGATTACAGTATTTTCTTCTGCAATTTCCTTGTATATTTTCTCTGGAACTATTTGTTCTGTTGCAAACAAATTACATAGCAATCGACTCTGTAAAGCTTTTCTGCCATGTTCTGTGAATAGTCCAATTCTGATATCTTTGAGAATACTTGCATAATCATCATCATTTGCTTGCCGCATATTGGTAATGAGTTCTTTGTACTCAAAGTATGACCAAATATTCACATTACTTATACTTCCTAATGACTTTTTCGTGTCTTCATGTGCAAGAGTATTAAATACTGGTTGTCCTTTAACTGGAGTGAGCTGCAGTAGATCCCCAAAAAGTATAACATGTTTTCCTCCAAATAACACGTCATAGTCTGTCTTTAGAATTTGCTGCATTCTTAAATGCACAAAGGCAAGCATTAAGTTTGATACCATGATTACTTCATCAATAATCAGAACTTTCATTTTCTTCAACACTCTTGAAACTTCAAAAAATGCTTCTCCTGTTAGCTTGTGGTATTCTATTTTCTTCTCATGCTCTACTGGTAACATTAGCAAACGATGTAAGGGAATTCCTTTTATGTTATATGCTGCTAACCCAGTTGGAGCAGTAACAACACAAGACAAAGTTGAATCAGTTTTTTTCTGTAGGTAGCTTCTAATTACTTTAATTAAGAAACTTTTTCCAGTTCCACCTTGTCCACTCACATACATTCTGATTGGTTCAAATGATGTGCATAACCACTCTTTATTTTCATGTAGTAATCCATGATCAATTTGTTTTGTGACTTCTTCATAAATTTGTTGTTGTTCATCATTCAGTTGTTGTTCCAAATTTGGTAAGTCTATTAAATCTTCCTGAGCTTGATTCATAGCTGTTTCCACTTCAGTCATGGCTATTGCAACTTCATTTTCTACGATTGGTTGTCCTAGGGGATCTTGACTGAGCGTACCAGAACTTTGACTGTCTTGAGAACTGTCTCTAGCTACTTCAGCTGCAATTGTAGCTTCTTGTTCAATTTCTTCATTTAACATTTGTACATAATTTGTGAAAGTACTGCATTCTATGCTCTCTTTACATGCATTAAAGGAATCTTCATAGCTCTGAAAATCTCCAAGTAATTCATCCTCTGAACGCCATGGTTTAAACAGCTGTAAAAGTGCTAAGTAGTAAAATTCCTTTTTGTCAGTAGTGTCGCAACTCAGCTTCTGTGATTAATCATACTTCCTTTTGTTTGTTTCACCAAACATCCTTCCTCACCAATGACTTTATATTTTCCATTGTTGATGTCTTCTGTGGCATTCCGTGTAAAAATGTAGTTCTGCAGCACTTCATAGAGACATATGTTCTCAAGATGATGACTTCTGTTTGGGAAATATGTGTCCAACATATTTGTTTTCAAAATGTCTGTACTTTCTGGTTCGTTCTCTGCTAAATATTCAATTTCTCGAATAGATTTCAGTACCCGATTTCGCATTCCTGCAAGGCCTAAACTTACCCAAATTATTCTTTTGGATTTGAAGTACAGACTTGCAGATGATAACCTATCTGAGCATTCGTATGACCCAATTTCTCGATGCGATAACATCTTTAAACTGAAACTGTATAGCTTTTTACTGACAGTCTTCTCGTGAGAAATTTCTTCCCACATTTCTTTCAATTCCGTTTTCTCAGATTTAGTGATGTAAGATGTGACATACCGAGCAACAGCAATAGAATTGTCAGCTACATACTGAATATCCATGTTAGCATTCCACATGGATAAAATGACTGGGTTGTAGTCATTTATATATTTTGACTCTTCTTTTCTTCTTAGGTTGTAGGTATTTTTCAGAGATTTTCTTGTAATGGTATGTCGCACAGCTGACATAAAACTGTTTACTCTTCCTTTTGAAAGAACAGGTCATGGAAATCCAAATAGACATTTTGTGTAGAATTTATCTTTACTCTTGTACTTTCGTCGACAGTATTTTCCACACCGATGACTTTGGAAACGTAAAACTTGCTCTTTTAAGTTTTTTTTCTTCTGTGCTTTTAGGTATAACACATGTTGCATATTCTTCAATGAAAGATAAAACTGCATCATCAGAATCTGTTCCAAATTTTGGGGCATCCTTGAGCCACAACAGCATATGAATCTGAGGAACACCTCTTGCTTGGTACTCTTTTCTCCAAAAGAAATCCACAACTTCTCCAAGAGGTGGATTTTTTTTATTGCAGATGAAGGACATCATAGCCTCAAATCTATGATGGAAATATCTGCAAACATTAACCGGATCCAATGAGCACAATTGTCCTGCTGTCTTGTATTGGATGTTTTCAATATTTGAATTTGCCTCTCGAAGAAAATTCAGTAAATCATCCCAAGCGTACTCAGCACAGCTTAGGGTAAGGAACCATGTAGGAGTTCCTAAATTCCGTAACATACATTTCAATTCTCCATGGCGTCGATACCAATATTCATTAGTTCCACGCTGACAAGCCATCAGATTAATCAATTGAGATTCCAAATGATCATCTTGCTGTTGCACTTTGTTCATAAAATCCTTTGCAGACACATTATGTAGATGCACTCCAGTTTTTAAAATGTGATTTACTGCATAAGATAGTGCAGACAAGTCACTTTCAAATAAAAGATGGAACAAATAAGGAATACTTTGACGAAATCTTGGATCTTCTGCATATAATCTTGTAGTCCGATACTCAGAAGCAGGAATCTGTACTGGACGTTCATCATATCGTCCACCTTTTCCTGTAGGAAACAGCTGGGGAAAACAACGAGCTTCCAAGCTCTCCTCCCATACACTCACGGGAGTTCCTTTTGCTTTTTTCATCTGAAACAGATCAATAGTGTTTCCCATAACTTCTTTAGAATGAAGAGGATGTATGCTGAAATGTTCATAAATTTCTTCTTCTTTTGACTTATCCACTTTTTCAATTTGCCCAGTTGGTATTCCTGTGTCTGCTAGTAAAACTTCTTCATCTTCATCCATATAAATTGATTCATAGTACTTATTATTTCTTTTCAAATATAAATTTGCTCTTTGTACTTTTCGTACATCTACTAGCTCCTGCCAAATTTTCTTATTCTTTGTAGGTACACCATTAACCAGAATAACTAATGGTTCAGTTTCCAAACTATCTGCATCAATTGTTTCAATATTTTTTTTCAAAACTAATGGCAAATAGACAACTCTTCCTTTTAAACCTCTTTGTAAAAATGAAGGAGGTAATTTACCTGTTTTGGGATCCATACGAACTATAGTCTGAAACGGATGGACACATTGAATGAGTATAGACTCATACATATTTAAATCACTAAGTTCTGCAGGAATATCAACCAATTCTAAATTATTATGTACAGCTCTAGCTGGCATTTTATTTTCTTCAAACTTGTTATAACAGTATTTACAAATACGCTGATCTTCACCCAAATCAAAACAATTTTCCAGAAACAAATATGTAGCAAAATCCTTCCACTCATAATTATTTTCTTTTTCACTTTTTTTATAGAGATCAACATTCCTTGTTTGAGTTTTATAATGGCTTCTCCGGCAACAAATACAAGTAATATTTGGTCTTTCATTAGAGATGATAGTAAATTTTGTCATTTGATCTTCAAAATTTTTACTAACAGTGGGTTCTACATTCTCTTCCACATTTTCTTCAATAACTGTGTCATTTCCTGCACTTTCTTGTTCTGGACCAAAGTAACAAAACTGAATATCATCAGTAACCTTCTCTACATCTGATACAGATCCACGCAATAGAGCACTATTCAACTCATTTAACTTTAGTGCTGGACTTTTAGCAAAATACAATCTTCTCACAAACTTTCTCATTTCAGTATGATGTACTGCCAGCATCCTAAAATGGTGAAAAACACTTTGACAAGCTTTCCTAGAAAGACAAGCCAGAGAATGTCCTTGCAAACCAGTATTCTTTCTCACTCTGCATGGATCTAGTCTTTGAAGCTCCTTAATCTTCTGTTTAACACTTTTTTTACTATATTGTCTTAGAAAGTCACGTAATTTATCAATAGATTCTTGTCGTACAGTACAAATACTACTACAATTCCAAGTGTACACTGGGGCTTTAGGACGTTTCCCCATAACCTCATCAGCTAACACTTCTTCCTCATTTCTTGGAACCATTTTCTCCTTTTCCATTACACAACCAACTTTAACTTCATAACTTCGACCACTGGTGTCAACTGCATGCAGCAAACTATTACTTTGAAGATAACTCTCTTCATTAAAAAATGGTTCAGTACTTGAACTATGCTTCCATTCTCCTAAGAACACATTACAAAAGTTATTTTTTTTCACTACTCTTTTCCTTTTGCTTTTTGACTTCATTACTTTGACTATTTTATCTAATGTATGGATCCTGTTCAAAATTAAAATGAATAGTTTTCTTTTTAATTCCAAAGCCTTTGCAACAATTGATTCAATATGTTTCTTTTTCTTATAAAATATTACTTTCTTCCGATATTTTTTCACATCCTTTAGCAAATTGAACACCACTCTTCTCTGAAACATTTTTTTACGAATGTTTTGAAATTCTGTTTTTCTTTTTAAGTCATTCGTTCTTGCTTCTGATTGTACATTAGCATTTAGTAATTTCTTTCTATTTTCTTGTTCTTTTCTTATTGAAACACTATTTGCAGTGGATATACTTTCTACATTTTTTCTATGTTTGAGGATATTTCAAAAAAAATTCTTAGTCTGCTTACCAGAAGACTTTTTCTTTTTTCCAACATGAGGTTCTTCAACTAATTTCTGTTGTCCAGTTGTCTTCAAATATAGATGTTTTTGCTGTTCTTTTCTCTTTCTTGATTTTATAGTCATGTTTAATTTATGTCTGTGTTGTTCAGCAATACCTAAAGGGAACTAAAAAAACAAATACCTTTATGTAATTTAAATATATTACTATATTTTTTTTGAGCTTTTCAAATCCTATTATATGAGCTGCCCCTTTCCTACGAGTGCAAGTCTTACAGAACAAGAGCAACACAAATTAAATCTCTGACAACAATTCCTGTGTGCAGACAGACTCATGGTGTGATTCTAGGCAGAAAACGATATTTGATTGGCAATTTCAAAGCACATTTACGAGAAGAAGCAGCTGCCTGTGTGCTAAGAGTGTGTTTCTGGAGACTGTGTATTGTCAGGTGCAAGAGAGATCTGCATGGACGCTTGCACAACTGCATGAAGACTGCAGAGATGTATGTAAGATCACCTGTGGTAAGGGTTAATTGGAGTTTTGAACATGTAGGAACTAACTCACCCATTGCAGGAGTGGAAGGAAAATCTACCCTGTTGTTTTCAAATGTATTAGCATTTGTCTCTCATCTGTGAGATAATGATTTGTGCTGAATGCTAACCATCACAGTTCAAGAAAACAAGCTGCCCCTTTCCTACGAGTGCAAGTCTTACAGAACAAGAGCAACACAAATTAAATCTCTGACAACAATTCCTGTGTGCACACAGACTCATGGTGTGATTCTAGGCAGAAAACGATATTTGATTGGCAATTTCAAAGCACATTTACTACTGTGGTAGAGCAAGTGATAATTACTGTAACAGCCTGACACATTTTCCTTATAGTTTAGAGAGGCAGAAAAGAGCACATGTCCTAACAGCTACTTGAGACCATGAGCATGTTGAACCAGGGTGAGTGATTAGACTAGAGCAAAGGAAATGAGCCTTGGTGATGTTGAATTTGTTAGCGTTGCACACTGCTATCTGAAATACCACACAGTGCTGAATAGTAAGCATGGGAGTGCATGAGAAACAGCTGCCTGTGTGCTAAGAGTGTGTTTCTGGAGACTGTGTATTGTCAGGTGCAAGAGAGATCTGCATGGACACTTACACAACTGCATGAAGACTGCAGAGATGTATGTAAGATCACCTGTGGTAAGGGTTAATTGGAGTTTTGAACATGTAGGAACTACCTCACCCATTGCAGGAGTGGAAGGAAAATCTACCCTGTTGTTTTCAAATGTGTTACCATTTGCCTCTCATCTGTGAGATGGTGATTTGTGCTGAATGCTAACCATCACAGTTCAATAAAACAAGCTGCCCCTTTCCTACGAGTGCAAGTCTTACAGAACAAGAGCAACACAAATTAAATCTCTGACAACAATTCCTGTGTGCACACAGACTCATGGTGTGATTCTAGGCAGAAAACGATATTTGATTGGCAATTTCAAAGCACATTTACTACTGTGGTAGAGCAACTGATAATTACTGTAACAGCCTGACACATTTTCCTTATAGTTTAGAGAGGCAGAAAAGAGCACATGTCCTAACAGCTACTTGAGACCATGAGCATGTGGAACTTGGGTGAGTGATTAGACTAGAGCAAAGGAAATGAGCCTTGATGATGTTGAATGTGTTAGCGTTACACACTGCTATCTGAAATACCACACACTGCTGAATAGTAAGCATGGGAGTGCAGGAGAAGCAGCTGCCTGTGTGCTAAGAGTGTGTTTCTGGAGACTGTGTATTGTCAGGTGCAAGAGAGAGCTGCATGGACGCTTGCACAACTGTGTGAAGACTGCAGAGATGCATGTAAGATCACCTGTGGTAAGGGTTAATTGGAGTTTTGAACATGTAGGAACTACCTCACCCATTGCAGGAGTGGAAGGAAAATCTACCCTGTTGTTTTCAAATGTGTTAGCATTTGTCTACCATCTGTGAGATAGTGATTTGTGCTGAATGCTAACCATCACAGTTCAAGAAAACAAGCTGCCCCTTTCCTACGAGTGCAAGTCTTACAGAACAAGAGCTACACAAATTAAATCTATGACAACAATTACTGTGTGCACACAGACTCATGATGTGATTCTAGGCAGAAAAAGATATTTGATTGGCAATTTCAAAGCACATTTATTACTGTGGTAGAGCAAGTGATAATTACTGTAACAGCTTGACACATTTTCCTTATAGTTTAGAGAGGCAAAAAAGAGCACATGTCCTAACAGCTACTTGAGACCATGAACATGTTGAACCTGGGTGAGTGATTAGACTAGAGCAAAGGAAGTGAGCCTTGGTGATGTTGAATGTGTTAGCGTTACACACTGCTATCCGAAATACCACACAGTGCTGAATAGTAAGCACGGGAGTGCAGGAGAAACAGCTGCCTGTATGCTAAGAGTGTGTTTCTGGAGACTGTGTATTGTCAGGTGCAAGAGAGATCTGCATGGACGCTTACACAACTGCATGAAGACTGCAGAGATGTATGAAAGATCACCTGTGGTAAGGGTTATGTGGAGTTTTGAACATGTAGGAACTACCTCACCCATTGCAGGAGTGGAAGAAAAATCTACCCTGTTGTTTTCAAATGTGTTAGCATTTGTCTCTCATCTGTGAGATAGTGATTTCTGCTGAATGCTAACCATCACAGTTCAAGAAAACAAGCTGCCCCTTTCCTACGAGTGCAAGTCTTACAGAACAAGAGCTACACAAATTAAATCTATGACAACAATTACTGTGTGCACACAGACTCTTGATGTGATTCTAGGCACAAAACAGTATTCCTGGGTGATACCAGTGCACCTTAACTTATGGTGAAGACATACTCCATAATATCTTACAAGTTCAAGGCAGTTAAATATCTTCCAAAACATAAAATGTAAAACACAACTTTAAAAGAAGAAACACATTTCTATTACTTATATCAAAATACACCACATACATCCCCTCTCAAATTCATAACTCACCTTTAATAGTAGTTAGTTGAGAAAGAAATGTGCCACTCACACAGCAGATTATCAGAGCCAGAATCTCAGAGCTGTACTCCTCTCACCAAAACCACTAAATGGCAAAATGTCCCTCTCTTTTTTCACACATATACATGTTAACTTCAAATCACATTGCTTCCCACATTTTTTTAAATGGAAACACACATTTCTATTGGTTGATTTAGAAAAAAGACGGAAGTATACTGGTGGTTAGATACGGCTACCATTTGTTTCATTGTTCCCGATTAGGCCTACTAGTCTAGTAGTGTTGGTAGCAGAAGAATATCCTGATGATCAAAATTATATTGCACAACGAGACCACAAACTGGCAGCTTGAATAAAGCACGGTTATCTACTGCAATGGTGCACATAACGTGCACTTTGCAGCTACAGTTCCAGTTTCTCCCTCACAGCGCACAGGTGTTGTTAAGGTGCTACAAATGTGTGAATAATGCATTTTAGTGTGGTTATGCAGACCACCACACTAAAATGCGTTAGTCTACACCTGAGGTGTGGTACTTGGCAGGGTTGCCAAAGGCCTGCAAGAAATGCAGCAGTAGATAAAATGCATCTGTGGTTGGCCAAGAATAGAACACAACGATGCATTTTTACAGATTCCATTGTGGTGCAATCTTAAATAATACGAACACCTCTCAGGGATGTAGCATTCACATTTAACAAAAGTGATAGTAAGAGACACATTGTTACATTAAAAGACTTTTAATGGAAAATATGCTTTGAATACTGAATCCTTTTTATGTTTGTTGTATGTTGCAAACCTGCCTTAAGACCCATCATGTGGTGCTGTATGTGTAGAAATACACTGTCTTTTCACTTTATTAAGCAAATGTTTAAGTGATGTTTACACTGATGTTTGTCGCTGCACCCACACACACGGTTGCATTCTTGGCCCACATAGCCTTGGCAGCAGCGCACAGAGACCTTATACTGCCGCACACATAAGAAAGAATTAGAGGGAACATTTTTATTGAGCCCTCAATAATTGTTCTGATTCATCTAATATATTCCCAGGCCACATCTTGTGTTCGGTATGGTAGGAATGGGGAGTGCACTAGGCTGTTTAAAATAAAACAGGGGAATAAGGCAGGGCTATGTCTTTACCCCTTTTCTGTTTTCACTATGCACCAATGGTGTACAGGAAGAACTGGGTTGGGCTTATAGAAGCTGATAGTGGCCTATTAAAAATGTATGTTCAGTCTGGATCTTCGAGTGAATGAAGCCAAATCCTTTGTGCTGGTGGCAGATACTCGCCCTAAAAAGCTCCCAATGATTCATATAGAGCAGTGCAAATTGACAGTGGTTGATACTTTTACTTACTGGGGGATTGTATTTGATAGAAAATGTACTTGGTCCAATATGGGTGCTAGGAGGATTGATGTGATAAAAAAAGGTGTATGCTGCAAAAGCCATCACAACAGCATCTTATGGGGCTGGGGTCTGGTGGAAATTGACCAACTCCAAATTGTGCGAATTACATCGGTCGTACAGAGTTAGAGGCCCCATATATTACAGATGTAGTGAGATTTGCCCTGATTATGCTATAGCTTTCGATTTGGAAGAGAGATATGGTCACCATGACTTAAAATATTACCAAGGACTGTTTTGCCCTAGATAATGTAAACAAGGTCGCCTGGTTGCAATATGTGCAATCAGTGCTGTGAGTTTGGGGTTGAGGGACTTATTTGCTAACCCATCTAACTGCAGAGTTATGTCCAAAGATAAAGTCAAGCGAATATTCTTGGACAAACTTGCAAGTGATTGTGCTGATGCTAGTCGCACTAAAAATTCAGTAAAGCTGTATCTTGCATACCTCCTTCTCACTCTAGTGGATGAGTCATATTTTATATTCGTGACAAACCCCCAACATCGCTTTATCCTAGCTAGATTCCATAGGAATTTCTTGTGTTCATGATGGGCTTTCCAAAGAATACATTTTCAATAAATGATCTACCAGTATGCCCTTGTGATAAAAGGTCTTTACAGTCTGATTTTCATATACTATTCTTTTGTGGATTTCATACATCACATTGAAAGAGGTACATTCTCCCCCTTTTACGTAAATTTCATTTCCAACAATGACGTCCTGCACTTTATAGCAATAAACAACTATCTAATCCCTTTATCTGTTATAGCATGGCATCATTTCTATGGTCCTAATGGACTAATAGGAAGGCCCTGACAGAATGGGATAGTGGGAAAGAAAAGGGGAATGTGGAGATTAAGACTGATGGCATAATGTGGGTTTGCTATTTTAGGTACCTGTCTTTATATCTACTTTATGTATATTTGATGACAATACCAAGGTACTGGATAGGTTTGAAAGATTGGACTAAAGACACAAGAAGTGAATGATTGACACTAATTTCTGAGTACACAATGCACTTTATACTGTTGTGATGATTATGATCAAAGCAAAAGTGCACCTTAAATTGGTGGGGTGCCCACATTTGAAGGCACAATGCACTTCATATTTCTCTATTTGAATGTATAGCTGATGTTTTATTGATTATGTTTTTATTGTTATCCATGTGGTATATTAGTAGAGATGTTTTTATTTATGTACTCTATATGCTTTGGAAGCAATGTGAAATAAAGATTATTGGCTGACTGACAGAACAAAAATATATTGAGTTATCTATGCCCTCTTTAATAACAAAATCATTCAATATGAACATAGCTAGCAAACTAGAAAATAGCAACCATAACAAATTTATACATACATACATATATATATATATATTCACTGAAAAAACCATAGGTTTCACACATGTTATAGTTAGCTGGACATTTTACTGATAAAAAACCAATGAAATTCCCCCGTTATAGTTACTGTAGGCAACTATAACTCACGCGACCGCAATCCTCTGCTGATGCTAATACTGTATTTAGACACTTATTTGCCCATGTCTTCTTCCATTAAATTTTAGCTATACATATATTACAAATATTTTTTTTTCATAAAGACACATATGTCATCAGCAGAGGATTACGGTCGCGTGAGTTATAGTTGCCTACAGTAACTATAACGGGGGAATTTCATTGGTTTTTTATCAGTAAAATGTCCAGCTAACTATAACATGTGTGAAACCTATGGTATTTTCAGTGAATTTGCAAGGTTTTTTAAATGCTAATTCCTAACTATAACGTGTGTGAAACCTATGGTTTTTTCAGTGAATTTGTACGGTTTTTTGAATGCTAAGTTACTTTACGCCATTTGTGGCGTGCGCGCCCACTTAACGCAGTTCGTTCCGTGCGCGCACGGTGCGCTAGATGGGCCATGAACGCACGATGCGCTTCGCGCACCGTGCGCACATGGAGGACATATGATGAGCATCGTTGTGACAGGTAAAATATATGTTTTGCATTCGGTTTAATAAGCCATGCACAAAGGGTGCCCTGCGGGCACCATTTGCACACGGGGTGGGGAGAATGTGGATTTTTTTTGTTTTTGTTTAAGCGTAATCGGCGAAATTTTCGAAAAAATTAAAATTGCCTTTTTTCACTTGGGGGATCGTTGGGGACACCCTCGACATGGCTAGGTGCTTGGGAGCTGTCTAAACAGCCCCTTTATATGTTTTTGCACTTTGAATTTCATCCCCCTGTCAGATTGCGAGTGAAAAAATGGCGGCCGCCGCTTCCTGGTTTCGACCGATTCGAATGTTTACTAAGATCTAAGAGCCAATCAGAATCGCGCTCGCGCACGCCACCGTACGCGTACGGTAAGCGCACCGTAAGCACACCGTAAGCTGGCTCAGATATATATATTGATTTAAAGGCTATTTTCTCAGAATCTACTGAACAGATTTACACCAAACCTACAAAAGGCACTTCCTTGACCTGAGGACTACTTGTCTGCCAAATTTCAAGTAATTCTGTTCAGCCGTTCGGGCTGTAGCTGTGTCTAAAGGTCCTATGGAAAAATGCATGGGAAAAACGCGTTTTGGGACCCCCCTTTTATCTCAGCCCCCGCTTGATGAATCCCCCCGAGACTTTCAGGGTAGGAGCGGAGCGTAGCGCCCCACCTATTTTGAAAAATTCGTGAGGATTCGTCAACCGGCGCCAAAGTTATTCAAAATAGAATGTTGCGGATTTCCTATGGAAACGTGGTCCTAACTATAACTACCTACTGGCGACCGCCAGTAGGTAATATATATATATATATATATATATATATATATATATATATATATATATATTCACTGAAAAAACCATAGGTTTCACACATGTTATAGTTAGCTGGACATTTCACTCGTACAAAACCATTGAAATTCCCCTGTTATAGTTAGTTCAGCTAACTATAACTCGCGCGACCACAATCCACTGCTGATGACGTCACATATTACATCACTCATGACATGGTCAGTGACATCACTGATGACATCACTGATGACATCTCAAATGACATCACTGATGACATCATTCAGTGAATATGTGTCTTTCTGAAAAATAAATATTTTTTATATATGTATATCTAAAGGTTAATGGAAGAATAAATGGGTAAATAAGTGTCTAAATGGATGTTTTTTTTTGTAAAATTAATTGTATAACTGACTTATTAACAGTGTCTTAGTGAATACAAGTATTAGTGAGTAATTTTTAAATATTTAAATATCTGTATCAGTGTCTCACTTTGTGTATACGTGGCTGCATGGGTTGGTGAGGAGCTACATGAGTGTGTATATGGGTTATTAGTTCGCTTTTAGAGTATCAGTATGAGTGTCTGTATGGTTCAGTGGGGGATGTTACTTAGCGTATGGATGCATGAATGAGTGACTCACTGTTTGTATGTGTTTTGAAGACAGTATGTGAGCAGGACAGTATGGGTGGATGAGTGTGTGTATGGGTGAGTAAGAGAGTGAATGACTGTCTCAATAGTGTCTTTATGAGTAAATCCATATGTTTTGAACTAGTATATGTGAGTATTGATGTATATAAGTGAGGATATATGAGAGTGAGAGATTGGAAGAGTTCCTGTATAAATAAGTATGTGTTTCTATAAGTGATTGTTTAAGAGAGTAAGTATATGTATGTTTCTGTAGAAGTGAGTGTAGTGGTGTGTGTATAGCTGTATATGCAAGTAACTGGATGTTTATTTGCATGTGTGAGTATGTGTGTGAGTAACTCTATGTATGAGTGTAGGTATGTAACAGGATATATAGGTGTATGAGTACATATGATGACTGAGTACATGTATGAGTGACTATATAGAAGTGTTGTTGAATGAGTGGATGCGTATGTAGATTTTGGAATTACTGAATAGGTTGTTCTAATTGGTATTGGTATCTCTATAGTTTTCAAAACTTTAGTTTGTATTTTTCAATGTGTGTATCAAAGTTTATATTCGGATAAGAGGAGGTCTGCCACTCTTACACAAGGATGATGTCATCAGTGATGTCATCAGTGATGTCATTTGAGATGTCATCAGTGATGTCATGAGTGATGTCACTGACCATGTCATGAGTGATGTAATATGTGATGTCATCAGCAGTGGATTGCGGTCGCGCGAGTTATAGTTAGCTGATCTAACTATAACGGGGGAATTTCAATGGTTTTGTACGAGTGAAATGTCCAGCTAACTATAACATGTGTGAAACCTATGGTTTTTTACGTGAATTTGCAAGGTTTTTAAAATGCTAAATCCTAACTATAACGTGTGTGAAACCTATGGTTTTTTCAGTGAATTTGCAAGGTTTTTTAAATGCTAAATCCTAACTATAACGTGTGTGAAACCTATGGTTTTTTAAGTGAATTTGCAAGGTTTTTTAAATGCTAATTTCTAAATATAACGTGTGTGAAACCTATGGTTTTTTTAGTGAATTTGTAAGGTTTTTTAAATGCTAATTTATCTATGTATTATTATATTTTTTATATATTTATTTTACAATAAACTACCTATGTATATGGGTATAGATTGACTGTATCCTGTAATATGGAATGACTCAGCTCTTTTCTTTTTGAATTTGGATAAAGTTGAACAGCATAGTTAATATCATCTATAAACTAATAAACAGTTTATAATATTTTTTTTTCTTTTAAGGGTTCTTTACGGTGCGCGCACCGTGCGCCCACCGTGCACGCACCGGCAATTTTTTTTATTAAAGGAAATGTTTTTTTTTTATTTACGAGGTCCTTTAGGGACCCCCTGAGAAGGTCTAGGGGGTCAGGGAGTGTCTTCCCTGCCTCCTTTTCATGTTTTAGAAATCGGGTTAAAATTAATTCATTTCTGATGCGTGCGTGCACCGTGCGCGCATGCGTGCAAGCAACGGTGCGCGCACCAGCAAGTCATGTGATTACGAAACAACACTTTTCATTGGTTCATAGTAGTTTCTGTTCCAGAATCTTCAAACACCACACCCACTCCCCTCACTATTTCTTCTTATTTCCTGGGACAAGGAGCTGAACAGCTACTCGATTTAAATCTTACTTGAAAATGGCAGAACAGCAGTCAACTTCAGGGAGTGAGGAGGAGACCTTTGTGGAACCACCAAGGAAGAGCAAACAAAAACACTCTTTAATCTGGAATTACTTCACCTTTCCAGAGGGCCAAAAGAAGGTCAATGCACCGAAGGTGACATGCACTATTTGTGGAAATGTCTTATCTAGAGGAGATCCCAGCAAGAAATACTCATTTAGTATTTATTCTATGCTGAGACACTTCAAGACAGTGCATCCTGTACGTTATGCTCGAGAAACAACTAGAGCCCTAAGGGACAACCCTCCACCTGCTCAGCCGAGCACATCATCTGCGGCCGCAGATTCACCGTGTACCAGGCCACTGGACATCCGCCCCCTTTTCCAGAAGGTGCACATACATTGCAATGTGTGCAATGCTGTTCTTTGCTACAGTGACAGCAGTATAAACTTGATTGAAAACAGAACACAGCAGCACACATGCTCCAGCCCATAATTTTTTTGATTTTTTTTTTTTGTTCCTGTTGAACAGTTTTTCATTACCAGTTTTTTTTGTGCTCTAAAAAAATAAAAAAAATACAAAATTGTTAAAAAACTAAAAAAAAATACAAAACAAAAAAGACAAAAAAAACAGTTCTTTTCAGAACTTACTTCACTTCTCCAAGAAGAGCTATATTCCTAATATACTGTGTCTTAATTTTATTGAATGAATGTGTAGTGTATACATGAATGATTGAAATGATTGAAATGACTGAGTGAAGAGGAGGAAAGGACAGACAGAATGAGTGAGAAAAGGAAAGTATGACAAGTCATGAAATGGAAGTGAAAGACTGACTGCAACAAAAGGACTGAGGGTAGAGGATACAGGAAAGAAGAGTGAATGAGTAAGGGAATGGCAGTGAGTAATGGAGAGTGATGGAGGGGGAGTGAGAAAAGGGGAGTAAGGGATGGAGATAGGAAAAGGGAGTAACAGATGAAGCGGATGAAGTACAGCAGGGTAAAGGGATTGAAAGTAAGAGAAGTGGAGTGATGGTGAGATAAGGGGTATGAGGATTAGAAAAGGGGGTAAGGGAATGCAACAGATGGGGAGTGAGGGGATGGAGGGATTTAGGAAACTCGAGTGAGAGAAAGGGAGTCAGGATTTCAATGAGCAAAGGAGAGTGAGGGAGAGTGAAGGAAAGAATGCGAAAAGATGAAGGGGTGTGAGATACAGACAGGAGGAAGTGAAGTAGGAGTGACTATGAGTAAAGGATAGTGACAGTTAGGGAAGGTGAGGGAAGGAGAATGACGGAGAAGGTTAAAAAATTAACATAGATGGAAAATGAGTGATGGAGAGAGGAGGAGTGGTAGAAACAGAGATGTTAAGGAAATTAAGGGTAAGACAGACAAAGGGAGAGAGACAGAAACAGAGACAGAGAGCAAGGAACTGAGAAGGAGTAAGGCAGTTAGAATGACTAAGACATATGGAGACAGGGAGAGAAACATGGTTGAAAAAATAGTGATGGAGGCAGTAAACCTAGGGGAGTAGTAGAGAAGGAGTGAGGGAGTTACGAAAGAGCAGTAAAGGAAGAAGAAAGAGGGAAGGGGAATGAGAAAAGCAGAGTGCGGAGAAGTGAAGAAAAGGGAGCATGAAAGTGAAGGGGTGAGAAATACAGATATTTTAAACTACCTGACCAACAAAATAACTTAATTAGAAATAAATGTTTTTTTTTAATTACAAGAAAAATGGATTCAATTTCCTCAATTTTCTTTCTAGATCTGAAAAAAAGAAAAAAAGTAGTAATATTTAACAATACATTTTAGAATACAGTACACATATTTTCAAATTTAACAAAGTAATTTTTTGCCCTTTTTTTGCTGTTTTCAGAATATATTGAATTTCACTGAAAATAGTTATATCAATTGCATTCATCACTTAACAGCGGGCAAAAATATAAGCAATCTGAAAGATTGTTTAAAAAAGCCCTGAATCTATCCTCAGTAAAACATACCTTGATAGAAATGTAACATATATATTAAAAATATCTTCTAAGAACAATAACTATTTGCAATCAATAAAGTCTGTAAATCTTGCTGCTTAAGCACATACACCAAAATAATATCTGTCAAAGAAGTCCACATTAGAAACATTTACCTTTCCATGAGGCCAAATGGTAATTTTTAAATCCTTTTTAGGTGAAATATCCAATGGTAATCCTATAAAATTGGAATAATGGTTTCTTCAGATGCTGCAATTTGTATCTAAAATTTTGGTTTTAGAAAAATTAAGTAGGAATTTGGTAATTCTGCAGGCAAACGTTGCTTGAAAATCAATTGAGAATCATTACACAGTGTTCAGCCTTTTTCACATTTTAGATAAACTGTGTAATGACCAGAAGTTATAGAAGGTCCATCATGGAAAATTATTGCAACTGCAACAAAAGTCTTTCCTGATATTGATAATTGATTTCCTACAAACTTCTTTATTAAAGTGTCCAATTTTGTTCCATCAGCTCTACAATGTTGCATCATTAAAATTATATACTGTCCATATTTCTTTAAAAATAACGTTGATAACATTTCTGATTTACATTGAGAACATTCCATGTTGTGATTTGCAATTTTAACTAATTTATTAAAAGTCACTGATTTACTCTCTGGTAATGTTAAATGTATGAACCTTTCAGAATCAACATTAGTGCTGCATGTGTTCATACAGTTTTCACAACAATGTTCCCATTTATAAGAGAAACAAAACATATTTTCTATTTCTACCCCTTCATCTTCCAGTACCATAAGCATATACATTAAGAATTCCTGTGCATCTTGCTGGACATTTTGGGTAAACTGTGTACATCCAGAACATACATCTAAAAGATTTCTAACATCAGAAGCACTTTCTATTTTAGTTTTATCATTACTCAACTTCTCATAAAGGATACTCAGCAGAAAACAAAATCTTTTTTCATGATTTAGTATTATCTCCTCTTGCAAACTTTCAAGAAAAAATACAACATTCAGCACGACATTAGCGTAGCAGTTGACACCAGAGCTATTTTCAAAATGACAACCAACAACGTCTTCAACATTGTCCTTTTTCTTTTTGCTTGCAATCACATCACTCTCCTTTTGTTTTCTCTTCTGTACATCCTCATTACAGATATTCTCAATTCTCCTTTTCCGACAAACAACACGTTTTTCAAACACAGGATACTGACCTAAATGAGGAGCATAGCTTCTTCTTAATCTATTATACTCCTTTACACAATTTGCATCAGCACTATGCCATACCTTCTTTAAACACACTAGATCCAATGTTTACAAAAGCACTATCTACAGTTAATCCTTGAGATTTGTGAATAGTTACAGCATATGCTAGAGAAAACGGAAACTGCTTCCTACGTACATATAAGTCTTTCACAAGCAAAAAACGAACTGAACAACGACTAATGTCTTTAACCTCTTCAATCTGATCAAATTTTATTTTTAAAAATTCAATTCCATCTTTTTTCTGGTAATTAACAAAACCCACAACTTTACCATTCACTAAACCTTTTTCTACATTCAAATTACGTCTTAAAATTACTCGACAGTTCATACATTCATAAAGATTCTTTTCTAAACCAGCTGTTTTCGATATGTTTTTCTCTAGAGAATCCAATTTAGTTTTCAATTTGCCTGTCAATATAATAGTTATTCCTTCATGTAGTATTTCATCCACGGCTTCCATTTTCATAATCTCTTCATTTTCCAATTTCAAAAGTTCTTCATTGAATATAGAGCATTCATGTAGTGTTGGCATTAAGCAGATTACAGAATTTTTTTCTGCAATTTCCTTGTATATTTTCTCTGGAACTATTTGTTCTGTTGCAAACAAATTACATAGCAATCGACTCTGTAAAGCTTTTCTGCCATGTTCTGTGAATAGTCCAATTCTGATATCTTTGAGAATACTTGCATAATCATCATCATTTGCTTGCCGCATATTGGTAATGAGTTCTTTGTACTCAAAGTATGACCAAATATTCACATTACTTATACTTCCTAATGACTTTTTCGTGTCTTCATGTGCAAGAGTATTAAATACTGGTTGTCCTTTAACTGGAGTGAGCTGCAGTAGATCCCCAAAAAGTATAACATGTTTTCCTCCAAATAACACGTCATAGTCTGTCTTTAGAATTTGCTGCATTCTTAAATGCACAAAGGCAAGCATTAAGTTTGATACCATGATTACCTCATCAATAATGAGAACTTTCATTTTCTTCAACACTCTTGAAACTTCAAAACATGCTTCTCCTGTTAGCTTGTGGTATTCTATTTTCTTCTCATGCTCTACTGGTAACATTAGCAAACGATGTAAGGGAATTCCTTTTATGTTATATGCTGCTAACCCAGTTGGAGCAGTAACAACACAAGACAAAGTTGAATCAGTTTTTTTCTGTAGGTAGCTTCTAATTACTTTAATTAAGAAACTTTTTCCAGTTCCACCTTGTCCACTCACATACATTCTGATTGGTTCAAATGATGTGCATGACCACTCTTTATTTTCATGTAGTAATCCATGATCAATTTGTTTTGTGACTTCTTCATAAATTTGTTGTTGTTCATCATTCAGTTGTTGTTCCAAATTTGGTAAGTCTATTAAATCTTCCTGAGCTTGATTCATAGCTGTTTCCACTTCAGTCATGGCTATTGCAGCTTCATTTTCTACGATTGGTTGTCCTAGGGGATCTTGACTGAGCGTACCAGAACTTTGACTGTCTTGAGAACTGTCTCTAGCTACTTCAGCTGCAATTGTAGCTTCTTGTTCAATTTCTTCATTTAACATTTGTACATAATTTGTGAAAGTACTGCATTCTATGCTCTCTTTACATGCATTAAAGGAATCTTCATAGCTCTGAAAATCTCCAAGTAATTCATCCTCTGAACGCCATGGTTTAAACAGCTGTAAAAGTGCTAAGTAGTAAAATTCCTTTTTGTCAGTAGTGTCGCAACTCAGCTTCTGTGATTAATCATACTTCCTTTTGTTTGTTTCACCAAACATCCTTCCTCACCAATGACTTTATATTTTCCATTGTTGATGTCTTCTGTGGCATTCCGTGTAAAAATGTAGTTCTGCAGCACTTCATAGAGACACATGTTCTCAAGATGATGACTTCTGTTTGGGAAATATGTGTCCAACATATTTGTTTTCAAAATGTCTGTACTTTCTGGTTCGTTCTCTGCTAAATATTCAATTTCTCGAATAGATTTCAGTACCCGATTTCGCATTCCTGCAAGGCCTAAACTTACCCAAATTATTCTTTTGGATTTGAAGTACAGACTTGCAGATGATAACCTATCTGAGCATTCGTATGACCCAATTTCTCGATGCGATAACATCTTTAAACTGAAACTGTATAGCTTTTTACTGACAGTTTTCTCGTGAGAAATCTCTTCCCACATTTCTTTCAATTCCGTTTTCTCAGATTTAGTGATGTAAGATGTGACATACCGAGCAACAGCAATAGAATTGTCAGCTACATACTGAATATCCATGTTAGCATTCCACATGGATAAAATGACTGGGTTGTAGTCATTTATATTTTGACTCTTCTTTTCTTCTTAGGTTGTAGGTATTTTTCAGAGATTTTCTTGTAATGGTATGTCGCACAGCTGACATAAAACTGTTTACTCTTCCTTTTGAAAGAACAGGTCATGGAAATCCAAATAGACATTTTGTGTAGAATTTATCTTTACTCTTGTACTTTCGTCGACAGTATTTTCCACACCGATGACTTTGGAAACGTAAAACTTGCTCTTTTAATTTTTTTTCTTCTGTGCTTTTAGGTATAACACATGTTGCATATTCTTCAATGAAAGATAAAACTGCATCATCAGAATCTGTTCCAAATTTTGGGGCATCCTTGAGCCACAACAGCATATGAATATGAGGAACACCTCTTGCTTGGTACTCTTTTCTCCAAAAGAAATCCACAACTTCTCCAAGAGGTGGATTTTTTTTATTGCAGATGAAGGACATCATTGCCTCAAATCTATGATTGAAATATCTGCAAACATTAACCGGATCCAATGAGCACAATTCTCCTGCTGTCTTGTATTGGATGTTTTCAATATTTGAATTTGCCTCTCGAAGAAAATTCAGTAAATCATCCCAAGCGTACTCAGCACAGCTTAGGGTAAGGAACCATGTAGGAGTTCCTAAATTCCGTAACATACATTTCAATTCTCCATGGCGTCGGTACCAATATTCATTAGTTCCACGCTGACAAGCCATTAGATTAATCAATTGAGATTCCAAATGATCATCTCGCTGTTGCACTTTGTTCATAAAATCCTTTGCAGACACATTATGTAGATGTACTCCAGTTTTTAAAATGTGATTTACTGCATAAGATAGTGCAGACAAGTCACTTTCAAATAAAAGATGGAACAAATAAGGAATACTTTGACGAAATCTTGGATCTTCTGCATATAATCTTGTAGTCCGATACTCAGAAGCAGGAATCTGTACTGGACGTTCATCATATCGTCCACCTTTTCCTGTAGGAAACAGCTGGGGAAAACAACGAGCTTCCAAGCTCTCCTCCCATATACTCACGGGAGTTCCTTTTGCTTTTTTCATCTGAAACAGATCAATAGTGTTTTCCATAACTTCTTTAGAATGAAGAGGATGTATGCTGAAATGTTCATAAATTTCTTCTTCTTTTGACTTATCCACTTTTTCAATTTGCCCAGTTGGTATTCCTGTGTCTGCTAGTAAAACTTCTTCATCTTCATCCATATAAATTGATTCATAGTACTTATTATTTCTTTTCAAATATAAATTTGCTCTTTGTACTTTTCGTACATCTACTAGCTCCTGCCAAATTTTCTTATTCTTTGTAGGTACACCATTAACCAGAATAACTAATGGTTCAGTTTCCAAACTATCTGCATCAATTGTTTCAATATTTCTTTTCAAAACTAATGGCAAATAGACAACTCTTCCTTTTAAACCTCTTTGTAAAAATGAAGGAGGTAATTTACCTGTTTTGGGATCCATACGAACTATAGTCTGAAACGGATGGACACATTGAATGAGTATAGACTCATACATATTTAAATCACTAAGTTCTGCAGGAATATCAACCAATTCTAAATTATTATGTACAGCTCTAGCTGGCATTTTATTTTCTTCAAACTTGTTATAACAGTATTTACAAATACGCTGATCTTCACCCAAATCAAAACAATTTTCCAGAAACAAATATGTAGCAAAATCCTTCCACTCATAATTATTTGTTTTTCACTTTTTTTATAGAGATCAACATTCCTTGTTTGAGTTTTATAATGGCTTCTCCGGCAACAAATACAAGTAATATTTGGTCTTTCATTAGAGATGATAGTAAATTTTGTCATTTGATCTTCAAAATTTTTACTAACAGTGGGTTCTACATTCTATTCCACATTTTCTTCAATAACTGTGTCATTTCCTGCACTTTCTTGTTCTGGACCAAAGTAACAAAACTGAATATCATCAGTAACCTTCTCTACATCTGATACAGATCCACACAATAGAGCACTATTCAACTCATTTAACTTTAGTGCTGGACTTTTAGCAAAATACAATCTTCTCACAAACTTTCTCATTTCACTATGATGTACTGCCAGCATCCTAAAATGGTGAAAAACACTTTGACAAGCTTTCCTAGAGAAAGACAAGCCAGAGAATGTCCTTGCAAACCAGTATTCTTTCTCACTCTGCATGGATCTAGTCTTTGAAGCTCCTTAATCTTCTGTTTAACGCTTTTTTTACTATATTCTCTTAGAAAGTCACGTAATTTATCAATAGATTATTGTCGTACAGTACAAATACTACTACAATTCCAAGTGTACACTGGGGCTTTAGGACGTTTCCCCATAACCTCATCAGCTAACACTTCTTCCTCATTTCTTGGAACCATTTTCTTCTTTTCCATTACACAACCAACTTTAACTTCATAACTTCGACCACTGGTGTCAACTGCATGCAGCAAACTATTACTTTGAAGATAACTCTCTTCATTAAAAAATGGTTCAGTACTTGAACTATGCTTCCATTCTCCTAAGAACACATTACAAAAGTTATTTTTTTTCACTACTCTTTTCCTTTTGCTTTTTGACTTCATTACTTTGACTATTTTATCTAATGTATGGATCCTGTTCAAAATTAAAATGAATAGTTTTCTTTTTAATTCTAAAGACTTTGCAACAATTGATTCAATATGTTTCTTTTTCTTATAAAATATTACTTTCTTCCTATATTTTTTCACATCCTTTAGCAAATTGAACACCACTCTTCTCTGAAACATTTTTTTACGAATGTTTTGAAATTCTGTTTTTTCTTTTTAAGTCATTCTTTCTTGCTTCTGATTGTACATTAGCATTTAGTAATTTCTTTCTATTGTCTTGTTCTTTTCTTCTTGAAACACTATTTGCAGTGGATATACTTTCTACATTTTTTCTATGTTTGAGGATATTTCAAAAAAAATTCTTAGTCTGCTTACCAGAAGACTTTTTCTTTTTTCCAACATGAGGTTCTTCAACTAATTTCTGTTGTCCAGTTGTCTTCAAATATAGATGTTTTTGCTGTTCTTTTCTCTTTCTTGATTTTATAGTCATGTTTAATTTATTTCTGTGTTGTTCAGCAATACCTAAAGGGAACTAAAAAAACAAATACCTTTATGTAATTTAAATATATTACTATATTTTTTTTGAGCTTTTCAAATCCTATTATATGAGCTGCCCCTTTCCTACGAGTGCAAGTCTTACAGAACAAGAGCAACACAAATTAAATCTCTGACAACAATTCCTGTGTGCAGACAGACTCATGGTGTGATTCTAGGCAGAAAACGATATTTGATTGGCAATTTCAAAGCACATTTACTAGAAGAAGCAGCTGCCTGTGTGCTAAGAGTGTGTTTCTGGAGACTGTGTATTGTCAGGTGCAAGAGAGATCTGCATGGACGCTTGCACAACTGCATGAAGACTGCAGAGATGTATGTAAGATCACCTGTGGTAAGGGTTAATTGGAGTTTTGAACATGTAGGAACTAATTCACCCATTGCAGGAGTGGAAGGAAAATCTACCCTGTTGTTTTCAAATGTATTGGCATTTGTCTCTCATCTGTGAGATAATGATTTGTGCTGAATGCTAACCATCACAGTTCAAGAAAACAAGCTGCCCCTTTCCTACGAGTGCAAGTCTTACAGAACAAGAGCAACACAAATTAAATCTCTGACAACAATTCCTGTGTGCACATAGACTCATGGTGTGATTCTAGGCAGAAAACGATATTTGATTGGCAATTTCAAAGCACATTTACTACTGTGGTAGAGCAAGTGATAATTACTGTAACAGCCTGACACATTTTCCTTATAGTTTAGAGAGGCAGAAAAGAGCACATGTCCTAACAGCTACTTGAGACCATGAGCATGTTGAACCTGGGTGAGTGATTAGACTAGAGCAAAGGAAATGAGCCTTGGTGATGTTGAATGTGTTAGCGTTACACACTGCTATCTGAAATACCACACAGTGCTGAATAGTAAGCATGGGAGTGCATGAGAAACAGCTGCCTGTGTGCTAAGAGTGTGTTTCTGGAGACTGTGTATTGTCAGGTGCAAGAGAGATCTGCATGGACGCTTACACAACTGCATGAAGACTGCAGAGATGTATGTAAGATCCCCTGTGGTAAGGGTTAATTGGAGTTTTGAACATGTAGGAACTACCTCACCCATTGCAGGAGTGGAAGGAAAATCTACCCTGTTGTTTTCAAATGTGTTACCATTTGCCTCTCATCTGTGAGATAGTGATTTGTGCTGAATGCTAACCATCACAGTTCAATAAAACAAGCTGCCCCTTTCCTACGAGTGCAAGTCTTACAGAACAAGAGCAACACAAATTAAATCTCTGACAACAATTCCTGTGTGCACACAGACTCATGGTGTGATTCTAGGCAGAAAACGATATTTGATTGGCAATTTCAAAGCACATTTACTACTGTGGTAGAGCAACTGATAATTACTGTAACAGCCTGACACATTTTCCTTATAGTTTAGAAAGGCAGAAAAGAGCACATGTCCTAACAGCTACTTGAGACCATGAGCATGTGGAACTTGGGTGAGTGATTAGACTAGAGCAAAGGAAATGAGCCTTGATGATGTTGAATGTGTTAGCGTTACACACTGCTATCTGAAATACCACACACTGCTGAATAGTAAGCATGGGAGTGCAGGAGAAGCAGCTGCCTGTGTGCTAAGAGTGTGTTTCTGGAGACTGTGTATTGTCAGGTGCAAGAGAGAGCTGCATGGAGGCTTGCACAACTGTGTGAATACTGCAGAGATGCATGTAAGATCACCTGTGGTAAGGGTTAATTGGAGTTTTGAACATGTAGGAACTACCTCACCCATTGCAGGAGTGGAATGAAAATCTACCCTGTTGTTTTCAAATGTGTTAGCATTTGTCTCTCATCTGTGAGATAGTGATTTCTGCTGAATGCTAACCATCACAGTTCAAGAAAACAAGCTGCCCCTTTCCTACGAGTGCAAGTCTTACAGAACAAGAGCTACACAAATTAAATCTATGACAACAATTACTGTGTGCACACAGACTCATGATGTGATTCTAGGCACAAAACAGTATTCCTGGGTGATACCAGTACACCTTAACTTATGGTGAAGACATACTCCATAATATCTTACAAGTTCAAGGCAGTTAAATATCTTCCAAAACATAAAATGTAAAACACAACTTTAAAAGAAGAAACACATTTCTATTACTTATATCAAAATACACCACATACATCCCCTCTCAAATTCATAACTCACCTTTAATAGTAGTTAGTTGAGAAAGAAATGTGCCACTCACACAGCAGATTATCAGAGCCAGAATCTCAGAGCTGTACTCCTCTCACCAAAACCACTAAATGGCAAAATGTCCCTCTCTTTTTTCACACATATACATGTTAACTTCAAATCACATTGCTTCCCACATTTTTTTAAATGGAAACACACATTTCTATTGGTTGCAAATTTCAACACTTTCCAAATGATTCCTACCCCGTACATGACTTCTGCCTGCTACCATAGCAACAGATCATGGAGCACTGGTGTGAGCAGAGAGGTCAGAAGTTCAGCACACAATGTTTCTAATCCAAAGAGCAAGAATGCTTGACTTTTCAAACCTAACAGCATATCCAAAGTAATCTTCTGTGGGAACACATTTTTCTGAACCAATACAAAACATGCTTTAAAAAATTTAAACATACAGCCTAGTTTTTAGGTTGAATGGTCTGAAACAGCCAATGAGCTCTTGTTATTAAAAAAAAGTATGTAAGCCTCCATTTTACAACTATCTTTCTTTTCATATTGCCATTCTACTGAAAGACACCTTCTGAGTGCATCCAGATCTCCTTGAAAGATGTTCACAGTGTGGATTGTAGGTCATAGCTATGTCTACTGGAGTGAAAAGTATGCAGAAAAAAGAGGTATTGTGAAAAACCTTGCTTTGCCAAATGTAGACATTAAATGGATTGGTCAGAGACGGTTAAAGTGGCACCAATTAATGCCTTTGGTGAAATCCTTTCTACATCTCCCACAGCCTGACCTTATAATTGTGCACTGTGGTGGAAATGACCTAGGCACTTTAACTGGGGCAGCTCTGGAAATGCTTGTTAATGACACCTTTGTGCAATTGATGTCACTTTTTCCACAAACTACCTTTGTATATTCTAATATATGCCAAAGGCAAAAGTGGAACTGGTCCAACCAATATTATCCGCAGTTTGAGAAAGCAAAAAAGCACGTCAATAAGTCTGTTTCTGCTTTCCTCAGAGACTATGGTATGGGTTCTATATACCACAACAACTTGCGTTACAACATGCAAGGCATTTATAGAGGAGACGGTGTTCATTTCACAGATGAAGGGAACAGAGTCTTCCTCTTGAACTTTAGACTCTGCATTGGTACTTACTTGTAGGTACAAAAAAACACTCAATGAACACAACGGCTCTTTTTAGAGCCAACCAACATCTAAACACTTAAACTTGATTTTTGATTCTATTTTTGTTATGAATTTCACCACGCAATATTTATAATTTTTTTTTTGGGACCTTAGGGGTCTTTCATGGTCCCCCTGAGAAGGCCTAGGGGGTCAGGGACTCTCTACCCTGCCCCCTTTTCACGTTCTCCACTTGTGTTTTTAGCTCTCTTCTGCCTCTAAAACTCAAAATGGCGGCTGGGGGGTGCGCGCACCGTACGCGCACCCCACGATTTTTTGAAAAAAAATAAAATGTTTTTTTCACCCTTCGGGGTCCTTCAGGGACCCCCTGACAAAGGCTAGGGGGTCAGGAACTCTCTACCCTGCCCCCTTTTCACGTTCTCCACCTTTATTTTTCACTGCCACACACAAAACGGTGTCCGACACTTCCTGATTTCGACCGATTCGAATGTTGACTGACATCTAACCACCAATCAGAATTACGCTCGCGCACGGCACCGTGCACGCACGGTGCGCGCATATAGATATTTATAGAAACAGTCCTTCTCTGCTCTTTGCTCTAGCAGAAACGTGAAGGTACGGGCCTCTTTCCTCCGCAAAAAAATCAGCAACAAGTGGATGAAGCAGGAATTTATTTCTCCCAAAGATTAAAATGTCAATAAATCATAGGACCAGTGTCCTCCATGACGCGTTTCACTCCACACAGGGAGCTTGATCACATGATGCAATGCAGTATGTTGACGAAATAAATAGAGGAGCAACACCAAAAATTAAGTGAAAATAGAGAACAGACTATGAATATCAGTAAATAGGGTCTCAAAAGTATCCGAAAAAACACAGAATGGTGAAATTGCCAGATGTTAAAAGAGTAGAATGAGTAAAAATGTGGTGGTGATGTGTATAATAATCATATCAGAAAATTAAAACAAGTTACAAGAAGGCGGTAATCAAAATTGGTACATAGTGCATTTGAACCGCTTCAGAGAATACCTGAATGTACAAAAATCCGATGAAACAAGGACAAGTGTCATTTGAAAAATACCCACCACAAATTCATAACATACATCTGACAAATCATATCAATTTATATATCTAATTACGGACACTAAAAAAATGAGACCAGAAATCAACTAAGGGATAAAATACCAATGAGAGGTAGCTAAATATAACTAAACATAAGACATAACAGATCCCAAAGTTATTATAGGACCCGACTAAAATGTATATATACACAATAGACTAAAAGACTAAAAATGTCACCAATTAAAAATCACCAAAAAAGTAAAAAAGATGATAAATAAAGCAATTGGTGTCAAGGTAAAATCTAAACCAAGAAATTTCAACAATATCAGTGCAACAATAAAAACTGTCGGACTTCATAAATAGCTAAGATCTCATGCTAAAAAGGTGTCTAAAAAAATCCTTTCTATACATTTTATGGTTAGTTAAATGACCTCAATGCATAAAAAATACATATATATATCCCTATAATAAATAGTCTGTAAAAAATCTAAAAACTAAGGTGCTGGTAAACAAACAGTGCAAAAATAGCGCTATACATGTAGCAGATAAAAAGAGCAGTAGCAGCAAGTCAAAATGAGAAAACATGTCAAGACTAGTTTTTAAAAAAAATGTATAATAGAATATGGTAGACAATGACTCTAAAAAAGCGAAAAAGTTGGTGTGTAACAGCAATCATAAAAAGTTGTGCAAATCTTCATTCATGTTAAGGCCATTGGGGACTCTAGTATCTAGAGCAAGAATAAAATGGGACTCTTGTTGCCTCAATAACTTATCACGGTTGCCACCCCGTCCGGGGTTGGCAACTGACCCAATGACCGTAAACTCCAAATCCTTTAATTTATTCTCATGAATGGATTTAAAGTGCCTAGCAACTGGATAATTATGATCACTGTTGACGATAGCTCTCACATGCTGGAGAATACGCTTATGCACCGGAAGTTTGGTACTGCCTATATATTCTAAATTACAAGTGCACTTAAGTTTGTAAATAGCATATTCTGTACGGCAAGTTAAATGTCCTTGGATAGCTATCTCCTTATCACTAAAGGCTGTTTTGTAGTAAGTACTGTTAGTTGCAAAAGTGCAGGCTCGGCAAGAATTACATTTAAAGAAGCCCGTCCTGGAAAGCCAAGTGCCTTTGGTACTGGATGCAAGCATGGGTCTCACAAGGGCATCTCTCATTGAAGGAGCCTTTCTAAAGGTAATAGAAGGGAGACTAGGGAGGATGGGACCAAGAATATTGTCTGTTAAGACAATAGGCCATTCCGAATAAATAATCTTACGGATGGCATTCTCTTGAGTACAAAACGTGGTGATCAAACGTACTGGCTGAACCAAAGGTTCTGATGTCACAGTTGCATTTTTTGTACTGGGCTTCAGTAGATTCTCCCTAGGTTTACTATTGGCCTTGTTAAGGGCAAGGGTCAAAAGATGAGCTTTATAACCCCTCTCCAAAAATCTGATGAATGCTGCCTTCTGACATTCAGTGGAGACCAATTCAGTACTGCAAATTCTTCGAATGCGGATGAATTCGCCATAGGGTATACTATTAATCAGATGCCGAGGATGTGCACTCGTGGCATGGAGAATAGAATTCCCCGCAGTTGTTTTTCTATGTAACTTAGTACAGAGTCTGTCATTGTCTATATATACCAAGACATCTAGAAATTCTACAGAGGAGCTGTCAATGGACACAGTAAATTTGAGGTTCAACTCATTCACATTAATGTCTTTAACAAAAATCATAGCATCTTCCTCAGAACCTTTCCAAATCAAAAATATATCGTCGATGTACCGCCAATAATGGACTATATAGATATTTATGTACTTTTAACTGCAATTTTCTCAGGAACTACTGAACAGATTGACACCATATATGCAAAAGGCACATCCCTGACCTGAGGACTACCTCTTTGCCAAATTTCAAGTAATTCTGTTCAGCCGTTCGGGCTGTACCTTCGACTAAAGGTCCTATGGGAAAATGCATGGGGAAAACACGTTTTGGGACCCCCCTTTTTCTCAGCCCCCGCTTGACGAATCACCCCGAGACTTTCAGGGTAGGAGCTGAGCGGAGCGCCCCATTAGTTTTGAAAATTTCACGAAGATAAGTCAACCGGCCCCAAAGTTATTCAAAATGGAATTTTCAGATTTCCTATGGGAACTCGGTCCTAGCTAGAACTATCTACTGGCGACCGGCAGTAGATAATTATATATATATATATATATATATATATATATATATATATATATATATATATATATATATATATATATATATTATCTACTGGCGGTCACCAGTAGATAGTTATAGTTACAACCTAGTTTCCATAGGAAATCTGAAAATTCTATTTTGAATAACTTTGGCGCCGGTTGACGAATCCTGCTAGTAGATGTATTAAATAACACTTGAAACCACTACACTCATACAGACTGTGGCAATTAAGTAACTATGATCGTCACAATGCAGTAATGGTGGTTAAAGTAAAAGAAGTGGAAAGTCGCAAACATGCCAGTTTCGACACAATCAGTAATGCAATCTGGATAAACAGTTCATGTTGATTGGTATAGTTATCAGGGTACACCCCCAAATGTATGTCTCTGGTTGATGGGGACCAAAAAGGAGTGGTGGGGCTTTGAGTTGAGGGAGGGACAATGTGCCAGATATGAGCTAAGGAAATATTTACCCTTGGCTTACAAATTGTCCTAAAGTACATATTACATCAATTTCTCATCACAAAACACTAGAAAGTTATTCATTCATTGGTAATAGGATGGATCTGAAAAGGCATATAAGAAGCCCAACAAAATGAAGGCTCAATCATGTGTTATGTTATCACCACCAAGAAGTATGTCACCAATGGGTGCTGGGCTTCAGGAATATTCAGAATGTCAACGGTGGCCCACATTTACTTCCTGGGCTGCTGGAGCTCACTAGATTTGAATGCCCCATATTGTGTAAATACAGCTATTTTATGAACTGGAGCAAGTAACTATATGGATATTATCATTAGATGGCTAGTGTGCATACTGGGATCTGTGGTCAATGTAGACCAATGTATGTTGGGTCATACTAAAAAAAAGAAATATTAAAGATCGCAAAAAACAATATAGACGCTTTGCCCTCGATCTTTGGATTATCAAAATACATTGTTGATGACTTGGATAGGGGGCAGCAATGTCACAACCTAATGTATTGTAAAGGTTTAGTGCAAAGATGTTAACTACAAAATCATCAGGTCCAACTACGTTGTTGCCAAAAGTCACTATGTCATGTGAGATCAGTCATAGTAGGTTTGGTCCAAGGTATGTCATCATTGAGATCCCAGAAGTGGGTCCCAAGTCTGAAAATCAAATGTTGTTCTTTCATGAACAAAAAATGTGTTGCATCTTGTACAGTGGTTAAGGGTTGTCCAGTGCTGTCCATCTTAGACTATCCTTATTGTGATTCTTTTCTAAAAAATGGGTCATAAGTCGAGTTGTGGCACAGTGACAGTGTAAGGTGCTTCTTAAGCTGCTGCTTATCCTGATGTAATGTTGACCACAAGGCATGTGATCAAAGAAATACTCCATCACTGTTGCAGTTGATATGTTGTCTCAATTCATAAAGCATTCCTAGCCCCATGTGTGTCATGTTTTGTGAAGTGACAAACACCACACAAGCCACACAGGACATATCCTCTGGCTAGGGGGCAGTCACCAAAGGGTTTTTCTGAACTGATGGTGCTGGAAGTCTTGATCTGGTGTGTACCCGAATGCCTTAAATCAAGCTTCCAAACTCTTACCGATCTAGCTCACTTAGACTGATAGTCTAGCTTTACCTTTTACAAGCACTAAATGAGTCACATATGTATAGATGAGTGACAACCACACTGTTTGAATCTGCCACTGGATGGCCTGGATTCTTACTAGGGTTTTCAGTGCCTTCTGCATAGAGTTGGACCACACACATTGATGTACAGAAAATGCATTAGTAACATTTCTCATTTTATTTACCAATATATGATGTATTGGTGTTACATTCAGGTGTGAGATTGCCCTATGTGTATGGGCCACACAAGGTGCATCCTGCTTGTGACTGTCACCAGCAGAACAGCACACCGTGTAATGTTCCCAAGAAAATGTTTGTACTTTGATTATCATAATTGTGGCATATTAACATGTGGATGTCAATACTCTAGCCTTCCATCTTACTGATGATGCCTGTAGGCCCGACTCCTAGGGCCTGGGAAAAGCAAACAAGAAGTGTATAGATCTATCAGAGAAGCACACTGCTAAGTTGGTCAGGTGGAGACCGTGGTATGTGCCATTGTGCCTCCTCTTCTTTTGCCTACTCCTCTTTTGTGCGTGAACACTTATTCCTCTTCTCCCTCTATGATGTGCATACCCAGCTTAGGGAAATGAGCACTAGTCAAAGCAGTCGTCACCTCCACATTATGTCCTTGCCTTGGTGCATTATAGAAACAGCAGAAAAAAGGCAAACCTCGCTTTCCTCTAGTGCTAATATCAAAGAAAAGGCTAGGTTATTCTACCTCATTTAATGCAATAACATAATCAAGGACCAGATGTAGAAAGCACTGGTCGCAAAATACAGGTCACACTTTTGAGACCTGTTTGCTATTTTGTGAACTGACTTAAGTACCAATAGGTTAGTTGCAGAACACCGATCCATAGTGATTCGCTATTTGACCTGCCTCATGAATAATCATGAGGTAGATTGCAAATTGCAATGCACTATAGGGCATATTTACGAGAGCTGAGCCAAGTTTGGAAACACTGCGCTCTGAAATTTTCAAAACGAAGGGATGATCCATATTCACTAGGATACTGTGCACCCCTGTGTTTTCCTAGCGCTAGAGCCAAATCTAGCTGCCTAGCGCCAACACAGGAACTCTTGCACTATAGTGCAAGGGTGCTTGCACTGAAGGGAATGATTCTTTATGTGCAGTTAGGTGTCCTTCCTGCACATAAACAATCATTAATGGTGATTTGTTACTTCTATGTGTGCTACAATATGCAGCACATATAGAAGTAGCAAATCATCAATATTTAATGATTGTTTATGTACAGGAAGGAACACCTATAAACATATAAACACTCAATAATGCAATTTTGCTATTTTTATGTATGTTGCAGAATGCAGAGTGCAAAGAAAAAGCAAAAGCGAGGAAACAATAAAAGTACTTTCCTCGTGTTGCCATTCTAACACCTGCTCTTGTATGGCATTCGTTTTTGGCACTGCCTCAGATTTACACCTCCTTCTAAATCTAGGGCAGTGTCAAAAGCAATGGGTGGTGCTGTGGAACACCCACAGCGTCACCCATTGCACACCCTTTCACGCTAAGTGATGCGTGTAAAGGGACTTTATTTACAAGTCAGCGTTAAGCCACAAAAAGTGGCTCAACACCGCTTTGAAAATATATTGAAGGGCATATCACCTCCGGGAAATCATTAAAAATGAAGTTCTGGTGACAATATTTCCTTGTAAATATGCTCCTATGAAACATAGCATTCACCGAAATGGTGGCTCTCTGGGGTCAGCAAACCACCATGTATGCAATTAATTTCAAATAAAATGTTTTTTTTAAATAAAAATGCAACCCATTTCCTTGAAAGGAAAATGGAATGCATTTACCAAAATGAAAATGTAAAGTAGGCAGTGGTCCTTAGAACCAATGCTTACTTTAAAAAAATGTTTTTGTAAACATTTTCAAAGCCGAAGGTGTCAGTGAGGGACACCTTCCTGTTTTCTTATTGGTTTCACTACTTTTGTGTAGTTGGTAAAATATTATTGATTTGCAATTGGATTTCGGTCACAAAACGTTAATACATTCTCTTCAGAATTGGTATTTGATGGGAAGCACTAAACATACATCTTCTAAATACCTGATTCGGTATTTGGTCGCAAATCTAAATTGTGATTCAATATATTGTTACCAAATCGCAACTTCTGTTTCATAAACACAAAAAAAGCCTTTTTGTAGCCCAATTCTACGAATCAGACCTTTTAAAAAAGCATAAAACGTCTTACAATCACGGACCTACTGAAGCATTGATACAGGCACTCATACACCCACTGATTCATCAATACACCTTGGTATATATATTTAACAATCATTATTATTTTAATAACACTCACAGTCGCTGGATGATATCATTAATGATGTCATCAGTGACGTCATCAGTGATGTCACTGACCATGTCATGAGTGTTGTAATATGGGAGGTCATAAGCGGTGCATTGCGGGGGTGCAAGTTATAGTGAGGTCAGCTAACCATAACTGCTGAATTTCTCTGGTTTTGTACGAGTCAGATTAATTATAACGTCCCTGTAACCTTTTATTTTTTTCAGTGGATCTAAGGGTTTTTATATTCTATTTACTTACTACAACAGCCATGTAACCTTTTATTTTTTCAGTGAATTTCTAAGGTTTTTAAATGCTAAATCCTCACTATAACTTACCAGTAACCTTTGATGCTGGCACACCCGAGTGAATGTGGAGATGCGAGCCCTCACCCTCTATATGTACCACCATCAGAGAATGCCATCCACAGCCGGACTACCGGGGAACAACAAGGATTACATAGTGCTTAGAGACCGAAATACCCAAGCACAGAAAAGAGACGCTATTAGCACTCCTTTCATTAATGGTGAAAGGCTGAGCCCTGGCACCAATGCCCGCATATTTCCACAGCTCCAGCACAAACCAACTTGCAGTTTAAAAATCCCTCCCTCGATGCAATATTGAAATCTGGACACCCCCCCACCCCCTCCGGGAAGGAAAAGACATCTGATGTGATAAATATTAATGAGCAGGAAGCAGACGATGTGCTATGAGCATGATAGACACGGCAGAGCAGTGAGGCTTGTGTGCCCCCTCACTGCCCCCAGGGCTGAGAGTCTGAGTGAGACCTCAAGGCAGTGATGTTTACCTGTCCCTCACTGCCCTCTAGGGCTTGGAGTCTGAGTGAGACCCGAGGGTAGTGGGTGCTCTTCCTGCCCTTCACTGCACTCACGGGCTGGGAACTTGGCCAGAACCCCTATAGGTTAATGCACATGCCTAGGAGCAGAGAGGATAGGTGCACCCCCTCCAAAACTAAACTACCCTCCAAGATCCGCCGTCATGGGGGCTTTCTTTAATGCTGGACTGACACGGGTGGCTTCGCCAACAAATGGCCTGATGCAGAGGTGACTGGCACTTTGTGTAATATGGCTGGTGTTCATGTAAAGAACTCCATTCCTTTCAGGATGAGTTCCTCCTACATAAAAGTGCAAGAAATAAAGAATACAAAATATAAACATATATATAAACAAGCATTGGTGAAGCCAATAGTTCTCACCTACGAGAGCTATTGGATTTGTCAGTGTTTTGCAAAGAAGCATGACGGAAAGTGAAAAAAAGCTGCCTTAAGTTCCTGCAGTCAAAGTAATTTTGAGTATCATCATAAAGCATGTGAGATAGCTCAGCAGGTTGAAAGCCTCTGGTAGGTATTTATATGTAGCCTGTGTACCACTGGTTCAAATTCTAGTAAAATGTTTTACATGTAATTTTTACCATGTGATTTGGCACTGTAAATACCATGAATTACTATTGTCTAACATAACCACACTAGCTTTATTAACCTTGAAATGAGAAAGGCAGACTACACCAAATCTGGTATTCAAACCTGTAGCAGGCAGAATTTGAACACATGTCAGCAGTGAATATAAGTTACATACAGCCCAGCCAGGTTTCCCAGGCCCATGCGTGATGTGCTGCTCCAGTCAAGGTTTTTTTTATTTGGGGTTATGGGACTTGTAGTCTTGTTTATTTCATTAAAAACAGAAGGCCCAGGGGGCAGAGCTTGCCTGGCCTAAAGATGGCTTCAAACTAGCTCAGTTCAGAGACCTCAATCTTTCTTATAACATGATGTATCCTGCCAAACTCAAGATACAAATTGATGGTAAGACTTGTATATTTACTGATCCTAAGTTAGCTTTGAAAAAAGCTGAAAAAAAGGGATAGCAGCGGGGGCCAGTGCCGTTCCCGGGGTCCCACGCGTGCACAGCGCGATGACGCCTCCAAGACAGAGGAATTGTAGGCGAGGATAAATATTCAATTCTCTTGATACCTGGAGTGATGGACTCTCATCTACCTGGTGTTTCGACATGTTACGGTCACATAGGAGGCGTCTGGCCCAGTTGCGCATACTGTGACATTGGGGTAGGGTGGGTCGCTGTGGGATGTAGCCTGACTTCAAGGTTCCTAATTTCCATTTTTAGGTTTAGCGTGAACCAGTGCGCATGCTCTGCGAGACTTCCTGTGTACGCTCAGCTAAGGAGTAGCGAATAGAAGCCCTGCCCACTGTCCTAATTGCTGGATTCTGATTCGTCAACCAGCTTCTTAGGCCCTCTTTAATACTGCATCCTCTTCATTTGTTAGACTGTGAGCACTATTTTCTTTAAGGATGTCCACCTCCTCTGGCACGACATGCTTTAGTGCCTTCTTTAATACCCCCTTCCTGTTGTCCGTGCATTCAAAAACCATTTGCCCGCCAGCCGTCCTTCTCGTTGTCCTTGCTTCTTCCCCACCCTTCCTGCTTGCCCACCCTCCCTCCCATTGTCCGTGATGCCAACCATTTACAATGCAATAGGTCTTGCGTAAATGCAGTTTTTTCATTCCACTTAATGAGTTTCTTTTACTGAAGGCAGCACACGGACGCCTGTGTTCACTTTAACCGGGGCGCCCAGCATTATCTCACCCCCACCCCCTTTACTACCTATTATTTGATTTCTGCCCAAGGGGAAGGAGCCTGCAAAGATTGCTGTGAGCAGCGCTTTCCCAAACCTGGGACATGCTGCCTGGGCTCTCACAGTGCATGCCTAGGCTGCCAGAAATTGGCAAATGTTTGGACAGCTGAGACAAACAGCAGAGAGATGTATTCCCCGGCCCACTCGCCCTGGGGCCATGGTACGGTGTGTGCCTGCCTCTGCGTTCGCATGTGTGGCTTCAGGGGTTGAGTTTAATGCTTACATAGCCCACCGCTGCGATTGAAAGGAAAATCAGAAAACTACAGGTTTTATTTTCAAGCGATTTTTGTCTGCCTCCATTCCCTTCCTCTCTCACTTTTCGCCCCCTTTCCTCCATCCATCTAACGTGTCACCATTCTCTCTCTATCTCTGTCCATTCCTTGCTCCCCCTTAATGTCCTACCCCACACCACTTCACTTTCCCTCTCCCCTCAGACTCTCCCTCTTCTCTGAGGCTCTCCACTCCCCTCTCTTCCCCCACCCCACATCCTGTGCTTGGGGGTATCCCAGCATGCTGCTGCCGCTGCCTTAGCTCGCAGCCCCTGGTAGACACATTCTGATCTGTTCAAGCAGCTTCTGTAGGGGTGCTGGCACTGTACCCAGCACCAAGAAAGATGAATTAATGCTGTAAAGGACAGTTGTCAACAGCTAGATGTTGTATTTATAACACCGCATGAGATGTAGGTAAGTATGCATTCAGTGCATGTGTTATAATATATGGGAACACAGGCAACAGGGGTCTTGCGGGCTGCTGTCCGCATGAGGGTGGTCCTACTGAGACAGACTTACAGGCACAGTGCAGACTCTCATCAAACTTTAAACACATATATCAGACATGTATCCCTTCCTCTTCCCCATGGCACACCAAAATCTGTTTTGTTCTTGCACTGTTCTCCCCTCACCCCCAATGGCCTAAGTGCCACCCTTTAACAGATGGCATGTGTCACACGTACTCACTGGGTTTCGCTAGTGCTGTAAATACTTGAGAAGATTTTTCTTACTACTTTGTGAAGTTTTTCTGCAAGCTTTACAACCTCAGTGATCGTCACAAAGTTTGCAGAATTGTGCCCCCCAAAAAACCACAACCTGAAAAGAGGAGGTCAAACTCAAGAAAAAGTTGACTCTTAGCTAACGAATTGCATTTAAAAACTGTTTTTGGAGACAGTCCTAAACAAGCTTCAAATCCTCATTCTAAAGGCTGCTCACACCCCACTTCTGCTTGCCCCCTGCCCTTGCGAATGTGTCAGCTGTATATGTAAGAAGAGACCTCTTAAACATCCATGCAAATATTAATAAGGGGCAGGGCAACTTTCATACTGCTAAGGTGAATGGTATAGCAAAAGTAGTACCAAGCACCCATAAGATATGGGGTACTCTCTGCATCCTCGTGGGAAAAGTAAACAAGCATTTGCAATGCAGTTGGTCTCACAATTTCAAGATTTTGACCCATTGGCATTGTAAATGACAATGCCATTTATTTATGTTTAAAAAACCAACAATAATAAAAGGCATTGTTATTTACACTACCAAGAGGTCTAAAATGCGAGACCTACTGCATTGCAAATGCTTGTTATTGATGGGGCTGATGGGTGGGAATTTCGACTGTTGGCTGCATTATTTGAATCAACTGCTGTTCTGTTTCAATCAGTTCCAACAAATTATTGATCACCGGGGTAATGTTTTAGAATGTACATTTGCTTTTTCTCCTGGTAACGAACAATGTTGATAGCTTGTAATCTCCTTTCAGGGCTTGTGGGGTGAGTTTAATATTCATTAGTTGTGTAGACATATGCGTACACTTTAAATGCAGGATGAGTTTGTAATGTGCTAAATAGTGGGTGTTGATGTTGAGCATGCAGTCATGCCGGTAACATATGCTCCCACGTGTTTCTCACACTGTATTTTGTGGTTTGCTGTTTGTTTCACCCTTGCGGTGTTAATGTTTGGTAAGGGGGGTGGGTGTTGGGTCACCTATGCTTGGTAGCGGATGGCATAGTGTGGGTGGAGGTGGGTGTGCTGGGTATGTTTTTATTGTATGTTGCACAGTACTTTCAGTTGAGCTCACATTAGGAGCACATGATATCCATAGAAGAAGATCATTGCTGATGTTGCGCCAAGATTGGCTGGTTAAGTTAGACTGTTGACGTGAAACGTCCAAGGACTGAACAACCATAGAAAATTATGTAAGGTGATGGCATACCTGAAAAGACATCAAATTGACATAGCCTTCATGCAGGAAACTCACTTAGCCACTGGTAATTCCATGTTATCTCCTAAATATTTACAGGGACAATGCTTTTAGGTAAGCTTTACCTCTCATGCTAGAGGGGTGTTGATCTGGGTGAACCCTAGATCGGGCATTACGCTGCAGGAGTTGGTCTCCAACCCTAATGGGAGGTTTACAGTCTCTACATGTCAAAAAGATAGGTTTAAGGGATTTTTAGTGAACAACGATGATCCACAGTTTTTTCATACATTGGCATCTCATTTACTGTAAGTCTCTTGTTTCCCACTGATTTGGGGTTGGTACTTTAATTGTATACTAGACCTGACATGTGATCATTCTAAAGGGATCCCCAGGCACTCAGCAGTGCGTGTGATCGCTGACATTATGGAACAGTTGGGTTTGCTGGACATTTGGCATTTCATGCCGTTACCGCTCAGGGATACACACATTACTCTGCCCCTCATGGCACTCACACAAGGATTGATTTCTGGTCGGTATCCAGGGGTCTTCTTCCCCAGGTTTCTCCTTGTGAGCCGTTTTCACGAACATTCTCTGACCATTCCCCGGTCCTATTTGAATTGGGGTTGGATTCAGGTTGAGTCCCCCCTTTTACATGCTGGTTTCCCCCTTATTTGCTGCTAGACCCAGTGTTTTGATCATCAGAGGTGGCCACAGCTATCCAGCAATATTTTGCAAATAACATAGCCTCAGTCTCCTCATTCTCTACCATCTGGGAGGTGTTTAAAGTGTTCATTCAAGGTTGGGTCTTTTCAAAATATGTGGGGGTTCTTTGCTCCATTCGGGACAGACTTGCAAGGTTGGAAAAAGAAATAACAAAACCAGAGCTTGCTCATCTCAGGTCTGTAGACCCCAAGGGTTTAGAAGACATGAAACAATCTTTGGAGAGTAACATGACGCTGTCAACAGTGAGGTTAAGCATATGAGTAAATACGCTACTGTTCACATGTATGGAGAGGGCGAGCTCCCGGGTGCCGTGCTCGCTCACCTGCAACACGCTAGACAGGTAGCCACCACTTTTATAGAAATTAAAGATAGGGATGGTAACATGGTGCAGGACACAACCAGGATTGCGAGTAGATTTCCTGAGTATTATACTGTCCTTTATAGATCTAGTTTAATACATAATGACCATGAAAGCTGAGTCTGCTCCTGGAGTTGATGGTTTAACGGTCGCTTTCTATAAAGCGTACCAAGACCTTCTTATTCCTCATTTAGTTGCTCTATTTGCAGAGATGGCAGCTAACAAAATTATGCCTCCATTGATGAGAGACGCCATGATTGTCACCCTCCTGAAACCAGGAAAATCTCCTAGTGAGTGCTCGTCCTATTGCCCCCTATCGCTGTAAAATATTGATACAAAGATTTTTGCTAAAGTGCTTACCAGCCGGTTAACTCCTTTAATCCCGTTGTTGGTCGGTTCAGAGCAGTCTGGTTTCGTTCCCGGTCACAACCTCACTTACAACCTCAGAACCGTCTTATGTGCGATTCAAAATATAAACCATGAAATCAAAGCTGCTGCTATTTTCCTAGATGCAGAGAAAGCGTTTGATTCAGTAGAATGGTCCTTTATGGAAGCCGTCTTGTGGCGCATTGGTGTGGGTGAGATTTTCATCCAGTTAGTGCAGGTGCTTTTTAACCGGGTGCCAGAATCAGATCGGGGAACCTTGTCACATCTTCAATGCTCATTTCTCGTGGCACCCTCCGGGGCTGTCCTCTGTTCCCCCGATGTATGCCCTCGTGCCAGAGCCCCTAATATGCGCCTTGAGGGAGTATTCATGATCATAGGGGTTTGCGATTCACGGGATATAATCTCATTGCATTGGCTAATGCCAACGACAGGCTTTTGTATATTCAAGACCCTGAAATACTGTACTCGCCACTTACCCCATTGGAATGGTGTTCCTGGTTGCCTTGTGCGAGAGAGAGGGAGGTCCTTTCCATCTTGCATAAGCTGGGACTTATCACGGCAGAGGATATGTTCAAAGACCGGGTGTTGCGCAGCTGGGAGTATAGTCTGTCAGGGGGGCAGGTTCATACCCCATTAGTTCAATTCCAGTATTATAGAATGCAAAACACTTTCCTGGTACTGCTGGGCGAGGAGCTCCAAGAACCAGCAGGGGTCTTGATGCTTTCTCTTATTATCCAACTCCCCTCCCCTACTAAATTGGTCTCTAGCATTTATGGCCTGGTGCAAGATCTCAGGCGCATATCTCCATTTAAGGAGCGCCTTGATTGGAAAAGTTGATTGATTGGCAAAATACAGCGCATGGGGATGAGAGTGAGCGACCGTCTGCAAATGATAAAGCACTGCGTCCATGAAGAGGGCACTTCGCTGAGCCAGGAAAACCCATGCAAAGAGTGCACAAACACAAAGGGAAAGAAAAACCTTTTTGTAAAATGATACCATAATAGGCCAATACTCCAGGGGAGGAGCAAGAACAAGAAGGTGGGACATAGAAGGCAAATAAACTATTGAGAAACAAGCTTTTGTGAGTGATGCTCTCCTTAACCAATGAGCAACAAGGGGAGGAATGAAAGCCAACATACTAAATACAGCGTGTCTTCCAGACTGCTCATGTGCTGTCTCGGCTCAGCCTAAAATCACATATGGGGTAGAAAAGCGTTCACCAGAGTGAGCACTCATGTAACATGCCAGGCCAACTGATTCTACATTTCTTGTCTTCAGTTAGCAAAAATTATCCAAATCATGTTATTGTTAAACTTCAATATTATTGATGTATGTTGTTTTTGTAAGTGCTGATTGGGTCCCTAGGGCATAGCATCAATGCAGAGAAGAGGTTTAGAAATTATTATTATAATATATTACCTTGATACCCAGGCTTGAAGTGGGGCTGGTTCTGCCAGGTCCTGGGTTTGGCTGTTAAAAAAACAGGTTTTCATTTAAAAGTTTGTTTTATTTTTTAAGTCCACGTCGTCAACTTTAAGCCTGTGTTTCTTCTGCTTTGCAGCCTTTGCAACAGGCGTCTGGAAGGGAGTTTGTTTGCTTATTCTGCCCCCCCCCCACTTCCTGGCTGTTTTAAGGGTATAAAGCGCACCACTTTTCACATGCCTTTTCTGTTAGGTAATGAAACAAGTTATTTGCTATATTAAAGCTTTCGTGGATCATTATTAATTTCTTTATCTAAAACATGCCTGCTCATATGTTTCTTGTTTATTGTAGTTTTTAAGACAAATAATCAGAACATCGTATTAAACAAGATAAATTAGGAGGAGCAGCAGGCAAGATGTTTACCACTACAGTACCAATAGAGAGACTATAACTATGCCAATCATATACCCTCAAATCTCACCCTGGAACCTTGACAATCATCCAAACAGTAACAAACTCTTACAGCTGCCAGTTCTGGTGCACTCTGCACCCCCTCATCTCTCTCAGAACTTCATCATCCAGGCACTTTTTGAAGTAGAGATTCTGCTCCAGGGCACCTATTCCCTGGAACACTGGCATCTTATACTCTGTGAGCAGAGTTAGCCTTAGCTAAGATGGCACCCTGGTCCTAGACAGACAGATAACTTGGCACCCTTGCTGATAGTAGTGGATTAAATGAGGCAGCAGGGGCCCCCTGTATGTTCACTGGTCAGTCCCTTGACGAGCAGGGACTGGCCCCTAAACATAGAAGTCCCCAGACTCCCCCAGCGCCCCTAAATCACTGATCACTTAGCTGCCTCATGCAAATGATGGTTTTGTTGATGTGTGCTAGCAGAGGTCGGGGGAAGGGAGGGTAAGGTGGCTAAATGGGTATTAAAAACAAAAAACACCAACCACAGTATTATAATGAATGACTGAAATGTATGTTCGCCCAGTGTTTTTAAAATATAAATTTGCACAATGTCGCCCAGCCTTATTTTTTCCTCCAAATGCTCCCACACCCATATGTAAACTTCTGTGTTGCATCATATCCATGTATGGTTTTATCAAAAAGAAGATTAATGAGTTAATAGATTATATTTTAATAGTGCGCGGCACTGTTTAGCACTTCATACGGCACGCTGTTTGCTGTCCGTTGTCCTCAAACGAGTTTGTCCCAGTACTGCAATAAGCACCTATGAGCTACTGAATGAATTCTCCACATTTTAATGAATGTTTTGGATAATGATTTAACTCGGTTCCTATCTGTTTTCCTTTTTGTGCTTTTGTTTTTTATTTGATGGTGATGTATCATAATTTAAACATGTGAACAATGTATTTTATGTGCACTTTTATGATCTTCATGCTTAAGATCGAATAAAGTCTTAAAGAAGAATGACTGGAATCACTTTAGACTGGCTAAGCACACAGAAATGAACTGGCAGAGACAAATACAAGGCTGCAGAAATATGAGAAGGGTGCTGCTGTTCACATAATATTACTGCACACAGTTCCATGTGCCCCACAGAATATAGGAGGCCTGGGCCAAGCTTGCCCATGCAAAAGGCCAGCCCTGTTTGTGAGCATTCAGAATGAAAACTAGTATTCATCATCATAATAGACTTTATTTCAATCACTATGGATCATAAAAGTAAAGACAACAAGACAACCACAAAACACTTATACATAAAAATACAAATATAAATATCAGTACAGAAAAGTTAGCTGTTAAGAACACAATATAAAAGCCCCAAAAATTAATATCAGAACCATTGTCTTAAAATAGCCGAGGACTAAAACCACCGATAAAATCTACAGCATAAGAGGATGTGTCTGACGGCTAGAGCTACCGACTGTGGAGCTGGGAAACCAAGGTTCCAGCCTCGAGGTCGCGTCCACATCCTGTGATTCTGGGCAAATCACTTAATCTCCCCGTGCCTACCCAAAAAATAAATGTGTCCTTGTGTAACGTAACCGGTGTTCATGTAAAGCGCTCCAATATCTTCGCGACGAGTTCGTCCTATATAAATCTACAAAAAAAAGAAAAAAAAAATCCCCCATATAACTTCATCAACATCACATACTTCATATCAAAGATCAGTGGCAGACTGTAGGAGTTTAGCCCGCTTAATCCAAAATGCCTTTCAAAACATAGCCACACAAAAAACTACAATCTGGCTAGGGTCACTCTGTAGTCCTCTAAATGCTTCCTTATGCTCCCTAGAACCCATATTTTACACAGGGGAACAATCCATTTGCACGTATAGATTTGTAAAAAGAACAAAAAACAAAACATGGATAGGCAGTTTGGAACACCCTTCCCAGCCTACACCCAAGTCTTCAAATGAGCCTTTTTCCTGTTGCTATCTGCAAGTAAATGATTTTATAGGTAGATTGCCATACCTGAACTGGAGATAAAGTCCAAACTTACATATCTGGAAGAGACGATTTTGTCAATAGTGCTTTCATAGGCAGCTATTGGTTTCCGGTCAATAAAAGACACTGATAGGGAGGCCTTACACTCTCTGATATTATCAATTGCCACAATTTCCCAAAATAGTCCCTTTAGGCTAGCCTTGCCAATCTGCCATATACTCGCTGGTAAGGTCCAATATTCATCCAATTTCAATCAAGGCTTTGATCGCACAGAGCCACAGTATTTTCTGTGCATACTGTGGACAAAAATATTCTTTATTCCTTCACATTAGGACTCCAGGGTAGGTGTTGTCTAAAACCTATGCCAATAAATCAGCATTCTGCATTCAATCTTATGGGCAATTTTCTTTTGTGCCATGTCTAAATATAAAGGAGTCAACGGTGTACTGATGGGGAGATTCAATAGGGTTCTGAGAAAACTTTGATCCACCACAGAAAGTCACTCAATATGTGAATAGCCCCACACCTTGGCACCATATAAAACCACCCCTAGGGCATTTACATTATAGATTTCCAAGGCTGTAGCCACCCTTCTTGATGTTTTTCTATGAATTTTCGCTATTTGAACATTATACTGGATCAAAGATAGGTAAGGTTTTTCCCCCTGCGGTGCCAAACATAGATTCTTGGTCTTTTTTTACAGAGTTTTATATAGCGCAAACTTGACCCTAATCGGGTATCAGAGCGCTTTACATAGCACCAGTTGCATTACATGAGGACACATTCATTTTTGTTAGGCACGGGGAGATTAAGTGATTTGCCCAGAATCACAGGATGTTCAGCGTCATTGCAGAGACTCAAACCTGGTTCCCCAGATTCGAGGTCAACCGCCCAAGCCGTTAGGCCAACTCCATTTAGTGCCCAAATACTCAAAGCTGGACACTACATCTAAGATTGTATCACCAACTAGCATCTTTCTCTTACAGAGGGCCGACTTCTGACTGGTAAAAATCATACATTTGGTGTTAGAGGTATTAATGTCCAAACCCCGCTCCACACAAAACAATTCAAAGGATTTCCGGAGCTGTTGCAACCCCTGCGGTGATTTTCAAATTAACAATGTGTCATCCGCAAAAAAGACAGCAGGAACTCTCCAACTTCCTATCTTGGGTGCATCACACCCATCTCTGTCTAGTGAACCAATTACACCGTTTATATATGGCATAAAGAGAGTGGGCGACAGAACACACCCCTCTCTGACCCATCGATCCATCTGGATCGGATCGTCAGAGCCCCTTCCTGCCCCCACCTCACCTGGGCAAGTGTGTCAGCGTGTAGTCTCATAAGAATGTTCAACAGGGGAGTTGGACGCCCCCTCTCCTCAAGAACCCTCCATAGTTTGAGACAGGGAACTAAATCAAATGCAGCACAGAAGTCGACAAAGGCAACATAAGGTTTGTCTTTGGATATAATCACCTATATACATGAAAAATGGAAAATCTGATCCACAGTGTTCACATTTTGTCTAAAACCTGCCTGCCAATCGGAGAGTATGTTCTCGTCCCTAATCCACTCCTGTATTCGAGCCAAAACCTGTTTGCAAAAATATTTTTGTAGGGAGTCAATCAGGCTTATGGGCCTGTAATGGCCCAGATTTGCCCTATCCCCCTTTTTGTAGAATTAACAATTCCTGATAGTTTCCAGGAAAATTGATATATGACCCCTAGATTTCTGGGTTTTCTCTATATAAATCATTGGGCAGTCTATCTGGTCCAGGGGCATGACCAGGAATGCAAGAGTTGATAGATGTTAATGTTTCACTGTTTGAGACCCTTAGTGGTAGAACTGATATCAATGGCTTTTTTACCGCTCTCAACATTATCGCATTTGTGGGAATAAAGCTGTTCAAAATGGGCCACATAGTCTGACAGTTGGATGTAAAAATCCAGGGGTTGCTTACGACCATTGAGACAGCCAGATGCTGTCTTTCAAAATGACTTGTTGTCTTTGTTACAATGTGCTATGAGCAGGTTGGTCCATAGGGCACTCTCCCATTCTTTTTTGGCTTAAATTATTGCTTGCTGATACAGCTTCCTTTTCTTAGCAATATGTTGTTTTGAAAGCCACAAGGAGTTCACACTTGGCTTCCCCTCATTCTTCATTGTACCAATTGTCATTATTAGGAACAATATTACTCCTGTGCCTATGATTACCCAATTTAGCTCTAATAAATTTTAGTGGAGGATAGGAAAATTCTCAATTCTAGAGGCAGCCAGGAGCTTGGATAGGGACTCATGAGCTGCAGTAACACTCTTCTTGATCACTTCCAATACTTCAAGGTTTTTCATCACCAGTCCTATCTGATTGTTTTAAAATTGTTGTCATACTAGGGGCAGCCAATATCTCTGTTGCCATAGGATGCCTGGGCTCAGGGTACTTTGTCCCGTAGCAACATACTTAGGGCAATTGTGGTCACTATCCAAACACTCAACTATATCCACAATTGCCGGCCAGAGCTTTGCATCAGCCAGGACGTAGTCCATTCTACTACTAAAGCCTACCCTATTAAAGGTCAGTTTGCCTTGGTGATCAGATTAGCATCTACCATTAGTGGCCCTGAGATCACCATTGGCATGGCCAATAATTGAACCGCCTTTGCTGTCCACCTAACTGTGGGTAGATCTAGCGAAGGAATACCTCATTAGTTTTCCTGTTCTTGTGTTAGGTCAAGAAGAGAAAAAGAAAAAGCCAGCAGTTCGAAGGTGGCATTTAGATCCCCAGCCACCAAGAGCCTATCCTTGTCCGGGCTCCCCAGAAGTGCCTGCTCCAAAACACTAATTACCTTTATATCCTTGCAGCTGTTCTCCACTCTATTTTACATTGTAGATTCTTAATATCAACCCAGATGGAAACACCAATCTTACTGCTAATATGCTAACTAGTATTTCTTTGCACTTAATGGCAAGAGGTTGGCTATTCTCATTTGTTTGTATGACACCGCATATTAGCAATCCACACCCACCTTATTTTGATAGGTAAAATGATTAACTGATTGAGTGGTACTGTCTCTCTGCTTCTCTGTGTCAGTTAATTTAACAGTGAGGTAAGAATACGTAGCTGAATCGCTTAATGCTTTTGAGACTTAAAAACAAGCAACAATGACAGGAGAGCGGAGGGAGGGGAGGAGGTGCAAACAATAATCAGCAGACAATAACCATGACGAGGTAGCAACAATGATGGGGTAAGCAAGTAGAAAATAAACAAGCATCAAAGTCAACATCATGACAGAGTAAAAAGAAAACAAAGTACCTCAATCCAAGCACAACCAGCGGACAGATGTAATAAAGGAATCAATCAGTACATGGTCCCTGCACCATCTAAGGGACAAGCACACACCAAGTAAAAAGTGAAAACGGGTGCAATGACCAATAGCAAGCAGGGACATGAGACATGAGAGAGATGCTATGAAGTCAACCAATGGTAAGTAATGGGTGGGCTAAAAGCCCCATTTCATTTTAGTTTTAAAGATGCAAGAAATCGACACCAGCACGCAGCGCTTTAAGTGTTTTGTAGTGGACATGTTGGGATTACCATCTAGGAATGCTCACACCATCGAAAAGGAGGCTGGAAAGGCTTTGCAGGTAAGCACAACCTTACTCATGGAGTTGGTCTTGTAATTACGCTCTTGTTTTAGGCAATTTTGCTAGGGCCATTTCTCTACTGAGTCTTTCAAAAGATGAAGCGTCTCTAGTTGGGGAGAGTGTTAGCTTACTTAGAGCTTGTTTAGTAGTTGGCACAGAAGCCATGACAGCACTTGCATAGAGGGTAGGTCACATGAACAATTGTAATGTGAGAGCTATTTTTGAGACAGCTCCCCTACCGCTCCCCTGCCTGCTTCTGTTTCCACCATCGTAGATTGACCGGTGATTCTTTCGTTCTGGGAGTGTATTTTAGCTGCAGGGGACTTATGTTTATAGTACAGAGTAGTTGTAGAGATGCCTCTGGCTCTTAGAGGGTTTTTTTCTGTCCTGGGGAACCAGAATCTGGTCCGGGACAAGTTGCGCCCTTGCTTTGTGCAGGTCCTGAAGTCGCTTAGTCAGGTCTCTTTTTTGTCCGTGGTTGCAAGTCAAATCAGATCTAAGTTTCTGGTACCAGGGTTCCCCCTTAAATCTTAGATTTATGGTCATTAGTGGTGTGGGTACAAGTAGCCAATGGACTACTAGCCCCAGTGGCTTACCCACCCTTGGTGTGACCACATTCGGGGGGTTGTGCCACCTTTTCCACCCAGAGCCCTATATTTTACCACTTTTAAAAATGCCAGAAACCTTCCTTGGCTGTACAGGTTCAGTACCTAGTCCACTATGTCCAGTTTGGGCTCTTTTAGAGGTTAATCCTAGCATTCCCTCACCAGACCTTAAGCGACAACATACAGGGCGGCCAAACAGAAACTCAAAGGGGTCAAAGCCAACCCCCTTTTGAGGCATCTCCCTGTATGGAAACAAGAGGCAAGGTACCCAGGCATCCTATCTCCTTTTGAGTTTTCTAGTGATGCTCATTATCATGCCTTTCATGGTTATGCAAAACCTCTAAACTAAACTGTCTGGGGATGACAGGGAGAAGTGAACTTGTAGCTCACACCACATTCATCCCACATAGGGTTTTGGTATCCATACATGAAATTGATCCATCTATCGAAAACCATCTCCTTAGGAAACCTCACTAAGGTAGAAATACCAAGAAAGGCCTTTGCCATTGCAGGGGCAGTGACAGTCCTGAGGAGATTTGCCTCTGATTACCTAGTAGCATGGTCATTACTACTAGACTTAATCTATTCCCAGATGAAGTTTAAGGGTCAAGGGAACCATCAATGGCAAACCCTACCCTCTCAAATGGAGCCCCAACCACTGGATGTTGAATTAGAAAGTCCTTGTTTGTCCCCCTGTCTTGCCATTGACATGATAGGTGACATAGGAGTGAAAAATATCACATTTCAGACATCTGCGAACAATGAAAATGGACATCATGCCTGTTCCAGGTTTTGGTGTGTCCCAAACATCCAGCTAAGGGGATACAACCATGGATTAAAGTTAGAGTGTTGGACCACCACTTTTCTGGTTGCCCATGGTTTGGGTTCCCTGGCCTCAGTGTATAGGAGCTCATCTACCTAGTAGACCCTGTGGGTACCGCTGGCCTCTCCCTTTTCTTGCAGCTTGCTGCAAAGGCCTTAAGTATAAGAGTTTGAGACGCTGGATGATAGGTGTTCTGTTGGCCCTTTTCTACTGAGGGGAGCATTTTGTGAAATCATATCTGGTTTAATAAACAACTCTTCTGTCTCAATTATTTGTAGTTAGGTGTGTGGAGCTATAAATATGAAAGAAAGACAAAGGTCTTTACACCTACAGGGGACGGATATTTACTCGTTGCTATGAAGCATTCTTTTCAGGAGAAGGAGAGATCTTTGGAACCATTACATTGAGTGAAAAAGATCCTGCTGCAGGCAGGAATACATCTTGATGCACATTCAGCATTGAAACGATGGCTTCTAAGCCTTTAGATGTAAATATGCTTTTTAAAAAGTATGAACTCTGTGCATTGGTCCGGTGAGTTTGTATTTAAAGAGTTTAAATTTAAACCAATTAAAAGCATGCTTTTAGACATATAGGTAATTCTTTCTGCTAGCAAAATAAGGGCTTCTTGCTGTAAAATAGAGATGTTCTGAAAGTAAGTCTAGATCCAGGGTCTCCAACCTTTTCTGTAATAAGAGCTACTTATGTTAAAGGAAAATCATCTTGAGCTTCTATTATTAGTGATTTAATAGTGACCACCACACCAAAGATTGTCAGCAGAGATCACATCAGTGCAATAGGCAGGGTTTCCAGCAACAAAGTAAAACAGGCTTTGATAATTTCAAATTACTATACATGGGTAATATTTAAAAGCCATAGCTGCAATCTCCAAGGTAATGCATGTAATATATCCCTCCAACACCAATAATACATTTAAATATATTTTGAAAATGCATCCATTGTTCTCCAAACATCAGCTTTTGAGTTCAGAAAATACACCCATTTTATTCTTGAATGCATTCTTTTTAATTTTGCTATACATTATAATAATAATTAAAACAAGCAAAAGCATCTATATTAGTAGGCTGAAATGCACATAGGAGAGCTTCTTTCAGGTAGCTGAAGAGATGCTGGTAGCTCAAGAGATACCTGTTGGGGACATCTGGTCTACATTTTGTTTAAAGAACAGAGGCAAGTATCATTCCTATCTTCAGAAGAAGAGGGAATGATACTGGATCTATGAAAATAATTTGCATGTTGTTTAGGGTGATTTGTCTTATGTTTTATTGTTTTTGATAATGCAGAATATGGTATATGAAGTTAGTCAAGATGCTCGGGCCCAAGTTCATAAGTCTAATTCTTTTACTCAATGACATTAAGACCCAGTAAGCAGACAAGTGCATGAATATTCTAGTGGTGTGTGAAAGTCAGCTAAATCCAGATGTAGTCTTGGATCTCATCACAATTACCCCTGATCTGACACACCCTTGTACTAACACCTAACCCTGAGGAAGCAATGAGGGAGATTGAAGCTATTGCCACTAAGACCCAAATAATTTGAACCAAAAATGTTACTCTTCTGGATAGTCGACGAGTAAACATAGCTACCTATCTTGGAGTCAGGATCACTTCGGATATCGGTCAGATTGCCCAAATTAATTTAAAACCCCGTGATAAGTAAGATTGCTAAAGACCTTAGGCGAATGAATTCACTTCATTTAACTATTATAGGCAGAGTCAATGTACTTAAAATGATTATGTTTACTTGTACAGGGCACTCCCGGTCAAAATTGAAGGATCTTTAATCAAAGCTTTCTTTATTCAGCAGGTTTATTTGGCAATATGGTAAGGTCGGGAGATCTCTAAAGCTTCTGACAAGCAGCTTTGTTACATCAAATGAATATACTTTTTTTTTAAACTACTCGCAGCGCCAGTGGGACACAATTTACGAGTTGGCACTTGGGGAAAGGACAAATGCACTGTTTTACGTGAGTTGGAACCCAGTTACTATAAGAAGGTTTGATTTAAGATTATATTGAATGTATGGAAAACCTGGGGTAGAATAGAAAAACATATGAATATTGCGAAGATAGCCAAGTATACGCCCATTTGCAAATGACACCTATTTCCCCCTGTGTTTTATGATATTAGTGCCAAGCAATGGGAGCAACTTGGTCTACGGACAGCGGGAGATATTCAGCTAAATGGCCAATTATATCTGTTCAGTGAGTTACAAATAGAGTTTGGACAAGCAATCTCTAATGCTAAAATTGCACTGTTTGAAACCATGGGGAGAACTGCCTGCAAAATTAAACACTTAGGGGCATATTTACAATAACTGGCACATCCCTGCATATTAGCAGGGATGCGCCAGTTATTGTGCACCACAGCTCCGCCGCCGTGGATGCGCCGCATTTACAATGTTGCGCACCATAGGGCAAAAACGGCACAGATGCGTGACGCATCTGTGCCGTAAAAGTGGCGCATTGCTGGAGTTGCGTCGCAATCACGACACAGCTCCAGCAATGCTCTGGGGGGCCCTATATTGTTAATGCTGCGTCAATCCTTACTCCTGCTTCAGGCAGGCGCAGGGTTTTGACGCAGCATGGGCCTAAACGTGACTGAGTGAAATCTTGTAGATTTCACTCAGCCACTTTTAGGAGGCGTTCCTGCTCCGGAACGCCCCCCCCCCCCCTTGTGCAGGAACACCTAAATGTGGCGCAGGGCTTTACAACGTGACGCATCTCCGAGATGCGGCACGTTGTAAGTACCCCGCACCATGGCGCAGGATTTGCGCCGCCGCTGCGTCACAAAAGTGACGCAACGGAGGCGTAAATGAGGCGCAAGGGGCTTGTAAATCTGCCCCTTATATTGTATGATGATGGAGCTAGCTCTGGATGATATTGAAAAAATTGAGACTAAATGGGCCAGCAGATTAGAGGATGAAGATGTCGATATTGATATGTCAGTATGGTTAGTAAAAAAAAGCTTCTATCCGCCAATCTAAAAACACAACATTATAAAACGATTTATAATTTGTATTTTACCCCGGCCAATTTATTCAAATGGGGAAAAAGGAGGATGACAAATGCCCTAGATGTGGGGTAGGACCAGAAGAGGAGATCCATATGTTTTATGTGTGCCCACAACTTGATTTGATAAAAACCGAACTGGTAAAGTTCTGGGAGAAGATCCTTGGACAAACGGTGGCACTAACCCCTTCGCTTATGATTGGATATGACAGCAGTGTTGAGCTAGATCAAGCCCAGACCAGTATCATATTTATTTCAGTCGTTATACTAAGGCTACTCATTGCAACTAGATGGAAGGATCCAAAGCCCCCAAGCTTTTATGAATTCTTGGCCCGTTTTATAGCTGTTTATAAACTCAAACAGGCTTTACATACTTGCAAGGGGTACCAGGCTAAAAGAAGGGGTACAGAATTATGGGCTCCAGTCACGAGGTGGCTAAAAAGGGTAGGATAATGTACATAGATTGCATTGGTGTTAATATGAATGTTCTTGATGCCTAGTGGCACATTGCAGCAGGGAGAGGAATTGGCCTTGGATGGTGCACTGCAGCTCTTGCTGTTGCAACTCTATTAGTGCTGCTACATCGCTCGGAATTATGCTGTGAGCACTCTGACACCACGGCTGGGCCAGCAGGCCAGGATCAGCATCCTTGCCTCCTAGGGGTTCTGTGGGAGCCCAGAGTTAGAAGCATCTGCGAGGAGTCTAGAAAAGGCTTTCAGTGATACGCCACCTACCGCCTGGCAGTTTCTGCATTTTGTCCTAAGCTTGCACGGAGCTCTTGTTAATTGATTTTGGATTTGAGAGCCCTCTCCTTTATAAACAGAGGCAGCACCTCCTGGAGGCAGTTGAGGAACATCATGCTTATGTTGGCAGTACAGTAACTCAGTGAGTGAATACTTTGTACTTTGCCATATACTGTGAGACCTTAGCGCCTACTTGACTGTGAGGGCACAGGGTTTGGAGAAAGTGGGGTGGGGAATATTTCATGTGACTTGAGAAATAAGCAATGAGTATGCAGACTGTTACTCCACCCTTTCCCTTGGAGAAGCATCATTGAAGTGGAACAAATTGATTAAAGTCTTTCACAATTATTCCATTGTTTTTAGGCCTAATTTGAGTCTAGAGAGGAAAATTGCTGGCCAGGATCTCTGGGTCCTGTGCAGAGACAAGTGTCATATAAAGGTTCCTTCTTTTAAGAATCAGTGGGTAGGCGACATACCCGACTCCACTTGCTGGATGTGAAGCAGCTAGCTTTTACAATGTAACTATTTAGCAGTAAAGTAGACGGCTTACCTGGACCCAGGCTGAGAGCTCTATAGAAGCCAGGCACCTCTCCTTGACCTCTGGCCAGCTTTCACTCAAACTGGCTGCTGAATCCTAGGGTTGGGTGTACCTTGCAATATTTGCTGTAGCGTTTTTTTATTTTTATTATTTATTAAGGAGTTTTATATAGCGCTGGCCTGACCCGAGGGTATCGGAGTGCTTTACAACAGATTTTGTGCAAGAGTCATACAATAGAGCAGTATTCTACATATTGGTTTGGAAGTCCAAGTGTGCTGAGTAGCATTGAGGTAGTATGTGAGTCCTGAGATAACCTTATTGAGTGCACATTGTCTTGGGTAGAAGCAGGAGGAGGTAGATCTTAGTGATACAATGTCTGGGGGCAACGGCGAGCAGGAATTAGTGTTTAGTTGGCGGCTATCCATTCGGGAGGGAGCAGTTGAGGAAGAGGGCTTTTAGGTGTTTTTTGAATTTTGTGAAGGATGAGACAGTCCTGATACTGACTGGGATGGAGTTCCAGATTTTGGGCGCTTTTCCGGCGAAGAACCGTGCAGCAGTTTTTTGTTTGCGTGTTTTCATAGAGATGAGTAGTAAGGAGCTGGAGCTCCTGAGGGTCCTTGCCTGACCAGCCCTCTTGAGTTTAGCAGCCAGATACTCAGGATTTTCCCGTGTGCAGGGCTTTGTGCGTGAGGCAGGCAGTTCTGAAACTGGCACGCGATTCGACTGGGATCCATTTTAGTTCTCTGAGTGCTGGTGAAATGTGATCGTATTTTCTAGTTCCAGTGACCATTCTGGCTGCTGCGTTTAGAGTAGTTTTGAGGGGAGCTAGGTGAGATTTTGTTGTACCCGTGAGGGTGGCATTCCCATAGTTGAGTCTGGATAGCACCAGTGATTGGGTGGCTTGTTTTAGGTCTTTGATGGGAATGAATGGTTTTATTTTGTTGAGTAGCTTCAGGTTGACAACGATACTCTGTGCGGAGTTCTTGATGTGTTTGGCCATGTTGAGTTTTGAATCTAGGGTGATTCCTAATGATTTGAGGGAGTTGGTCAAAGTGCTATTGTCGTTAATGGCATCCAAAGCTTTTAGCCATTGTGAAATTTGAGGGTTCTCTTCTTTGTTGGATATGAGGAGGATCTCTGTTTTGTCTTGGTTGAGTTTTAAGTGGTTCAGAGACAGCCAATGTTGGATTTCTTTTAGTCTGTGAATGTCATCTATGGAGGAGGTTTCTAGATAGAGCTGGGTGTCATCTGCATATAGGTGGAAAGGGATTTTAGCATTTTTGAGTAAGGTGGTGAGGGGTTCCATGTATATGTTGAACAGTTGAGGTGAGAGCACTGAACCTTGGGGGACGCCCCTGCTGACGGGGTGGAAATCGGTGGTAAAGTTTTTTTTTTTATCCTTTGTGAGCAGCTTTGTAAGAAGGAGGAAAACCAGCGTAGGACCACCTCTTTAGTACCTACCCTTTCTTGCAAAGCCTTGATGAGGAGTTGGTGATCAACCGTGTCAAAGGCTGCCGATAGGTCCAGGAGAAAGGGAGGCAACATTGGTCGTTATCGAGGGATTTGTGGATGTCGTCTGTGATGTTAAGGATCGCAGTCTCGGTGCTATTGCCTTTTCTGAAACCCGATTGGTGAGGATCACGAAGGTTGATGCTGTCCATGTGCTCAGTCAGTTGTAGGAGGACGCATTTTTCAAGGATTTTGGATAGGAGGGGGAGATTGGAGTCAGGTCAGAAGTTATTCAGTTCCTTGGAGTCAAGGCCTGTTTTTTTTAGTAGTGGCGTGACTTGGCCAACTTTGAGGCATTTAGGTATGATGCTGGTTTTCAGAGAGCTGTTTATGATCTTGCACCACAACGGGGCTATGGAGAGTTTCAGTTTTTTGGTCAATTGGGTGGGTATTGGGTCAAGGACTTGAGAGGCTGACTTGGAGGTGCAGATCAGTTTGAGGATCTCGGTTTCCGGGATGGGGTTGAAGGACTTCCAGGTTTTCATGGAGTGCTTGGGCGTGCTGTCTATTGTCTTTGGGGGTAGGCTTTTGCAGACGGGGTTGATGTTGATGTCCAGTGAGAGATCAATCTTGGTGATTTTTTCTTCGAAGATGTTGGCGAAGTTCTCGTACAAGTCCCTGGAGACCTGTAGAGAGGATTCCGGGTGCTTGGAGGTTTCTTGCCTGATGAATTTGAACAGTTCGTTGGGCCTGTTTTTTGCGTTGTCCAGGGTGGCACAGAAGAAGGTAGATTTTTTGCTGCTGATGTGTTTATGTCCTACGGGTTACTTTGAGTTGTTCATTTAGGCTTATGGAGGGGTTGCTCCTCCATTGTCTTTCTGTAGCTCTTAGTTGTCCCCTTTCATTGTTAATGTCTGTGTTGGACCAAGATCTGGATGGGATGTTCCTGTTTTTCTTTAGTTTCAAGGGGGCTACTTGATCTAGAATGGATGTCATATTTGTGTTGTAGTGGGCGGTGAGTTCTGTTGTGGATAGATCATCCGTGGAGGCAGCAAGGAGAGCGTTAACCCTTTCCTCTAAGTCAGTCATGTTAATCTGAGTAAGGTTTCGAGTCCATTTTGGAGGGTCTTGGGTGGGGGGTTTAAGTGTGATTGGCTAAGTGAGGTGGAATAGGATTAAGTGGTGGTCACTCAGACCAATCCACGGGCAGGGTGCGGTCTATCGTGACTGTGTCGTGCTGGGCGATAATGGCATCTAGGATTGATCCTCTGTTATGGGTTTCCTCTGAGCAGTGTTGGGTAAGGTTGTTGCTGTGTAGCAGCTCATTCAGGTTCTGGATTAGCAGGTTGTTTTCTTCATTCCAGTGTAGATTGAGGTTGCCCAGGAATTAAGTTGTTTGCGTCTCTGAGAGATTAGTGGGCAATCAGGTCAGACAGGTGTTCAGTAAATGTGGTGGTGTTGCCTAGGGGTGGTAAATAAGGTGGCAGATTAATGTTTTGTTGTTGCTAGTGTTAATGTTGGCAATTAGGCACTCAAAGGTGTTGTAGTTGATGGAGTCTATTTCCGTCACGGAAATATTGTTTTTGTGGATGATTGCTATGCCTCCACCTCTTTGGTCTTTTCTATATTTGTTGGTTATTACAAAGCCAGGGGGACAAGGGTATCCATGAGAGGTAAGGAGGAGTCATTTAGCCATATCTCGGTGATGAATGCTATGTTTATGTCGTGGGTAAGGAATAGGATTGATTCCGCCAACTTTGTGGCATGCTTGGTGGCTGATCTGCAGTTTATGAGCATGCAGTTGGTGGGGGACGTCTCTGTTATGGGTTTTTTTGTTCGGGGGACCGTGGGAATGATAGTGCGGGTGGCCGGGGGTCTAGGGGAATTCGGAGGGGCCTCTTCTCTTCCCAGTCCGGTGATCACCTGGATTTTGGATTGGTGGGTGGCAGTAATAGGATTGTTGTATGAGGAAGCGAGATCTGAGAAAGAGAGGGGAAGGAGGGGTTACGTGAGTCTTTAGGGGCACGGCAAGGTTGGTTAGGATTTCACTAAAACCCTGGATTATGGTTGTTATCTGGCTTTCAAGTAGGGTAACCACTGCCCAGTCTCTATGTTGGTGGGGGTGTTCTGGGCTGGTATGTTAAAGCAGGGGGGAGAGCCTAACATTGTTAAGTAGCAATTTTGTGAGTGAGCTGTCTGTGTGGGTTCTAGGTGGGGCCAATAGTGCAGAGAGGCGGGGCCGAGTGGGGGCATCAGTGTTAAATTGCATGTGGGTCTGAGGAGGGGGTTGGCAGTCATGTACTGTGTGTTGAAGTCATTCGAGGTGGGTTGGGAGGGATGGAGGGCGGGGGAAGGGTAGTGGCGGTTGCCAAAGGGGGGTAGTGGGGTCTTGTTTTCTCTGGTAGTGTTGGGGATGATGTCTCGTGGCGGGAGGCAGGTGTTGTTACTAGGGTGTACCGGAATGATGAGTGAGTTCGGTTGGCAGTCAGGCTCTTCAGGGAGAGGAGTAGGGGTGGGCAGGGGAGGAGTGCGTGAGAAGGGGCAGTCAGGAGAGATTGGAAGAGGGCGTCAAAGGACTCTAGATTGTCAATGTTGGCTTGTATCAGGACTGTGCCATTGGAGTAGATGGTCACAGTGGTGTTCCCATTTCACCTAGGGCGGTTAGGGGCTGAGTGAGAATGTCAGTTTGCAGGTATGAGAAGCGTTAGTCATTTAGGAAATATTGAGTTCCGATCTGAGGATGAAGTTCCATATTTCGGATCTTTCAGTGTGGAAAATGAGATCCATTTTTACCTGTCCTTTAGAGGAGCAGTGGTAGATGTTCGTGAATAGTGATTCAGCATGTTGTCTGATCAGTTTTTTTTTGCTTTGGGTGAGAGGTTGGGGAGGAAACTGATTGAGAAGGAGTTTGGGCCGTGCAGTTTTAAGTGTATTGCAGAGGTGGGTTTGGTGTAGGCCGACGTAGCGGATGGCATTGCGACTAGGTAGGACGGGGTCAGGCACCCTATAGGGAAAGGTGAGATAGAGTTTCCAGATCTGTCCTTTGAGGGTAAAGTGCGAGTGGTAGAGAGATTCGTGCTGTTGCTCTAGGGCTGGCCGTTGACTCACTGGAGCATATGACTGAGGGTGACTCATAGGAGGCCATTAAATGGTGAGGTTTCAAGGGTCAGGCAATGGGCAGATACGGACTAGGCTTAGCAGTAATGGCATGGCAGTAAGGTTAGTGCAGACATTTTTGAGTCCGGCGCCAAGCCCAAGATCTTTGACTCCCGTTATTGAGGCAGCTTGGGTATAAAGCTGTTTCTCTTTCAGGGGGCTATTGCATTTTCCTGAGGGATCAGAGATCTAAAGGTTAGATCTTTCCCGTTAAATAAACAGGGAAGTAAATCCTTGCCCCGGAGCTCATTTTCAGACCTCTTCACCAGCGGCCATCTTGTCTGTATGTTGCAGGGGTTGAAAGCCGACCATCATTTTAGGTCCAGGGATTTTTCAGTAAGCTCAAAAATTGCCATAGCACTCAACTGTGGCACCAAGACGGTCGAGGCAGTTAACTGTGCATCGATTGCAAGACTGAGGCACTGAATGGCTATATAAATATGGGTTGCACATTATGGTTTCTGCTGCGTGGTATGATTGCCGACTGCCATTTTAGGATCAGGCATTTCCTGTAGCTTCTTCAGGGGAGGAAAGCCTCCCATAGATGAGAGTCCCGGAGGACGTGAGGAGGAGGGACGGGGCGGGTAAACAGTCACCTGCATTTCCTCGTCCTCTGCAGTAACTGAATCTTGTACTTCCTACGGGTCCTTCCATGCTGCCTCGATTCCGGGAAAACAAACATGAGCGTAATCACACCAAATCATAGCACAATTGGTAGATTGCATGGTATTATGTGAGGAGTATAAGCCAGAATGTACCACTATATGTTTACTGCAAAATGCACTTTCGCATCTAAAATAAATCCCAGGATGCATTTTGCACTTAGAAAATAGTGCTAAATGCAACAGAACATACAAGCTGCTGCTTGCGTTCTGTTTCTGTACTTTTGAGGTACGCAAACAAGGGAAATTTGAAATGACCAAAATTACTCCCATTACTTTAATACAGTTAAAAGTTCACCCCTGTCTACTGAATATGAAACACTGCTTTGAGCTGATGTCCGTTATCACACATTTAAGGAGCTGCAAACCTTGCAATGGGTGACATAGCATTTTAGTGTGGTGATCCAGACACCAGCACTAAAATGTGTTATACTAATCTCCAATGCATGGCAGAAATATATGATGCTACAACGCATACAATGTGACTACCATCACAGCGCATATTTTTACAACGCCAACCATTACAATGCACGTTACTAGAGATACATAAAAACTGCCATTACACCGCCAATTATTACAATGCACACCAATACGAGTACCATCACAATGCATGAACATTAAAGTATAATAAATGTACAACAAAAATATGTGCGAAAAACAAAAAAAACTTGAAAGCAATAATACTTCAGAATTTTTTTTTTAATTGAAATATTTTTACATATCGATCCTTTTTCAATAAAAAAATAAATGTATTTTTAATTTTCAAACCTTAAAATATAAATACAATTCATACAAACAGGGTGTCCTTCCACTATTTCCACGGTAATATACCAGAGGTCAGGTACTCTCCAAAAATGGTATCCTTCCACCATTTCCACTACATCGAGCTAATCACATTATGCCCAAAACGTCTGCCATTCCAAACGTAAACATTAAAAACAACATTTTAAACACAAAATAAAAAATACACATTCTGTCAGGTTCGACATCAAGCAAAAAATAGATTCCAAAGCAGATTTTGCTTTAAACTTTTGTGTGCACCAACCAAACATATAAATTGAGCGAGCACCATTTTGTGTTCAGTGGTACACTGCTTCTGAAGTAACCACATGCATCTTTAGTACGATCTTTAGTGCCATCTGTTGTCTAAAGCAAGTACAACTTTAAGTTTCATATGAAAGACATCTACATCCAAAATATTTAGTTAACAAACATAAACTACAATTATTTAATACATTTAAATTAACATGGCTACCAAATACAGCTAGAGCCAAACAGCAACACATTGCTCATCTACTACCAAAAGGAGGTGAACGTTTTACTAAATATTGATTTAACATAAGTGTTTTAAAAAACTCCCACTAAAAAAATATATATATTTTTTGTAAATACATTCAAATATTTTAAACAAAGACATACGTTTTTCAATTTAAAAACAAAACATTAAAAAAAATCTATCAGTATGTTTACCATATACGTACAAAACATTTCATTATATATTTTCTGTCAGATTATAATAAGTACAAAAATGCGTAATAACAATTCAAACTGCACAGAGTGTTTCCCTCAATGAAGGTGTCGGTCAGTGTTGAAAGGAAAAATTACTATTTTAATTTTTTGGGCTGTTTTACTCACTGAAGAAGCTGGTCAGTTTAGGGGGGAAAAATTACTATTCTAATTCCACTCGGTGTGTACCTTAGGGAAGATGCGGGTCAGTGGAGGGTAGCAAAATTATTATTATAACTCCACCTGGTGTTTGCCCCAGGGAAAGTGCTAATTTTACTATTCTAACTCCACTGGGTATTTGCCTCAGAGAAGCTGCTGTTCAGATATGGGGGGAAAAATTACTATTCTAAGTCCACCGGGTGTTTGTCTCAGGGAAGCTGATGGTCAGTGGTGGTGGGGGGGGGGGAATATTATTCTAACTGCATCATCTGTTTGTACCAGGGAAAGTGCTGGTCAGTGGCGGGGGACACAATTATAATTCTAACACCACAGGATGTTTGCCTCAGTGAAGGTGCTGGTCACTGGTGGGGGCAACATTACTATTCTAACTCAACAAAGTGTTTGCCTCAGGGAAGGTGCTGCTCAGTGTTGAGGAACAAAATTAATATTCTATCTTGACCATGTTTTTGCCTCAGGAACATTGCTACTCAGTGTAGAGGCGCATAATTAGAATTGTAAATCAACAGCGTGCTTCACTCGCAAAATGTTCTTACTATCATTAATATAAACAATAAAAAACAGAATACAGACAGTGATTATTTTTTTCTTTTACACAGCTTCAATAAAGTCCATCTAGATTCAACAGAATAAAATTAATCCACTGGATTAGAAAGTATCTTCTTCAACCCTTCTTCACCGAGCAGAAGGACTTTCACCGGTAAAATCTTTCAAAAAGCTAATATTGCAACTACAGCTAAAAAAATAATTTCCTTACAAAAAAATTAAAAACAAACAAACATAGATGATTAAAAATATACATTTTCACTTAGACCAATCCAACATCACCCCAAAGGTGGAAACACAAATCGGCTAGAATAGCGTACGATACCAAACAAGATCAACAAACAAGAATACAAAGTAACGTTACAAAGGTAAGGCATACCCCCTTAACTATATGAAATGCCTCTGTATCTTTTAACAGGCATTCAACTACAAACCATGTTAGAAAATCAATTCTGGCAAAATTTCAATCCATTTAAATTATTAAAGAAGAATTTCTTCAAAAATTCAATAAAGCAGCAATCAATTATTAGCCATATATTTTTTACAGGTAATAAACAGTTGCAATTTACTAAAGCATATAATTACTGGAAACATTGTAAAACATGCATTTTTAAATATATATACTCAAACATGTAAAACTAACAACATTTTCTTTACAGAGTAAATGTAAATTTAACAAGATTTAACACAAAACTGTTTTTCTCCCAGCTTTTATAGACACATACATAATGGCATCAGGGAGATAAGCCACTTATGTGAGGTCACAAAGAAGAAATCGACTCCTGGAGCATGGTGGCTACCTTTATTGTAAGGACAGATTAAGTGAACCCAGAAGTAACTGAAGGTGTGTACAATATTACTCACCCCATTGAAGAGACAGGGCGGTTACTCTTGGTGACACTGTTGAAAGGACTCCATAGCACAACCACTCTGCCTCTGCAATAGGGAAACATTAACCCAATGGAAGAATTTACATCCACCTCCAATGAACCCTGTAGTGCAGTTTTGAGGGAGGTATCCCCGCATATTCCCATATATGTAGTGACATTCTTCCTTAACTCACTGTTACAGTTACTAATGAAACTTTTCTTTTGCATGACAACAAAACACCTAAAAAATAATATTAATCTTTAGGACACCCGGTAACCTGGCAAAATTGGAAACTAATGATTGGGTGATGGATGGGATGTTTAAATCCACACCCCACCCAAATATACATGATTCACACCTACATTAATAACACTGTAGTTCCCATAGTGTACAGTTTCCTCCCTGATTGTAAATCCTCAACTTACACTGAATTTTTCACATTGCTAAAATCTAAAACACAAAACATAAGTCATAAAAAAGTGATAATTGATTTCAAATTATCAGTGATTGATACCATAACCAACATGTATCCTGAAACCCATACAAGGATGTTTTTTTCACTTTTCACAGGCGTTTTGGCGAATATTAAAAACATCCTTAGTTGAGGATCACATATCAGATAGTTTAATTTCTTTATTTTTCTGATTTATAGAGCGTGAACTTGACCCATAAGGGCATCAGAACACTTTACAGGAATCATGGAAGTGTACAAAAGGCTAGGAATCACAAGAATATACAATAGATTAGGAGGGGACGGGGTGCTGGGTGCAAAAGGGATAGCAAGACACGTATATACAGTTTACATTTACAATTACTCAAGACAAGGCTCCAGGTTTCTTGGTGGGGTCACTAGATAATCCGAGGGGAGTCAGTAGTCGGAAGTAAATCAGCGTCTCTGAGGTGGGTGAAGGCAAAAATGTAAGCGAGGAATTTACCCATGAGGAAGTTTTTGGCATCCTTTTTGAAGCATGCTAGAGAAGGAGTTCTTCTGATGGCGGGCGGGAGTGAGTTCCATATTCTTGGTGCAGCCCCAGAGAAAGCCCGATTATACGTTTTTATTTTGTGAAAGCGTGCAGGTTGGAGCAAGAGGTCTCTGGCAGACTGGGAGTTTCTGATTCCTCCAGATACCACAAGTTTTTGTGCGAGATATGCAGGGGAGTTAGAGTATAAGGCCTTGTGTGTGATGTATGCCAGTTTAAGCTGTATTCTGGCTTTGAGAGGAAGCCAGTTCAGAGCTTTCAGCTGTGGCGAAATGTGGTCGAATTTCCTTGTGCCGGTAAGTAGTCTAGCGGTCGCATTGAGGCAGGCTTTTTAGGGTGCCAGGGAGATCTCGGGTAAACCCGAGAGGGTAGAACAGCCATATTGCAGTCTGGAGATGACTAGTGCTTGGACTGCCATTTTTAGGTCAGGAGCGTCGAGGAAGGGTTTCAGTTTCCAAAGATAGCTCAGGTGGAATCTGGCTTATTTGGCCATCGAGTTGATGTGGTCTCACATGTTCAAGTTGCAGTCGAGGGTTATTCCCAGAGATTTGGCCACGATGGTCGGTGGTCAATTTAAGGCTGTGATAGCATTAGTCTATATCTGAATCTCAGGGTTGGTTTTTGGAGGGGAAATTAAGAGAAATTCAGTTTTCTTTGTGTTGAGTTTGAGTTGATTGGAGGCAAGCCATTGGACAGTCAATTTCAGGGTCTCGTTCAGGGAGAGGATCTCCTCCAGAGATGAGGTTTTGATGCAGATCTGAGTGTTGTCAGCATACATATGGAAGGAGATATTCACTGTGCGTAGTACTTCAGCAAGTAGTTCTAGGTAAAGGTTGAAGAGGGTGGGGGAGAGGGTTGATCCTTGAGGGACTCCAACCGTGACCGGAGAGGGAGCAGACAGGTTGTCATTAATTAGGAATCTCTGTGAACTGTTTTGGAGGAATGACCTAAACCATTCTAGAACACGGCCATCCAGTCCCATCCTGAAGTTGAGGCGCTCAAGTAGTTTTTCATGGTTGACCGTCTCGAAGGCCAAGGATAGGTCTAGGAGGATTAGGAGACAGGTTTTGCCTTGGTCAAGGGCTTGGAGGGCATCATCACCGATGTGGAGCATGGTGGTTTCAGTGCTGTGCCCAGGTCTGAATCCAGATTGGAAGTCATCTAGTAGGTGAAAGTTGTTGATGTGTTGACTTAGCTGCTGTTGCACACACTTCACCAACACCTTAGCTAAGAGAGGGATGTTGGAGATAGGTCTGAAGTTGTCAGGGGAAGCTGGATCCAGCAACATTTTTTTCAAAACGGGGAGGACTTGGCTGGCTTTCAGAGCGTCAGGAATCGATCCCTGCCGGAGAGAGGTGTTAATTATTGCAGTCCAGGGAGGAATAATGGTTTGGGCAACGGCAGCTAGGCAGTTGGAGGGGAGTGGGTCATTAAAATGGTTGTTCGGGTTTAGGGTAGATAGGATTTTCAAATCAGTGTCCTCGTTGTAGAAGTTGAAGTCGGTCCAGTGTGCTTGATTTTTAGGTGAAGCCTCTAGGAGCAGCGCGGAAGGGGGAGGCAGTTCAGGAGGGGGTTGCGAGTGTGTGGCAGAACTAAGTTAGTTTCCTAAGGCTGTGATTTTGTCAGCGAAAAAAGAAGAGAATTCCTCAGATGATATTAGAGACTTTGGGGGTTTCTTTTAGTGTTTTGGCCAGTTTATTAGATTGGTGTTTGACCAATTTGAAGAGCTTGCGGGTGTGTTCTTGGCATTCCCCAGTTCAGATCTGAAGAATTCTTTTTTTGAGTTGAGGATGTTTCTGTTGTAGGCATTTCTGGCCTGGCGGAGGAGTTTTAGGTGTGTGGCTGAGGGGTGCTGTCTCCAGATTCTTTCGGATTGCTGGAGGTATCTCCTCTCATTGTTGAGGGATCCAGTGAACCAGGGGTTTCTGTTCTTGATTTGGGTTCTTTTTAGCTTTCAGTGGGGCTAGGTCATCCAGAATGTTTGATATAGCCACAGAGTAATGATCATTGAATTCACTTTCAGTTGTAATATGAGAGGGTGTAGGTCCGATTCGCAGCGAGCTTCTAGTTCCCTGTGGTCCAGGTTCTTGGTGTCTCTGACCCAGCGTTTAGGAATCACAGGTTGCGGTGCTCTTGTCTTGTGAGTGCCTGGCAATATGAAGGCGATGGCGTGGTGGTCAGACCAGTCACATGGGTCTATAGAGATTAGCTTGACTGTTGATTCCTTAGAGATGATCCAATCGAGAGTGGTCCCGTTCGAATGTGTTGGGAGTGAACAGGCTTGGGTCAGGGCTTGATCAGCCATGAGGTCTTTGATGGCGTTGACATGGTGATCCTTGGGATCATTCCAGTGCAGGTTGAAATCACCAAGGAAAATATCTTTAGCGTTGGAGGAAATCTGTGATGATTTTTATAAGGTGGTCAGCGAAGGAGTCATTCAAGCCTGGGGGGTGGTAAAAGATGTGCAGATTGCATAGTAGGGTGGAGTAGCTGCAAATGGAGAGGGGGAGGTATTTGCTGGAGTCAGTGGTCTCCGCCAGTAGTTTCGTGACGAGGAGGTTAGAGCGGTAGATGCAGGCGATGCCTCCTCCTTTCTTGCTAGATTGCCTGTCCAGCCTTACAATGTTGTAGTTGGCAGGGAATAAGAGGTCCAGTCATGGAGATGAGGTTTTGTTGAGCCATGATACTGTTAGAATGGCTAAGTCGAGATTTTTGTTCAGGATGAGATCAGCAATATTAGCGGAGTGCTTAACTGCCGATCGACAGTTGATTAAGAGGCCAGATAGAGAGGGAGAGTCAGGAGTCAGGGCAGACAGGTGTACAGGCATTAGGTTGCTTTGAACCACACTTCTGCTCCGGAGGGTAGCTGATCTGTTGATAGATAAGATAATGAAATGCAATTTGTGTTAAAAACTAACTGCCTTGTGCTTTATTCCTCCTGACTGTGTGAATGAATACTACACATCAATTACTGAATCTGACTATTTTCCTACAAACAAGGACAAATTGGATGCCCTACTAAATTACTTCAAGGACACATAGATTGGCCATCTAAGCAGGTCGGGTCGCTGAAGGAATCCAAGATTTCATGTGAAGGTGGAACTGTTACACAACCTGCTTAGAAGGAGGAGACCAATATTGCCATAGAGGGATGGCACAACTACTTCAACAAATCAATTGGAAAACCTCAACCAAACTTTTATAATTTTTTGGAAATTTTGAAGAAGTAGCAAAGTTTCCAAGAAACGAAAATAGCACAATCATTGACTGGTACTCTGAACCCCTCAATTTTCCAAAAAACTAAAGAAATGTCTGAGGGACTATTGGGACAAATTCAAGATTTTTCGTTCATGATGGCTGTAGACTATCTAGACAATATTGCGCACATGCTACATTTTTAACTATTATTGCCACCTATTCTACCTTAATTGTCTTTTTTGCATTTTTGTTTGAATAATTAGGACATTTTCAAAATATTTCTGCAAATCCATAAATCAATTCAGTCTTCCTACCTTGATCTGTCTTCTTTCTTGAACTCTTCTTCTTTTGTAAAATTCTAAAGTTCACCAAAAGTCTCCACCTCACCAAATATCCAATGCAGTGAAGCCATAATCCACTTCCTAATCCAAATACAGTGCAAACTAATAAAAGAGACACAGACTAGCATAGCATAGCCATAATTTACAGCAAACACAGTGCTGCAAAATATACTGTGTCAACTAAAAAAAAATCGCACCCCAATGGCAGTGAAAGCTTGTCATACACTAATACGTTTTATCTTTAACTACTATTATATTACTTACATATAATATTAATATCAATATGTATTAATACCCATGTATTTTATAATACAATACAATTATTTATATCTTTTGTAAATGTTTAAAAAAATGTATTGCAATCAATATCTATTAATACCCAAGCATCACTATTAATGCCTGAGTATTAATACACTTACTCACCGATAACCCCTAATTCTCTTGCATCCTGTGCCAGTAATTTAGGGTTGCACCCTCATAAGTGCTAATTTTTTACTTTAATAAAGAACTTAAAAATAAAATATTCATACACAAGTATTAGAATTAATACATAAGTGTTAATAAACTCTTCCACCCAAAACCTACAACAAAAAATTATTTCAGAGTACTAGTACTCACCTAAACACTTACCTTAATTCTCAATATAATAGCATGTGTTGTAATGGCATAGGCGTTGTAATGACATGCATTGTAAGGACATGCGTTGTAATGGCTCTGTCTTTCCAATTGCTGCATTTTAAAGACATTACGATGAATGCCAGAGTTGAAATGGATGTTTACCGCATGGTAGTCAGTATGGCTTGTGGAAAAAAAATAACTCAGCACAGGGTGCCAAAATGAGCCCATGCTGCAACAAAACTGGCTTTGCAGAATGTCCTTTCGAGCCTGCCTCATTGGTAGTGCCAGATTGTTCAATACACATGTTACATGGTACGCCATCATAGACCACATCAAATAACCAAAGATAAGTATAGGAAAATCTCAAATATTGTAACTTATTGCGTTGTCTGCCACAGTCCCACTCTACTGGTATTGATGTCATATTTACATAATGCAGCATGCCTGTGTGACAGGAGCCTTCCTCTTCCTCAGCAATAAGCATAACATATACCTTTACAAATTTTGTTGGAATTAGGCTTCATACATGGTAAGCCCCTTGCTACCCAATTCTACATGCATTAAAAGTTGAAAGACCCATATATCAATCTGGCTATAAATATACCTATCCTCCAGTATTGATCTTAAGTTCTGTACCAACATTTTGGTAGCATCCCCTGCTGTCAATTTGCGAGATATCAAAAGATCTTGATAGTAAATAAAAAATTAAAAACAGCTCTGTGTCCCTCTGCAATGTTCTGTCCAAATCCTGAAAAGGGAGGAGTGTTAATTCCTAGAACTGTCCCCTGGCCCTCCATGTCTTTTGCCACTGTCACTGCAGGCACAGCAAGCATTTCCCTACATCTGCATCATTTGCTGTGAGTCAGCCTGTACCTCTATCTGATATTTCAGGAATCTTAAGCTCTTCTTCACAGTTGTGATAGGATAGGGTTTATGGTCTATTTGGAATTGAGGCCACATGGAAAGGTCCATTTGTATCTACTGTCTTTCCTCTAAAGGGAGTCTGACACTGGTTCATGAAATTCCTCTTAGTCAGATTCATCAGAGCCATTTCCTGCACCTTAAGCAATCTAGCTTCCTGAAAGATGACCATGGTGTGTATGTGCACCTTCTCATAAATGTTTCCTCTGGACACAAAGAGGACATTTTAGCAAGAACGTCTCTGGGTCTGTTATTGTGTAGTGGGTTTATTGGACCTAATCTGTGTGCTTTCTCATTATGAAATTCTTCTTTTTTTATTTAAATTCCAGGATGTGGATAAGCAGGAATTGCAGGTGTCCACATTAAATCCTTCCTCCTATTCCTTCACCTTCCTAACTCTGATGTTGTCTCACGTTGTGCTTTTGTCCAAGTAATACCACTTCAGTGGTAGTGCTGCTCCAAGTACTCAGACCTCAGTAGTATATCTTCTATCATGGAAGCATTTTTCAAGACCCATTTGCCCATTGAAAATCCAGCAGTTGCTAAATTATGGATCCTTTTCTCTCCAGCGGTACACATTGTCTCCATAATGTTCCACATCAGACCAGAGAGTTGTAATAACATCCATGAAGCTCACGCTTTCTTCTTTCATGTCTAAATTTGGTGCTTTAATCTAAACAGGTGTCAAGTCTTTCCTAGCAGCATTTTTCTACCTACCCATGCTGAATGCTTGTGAAGTTATCTATGGTGAGTGAATCCCCTCTGGTACACACACTGACAACGAGTTTCTTTGAGAGCCTGATAGCAACGCTCGGCTTCACTTTTAATTGTTGGCAGTCCGGAGCTATGTAAGTCAGGGGAAAAGTCCTTTGGAGTATACTCATAAAAAATGTTTAATGCCCCTTGATGGTCTGCCAGAGAATCCCAAAGATGCATCTTTCTTCTCCATATTTCTTCACTCAGGATTCTGGAGAACTTCAATCTAGCACTTTGACTTTGGTATTTTAAGGAATTCAAGGGAAGAGCAGCACACTATCCTATCCACCAGGAATGATTACAAACACAATGTCAGAATTCCACCCCAGCCAGTGGATCTGTTGTTCATTTCTTCCTATGTCAAATTATGTCATTTACAGTGGAAGGGGCCTGTGACTATAGAGTGTAAAACATCAGTGCCTCTGAAACAGCAATCCTGTGTGAACCTCCCAAACCTCCCATCCTGCTGGGTGTACAGCAGGTGGACGCCCTGGTTGTACTGATTGATGAAGCACTCAAATGCATAGTTTTCCCTAAAGTCTTGCAGTTCACCTCTCTGATAGAAGCTTTTCACAAATCACCCCTGGGGCGATGAAGTCTCTGTGGGATTCCGTGTGAATTCCCTCTTCCACGTTTACACTCTTGAGCGACTTTCTGGTCTGTGCCTTCACCTGCCCTGGCTCTCAAGCTACTGGAAGTCAGAGGTGAAGAAGTTGGTGAAGCAAGCTGGTAGCAGTGGGCTGTGTACACCATTAGCTCCCTCACAGAGCTTTCAAGCATGATCCTCACAATGTCAGTGCCATTAGCTACACCTCAGGTTTGTAAGCTGCACTCAGATATTCACGGCTACCCACAACCAGACCTGTGCCCAATCGGGGCATGGGTGATTGGTAAGCAAGGCCATCCGGGGAAATATTATATTTTTTGAAAGCTGACACCAACTTCTGGCAGCTGCTAGAAAGTACATTTTCATTGGTGATCCTGGTTTCTCACAATGTAGTGCAGAAACAACGTAACTGTTTCAGTTTCATGCTGCGAGGAGGGGAGGCAATCTCAAACTGGAATTTCCTGATAATAGGTCACTGCTTCGGAATCCTTTCAATACAGATGAGCGTCAAAGGCTCTTACACAACTCACTTATCACTGGTCATTTTTGACATGTCAGGATCAGCGAGAACTGAGGCTGAAGAAGATGGCTGCCCTTCCATTTTGTCAAAACTGATTTGGTGTTGTTGAATTCCTATCTGGGGAGGGCCTGTAACCAAGCCAGGAAATTTGGGCACAACTGTTGTTGTAGGAGCAGGACCAAGACTGACTTCCATAATGCCAAACTCTGGTTAGAAAAGTACACAGGGTGAAAAACAATGGTCTAAAATGGAGACAGAATGACTGCCAGTTGCTGAGATTAATTCAAGCATCCATTCTATCACCTTGTTGTTTTTGCCTTGATGTTTTGAGTACCTTAAATACAAGGTGAATCCACAGTCCAATTACATGGTCCACAATTTACTGGAATCCGAAGTGTAGAATGGCTAAGCTGACATTGCCAGGATTGAAACCTGTGACCTATAGGTCACTACATATTTGAGCAGTGAGTGGGATCTTACTGAGCTGACAGAATCCTTCTCTCAGGACCATGGGGCAAGCAGGAACTACTGGGCCAAACTCTAGGGATTGTGGCTTTTTACTTCGGATGACTCAGGACCTCACCTTCTACAGGGTCTGAGTAACTGTGCCAAGTACAACCCCTTCAGCACTTAACTCTCAGTGGTAGTAAGGATCTATTATTGTGGGAGGTAGATGCGAGGTTTGCACAGAGTCACAACTCAAAACACAGTCAGTAACACCAACAGATGAATGCTTAGCCTGATGCTTGCTACTATGACAAAAGTAGTATTTATATCAATATTAAGAGCAAAGTGTAATATGGTACACAACAAATAGTACACACAGTCATCATATGGCTGGCACTCCAACGTTGTATGGGTACGTCCAAGAATCACATTACACTGTCTAAGAATGATGGTTATTCCCCATTCATGTGAGGAGAGGATTCAGGTTAGGCCCTCGCTAGATAGTATGAGTCTTGGAAGTTCCATGATAGCTTCTGAAGAGTTGAAGTGCCCCCACGCTGTAGCACTTTTAATCAAAGCCAGATCCCCAGAGGCTTGGTGTTCCAGCAATCGGTTTTACCCACTCTTGCAGGAGCAGCAGTTCAGCAGGCCCAGGAATGCATCAGAGGTCCTGCATTCCTCAGAAGTCTGGGTGCGGCAGGTGAGGTGGCAGGAGTTCAAGATCCTCCTCTGACCTTTTTATAAGTCTTTCTGAGTCCAGTGGCGCGTGGTCTTGGATGCTCCTGGGTTCAGGGTATGGAATTCAAGGGAAGAGCAGCTCACTATCCTATCCATCAGGAATGATTACAAACACAATGTCAGAATTCCGCCCCAGCCAGTGGATCTGTTGTTCATTTCTTCCTATGTCAAATTCTGTCATTTACAGTGGAAGGGGCCTGTGACTATAGAGTGTAAAACATCAGTGCCTCTGAAACAGCAATCCTGTGTGAACCTCCCAAACCTCCCATCCTGCTGGGTGTACAGCAGGTGGACGCCCTGGTTGTACTGATTGATGAAGCATTCAAATGCATAGTTTTCCCTAAAGTCTTGCAGTTCATCTCTCTGATAGAAGCTTTTCACAAATCACCCCTGGGGCGATGAAGTCTCTGTGGGATTCCGTGTGAATTCCCTCTTCCACGTTTACACTCTTGAGCGACTTTCTGGTCTGTGCCTTCACCTGCCCTGGCTCTCAAGCTCCTGGAAGTCAGAGGTGAAGAAGTTGGTGAAGCAAGCTGGAAGCAGTGGGCTGTGTACACCATTAGCTCCCTCACAGAGCCTTGACAAATATGAATTGAAATCTTTTTAGGACTCCTCAATATCATAGGGTTTTTGTACAACCCTCACTTCTTCATTTTTTAAAAGGTAGCAAATTTGAGTGGTCACAACATTTGAACAAGATGTTTGAAAAGATAAAGGCTATGGGAAAAGAAGCACCCCAACCACACTCTTTTTTCAGTGGTGAGAAATGTGTTACCAGTGTTGATGCTAGTTTATCCGGTTTAGATGTGTTTCTGTGTGAGTACATTTGCAATAAAGAACACACCATTGCCTTTGCTTCAGGGAATCTAAAAAAATCAGAAAAATATTCTAGTGCAACTGAGCATGAATAGTTGACCTGCACGTGGGCAGCTCAGAAGTTTAACATTTGCATTTTTGGCACTGGGTTTCACAAATAGTCTGACCACAACCCTTTGGTCCATTTCCCTGACAGTTGTGACAATGGCTAGGCTTCAGCAAAACTGGTGAGTCTAGTTTCAAAACTGCAAGAAAATATCCTCACTATCTATTAAATACCTGAGAGAAACCTAAGAGCTGATTGCTTATCATGTATTTGTTACCTGAGGAATCCCTCAGTGAAAGCTTTGATGCTCAAGAATGTGAAGGGGCAGTAAATGTCTTGACAGATTGCAAGGTGTTATTTCAGGAAAGGAGAAGCTTGGAATCCAGAGAAAGTTCCTGTCCTTCAGAATCAATCAGACACATCAAAGAAGGCTGGCCTAAAGACAGGGGTTTAGATATTGGTCCTCATGGCTTTGCACATGTAGTTTCTGAGCTAACTGTACTAGACAATCTGTTTATGAGAGATTATCTCGTAGCACCTCCAAGCCAATTCAGAGAACAGATGATTCGTAAACCTCATGAGTGTCATCTTGGGGTGTCAGCCATGTGCAAAAAACTGGAATTGCACCACTGTGGCCATCGATAGATGCTCATATTATGCACTTTGTTAATGAATGCAGAGAGTGCTTACTATTTGATAAGCACCAGAAGGTGATTGAGAAGCTGCTATAATCTGTGTTATTGCTGGATGGCCTGTGGGAAAAATTGGATATGAATTTGTCTGGACCATGCAGTCTACTATTAGGCCTGGATGAAATTTGAATTACGCCTGCATAATTCACATCATTTGGGGAATTTTGCATCATGCTGATTTCGCAAAATTCCCAGAACTACACAATTTTTCCACTTTCAGAATTACATGCCATTCCTTGTAAAAGTATACAAAAGTACCACTAGTAGTAAATGTTTACTGCAAACACGTACAACTGTTGTTCGCAGCCGGTATTTAAACGCATCCTTATGCCAAAAAATATGATGAGGGCACATTTCACACTAAAACATAGTGTGAGATGACAGATTTGCATTTCGCTTAACTACATGTAATTTTGGGCAGTTTTGTCCTTGGCCTGTCTCTTATCTGAGAGCGGAATCTTTGCTATTACTCCCACACTGCCAACTCGGCGATGCAGCGCGCACAATGTAAATTGTTTTATATATTTATTTATTTACTTACCTCCGTACCTCTATATGCCGGAATTTACTACCCCCCCCACCCTGCCCCTCCCCTGCCTCACCCCACCACCCCGCCCCGCAGCACACCGTCGGCAAGCCGCTACTGAATAAAAGGGTGAGTCAAGATGGTCTGGTCCAGAATAAGCCTGGGCGTAGTGGGGCTACGTGAAGCAGCGCGTAGTGTGGCAAAATCTACGCACACTCGCACGCTCCGCGTAGCCACACTACGCGCCACCCGCCCTCATTTTAAAATAATTTAAAGAAGGTTAAAGGTAAATAAACCACCTTACCTTCAGTGCGGCGTCCCGGGTCTCCCTCTTCTTGCTGGACGGTAACTTCTTCATGCAAATGCGCATGCGCGGACGCCCACGAATGCGCATTTCTCACGAGGCATGCGCGGGCATCCGCGCATGCGCATTTGCGTGAAGAAGTTACCGTCCAGCAAGAAGTGGGAGCACCGGGACGCCACACTGAAGGTAAGGTGGTTTATTTACCTTTAACCTTCTTTAAATTGTTTTAAAATGAGGGCGGGCGGGAGGCGGGTGGCGGGCAGCTCTGCTTCGCTGCGGCGTGTGCGTAGCGCTGCCTGCTATGCCTACTTCGTAAATGGCGAAGCAGGCAGTGTTACGTGACCTCTGTGGGCGAAGCGGAGCATGACGCCCAGGGTTAGTCCAGAATGTGTGTGTGCAGCAAAGGGGAAGTTGGTTTGCTACGAAGATGGGACGTGGTGGAATTTAGGAAAAGTTACAAAGTGTTATAAATTAGAACCAAAGATGTGGCAAAAATGTGAATGCAAGCCTTCTGAATTGGGGGATAAAAGTATAATTTACAAGAAAGAAACCTGAATAGTGCTGTATCTCAAAGGGACAATGGGTCTGTGTATGCAAACCGTAGAAACGGTGTAAGAGTTAGTTTGCGTGACAAAAAAGACCAGGAATTTGGAGGTATATGTATGTACTTAATTTGGTGGGATAATGTATGTTTTTATCCCTGCTTTATATAGAGTTCAACCAATTACTCTGTTATATATTATTGCATTTTTTAAATTATTTTTTTAATATACCCTTGTTATATTCTTGGTAGAATTTGTTATTCTGTATATTTTATTGTATTATCATTGTCGTTACCACTGTTAAATTATATGTATGCAATTGTGCATGCTAGAGTTTTTGAACCAATACTTAGAGATTTACAACTAAACCAGACTTCCAGATGAAACATATGCTAGCTAAAAAAAAACACAGTGCATTAGTGTGTCACATGCAACAAGACACATGACTATGTCTAAACCACTAATATATGAATGTTGTATGCTGTGCCCACTAATTTGAAGGAGGGACCCAGGATTACTGTTGCTGGATTACAGGGAGAATTCTGAGGTGGAATATAAGGGCTGGAAGGATGACAGTTGATCAACCTGCCAGGGATGGCACTCTTATAATCTTGTCTTGAATAAACGATTGAACATCTCGTGTTATGGATTTCCACTTGATAAAAATAAATTTGCAATTTTCAGCTTCTTAGTACATCAATTTATAGCTAAGCCAATAATTACACAAGTACCAACACCCCAAGAGATAAAGCTTCTGGGCCTTATTTAAGAAGGCCTTCGGACACTTTTGCGCCACTGTTGCATCACTTTTTGTGACACAGTGGTGGTGTAAACAATGTCCATACAGTGTGGGGCGACATCACGCCCCATTCCCAGTTGCACAGCGAAGTATACTCTGATATACCACTATTATTCTTTTGTCCATTTTTATACATTTAATCCATACTTGTTCAAATGTTTTAACTGCTTTTCCATCTTAGTCCACATACAAGGTCATGCCCTTTCAAAAAGCTTAAACTATTCCAGATGTGCCCATCCGGACCTCCTTCAAGAATGCAGCAAAAACGCATGATGTATCTTTAAGCAGTGGGCATTTATTTCAACCCAATGCATTTCGGGCTTAATTAGCCCTTCTTCGGGGGTAACTGCAATTGTCAATGTTAAAAAAACACCATTATTACATGGCTCTTCGCGTAACATGTCTCCAAGCTCTTATACCCCAAATTATAAATATTAATTAAACAAGGACTAACTGTTTCACACCCTATCCCACTCTTTATATAGTTATTTGCAAACCAGTCTTTAAGTAACTTTCCCTAATAAATAAAACCCCGTTGTGCCATTTTTAAATAAACCACATCCCGTGCTTTATTAACTATCGCTTTTTAGCTACCCACAAAGCATACCTCTTTCCTCCAATCACTCTTATCACCCCTTCGTAATCACGCGTCCTTCCCCTCACACACTAACCTTTCTCCCATCACACACGCCCCAATACAGCCCTCTCTCGTTTTCCCATTCTCTATTGACTGCAACTAGCATTCAAACCTCTTCTAATCACTAGCATTTCATCTCTCTCTAACAGTCGCGCTTTATAACACACTATTCATTCATTCTCCCATTCATACTTTTTTCCTTTCTCACCCGCCACCCGCTTTCAAACACCTGCTAACCCGAACAACTCGCATCACATACCTGCAAACACTGCGTCCTTCTCTTAACTCGACATACTCTTTCAAAAGATTACTTTCTTCCTCACGTAACCTCCTTTATTTATTTATTTTATTTTATTTTATTTTATTTAATGCGTTTTTATATAGCGCGGACTTTACCCGAAGGTGTCAGAGCGCTTCACAATAGCAGCAATAATGATACATAAGGAGCAAAAATACAAGTCAGTCGTTCTCAACCACTCCCCTCCCTCCTGCCTATAAGCTAATCAGTTCACCTGCCGCTCCCACCTCTCGCGTAGCTTCCATCACCTCACAAACTACAACTCCCATAATCCTCTCTCATTCCATAAACACGTGGTGACACAAAGTAATTAAAATGCCTCAACTTATAACATTACAAATTGTTTGGTCACATGTAAAAAACCGAATTTAACAGTTCTTTGTGGTAAACGTCATGGTATTAACATTGACAAGGTGACACACATTCTTAAATTCTCGATGTTCCCCTTGCATGTGAACATATTACAAAGTTTTTCATGTTTTTTCTTTGGGTGCAAACTGTCAATGAGGGCAATTAATCAGTCACTGACGCAAAGGAGTGACGGAATGCACTACTTCCTTGACTCAATATGACTGTCTGTTTTGTCACTACAAGAACATGTAAAACATAAAGTGCATGCCCTACAGTTGGTTACACAACACCCTACTCTGGAGGCTTCGCAAGCAGTTTCAAACACTAATTGGAAGTGGCAGTAAACTGTACACAAAGGTCCTGCAATGGCAAACCTGAGACATAGTTAAAGGGCTGCTTCTTTGGCTGGCACAATCAGTGCTACAGGTGGACTAGTAGCATTTAATTACAGGCCCAGAGTATTGAACTCTACACATCAACCAATAAAAAGTTTAATCTAGGTTTCCCCCTCCTCTGCCTACCCTGTGAGCCTGGAAGTCGGCCAATCAGGAGGATGCACTAGAGGCTCATATATCTGTGCATAGAGGTCGATCCTACCATTAAGTGTGCACATGAGTAATTAAAAGTAAGCCATTTTTGACATTTCCAAAAGTCACTTCCTCCTCTCAGGCACAATAGGCTTTCTGCAATGTCAGGATACAGATCTTTGCTGCTGCAAGTCCTGTGGCCACCCACCTTTGCCTATGGGAATGCTACAGTCTGACATGTCATGCACAAGGGCCAGACATAAAGAAGAAATTAGGTGGAAATCCCCTGGCTACGATAGGACTCCAATTTTGTCTCCCAAGAGACAGCCCAATTGCTGCAACCCCAATGACGTGGCACCTGCCACATCCTGCCTCCCCTCACTTCCAGCAATCAGCATGTGGTAGAAGGTTCACTCTGTGCAATTTGGTCAGCGACAAATACCAATTACGATGAGGAGTTTGAAGTGTGAGAACTTCAAACTCGATTCCCTACATAGGGTGTCGTGGGAGGACTTCAATGAGGATCAGTCTTCCAGAGAAGTATTCCAATCCTGGAACTAGTAGGAGTTGAAACATCTCATATTTAGCTCCTTGGCACTTCCTCATTTTGAGATAGATCTGGATCCATGAATCCAAAAGAGATGCAGGATCTATACCTAGGGTCAACCTAAAGCAGCGAGTCAGTTATTGCTACTTCCAGAGATGCTGTCCATCTAAACTGAACTTACTTTGAAGTTCCTCCAAGGATTTAAAGGTGTTCCCTTTCAAAAAGTAGTCAACAATGTTTATGCCCTTCACTCTCCTTTGCAGGCAGGATAGTCGTGACCCACCCACTCTCACACCTGTGTTGTTTGAGAGAATAACAGAGGTGTGAAGCCAAGGGTGCACATGAACTAGAGAGTGTGCTCATTCCAAATCTAATACATGTGCCTAATTATAGGGTTGTCTACTTTCACAAGAGTAGTCTTGTACTTAAAGAGCCGCAAAACTGCACCCCCATGACAATATCTCACTCTACTGCCATGCTCAGTGGAGTGTCTCTAGTGTCCGGTAGCCAGAAATCTAACTGGGAGAGTTGTTGTCTAAGTCAATTGGAACCTATATGAGGTAGACGCAGTCCTTCTGACAAAAAAACTTGTTGATTCAAATACTAGGCTTATCCTTTCTCAAAACAAGGGACTTAATCTCAGAGAGATGGTGAGGGATAAGGATGGGAAGTGTTCCTATGACATATCGGGGTGCTGTAACCACTGCTTGTGCACATAAGGACAACTGAAGGTGAGACTGTTTCTAACCTCATCTTTGTCACTAAAGGCATCAAATTATCCACCACAATGTGTGCCATCACGTTGTTGAGAAATATGCAGAGGCATTATATTCCCTTGGGAATCCATCTCATGTTAGCCCCTTCTACTCAGCCACTTGTCATCATGTAGGACATCGGCATTACCTTGTACTTTCAGTTGACTTTATAACCAGAGAAGGTTTGTGGTCCCCATTGAACCTTCTAAAAAAAACTAGCATGGGAGCGCTTATAATGCATATAAAGTGCAATTTTCTTGAAAAATAAGCTATATAAAGGAGACTTAAGAGATGCGTTTCCCTCTGCATTAATCATGATCACAAGCATAATGCCTAGTGCAAGCCAATTATCAGGTTGGAGGTCTGATAAGTACCTTTTATCTAAGTATAGTGGATATATATCACTGCTCTTCCTGATTTGTGCTACCCCAATAAAATGATAATATAATAGACTCTAAAGGGCAGTTTTAGTAATATTTCACACAACACAACACAGAAAGACACCTTGCTGTGCTGGGTGAAAGAGAGAGGGCAGGAATGTGCCATATTTAACCTTATATGGAGTGTTCCTGTCCACTCCTTCTGCTAGTGCAAGTAACAATTAAAATGCAATCTGAGAATTCTGCTATGTAACAAGTGATCTTTTCATAGTGCTGGTGTAATAACTCAGCATTCACACAAATCTTTGCCTGAAAAAGCTCAGGATATAAAGCGAACTGCATATATGATCATTACATTTTAAAGCTGCCTGACATCCTGTTGTCAATGCTGAAAGATGTATTTGATGTTGTGTTTGCTACAATAAGTTGATGGCTGAAATTCATTTTCTCAGAAACCTACTACAGAAGGGATCAACAAATGTGGTTGAAAATCTTCACTGTGACTATGAAGGCAATGGTCAATGGGGCAGATTTATTTACTGCTACTGTTGGGAGGCATATGACTGTGTTCATTGAACTATGCTGTGTCATCCTGGGATTAACCCATTTCTAGATGTCTGACAATAAGGATGGCAATAACGAATGTTAGACCTATCAGCCTTGGAGATGTCATCCCCAAACATTTTGCCTTTCTCTTCCATTTTTCTGATTTTAGGACTCTGTGCACTTTACCACTGCTAACCACTGTTAAGTGCACGTGTTCCATCCTTATAACAAAGTAACATTGGCTTATACCCAATTGCCATATTCAGTTTTCTTGTAAGTCCCTAGTAAAGTGGTAAAACATGTACCCAGGGCCTATAAATTAAGTGATTCTAGCGGGCCTCCAGCACTGATTGTGCCACCCACCTAAGTAGCATTTTCAAAATGTCTCAGGCTTGTCGTTGCGAGCCTGTTTGCACAGTTTTAAACTACCATCTCAACCGGTCAAAATAGACCTTTTACCATGTCCAAATCTTCCTTTTTAATACATATAAAACATTCCTAGGGTAGGCCCTGGACAGCCCAAAGGGCAGGGTGTAGTGTATTTAAAAAGTTGGACATGTACGTTTAGGTTTTACATGTCCTGGGAGTGAAAAACTCTTACATTAGGTTCTCACTACTGCAAGACCTACCTCTGCTGTAGCATAACATTGGAGTCACTGTATAGTAGTTTATAAGAGCAATTTCCAAATTGGAACAGGTAATCCCTTCAGGTTTGATGTCTTTGAAATTGGTGTGAAGAATCATAATTTATGGTTAAGTCAGATTATTCATCACAGCTTTGAAAATTCCGCTTTTAGAAAGTTGGCATTTTCCTGCCTTAGCCATCTAGTGCATGTAGTCTGTACGTGGGTCACATCACTGGGTGTAGTTGACAGTTTTTTTTTACAGAGTTTTATATTGCGCGAACTTGACCCAGTATTGGGTATCACAGCGCTTTACATAGCACCAGTTGCATTATATGATGACAGATTCATTTTTGATAGGCATGGGGAGATTTAGGGGCACATGCATTAAGCTATAATTTTGTGAGTCCATAATTGCGATTTTTAAGGAATCATAATTAAGGACTCGCAAAAGGCTATGCATGTAGTAATTGCTATACAAATAGTGAGTCCTAAACATTCCTTAATTGCAACTAACAAAATGCGAGTCGCAATTAAGGAATGGCTTCCCATTCATTCCTATGGGCCTACAGACCCATATGAATGAATGGGAAATTACATGCACAATTTGCGAGCACACAATAGGTACTCGCAAATTGCGCATGCAATTTCAAGGGTGCAAGGGTGTCAAAAGGACATCCTGTTGCACCCCTGAAATTGATCTGTGCATACATGTTGCAAACACACATGTCCTAAGGGCATGTGTGTGTGTAACCTACAACTTTGAAAAATGCACTTTAGTGTATTTTTCAAGGTTTTCAAGGTTTTTGCTATTTACCATCTGGTATAATTTCTCAGTAAATAGCGGACCCAAATAGTGAAATCGCTATTTTAAAAGGCATCCTGCATTGCATTTAAGGAATCTCAATTTGCGATTCCTTAAATGCAATTGCAATTTGCAATTCTTGCATTTGGGATGATGCATCCCAAATGAAACAATACCGGTCGCAAAGGGGCCGATTCTGCGAATCGGTCCATTTGTGACCGGTATTTCCTTTGATGCATGTGGCCCTATGTGATTTGCCCAGAATCACAGGATGTTCAGCGTCAATGCCGAGACTCAAACCCGGTTCCCCAGATTATGAGGTCGATCGCCCTAGCCATTAGGCCAACTCCTCTCCCCAATTGAGCTAGACAGCCACAAAACAATAGACGGCTAAGGTGTGCCTGGATGGGCCATCACTGGCAGGATGGGAGGGTGTCCTACCTCTACTCAAAGGGGTGCATGCCCCCTGTAGTTAGTTTGGAGCCAGCCTCTATGAATCCAGTGCAACTTATGCATCCCCTCTGGTCCGCGGCTCAACGCCGAGCAGAACCGACGCTGCTGTGTGGATTGGAACTGAAACAAAGACCCTCATCACATCACAAATTGTTGCTGCATTGGAACCACTTCTACGCAATGCATCCTCGGTGCAGGCCCCTCGCAACCACCATTGATGACATCCTCAACATACAGACTCTGCACCGCAGATTTGCTGCTCCTCAGAATACACGATTTGCCTTACTGCGCAAAGCATCCCGACACTGGACTTCGTGCCCAAGCCCTCATCAATGGGATCTTCGATGGCAATGCAGCAGGACCTCGCACTGCAGCCTTGTGGCATCTTGGAACATATGCATTGCTGCGATTGGGTGACAAATCTCCAACCCAGATCCTCACAATGCTCTGCAACCAGAAATTAAGGTAATCTATTCAACGGGCTTAACTGAGTTCCTGCATGACCAGATATCCACAATTGATGCTGTGTGCTAGTTGGTGCTATTGTCACTAAAACTCTTTAACATTGAATATCTCTGTTTCTACTAATTTGGTTTTTGTTGTTTTGGTCTTGTTTTATTTTTTTTTTAAAGAAAAAATTTCTAGGTCTCTTGTGGGCTTCTTTTGTGGTGTGTTTTCACTGTGCTACTGTTTGAATTGTTGCACAGATACTTTACACATTACCGCTAGGTTAAACCTGATTGCCCTGTTCGAAGCTGTTAAGGGTTTGCTGGTGCTTTACCCTGACAAGTACTGTGATTGCTGCTTGATAAGGGCTCGCATCTCAGTCAACCAACAACCACATTTCTTACAATGAAGGGGTGGGATTCAACAGGATTTTAGAGTACACTTTATTATGCAGCTTTATTAAAGACATTGTAGGATGATGTGTCAACCAAACTTATCTTTCTTGGCTTTCTTGATTTGAATCTGGGAGTTGGATAGCATATTGCCACATTTGAGGTGATAAATAATATGTTTTAGACTTGCCTGTCTCCAAGTAAAGCCAACAATGTTAGCATATAATGTGGCAATATACTTGGAACTAACGTCTTGTTATGAGGTGATGCTGTAGCCCACTGACATTATTTCAAACAATTTTAATATTTAAACTTCTTACTCTTAAACAAAAATGGTCAGGATAAAGCAGAGAAACATAAAAATACCCAGCACCCTCCCTGCCTTTCACTTAAGCCTTTTCATTTATGCATTTTTTAGCATGTTATGTTCCAGTCTGTTCCTCAAGCTTCCTCCAGTCAATTCTTCCTTGAATTATTGCTATGAATCTCTAAATAAGAAAGAAAAAAGGCATGACCTCCTTGTCCATCTTTCTTATCCTACTCCTTACTACCAGCATTCTACTCATGTTCTAAGATTTTAAAAGTGTACAACAAGAACAATAAAATACAAACATGGACATCCTGTTTAGAACTGATAGAGAGTAGAGCACTGTTTTTATTTTTTGACCCCAGAGTAAAGGGTGAAGGGCTGTCCAGCGGGTAAGTTTAGTTTTATTTATTTATATTTTACATTTCGTTATATCAAGCTCAGTGATAGTGAGCCATACAAATATTGCCATTAGAACATTATGTCGCTCCCAGGCAATCCGGTAGTTGTGAAGTAGATGAGTTGGGGGAGCAGGCAACCAGTGGACATGCTCTAGTGGCTGGGCAATGCTTAAAGGGAACTGACAGCTCTTGCAGATGTCTGAGCTTGTTCTTGAGGAGGGGGAATTTTAATGCCCTTGGCTTCCAATTCATTTATATTCTTTCCTGTCATGAGATCCCTGATTATCTGTGTGACTAGGGTTCCTTAGCAACCACCTAAATAGGAAGTGCTCATATACAGTTTTCTGTCGGCAGTATGTGACTGGTGATGCCATGGAGGAAAAGAAAGCACTTGAATTACTCCTTTTCTGATGAGGTGGCCCTGCTGTCCCACTTTTTGATGCAATTACACTGCCTTCAATCCAGAAAATGATTTAGCAAACTATTGAGGCAGCATTTCTGGCCAGAGAAGGATTTCTTCTTCCTAAAATTCCAAGGGTTTCTTCAGACTCTGAAAGTGAAATAGCTGGGATAACTGTTGAGTATATCAGGGGTCAATTTGTACGGGGCCAAGAGCTCTATGAACTGCTCTGCTGCATTTGAGAGAAAATCTGGCTCTGCCTTAGGCTCCAGTTTTGGTGGGTGTGGATAACTTTTTCAACCACTAACTGGCCAAGATTCCTCATTCATAGATATCCGCTGCAGAAATTAACCTAAAATTCCCCTTGACAGGGAAAGTAGATTTGCAGGTTTATCTTCCCAATGAGTGGTCATTTCTGAAGATGCAGTTCTTCCTGAAGCTGTAGATAAGAAGGTGAAGGCAGCAGTCAAGAGGGTGCATGCAGTCTCAAGTTTCACAATACAAGTATGCAACTACCCTAAATACAACATTCGCCTCTTTTTTAAGAATTTTCAAATACTGTCATACCAGTTGCAGAATGGAGTTAAGTTTGTCAGCAACAAAGTCACTAATGGAAAAAGGTAATTTTCCTATCTAATCACTTCTTTGATTTGCTAGGTGCAGCAGCTACATCTTCTGGGGCAGCAGTAGCTGTCAGAAAACAGTGATGGGTGCTTTTATGAAAGGCTGATGCTTGCATCATCCCTTTCCAGACTCCAGTCTGTTTGAACCCCAGTTAGAACTTGTTAAAAAATCAGCAGAAAACGTAAATCTGTTGACTCCAGTTCACTCAGGTTTCAGAGCATGAGGAGCTCCCTAAAAGTGTTTGGGACAAAGGCATCAGCAATAGTGGGGGTCAAGACACAGTCTCAAACAATCCAACCATCTACCCTCCCAACCATCGCTCAAGAATGACTACGTCCGGAGCAAGGCAGTTCTTCCAGTAGGAAGACAGTTGAAAATTGTTTCTTAGATTTAGGAAAACATTGGTTTCAGTGGGCATTGTAGGTCACTCCATCTGGATTTCAGCTCAACTTTTCAGAAAGTTTGTCAACGAATCCCCTGACCTAAAGAAATGGTTTGTTGCAAGGCATTGTTGGAGGGTATTCAACACCTTCTGAAGAAAGCTACAATCATTCCAGTTCCAGAGCAACAGAAGGGAAGATATTGCTACTCAATAATATTTGTGGTACAGAGGCAATCAAGAGGTTACAGACTGCTACTAGATTTAAAGGTTTATGTAAATTACTTCACACTATATTGGAGGTTCAAAATGTCCACTCTATCAAGTATTCTACTATTGCTGAAGCAGAGGGACTTCCTATAATTAATCCATCGATCTTTCAGATGTGTTCAGCACATATTGATGCAAAAGTCATTACAATGGTTTCTTCCCTTCTGTATCCAGGAAGAGCATTTACAATTTGACCAAGCAACTGCTCCAATGGTATTCACAAAATCTCCCACTCCCACTGTATTTAAAGGTCATGCACTAGAAATATATAAATTACCTTACTTGGATGTCTGGTTGTTTCTCCTTTTTCCTTGAGGGATCTCCTAGATGATTGGAACCCATCGTCCCTGTGATGAATCAGATTGCATCCAGCCTTCAATGTTGTCTTCATTCAGAAAATCTCACCAGCGGTTGTTGTATCCCAAGGTGATAACCACAGATGCTTGTGGTTCAGGGTGTGGGGTAGCGGTGCTCTGTGTTTGGAGGAAGTTCAGGGCAGGTAGGAGCCCCAGGATAAATGTAGATACCCAATTTGGATGGAGCTGGGAGCAGTTCATTTTGCCCTGAACCATTTTGCACAGGATCTAAAGGGTCCCCCAGTTTGTGTCCAAAGAAGCATTATGGTCACCAGAATGTTCTAAATTGAGAAAGAGGAACAGTATACTTAGAGTTACAGCTAGTTATACAGAAAATTGGGTTGTAGGCAGGGAATAATCTGATTCATCGCAGTTCAATTTATATCCTAGCAAAGGAGAATGTTTGGACAGAACATCTGAGAAGATCCTTTCCAGCTTCGATGTCCTGGTGTCTTTATCCACAACTGTTCCAGGTGATAACGCTGACATTCTGAGTTTGTAGGATTGATTTGCAAAGAGAATTCTCTGCTTCCTTGGGTTTGTTCAATATTTAATTCTGAAAAGGCCTGGACAATTGATGCCCTACTGTTAAATATGTTGTCGGGTGCAACAGAGGTATCACTCTCATAACCCAAGGAGTGTGTATAATCTGAAAAGTCCCATGCGTTGGCTGACAACAGACAACGTCCCTCTGGGCGCGCCGTGGAAGCTTCGCCGAAACCAGTGCCGCTTGACGACCATCATCGAGCTGCTGCCTGCACGGCAACCTGAGGGCACCACATGCCGCACCACTGCAATTCGCAACGCAGCCCCGACGCCTTCCAATGCCGTCACTCCTAACTTCAACCATGAGGAGTTCAATCTGCAACGTGCGTGACTTAAAGGGCCCGACTTCGCCGACCTCTGGAACCAACACTTGTGGACGCCAGCGCTTCAGAGCTCAACAAGAAGTAGCCAACGCCCTTCATTTCTAAAGGGACTGTTTTGCGTGTTTTACTAACGCGGTAGCTGGCACGCGATACCACGGTCAGCCAGGACTATTTGGATTTGTTGTTCGCAACGCCATGATTGCCCTGGACAGAGCTTCAAGGAACAGTATTTTAAGTATATTTTTGATTATAGAGATTTCTGAGAACCTTATGATGGATCTTTATAGTGTTTGGCCTTGTTTTGAACAAATAAAATATTGGTTATTTTTCTAAACTGGTGTTGCGTCCTTTTGTAGTGTTTTCACTGGACTACTGTTGGTTATGTGCAAATGCTTCACACACTGCCTCTGAGTAAACATGACTGCTCATGCCAAGCTACCAATGTGATGAGCAGAGGTAATTTTAGGAGTGTAACTCCCTTATCCTGACTAGTAAGAAGGGTCCCTCCTTGGACTGGGTAACAACCTGCCAACTAGAAACCCCCATTTCTAAGAACCATGCATGGATATTGTTAGTGGTACCTCTTTGGCCATTGAGCTGAGACCTCAGGGTGGGTCAGATGGTGTAGCAGCTGACATTCAGCAGTTCAGACTCTCAGCAACCATGAAGGTTTATGCAAGACTTTATATTTTCAAAATACTATGAGTAGAGGCATTTGCAGCTAGCCTCCTGTTACCCAGCTAAAGTTTTCAATTTCATAAGAGATTAATTTGTGCTGGACTTGGCAATTTCTGCTCTAAAGAACCAGTTGACAGCCAGTACAGCTTTCCAAGATGTCAACTATTTGGTTTTGATTAGGCCTAGGCGGAGTTTGCGTAGTTGCGCTACATTGAACTCCGCGAAGTGGCAAAAAAACTCCAACGCCCAACACGGAGATCCGCAAGAGGGCAGAGTTCCGTTGTTCTGCCCATTGACATGATGTTTATGCCATATATCAATGTGAAGTGCTTGCTCAGTCAGAATTCTCATGCGAACTGCCCCGTGTGGTGCGCTGGGTGAGCCAACTTTTTCTCACTCTGCTTATGGTGCTCGGGGCTTCTTTACCATAATTTCCTAATCTATTTAATCCTTGCCCTCTAGAACTTTCTTTCCCCATCTTTTTTATTTATTATCTTACCTTGGGTCTTTTTTAGTGTGTGTGTTTTCCGTTTTCTCCACATTTTGGCATGTTTTTTAAAAGTTTTGTACTTTTACATTTTTTTGCTTTACTTCCTTAACCCCTTCCATGCTCATGACGGAACGGTTCCGTCATGAGCCACGGTTGAGCTGTGCTCATGACGGAACCGTTCCGTCATGAGCCCGCCCGCGCTCGAACCCTTCAGCACCGCGGCGGCATTCGCCCAGCGCTGAAGGGGTTAATTTTTTACCTTTAGTTCATTTTCCTGTTTATTTTTTTTCTCTCCCCCTCCTAGCGCCATGTCAGAGCAGGGGGCGCGGAAAGGAGGATAGCAGCCACCTTCCTTTCGGAAGGTGGTACCAGGCAGGGGTGCAGCCCTGTTCCTTGTTTTTGAAGCTGGAGGTGGCAGCGCTGGTTTTTTATGTCTAACATCACCTCCCCGCACCCTGGTAGCAAGCAGCAGGCCTAGGTCTGTGTACGGACGTTTGGAGTGCCAGCGGCGCTGGGCAAGTGTGTGCAGGACAGTGTACTAATGCTCTCGGGTCCGGCTTACCCATAATAAGCTGACGCACTGGTGGTCTGACATCCTTGACCAAGACCAGGACCTGTTGTACCTGCTACGAGTGGAGGTCACGGGGCTCGGTGAGTAATTAATTATTAATATTTTTATTACTTGTGTTCTTTGCTATCGCTTATATTTTTTCCCAAATATAAACATGCTACTCACACGCAGGAAAGTTAAGTTTACAAATATTATGTGATCGTTATTGTAGACTGGTGCACATCTCTACCTAATCGTACTTGTTGGCGCTCGCTTCTCCTGATTATGTAGGAAGTAGTGCAGAAACTCTTATGTCCTGTCACTAAGATAGTGGTAGTTAGTATTAGTAATTTATGCTTTCATCCGTCTATGCATTTAAATTGCAAAAACCTGGAGAAACGTTGATGTCAGTCACACAGCCTGATGAGAAAGACACCTATGAGATTAACTTAGCGCTTTAACACCAGAATATAAAAAAGCTTGAAAAGCCCACATTGCCTCACGACTTCTCCAGGCAGGGAATTCTTCTAAAGAACTATACAACGTTTCATGAACACGATTGCCTGCACCAATGATACCACCCGTCTCAAGGACTATGTGATGCTACTGCTAACTATTTTGAAGAAAAAGTCAATCTGATCTATGATACTATTCTTGGAGCTAATGATTTTTTGAAAGAAGCACCAAGACACACTCTATCGAATTCAGACAATGCCTGCCCACTAGAAATTTTTCTCCCCTTTGGAGTGGATACAGTCAAGGTAATGCTGAAATCGGCCAGAACAGGGTCACCTTTGGATATAATCCCAGCTAAGATTTCCTCCCTGTCATCTAAACAACTTGCTCCTTTCATTTGTCCGATATTTAAATTTATCATTGAGCAAAGGTCAACTTCCACTAGAGTGGAAGGCCACACAGATAATGCCAATTTGCAAGAAATCAAATTCCTCGGCATCAGACCTATCAAATTATTGACCCATTTCCCTTTTGCATTTGATGAGCAAACTTCTAGAAAATCACATGAACAAACAACTCACAGAATACATAGAGTCTATTGGACGCCTGGATCCTTCACAGTCTAGTTTTAGACAAATATTTAGTACTGAATCTGCTTTGATTGCAGTAACAGATTACATCAGACATTCTCTTGACAACAACCAGGTGGTTTTGTTGGTGCTGCTGGATTTATCAGCAGCTTTCGTCGACACAGTATCCCTTCTCCAAAGTTTGAAGGAGATTGAGATCCGTGGTTGAACCCCACTATGGTTTTCGAGCTTTCTATCTCAACGCACGCAGACCAATAATCCCTGACCTTTCCACTCTCGAACCTTTGAACTTAATTAGGCAGTGCCACAGGGTTCCTGTCTTAGCCCCGCATTGTTCAACATTTATGTGATGCCCCTTGCAAAAAGTATCAGAGTCGTATTTACTCCGAATTCATACGCAGATGATACCAAGCTTCTCTTATCATTTGATAACAGTACTACAACCACTCATTCCCGCTTCTCAAAAGGAATGAAAGCAATCTTATCTTGGATGACGGAGAACTATCTCAAGGTGAATGCTGGTAAAATTGAGATTATGCTCTTTGGCAATGCCCAATCACTCTGGTCTCCAGAGTGATTGTCCTTTGAGTTGGGTCCAACACCTGCTCCTAAGACAGTGGATAAGAATCTGGGTGTCTGATTAGACCAGACTTTCACTATGAAAGATCAGGTAGTGGCTACCACTGGCACCTGCTTTCATATGATGTGCCTTTTGCATAGAGAATTTCCTCTCATCCCACTCTCTGTGCCAAAAAACTCTAATTCAGGTGCTGGTGATCAGTCACCTGGACTATTGTAATGCTCTCTTAGCTGTGGCAAATGATTCCTCATTGAACAGACACCATGTGGTACATAATATTCCAGCCAGATCAGCTTCTCGCCCCCTTTTGCGACAACTGTGCTTGCTCCCCATATGTAAGAGACTTTAGTTCAAGCTCTGCAGTCTAGCACATAAATCTCTGAATGGTAGAGGACCCTGTTACTTAATAGGAAAATGTATCCCTTACTAACCGAGCAGATCTTCATGATCCAGAAATAAATCACTTCTTGTTATTCCCTGTTTTAGGAAAACTCCTACTGGGCTTAAAGCCTTTTCCTATCAAGCTCCCCATTACTGGAATCAATTACCTCCTCACCTCTGGAAGTGTTCGGATATTCTTCATTTTAGGAAACTACTTAACACTGAACTCTTCAGCAACAAATTCCCTCTTGCCTGTGTCCATGACCTAATTAGTGCAGAGCCGCCCCTTCGGGGGTGATTCAGGTGCTTTATAAATTAAGGAAAGAAAGAAAATAAAGACGAAATGCAGACTAAGTGAATTGGCCTGTCAAAGGGGGTTGAGATTGAGAATGAGATGAGAAGAAGAAAACATAGTTTGTTGCAATTTATTAGTAATTCCAAAATCTAGCTTACTAAATTTGGAATAGATCTAGGGAGTTTTAGGAAATTTGGAATTAGATAGGATGGTCTACGATACTACTACTAGTCGATCTGATTTAGAAAAGTTCAATGTTATTGCGATTACCCTTTCCTGACAAAATGTTTTTGGAAGAGATTACTTATTTACCACCAATTTTGTTTTGTCTTTATGCCTTACATAAGCATCCAGGGACAAGAAGAGGGCTGAGGCAGATGAAGAAGCTGGAGGTGCCTCCCAAAGGTCCTCTGCTGATGGCTCTGCTGGTCCTAGAAAGTCCTCCTGTTGTTAACATTAGTATTTATTTTCCTAACTTCTACCGCTCCTTATTATTAATTACTTCAAACTGTCTCTGTGCTAGTCTGTCTGTAGCTTCCTTTCTTCTGCTTCATCAGTCAGCTTTCCCTCTCCCTTATATATTTTGTGGACTGCCTAGTGGTGCTACTGTAAGACTCAGAGAACCCATTGATCGAGTACTAATACTAGGCTGTGACGATTGCATGCCCAAGTAAAGTACTCTGTGCATATTTGTTGAAATAAGAAGGCTTTCTTTTACTTACTCATGTTCAATCAGTAAAAATAAAGAGTGATCATGGTCACGTTGGACACCCCAAAGTTGTGTCTCGGTTAGGCCTGGTTTTATAACTAGCAGCAGCTGTTGAACTGAGGACTGGACACCATGGCTGGAAGGAAGTATGAGGAGGACGGCCACATCGAATTTGCCAACCAGGACCGTATGTCCAGTTGTCCACTCTTTTATAAAACTCAGATTTATCAATAGCTCTGCCACTTCAATATAGTTTGTCTTGAGTCTTTCCCAAAATTTTCACCAACAAAATGCCCAACCTGATTTTTTTGATAGAAGATACTGTAACCAAATTGTAGTGATGTGTATGGTTGTATTTTGCTATAAAAATCATTAATAGGGGCAAGCGTATCTGGCATCTAAAAAATGTGCAATGTTTTTCTAGCCACACCGACCACCAATGCCATAAGCAGCAGTGACGGTGCCAGCTATTCAGCAGGTGCAGCAGCAATAGGGGATGAACCAGCAGCAGAGCCAGGCGGTGGTAAGTCATATTGCTTGCTTATTGACAATACTCACTGCAAGGGTGTACTGTATGACTTGTGAACAGTTTAACACACACCCCTCTTTAGCATTTACAGCAGGAGTTAGTTGAGTAATGGCTTCTTCTATCTGCAACTCAGCAGCAGACAAAGTTTCATAAAGACCTTTAAGTTTACCTATAATGGGTTGATGGAAAATGGGAAGGAGGATTGAAGGAGAAAGGATGGGTGAAATGTAATATGAAATTTGATTGGAAGAGAAGAATGCATGGGTGAAAGTATGTTAATATGTGGCTGATAGGATGCATAAGTGGGTGAAAGATGGATGGATGAAAGGGTATATGGGTGAAAGGACACCTGCCTGGGTGGTTGAAAGTGTCTGGGTGAAACGATACCTGTCTGGGTGGGTGAAATAATCCTCAGGTGGGTTTGATGGTTGAAAGGATGCATGGGTTGGTAAATGTATGCTGTGAAAGATTGGTTGAGACTGAGAGCCATGTTTGGATGGATGGATATATAGATCGATGGATGGATTAATGCTTTTTAATGGTCAAGACTTTTTTGAGAGAATGTACAACTTAAATAATGAGTGCAAAGTTAGGGGCGAAGAATAATAATACTAGAAGAACAATGCAATGATGGGTGCAAAAATCATTGCAATGAAGAAGAAACAAGAGACTAGGGTATTCCTCTGTAGTGGTGTTCTCACTTTTACTTGGTTGGAATGATTTTAGCATAAAATAATAATCATAATAATAATAATAATATAATAATAAACAAGCTTATAAAAAGCATGGCTACACTAGCTAGTGTATCCCTGCGCTGCGACAAGAACCAGTTCCAGGCAGTGAGGTAAGGCAGAAAAACGGTCAAACATGAGGATTTCCAGATGGAAAAAGCCACGTCTTGAACTTTCTCCGGAAAATAATCTCAGAGGATTCCAGCCAGAGCCCTATCGGGTTTTTATTGCAGTGTGTGGCCGCTAAAAAGCAAAAGGAGCACCCGCCCATCCTAGCTCTACTGACGGTCGGAATGCTGACCTGACCCGTCCCACTAGATCTCAAACAGTGGATGGGAACGTGCGGGGTAAGAAGGTCATGCAGATAGGAGGGCCCCTTCTTCTGCAAAATGCGGTGGCTAATACACATAGCTTTAAAAAGAACTCGTTGCCTCACCGGGAGCCAATGAAGGGAAGCCAGGGCCTTATTGGATGAGGCTCTCCACAAGAGCATTAGAACGAGACGCGCTGCAGCATTCTGGATGCACTGGAGTCTCTGAACCCATTTAATATTTGCTCCAAGATAAAGAACATTCCCGTAGTCCAAACATGATGTCACAAGAGCGTGGACCAGAGTTTTCCTCGCAGACACAGGGAGAACATCTAAGGTCTTCCGGAGACTACGCAGGGCCCCAAAACAGTTTCCCGACACCCGCCTGGTATGAGTTTCAAAAGATAGTTTGATAACCAGCCACATCCCCAGGATTTTTATCTGATCCTTAGGGGATGGGGTTGGACCCAACATCTGAGGCCACCATGCAGAGGACCAGATTGAGGGAGACTTACCTATCACTTTTAATATTTGCTCCTAGATAAAGAACATTCCCGTAGTCCAAACATGGTGTCACAAGAGCGTGGACCAGAGTTTTCCTTGCAGACACAGGGAGAACATCTAAGGTCTTCCGGAGACTACGCAGGGCCCCAAAACAGTTTCCAGACACTCGCCTGGTATGAGTTTCAAAAGATAGTTTGATAACCAGCCACAACCCCAGGTTATTTACCGGATCCTTAGGGGATGGGTTTGGACCCAACATCAGAGGCCACCATGCAGAGGACCAGATTGAGGGAGACTTACCTATCACTAGAACCTCTGTTTTATTGCCATTAAGTTTAAGGCTAATTTTCAGCCATCCATGAAGCCAGTTCTTGAAGACACGTTGAGAAATTAATAGCTGCCTCCTCAGAGTCTTGAGTTAGTGTCACCACCAGTTGTGTGTCGTCAGCGTATGACACCACACTGAAACCAAACTTCTCTATAATCTCTGCCAGGGGGGTAATGTAGAGATTAAAGAGGTTGGGGCTAAGTATGGAGCCCTGAGGGACCCCTTGTTCCAGCTCAACGCTTTTGAATTTGAATTTGAATTTAAAAACATTTATTAAGCGCACTTATACCATGTGGTTTCATGGCGCTTTAAGTGGTGCAGTAGCAGTCAGCAGTAGAGGCTAGACAGTGTAGGCTTGCTCAAATAACAGGGTTTTAAGATCTTCCGAAACTGTATATATGAGGGAGAAGTACGGAGAGCGGCAGGAAGAGAGTTCCAGAAGAGCGGGGCGAGAGAAGCGAATTTCGCTCCGCCAGATTTCTTTTTCTTGAAGCGAGGAATGGTCAAAAGAGCCATGTGGGCAGAGCGGAGTTCGCGACCTGGGAGGTACGGTTTTATGGCAGCGCAGATGAACTCGGGGGCTGTACCCGATCTTGCCTGAAAAGTGAGGCAACCGAGTTTAAAAAGAGCACGCTCCCTCACCGGGAGCCAATGCAAAGCTTTAAGCAGGGGAGTGGCACGATGGTATTTGGGTAAGCCATAAATCAAACGAGCCGCTTGATTCTGAATGAGCTGCAAGCGATAAAACGCATAGGCTGGAGCTCCATTGTAGATGATGTTACCATAGTCAACTCGCGACAACACCATGGCCAACACAATAATTTTTAAGGCAGAAAGAGAGAAAAAACGGGATACTTTCCTAATTAGTCTTAGTGAAAAAAAACAAGCAGAAACCACTGAACCAACTTGTGAGTGGATGGAGAGTTGTGAGTTAAGAAAAATCCCAAGAGTTTTGACCTTAGGGACAGGAAGAGGGGGAACACCAAGTGACAAGGGCCAGTGGGAGGAGGTCCATGGACTGCAACCACCTCCGGTCAGGACTAGCTCAGTCTTGTCCGGATTGAGTTTGAGGTGGTTGCAGTTCATCCAGTCCTGAATGAATGTCATTACAGTCTGAACATTGGAGGCAGATGAAGGGGAATTGGAAAGGTTAAAGATTAGCTGGAGATCATCGGCGTAATTGAACACCGTGACCTCCATCTGCTGTAACAAAAAATGAGGGGGTGGATGTATAAATTAAATAAAAGGGGGGAAAGTGATGAGCCTTGAGGGACCCCGCATTCCACCTTACGAAAGTCCGCGGTGAAATTGGCCAGATGGACAGCTTGGGCCCTCCCTGTTAGGAAGGACTCAATCCACGAGAAAGCTAGGCCTTCTATGCCCGCCGCCCTGACACGATTGAGGAGAATGGAGTGATCCACCGTGTCAAAGGCGGCGGACAGGTCTAATAAAATCAAGGCTTGCGGGAGGTTGGTGTCAATGCCTTCACGTAGCGCATCCATTACCGAGAGCACCACTTTCTCGGTGGAGTGTAATGGGCGAAAACCGGCTTGACGGGGGGAGAGACAGTGATTAATTTCGACATGAGTACTTAGGGTGGTTGTGACATGAGTTTCCAGAATTTTTGCTAGGTAAGGCAGTAGGGATATGGGACGATAATTGGAGGGGGAGGAAGAATCAGCGTCAGATTTTTTAATAATGGGTATTACAACCGCTGATTTGTGTATGTCAGGAACATTTCCTTTCCTTAACGAGTCATTAAGGAGGGTCAGAGGGGGAATGGGGGAGGTTAAGTAGATTTCCCTAAGGATATGGGCTGGGGCAAAATCTAAGGGGGAACCAGATTTGACTCGGTGAAGTAATGGGAAGAAAGTGTCCTCAGTTAGTAGTGGGATGAGATTGAGTTTAGGGACAGTGGGCAGAGGGGAAGGATTGACGAATGTGAGGGAGGGTGGGGGAATGTTAAGTTTTTTGGAGTGGAAGGGTTTCTGTGACACCTGAAAGCTGCGGTCATGTAGAAAGGACCCTAACCATTCCATCGCCCTACCAACCATGCCTCCTTCCCTTAGGCCCTGAAGTAGCGTATGATGGGCAACAGTGTCAAATGCGGCACTGAGATCTAAAAGGACTAGAGCGGCCATCTGTTCCGCATGTACATGTCTACGGATGGTTTCAGTAGATAAGAGCAGTGCCGATTCGGTAGAATAAGTGGCACAGAAACCGGATTGAGTAGGGTGAAGAAGGTTATGGTGATTAATGTGAGCTGTCAATTGGATGTTAACCACCTTCCCTGCTAATTTAGCAAAGTAGGGCAGCAGAGAAATGGGACGAAGATTTTCCAGCTGGCTTATGCTAATGTTCGGTTTCTTTTTCAGGGGGATGACAATAGCCTCTTTCCATTTTTTAGGGACAATTCCAGAGGAGAACGAGAGTTCAAGAAGGTGTCTAATATAAGGCTCTAATACAGCTAGACTCTCTCTTATGATCTTAGGGGAACCCAGATCTCTAGGTGAGCCAGACTTAATGCTGAGGGCTGCGTCTTTAAGTATCTCCCCCCTGGGGGCTATAAATTCATAGAGGCATTCCGCCTCTGATATCCTGGATATCCCCTTGCTATCCGCACATCCATGTTGTGCTGATTCAGGAAAAGTGGAATAGATCTTTTCCACCTTCTCCGCGAAGAAGTCTGCTATTCTATTACAGGAATCAGAACAGCTAATGTCAGGGGCTGTCACTCTTGCTAGTGATGAGATCTCCTTGAAGATAGTAAAAAGTTCCTTCGAAGAGTTCTCAGCTGTCTCAATCCTGTCACTATAGTAGGTGTCCCACACTTTCCTGATCAGAGCATGGTTGTGATTCAAAGGGTTGAGGTTGTTTTCAAGCATGACATATATATTCCCACCTACCCACCCATAATCAATCACCTCCCTCCCTCATTAACCATGTCATTTTGTCAGTGACACCCATGGTGACCTGTCAGCTGCATGGTTACATCAGCGGCACTGAATTGTTGGCTGTGCAATGTGTGTCTGCCTCAGTTAATGGGTTGGTTGATTTACAAATTTCATGGCAATGAGAAAAACAGTTATGCTTCTCTAAACTCCCAGTGCCCCCTCAGTCACTTCCTAGTACATAACTCTTTTCCTAAACCTTCTGTCCCAGCCTACGGTAACATTTGAAAAAAACATTCTTTGCATGTGCCACATTCCTCTGGCCAAGTGATATATTTTATTCATAACAGATTACGTCTGTTCAAATGTTATCCTTTTCAACAATTGCCGAACAAAGGGACTCACTACTAGCAAAATCTTAGGAACTTGATGATGATGATCAGTGAGGCCTAATCATTATTTTCCTTACTGCCAAGCAAATATTTTTTGTTGGAAAAAAGTAATGTCAAAGTGTGGGGACTGAGGGTAAGACCAGGGAGGAAAATCTGAGACTAAGAATCTTTTGCAGTTTGAGGATGGTATAGTCTGTGATGAACGTGGCAAATGCAATATATTGTTCAATAATCCTTTCCCTGCACTGCACTGCATTGCTTTTCCCACCATCTAATTACGGGCAGACAGGAGGATGTCTGTCTGCATGATTGTTTTTATATAGTACCTCAAGTGATGTATAGCATTCATAGTAACTATTCATCTGCCTTGTAGTCAGAGTGAAATTGAAGCATTTAACAGACTGTATCCATGATAGGAATAGGAAAATTGTCTAGTACAGCTGCCCAACCTACAGGGTGCAGAATGTAGCAAAGTAACACGAGTATGGGGAAACGGTGTTTACATTGCTGTCATTACATCGCATTCCTTTAAAACAGTGCCCTGACATCGCAAGTCATTAGATCGACTTGCTGTAGGGGGCGCTCTAACCTAAGGAAAAGTATAATTTACTATACCAACACCTTTCCTAATCTTGCGCGGGATTGAGTTGGAATACTAAATTATACTATCCCTAAGTCCATTGCGCCCCCTGCAGCAAGTCGATCTAATGACTTGCGCTGTAAAGGTATCATATTCTAACAACGCATCATTGTAACGAACGTGTTGTACAGGAACGCGATGTAATAGCATGCGTTGAAACATGCTATATTCCGAGTATGTCTAGGGCGCCAGCCGAGCTAGCATGCCAACATTAATTTAGCTCAACAAGAGAGACACAAATATTTGTGTACTCCCTAGTGCATAGTTCCCAAAACGAATCTCATCATAATCAAATGGGGATGCCAGCAAATGTAAAGCTTATTATCAAAAGACAGAGGCTCCTGTGGACACTTAGGCGCCGATCACGATCCTGTAAAAACCGGGTACGAACCGTCGGACGGTGCATATTCTCCGTCCGACGCGTACCCGGTCGTCAAAATATACAAACATGGAATTACGATTCGCACGGGAACACCATTTCCGTACGAATCGTAAAAAACCCCGACCGAACAAAATAAACCTACAAATGCGATCCGGGAAAGCGCGACCTGACGTCGGGACGCTCGCAGCCTGCCATTCACGAACCAGGAATTACGATTCGCACCGACGTCATCCCGCACGGTGAATATTTTCCGGCAGCCAAAAACTGCCAGGAAATCAGGACGACGCGAACAAGGACTACCAGTACGCGACGGACAGACAGGACGACGCGAACAAGGAGGACCAGAACGCGACGGACAGACAGGACGACGCGAACAAGGAGGACCAGTACGCGACGGACAGACAGGACGACGCGAACAAGGAGGACCAGTACGCAACGGACATACAGGACGACGCGAACAATGAGGACCCGTACGCGACGGACAGACATGGACCCGAACCTACGTGTCATCCCGGCCCTCATAGCAGTCGACCTCCTCTACAGGTTCCGCCGCAGACGCCGCAGAAGGTCAGAACAACTAAGGGAGGGGGGAAAGTGGGGTGGGGGGTGGCAGGACCAGGGCAGGCCACAAACCCCCCACCAAAGCCACACAGCACACATGCCCTGGACATACCTGACTCCCAGGCCCTGGTCACTACGAGGGGGTGGGGGCGTGTCCAGCTAAGCCAGCGACTGCCACAACGGAAGTCCGTCACGACGTGAACCGGCAACACAACCAGACAGGTACGTCCCGTACCCACGCCTGAAGAGCGTGGGTATGAGTCGTACCACGCCCACACCTACGTCACCCCAACAATGGCGGGACGGCTCGTACCCACGTGGCAAAGGCCTGGGTACGGGCCGCACAAGCATCACATAGCGTGGGGACGGATATGTACGGACCGTACCCCCACCCGCGTACGAATGGAGCGTACCCCGACCCCAACAGTGTAAGTACGACCCCTACCCCCACCCGCGTACGTATGGAGCGTACCCCCACCCCAACAGTGTAAGTACGACCCCTACCCCCACCCGCGTACGTATGGAGCGTACCCCCACCCCAACAGTGTAAGTACGACCCCTACCCCCACCCGCGTACGTATGGAGCATACCCCCACCCCAACAGTGTAAGTACGACCCCTACCCCCACCCGCGTACATATGGAGCGTACTCCCACCCCAACAGTGTAAGTACGACCCCTACCCCCACCCACGTACGTATGGAGCGTACCCCCACCCCAACAGTGTAAGTACGACCCCTACCCCCACCCGCGTACGTATGGAGCGTACCCCCACCCCAACAGTGTAAGTACGACCCCTACCCCCACCCGTGTACGTATGGAGCGTACCCCCACCCCAACAGTGTAAGTACGACACGTACCCCCACCCGCGTACGTATGGAGCGTTCCCCCACCCCAACAGTGTAAGTACGACCCCTACCCCCACCCGCGTACGTATGGAGCGTACCCCCACCCCAACAGTGTAAGTACGACACGTACCCCCACCCGCGTACGTATGGAGCGTACCCCCACCCCAACAGTATAAGTACGACCCCTACCCCCACCCGCGTACGTATGGAGCGTACCCCCACCCCAACAGTGTAAGTATGACCCCTACCCCCACCCACATACGTATGGAGCGTACCCCCACCCCAACAGTGTAAGTATGACACGTACCCCCACCGGCGTACGTATGGAGCGTTCCCACACCCCAACAGTGTAAGTACGACCCCTACCCCCACCCTCGTACGTATGGAGCGTACCCCCACCCCAACAGTGTAAGTATGACACGTACCCCCACCCGCGTACGTATGGAGCGTACCCCCACCCCAACAGTGTAAGTACGACCCCTACCCCCACCCGCGTACGTATGGAGCGTACCCCCACCCCAACAGTGTAAGTACGACCCCTACCCCCACCCGTGTACGTATGGAGCGTACCCCCACCCCAACAGTGTAAGTACGACACGTACCCCCACCTGCGTACGTATGGAGCGTTCCCCCACCCCAACAGTGTAAGTACGACCCCTACCCCCACCCGCGTACGTATGGAGCGTACCCCCACCCCAACAGTGTAAGTACGACACGTACCCCCACCCGCGTACGTATGGAGCATACCCCCACCCCAACAGTATAAGTACGACCCCTACCCCCACCCGCGTACGTATGGAGCGTACCCCCACCCCAACAGTGTAAGTATGACCCCTACCCCCACCCACATACGTATGGAGCGTACCCCCACCCCAACAGTGTAAGTATGACACGTACCCCCACCCGCGTACGTATGGAGCGTTCCCCCACCCCAACAGTGTAAGTACGACCCCTAACCCCACCCTCGTACGTATGGAGCGTACCCCCACCCCAACAGTGTAAGTATGACACGTACCCCCACCCGCGTACGTATGGAGCGTACCCCCACCCCAACAGTGTAAGTACGACCCGTACCCCCACCTCGAATGCATGGAGCGTACCCACATTCGTGTATGCCATGAGCGTACATATTGTGAAATAGGAGGGGTGTGTGCAGAGTCCTCCCAGCAGTGCCCTGAGACAGGAGGGGTGGGGGCCTATCACTCCCAGCAGTGCCCTGAGACAGGAGGGGTGTGTGCAGAGTCCTCCCAGCAGTGCCCTGAGACAGGAGGGGTGTGTGCACAGTCCTCCCAGCAGTGCCCTGAGACAGGAGGGGTGTGTGCTCAGGGGTGTGTGCACAGTCCTCCCAGCAGTGCCCTGAGACAGGAGGGGTGTGTGCACAGTCCTCCCAGCAGTGCCCTGAGACAGGAGGGGTGGGGGCCTATCACACCCAGCAGTGCCCATGGAACGCAAAGGGTGGAGTAGCCACAGATACCATGCCCACAAATGTCAGTCAGGTGCACAAAGACCCTGCAGTACATGTACCACATGTGTGCGAGGCTGGGAGTATACACATGCATAGCGCAGAAAAGAAAACATGTACACATGAAGTCATGTCAATAGGCCACATACACAAGTACAATGACTACCAAGGATGCCACGAATGATGCAGGTGGAGACATCGCTCAGCATGCATGTGCAAAGTTGAAGGAGTCCCTCACACACCCAGCTGATGTTGACACAGCTCAGCACCACATATTGGGAACACCCTGCAGGGAAGATGTCAGGGTACACAGAGGAAGGAATACACCTTGGGACAATTGCAACATGCAGCAACTGCTTACATGAATGGAGAAAGGTAGCTAACACCGTGTGATGGCACACAGATCCCAGAGTCCCCCCTATGAGCAGCACACTACTACATTTCCCACACACCCAACACATGACCAACACCCACAACCATGTAGCAGCCCCAACAACAGCAATGCCAGCAATGCAGGAGTGTTCCAAGGGCAAAAAATAAATAGCTTTATTCAGCATGAGCAAAAAACTAGTATGACGTAAGTCCAATATTAACAAAGGCCATAGGGCAGTCCAGGAGTCCCAGCTGGATGGGGGACACAGTGGGATGCGTGTCCCCTAGCTTGCCTGCACAGTTACAATCCGTTGTCTTCCACAGGGGTGAGGGCATCATGTGGGGGTGAAGAAACAGGCACCGCAGGGACAGGAGGGTGAAGGGTAGGCGTTGTGGGTGCAGGGATGGAGGACTCCACCACAGGGGGTGGGGCAGGGCCAAAGGCGGAGGCCAGGATCTCGCTGCACACCTCAGCAAGGTCCTCCAGGGACTCCCCTGCACCCGAAGGAACCACAGGCCCCAAGGAGGGGGGGGGGTCAGAGGGATGGGTCGCAGCGCCACTGGGGGAGGATGTGGACAGGGGGGGGACTCAAGCACCCTGACCGGGGACCTCCTTGACCGCTTGCGGGGTGGTGTCAATGTGGGGCTCAGGGACAGAGCGGCCATGAACGAGTCTTTGGGGGAGATGTGGCCAGGAGAGCTGAGGGGAGGGGATTTGGAGGGAGTGGATTGGGTGGAATGCGGAGTCCCGCTCTGGCTGCGTGTCACACGTTTGCCCCCCGACCCAGTGGGTGTGCCTACTGCACCCTGTGTGTGCGTGTCAGGAGGTGTGAGGCGGACCTTCCCTGCTAGTGTGGTGCCTGTGTCTGTTGTGGTGGGTGCATGCTTACGTCTGGGTGTATGTGGGACAGGCATGGGAGTGGGAATTGTGGAAGGAGCAGGGGTAGGGGGTGGGACATAGCGCTGCAGGAGACCCACTGCTGCAGTCAGTGTGGAGTCTATGGACCTCAGCAAGTTGCGTTGGTCAGCCTGCGATGAATGAATGCCTTCCAAGTATGCCTCCATGTTGTTGAGCACCTGGCTGTGGCCATGGAGGACATTAAGGATCGCAGTCTGACCAATCTGCAACTGCCACTGGATGTCCACAGACTCAGCATTGGCGGCAGCAGTGGAGACAGGGGCAGGGGGTGCGGTGCCTGGCAGGAAGGAGACATGTGGTGACCGGGCACGTTGGGATGGGACACGAGCACGTGGGAGGCGGCTGATGCCAATGGAGGGGGCGGTGCCAGATGTAGGGCTGCTGTCAGATGGTGGTGCAGCCACCGCCCACTCGGAGAGATCATCCTCGGACCCGTCAGCTTCATACTCTGTTGTGCCAGTCGACAGGTCCCCGGGTTCACTCTCCTCCGCCTCTGTCCCACTCGAAGTGCCAGCCCCGATGTCACCGCTGGCACTGGTGCTCGGTCCCTCCGCGCCGTCTGTGTCCATGTCTCCCTCCGTGTCCCCCGACGATGCTGTGGGCAGGGTGAAGAGACAGAAATCAATCATACACCTGTATACATATGTCACATGAGTGAAATCTACATAGGTTACAGTGCATAGCCTGAAACAAAGGATGAGTCACAACTACAAAACAAGGTGCATATGTAGGCCCTGCAAGACACCGTTGTGTGACCCACCATGCCATGGAAAAACTATGGAGAGCATGACACAATAGCTAATGAGATGACATGGTATTCTGACTGAGGAGCAAGGCCCTGGGGACAATCCAGCACTGCATCTGCACCACACAGCGTGGCAGGAAATTGGGATGAGCAGGGACAAAATCCAGGAACTAGAGGCACATGCAGCATAGGTAATACTGATAACATGCCCACCCTGAGTGGCACGCTGCACCTTGAGTGTATGTCCAGACAAACATCACACACTGGCCAGTCCGAGCAAGGAGATGACAGGTCTTGACATGTAGGCCATGGCCGCCCCACCCACCCCCTACATGAGACAAATCTGTGGAGACACAGGAAGCACTTACATCTCTTAGTCTGGGTGAAATACACATGGGATGCAATAATTCAAGATTGCACACCAAATACCCAAGGTGCGTCTGTCCAAAGAATCATGTACAAATGGGCATCATCAGATGATTGCTACAAGACACACAGGCAATGGCCACCGTGAGTATGTACTTGGAAAATCAGGTCAGGCAGGACAGTGGACACTTGTAATACATCTCATGTCAATAAACATGGTGCCAGGGGACAATGGCACAGAGCACAACCTATGCTGTAGACACAGAGATTGTCGACATTCTCGGATTACACACATGATACCTAGGAAAAGATGCCCCTGGGGACAGTAGTGGCCACACAACTCCATGCTCCTGAATGGAAATGACTGCAACACACGCTAACATCCCTGCACTATGCGTAACGCACACTCATGCACATCATGTCACAGGCCACCACATGGGACATGCCTGCTGGAAGGCCTCGCACTCGAGAGATTAACTCCCATGTCTGGAATCAGCATTAGTGCCAACTGACATGGAACCCACAAGTCCAGAACTGGACAGGGCACAGGCAAGGTCACTAAACCTGTTACACACCACCCCCACACATGATGCTGCAGGCATTGTACACTTGGAGAAGGTGTCAGGCTACATAACTTTGTGATGGAGTGACTACACAGAGACCAGGGAACACATTGCAAGGTGGGGAAGGGAGGCAGGAGAGCCCTGCAACACTGAGGGTAACAGGATCTGCACAGCACCATAAACCATGGAAGTGTATCCATGGAACAGTGCACTTACAAATGCTGGTGATACACAACAAACACACACATGTACCTACCCCCTTCCGGCTGCTGCATCTCCTGTAGGCGCCTGTCCAAGTCAGGAAAGACCACCGCCAGCACACGTTTCTGGATGTGGGAGAGACGGCGGCGCCCGCGGTTCTTATGGCTCTCAGGTGAGTCCCCCAGCAGGACCCGTGCGATCCTCTGCGTCCAGCACCGGATATCCTGCCAGCGTTTCCTCACCTGGGACAGGCGCCGCTTCCGACCATCCGCACTCCTCACGGCGCTGATGGCGTCCAGCCATATTTGCTCCTTGGCAGAGGCGTCTACCTGTGAGGATGGACAAGTGACACTACATCAATACACCTGGCACATGTCACAGGGACACAGATTAGAACACATTCGCTGCTTACAACAAGGCATAGTATGCATCCAACGCATTGCACCTTTGTCATAGGGACATGATCCTCTGGGGGAAGGCCAAAAGCAGTATGTGCCATTGAAAGGACACAGGTGGAATGAGGGCAACTACACAATCAATGATCCAGGCTCACACTGTGCATCACACCCACCCCTCCTGTCTCAGGGCACTGCTGGGAGTGATAGGCCCCCACCCCTCCTGTCTCAGGGCACTGCTGGGAGGACTCTGCACACACCCCTCCTGTCCCAGGGCACTGCTGGGAGGACTCTGCACACACCCCTCCTGTCTCAGGGCACTGCTGGGAGGACTCTGCACACACCCCTCCTGTCTCTGGGCACTGCTGGGAGTGATAGGCCCCCACCCCTCCTGTCTCAGGGCACTGCTGGGAGGACTCTGCACACACCCCTCCTGTCTCTGGGCACTGCTGGGAGTGATAGGCCCCCACCCCTCCTGTCTCAGGGCACTGCTGGGAGGACTCTGCACACACCCCTCCTGTCTCAGGGCACTGCTGGGAGGACTCTGCACACACCCCTCCTGTCTCTGGGCACTGCTGGGAGTGATAGGCCCCCACCCCTCCTGTCTCAGGGCACTGCTGGGAGGACTCTGCACACACCCCTCCTGTCTCAGGGCACTGCTGGGAGGACTCTGCACACACCCCTCCTGTCTCTGGGCACTGCTGGGAGTGATAGGCCCCCACCCCTCCTGTCTCAGGGCACTGCTGGGATGACTATGCACACACCCCTCCTGTCTCAGGGCACTGCTGGGAGGACTCTGCACACACCCCTCCTGTCTCTGGGCACTGCTGGGAGTGATAGGCCCCCACCCCTCCTGTCTCAGGGCACTGTTTGGAGTCATAGGCCCCCACCCCTCCTGTCTCAGGGCACTGCTGGGAGGACTCTGCACACACCCCTCCTGTCTCAGGGCACTGCTGGGAGGACTCTGCACACACCCCTCCTGTCTCTGGGCACTGCTGGGAGTGATAGGCCCCCACCCCTCCTGTCTCAGGGCACTGCTGGTAGGACTATGCACACACCCCTCCTGTCTCAGGGCACTGCTGGGAGGACTCTGCACCCACCCCTCCTGTCTCAGGGCACTGTTTGGAGTGATAGGCCCCCACCCCTCCTGTCTCTGGGCACTGCTGGGAGACATCATGCATTCCCCCCCTGGGACCCCCCCTACAGTACATAGCATGTGTGTCACACCTGGACACAATGGCAGAAGTCACAGTCACAAAAAAGGGACACAGTCTGTGCCAGTGGACACTGAACTCACCTGATAACCTGGTCGCCCATACAGCATGGGGTACCGTGGGAGGATCACATCCACCAAAGCCATGTTCTCCTCCAGGGTGAATGGCTGTGACCTCTCCACAGCCCTTGACATGGTTCCAGGGAATCAGTAGCAGCAGCTGGTTCGTGGAATACAGAGATGTGCAGGCAAGTGCTCCCTCATGGGACCTGGCTGCCTTATATCTGCCTTGCTGGCCCATCTCATGCACAGGAGTACAGAGTGATTGGTCACTCACATATGCATCCTATGTTTCCTCCAATCCCTTCAAACCTAGCAGTCTGTGGGTTCTCAATCAGTTTTTTTCTCCTGCATGATGTCAGCCCCACAAACACATTGCAACAATGTAGATTCATTCCAACTGACTTCTGCTGTGCACCTTCCTGAACAAAATCAAAATTTGAACTTGGTCTCCATGACAACCAGCATGCATGTACGCCTTAATACTTGTCCCTCATGTGTCCCCTATGTAATTTGGAGCTTCACACATAGGTACGGTGCGTTCCGGGGCCCTAGGGCACCCCAAATGCATAGCAACGGCCCGTACACGCGTGCCTATGTTCACTGTCACTATGGGTGATCTCGCGTATGCGTACTCGTAGTGGTACGGGCCGTACACACGCCTGTACGCTCACTATCACTATGGGTGATCTCGCGTATGCGTACTCGTAGTGGTACGGGCCGTACACACGCCTGTACGCCTACTATCACTACGTGTACGCATACGCGAGGACACCCATAGTGATAGGGAGAGTACAGGTGTGTGTACGGCCCGTACAACTACGTGTACGCATACGCGAGGACACCCATAGTGATAGGGAGAGTACAGGCGTGTGTACGGCCCGTACCACTATGGGGGTTCTTGCGTATGCGTACTCGTAGTGGTACGGACCGTACACATGCCTGTACGCTCGCCATCACGATGGGTACACATACGGCAGCACTCCCATAGTGATATGGGAACGTACACAGGCCCTCTTAGCAGCAGTAATGGTTTTCACACATCACAGTGGTGACAGGCAGCACACAGGAAGGAATAGGGCGGACATACTTGTCCATGGATGGACATACTTGTCCATGAATGGACATCAAGGCATTGTCTGTGCATTACTACATGTGTGGGGCACAGGTGTGACAGGCTGTGATGTGGCACATTACTCCAGAGTCGAGTAGGCACCAGATGTATGATGAGATGTGTACAGATGTAATGTGTGATGGTGCAATGTGTGCCAGGCATGCCCTTGACTCCTTTGACATGTGTGCATGTCGTACTGCACACTTGGGATGACCGACACTGGCATGGCATGGATACCAACTCACGGAAGTGTCCCCTGATGCCCGTTACAGGGGTTACCACACCTGACTTGTCACTACCCACGGTGCACGATGTGACTATGTCATGTATGTGTGGGGGCTTCCCATTTGGTTGATGTTGGAGCACCCTCAAAAGCTGCAGCTGTTGCAGCAACCAACATTTGTCTGTGTGTAGATTGACATTGCACACTGTTCCGCACACCATGCCACATGTGGTATCGGATGTGAGGTGCGTATGTATGCATGGGACACGGAGTAGCGTAACTAGGACATGTCTGCATCCTCTCTATGAATGTGTGGTGAGTCATGACATGTGCACCTTCATGGCAAGGTGTGTGGGCTGTCCTAGTGTAATGTCATGTGACCTGTGGCTCTAGTGTTCCGCTACCAGTCTCTGCAATCGGCATCCTAATTCTGCTGATGTGTGGGTGTATGTCACTCCTGTCTTGCGTCTGGCTGTTCACTTGCACTGGGACACAGCTAATCCCATGCCATGGCATGTGGAGGTTCACAATCTCCGTGTGTAGCTGGCTCTTGGTAGGAGTGTCACCTGGCAGGCATACGTGTCCAGGGCATGTGGCACATACCTCACTCTGTATGTAGCATATGTGTATAGACAGAATAACATGTGCGCTGTACAAATGAATTGTTGTTGTGGTGCACTCACTCTTCCTTGTCACTTCCAAATTACTGCAGGGCGCCGCCTCTTCCCCGAGCAATGCCGGACTTGGCTGCCATGCGGGAGAATGATCGGATTCGGTGCTACCGCTTCCCACGACGGTTGATTCTGGAGTTGACGGCGAGACTGGCACCACACCTGCAACCGCTGCACAGGTATCCTACGGCACTGACACCCAAGCTGAAGGTAATGGCAGCCCTACATTTTCTAGCCACGGGTACCTCTCAAAATAGCATAGCTCATGTTGGTGGCATGTCCCAGAGCATGTTCTGCCATGTGCTGCAAGATTTCTTAGAGGCCATGTTGATTCACCTGGATGACTTCATCAAGTTCCCAACCCCTGAACAGATGACTGTGGTCAAGCGTGGATTCTATGCCCTGGGAGGGGTGCCCCATGTCATTGGGTCCATAGATGGGACACATGTAGCTTTGGTACCGCCACACGCACGGGAGGTAGCGTACCGCAATCAGAAGCACTACCACTCCATCAATGCCCTTGTGGTGTGTCTGTCCAACATGGTGATTTCACATGTCTGTGCTCGTTTTCCAGGATCAGCACACGATGCCTACATCATGAGGCGTAGCAGGATGCCTGAAATGATGGTGCAGCTGCGCAACGAACGAGCATGTGTTGTTGGTGGGTACAGTCTGTCTGTCCTGTATTTTGCATAGCCTACCAGCACGACCGCTTCACCACTTCTAACGATGTCCATGTGCTTCCCATGTAGGGGACGCTGGCTATCCCAACATGCCATGGCTGCTCACACCTCTCCGCAACCCCATCACGCCGGCCCAGCTCCGCTACAACACCGCCCATGGCCGGACAAGGCGAGTGATAGAGATGACATTTGGCCTGCTGAAGAGCCGATTTTGTTGCCTCCACAAGACCGGCGGCGCACTCCCATATGCCCCTGCAAAGGTCTGCAAAATCTTCATGGTCTGCTGCATGCTGCACAACATGGCAGTTGAGAAAGCTGTGCCACTCATCCTGGATCAAGATGACGAGGACCATCCACTAGTGATGTGGAGGATGTGGAGCCGCAAGAGGACATCCGGACTCGGCTCATACGCGACTTCTTTGCTTAGTGGTGAGTACCAGTGTCTGAGTGTGCACGCATTGGTCCCCGTGTGGCATGTGTTGTGATGTGTGTCTCCACCTGTATGTATGGCACGTGAGTCAGAGGTGTGTGTGGGTGTGTCACTGGAGTGATGGTGCCAGTGATGGTTGTATTTCCCCAGTCATAATTGTGACCTAGCATGTTGTCATCCATACATGTGTCGAGTAAATGCACATGCAAGTGGCTGTGATTTTTGTGGCTGACTTCTTGTGTGTCTCTCTTCCCCAGGTACTTGCGCATGCCATCTGCTGGTTGCATTGTTGTGGCACTGCTATTCCTCATGGACACGTCATCGTGGGCGGACTCAGCGTTACAGGCACGGACACGTTTGGGAGTCTCCATAGGGTAAGGGATGCATCAGGGGTGTATTGGGTGTGGCAGTTGTTCACGATGTATGCACACTGCCCCTGTTGATGTTTGGTTCCTCTGCAGACATGTAGCATCACCATGGTACACATAACATGCAGCTGGGTACACCTGAATAGATGGTCAGACTTGTTGACAGTCATCAGTGATGGGATAGTGGATTGTGATGATGGCATCAATGTGTGTAACACTGCCCTCGGTCACATACGGTTAGCATTGGCTTGACATGGTGTGGGACTTCTACATCAGCGGATCTATGGTGTATGGCAGGATCTCCGTGAGCAGCTGTGGGTGTTTAGCTGTTGGCCGAAAATTGTGTGCCAGTTCCATGGCTATCACGCATTTGTGCTGCAGAAGGGGGGTGCCAGTGTTGGACCCACATGTTACTCCACATGAAGTGTTCATGTGTACTTCAAGTTGCCTCTGCAATCCCGAAAACATGACTAATAAGGTGTCCCTATGCCTCCAAGGTGCCTCTTCTCAGTCAATGCTGGTGTGTTGCCACGGTGCATCCAGCATGTCTGGCATGGTTTTCCCGGATAGTGGCTATGTGTCGATATGTCGAGTAGCAAGATGCAAGCTGTGTGTGTGGGCTGAGACTGTGTATTGGGCATGATGTCCATGACTGTGTGGGTATTGTGACATGTGCCATCCCCATGCATCCAACGTTGGCCAGGCCCCCATTCTCTGCATCCACCGGACTCAAGCTTGCAGGACATGGTTCTGCCACCTGTCTACACATACCTGGGTGCTCCCCAGGACACTGGACTGGATCCCTGACCTCTGCGCATGACTGTTGCTGTACTCAATGTGTCTGTCAGCACGGTTGTTCGGCCACCCCCTCAGCTGGTTGGGCCCATCACGGGTGTGTGTGGTGCTCCATGTCTGTCTTGCCTAATACACTGTGGCCCGTGTGTCCTGTGCCAGACTCAGGCCCCAGGGTGTGGATGGTTGAAGTCAAAAGAGAACTCAGGCATGTTTAGACTTTACGACACACATGTCAGGTAATAATGCAACCAGCAGGCATCTTCTCTTCATGGTGTGAATTTTATTGGGGGGGGGGGGGTATGACGTGAGGGGCTTTCCGGGAGTTTGGAATCCAAAGTTCAGTAGGGGAGTTGGTGTCCTTGCCATTGGAAGTCCTCAGAGTCCATGCCACAGTCTTTGTCTACATTGGTCAGACAGTGACCAGCAAGGCCATGTGGCAGAGAATGTCTCTTGATGCTGTGATGCTGTTGCTCCAGTGGGCCAGGTGCCAGGCCAGGTGTCCTGGGAGATGGTGATGTTGCGCCGACCCTCACGGTCCTTTCCGTGGACGACCCGCCCTCCTGCGGGGACCCTCAGAAGCAGGCCGTGACGACGTCTGGGATGCTCCATCGGATGTTTCCTCCTCCTCCTCCTGATCCCTCCCTGTGGGTGGTGATGTTCTCCGCCTTCTGGCACAGGGAGGGTCGACCATGTTGTCGGCCATCCAACGGAGTGTATCGTGAATTCCCTTGTACGCCGTCACGAGCTCAGCCTGTCTGTCCTCCATCCTCCGTTGGTGTTGCAGTAGACAGGCATGTAGCTCCGCATGTTGCTGGGCCTGCTGGGTCTTGATCCCCTCGAGGACGGACACAACCTGGGCCAGGCCTGTGGTGTCCTGCCGGTATGTGTCCAGGATGTTACGGACATGGGAAAATACCGGTTCCCCAGCCAACTGGTCAGGCTCGCGCCTCCGCCGTCCTCCACTCCCACCACCCCTGCCCACTTGCACCTGGCCTGCCCTTGTGGGTACATCGGGTCTCCGGGACCCCTGAGGGGTGGCATTGGCGTTGTCGCCTGCCTCCTCCTGGGTGCCCGGGACACCGTGTCCCTCCTGGCCAGCCTGGCTGCATTGTGGTGGTGGGGCAGGGATCCTGGGTGTCTCCTGGGATGTTGCAGGAGTGGGGGTGGTGGTTTGCACAGTTGTACCTGACACAGGCGCTGCAGGTGGTTGGACACCAGAGGGGCCAGGTCGGTCGGGGTCGTCCACAGAGTGGTGAGAGTCGTCGCTGCCGGTGGGATCGGGCTCCCGCAGATCCGGGTCCTGTGAGTCTTCCCCCCCAGTGTTGGGGGGGTGAACCACGACGTTGACCTGTGTGTGAGAGAGACAATGTTAATTTTGGTCCATGCAACATCCATGTTTCATCAGTTTCAAAGTTGGCACTTTTCCTCTTGGAATTAGGATCTGTCTTGCATTCCACTCACAGTGCACTTGTGCATGGGTGTGTCCCTTGGGCACCACTTTGGCCCCTTCAACTATGTGTGGCACAGTCTTACTTGCTGCATCAAGTGTGACTGCAGTCAGCAGTGGAGTGGGCAGGTGTGGCGAGCCATGCATTGGCGCCTTCCGTGTAGCACTGTACATGTGCACATGGAGTGGATCCACACACTTATATAATGCAGGTAGCTGTCGTTGTGCTCGTGAACAGGTTGTGACATGGCCCTGTGTTTTGCCATGGAGAAGAGGGGGGGTTCTGGCACTGGCCACCCTTGTCTACATGCACGCAGTCTACCTGCTGACGAGCAGACATTCCCACACACCACACGGCTGATTTGCTCTCCCTGTGTCTCCCTCCCTCTCTGTCCCCCTCTCCCTCCCTCTCTGTCCCCCTCTCCCTCCCTCTCTGTCCCCCTCTCCCTCCCTCTCTCTCCCCCTCTCCCTCCCTCTCTGTCCCCCTCTCCCTCCCTCTCTGTCCCCCTCTCCCTCCCTCTGTGTGTCAGCCTCCTCCCTCTGTCTGTCTTCCTGTGTCTCCCTCCCTCTCTGTCCCCCTCTCCCTCCCTCTGTGTCCCCCTCTCCCTCCCTCTCTGTCCCCCTCTCCCTCCCTCTCTCTCCCCCTCTCCCTCCCTCTCTGTCCCCCTCTCCCTCCCTCTCTGTCCCCCTCTCCCTCCCTCTGTGTGTCACCCTCTGTCACCTCAGCCCAGCTTCCTGGACACACACTTTTTCCAGTCCTTTGAATGTCCCTTGGCTTGTTGATGTGAGTATGTTTCTGATCTCCAGGCACCCATTGGGTGTAGTGTCTGTGTGTGCGCTGCTGCTGTGGTTGTGTGTGCTGCCACTCTTTCACAATGTTGGCTGTTCATTAGCTGCTGTCATGTGCAAAACAGTGCCTTCACCCCCATGTGTTGATGCAAGGCGTCCGCCATTTGCTGGCGAGTCTTTCCTGTGTGGGGACACAGTGTTTGTCTGGATGTGACCTAGGCCATATGGGCAGAGGGCATAGTTGTCTGCTTCTGAGTTGCACTATGTGAATTTTGGGGCCCACCCTCCCGCCATCCGGGCTACCGTGTCATGTGTTGGTGTCTTCTGTGGCTTGTGACTTGACATTGTCCAGCTGGGTGCATGGGGCATGGTGGCGGCAGTGGCATGTGCGTGTTCATGGAGTGTGGTTGAGTCGTGCGATAGCTTGGGGTGGTTGCGTGCCTGTTAGTGATTTTGGTTGTGGATGACGTTCCCCCCATGTGAGGTGCGTTGTTTGTGTACTCACCCGGGTCTCGGAGTCCTCCTAATCCTTCGACTGCCTCCACCGGCTGTATGGCCATCACCCTCTCCTCCCAGGGCTGGTAGTGTACGGGTCTGCGGGAGGGCCCTCCTCCAGTGGCGTTGGCCTGGTTGTGTTCCTCCAGCATTTTGGCTCGGACCCTCCTCCGCAGATCGTACCACCTGGCTTGGCATTCCTGCCTGGTCCTTCTGGTGTCCCCAACAGCATTCACAGCATCGATGATGGTCTGCCACATGGCTGTTTTTGCTGCAATGCTGGTCTGTCTGACCAATGTTCCAAAGAGCTGTGGCTCGACTCTGAGGATTTCATCGACAAGGACCTCCAACTCTCGGTTACTGAACTTTGGATTCTTGGTAGTGGGCATGGTGAGGGGTGTGGGTGTGGAAGGTGGGGGGGGGGGTGTGGATGGTTGTGGGTGTGTGGGTGTGGTTGTGCAGGTGTGTGTGTGTGTGAATGTGATGAGGGGGTGTTTGTGAAGGTGGTTGTGTGAAGGTGTGCAAGTGTAAGGTGTGGTGAAGCTTGTAGTTTGGTGCTGTAGGTTGTCTGTGGGGTCTGGCAGCAGTGAGTCTGTTGCAAAGGCTCATGGTTTGTGTGTATGGGCCCTTTTTATTGGTCCATTGGTGGGTGTGGCTGTGTTTGAAGTTTGGGTGGGTGTGTTATAAGGAGTGGTGGTGTATTGGGCCTCTGTTTGTTTTTGGCAGTTGCAGGTCAGTGAATGTGTTATTTTAGTGGTTGTTGGACATGTTTAGTGGCTTTGTGCCATTCGAATGGTGTATTCTTGTGTTGTTTTGGTTTGTCCTGGTTGTGTACGTGCGTTTTGAGCGTGTGTACGGTGTGTACATGGGCCATTTGGTTTTACGGTGCTGTCCTTGTGTGTGGCTTGGTACGACTCGTACATGCGGTTGTGATGTTGGGGCATGGGGTGCGCTCCGTACTTAGGAGGTTGTGGTGTGGGTGCGACTCTGACGTACTGGGGTGTACATACACGATGGTACGACACGTACAGGGGTGGGGGTACGACTCGGACGTACTGGGTGTACATGCACGGTGGTACGACACGTACAGGGGTGGGGGTACGACTCGGACGTAATGGGGTGTACATACACGGTGGTAGGATACGTACAGGGGTGGGGGTATGACGCGAACGTAATGGGGTGTACATGCTCGGGTGGGGGTTCGACACGTACAGGGGTGGGGGTACGACTCGAACGTAATGGGGTGTACATGCACGGTGGTACGACACGTACAGGGGTGTGGGTACGACTCGGACGTACTGGGGTGTACATACACGGTGGTACGACACGTACAGGGGTGGGGGTACGACGCGAACGTACAGGGGTGTACATACACGGTGGTACGACACGTACAGGGGTGGGGGTACGACTCGGACGTACAGGGGTGTACATACACGGTGGTACGACACGTACAGGGGTGGGGGTACGACTCGGACGTACTGGGGTGTACATGCACGGTGGTACGACACGTACAGGGGTGGGGGTACGACTCGGACGTAATGGGGTGTACATACACGGTGGTAGGACACGTACAGGGGTGGGGGTACAACGCGAACGTAATGGGATGTACATGCACGGGTGGGGGTTCGACACGTACAGGGGTGGGGGTACGACTCGGACGTACTGGGGTGTACATACACGGGGGTAGGACACGTACAGGGGTGGGGGTACGACGCGAACGTACTGGGGTGTACATGCACGGGGGTAGGACATGTACAGGGGTGGGGGTACGACGCGAACGTACTGGGGTGTACATGCACGGGTGGGGGTTCGACACGTACACGGGTGTACATACAGGGGGGGGTGTACATTAATGGGGAGTGCGACTCGAACGTATGGGTGCTGGGGGGAGTGTTGGGCGCGTATGTGGGGACATGTCTCCATGGTTGCAATGGGAGTTCGGTGCGGACGGTGTTTTTACCATACGGTTGTGAGATCGGACGCACGGGTATGATCGTGATTCCTCGGTCGGACTTCACTTTTCACATTTGTACGGTAAATCGTCCCAGGACGTGTCGGACACATTTTCCGACCCGAGGACGTGTGGGGAATAATTCCCAAGGCGGTTCGTATGGACTTTTTACCATGCGAATCGTGATTGCCAGTTTGTACGGCACTTGTACGATTCGTACGGTAAAAAGACCGGATACGAGTCGTACGGGCTATTTTTTTACCGGATCGTAATCGGCACCTTAATGAAGTAATCTCAATGTATATGAGCACAATGGTAATATATTGGGTTATAGTGATATTGGAGAGAGAAGGAAGCAAATGCACCTCTGATTTGTTTTTGAATCAAAAATATGTATATAATCCTTGAAATGAAATACTGTTACAAAGTAATACATTTGAACATATAGTTCTGAGTGAAACGTGTCCCAGTGAAAAACTGAACCAAGAAAATTAGTGACATATATGTGAAATATATGCAAGGTTTCCAATGCTTCATATAAACGACCATTTACATATATATGTACAGCATACAGCACTAGATACAGTGATCAGTGCTGGTGAACAATGTTTCTTTTATGCAACTTTGACAGCATTTCGACCCTGTGTGCAGTGTAGGGTCTCTTCAGGACCTATGATCGTAGGGACACCTATGAGAAGATGAGGGATAATGTCAGTATGTGGCTCATTTTAAGCAACTGGTATTATGTGGTGGAACTAAGGTTTAGTTTGTATAGTACCTGAAGGGTAATGGACCGGCTCGTGTGGAGGGTGTGGCACTCTGCAAAGGATAAGAAAGGGATACTCACATGGGTCCCAGCCGGGAGCTACACACGTGAGAAAAACTAGTAATTAGCATTCAAAAAGTGGGGGTTGGAGGCATGACCTAGTATTGCAACTTGGAACAGACCTGGAACTTACCCCAAGTGTGAGGTGGGTGGTGAGCAGGCTATTGCGTGAATGCGCACAATGTAAGGATCCATGTGTGTGGAAGATGGCACGATCAAAGCGGGTCTGTAGAGAGGGTGAGGGAGCATGTGCATTGGTAATAGTATGGGGACACTTGTAATGGGGTGAGCATATAAATAATAAAGGCTCAGTGCCTACCGAGTTCCGAATTTGAGCGCATGCAAGGCAGCAGCATACTTCCTTCTGTCGTTAATCACGGAGGGTGAGAATATTCTCACTTTGGTGTCTAAAAGAAGAGGTCAATGCATTAAAAAATGTGCTCTCAGGGAAAACGTGATATAGCACCGCACTGACAGCATTCAAGCACAGGGCGTCTGCCCGCTTACCTCTTATGGAGAATGAATCAACTGTAGCCTGTGGCAATCCTTCCAAGTAGCAGGGCAGCATGTGTCTGTCTATATTTTGTATATATTTCACATATATGTCACTAATTTTCTAGGTTCCGTTTTTCACTGGGACACCTTTCACTCAGAACTATATGTTCAAATGTATTACTTTATAAGAGTATTTTATTTCAAGGATTATATAAATATTTTTGATTCAAAAACAAATCAGAGATGTATTTGCTTCCTTCTCCCTCCAATATCACTATAACCCAATATATTGCCATTGTGCTCATTTACATTGAGATTACTTCATTAAGTGTCCACAGGAGCCCTTGTCTTTTGATAATAAGTTTATTACCCTGGTTCCGCGTGAGTAGGGTTCCCTTGTTCCTGTCCTACTAGCAAATATAAAGCAACGGTGCCACTATATAATGTTATAAGTTTTGCTAAGGGCATTGTCTACAATGTATCTTTTTTCTTTCTTGATATAGCTACTCCTGCTGATCCAACTCCTAATAGGCAGGAGATAGCAGCCTGGACCCGGCTGAGGAAACTGGAGGCCATCAGGACCAAATACCAGTGGCTGGTGGTCTTGGAGGAGGAGGCTGCAGCAGCAGATGCAAATGCCTTGGGCCCCAGTCAGGCCCCAGTGCCTCCAGTACACTGTTACCATGGTCTGATGACAGCAACCTGCCAGCATTCCACCACTTCTGCATCCCCCTATTTCTGCACATTTCAGCTCTGCATTATGCAAAGGCTGGGGCGTGTGGAAGCCAGGCAGGAGGGACAGATGGAGAGGCACCTAAAAGCCATCAAGAAGCACCTAGCCCACCATTAGTTCTCTCTTCTGCCCCTTTTTTAATCCTTTTTTCGGTGGGTAGAGGGTGGAAATGTGGGAGTTGGGGCTTTTTTGGCATTTTCTTCATGGACAATTTAATTTTTGGACTTTACTTTAGGCACTACTTGGGAACATTGTTTGGGGACAGGGAGAGGGGTGGGCCAGGTATGGGTTTTTTAGTCTGTACTGTTTTGGTAATTCATTTTGTTTTATAGTTTTTATGATTTAAATCATTTTTGGTGTTTACTGATTTACTTCACACTGCAGCCTTTGCCGCAGCCAGTGTTTAAAATCTGCTGATAGTGTAACAAGAAAATAGATATGCGGTATCCTCCCTTGTCCTATGAGTCTCTCCCCCTAGTCTCTGCAGTCTGCAATCATATTAACCTCTTGGGACTCGGAGGGGGAGTGAATTTCCATCGCATATAGATTGCAGTTTATCAATCAACCACATTACTCTTACCTGATTACCTGATGATGTGAGGGCTGCATAGTTTCCTAAGGTGCCATAGTGGTGGCAGTAGTAGCAGCATACTAGTGCACTAACAGTGAAGGCATCAGAAGCGATGTCCCACTCCCTAATAGGCAAACTTGAACTGTATGTCGAGGACTATTCATCGCAGAGAAATAAATAAATTGGAATAAAAACTTGAGTTAATGCCGTTATCATAGCGGCAGCTTTAAAAGAAATTGAAAAAGTTGCCAGGCTAGACTTCTAGTACACAAGAAGAGAGACAATAGTGAAAATATAATGAGCAATGCTAAATTTAATTGATCAGAATAATGGTAAGCTAGTAAAAGTTACAAAATGAAGTTAACTTGAACCACGAAGTGGACAAGGGTAAGCTCTGATGAAATACAGTGCCTGAATGATGATGCTGGCAATGATGTTCCTCTGAAAATATAAGACACTGTGTTTATGCATGGGTGGGTAAATATTAGGGAATATGGTCAGTACTTTAAGCTGAAGACCCTAATCGTGCACTGAGGTGGTGTTACTTTCACAACATCTGCTCCACCAAGTGTGTGATCAATTAATGGTGTATTATTAAGTCACACCTCAATAATTCACACAGTGGAAGAGGTTTAGGGGTTTGCTGAATGTATGGGAAGGGGGATTTGGGGAAAGATTTGACAAAGACAAACACTACACAAGGACAACATTCATCGTGGTGATGAGCTGCCAACCATCATAAGTCTGTTATGGAAGGAAAAGGAAATGGAGGAATCCTTCTTCCCCCAGAGAGACTTTATTTATTTAAATGTTCTGTGTTACCAAGCTTTGAAAGACAGCAAATATATTGCAAATTAAATTATCGGTAGGAGTCAAGTGAACAACACACACAGTTTTAATGATTGATTATTAAAAGAAAAAATTATACTGTATTGCCAAATTTGGTTTTGCAGGTGTGTTCCTCTTTGACGGTCCATCAATCTTGGGTGCCAGGCAAATGCTGTCTGGTAAAGTAAGCGTGAGTGTATTATGTTGGTTTTCTAGTTTGCGCAGGGTAAGAGGGCCTGTGATTTGAAAAACAAAAATGCTTTTGTAGAATCAAGGAGAAATAAAGAAGTTAAACCCCATGAGGAGTACACCGAGAAGACTCAGAAGCAGCTCAAACGAGAAAAGAAGAATAGTTCTGTTTGCACTCATTAATTTATGCATGGTGTATGAACAATTAGGCAAGGGCAATTTCACAGCGAACAAAAAATACTAAAATGTGGCCGCATGTAACTATTGGTATCACTATCATGAACCATATAAAAATAATCTGTAGCCTAAAAGCCCATGCATATTGTGATGATCATTCATGACTAAATATCTGTCTCTGGTTACCTTCAACAACATGCCCCCCGCCTAACCACCACTTAGCTTCACATTTGAGCCAGACTGCACTGAGCACACACACACACACCCAGCAACATTGAATTTTCTCAATGAAGTAAAATCAACGCAATATTTTCGAAGGTTCCGCAAGAGCAGGGAGGCCGACTTTGTTTCAAAAGGTTCTAACACAATCCAGTGGAAAGTGAAGAGAAATTGAGAATAATCACTCCTTTAGACCTATCTGGTGCAACTTCCTTAATATATGACAAAAATTGAAGATAAGAAAAGGATTTGCACGTTCCTGAGCATTGCAAGATAAAAATCCCTAAAAGATTTAAAGTGGTCTCTTCTCGACAAATGAATAGATTTACGGTGGCTCTTGCGGATAAAATATATTACCTCAACTAATAATAAGGCTGAATAACCAGCAGGCAGAAAATATAAATTTGGAGGTTCATCCCCCTTGGATAGTCTATTCAAACGTCTATTCAATTTTAAGATGAGATTTGATGAAACTGTTTAGTCCTGAAGAAGGTGAAAGATTAAGAAATCACCGAAACGCTGCGTCGACTTTTTACTATGATGACTAATTTTAATTGTGATTATTTGTGATCATTAAAGATTGTAACCCATTTTGGGAGGTAGAGATATCTTACATAAGTCATTTCGCTTTTTTAAATGTAATAAATGATCTTGATTTTAAAGAATAAGTTTCTCAAAAGGTTTTGTTCAGTGCATTTACAATATACAGTGTATAGTTCGTAGGGTAAACCCTTTTTCTGAGATAATCTATTGAGTCTGTGAACATTCGACACTTGGCTGAGAACAATACCGTAGGCCTTTTTAGATTAATGATAGGGACTCTTGTGTTTTTCTGTGTATTGTGATAGAAACCTTTCAGTACAACAGTTTCAGACGAGTGGTTTAAATGGCACTGTTTAATTTTAAACTTTGCAATGCACTGTCACTTGAAAATTTATTTGAAACCCATTTGCATGTATAAAAAAGTGAAAATGGCAACTCACTATGGATTTGAAAAAGACAGTGGAGGCGGTCGAAATATGTGTCAGCCCGGTAATCCCACACAAGAATGCATAGAAAAAGGGATTTATTTCAGCTAATTTTGAGGTTTGCAGGGAATTCAAGGTAGGAAAATATTGCGGGGTCCACACAAGTCATACCTCACTGAACTCCCCCATGTGTCTAGTTTTCAAAGATGTTTGGGTTTGGTAGTTTTCCCTAGGTGTCAGCCGACTGGAGGGACAAAAACCCAGGTGTGCCCCTTTGCAAAACCAGGTTGTTTTGTGATAGGTAATTTTGATGTCTCCACAATACGTTTTGGGCCTTCCCTGCCACAGGCACTTGCCCCACCTACACAAGTGAGGTACCATTGTTATCGGGAGACTTTGGAGAATGTGGGGTAGGTGAAAGTTTGTGGACCCACACAGATTCTAGAACTTTTCATCACAGAAATCTGGGGAAAATGTGTTTAAAAAAAAAAAAGATTTACGGTTTGCAAGGGATTCTGGTTAATAGAACCTGGTGTGTGTCACACAAGTCACCCTTTCTGGATTCCTCTTGGGGTCTAGTTTTCAAAAATATATAGGTTTGCTAGTTTTCTCAAGGTGTCGTCAGAGCTAGGGTTAAAAATCCACAGATAGACACTGTTCTGACGAAGACAATGTGTAAAAAAGAAGTCCCTTTGAAAAACGTCCTATAATTCACATGCTAGTATGGCTACCCAAAATTTTGGAGATGTGCAAATAGCTACTGCTTCTAAACTTTTCCCATTTCTGAAATACATAGGTGTCCTTGATACCTCTTTTTCACTCTTCATATTTTACCAAATGAATTGCTACATACCCGGTACACAATTAAAAATGATTGCAAGAGGCAGCTCAGTTATTGGCTCTGGGTTCCTCAGGTTCTTGGTGAGTCCTATATATCACCACAACCAGAAGGGTACAGCGGATGTAACGGTATATTGCTTTAAAAATATGCCATACTTAAAAGAAGTTATAGGTAAAAACGTTGGCACAAATTGTAGGTTTTTTCAACTAATTTAAAATTTTGTCTTAATTGCAACTGTTAGTTTCTATAAAAAAAATCTTGAAGGATCTATACAAGTGACCCCTTGCTGAATTCAGAACTTTGTCTATTTTTCTGAAATGAATTGCTTTCCAGGATCCATTATTGCTTTCATACCCACTTCTACCACTAACTGGAAGGAGGTTGAAAGCACAAACAATTGCAAAAACAAGCTATATCCCAGTAAAATGTCAAAACTGTGTAATGTTGGTTTAACGACAAAAGTCTGTCTGTCCCTGAAAGCTGGGCAGATGGTGATTTCAGCACCACAAACCCTTTGCTGATACCTTTTTTCAGGGAAAAAAACAGATTATTTCTTCTGCAGCAGTTGTTTCCTATTTACCTCACCCAAAAAAAACAATATGTAGCAGTATTTTGGCTAATTTATGGGTCCCCTCGAGGGGAATCAATAACACCGGGGTACCTTTAAAACCCTCATGATGTTGGAAGAAAAGGACGCTAATTTGGCGTGGATACCATATGTGGACAAACAGTTAGAGGGGCCTAAGTGCAAACTACCCCAAATAGCCCCAAAAAAAAGGCTTAGCACAGGGGGGAAAAGGCCTACCAGCGAAGGGGTTCAGACAAATTTGTTTTGGTGACTGATACATCTCCTTTGCCCAAGGTACCATCGCCTTTAAATTTTCTCAAAACTTGGTACTCCCTGTGCATTACCCATCTCCGGATTCTCTCATAGAAGAAATATTATTCTCTTTTGTTATGAACTGGACTCTTTCCATTCATATTGAAAGAAATGCTTCAGTCAGAAAAGTGGAATCTTTGTTTGTCATGTTTGGCATAGTCGGTCAAGAACCTAAACTCTCTACATCGACTTTAAGCAGATAACAGAAACAGACTATAACCATTGATTACAAGTAGGAAGGCAAGACTCTTCCAGGATCTATCCAGTTAGACCATCTTGTGGAGTGTCTACTTCATGGGCCTTTATCAAAGGAGCCTGTACTGAGGATATTTGTGCAGCAGCCACATGGTGAGCCCTGCACAATTGTATAGCTCATTAAAGACTTCAATTGAGTGGAAGTACTTCTTATGGCTCGAATCTGTAAAATTGTTTTAATTATGTTCAAATGCACATTTAAATACACTGAGGCTAGCATGATTCACTTCTAGCATTCTGTGTTCTCAAATACTTGCTATTCGACTTAACTGCTTGGGTATGGACTCAGACAGAAAGGCCTGGGACAAGAAAAGCAGACGAGGAGGCAATTACCCAGTTACTTGCTGGTAATCATCATTACTCTGAGACCGGCTCTTCATGTAACAATCCTGATCTTACATCCTACCCACTAAGTGGGATTAAAATCAAACAGTAAATTATTACAGTAATTCTTATGCTTGGACTTCGCAGGAAGTTATTCACTCTCAACTCCCTCTTGCAGTTCTAAATAGGAACAAGAGGGTGGCCATTTTTGTAGCTTTTTGTTCTTGTGACAGACTTGTAAAACTTCAGGGTGGGAAGTAAAACACAGGCAGTAAGGACTGTATGTGGATGACTTAGACTCTGAAGATCATCGGGATCATTAAAACCAGAGGGGAAGGAATGCATTACAATCATGGAGACTTACACAGAAAAATAAATGTCAGGCCTGTCTGGACTTTTTCTTGGTCACTGGTCTAATGGCAGAGATCTTCACTTGTTTCTAGGTCCACCCTAGAGAACAGCTTGAGCTGTTTGCCATACTTGGGAAAATAATACAGCAATATTCAATATAAAATCATTATAGAGAATGCATATCTGTGTTTTGCTAGCCTTCTTTAGCCAATGCTTTGTTCAAACTTAGCTAGGTGAATCAGACCACAGTTAACTTATATAGAGGATTTGCTCCTAGTGTCATTTAAATGTTATCCTCCTTATACAGCAGACATAGGCTGTTTGGATTGTCAGCCAGGGTGATGCCATTTTTCCGTTTGTATGCCTGACTTTCCTTGATTAAGAGGAGGAGTATGGACATGCATGGAAAACTGTTTACAGGCTCTCCTTCAGCGTATTGCAAACTGGCCATCCAAGGATTATATGTGTGAAGTGCAGTGGGTGGGTGTGGAAACAGCAGCAACATCAATTCATATGACCTCATTACATAAATAGATTCTCCCAGCAACACAACAGTATTTGTCTCCTTGTAGAAGTTTCAGACTTCTTGGTCCAGATGTGCAGGTCTCCAGTCGCTTCAATCCTGCTTGTGCAGGTAAGAATGATTGCAAGGCAGACAGCCCTGAGGGAACTTGCTAGACAGATAGTGCCTCAGCACTGGAACACTTCTGACTTTAATAAAAAGTTGGGGTAGGACTCTTTAAACTAGGGCTGCTAGTGGGGCTTAACCTGGATGTTACCTATATTGAATGGGCAATAACTACAACTAGCTTGAGGGAAGTGAGACTCAGGCACCTGCCTATATATCACAAAAACGCTTGACCTCAGAAGACTGTGTGTATTGTTTTTGAATATCACATTTTACTTTGTGGTCATATATAAATACTCTTTTTTCATGAAAGCAAGAAGTTGACTGGGCAATTATTTATTGCTGATGATGCATGTATTTTAAGTTGCAAACCTGTGTTCATACCCCTGTGTCCACCTCTTCCCCCAATTAGCCTTGGACTGCTCAAACCGTACTACCATGTGCTGAAGGGGGTCTTGGCCCAGTTGCTCAGGATCCACAGTAGGTCAGGTCTCTGGATGTCAGGAGTAAAAGGTCTCAACCACCACGGGTGGGGCCAGTATCACCTGCATGCCTCATGGCTCCCTGTGCGGCATTCTGATAAGTGTTCTATGACAGAGGCTCCTTTAGGGTATCAGAAAGGCGCTAGGGGCTGGATGTTCTATCATTCCCTTTAGATGGTCGCAAAATTGCGACAAATTGCGACTCACAATTTGCGATTCGCTAAATGGAATGTACAAAAGTTTCTCACACACTGTTTGTGATTCCCAATGGGGTGGCAAATTGCATGCCTCATGAATATTAATGAGGCTGTCGCAATTTGAGACCCCATTGGGAATAGCTAGCACCCCCAGGGATGGTGTCCTGCTGGGCTCAACAGACCACCATGTCTGTGACTGCTTTTTCAATAAAGCAGTTTTGTTTTTTATAAAGCAGCCCGTTTTCCTTAAATGAAAACGGTATGTATTTAAAAAAGAAAAATTAAACTTTTCAGTTTATTTTTTAAGGGCAGGCAGTGGTCCGTAGGACCACTACCTGCTCTTAAAACATATGTGCACACCCATTCACAAAGACTTCCCATTTACGAATGGTTTACCACTTACTTGAAGTAGGTGGTAAACAGCGGTCACAACACACTCATACGTGGCATTTGCACTCGCTATTAGGAAGGGACGACCTTGGCACACCACTTCCTAATAGCAAGTCGCTAACCCTATTTTGCCGGTTAGTACATTGCGCATCCATTTTTTGCGGTTGCAAACGGGCCCTATAGCTCTTTGTGACCGCAAAAACCGGTCGTACATCTGGCCCTAAACTTCCTTTTGCTCTGATGATTCTACATCTACAGAAGATTTGCTTCACAAAATACTGATGTTACTTCCAAAAGCATTCCTGATTTATAAACATCTTTTCACCCCAGGTTCTGTCCGTTCTAAAACTAAATTGAAATTGACCTGTGAGGCAGATTTGGACTGTGTTTGGAGCGACGACTGCTGGAACAGGATTTGGGCTACATCGTTAAAACTTCCTAGGTCCGCATCCACCCCTCAATCTATGTTATTTCTTTACCATAGATTGTATTTTACTACTCTATCCATAGCACACTAATAACCAGTCTGGTTGGTCATGTGATTCTCCTTTAGCTGATTTGCTGCATCTCTCGTTTTCCTACCCATTGTGGCTTCCTTTGGGGTGAACATGTAGTCTTGTATATCCAATATTTTTAATATGCATGTTCCTTTATCTAATGTTATTCTTTTAACAGGAAGTTTATTAGAGTCATTGGGGTTAGCGTCACATGAAAAGGGGTTATTTGACCCTATGTTGGCTTTAGTTTTTCAGCAAATTACACTAAGGGACCGATTCCGATAGCAGGTCGGACAGCTGTCCGTAGCCTTAACGTGCGACCGACACGTACCCGGAGCCGGTCCGTCCTGTAGAGTAAGTACGATGCGCATAACTGCCAAAAACACGACTAACACGTAGGTTGTGAATCAAGCCCCATTCTCCGTCCGAGCCGTAACTCCTAAAGAAGAACCGAGTCTCCCGGAAGCAGTATCCATAGCAGTTTCCGGTATGACAGGTACGATGCGTACTTCCTACGTGCCGGACGGGTCGTCACATACTGCACGTCACAGCATCCGGAAAACAAGCATATCAGCTACGATTCGTGCCACAACTCAATCCACGGCTACGAGACGGACCAGCTTTCAGCGGGTACGAGACGGAGCAACAAGCAGCGTGTACGACACGAACACATCATGAATCCCATCGCGCAGGCCATACCAGTACTCTACATCTATGACCGGCTCAGGGACCGATGCCGACGGCGCAGGCGGTAAGTCAGACACCTACAACACAAACAAACGACACATACCCGCAAAATGGCACACACACACAGGGGATCCACATCCTGGCCACTAACAACAGCCCACCATAGGGGTTGCGTGGGCAGCACCACTAACACCCCCACCCATAGTGGACCTGTTGCCCATCACGACTGCCACCCACACCCATATGGACTATGTTGCCCATCACCCCTGCCACCCCCAGCCATAGGGCTCATGTTGCCCATCACTACAGCCACCCCCACCCATCTGGGACCTGTTGCCCATCACTACTGCCACCCACACCCATATGGCTGATGTTGCCCATCACCCCTGCCACCCCCAGCCATAGGGCTTATGTTGCCCATCACTACTGACACCCCCACTCACAGGGGACCTGTTGCCCATCACTACTGCCACCCCCAGCCATAGGGCTTATGTTGCCCATCACTACAGCCACCCCCACCCATGGTGGACCTGTTGCCCATCACTACTGCCACCCACACCCATAGGTCTTATGTTGTCCATCACTACAGCCACCCCCACCCATAGTGGACCCGTTGCCCATCACTACTGCCACCCACATCTATATGGACTATGTTGCCCATCACCCCTGCCACCCCCAGCCATAGGGTTCATGTTGCCCATCACTACAGCCACCCCCCACCCACAGGGGACCTTTTGCCCATCACTACTGCCACCCACACCCATAGGGCTCACATTGCCCATCACTACAGCCACCCCCACCCATATGGACTATGTTGCCCATCACCCCTGCCACCCCCAGCCATAGGATGGGTGATGCGCAACACATCCAGCATACTCCAACATCAGGTATGTCCACAAAATACATCCCGCCTAACATCATGACAACAGTGTGTAGTCTGTGACAAATGCCCACAACAGTGATTATGGCTACAAGCATACAATGTAAGTAACAGCACATGTGTGACCAACACATGATTGTGACATACACAAGGCAAACATCACCATAGCACTGTGGCAATGTAAAACAAGCATTTGCAATGCAATAGGTCTCGCATGTACTAGAATTTGAGCTATTGGCATTATAGATTACAATGCCTTTTATTAATGTGTTGGTTTTTTAAACAAATAAATGAAAGGCATTGTCATTTCCAATGCCAATAGCATAAACTCTCGCAAATGCGAGACCTATTGCATTGTAAATGCTTGTTTATTTATTTAGGGTGTTTTATAAGGTGTGAACGCGATTTGCGGACATCGGAGCGCTGTACAAACAACTGAAGAAGAATACATATAAACAAAGAACAGAAAGCGAGTAAAAAATATACACATTAATAAAACCTTGATTAAAAGCTAATGACTCTAGTAGTTTATGGTATGCTGTAATAGAAATATTTATAAATGTCCATCCTTCGTTTATGAGGCTCTGTGTTTGAGTCTCAAAGAAGGTTTCCCGAGTCATCATCATCAAAAAATCTTTATTCGACCTAAATTAGGTCATAAAAGAAAACACAGAATACATGCATAATAAAGTATAAATGATACATTATAAAAATTCTTTGAAAGTAAAAACACACCTCGTAGAACTGAGCCTGCTCTGACCTCGATCCGTTCCAGTTACCCGGGGGAACAATGTTTATGAGGCGTTCTTCTGGTAGGGATGCGCTTCTGTTCAATATTGGAATTGGTGACATTGCGGCGTCCACTGCGTTCCTGGGGACAAGAAAGGAGCCTGTCACCATCCTTCAGGTTACAAGTATCCCCAGCCGCAGTGCATGGATGTTGTACACACAGAGCACACCAGTATGAAAAAATATGCTTAAAATATTGTGCAAAACAAACAGAAATGTGACCAGCCCCTGTCCCACGTGGTGGAGGACGAGTTATCTGAGATGAGTGAGCTTTGAAGGAAAGTGACGTGTGTGTACATAAACCCTCCGCTGTAACTGGATTGTTAACAAAAGTGAAAGTTTGCTGAGGGTGGGGGCCTCATCCCCCCGAGTCGCCCTGCAAACGTTTAACCTGCTTAGATATTTTAGAGCTATAAGGGTGTCAAAAACTCAGGGAATGAGGGAGCGGGCGTGAGTCCTATCACATCCTTCTGGGTTTCATATGTGCACACATGCATCACTGTGCAAGCAAGGGCCTAGCAAATGACGCAGTTGCCTATTGTTTTTAATTTGCCAATCCAAGATGGATCGGTAAATAAAAATAAATATAAAATTCCCAGTACTTCGAAACTGCTGTTTATAAGGTTGAGTGGCTGATGGCATTTTCTGCCAAACTCTCCTAAATACATGAATAGATATGCATTTGGAAGCCAATATATAGTTTTTGTAGAGTTGTACATTGCGCGAACTAGACCCGAGAAATCTGGTACCAGATCGTTTACACGAGCACCAGTTTCAATCCAGATGGACACGTTCATTTTAGGCATGGGGAGATTAAGTGATTTGCCCAGTAACACAGGGTGTTGAGCGCCGTTGCCGAGACTCGAACCCGGTTCTCCAGCTTTGAGGGCGACTGTTATAGCCATTAGGCTACATCCAGTAGATTGCCTACTCGACCCGAAGGTACCTAAGCACTTTACACGAACTCCTGTTGCATTGCAGAGGACACATTCATTTATTTTTTTAGGCACGGGGAGATGAAGTGATTTGCCCAGAGTCACAGGATGCTTGAGCCACCCACAAGACTCAAACCTGGTGCTTCAAAGTCGGCCGCTGTAGCTGTTAAGCCACACCCTTTCTTCCACCAGATGCGTATTTACTGCATGTGAAAACAAGCACAACAAATCCTCTTACGCAATCGAATATCTGCCTTTAGCCTCTTTGCCCGTAGAGTGAAAAGAACAGCAAAGTTAATTATTTCTCATAATCAGTAGATATGATAAGATAAAGGAGCATCGGATAATGATGCGCTGAAATAATGGAGGACCAGCGCACTAAGAAATATAATAATAGCACATTAGTATAACCGTGTATGCAAAGTACATAGAGCCGCTGCCACAGTTAACCAGGCTTTGAAGGATTAGGTAGGAATTCCTAATCAGTGTGTAATTTATTGGCGCCCATGACACCTCTCTCATGGGCGTCGTTCATTAAATGTTGTCTGCTAAACAGGGACCTCTAGCGGCTCAGGCGTTCCTGCCCCACAGAAGTTATCAGAGGAAGCGGGTAACGCAGGTCACCCCGGTGGACTTCATTTCACGTGCTCTAGAAAAATCTAATTTAAACAAGGAATCATGCAAAACACGAGTTGACTGAATTTACAGGATTATTCCTGAAATTATTGCAAACCCGCTCTTTTCAGGTGTGAAACTCGCATGGCTGTAATTGTAACGTGTGTGGTAAATAGTCCATCATTTAATACATTGTTACATCTCTTAGAGAGTGATTCACTGAAATATTCATGTTAAAAGAGTGAGGCTAAGTGTGTAAGACCAAGTTTATGGTCCAGTTCTTCATCCCCATTTAGGAGCCCTGAGAATCATGCATTCATGGTCCTTGGCGGCCAGTTTAGAATTAATTTGAAATTGACAATTTATTTTGATTGCTATGCTATATAGAAAGTTTGTTGAGTGAGAACGCATGGATAAGTAAGACAAACAGTGATCCTGGGCAAATCACTTAATCTCCCCGTGCCTGCAAAAAATGAATGTGTCCTTGTGTACTGAGGAAATATGAATTTTATGATCAGTTATGTCCCCTATCTTAGACCCCAACGACTCCATGTACATGCTACAAGTACATGTATGTTCCCTCCAGTTCCAGCTATGAAGACGCAAATACATGTGCGTCCAACGCCAACATGTCCTCTTTCAGATCCGCCATCAATGGGTCAAATAGTCCATTCCTAAGTATGATTGGCCACCGACTTTATATGGTTCACTTTTCACGTTTTACAGTTCAGGCGAGTAGGCCCTGAATTCTGTCATCAAGCCTTTTCCTGCTTCTGCCTCTGAAATGCTCCAGCCTGGACCTGCATCCGTGTCCATGAACTTTGTCCTACTCCCTGCGTGGCTAACGGTGCCTGACGCGGCCTGTTGCCTGCCAAAAACTGTATTCAGCCTTCAAGTTATCTGCTCCGCTCCTCATCCAATGCATTCCTGTCTAATAGTTTAGGTAAACATCCTTCCAGCTATCGAGCAAAGGGCTCGGCCTCGCTGTCTTTATGCAAGTAATTCATAGCCCTGTTACCATGGAAGATTCCTGCCCCCTCGCATCCCATGTAGACACATAGACGCTTGCACATGCACTAACAGTCAGTATAGAATAGATTCCGTCCGAGAGACCTTCCTTTTGGATAAAACAGTTCCTTAAACAGAGATATTAGATACGATTTGGGATTAGGTTGACCTGACCCCCCAGACTTCTGTCTCCATATGTAGAGCTAAATGTCAATTCCCCTTCACCCTCTAGTTGCACGTCAATCACACGTCAATCACACGTCATGCGGCTGCGCGCGCATCTCTGCCAAATATTTCTGCTGACACTGCAGGATTCTCTTATGGATCCACCCACTTGTGACATCATTTTAAATGACGTTTCTAGTATACGCCTGTATTTACGCCTATTTTTCATTACGTATGTGTATTCTTATCTGTATTATCAGCTGTTACGCCTCCTGCATCTGTCTTAATGCAATGCTTTTCATATATATATTGTTACTTGTCAATAATGTATTGCCTATCCCTTCCTGAACCTTCGTGGTGATGGAATAAGATTGCCTGGTTCGAACTATAATTCCTTTGTAAGGAATAAAGCCCTTTTCAGAACCTCTAATGCCACGGATTCTGCCTCTTATTTTGACTGAGTTATTCTTACTAGACTTTACCGCATAAAAAATAGTACAGGTAATTTAAATATTTACCACAGAAATTGGCGCCCGAATAGGGACACTTTCTCATCTCACGCGCCGGAGGTGCGTTGCAGGCCCGGTCCCCTGCCACAGCTGAATGGACAAAAACGCGTACCCGCAGGATTTCCTGTATCTCCCTCCGGCCAAGCGGGGGTGACTGAGGCTGCGATCAACACCCAGACGAGGCGGTGAGAAGTGCGAAGTATCCCGACCAGAGCCTAGCTGAGAGAGCAAGATCCGAGGTATACAGAGGCCCACCAGGTTCCGAAGTTCCGAGTCGAGTCCAGTCCAGTCCGGTCCAGTTCAGTTCAGTTCCGAGGCCTTCCGTTCCGTGCTACCCGGTGAGTATCGTTGCTGGGGAGGCAGTTAGACGTGCACATTAATTTGTGCCGGTCCTGACGGGTTTGGGTACACAGATCCGGTCTGCACTGTTTTAGCAGTGTATCTGTACTGTTTAGCAGTATATCCAGTATGTTCATGTATATAATTCAATATTATCTAGTATTAGTATTATGTCAGTAACTAGTTTTCTTCTAATTATCATTGTTCGTTAAAAGTTAAATGTTAAATGTTAAATGTTTTACTGTGTTCAAAAATTGTGGTATGAATGAGTGTTCATTATTGTGTTTATTGTATTAATTGTGTTCAAGTTCGGTTCAAGTAAGAATCAAGTAGGAAGGTTTAAAGATGCCGTTCTTTTCAAAATTAAGAAAGATCAAAACTAGAAAAGGAGTACTCGAAGAAGCTGTTCCCATTCCACCAAAGGCCACCCCGGGAATACCGAAAGATTTGCCACCCCCATTACTCCCGATTAAAGCACATCCCAAGACCGCAAAAGATATTTTCCTTTCCTCCTATTTAGACGATGTAGCTCCGGAATATGTTAATGTTCCACCACATACGCCACCTGTCGATGGTGCTCAACGCCGAGAACAAACTCCTCCGCACAATCCCACGGGTCCATCTGTTTCCGCCGCTTTTCCTGCATCCACAGTCTCTACCTTACATCCCACGAATCCTTTCGTGCCTAGCACCTCAGAAGGTGCGACGGCAATTTTTGCCACGCCACCATCACGAAGTAAATCGTCTCTTAGAGATTTAGCAAACCAACGTACACCCCAAATAGCAACGTCCGACATGTTTAAAGAACATCTTGTAGATTGTAGATATGATCCAGTGCCCGGTAAAAATGACAGAATGCTGCTATCATCACTACGTATACGACGAGCTTCAATATATTTAACGATGCTACCAGGAATGATTAAACATTTAGACAATATATATCGCTTTGTCCAAACAGGGCAAGGCCCTGAAAGTATTGACGAAGCCATGGAATACCAGAAAGCGGATATACAGAGACAACTGTTACGTTTCTTCATAAACTGCTTGATCAGAGACAGAGATAGGTCCGAGGTAGACCAGGATGAAATGCAAGTACTTACCCGATGGGGTCAGAATATATCAGAGGGAAAACATGATAAACAGACATGTATAGTAGCTATGTGCCGAAAGATCCGCAAAGAAGTGGAACGAATACATAAAGCCAGATTGGAGGCAGACAAAACTGAATCAGAGGGAGAGGAGGAGGAAGAATCAGAAATGCCCACAGGACAATTAGAAACGATAGCCTATGTAGGTAGGGGAAGACCTTGTAATAATACCAGATACTTTAATGACCCGATACGTCCGATACGTCCAGAATGTAACAGACATTTTCAAGTCCCTATGTTAAACACGAAGTCCCCTGAACACTTATTCCAGGCTGCTGATAAATTACTCCGAGACCGAAGGGGGTATCATATGCTCGATTCTATGGATGAACAAGAATTAGCCAGGTCAGCAGTACAATGGGCTGACAGTTCTGAAAAATACAGTGATGATGCGTTGGCACACACGTTTTTGAATCTTACCCCAGACGAACAGCCTTTAGCTGGTATATACATGATACAACACCTCCTTATATTATATAGAAGCCAATACTCCGATCCTGGTCCTCTACCTGATATACTGATAGAATTACTCACGAACAAATGGAGAGGTTCAGGTACTGATTTAATTAAGGAAATTCTAGAATATCGACACCAGTACATTGTCTTCGTATGCCCAGAACATGTTTCAGTTCCCCCCAAGTTGGAAAGAAAAACGTATCACATAGACAGACAGAATCCCTAACGCGAAGTACACCCAATCAGAGGTGAGGACAATATTTTTAAACGCGTGTTTGTGTACGCGCCCATAACTAAAATTGAATTATTAGAAATGAAGAAAGTAGTACCTAGCCATGACAAAGACCCAGCAGGTTTCCACCGTGAGATAAAAGACATGTTACTCATGGGAGAGTATACTTACCCGGACATTATGAAAATATTAAAAGTCCTATTACCCGCCGGTATTTACGAGAAACTCAAAGAAAAGGAATGGGAGGTGGGAGACCAAAAGATAGATTGGACAGCATTAGAAAACGAAGAAAAGGCCCGAGCTGCAGGTTCAGGGCTTGGGGAAAGGACTACAGCATTACCAGGATTATTAGTGCAGGTACTACCACGTTTATTAACTACGAAAAAGGAAGACTGGGGTGCAATCTCAGCCTGTAAACAAATACAAGATGAAGACACTAGTGATTTCTATTCCCGATTTGAAAAATGTTTTGGTATTAATAGTGGCATAAAAGCAAGTAGTGAGTCATATCCACATCTGTTTGTGACAAAATTAGTTGAAAATTCTCTGCCCCAAGTTAAGAGTAGAGTATTAAAATTCGAGAGTACTTGGCAAGGTAACACACCGTCACAGATGTTACAAATGTTACAATATCATCACAATAGAATTAGAGAAGAACAAGAACATGAACAAAGACGTATGAAAGACACGAAAATGAAAATGCTTGTTGCTCAGTCAGTTCCAGCTGACGGTCATAAAAAGGGTACGACACAGTCAAATGATACAGTAGGTCCTGTTAGAGGGACATGCAACTATTGTAAACAGCCAGGTCATTATATACACGATTGCGCAGTTCTGAAACATAATATCTCTACGGGTATAACGAAAGAGAGACCACGTCCGCCTAGACAAGATCAGATCCAACCACAAGTACCTCAGAATATACAGCCTATGCCAGCTGTACAGCAGACCGCACCACAACCACAACAACAACTACAACAACAGCCACAGCCTATTGCTGCAACACAAAACACGACACAACAGATGTACCAGTATGCACAAAATGACTACCCAGAGTATCAGCGCTACACATGAAATAGCCTAGAGAGGGAAGTTGGCTTACCCCTCATTGAGGTTCCAGTAGATCAAGAGGGTCCTTATGTACAGAGTCAGGTATTAGGGAAAGACAGAAAGTTTCTACTCGATACAGGGGCAAGCAGAACCACTATCCGTCACAGCGAAGTCCCAGGGGTACCCCTCTCAGGCTCACAAAATATTTCCCTTGGTTTTTCAGGAAAACCTACTGTTAACGAAGTATCGCAACCCCTTGCATTCACAGTCGGTCCGTTAACACGGACTACAGATCTATTACTTACGAAATCATGTCCAGAAAACTTGTTAGGTATAAAAACATTGAAGGCTCTAGGAGCTGTAATATGTTGTTCTCCGGGAGGAGTACGACTATTTTTGCGTGACTTTAAAGGTCACTACGTGTCTAGAGACATGGATCACCGGTTACAGAATCTACCTGCACATTTATGGGCGCAAGGCCCCACTGATGTAGGTTGTATGCACATTACACCATATCGAGTCACAATCAAAACAGGAGTGGTACTACCACGAATACGACAATACAAGTTACCCCCAGATGCTGTTGTGGCTTTACTGCAAATCATTGACGAGCTCATTGCACAAGGAGTGGTTGTGGAAACCGACTCCAATGTATGTAATTCCCAGATAATTCCGATTCTTAAACGAACTGATCCAAAAGCACCACCAGTATATCGATTAGTTATTGATCTGCGAGAATTAAATAAATGCATTGTACCACAATACCCCGTGGTCCCAGATATCTCTTCATTGCTAACAGCCATAGATTCAGAAGCAACGTTATTTACTGTAATTGATCTCAAGAACGCTTTCTTTAGCGTCCCTATCGATCCGGAAAGCCAATATTTGTTCGGATTCAGTTTAAATGGGCGAAGTTTTAAATTCGCACGCGCACCTCAAGGATTCACAGAAAGCCCCAGCATCTATAGCCAAGCATTGAAAAGAGAACTTGACAGTATCCACATTCCAGCTAACACTGCCCTGCTTCAATACGTCGATGATCTGCTGATCACCGCCCGAAGCGAACCTGAATGTGAAAAAGCATCACTGACGGTTTTACATTTCTTAGCAGACAAGGGGCACAAAGTGTCCCCTTCAAAGCTACAATTCTGTGTCCAGCAAGTTGTGTACCTTGGGCACTTGCTGTCCAAGGGGGGAAGACAGCTTACACCCGACCGTATCCAGTTAATTGTTAACATGCCGCCACCCAAGACACAAAAGGAGGTACGGGCATTCATAGGCCTCACTTCGTACTGTAGGCAGTGGATCCCTCAATATGCATTTCTAGCAAAACCACTCATTCAGTTGACAACACAGGAGGCAGCGACATCGACTGTCCTCCCTTGGACTCAGGAACATACACAAGCTTTTGAAAGCTTAAAGAAAGCTTTATGCCAAGCACCTGTTTTAGCAACGCCATGTTACAGCAAACGTTTTACATTTTTTGTTACAGAACGTGAAGGTACTGCTTTGTCAGTACTCACGCAGGAACAGGCAGGATCACACAAGCCATGTGCTTATTTTTCTAGTACATTAGATCCCGTAGCTCAGGCTCTTCCTGCGTGCCTGAAATCAGTCACAGCAACAGCTTTAGCAATCAGACAAAGCGATGCCATAGTGTTAGGACATCAATTGACAGTACAAGTACCACACGCAGTAGAGGTTCTCTTGAACCGGACCCAAACACAACACTTGACTATAGCAAGACTGACGGGTTATGAATTGACATTGTTCCAGCCACACATAGAAATCCGACGTTGTAGTACATTAAATCCTGCCACACTTTTGCCATTAAGTGGAACAGACCCATTGGCACATGATTGTATTGAAGTTATTACTATTACGACGAAACCCAGACAAGACTTGACAGATATTCCATTATCAGATCCAGACCTGACATTGTATGTAGATGGTTCATGCATGAGAACAAATACAGGAGAGTTAGTGGCCGCTTATGCAGTCACAACAGATACTGAAATTATTGAAACGAATTGTATCAATACCTTGTCAGCTCAAGCAGCAGAGCTCGTCGCTCTGACACAAGCCTGTATTCAAGCCAAAAATAAGAAAGTCAACATATACACAGATTCACGTTATGCATTCGGAGTCGTCCATGACTTCGGCGTGCTTTGGCGAGAGAGAGGTTATTTAACTTCTCACGGTGCCCACATCCAGCACGGTCCCCTTATTCAAGCTCTGTTAGATGCAATACATCTGCCAACTGCAATATCGATTATGAAGTGTAAAGCCCATACAAAAGTGACTGACATTATTTCTCAGGGTAACGACCTAGCTGACAGAACAGCTAAACAGACTGCTCAGAATCAGACTCATCCAACTGACACGACAAAGACAATCGTTCCGACACCAACACACTGTATGACAGTTAAGGATCCCGCCCTTGATGTAATTGACATACAGACACATGCTACACCAGAAGAAATAAAGAGATGGACTGAATTAGGAGGGATCCAAACGGATCAAGGATGGATGACGAAGGGAAAATCTATATGGTTTCTCCCCGACTCAATGGTTCAGGTCATCATTAACACTATACATAGTCCAGCGCACCTAGGAGAGAAAGCTATGCTAGACAGCATTCAACACATTTGGTTCAATAAACACTTGCGAGCAGCAGCTAAACAGAAAGTACGTACCTGCATGGTTTGTTGTCAGTTCAATCCAGGAAAAGGCGTACCTGTAGAACAGGGTGGATTTCAACCCCCCGATCACCCTTTTGAAGTCCTCCAGATGGATTATATCCAGATGGAACGATGTCGAGGATTCAAATATGTCCTCGTAGTTGTATGCGCTCTTTCCCGGTGGACAGAGGCGTATCCCGTCTCAGGTTACACTGCCCCGACTACTGCCAAACAGTTAGTTCGAGAATTCTTCCCACGGTATGGTTTGCCCCGTGTCGTGTACTCAGATAATGGCCAACCGTTCTCATCCGAGCTAATGAAACATGTTTCACTTCTGTTAGGCTACCAATGGAAATTCCACTGTGTCCGACATCCCGAGGCAGCAGGTCTCGTGGAGCGACATAATCAAACTCTGAAAATTAGACTGTCCAAAGTATGTAGAGAAAAAGGTGTCGACTGGATAGTAGCTTTACCGGTTGCGCTCTTTTACATGAGAATGGTAGCACACTCTCGAACAGGGCTATCCCCGTATGAGGTGATCTTCGGTAGACCACCAAATATGTGGGGGACGCCTATACCTCGTAAAATAACTGATGTTGATTGTAATATGCTGACAGATTACCTGGCTTCCTTGATGTCTGCACTACAATCTTGTCGTTCACAGGTAGCTGCAGCTTTTCCCGATAACACTGAGGTGAAGCCCCATGACGTGGTTCCGGGAGATATCGTACTTGTAAGGAACTTCGACAGAAGGAACCCGCTGGAGCCTCGCTGGCAGTTGCCTAAACTCGTCTTATTGACCACAAGGACAGCTGTGAAGATTGAGGGGCGTAAAGGGTGGTTGCACTCGAGCCATATCAAAAAGTTTCATGGACTATCATCCGACTTGAATTTTCAGCCCTGCATTCCCTCACAGACTGACTCAAAACTCCCCCTGGTTGACAAGCCAGAAAAGGAAAACTATAAACTGAAACTAAGGTCTAGCAAGTCAGACAATTTGATTGTTTAAGTCCTCTCCAAGGTGAATCGGTTGAATTTGTCCCTGACATGTATCCTCTAGACCGAAATAGAGAGAGAAATAGACAGAAACATGCGTACTGTAAATCACTTCGTAGTCACTGCATAGTGACATTGTTAATTATGTTTTTTCTAAGTCTTCTGATTATTATTTCCAGTATATTATTACACATGTATTACCCTATCTCCAAGCGTGCTTTCCATGCTACTGCCGAACATTCTTTTAGCGAATTACCCCCGCATGAGTTGTCCTATAGATTTGCGCTGCGCAACAACACATTCATTAGTATGTTGCATCATTCTCATCAGACCAGCAATGCTACAAATTGTTGGATATGTGGCCGACTCCCTCCCTATCAGAAATACAAGGGAGTTTTGCCCCTCTTTCCGTATCCATTCACACACAATGGCTCCTGTGGAGCATGGTTTAGTTTGATTAATTCCCTAGATTCAAATTCAGTAGTTTATCAAGACAACTGGGTTTGGGGAAACCTGAACCTAGTTTTACTTAAAGTCTGCTACCCTAACAAGGAGGGATTTCCCAAAAGAACAGGAACTGATCTAGAAAATGAAGTATATGGATTAGGTAACTTTACACTTAATCTCATGATCCTGAATGTTGAATCCGAAGCTACACCAATCTTGCCCGCTATGTCAGTATTTCCAGTTAGAGGCGAATTATGTGTAAGAAAGAATGGTTCAATACACATGGGCCATAGTAAATGTACCACTGTAATAGAATTCAGTGATAAAGGCAAATCTACATTTAGAGCTTCTCGTCACTCCTACTTCATCTGTGGTCACACCGCATACATACGCCTACCCCTAGATTGGGATGGTACCTGTTACATTGCATTTCTTCTGCCACCTGTTTTCCTAGCCCCGCCTGATTACCATAGGAATACCCATTTAGTACACAATAGACAGCAGAGAGATCTTCCGATTGTCGACTACACTGAAACAGCATGGGAGCAATATACAGATTTCAATAAAGGTTTCTTTCCCTACATAGGTACAGTCACTAATAGTAAGCTGATACGTAGATTAACTAGAACCCTTGAAGCAGTAGTGAATGAAACTACTTCCGCCTTAGGCAACTTAACAGAGGAGCAGTCTGCGATGCGGATTGTTGTTCTTCAAAATCGTCTTGTCCTTGACGTCATTCTGGCCGACAGGGGCGGAGCTTGTAGGGTCATCGGATCAAGTTGCTGTGTTTTCATACCAGAAAACGCGCCGTCAGTATATAAAGCCATAACTCGACTTCATAAAATCGTAAGCCAGATACACCAGAATACAGGCACCTGGACTTGGTCCGGTTGGTTCTGGAGCGTGTTGTCAGCCTGGGGATGGAGGATCCTATCCTTCCTAGGTATTGGCTTTCTCATACTATTCAGTTGCTGCTTGTGTCTACAATGTGGGCCAGCGATTTGTGGTCTGTGTGCCACATCGTGTATCCCGCCTTCAAATTTTCATTTGAGATCCCGGAAGAAGAAAGAAGAACAAATGATGCTATATGAACAGATTGATGGATTGATGAAAATGGATATTTCATAAGGGTCCGTAGGGGACAAGGAGGGAATGAGGAAATATGAATTTTATGATCAGTTATGTCCCCTATCTTAGACCCCAACGACTCCATGTACATGCTACAAGTACATGTATGTTCCCTCCAGTTCCAGCTATGAAGACGCAAATACATGTGCGTCCAACGCCAACATGTCCTCTTTCAGATCCGCCATGAATGGGTCAAATAGTCCATTCCTAAGTATGATTGGCCACCGACTTTATATGGTTCACTTTTCACGTTTTACAGTTCAGGCGAGTAGGCCCTGAATTCTGTCATCAAGCCTTTTCCTGCTTCTGCCTCTGAAATGCTCCAGCCTGGACCTGCATCCGTGTCCATGAACTTTGTCCTACTCCCTGCGCGGCTAACGGTGCCTGACGCGGCCTGTTGCCTGCCAAAAACTGTATTCAGCCTTCAAGTTATCTGCTCCGCTCCTCATCCAATGCATTCCTGTCTAATAGTTTAGGTAAACATCCTTCCAGCTACCGAGCAAAGGGCTCGGCCTCGCTGTCTTTATGCAAGTAATTCATAGCCCCTGTTACCATGGAAGATTCCTGCCCCCTCGCATCCCATGTAGACACATAGACACTTGCACATGCACTAACAGTCAGTATAGAATAGATTCCGTCCGAGAGATCTTCCTTTTGGATAAAACAGTTCCTTAAACAGAGATATTAGATACGATTTGGGATTAGGTTGACCTGACCCCCCAGACTTCTGTCTCCATATGTAGAGCTAAATGTCAATTCCCCTTCACCCTCTAGTTGCACGTCAATCACACGTCAATCACACGTCATGCGGCTGCGCGCGCATCTCTGCCAAATATTTCTGCTGACACTGCAGGATTCTCTTATGGATCCACCCACTTGTGACATCATTTTAAATGACGTTTCTAGTATACGCCTGTATTTAAGCCTATTTTTCATTAAGTATGTGTATTCTTATCTGTATTATCAGCTGTTACGCCTCCTGCATCTGTCTTAATGCAATGCTTTTCATATATATATTGTTACTTGTCAATAATGTATTGCCTATCCCTTCCTGAACCTTCGTGGTGATGGAATAAGATTGCCTGGTTCGAACTATAATTCCTTTGTAAGGAATAAAGCCCTTTTCAGAACCTCTAATGCCACGGATTCTGCCTCTTATTTTGACTGAGTTATTCTTACTAGACTTTACCGCATAAAAAATAGTACAGGTAATTTAAATATTTACCACAGTACTGTAACTGGTGCTCGCATAAAAGCGCTTTTTATCTTCGACCTTCGTTCGGGTCGAGTTCGCGCTATAAACAAGCCGAGGTGACAAGAAGGGCTGGGCGAGAAGGGAGGGGGGAATGTCAGCAACAGAGGAGCCCGCGAAAGTGAAAGTGATCGTGATTACGATCGCTACGGAGGAAAGACACATGGCGCTGCGCGCGTGCACGTTCACGTGCACTGTAGCTTTAGGCCACGGCAGCACTTTGAGAAGCCCACATATAAAATGTCTCTTCGAGCCTTTGGCTCACGAGACCTAAAGAACACCCGCTCACTATGTAGAACAGAAGTTAAGTGGGGGCTCCCAAAATGCAGCAGATGGCGAGCATTGTGGTGATGGGGACTAAACCCCCCTCATCACAGTGACCAAAAGGTAAGTGTCATCATGGTAAAAGCTGCAAATAACAAACAGCATGTATGATCCCTGCTCCCAACACATCAAACACTTCTGGGGCAAACTAGTGGTTGTGTCCCATACACACAGAGATGTGGTGAGGCTAACAGTGCTGTGAAAACATAACACACTCTCGGCCATGTGCAGACAAGCACCACCCATGGGGGCTGACAATGCATACAGCGTACAATGACACAACAGCAGAAATGACCATCACCAAGCATGCACACATCTCGAAAATAGACACACCAATCAAAACAACATGTGTAGACTGTAGGTGTCAGATCCCAAACTCACATTCCATGCCAGCTATGGCACCCAAAAACCAGGATGAATGCGCACAATGATGTGAAATGACTCACAGGGACAACATGCAAAATAACAGAAACAGCATTCAGACAAAGGCCCACAACAGCAATACCAATGCACTGGTGCAGATGCACAAACAGGCAAACTCACACTGCACATCGGACACAACATGTGTGTGTGTGTCACAGTATCCACAGGCAACTACACAACACATGAGGGGGGCTGAACCACAGTGACACAGATGTGGACACAGTGCCATATAAAAGTAAACCATCATTGGGACACCCTCAGTGGGCAATCAGGCGTTGGGAGATGAGAGGGAGCACAACAGACATATGTGACACAAGCTGGAATGAACACCAACTAACACAGCAAGAGACTGACACACAACACCACTACCCCCAGGGAACAGACATTGGGATGACACAAGCATGCATGACACCTCCACTGTGATGACAAAGGCAGATGTCGTACAAACTGGGAAACCCAGACATGTGTCCTGTGCCACAAACGTACATCACACATACACAAACACAAATCACTCAGCATGGCCCCTCATCCATGGACAAACGGGAGCTAGGGGACCACCTATGCAAACATTCACATCAGTCCACCCTCAACACAACACACCCTGAACTGCAAAAATGTGTATCTGTGAAGCCCACATGGACAGGTGACATTGCACATGCACCCATTACAAACACAGGAATGTTGGGAGGAACTAAGGTGCACACACACATCACACAAGGACAGTTCACAACCCTGGAGAATGACAGACATACTGCACAGTATGCGGTACATGGCCATGACCTCAAAGCTCATGTAACCTTCAGAATCCCTGCCACAGTCCCAGGACAATGCAGATGCCAAGGAGAAACACAAGGCACACATGCTGACACCTGCTAGCATTGCAGCCATGAACCCGACAAGTGGGAGCAGTCACACACACATACAAATGTCTCAATCACTGAAAACTACCACCTAGGGACAACTACATGATTTAGCAAAAAAACAGGTGCCTTGAGGAACCCTGACTGTGTCCCATCTGTGTCTGACAACATCATCACCACTCAGAACTGACAAATCCCAATGATGATACACCAATTAACAGTAGTGTGTCATGCACACACACATCTGGTAGCCCATTGGAAAAGTAGTGGGATGAACCCAGTACCACTCAGCAAGCATCAAAAACAGGAACATATCAAGGGAACACTGTCTGTGTATGAACAGGGATGTGGCCACACACACATGCTCATACAACACACACCATGGGCCCAGGCCATGTCACTGGACAACACACTTACTTGAGGGACCCAACTCCTGTGGGAGCCCAGCTGTGCCAAACATATTCACCGCAAGTCCCACTCATGTCTGCAGGACACTTGGTCAGTCAGCCATCAGTTACCGCACAATGAAGGCTCTGGTCACAACAGCCTGGGTACGTGAGTCTCCCCTAAGTCATCTGCACATACCCAAAACATATGTCTACCAAGTTGCGCAGAGGCCCCAGTTGCTCCTATTACAATGATTCCATCAAGCATTATCTGCCATTAGATAACGTCCCTCTGGGCGCTACGAAGAAGAATCGCGTTGGCGAAATTAAGTTTGGTTGGTGAAGTTCAATCAGTGAGGTAAAACAAATCTTGTGCCAAGAATTGCAAGTATACTTTATTTCTTTCATAAAGATGAATTCAATTCAAGTAAACGATGAGGAACAACATCCTGATGCGATTGAAAGTCTTTCATATATGATCCCAATACATTTCGGGATCACTAGGGGCCCTTCATCAGGGGCATCTAAACAATAAAGTAAGCTAGTGTCAAATGAGGGACCACGTCAATGGCAACATTATATTCATGTAACAAGTGGTTAGTTGATGGTGCCCATATTGAAAAGAAAAAGATTCATTGGCTACGATCAATCGGCTTCGGCTCTGCGGTTGCATGCATGGTATACTCTATGAAGATGGTGGGATGAGCAGACAACATTGCTCTAAATCTCCCTTCTAGTTACTGAAAATATTCAGTCACAGTGTATCAAAAGTTATGCGGGACACAAGTGCAGTTAAAAGATAAAACGGGTGCATTGAAAAAGAGATGATAGCGGCGAATATAAGAGAAATTAAAAGAAGTGCACGAGAGAATAACCGAAGGCAGACGTGAACGCCGAACTGTGGACACGTGTGCCTGGAGTAATCTTAAAGAATTGGGGGTGAATAACCACTAAGCGGTTGGTGCGAAGATAAAAGAATGCTGTGAAGCAAAATCCTTAAAACCCAGTGATACGCTAGGGTAAATGCATCTCTTACCTTCCGTGTCTGCATGCGATTAATGCTGAACGTGCATCGGGTTTTCCGAAGGGACGCGATTGTTGTTAGTTAAAGGGATTGAAGATGGACTACAATGGGTTTGAAAAGACTAGTACACGTAGGGTGCAGTTTATTAGTATGGAGTCAGTGTCGGGCCATGTTAAGATGTATCGAAGATGCATGGAAGAGCTTAACGAATTAAAAAGTAGTAAATGCGCTGGAAACTGGAAATGAGAATAGTGGAAAAAAGAGGTGCAAAAACATGCTAATATGACTAAATACGTTCAAGGTGAATAAAACTGATATCAAGATGTACATACAATAAAGAGACTACCACAATATGCTGAGAGCTGAAAATTACACCGGTTACAAATAGCACGCGAATCCCGTGCGGTCATTAAGACCCTTAGGTTTCAGAGATTCCAGCTTGTATATCCAAAAGTTCTCTCTTTGTAGGAGAAAAGTGTTAATGTCTCTGCCTTCAATTTTTTCAACAGTCTCCAAAATGATAAACTTCAGTTGTGCTATGTTATGATGGTTATCAAAAAAGTGCTCAGCAACAGTTGACTTGATGTTATGGGTATGTATATTACTTTTATGTTCATGTCTGCGAATTTTAACTTTCCTTTCCGTCTTGCCCACGTAAACGAGTGCACATCGGCATTTCAATAGATAGATCACATTAGCTGTGTCACAGGTAGCGTTGACGTGTAGCTTGACAGGAGTACCTCTCATGGGATGCGTGACCTTGTTGCCTTTGATGATGTTGTGACAATTGCTGCAGTTATGACAGAGGATGGTTCCCCGATATTCTGTTGTGGGTGGTTTGATGGTTGGTCTGATCAGTTCTTGGATGTTTTTACTCCTGTTATATGCAAACATTGGTAACTCACGAAAGATCCCATTGAAATCGGTTTCTAAGGCCAATAAAGACCAATGTTTCTTGATTGATTGTTTGTATCGATGACTCATGGTGGAGTACCGAGATACTACCACCATACGTTGCTGATCAATGCGATTCGAAGGTTGTAATAAAGCACTGCGAGTTTTGTTGGAAGCTTTGGTAATTGCATTTAGTAGAATTTCATGCGGGTATCCACGGTCTTAGAACCAACGGATCATCTTCTTAGTCTGCGATTGCAATTCCGAGTCATCTGATACTATCCTCTTTACCCTGAGTAGTTGTGAGAAGGATAAATGGTTTTTCAACGACGGTTGATGGAAACTTTTGTAATGTAAAAAGTTATTGCGATCAGTTGATTTTCTGAACATAGTGGTAGTGAGTTTATTGCCATGTTTTGTCAAGAGTATATCCAAATAAGCTATGGAAGTGTTGTGGATGTTTAAGGTGAATTGTATACGGTCATTGATTGTGTTTAGATTGTCCAAAGCTGATTTTAAAGTGGTGAACGTGCCACGCCATAATACAAAGATGTCATCGATGTAGCGTAGGAACAACCATGCGTGTTTCTTCCAGGTGTCGAGACTTAAAATGTGTTTATTTTCAAAGACGTGCATGAAGATATTCGCATATGCCGGTGCGGCACAATTGCCCATTGAAGTACCAGTTAATTGTAGATAGTATTAATCTTTCCACCTGAAGTAGCTTTGGTACAATGTGAAGATGAGTAGTTCCATGATAAACACTTGGAAATCATGATCCAATTCTGATTGCAGGAGTGTTTCTTTTATTGCTTCAATCCCAAGGTTATGAGGGATCGAGGTGTAAAGAGATTTAACGCCGATGGTACATAGCCATACTTCTTCATCGGTAGGTAATTCAAATTGATCGATCTTTGTCAAAAAGTCAGTGGTGTCCTTGCTGCTGTAGGTGTGCATCTAAGAATTTTCCGACTGACTCATGTATGCTTCCCCTGGTAGACACAATAGGACGAAAAGGAGGGTTGTTGAGATCCTTATGGATTTTGGGGAGCATGTACAGGGTTGGTGTTTTCAGATGAGATGATATCAAATATTTCTTAGTCCTCTCATTAATAACCCCTGTGTCTACAGCTTTGTTCAAAATGTCTTACGCTACATCGATGACATCTTTGTATTATGGTGTGGCACGTTCGCCACTTTAAAATCAGCTTTGGACAATCTAAACACAATCAATGACCGTAGACAATTCACCATTAACATCCACAACACTTCCATAGCTTATTTGGATGTACTCTTGACAAAACATGGCAATAAACTCACTACCACTATGTTCAGAAAATCAACTGATCGCAATAACTTTTTACATTACAAAAGTTTCCATCAACCGTCGTTGAAAAACCATTTACCCTTCTCACAACTACTCAGGGTAAAGAGGATAGTATCAGATGACTCGGAATTGCAATTGCAGACTAAGAAGATGATCCGTTGGTTCCAAGACCGTCGATACCCGCATGAAATTCTACTAAATGCCATTACCAAAGCTTCCAACAAAACTCGCAGTGCATTATTACAACCTTCGAATCGCATTGATCAGCAATGTATGGTGGTAGTATCTCGGTACTCCACCATGAGTCATCGATACAAACAATCAATCAAGAAACATTGGCCTTTATTGGTCTTAGAAACCGATTTCAATGGGATCTTTCGTGAGTTACCAATGTTTGCGTATACCAGGAGTAAAAACATCCAAGAACTGATCAGACCAATCATCAAACCACCAACCACAGAATATCGGGGAACCATCCCCTGTCATAATTGCAGCAACTGTCACAACATCATCAAAGGCAACAAGATCACACATCCCATGAGAGGTACTCCTGTCAAGCTACACGTCAACGCTACCTGTGACACAGCTAATGTGATCTATCTATTGAAATGCCCAGGTGGACTCGTTTACGTGGGCAAGACGGAAAGGAAAATCTAAATTTGCATACATGAACATAAAAGTAATATACGCACCCATAACATCAAGTCAACTGTTGCTGCGCACATTTTTGATAACCATCATAACATAGCAAAACTGAAGTTTATCATTTTGGAGACTGTTGAAAAAATTGAAGGCAGAGACAATAACACTTTTCTCCTACAAAGAGAGAACTTTTGGATATACAAACTGGAATCTCTGAAACCTAAGGGTCTTAATGACCGCACGGAATTCGCGTGCTATTTGTAACCGGTGTAATTTTCAGCTCTCAGCATATTGTGGTAGTCTCTTATTGTATGTACATCTTGATATCGTTTTCATTCCCCTTGAACGTATTTAGTCATATTTGCATGTTTTTTCACCTCTTTTTTCCACTATCCTCATTTCCAATTTCCAGCGCATTTACTGCTTTTTAATTCGTTAAGCTCTTCCATTCATCCTCGATACATCTTAACATAGCCCAACACTGGCTCCATAGTAATACACTGCACCCTACGCGTTCTAGTCTTTTCAAACCCATTGTAGTCCGTCTTCAATCCCTTTAACTAACAACAATCGCGTCCCTTACGAAAACCCGATGCACGTTCAGTATTAATCGCATGCAGACACGGAAGCTAAGAGATGCATTTACCCTAGCGTATCACTGGGTTTTAAGGATTATGCTTCACAGCGTTCTTTTATCTTTGCACCAACCGCTTAGCGGTTATTCACTCCCAATTCTTTAAGATTACTCCAGGCACACGTGTCCACAGTTCGACGTTCACGAGTGCCTTCGGTTATTCACTCGTGCACTTCTTTTAATTTCTCTTATATTCGCCATTATCATCTCTTTTTTAATGCACCCGTTTTATCTTTTAACTGCGCTCGTGTCCCGCATAACTTTTGATACACTGTGACTGAATATTTTTAGTAACTAGAAGGGAGATTTAGAGCAATGTTGTCTGCTCATCCCACCACCTTCATAGAGTATACCATGCATGCAACCGCAAAGCTGATTGATCGTAGCCGATGAATCTTTTTCTTTTCAATATGGGCACCATCAACTAACCACTTGTTACATGAATATAATGTTGCCATTGACGTGGTCCCTCATTTGACACTAGCTTACTTTATTGTTTAGATTCCCCTGATGAAGGGCCCCTAGTGAGCCCGAAATGCATTGGGATCATATATGAAAGACTTTCAATCGCATCAGGATGTTGTTCCTCATCGTTTACATGAATTGAATTAATCTTTATGAAAGAAATAAAGTATACTTGCAATTCTTGGCACAAAATATGTTTTACCTCACTGATTGAACTTCACTAACCAAACTTAATTTCACCAACGCGATTCTTCTTTGTAGCGCCAAGAGGGACGTTATCTAATGGCAGATAACGCCTGTTGGAATCTTGTTCAATAACACCCCCCGGTCCAGAGAGTGATACCTCCGAGGCACACAACAACCTTCCTTACCCCTTATCCACCACGGCTTGTTCACGTCTAAACTTTAATACACCTATTACAATGATGCCCACACCTGTAGGTCCAGTATTGATGAGCACAAAGTATGTGGAAGTGACAAATTGGACAATGGGAAGCACATCATATGTGCAGGGGTGCAAGCCACAGATTTGACCATGCAAATGAATTGCTCACAGAGATATGTACCCAAATAGTTGATCCTGACACACCCAGGTAGCTGCAAAGGATGACATGGATACCCACCAGAATAGGATACATATCTCATGGACCACAGGGAGTACCTCACATCAACACATCAGTATTCAACATTGTAAACCAAGCATTACAGGTGCAAGGGCATGTAAAACAACATCAACATAATGTACAGCTAAATCAAGTTCACAGGGATAAAGAAAAAAGCTTTATTCAGCATATTAAAAGTGAAACGTCTGTTCTAACAAAAGGCCAATGGCCAGTCCATGTCCAAATGCCAAGGAGTGAACTAGAGTGACAAATTCAGTATATGAAAATCTAAACGTCTGTGCAAACAAAAGGCCAATGGCCAGGCCATGTCCAAATGCCAAGGAGTGAACTAGAGTGACAACTGTCACACCTTGCTTCCCTGCACTGCTAAGGACCGGGGTCATCCCCTCAGAGGGGCATACATGGGGGCAGGCCAGGCACCGCAGGGACAGGATCAGGGCGCAGCAGAAGGAGGCAGTGAAGAGGTGGTGGATGCAGGCGAGACACTTGCAACTGCAGTGGAGCTGACTGAAGTGGTGGGTGCTGTCACAACTGTGGGGCACAAGTCAGATGGGGTGGGTGCCGGCACAACTCCAGTGGGCAGGTCAGATGGAGTGGATTGGCTCACCACTGCAGTGCCCAAGTCATACGGGGTGGTCGTGGACTCAAAAGCAGTGCCTACATCCATGGGAGTAGAATGGGGGACAGGTGAGGTCGCAGGGCAGGGCAGGGGGGACACAGTCCCCACATCAGTGGCACCAACTGTCTGACCAGGTGTGGAGGAGCAAGTGCTAGGGGGGGATGGCCTTAGCATTTTGGGGATGGTGTATCTGTGTGTGGGGGAACCCGGGGCAGGGAGTGGTGGGGGAACCTCTGGAGTGGTGGCCTGGGGGATGGAGGATGGAGACTTTGCCTTGGAGCTGCGTGGTGGCGGGGGGCCTTGCTCTGCTTGCGCCGGGGAGACTTGCGGGTGGGCGTCTCTGTCTGATTGCACCTGGGGGAGGTTGTACGGGTGTGAGGGGCACTCCCTTCTGTGTGTGGGGACTTCCTCTTCCCCTTGTAATCAGGATCTGCAGGGTCAGTGGGGAAGAGGCCAAGGTCACAGAGGAAGAGCTTCTGGGGGGATGGGGTTGCAGGTGAGGCAAGGAAAGGGGGCTGGGAGGGAAAGGTCTCGGAGGACTGTGGAGTGGTTGTGGATGACTGTGTGTGTGTCAGCAAACCAGCCCCTGTGAGTGTGGAATCAGTCTCCTGCGCTTGCTTGTGTGCACGTCTAGACCCTGGTTTGGAGGTTTCTGGGGGTTTCTGTGCTTGGGAGAGGTAGGGTGCTAGGAATCGTTGGTGTTGCAGGGATAGGAGGGGTGCGGGACTGTTGGAGGAGGGACACTGCTGCCGTCAGGGAGGAGGCCACGGACTGATTGGTCCTCTGTAGGGCAGACATGCCCGAGGAAAAGCCATCCATTAATGACACCAGTTGTGTCAACAGACCTGTGTGTGCATGGAGGACCTTCAGCATCAACGTCTGCCCTACATGGATCTGTCGAAGTAAGTCCACAGACTCCTCACTCAGGGCAGCAGGGGACACAGGGGCAGGGGGTGCGGTGCCTGCAACAAAGGAGACATGCTCACGAACACGGGAGCCCACAGGGACCTCCGGGATGGGAGGCGATGGGGGGGGGTGGTGGTGGTGGTGGTGGTGGCGGTTGCGGGGGCAGGGACAGCCTCACTAGCTGGGGTTTGGTGGCTGCTGATACCCGCCTCCACAAGGGAGTCATCCTCAGAGCTGCTGTGGCCCTCAGCTGGGGGGGATGGTGCTGACGACTCCTCTGTGTGGCTCCACTCACCCTCCTTGCCACTGGGTCCACCCGACTCCTCTCCTTTTGTCCCTGTAAGGCTCCTGGTCCATGGAGCTGTCCCCTCCTTTGGCCGTGGATGTATCTGGATAGGAATAGGAAGTAAGAGAACAACATCAGTCACCTGCACCGACTGCACACACCACAGTGAGTACATCACATCACAGGGCAAGCCCTGGCATCATCAGCTGAACACAGCTCAAAGTGCCAACACTGTTTAGCATAAGACAATTGTCATTCTCAACATCAACCATGGCACACATATCCCTCCTTGACTTTCACACATATATCCGTTGCATATTGGATGCTAACACCCCAATGTGCCAACATGCACCACCCACACATTAGTTGTGCATGCAAGTGAACATGTAGGAGTATGTCACTATACACACAGCACATCTCTTGCTACTGACTCAGTACAGGTGTCCGGATGAAGGGATGGGCAGAGACTCATTCCACATGCTTGTGATGCATGCCAGCAACACACACTATGATGTACTCCTGTCCTGATGGGCAATGTTGTGCATGGTGCACACTTGAACACAATGCAGGCTCACTCATAGCAAGTTAAATGCCATGGCACTGGGATGCCCTGAAAGTCAGTCAACACTGTCTCCTGGCACAGGGGAAGGGCATCCAGACAACAACAATATGCACTGACTCACAATCCTAGCTCTGGGGTAAAGCAAACTCAGCAGATGACCGGCGCACTTGCCCATCCCATGCAAACAACATATCCAGGACCCTGAAGACCCCACATTATGCACATCAGACATATGAGTCGCAGCAAACACTAATCCCTGTACATTAAATTACACAGGTAGTGCAACCACGGGGATTGCAAAAGCACATGCATGTCTGACATGTTAACAATGCCTGGATAGTTTAAGCTTGCAATAATGCACTTTAGCAGCAGGAAAACTGTTCATTGCATGTACCTACACACTTTGGGGGATGAAAGTAGTCATTGAGAATGCTTGCCACTGGTGTACACACTGCTAGTACTGCTAGTCAGACAACATGCATAATTAGGAAGGCAGTGGACTGCACACTCACCTGCTCCCCTGGTTTCCCATAGAGCTTTCTGTACTCTGGAAGGAGCCCATCCAGCAGGGCCTGGTTCTCCGACTCAGTGAAGGCTGGGGCCCTCTCCAGAGTACACGTCATAGCAGGAGCCAGAGGATGCATAGACAGCAGCAGTGGTAGCAGGGATGTTGTCAAGTAGCATGTAGTGCAGGCAAGTGTGCTCCCTGGGGGCCAGTCAGCCTTATATCTGTGCTGCAGAGGCAGAATCTGTGCCATGTGTCCCAAGTGATAGGTCCAACACGTTTGTATTCTATGAATATTGCCAATCCATTTAAAAGTACGTCTCGTACACGCTTTCCGCATCGTTGAAATCTTCACCTTCATGGAACACTTGAAATTGCAACATTGTTGTAGGCATCCAACTGAATTTCCAGTGCACAACTCATACAAGTTTTGAATCTGCATCCGTCTCCATGACAGTCCAGAGCCAATGGGTGCACTTGGCTCGTTCAATTGACTGTACAACGCGTATTTTGAATATACACATGCATCCGTCTACATACGATTCAATGGCCAAGGCGTACGCCTGTCTCGGACCATCCCTGTCCGATGCGTATGCATGATAGTCACACGAGTCGGATCTGATTGCATTCAATGACAAAGTGTACGCACGTCTCGGAAATGACCCTTGCAATGCGTACGCATTGTCACCCACATCGGACCTCATTGCATTCAATGACAAAGCGTACGCACGGCTCGGACATGACCCGTGCAATGCGTATGCATTGTCACCCGCGTCGGACCTCATTGCATTCAAAGACAAAGCATACGCACGGCTCGGACATGACCCGTGCAATGCGTATGCATTGTCACCCGCGTCGTACCTCATTGCAATTAATGACAAAGCGTACGCATGGCTCGGACATGACCCGTGCAATGTGTACGCATTGTCACCCGCGTCGGACCTCATTAGTGTGACAATTATACGAATGCAACACACATATACTGGCCATGGACACCTGTGCACACCGCCACACTACAGCATTGGCCACACAGTGTCCCATGGCATGTAAGGCTGCATTCCCTAGGTGTTTGGGGGGGCCACAGCTGTTTTTTGTCTGGCACTTTGTGCAGCCACTCCCAGGCTGTGCACGTGTACATGGGGGCAGAATCCTTTGTGTGTTGTGCACATTACCACTGTGATGTGCAATTGGACAGTAATGGGCATGAGTCAAGGCCACAGTGTCAGGTTGGATATGTTTAGGACATGTCACATACACCCTGAGTCCTGGGGGTGATGGCATGTACGTCACAGTGAGTCCTGTAGCCACAATACTGATGTGCACCCACAGTCTGTGTGCATGTTGTGTCTCAGATGTGTCTGATCAAATGTTACCAATGGGTGACAGTCTCCACATCCATGTGGTATATGCATCAACCTTGATGGGGGGTGTGTCTAAGAGACGTACATGTAGGGCCGGCAGGAACAACAGTTGCCACTACCTGTGGGACTTACGCTTGCCTTGTGGTGTGTACGTGCTATGCCATGTCCATTGCTGTGTTGCAATACAGGGAGCCTGGGTTTATGCATGGCAAAGATCTGTGATGCCTGGGAGACATGAGGCCTCAATTGTCACTGTGGTGTGTTTTTTGAATGTTGCAGCAGCACATAGGTTGGGTGACACAGCCAGATGATTGGCCATTGCACTACATGAGACTCATGTGGACATGTGGAATTGAGATGTGAGGTGGTGGTCTTATAGGTGACATATGTGTCCATGCCCAACAGCACACACCTCAGTACATTGTGTAATGTCATGAGCTAGCATGTGATAGTGATCGTGGTCATGGCCACATGGGTGGATGAACTGACAATCTTCCTTTGTGCATCCCTGTACTGCAGGGCACCAGCTGTCCATCGTCCGTTCCCAGACCTTGAAACCATTGCAGGAACGCGACTGCATCAGACGGTATCGCTTCACCAGGCCACTTATTGCGGAGTTGGCGGAGCAGTTGGCGCCACATCTGCTACCTGGCCGGACATACACCACAGCACTGACCCCAGAGGTGAAGGTGATGGCAGCCCTGCACTTCTTTGCCACCGGTTCCTTCCAGTACACTGTGGCTACTGCTGGTGGTATGTCGCAAACGATGTTTAGTCGGGTGCTACGCGATGTCTTGGTGGGGATGTTGCAATTCCTCGACCTGTATATCAAGGTCCCGAGCGCAGCTGAACTCCCTGAAATAAAGGATACCTTTTATACACTGGGGAGGATGGCGAACGTCATCGGATTTATTGATGGGACACATGTTGCCCTGATACCACCACAGGCACATGAGCAGGCATACCGGAACAGGAAGCACTACAATTCGATCAATGCTCTGGTGGTCTGTCTTGCTGACATGTCGATCACACATGTGTGTGCACGGTTCCCTGGTTCGGCGCACGATGCCTACATTATGAGGAGTAGTCGCATTGCAACGTTGATGTCACAGATGCCAGCTCAGCATGCCTGGCTTGTCGGTGTGTACTGACTGTTTCTCATTGTGTGTGTTTGTCACTGCTGTATTCTGCACTCCTAGAAAACTCAGCTACTTGTTTATTTTTGTGTGTGTAGGTGACTCCGGATACCCCAACATGCCGTGGTTGCTGACACCCTCAGGAACCCTGTGACACCAGCCGAGCTGCGCTACAATGAGGCACATGGTTGGAGCAGGAGGGTGATTAAGCGGACATTCGGCCTCTTGAAAAACTGCTTTCACTGCCTGCACAAGACCGGAGGGGCCCTCCCATATGAGCCTGCAAAGGTGTGCAAAATAATCCTTGTCTGCTGCATGCTACACAACATGGCGGTGCGGAAGGAGGTGCCTCTCATCCAGGATGACGATGACGACTACCAACCTCTGGCACCTGTGGAAGATCCCGGCCTGGGCCAAGATGCCAGTGATGATGAAGATGATGGTGAAGTCCGCTCCCAGCTCATCAACAACTTCTTCACATGAATGTGAGTTTCCAGGGTTGTTATGTGAATGTATGGCGGTAGCCTGGAATGTGTTGAACCAGCTCTGTTGCTGTCTGAGTGTGTCTGTGTGCCACTTGACTGGATGCGTGCTGTGATGTGTCCATTCAGGTGGTGTGTACTCCACAATAGGGTAGTATTGCTAACTAGTGTTTGTGTAGGTGTTTTGCAACATGTTTTGTGCATGTGTATTGCATTGCTTTCCTGTTCTTCTGTGCTTTTGACAGTATCTTGTCTTTCCTTCCCAGGGTAATTTGCCTGTTGTGTGGTCAACACTGACCCCCAACACCCAGAAGCCAACACCAGTGTGGAAGTTGACAATTCCCTTCAACTGATATACCACACATCCCTGGACTTCCATTCTCCAACACAATGGGAGCGTGTGTCCACTGTTACGTAGAATTACCGTGCAACTAGTGTGGAATAAACGTGTTGGTGATGTGTAATGAACCTGTGCTACGCTTTGTTATGTGCGCTGTTGTCTTCCCACATCTGAGTGACATCTGCTTACCTCACCTGTGGACTTGTTACCACTGACTGGGCTTGGTGTTGTGTCTGTGCATGCCAATGTGTTTCAGGTCAACATCATTGTCTGTGATGAGTACCATGGGCATGGAGAGTATGTTTTGTGTTGCCATAGTGGTGTGTGTCCCTCACATGTGTCACATCCCCATGACTCACCTTACATTGGTCACATTGTTGCAGTATTTGGCATGCACTGTGTTGTGTGGAAGATCGACATCTCCCTGAACATGACATGTTGGAATCACAACAGAGGCAAGTATGGTGTACTGGTGAGTTTATTTACAAACATGTGTGAGGGAAGTGCACAGGATGGTGGGTGCTGTACAGTGGTTTGGGAATCCAAAGTTCACATTGGAGTTGGAAGTGCTGGTAGATGAAATGTCCAGAGTAAAGGCCACAGTCATCTGATACACTGGCCCCAAATGAACCCTCCATGTCATGTGGTCGAGTTGTGTGCGATTGGACAAGGTGAACGGGTTGCGCACAAAGAACATTGTCCAGAACAGGTTTGGAGGCCCTGGGGGATGTGCTGGGACATCTGCCTCTCACATGTCCTTCTTCGGATGACCCCTCTTCTTCCGGGGGAGGGATCCTCATGTGCAGGCCTCTGCGGCGCAGAGAACTCTCCGCTAGAGTCCTCCTCCCTCCCTGTGGCGCTTGCAGATGGTGTTGCGACAGATGTTGTGGGCACACAGGGGGGTGTGGACAGGTTGGTGTTTATCTGGCAGAGGCATTGGAGTATGTCCCGATGCACCGCAGTGATGTCATCCCACTTGGCCTCTATGCGGGCATGGTGGGCGACCTGCTCGTGGTGCATGTCCTTGAGGATCCCCACTACCTGGCCAAATCCTCCGGGGCTATCCTGGTACGCATCTAAGATGCGTGCCAGTTGGGGGTCATCATGCAGTCCAGACCCCTCTGCAAGGCGCGCCCTGTGCCTCCCACCCCTCCCAGCACCCCTCTCCTCACGGACAGGACCAGCGGCGGTACGCACAGGTGACACTGGGACCCCTTGGGTGGTGTTGGCTGTAGCTTCCGGGGGGTCCTGTGTCCCTGTGCTGTGTGTGTTGATTGTCCTTGGTCTGTCCGTGTTGGCGGGTGTGCCCTGTCGGTGTCCAGATGCTGGAGGCATGGGTACAGGGGGGGCAGATGTTGATGCTGCTGGTGCTGCATGATGGCTCACACCGGAAGGGCCAGGTTGGTCGTCGTCATCCGAAGAGGACAGTGAGAGAGTCAGGCCAGAGAGCTCAGTGTCCACCAGAGTCTGGGCCTGGGTATCCTCGTCATTTGGTGCTGGGTGCCCAGCACCACCTGTGTTTGGAAGAGACACACAATGTGATTTATGTTTCTACATGCATCATTGGTTCACAAACATGACATTTTCTACTTTTCAAACAGATGCCTGCCTGTACACTGCTTGTTCCCAGCTTGTCACAGACAGAGTTTGAAATTGATCTTGGCCATTTCTCAGCATGTCCTTGTGCTCCCCACAACAGAGCCCAGGGTGTAGACATCTTGTCAGTCCCTTCCCACTCCCTGTGAGGCGAGTATGGTTCAGTTTGATCTTGCTGGGCCATGTGGGTGGGTGTAGGTTGTCTGTGACTGCGACTCCCATCATACTCTTGGCTACACCCCCCTTCCCAGCATGCCCATACTTCCTCCCTCTTGACTCTGCTTCCCTGTGAGGGGTTGTGACAGCAATGGCAAGATGGCTGACTGTGTAGTCCTGATGTTTGTTGTTGGCCATTTCCCAGCATGGCCTTGTGCTCCCCACAACAGAGCCCAGGGTCAGACATCTTGTCAGTCACTTCCCACTCCCTGTGAGGCGAGTATGGTTCAGTTTGATCTTGCTGGGCCATGTGGGTGGGTGTAGGTTGTCTGTGACTGCGAGTCCCATCATACTCTTTGCTACACCCCCCTTCCAGCATGCCCATACTTCCTCCCTTTTGACTCTGCTTCCCTGTGAGGGGGTGTGACAGCAATGGCAAGATGGTTGACTGTGAAATCCTGGTGTATGTTTGGCTATAAGTCCCAAGTGAGCCCCTGTGCTTCACACAGCAGCACCCAGTACAGGGTATCTTTTGCTGATATTTCAATGAGGTGTGTCAATGCATTGTACCCGGTGAGTTGTGTGGAGTTTGTGTTGAGGGGGGTGTGTCTCCCCATGCTGATTAGTATGGTCAGGGCTGGCAGTCCTCCTTCCCATCATGAAACGTGCTTCCATTGTAGGACGTGCAAGTTGTCTTTCAGAATGTCAGTCAGTGGTGTCCTGCTTCTGATTTGCACACAACCCCTAGCAGGGCCTTGTGCTCCCCACAGCAGGACCCAGTGTCAGCCATATTGTCAGTCATTTTCCACTCCCTGTGATGTGGGCATGTTTCTGAGAGGTCTTGATGGGAGGGTGTGCATTATCTGTGACTACAGGCCCCATCATGCTTTTTGGATACACTCACTTCACCTGCATCTCCACTTTTCCTTCCTGACAGTCAGCTGCACTGTGAGGTGGTGTGTTTGTGGTGGCAAACTGTCTGGCAGGGTGTATTTGGCTTAGTGCCACTGGCTTGCTCTATTTGTATGTAAGTTGGTGCATGTCATGACACAGTTCCCAGTCACTCTGAGATGGCAGGTATTGTGTTTGTGTGACTGGCATACACATCTTGGGCTGATTATCCATTGGTTAGTGTAGCTTTGCTTGCGGTGCATGGTTTCACTGTCCCCCTGCCACACAATCTTGGGTATGTTGTTTGTGTACTCACCAGGCTCTGGGATGTGTGTTAGGCCATGGACGCTCTCTGGTGGTAGGATGTCCCGCACCTTCTTCTCCCAAGTCCTGAAGTAGACTGGTTTGGCAGGAGGGCCACCGCCGGTCCACTGACTCAGGGCGTGATCTTTTTCGATGAGTTTCTTGACCCTCCTGTGCACGTCATACCACCTGTTCTGGATGTCGTCCTTTGTGCGCCTTGCTGGTGCTTTGGCGTTCACCTTGTCCACAATCCTCGCCCACATCTTGGTTTTCTGTGAGATGGGGGTCCTTTGAACCAATGTACCAAACAAATGTGACGCTACTCTGATGATCTCGTCTACCAGCACTTCTAACTCACTATCTGTGAACTTTGGATTCTTCTTTGGAGGCATGGTGATGGGTGGTGGTGGTGAGGGATGTGTGTGTGAGGGTGCAAGTGATGGTGGGTTGGTGTTGGTTTTGCTGTGTGTATGTGCGTGTGCTTTTGTATTAGGTGCTGATGGTGTGTTAGTTGTGTGATGGGTGAGTTGTGAGTGTGTCTGTGGTTGCTGTGTACTGGTGTTTGCTGCTGGCTGTGTCTCCTGTTTGCAAGGGATGATGGTAGTGATAGTAGTCCTTTATATAGTTGGAGTTGTGGGTGTGTCTTTGTCCCATGTTTTTTTCTTTGGTATTTATTGGCTTTGCCATTGCTTGTTTGGTCCTTTTTTTATCTTTTTTCCTGTGTGTTTTGTAGGCATGAAGGAGACGTTCATGTGACGGAAACAGACGCTGCTGTTGTCTCGTGCGGGCTTCTCCGCCTCGTTCACGCTGCCTGTCTTCTGTGTTTGGTACGCGTCGGTCTCTATTGCTTGTGTGCCCGGTTGTCTGTGCGTGTCGGTCATGCGGCTTTGTCTCCGTGCGAGTCGGTCTGGTTTTACACGCATTGCATCGTACTGCGCTATTCATTCATCGCGGGTACAGGTCGGTCGGGTTCATTCGGGGTTCGTGTCGGTCAGTGAAAATTACGTCGGTTTTCCAGCCGGATCACTATTTTCCCTATGGCTCGGTCTTACGGCTTGTATTCCGTACGTGTCGGTTGTAATTCACACGCGTTGCATCGTACTGCACAGGTCGTACGGCGCTGGTCCGTGTCAGTCGGTGTTCAGTCCGGATCCGTGTCAGTCGGTTCGTTTTGCGGCAGGAATCGGCCCCTAAATTGGAAATGTCCAACTAAAATTTCCGTTAAGTCTTGGTGGAACAATGTTTGTCATTGTCATAGATTGGATATTGCTTTTGCCTCCTCCTACAAACCGTTTGTAAATAGATATTTATATTGGTTACCATTAACTAACTATTTAAATAAGGTTGCAACAATGCATGCATCTTGTAAACGTTCAGAAAATGTTAAACCTCTGAAAAGTTTTACTTTCTCTGCTTTTTCCTCTTCATTATCTTTCATTATTACATTGTTTTTTAAGTATTTTCATTATTTCTTTGTTCAAATATGCTCCCTTTTTCCCCTCCCTCCCTATGATAGTGTCAAAATGTAAATAGCTTTCTACTCACCTTCTTCCTTTTTGCTCATTTATATTTAGGATGCTATATTTAAGGCTTTCTCTTTGTACATGTTTTTATTTCACATAAAGCTTTTTAAACATAAAAATTGAAACAAAGACACTAAACCACCAAGAGACCTGACCGTCTATTAAATGAAGGTTAAAAGAAGGGGTATACCTGAGCGCCAACAACAAATAAGAGAGGTAAGTGACCAGCTGATCTACACTGTTGAGCCTGAAAACTGCTCCTGTCAGAAAATAGAGTCCTGTTATAGATTTTGATCAGGCTTGAACACGCCTGAAGTTCACCACTGTAAATGTCTCTTACCATTGACTGTGAGTGCAAACTTCGACATATCACAAGCAGGTCTCTGATACAGTGATTACTTGGGCCTGAATCACACATTTGTGTAACTTTCTGCCCTTTCAGTATTCACAAAACTGCATTTTAATAGTAAGGTTTTGAGTGTGGCGACTCACCTGTTGAAGAGGTGTGGCGCCGCGGCCAGGGCGACTGACTCTGGAATCTGGGGATCACGGTTCGATCCCTGGCGCCGGTGGCAGATTAGCCCAGCACCATGTGACTCTGGGCAATAGCTTGCTTAATCTTCCTGACGGCCCCCAGCGCCTAGAGACCCTTACGGGTGATTGTTCGCGCTTTACAAATGTGGATATTATTATTATCTGTCAGGGCAGAGAACTCTGCTCAGAAAACAATAGGCCTGTCCTTTTGCTGCCATGCCACCACAGTTAGGACCCAAACCTCTAGGCCAGGTCCTCCGTGAACTGAAATACAAGCAACCCAGGATCGGTTTCCCCTACTTAAGAGTCATCAGCCTGACGTTTGATCCATGCTACTACAGGTTTTCCGCACTAATGCTGACGTCAGCCAAAGATGAGAGCCACTGATGATCACCATTGATGCATAATCTGACATGTAACTACCACATCTTTCGCTGTCTAATCAGTGATACCCCACAGGTGTACTTTCAGCTATCCCATAATGAATATGGTTATCGTGATCTGCAACCTACACTTTTGTAGGATTTAATTATGGTCACCAAATGTAAAACGAATGAGGCTAAATTTAAAGTGGAACTCTGCACAGCACCTCAGAGATTCTATTCACACCGTCCTTCCCAAAACTACCCCTGGATACCATACACGACAAATACTGATGTCCCGCCTGGAAGCCCTATTCGGTGCCAAATAATACAGCCTCAGTGGGGCTTCATTGATATGGTCCTACTGCTCATTTCTAGTAAGGGCATACACTCATAAACTGGTACACTATGCTTTTTATTCTTAAGTCCCTATTAGGAGCAGCGCGTTGAATTCCAATGTGTGTCGTAACTCCTGTTACCGCACAAGTTGCAACCTCGGGCTTTATAAAAAATATCACCTGTCATACCTGCTAATATTTATCGGGGAAAAAAACACCCTAGGGCTTATTTACAAGCCCTGTGCGCCACCCGTGCATCACTTTTCCCATGTTAAAAATGACGCAAAAGTGGCGCAAGAGGCTTGTAAATAAGCCCCCCCCTATATTTATCAGAAAATGCTGACTTTGGTGCAGTTTGCATTAAAATGCCCACGTTTTGCCCCAATAGTTCATAGTTGGCTGGAATTCAGCACAACCAATATACTGTGAAGTGGGAGCAGGAGGTGGTGGGTGAGACCATGTGACAGAGCACTTGAGCTCAGATACAGCGTGACACTGAGATCACAGTGAGCAAACCCAATGTCCGGAACAATCACATGGCCTGTGATCACAAGGGCCTGACTCCAAGCGTTATGAGATGAACCATGAAAAGTGCATGCAGCCGCTCATGTTACCCAGTAAATGGATGACTCAGTGTGTGCAACATGCCTTAAGCATGCATAGTCTGTCAGCGGGTGCGGGGAGTTTTTAGATCTGCTTCTGTAAAATTGCCTCCTTAACAAACTACCTGACTTTTTAACTAAAAATACTGTTACTCATCTCAAACCTGCTTCTATGAGGCTCACTGGAGAGTATATGAATCCATAAAGACACCCACCCAGAGACTGGATGAAACAAGCTATCATTCCACATAATACTTGGAGCAATTTGTGGCAGAGATCAGGTTTTGAATCTGTCTAGTTAGACGTGAAATGGCTTTGAGCTCCTGCTGAGCCACACCAGGTAAGCCCAGCAAGTTGGTAGCCACCACCAACTCACCACACTTAAGATAGTACGTTTGTGTGCATCTGTGTTTCTGGGAGAGCATTCTGTCTGAAAGAGATATGCTTGTAGGTAAAGACAAGCTCACCATGAGTACCATTGCGATGGGTAACAATAAACATCTGTTATTCAGCGCCAAGATACCCTTGGGTGAGCGTGCGCTTTACAAATGCACATGTTATGTTCTAGTATCTAATGGTATGTTATGTTATGGTATGTTATGTTCCATCGCTGGTGGCTCCCGGCACACCCACAGCCAGGACACCATCATACTGGAGACAAAGAAGTGTAAAAAGAAAAAGAAGACTTTTTCTGTCTATGCACCTAACATAGTGTACCACATCCCACATCCATCAGGACTGCCCCAACACTGCTCCCATATAGGGAAGAGTTGAAGAACACTCCATCACAATGCATTCAAAACCACAAGTCAGCTGCCTCTCCCATCACTCTTTGACATTATAGTTGTCTTTGACCCTGTACAGTGCTCTGCTAACTGTAGGCTAGGCTTGTGCTAAGCAAACACCACATATATATATAAACCAAATACAGATAGATCTGTTCAAAGGAACTGATTGGCGCTATGTCAGAAACTCAGCTGATGGGTTGTTTTTATAGAGAAAATATTGCCGGGAGGCATGGGAGGGGCAGACGCCAAAGCCTATTTAAACATGGTGTATGACAGGCAAGTGCTAGTTGAGAAGGAAGAGGTGCCATCTGAGTGGAAAGAGGTGCCATCTGAGAGGAAAGAGGTGCCATCTGAGAGGAAAGAGGTGCCATCTGAGAGGAAAGAGGTGTCATCTGAGAGGAAAGAGGTGCCATCTGAGAGGAAAGAGGTGCCATCTGAGAGGAAAGAGGTGCCATCTGAGAGGGAAGAGGTGTCATCTGAGAGGAAAGAGGTGCCATCTGAGAGGAAAGAGGTGTCATCTGAGAGGAAAGAGGTGCCATCTGAGTGGAAAGAGGTGCCATCTGAGAGGAAAGAGGTGCCATCTGAGAGGAAAGAGGTGCCATCTGAGAGGAAAGAGGTGTCATCTGAGAGGAAAGAGGTGCCATCTGAGAGGAAAGAGGTGCCATCTGAGAGGAAAGAGGTGTCATCTGAGAGGAAAGAGGTGTCATCTGAGAGGGAAGAGGTGCCATCTGAGAGGGAAGAGGTGTCATCTGAGAGGGAAGAGGCGCCATCTGAGAGGTAAGAGGTGTCATCTGCTGGTGGGTACTCTGCATTGATAGTAGTACTATTTGCTTCTACCTGTGGGAGTCTCAAAGAAGGTGGGGGTAGGTAAATGTTTGGGTGTTAGCTGGCTCCTTTAGTCATCGTGTTGGTGTCTACACAAACACACACACAGAAAACATCTCACACACCATATACCTACACATCCGGCACATTCCTATATGTGTAACAGATGAACTTACATGCACACATGCTGATACACAAAGACTTCCATACATGCAGTCACACATACAAATCCATAACCACAAATGCAAATTCATGTACAGGGTCATATATAGAAAGACACATTAAGTGTGCCTGGTTCACAATGTCTTTTCATCTATAAACACTCATGTTCACTGTCAAAATTCACTTCTTTTCCTCTTGCAGGTATGCATAAAAGATGCATTGAATGTGTGAATGTATTTACTACTGTGTACTTTTTCACCATAACTGTGTAACATATATATTAGGAAACCTTAAGCAAGGGTAGAGAGTAGGAGGATCAATGTGTGCTTTGTCTTGAGAATGTCTGAACACCCACACAGTTGTGGGCTTGTGTACAGTCACAAATGCTTTTCCAACTTTTTCCTCTAGTGTTGGTTAGAATTACACTCCAGCAAAATGATAGGTGTGAATGTTTTCCTCAAACATACAGAATAGAATTACCACAAACCTCGTGAGGGATGTAGGGGGAGATTTTCCAAGGGGAAACATGTTTCCCTGTGGAGAAAATAAAAGCAAACTCTTTGTAATTGCAGAGCACGACTGCCGTTCTTTAGTGTATAATTGTTCTGATTGTGCACAGTGGAAACAGCAACCCCTAAAATGTTAGATGACTTGAAAAGATTGTTAACAGTGAATCCGAACATACCAAGAGAAAATAATAAAAATAAATCAATTGAACCAATTATTTAGCCAATTAATAAAACATTAAAGCAGTCAACTTTTGGGCCCAGATTTACAAACTTTTTGGGTTATGGTTGAGGCACAGTTTTTGGCGCATTCACAATGCAAACTGCTAATCGAGATTTACAAAGACATGCAAGGGCCACGTTCCTTCTCCGTCCACGACTTTGTAAAAAATGACATGCAATGACGCTGTGTTCTGCATCAGGCAGACATTACATGGGTGGAATGTAGACATTATATGGGTGGAACAGGTAAACATTACATGGGTGGAAGAATGGAGTTCTCTTGCACCCACCCATCTATTTTGCTACAAACCCAAATTGACTAAAGGTAGTAAATCTGAGTTTTGTGCCAAAATGAGGTGAATCACTGACAGAATATCGAGGAGCAAAATATCGACCTGCAAAAATATCGGTGACAAAATATCGACTACCAGAATATCGAATTCCTATCTACAAACAGGTAAGTACAAAAATATCGTTGTAAAATTATACTTTGTTAAAATATCGAATTTTTTTAAATGTCTTAAAAGTAATGTAAAATTAATGAAATAATAAATATAATTAAGTAAAACATACTTAAATAACCTTAAAATTAATAAATAATTAATGTAAGTAAAAAAAAATAAACAAGCATTTTAATTTTTTTATACATATATATTAACTTAATAATATTAAAAAATATTCAATATTTTTTGCGTAGGATAGCGGGAGGGTAACATTTACTATTCCCACTCCAGTGACTGCAACAGTAGGGAAAGCGTTGGATAGCGGGAGGGTAAACATTACTATTCCCACTCCAGTGAGTGCAACAGTATGGAATGTGTTGGATAGCGGGAGGGTAAAAATTACTATTCCCACTCCAGAGAGTGCAACAGTAGGGAAAGCGTTGGATAGCGGCAGGGTAAACATTACTATTCCAACGCCAGTGAGTGCAACAGAAGGGAAAGCGTTGGATAGCGGGTGGGTAAAAATTACTATTCCCATTCCAGTGAGTGAAACAGTAGGGAAAGGGTTGGATAGCGGGAGGGTAAAAATTACTATTCCCACGCCATTGATTGAGTGCAACAGTATGGAAAGCGTTGGATAGCGGGAGGGTAAAATTACTATTCCCACTCCAGAGAGTGCAACAGTAGGGAAAGCGTTGGATAGCGGGAGGGTAAAATTTACTATTCCCACTCCAGTGAGTGCAACAGTAGGGAAAGCGTTGGCTAGCAGGAGGGTAAAAATTACAATTCCCACTCCAGTGAGTGCAACAGTAGGGAAAGGGTTGGATAGCGTAGGGGTAAAAATTACTATTCCCACTCCAGAGAGTGCAACAGTAGGGACAGTGTTGGATAGCGTAGGGGTAAAAATTACTATTCCCACTCCAGGGAGTGCAACAGTAGGGAAAGCGTTGGATAGCGGGTGGGTAAAAATTACTATTCCCACTCCAGTGAGTGCAACAGTAGGGAAAGCGTTGGATAGCGGGAGGGTAAAATTTACTATTCCCACTCCAGTGAGTGCAACAGTAGGGAAAGCGTTGGCTAGCAGGAGGGTACAAATTACTATTCCCACCCCAGTGAGTGCAACAGTAGGGAAAAAGTTGGATAGCGTAGGGGTAACAATTACTATTCCCACTCCAGAGAGTGCAACAGTAGGGACAGTGCTGGATAGCGTAGGGGTACAAATTACTATTCCCACTCCAGAGAGTGCAACTGTAGGGAAAGTGTTGGATAGCGTAGGGGTAAAAATTACTATTCCCACTCCAGTGAGTGCAGTAGATAAAGTGTTGGATAGCGTAGGGATAAAAATTACTATTCCCACTCCAGAGAGTGCAACAGTAGGGACAGTGTTGGATAGCGTAGGGATAAAAATCACTATTCCCACTCCAGAGAGTGCAACAGTAGAGAAAATGTTGGATAGCGTAGGGGTAAAAAGTACTATTCCCACTCCAGAGAGTGCAACAGTAGAGACAGTGTTGGATAGCATAGGGATAAAAATTACTATTCCCACTCCAGTGAGTGCAACAGTAGGTAAAGTGTTGGATAGCGTAGTGGTAAAAATTACTATTCCCACTCCAGTGAGTGCAACAGTAGGGAAATAATGATTTAATGATTAAATAAAAATATAATAATTAGGAATACCAATAAAAAAATAATTACAATTAATTACCAATAACAAAATATTTAAAAATTAATTCATTATAAATACCAATAAATATTTTTTATTACAAATTAATTACCTATTAATAATTAATTAACAACAAATTAATTTTCAATACCAAAAATTAATAGGTAATAAAAAAACAATTAATAATTAACAGTGAATTGATTATCAATACACAAAAATAATTTCAATAATTACTTAATTACAATTAAATTACTTCCCATCCTATTTCCATTTAAACCCACAACCCGCTCCGAATAATAAATTAATACAATTAATATAATTCTCAATTTATCAATTAATAAAAATTAATTACAATTAATAAAAATTAATTACCAATTAATAATTAATTAACAATAAATTAATTATCAATACCAATAAATAAAAATAAATAATTACTTATTAACAATTAAATTACTTCCCACCCTTTTCCCCTATATACTACAGAACTAACATACAAAATTAAATTAAAAATAATTAATCATTCCTAAAAATAATATTTAGGTGCCGATTCCGATCCTGTAAAACCCGGGTACGAACCGTCGTACGGAGCGTTTTCTCCGTCCGACTCGTACCCGGGAAAACCACCTTACAAACCCGCAAGTACGATTCGTACAGAAATACCATTTCCGTACGAATCGTACAAAACACCGACTGGCTAAAATATACCCACAATTCCGATCCGGGACACCGCATACGTGACGTCCGGACGGAGTCAGGCAGCGTTTTACGAACCAGCAAGTACGATTTGTGCCTAAGTCACTCCGCATGTAGCATTTTTTACGGGAGCCAAAAACTGCTGGGAAATTGGGGAGGACGCGAGGAAGGAGCACCTGTATGTGACGGACAGCCATGGACCCCATCCTAAGTGTCATCCCGGCCCTCATAGCCTACGACCTGGTGCACAGGAACCGACGCAGACGCCGCAGAAGGTCAGAACAACACCCAGGGGCAAAGGTGGGGGGCAGGGGCAGGAAACATAACCCCCACCCAAGGCAAAATGTATACATGCCCTGTACATACCGTACATCCAGGGACTGGTCACTCGGGGGGGGCGTGTCCACCAAGGCCTGAGTCCCGCCACAACGGAAGTGGACGTGGACGCGTCCCGTCACCACAACAATTATGGTACACACCGTACGCACGCCTGAAGAGCGTGGGTATGGGTCGTACCACGCCTACCCATACGTCACCCCAACAATGGTGGTACGGCCCGTACCCAGGCCTGAACAGCGTGGGTACGGGTCGTACCACGCCTACCCCTACGTCACCCCAACAATGGTGGTACGGCCCGTACCCACATTCTGTAGGCCTGGGTACGGGCCGTACCCCTACGGCACCCCAACAATGGTGGTACGGCCCGTACCCAGGCCTGAAGAGCGTGGGTACGGGTCGCACCACGCATACCCCTACGTCACCCCAACAATGGTGGTATGGCCCGTACCCAGGCCTGAAGAGCGTGGGTACGGGTCGCACCACGCGTACCCCTACGTCACCCCAACAATGGTGGTACGGCCCGTACCCAGGCCTGAAGAGCGTGGGTACGGGCCGTTCCACCATTGTTGGGGTGCCGTAGGGGTACAGCCCGTACCCAGGCCTACAGAACGTGGGTACGGGCCGTACCACCATTGTTGGGGTGACGTAGGGGTAGGCGTGGTACGAGCCGTACCCACGCTCTGTAGGCCTGGGTACGGGCCATACCCCTACGGCACCCCAACAATGGTAGTATGGCCCGTACCCAGGCCTTCAGAGCGTGTGGGCGGGTGGGTGGGTGTCGTGCTACGATCCACATCAGTGGACAGAGACATAGGGGTGGGTTTCTATCACTCCCAGCAGTGCCCAGACATATGAAGGGTGTGTGCCTATCACTCCCAGCAGTGCCCAGACATATGAGGGGTGGGTGTAGAGGACCCCCAGCAGTGCCCAGACATATGAGGGGTGTGTGCCTATCACTCCCAGCAGGGCCCAGAAATATGAGGGGTGGGTGCAGAGGAACCCCAGCAGTGCCCAGACATATGAGGGGTGTGTACCTATCAGTCCCAGCATTGCCGAGACATATGAGGGGTGGGTGCAGAGGAACCCCAGCAGTGCCCAGACATATGAGGGGTGTGTGCCTATCAGTCCCAGCAGTGCCCAGACATATGAGGGGTGGGTGCAGAGGACTCCCAGCAGTGCCCAGACATATGAGGGGTGGGTGCCTATTACTCCCTGCAGTGCCCAGACATATGAGGGGTGTGTGCCTATCACTCCCAGCAGTGCCCAGACAAATGAGGGGTGGGTGCAGAGGCCTCCCAGCAGTGGACAGAGACATGGGGGTGTGTACATCATCCTCCCATTAGCAAAACTCCATGGGTGCATGAAGGCATCCACAATGTGCGACTATGTTGATAGTGCCATGACAACACATCACTGACAGCAGTGTCCCACTCCCATGAGGATGGATGTCCTTCCCCCACTGTATGACACACCACATGTGGGTGTGATGACAGATTACACATGCATACCCACCCCTGGCGGTGGCAGTACAATACACACACTGAGATCATGCAACAAGACTGTATCCTCATGTGAAACCCCACTAAACTAAGAGTGCCTAAGGGAACACACACTGTCACCCACATTCAAGGACTGATAGGAATGTACAGGTGCTGGGGCAGCCAACAAGTTGTTGCCTCCCATGGAAGGAAAAGGGTGGAGTACCCACAGATACAATGCCCACAATTGTCAGTCAGGTGCCCAAATACCCTGCAGAACAAGTAACACATGTGTGCTAGGCTGGGAGTACACACATGCATAGTGCGGAAAAGGGACCATGTCCACATTAAGCCATGGCAACCTACTCCATACACAAGTACAGTGACTACCAAGGATGGCACAGACGATGCAGGCGGAGACATTGCTGAGCAGGCATGGGCAAAGTTGAAGGGATCCCTCACACAGCAAGGAAATGTAGACACAGGTCAGCACAACAATTGGGAAACACCCTGCAGGGAAGAAGTCAGGTGCCACAGAGGAAGGAACACTCCTTGGGACAATGTCACCATACAGTAAGAGCTTACATGACCAAAGATTATTTGCAGAGACCTTGTGATGGCACGCAGATACCAGGGTCCTCCCCATGAGCAGCACACTACAACATTTCCCAGACACCTAACACATTATCACCACCCCAACTCAGGGAGCAGCAGCACCAACAGCAATACCAGAAAAGCATTTGTGTGCAAATGAAAAACAAAATGCTTTATTCAGCATAAAAAAAGAGTGGATTTGAAATGTACACTATATACAAGGCCCATAGGCCAGTCCATATGCGAATTCCGGGGGGGGACACATTGGGACGCGTCTCCCCTAGCTTGCCTGCACAGTTCAGAGTTCCTTTCCATCCACGGGGGGGGCATCATGTGGGGGGGAAGGACCAGGCACCGCAGGGACAGGAGGGGCAAGGGTAGGTGTTGTGGGTGCAGGGACGGACGACTCCACCACAGGGGGTGGGGCAGCGCCAAAGGTGCTGGTTAGGATGGCGCTGCACATGGTTGCAAGGTCTGCCAGCGTCTCCCCTGCACCCGAAGGAACCACGGGCCCCAAGGAGGGGGGGGGTCAGAGGCATGGGTTGCAGCGCTACTGGGGGAGGGTGTGGACAGGGAAGGGGACTCAACTCCCCTGCCTGGGGACTTCCTCGACCGCTTGCGGGGTGGTGTCACACTGGGGCTGAGGGACAGACTGGCCATGAAGGACTCTTTCTCCGACTGTTGGGCAGGGGAGCTAAGGGGAGTGGTTTTGGAGGAAGTGGGTCGTGAGGACTGCGGACTCCCACTGTGGCTGCGTGGCTGCCGTTTGCCCCCGACCCAGTGGGTGTGCCTACTTCCCCCTGTGTGTGCGTGACTGGAGGTGTGCGCTTGGCCTTCCCTGTTGGTGTGCTGCCTGTGTCTGGTGGTGTGCGTGCATGGGGATGTCTGGGTGTGCTTGGGACAGACATGGGAGTGGGAAGTGTGGATGGGGCAGGGGTAGGGGGGGACGGAGCGCTGCAGGAGACCCACTGCTGCCGTCAGTGATGAGTCCATGGACCTCAGCAACATCCGTTGGTCAGACATCGCTGATGACATGCCCTCCATGTACGACACCATCTGTGTCAGCAGTCTGGTGTGGCCATGGAGGACATGAAGCAGCGATGTCTGACCAACCTGCAACTGCCGCAGGATGTCCACAGACTCGGTATTGACGGCAGCAGGGGAGACAGAGGCAGAGGGTGCGGTGCCTGGCACGAAGGAGACATGTGGTCGCCTGGCACAGACAGAAGGGACCCGAGCAAGTGGGAGGGCGGTGATGGGAATGGAGGGGGCAGCGAGATATGTACTGCTGCTTTCAGCTGTGGGAGCAGCCTCCACCCTCTCTGGGAGCTCAGCCTCAGACCCCTCAGTGTCATAGTCGGTGTTGGGACTGGACAGGTCCTCCGTCTGACTCCCCTCACCCTCCGTGCCACTTGCTGCACCAGACTCCCCAGCACTGGTGGCACCGGTGCTGGATCCCTCCTCCACGTCCGTGCCGGTGTCTCCCTCGGTGTCCCCCGATGATGCTGTGGGCAAGGTGAAGAGACAGGAAATAATCAGACACCTGTATACATATGACACATGAGTCCAAACTACATAGGTCACAGTGCATGGCATGAAAACATCATGAGTAACATCTACAATACTACGCACATATGTAGGCCCTGCACTACACAGTTGGTTGACCCACCATGCCACTTTGATACAATGGAGAGCATGACACAACAGCAAAGAACTTGATATCGAATTATACAGAGAAGCTAGTGTCTCTGGACAGTCGAGCACAGCGTCTGGACCACACACCGTTGGCAAAAATGGATGAGCAGGAACCATGTCTTTTAACTTTTGACACATGCTGCAAAGCACAAACATTAAACCCTGCACAACATGACTTGGTCAATACTTGTTGAGTGTCTGTTCCGACTATTATCACACACAGGCCAGACCTGGCAAGGAGACATAAGCTTTGGACATGTAGGCCTTGCCCGCACAACCCCCCCCCCTACCTGAGACAATGTGATTGAGACAGAGGAAGGACTTACACCTCTTAATCAGGGATCACAAAAATGGGCTCCATTAAATCCTAATTGCACTCTAACTACCCCTCGTGGGGCGGACCACACATAATATTGACAAACAACCATCATCAGATAGTTGTACACAGACACACAGGCACTGGCCAGTGTGAGGATGCACTGGCCACATTGGGTCACCCTGTACAGTGTACACATGTAGCACACTTTACGTAAATACAAATGTGGCCAGGGTACAATGCCACAGAGGCCAACATATGCTGAAGACACTGAGAATGTCCACAGTGTTTGATAATACACATGATTCCTAGGAAAAGGTGTCTCAGGGGACTGTAGTGGCCACACTGCTCCATGGTCCTGGATAGATCTGACTGCAACAGGAGCAACCGTCCCCGCTCTATGCATATCTCCCCCTCATGCACATCATGTCTGAGGCCACAACATCGGTCATGCATGCTGCAAGGCAGTTCATTTTAAGCCTTACACTCCTATGTTGAGACTCTGCATCAGTGCCAACAATCATGGACCCCCAAATGACTGAACTGGACAGGGCACAGGCAAGGTCCCAACACATGTCACAGACCACCCCCACATGTGATGCTGCAAGCATTGGGCACTTGGATTACCTGCCAGCCTAGATTACCTTGTGCAAGAGTGACTACACACAGACCACGGAACAAGGAGGGGAAGGGAGGAAGAACAGGACCGGTTGACTTTGGGGAACAGGATATGCACTGCACATATAAACCCTGGCAGTGTATCCAGGCGACTGAGCACTTCCAAAAGCTGGTGACACACAACAAACACACATGTACCTACCCTCTTCCTGCTGCTGCTTCTCCTGTAGCCGCCTATCCATGTCAGGGAAGACCACCACCAGGACACGCTTCATTTGGTGGGTCAGGCGCCGGCGCCCGCCGTGTTTGCGTGGAGGTGAGTCCTCCAGCAGGACCCGGGCGATCCTCCTGGTCCAGCACCGGATATCCTGCCAGCGTTTCCTCACCTGGGCCAGGCGCCGACTGCGACCCTCCACCGACCTCACAGCCCTGACGGCCCGCTTCCAAATCTCCCCCTTGGCGTAGGTGGCTACCTGTGAGGATGACAAAGTGAGACAACATCAATACACCTGCTCCATGTCACAGAGACACACATTAGAACAATTGGGCTTGTTTGAACAGGGCATAGTATGCAGCAAACTCATTGCACCTTTGTCATAGGGACATTATCCTCTGGGGAAGGCCAAATGCACTATGTGGCATTTAAAGTACACAGGTGGCATGAGGGGTGCGACAGAATCAATGATCATGGCTCACCCTGTGCATCACAAGCAACACCAGGATAATGGACAGCACCTCAAAGCAGTCACATGCCCCAGGCCACTGACGCAACCTCAGCGGAGTACACAGACACACACAGGCACAGGACAATCACCTGCCATTGGCAACTGCGGGTACAAACATCACTCTGCACATGTGCCACTTGACTGGGGGGAGTCACAGGTGTGGGCCTAGCTCAGCACATCAGACACACAGCACGGCTCCCTGCTCACATCAGATGGGTAGGGCATATGCATCCTCCATGCAGCTGGGGTGCAACACTCCACATAGACACTCACCCACATGACAGGGGACTTACACACACACCAATGTCCAGGGGCCGTACACATCATTTGGACACTATCACCACAGGTACACTCAACTCACACACATCTGTGGGTACAGTCACCTGTCACACTGGGGGACCACAGAATCGCATCAGGACTATGGAAACAACATTCCCAAGGGGATTAGCCAGGCTGAATGTGGCATGCACCATGCAGTGATTGTCACAGTAAGCACAATGCAAGTGAGGAGTGCATATATGAACCACATCAGGCTCTGCATGGGAGACATAAGGCATTTCCCCCCCTGGGATCCACCATGAACAACATTGCATGTCTGTCACACCTGGACACAATGCCAGAAGTGACAGACACAAAAAAGGAGCACAGTCACAGCTAGTGGAGTCAGCACTCACCTGCTCCCCTGGTCTCCCATATAGGCAGGGGTACTGTGGGAGGATGACGTCCAGCAACGCCTCATTCTCCTCTTGGGTGAAAGGCTGGGCCCTCTCCACAGACCTGGACATGGTGCCAGAGGAATCACGAGCAGCAGCGGTGGTGTGGAATGAAAGGTTGTGCAGGTAGTGCTCTCTCATGGGTCCTGGGTGCCTTATATCTCACTTGCTGGGCTGTTTCATTTACAGGAGTACAGAGTGATTGGTCAATCTCATTTGCATCCTACGTTTCCTCCAATCCCTTTAGTTTAAACCTACCCCAGTGAGGGCCTTTGCATGGTTCAAAATTTGAGCATGATGTCAAGTCAACAACCACTTTGCAACATAGTATATTGTCCTCAACCGACTTTTGCTCGCCACCTGATGCAAAATTTTGAACTGGAAACTCGGTCTCCATGCCAACCATCATGCATTTAAACATTATACTTGTCCCTCATGTGTCCCCTATGTAATTTCACTATCCACACACAGGTACGGTGCGTTCCACATGTACCCCTAGGGCACCACTACTCCAGTGATACGGCCTGTACACGCGTCTGTAGGGCTCGTATCACTTTGGTAGGGTTGCCGTCGGCGTACGCCATTGTGATACGGGCCATACACGCGTGTGTAGGGCCCGTATCTCTATGGCGTACGCCTACGGCAACACTACCCTAGTGCTATGGGCCATACCCGCATGTTTAGGACCCGTAGCACTATGGTAGTGTTTGCGTAGGCGTACGCCATAGAGATAGGGCTCGTACCCGCGTATGTACGGCCCGTATCTCTATGGCGTATGCCTACGGCAACACTACCCTAGTGCTACGGGCCCTACACACACGGGTACGGCCCGTAGCACTAGGGTAGTGTTGGCGTAGACGTACGCCATAGAGATACAGGCTGTACATACGCGGGTATGAGCCCTATCTCTATGGCGTACGCCTACGGCAACACTACCATAGTGCTACGGGCCATACCCGCGTGCGTAGGGCCCGTAGCACTAGGGTAGTGTTGGTGTAGGCGTACGCCATAGAGATACGGGCCGTACATACGCGGGTACGAGCCCTATCTCTATGGCGTATGCCTACGCCAACACTACCATAGTGCTACGGGCCCTACACACGCGGGTACGGCCCGTAGCACTATGGTAGTGTTGGCGTAGGTGTACGCCATAGAGATAGGGCTCATACCCGCGTATGTACGGTCCGTACATACGCGATGCTGGGTGAGGGTGCTGGGGTACGGTGCGTACAGGTGCGGGGCTATGCTACGGTGTTGGGGTGCGGCGCGTACAGGTGCGGGCTGTGCTACGGTGTTGGGGTGCGGCGCGTACAGGTGCAGGCTGTGCTACGGTGTTGGGGTGTGGCGCGTACAGGTGCAGGCTGTGCTACGGTGTTGGGGTACGGTGCGTACAGGTGCGGGGCTGTGCTACGGTGTTGGGGTGCGGCGCATACAGGTGCGGGCTGTGCTACGGTGTTGGGGTACGGTGCGTACAGGTACGGGGCTGGGCTACGGTGTTGGGTATGGTGCGTACAGGTGCGGGGCTGTGCTACGGAGTTGGGGTGCGGCGCGTATAGGTGCGGGCTGTGCTACGGTGTTGGGGTGCGGCGCTTACAGGTGCGGGCGGTGCTACGGTGTTGGGGTACGGTGCGTAGAGGTACGGGCTGGACTACGGTGTTGGGGTACGGTGCGTACAGGTGCGGGGCTGTGCTACGGTGTTGGGGTGCGGCGCGTACAGGTGCGGGCTGTGCTACGGTGTTGGGGTGCGTTACAACAAACAAATGATGGACGGAATGCTGACAATGCAGACATTCTCCCCCAGTCAAGAGATCTGGGTTAAATCCATCGTTCTTTTGCCCACTACGCCACCCCAGTTCAGACATGGCCATATGCAAATCAGTCTTGACCCTGTGCCTCATGGGAAGAGTCCAGCCCGAACTGCCAAGCCATGTCTTCCCTGGACCGGAATCAAGCATCCTAGGACCGGTTTCTGGCTATCAGCCGTCATCAGCCAGGATAGCTTGACTCCAGTGGCGTAGTGAGCACGGGTCCCACGTCTGGGAATACCCATCCCACTTAGGGCGAAAAGCGTTACAACAAACAAATGATGGACGGAATGCTGACAATGCAGACATTCTCCCCCAGTCAAGAGATCTGGGTTAAATCCATCGTTCTTTTGCCCACTACGCCACCCCAGTTCAGACATGGCCATATGCAAATCAGTCTTGACCCTGTGCCTCATGGGAAGAGTCCAGCCCGAACTGCCAAGCCATGTCTTCCCTGGACCGGAATCAAGCATCCTAGGACCGGTTTCTGGCTATCAACCGTCATCAGCCAGGATAGCTTGACTCCAGTGGCGTAGTGAGCACGGGTCCCACGTCTGGGAATACCCATCCCACTTAGGGCGAAAAGCGTTACAACAAACAAATGATGGACGGAATGCTGACAATGCAGACATTCTCCCCCAGTCAAGAGATCTGGGTTAAATCCATCGTTCTTTTGCCCACTACGCCACCCCAGTTCAGACATGGCCATATGCAAATCAGTCTTGACCCTGTGCCTCATGGGAAGAGTCCAGCCCGAACTGCCAAGCCATGTCTTCCCTGGACCGGAATCAAGCATCCTAGGACCGGTTTCTGGCTATCAGCCGTCATCAGCCAGGATAGCTTGACTCCAGTGGCGTAGTGAGCACGGGTCCCACGTCTGGGAATACCCATCCCACTTAGGGCGAAAAGCGTTACAACAAACAAATGATGGACGGAATGCTGACAATGCAGACATTCTCCCCCAGTCAAGAGATCTGGGTTAAATCCATCGTTCTTTTGCCCACTACGCCACCCCAGTTCAGACATGGCCATATGCAAATCAGTCTTGACCCTGAGCCTCATGGGAAGAGTCCAGCCCGAACTGCCAAGCCATGTCTTCCCTGGACCGGAATCAAGCATCCTAGGACCGGTTTCTGGCTATCAGCCGTCATCAGCCAGGATAGCTTGACTCCAGTGGCGTAGTGAGCACGGGTCCCACGTCTGGGAATACCCATCCCACTTAGGGCGAAAAGCGTTACAACAAACAAATGATGGACGGAATGCTGACAATGCAGACATTCTCCCCCAGTCAAGAGATCTGGGTTAAATCCATCGTTCTTTTGCCCACTACGCCACCCCAGTTCAGACATGGCCATATGCAAATCAGTCTTGACCCTGTGCCTCATGGGAAGAGTCCAGCCCGAACTGCCAAGCCATGTCTTCCCTGGACCGGAATCAAGCATCCTAGGACCGGTTTCTGGCTATCAGCCGTCATCAGCCAGGATAGCTTGACTCCAGTGGCGTAGTGAGCACGGGTCCCACGTCTGGGAATACCCATCCCACTTAGGGCGAAAAGCGTTACAACAAACAAATGATGGACGGAATGCTGACAATGCAGACATTCTCCCCCAGTCAAGAGATCTGGGTTAAATCCATCGTTCTTTTGCCCACTACGCCACCCCAGTTCAGACATGGCCATATGCAAATCAGTCTTGACCCTGTGCCTCATGGGAAGAGTCCAGCCCGAACTGCCAAGCCATGTCTTCCCTGGACCGGAATCAAGCATCCTAGGACCGGTTTCTGGCTATCAGCCGTCATCAGCCAGGATAGCTTGACTCCAGTGGCGTAGTGAGCACGGGTCCCACGTCTGGGAATACCCATCCCACTTAGGGCGAAAAGCGTTACAACAAACAAATGATGGACGGAATGCTGACAATGCAGACATTCTCCCCCAGTCAAGAGATCTGGGTTAAATCCATCGTTCTTTTGCCCACTACGCCACCCCAGTTCAGACATGGCCATATGCAAATCAGTCTTGACCCTGTGCCTCATGGGAAGAGTCCAGCCCGAACTGCCAAGCCATGTCTTCCCTGGACTGGAATCAAGCATCCTAGGACCGGTTTCTGGCTATCAGCCGTCATCAGCCAGGATAGCTTGACTCCAGTGGCATAGTGAGCACGGGTCCCACGTCTGGGAATACCCATCCCACTTAGGGCGAAAAGCGTTACAACAAACAAATGATGGACGGAATGCTGACAATGCAGACATTCTCCCCCAGTCAAGAGATCTGGGTTAAATCCATCGTTCTTTTGCCCACTACGCCACCCCAGTTCAGACATGGCCATATGCAAATCAGTCTTGACCCTGTGCCTCATGGGAAGAGTCCAGCCCGAACTGCCAAGCCATGTCTTCCCTGGACCGGAATCAAGCATCCTAGGACCGGATTCTGGCTATCAGCCGTCATCAGCCAGGATAGCTTGACTCCAGTGGCGTAGTGAGCACGGGTCCCACGTCTGGGAATACCCATCCCACTTAGGGCGAAAAGCGTTGCAACAAACAAATGATGGACGGAATGCTGACAATGCAGACATTCTCCCCCAGTCAAGAGATCTGGGTTAAATCCATCGTTCTTTTGCCCACTACGCCACCCCAGTTCAGACATGGCCATATGCAAATCAGTCTTGACCCTGTGCCTCATGGGAAGAGTCCAGCCCGAACTGCCAAGCCATGTCTTCCCTGGACCGGAATCAAGCATCCTAGGACCGGTTTCTGGCTATCAGCCGTCATCAGCCAGGATAGCTTGACTCCAGTGGCGTAGTGAGCACGGGTCCCACGTCTGGGAATACCCATCCCACTTAGGGCGAAAAGCGTTACAACAAACAAATGATGGACGGAATGCTGACAATGCAGACATTCTCCCCCAGTCAAGAGATCTGGGTTAAATCCATCGTTCTTTTGCCCACTACGCCACCCCAGTTCAGACATGGCCATATGCAAATCAGTCTTGACCCTGTGCCTCATGGGAAGAGTCCAGCCCGAACTGCCAAGCCATGTCTTCCCTGGACCGGAATCAAGCATCCTAGGACCGGTTTCTGGCTATCAGCCGTCATCAGCCAGGATAGCTTGACTCCAGTGGCGTAGTGAGCACGGGTCCCACGTCTGGGAATACCCATCCCACTTAGGGCGAAAAGCGTTGCAACAAACAAATGATGGACGGAATGCTGACAATGCAGACATTCTCCCCCAGTCAAGAGATCTGGGTTAAATCCATCGTTCTTTTGCCCACTACGCCACCCCAGTTCAGACATGGCCATATGCAAATCAGTCTTGACCCTGTGCCTCATGGGAAGAGTCCAGCCCGAACTGCCAAGCCATGTCTTCCCTGGACCGGAATCAAGCATCCTAGGACCGGTTTCTGGCTATCAGCCGTCATCAGCCAGGATAGCTTGACTCCAGTGGCGTAGTGAGCACGGGACCCACGTCTGGGAATACCCATCCCACTTAGGGCGAAAAGCGTTACAACAAACAAATGATGGACGGAATGCTGACAATGCAGACATTCTCCCCCAGTCAAGAGATCTGGGTTAAATCCATCGTTCTTTTGCCCACTACGCCACCCCAGTTCAGACATGGCCATATGCAAATCAGTCTTGACCCTGTGCCTCATGGGAAGAGTCCAGCCCGAACTGCCAAGCCATGTCTTCCCTGGACCGGAATCAAGCATCCTAGGACCGGTTTCTGGCTATCAGCCGTCATCAGCCAGGATAGCTTGACTCCAGTGGCGTAGTGAGCACGGGTCCCACGTCTGGGAATACCCATCCCACTTAGGGCGAAAAGCGTTGCAACAAACAAATGATGGACGGAATGCTGACAATGCAGACATTCTCCCCCAGTCAAGAGATCTGGGTTAAATCCATCGTTCTTTTGCCCACTACGCCACCCCAGTTCAGACATGGCCATATGCAAATCAGTCTTGACCCTGTGCCTCATGGGAAGAGTCCAGCCCGAACTGCCAAGCCATGTCTTCCCTGGACCGGAATCAAGCATCCTAGGACCGGTTTCTGGCTATCAGCCGTCATCAGCCAGGATAGCTTGACTCCAGTGGCGTAGTGAGCACGGGTCCCACGTCTGGGAATACCCATCCCACTTAGGGCGAAAAGCGTTACAACAAACAAATGATGGACGGAATGCTGACAATGCAGACATTCTCCCCCAGTCAAGAGATCTGGGTTAAATCCATCGTTCTTTTGCCCACTACGCCACCCCAGTTCAGACATGGCCATATGCAAATCAGTCTTGACCCTGTGCCTCATGGGAAGAGTCCAGCCCGAACTGCCAAGCCATGTCTTCCCTGGACCGGAATCAAGCATCCTAGGACCGGTTTCTGGCTATCAGCCGTCATCAGCCAGGATAGCTTGTACACGCGTCTGTAGGGCTCGTATCACTTTGGTAGGGTTGCCGTCGGCGTACGCCATTGTGATACGGGCCATACACGCGTGTGTAGGGCCCGTATCTCTATGGCGTACGCCTACGGCAACACTACCCTAGTGCTATGGGCCGTACCCGCATGTTTAGGACCCGTAGCACTATGGTAGTGTTTGCGTAGGCGTACGCCATAGAGATAGGGCTCGTACCCGCGTATGTACGGCCCGTATCTCTATGGCGTACGCCTACGGCAACACTACCCTAGTGCTACGGGCCCTACACACACGGGTACGGCCCGTAGCACTAGGGTAGTGTTGGCGTAGACGTACGCCATAGAGATACAGGCTGTACATACGCGGGTATGAGCCCTATCTCTATGGCGTACGCCTACGGCAACACTACCATAGTGCTACGGGCCATACCCGCGTGCGTAGGGCCCGTAGCACTAGGGTAGTGTTGGTGTAGGCGTACGCCATAGAGATACGGGCCGTACATACGCGGGTACGAGCCCTATCTCTATGGCGTATGCCTACGCCAACACTACCATAGTGCTACGGGCCCTACACACGCGGGTACGGCCCGTAGCACTATTGTAGTGTTGGCGTAGGTGTACGCCATAGAGATAGGGCTCATACCCGCGTATGTACGGTCCGTACATACGCGATGCTGGGTGAGGGTGCTGGGGTACGGTGCGTACAGGTGCGGGGCAATGCTACGGTGTTGGGGTGCGGCGCGTACAGGTGCGGGCTGTGCTACGGTGTTGGGGTGCGGCGCGTACAGGTGCAGGCTGTGCTACGGTGTTGGGGTGTGGCGCGTACAGGTGCAGGCTGTGCTACGGTGTTGGGGTATGGTGCGTACAGGTGCGGGGCTGTGCTACGGTGTTGGGGTGCGGCGCGTACAGGTGCGGGCTGTGCTACGGTGTTGGGGTACGGTGCGTACAGGTACGGGGCTGGGCTACGGTGTTGGGTATGGTGCGTACAGGTGCGGGGCTGTGCTACGGAGTTGGGGTGCGGCGCGTATAGGTGCGGGCTGTGCTACGGTGTTGGGGTGCGGCGCTTACAGGTGCGGGCGGTGCTACGGTGTTGGGGTACGGTGCGTAGAGGTACGGCTGGACTACGGTGTTGGGGTACGGTGCGTACAGGTGCGGGGCTGTGCTACGGTGTTGGGGTGCGGCGCGTACAGGTGCGGGCTGTGCTACGGTGTTGGGGTGCGGCACATACAGGTACGGGCTGTGCTACGGTGTTGGGGTACGGTGCATACAGGTACGGGGCTGGGCTACGGTGTTGGGGTACGGTGCGTACAGGTGCGGGGCTGTGCTACGGTGTTGGGGTACGGTGCAGAGGGGGGAAACGGTGCTGACATACGGGGGTACGGTGCTGACATGTGCGGGGTGAGGGGGGCTGTACGACTCGTATTCGGGCACAAGTTTACCCGTGTACATGTAGGCTACAGCGTTGGCTCCGTACGGGGTCTTTTACATGTGGTTGTGTATTCGGACAGGCGGTACGGATCGTACTTGCGCGCTCGGACTTCTGTTTTACGATTTGCACGTAAAAATGTCCGGCTCCCTATCGGACACTTTTCCCGACGCTATTCAGACGTAAAAATTTACGGCTTCCTCTTGGACCATGTTCCCGACGCAATTCGTATGTATTTTTCACGTACGAATCGTACTTTGCAGTTTGTACGGTACTTGTACGATTCGTACGTAAAAAAATACGGATACGAGTCGGACGGTAAATTTTTTTACCGGATCGGAATCGGCACCTTAATTTACTATAATTAAATTACTTCTCACCGTATTCCCCTATAAACCCACAACCCGCTACGGAATTAAATTACGCAAAAATTAAATAACATAAAATTCATTACTTTAGAAAAATTCAAACATACATTACAAAAATGATACATACTTTTAACACATATACTAACACTTAAAACACTATAAAAGAAATTGATATTTTTAACAACTATATTATGACTGTCAATATTACTAACTTCGATATTATTTTGAAAATCGATATTTCTTACCTGAATTTCGATATTCTGAACCACTATATTTTTGCAATTCCATATTCTGTCCATTTTATATTAAAAACTCGATATTTGATCCAGTCGATATTTTTTTTCGATATTGTGACCAGTTACCAAATGAGGTGTATCATGGAGCAATATCTTCATTTCTCCTTGTTAATTCCTCTTTCCGTGTGTGCCACATTCTACAGCACTCATAGAAAGAGGAATATGCCTTAACCCCTTCGCTGCTAGGCCTTTCCCCCCCTGTGCTTAGCCTTTTTTTGGCTATTTGGGGTAGTGTGCGCTTAGGCCCCTGTACCTTTTTGACCATATAAGGTATCCACGCCAAATTTGCGTCCTTTTCTTCCAACATCATGGGGATTCTAAAGGTACCCAGGGTTTGTGGATTCCCCTGGAAGGGTCCCAGAAATTAGCCAAAATACAGCAACATTTTGTTTTTTTGGGGAAAAATTGGAAAAACGGGCTGCAAATGAAAGCGTCTGGGTTTTTCCCTGCAAATGTTATCAAAAAAGGGTTTGTGGGGCTGAAATCACCATTTTCCCAGCTCAGAATGACAAACTTTTGTCAGAAAACCAACATTTTTACACAGTTTTGGCATTTTTCTGGGACATGGCCTATTTTTGCTATTTTTTGTGCTTTCAGCCTCCTTCCAGTTAATGGTAGAAATGGGTGTGAAAGTAATAATGGATCCTGAAATTCTGAATTCAGCAAGGGGTCGTTTGTGTAGATCCATCAAGGTTTCTTTATAGAAACTAACAGTTAAATAAAGGAAAAATTGCAAATTAGTTGAAAAAAACAGCCTTTTGTGTCAACGTTTTCACCTTTAACTTCTTCTGATTATGCCAGCTCTTTGAAAGCAATATACCGTTACATCCGTTGGACCTTCCTGGTTGTGGGGATATATAGGACATGTAGGTTCACCAAGAACCCGACGAACCCAGAGTCAAAAACTGAGCAGAAATTTGCAATGGTTTTTTATTAGGTTCCGGGTATATAGCAATTATTGTGGGAAAATGTATACATGGAAAAATCGGTATGAAAGACACCTATGTATTTCTGAAATGGGAACAAATCATAGAGTTTAGAAACAGTACATGTTTGCACATTTTTCAAAATGACTTATTTTTTACACAATGTCTATCATTTGGAAGGCAGAAATGCATCAAAAATCAATAGCTAATAACAATTGCTTTACAAATCTGAATTACCCTAAGTCTCCCGTAAAAATGGTACCTCACTTGTGTGGGTAGGCAAAGTACCCACGATAAGAAATGGCTCAAAACCCAACGTGAACACACCACATTTTCACAATGAAAATTTGCCCTTTTTTTGCGAAGTGTCTAGCTGTAGTTTTTGAACACTAGCTCTGCCGGCATCTAGGGAAACCTAGCAAACCTATACATTTTTGAAAACTAGACACTCAGGGGAATTCAGGATGGGGTGACTTGACTGCCTGCCACCAGGTTCTGTTACCCAGAATCCCTTGCAAACCTAAACAATTGTCAAAAAAAACACATTTTCCTCACATTTCTGTGGTGGAAAGTTCTGGAATCTGCGTGGATCCACAAATTTCCACCCACCCCGCGTTCCCCAAAGTCTTACGAGAAAAATGGTACCTAACTTGTGTGGGTCGGCCTAGTGCCCGCGACAGGAAACGGCGCAAAACGCAACGTAGTCACACCTCTATTTCGCAGTGAAAAATGACCCTTTTTTGGCAAAGTGCTTAACTGTAGTCTTTGAACCCTAGCTCTGCCGGCACCTAGGGAAACCTAGAAAACCTATACATTTTTGAAAACTAGACACCCAGGGGAATCCAGGATGGGGTGACTTGACTGCCTGCCACCAGGTTCTGTTACCCAGAATCCCTTGCAAACCTAAAAGTTTAAAAAAACAAACACATTTTCCTCATATTTCTGTGGTGGAAAGTTCTGGAATCTGCGTGGATCCACACATTTCCACCCACCCCGCGTTCCCCAAAGTCTTACGAGAAAAATGATACCTCACCTGTGTCGGTCGGCCTGGTGCCCGTGACAGGAAATGGCGCAAAACGCAATGTGCACACACCTCAATTTCGCTGTGAAAAATGACCCTTTTTTGGGAAAGTGCTTAGCTGTAGTTTTTGAACCCTAGCTCTGCCGGAACCTATGGAAACTTAGCAAACCTATACATTTTTGAAAACTAGACACCCTGGGGAATCCAGGATGGGGTGACTTGAGTGCCTCCCACCAGGTTCTGGTACCCAGAATCCCTTGCAAACCTAAGAAATTGTGAAAAAAACACATTTCTGTGGTGGAAAGTTCTGGTATCTGCGTGGATCCACAAATTTCCACCCACCCCGTGTTCCCCAAAGTCTTACGAGAAAAATGGTACCTCACTTATGTGGGTCGGTCTTGTGCCCGCGACAGGAAACGGTGCAAAACGCAACATGGTCACACCTCAATTTCGCAGGAAAAAATTACCCTTTTTTGGCAAAGTGCCTAGCTGTAGTTTTTTTAACCTTAGCTCTGTCGGCACCTAGGGAAACCTAGCAAACCTATACATTTTTGAAAACTAGACACCCAGGGGAATCCAGGATGGGGTGACTTGACTGCCTCCCACCAAGTTCTGTTACCCAGAATCCCTTGCAAACCTAAAAAATTGTCAAAAAAACCCATTTTCCCCACATTTCTGTGGTGGAATGTTCTGGAACCTGCTTGGATCCACAATTTTCCACCCACCCTGCGTTCCCCAATGTCTCCCAAGAAAAATTATACCTCACTTGTGTGGGTCGGCCTAGTGCCTGCGACAGGAAACGGCGCAAAACGCAACATAGTCACACATCAATTTCGCAGTGAAAAATGACCCTTTTTTGGCAAAGTACCTAGCTGTAGTGTTTTAACCCTAGCTCTGCCGGCACCTTGGGAAATGTTAGAATCCGGGGTCTCTGGTTGGCGCAGGTATGCACTTGCGACAAGCAAGGACCCTTTTAATCTAAGTCAGGGCGTAGGATCACCTCTTTAAAAATAACCCCTGCTCACCCTCTAGGTAACGTGGCGCGAGCAGTCAGGCTAGATTCCAGAGGGCATTATGTTAAGCATTCAAGATGTCCCACACAACAACCACCAACCCACCACACAGAGACACAAGGCTGTATTTATGTAAAAATAAAGTTCTTTATATAAAAGATTTCTTTAAGCAGGCTTTCCAAAATACAGGTCTTCACTTAAATAAGGTTCCAGTTACTTGTATACTTTTCACAGAGTCCACAGTTCTTAAAAGGGTACTTTCCAGGTTAAATTAGGCTTCTCTTGGGCTCTGTGTGCTTTGTAGCGCCTTCGGGGCATTTCGTACGGGGTTTTAGGCGCGTCGTGCCGTTTCTCACGCTTCTCGCGTGAGCACGCGTACACCGGACTGAAGCCGTACGGACCGTACCCTCGTACGTACGCATCGTACAAGTCCGGTACGCCTCTTGCAGAACCTCACGCTTCCCGTGTGAGCAACGCTTGTATATTTACACCGGTACGGACCGTAGCAGAGCTCACACTTCACGGGTGAGTAACATAGAGCGACGCTGGCACCATACAAAGCCCGTACAGAGCGAAGGAAGCTTTGCACAGGGGCGCTTTCACACACAGTACCTACTTCTTGGGGAATAATGTTCGTGGCGGCCTCAGGAGTCCCCAGAGGAGTGTCCCATGTCGCGTTGTTGTCCCTCGTGGTCAGTGGGCGGCGATGCTTCGTGGGGCGCTTCAGGACGTTCACAGGCACACAACGAGGTTGGAAGCAGGAGGGGCAGCTCGGGGATGATTTCTAGCACGTTGCAGAGCGGTCGGCTTTACCCAGAGGTGAACAGGGCGTCGCAGGTACTTACAGGGATCTTCATGGCCAGAGGTCGCAGAGGCTCGGCGCTCGGAGCCTGGTCAGTCTCTTCCTTACTTTGCGAGCTACGGCTCGGGGGGCAGTTGCTTGTGGTGTTCGGGCCAGGCAGGCAGGCCTTTACTGGGCTCACAGTAGCCCCGGTGGCAGAAGTCGCGGTGCTCAGAGAGATGAGGGGCACACAGGTTCTCTGGGGTCAGTGTTTGCAGAATCACCTCCAGCAGCTTCTCTTCTTCCAGGGGGAAGGTAGCGCCCACTGTTCCTGGGGCGCAGTTCAGGGGGCAAGTTCACAAACAAGCTCTTGGAGATTGTTTGTTAAGCACAAGTTGAATCAAAGTTTCTTCTTCAGTCTTTTCCTCTCCTTCAGCAGCAAGGCACCCACCACAGGTCAGTCTCTCAGGCTTAGAGACAGTACTCCTCCATGCAGCTTTTCCAGGTCCTTCTCTTCAGGCAGAATTTCTTCTTGGCGCAAACAGGATCTGATTTCTTAGGAGCAGGGCTCCTTCTTTTATACAGTCATTCTTTTGTTCTTTGTCGCCAGGGGGCCTGGGCCTGGCTCAGTCCGGTTTTGGAGCACTTTTTTGTGGTGACTCTGCTCTTTCCTTTCAGCAGCAGGGCAGGGACATCAGCCGCTCCACAGGGAGGCGGAGCCGGCATTGTGGTGGCAGAGCACAGGTCTATTCAGAGTCAAGGTGTACTCCTCCCACCCATCCTGGTGTAATCTCTCTACCCACCACCTGGCAGCCAGCCTGTCTCCTGGAATTCCCCAGCCCTGCTCCCCACTGAAACTAGGCAGCACACACACACACACAACAGAGGCGGACTGAAATGGCCACGTCAGTAAATACTAACTTTCTAAAAGTAGTATTTACAAACACAGGATATTAAAATAAACTTTACTAAAAGACGTATTTGATTATTCTGAGTTCAGGCATACTAAACTTGACTTTCTACCATGCTCTATGAGTCCACTGGGATTACAGCATGTAGTAATTCCAGCAGCCCATTCTGGCCTATGGAGAGCAGGTAGCCTTCAATAGTGAAAAACGAAAATGGCTGTAATTCACTATTAAGACATGCCACACACATCAGGGCATGTCCTACCTTATGCCTAAAATGCACCCTGCCCTTTGGCCTACCAGAGGGGTGACTAATATGTAGTTAAGGGAAGGTTTAGGGACTGGCAAGTGGGGGCACTTGCGCAGTCAGCGCGACAGTCCCAGACTGCACGCAGGTTCTGCAGTGGCAGACCTTAGACACATTTTACTAGGCCGCTTCTGTGGGTGGCACAACCAGTGCTGCAAGCCCACCAGCAGCATTTGTATTTACAAGCCCTGGCACTCCTGGTGCACTTTACTAGGGGCTCATAGTAAACCAAATAAGCCAAACATGGACACCAATCAATGTATACATTTTTCATAAGGGAGCACTTGCACTGTGGCACTGATCGGCAGAGGCACAGTGCTCTGAGCAGCCCACACCAACAAAACACATGAGGCACATCAGCAAAAAGTGGAAGGGAAACTCACGCCAAGGTGCCAGGTCTAACAGGAAATCTAGCAATCCTATACATTTTTGAAAACTAGACACCCAGGGGAGGGGAACAGCCATTACAATGCATTTTTTACCACGCGTAGCCACTACATCGCATGCGTTACAACGCATGCGATGTTACAACGCCATGCCATTACAAAGCAAGTCTTTACATCGACTTGCGCTAGATGGCGTGCTAACATTACAAATAGTGTAGTTTACTATCCCAACACCTTCCCTACTGTTAAGTGGACTGGAGTTGCAATAGTAAATTACACGTTTCAAATGTTAGCACGCCATCTAGCTCAAGTCGATGTAAAGACTTGCGTTGTAATGGCATAGCGTGGTAACATCGCAGTCGTTGTAACGACCGCGTTGTAACTGCACGCGTTGTAATGACTCGCATTGTTACGTCATACATCCCCCAGGGGAATCCAGGATGGGGTGACTACTGCCTCCCACCAGGGTCTGTTACCCAGAATCCTTTGCAAACCTAAAAAATTGTCCAAAAAAACACATTTTCCCCATATTTCTGTGGTGAAAAGTTCTGGAATCTGCGTGGATCCAAAAATTTCCACCCACCCCGCGTTCCCCAAAGTCTTCTGAGAAAAATGGTACCTCACTTGTGTGGGTCGGCCTAGTGCCCGCGACAGGAAACGGCGCAAAACGCAACGTGGTCACACCTCAATTTCGCTGTGAAAAATGACCCTTTTTTGGCAAAGTACCTAGCTGTAGTTTTTGAACCCTAGCTCTGCCGGCACCTAGGGAAACCTAGCAAACCTATACATTTTTGAAAACTAGACACCTCAGGGGAATCCAGGATGGGGTGACTGACTGCCTTCCACCAGGTTCTGTTACCCAGATTCCCTTGCAAACCTAAAAAATTGTCCCAAAAACCACATTTTCCCCACATTTCTGTGGTGGAAAGTTCTGGAATCTGCGCGGATCCAGAAATTTCCACCCACCCCGCGTTCCCCAAAGTCTTACAAGAAAAATGGTACCTCACTTGTGTGGGTCAGCCTAGTGCCCACGTCAGGAAACGGCGCAAAACTCAACGTGGTCACACCTCAATTTCGCAGTGAAAAATGACCCTTTTGTGGCAAAGTGCCTAGCTGTAGTTTGTGAACCCTAGCTCTGCCGGCACGTAGGGAAACCTACAAAACCCACACATTTCTAAAAAACTAGACACCCGGGGGCTTCCAGGGAGGTATGGCTTGCGTGGATCCCCCAACGTTTCCTTACCCAGTATTCCCTGCAAACCCTAATTGTAGCTGAAAAAAACACTTTTTTCACACATTTTTGTGTGGGAAAGTGTGGCATCACCGGGCTGACACGAATTTCCCATCACCCAGCATTCCCCCAGGTCTCCCGATTAAAATCGTGCCTCACTTGTGTGGGAGGCCCAAGTACCAGCGACAGGCAAGGGCCCAAAACATAATGAGGCGACATCAAAATTGCCTATCTCAAAACCACCTGGTTTTGCAAAGGGGGTCACCTGGACCTCCCACACAAGTGAGGCACCATTTTTATCGGGAGACCTGGGGGAATGCTGAGTGGTGGGAAATTTGTGGGAGCCCGGCGATGCCACACTTTCCCACACAAAAATGTGTGAAAAAAGTGATTTTTTCAGCTAAAATTTAGGTTTGCAGGGGATTCTGGGTAAGGAAACTTTGGGGTATCCACACAAGCCATACCTCCCTGGAAGGCCCTGAGAGTCTAGTTTTCAGAAATGTGTGGGTTTGGTAGTCTTCCCTTGATGGCCACCGAGTACGGGGCCAAAAACCCAGGTGACCCCCTTGCAAAACCTGGTGGTTTTGAGCTAGGCAATTTTGATATTGCCGCACTATCTTTTGGGCCCTTGCCTGTCACGGGTACTTGGGCCTCCCACACAAGTGAGGCACCATTTTTATCGGGAGACCTGGGGGAACGCTGGGTGGTGGGAAATTTGTGTGAGCCCGGTGATGCCACAACTTTCCCACACAAAAATGTGTGAGAAAAGTGATTTTTTCAGCTAAAATTGAGGTTTGCCTGGGATTCTGGGTAAGAAAACGTTGGGGGATCCACGGAAGCCATACCTCCCTGGAAGCCCCCGGGTGTCTAGTTTTCAGAAATGTGTGGGTTAGGTATGTTTCCCTAGATGTTCGCCGAGCCCCTGACCATAAACTTATGGGATCCCCTTGCAAAACCAGGTTGGTTTGTGATAGGTAATTTTGATGTCACATCAATAGGTTTTGGGCCCTTCCCTGCCGCAGGTACTTGGCCCACCCATACAAGTGAGGGACCATTTCTATTGGGATACTTGTAGAAATGCAGGGGGGTTGGAAATTTGTTGTTACTTTCCGCCGTGTGAACATTTGGGCACAATAATGCAAGGAAAATGTCACTGTCACATTTTGAGGTTTGCAGGACATTGTGGGTAAGATAACTTGTTGGGATCCACAAGAGAGACATCAACATGCACTCCCAGGGGTGTTTAGTTTACGACAAAAACTACAGTTGTTAGGCTATTCTTAAATGAAGTGTAGAGCTTGGCAGAGAGACAAAACAGACAAAAATTACTGCACAGCCATGTATTCCTCAAGCACACACACATACTGGTTGGATTTGGCACGAGGGCGAGTGATGGTTCAGTATATAAAATTGTATTAACAAGAGATTTCACAAAAATTAAATGCACTGTCAATAATTGAAACGACAAAAAACTGAACCAGTGACTCGCAGCTTGTGAGCTGTAAAGCCACTTCAAGGCACCAACCGCTTTACAGGCCATTCACACACCGTTCATACACGATACACACAAGACCTTTTACACCACCAGGCACAAAACCAACACATTACAATATTCACAAAAAGGACAAGGTACACCCTGCTTGACAAAAACAGAAAAGACACATTTTTATGCACAACCACCAATTCCTCAAGCACACATACATACTGGTTGGATTTGGCACAAGGGTGAGTGATGATTCAGTATATGGAGTTGTATTAACCAGAGATTTCACAAAAGTGAATTGCACTGTTAATTGAAAGGACGAGAAACTGAACCATTGACTCACAGCTTGTGAGCTATAACGCCACGACAAGGCACCAACCTCTTTACAGGCCATTCATACAGCTTTCATACGTGGAACACATTCAAAACCATTCACAACGTCAGCCGCGGGCCCATCACATTATAACACTTCCACCAGCAGACAGCGCCATTCAAGGGCCCATCACTTTTACACGCCCACATTCCTGACACAGCAACCACACCAGCTCACGGATTGAGTTGAGTGGCATTTGGCTAGCAGTGTGTGTAGTGACCAGCAGCTAGTCACTACTCACACACCACCAGCCAAGCGCCAGTCCACGCCCACCGCCAGCCAAGCACCAGTCCAAACACACCGCCAGCCAAGTGCCAGTACAAACACACACTGCCAGCCAAGCGCCAGTCCACGCACACTGCCAGCCAAGCGCCAGTCCATGCGCACCACACCGCCAGCCAAGGGTCAGTCCACGCACATCGCCATCACATTTAGGATTTTTTTTTATGTAAATAAGAAAACACAAACAAATTGCAAATAGATACAAATCTACTAACACAAAAACTGAAACTAAATACACTACACAAATGCCAACCTTGAAGCTGAACAAAAAATATTAAACAACAGAGGCCAGGCAGGTCACTTTACCAATCATGGTTTCTCCCAAAAATTATTTTGCGTGTGGTACATTCTAAAACAAGCAGGCACACACATCCCAGGGTTAGAAGGACACTCGGGGCAGTACATACGAGTCTCCTTCCGCATACCTCTTCGCCAACAGACTCTACATCTCCTACTGGGAAAGTGTTTTGAGGGTGTGGGAGGAATGTGATCAGGAAAGTGGCGATCTTTCAATCTAGCAACATCCTCCACCACTCCAACTCTAGGAACACTTGCCTGTTCCACTAAAACAAGGCTGCCTATTACAGACTCCTGAAACTTAGCAAAAGTCATCTTTTTCTCAGGACAAGAATCTTGGAACACAACAAAAGTATTCAAGGTTGCCAAGTGGAAAAGATGGATAGCCAACTTCTTGTACCAAATGTAAGCCTTACGAAGAGCAGGGTAAGGTTCTAACCTCTGATCTACTCTGTCAACACCACCCATGTGCCTATTATAGTCTAAAATGCACACAGGTTTGCGCACTTCAGCAACCTGACCCCAAACAGTCACAGGTGAAGTGCTTTCATCATGGATGGTAGTCAGCATGTAGACATCTCTCCTGTCTGAAAACTTCACAGCTAGAAGCTCCTCTCAACGCAACACACTGCACTGTCCCAGCACAAGCTTTTGACAAACAAGTTCTTTTGGGAAACCTTTATGGTTAGAGCAGATTGTGCCACAAGCAACAGTGTCCACTTTGGCCAATTCCCTGAACAACCGCACACCAGTGTAGAAGTTATCTACATTTAAATGGTGGCCTTTGTTAAAAAATCCTCTACCAAGTTCCTACACAATTTTCTCTGTCACTCCAAAAGTGGACGGACAATCAGGGGGGTTAATCCTGCATTCCTTACCGGTGTACACCCTGAAATTAGAGGCATATCCAGTCCTACTGTCACACAGCATATACGGCTTAATTCAATAGCGTGCCCTCTTACTAGGAATGTATTGCCTAAAAACAAAGTGGCCCTTGAACAACACCAAAGACTCATCCACTGCTATTTCTTTCCCTGGAGCATAGATCTCCGAAAATCGATCAACAAAGTGATCAAGGACAGGCCGAATCTTAAAAAGACAGTCACAATCAGGGTGATCTCGTGGCAACGCTAAACCATTATCGACAAAATGCATCATCCAAAGCAGAAGCAAATACCGATCACGACTCATGACTGCCGGAAATATAGCAGTTGCCATCAAGGGACTAGTAGACCAATATGAAGACATTGATGGCTTCCTTAGCAAGCCCATCAAAAAAGTTAAACCCAAGAACTTCTTCATCTCATCCAGATTTGTGGGAGTCCACTGGGTAGCTCTAGAGTGGGGCTTAAGGATGGCACTATTGTCCTTCAAAAACTGTTCGGCATACAAATTAGTCTGCTCAACAATCTCTGCCAAAAATACATCATCCATAAACAACTGAAAAAATTGTATCGGCAAAAAGTTTTCAGTATGCGCTCTACACCCTGGAACACCAGTTAAGTCTGGCAATGCCAGCTGCATCATCCCTGGGGCAACCCAGACGTCAGCACTTTCAACGGGAAGCCTTGCAGCCCCAGGCTGCAGTCCAAATGCCTCTTGCCGCAGTATACCAACGGGAAGCCTTGCAGCCCCAGATGCCTCTTGCAGCACTACACCAACGGGAAGCCTTGCAGCCCCAGGCTGCAACCCAGATGCCTCTTTCCGCACTACACCAACGGGAAGCCTTGCAGCCCCAGGCTGTAGCACAGATGCCTCTTGCCGCACTATCGGCACATCAATGTCCTCCTCTAACACAGGCACTTCATCCGCACTAAGAGTAGCTTCATCCGCACTGAGAGTAGCTTCATCATCTGATGATGCCATGTGGAGAGAAAGCACACTGCCTGAATCTTCCCCTCCCACCTCTGCCTCAGAATCAGAGTCAGTCTCTGGACATGGTCAGAGGAAGACTCAAAAAGCATACCAACAACCTGCTGAGCAGTAATCCTGCGGCTAGCCATTATCCTTAATAAGAAAGGAAACTGCACAAACAAGTCAACAACAACCAACACTGTGCAAAATAAGTAAGTAAAATAAATGTGTGCCTTTTTCACAAATATCAATATACTCTAAAAATATACGATTCACTTGCAAGAGACCAAAACACTCACCAGCACCTACTCTGCAGCGAGACAGCAAAGACGATATCCCACTAGAAAGAAAAAAAAACAAAACCAATTACTCACAAAACAACAAAATACACATTGAGCACAATTGCAAAAGGTTTTTGACACTCAAAAAACAGAAGCCAAACATACTGCAATTCTTACATCATTTGCAAAAAACACATTCATGCAGAGAAATGAAAAAGATTTACATTGCGCAAGAAAAAGTCTTTTACCAAACACAAGTAACTACACAAACAGCAGAACCAAAAGTAACGAAACCGCAACCTGGAACAGTCTAAAGAGCAAAAGCTTTCAACTAGAACAAAAAGGGAGAAAAAAAGCATTACAATTGAAATTCACAAAAAATAAAAGAATTAACATTATAACACACTGTCACTACCCAATTGGTCAATCTGCCAGATGGGCCTTCTAATAGGGATATGCAAAAATGGGAGTGAACTTGCACAAGGGATTGGGTGAGCTTGTCTGAGGGCGGGGCAGAAAACAGCAGACAGAAATATGCCCCCCTTGCAAAAGAAATAAATTCTGGTGCCCAGAAGGGTTTTCTGCTCCCCCTCCCGCCTAGGGCAAAAAGGCCACAAAAAAGGGGCAGATGTGTCCACAGGAGGGGCAGAAATAACAATAACCAAATTTATAAAAAAAATCTGCCCCCTGGGAGCGACCCTTGCCCAAGGCGTCGCTTCCATTTTAATTTCACATATGTCCCTGGTGTCTAGTGGGGTATTTTGCCCGCCACGGGGGCAGAGCCCAAATACACGGCCCGATCTGCCCCTAGGGGGGCAGAATACACAAGGGGTCGCTTCCATGGGCCTTTTTTAATGTGTATTCTGCCCCCCATAGGGGCCCCTATGCAAGGGTGTCACTTCCACTCTTTTAAAAAAAGATCCCTGGCTCTAGTGGGCATTTCTGCCCCCCCCCCCGGGCCAGAAACGCCGAAAAACCAAGGCAAACTGTCCCCAGGGGGGGCAGAAAGACTTTTTCGGTTCTTACCTATTTCTATTTTGGAATGGGGCCTTGTGGCCCCCCCTTCTCTTGGCCAATTTTTGCCCCGGGGACCCCATCCTCCGGGGTCAGGCCTATTTAGAATGGTGGCTGGAGGCCATACGGCCACCCTCCCAGCGCCTATTTTGGCCTCAGGACTCCGGTGCCCTGGTCCCACCCAGCACACCCAGATACTTTGTTGGGGACTGCGGTCCCTACCAGCTCGCCATGTATCGCGGGAGTCAACTTTGTTTTTGTACAGAGGGAACTGCTGAACATGCTGCTTCCTCTGTCCAAAAGCAATTCTGCTCTGCTTTCAGCAAGGGACACCATTTTTAATGCTCTTGCTTGCTGAAAGCGCCCCATCGCCCCCTCCTTTATTTTTGAAAAACCCCAGAACCTTGCCCACCCAGTGGCCTATTATTAACAAAGAGTGGGAGCCTACTATTTCCTTTGTTTTACATTTTCAGCAGGATTTATGGATCCAGCGCGACTCCCACCAATTCTTTGTTTTTTTTAAATGCTTTTCTGGCCTTGCTGGGTCGCTGTGGGACCCCTCAAGAGGCCTAGGGGTCAGACTGTTTCTACGCTGCCCCCTTTTATTTTTTTTACTGTTTCTTCTGTGACTCGGTTCAACCGACTCACTAAATGGATGTCAACAATTCCTGATTTGGGGGGGCGTGGCCAAGCCATGGACCAAGATGGCCACGCAGCTCTGAAGCTCCATCTGGTGTCCCAGCATCGATCCGGCTGTCATTGCAGATATGACCCGGTAACGCTCCGCAGCACGAAGCACTTCCTCCCTGTCGAATGCTGCGGCTGTGGTGATTTCCTTGCCCCAACAGATCACCCGCAACACGAAGAAATCTGCTCCGAGGCCTTAATGGGTGGAGCCAGCTGAGGCCTGCGACGCTGCCTGCCTGGACATCCAACCCGTTACCCCCTGGGCCTGTGCTGGCAGCGCTCAAGAGGGCCGATGGTGGATGCCGAGCCGCGGTGAGTTCACCGCCAGCCCCCCCACTCTACACGTCCTACACCAGGTGGTCGTTGCACGCTCCCTGTTGGTTACCAGTGATTATGGGGACTGCACGCTGATCCGCTGATGCTCCTGTAGGCCCCTGGGGTGACAGGGTCCTCAGGTGTGCCAGGGAGACAGCCGCAAGTTCACCGGTGTCAAAGCAGCGCTGCAAAATCTGGGCCTCAGATACGACATGCTGTATCCGGCGTGTCTGAGGGTTGATATCAACAGAAGAACTCATATTTTTGAAAACCCCACGGAGGCTCAAGCCTTTTGTGAGTCCTACAAAGGCGCTGACAACCAGCAAAGAGATGTGGGTAATAACTCCTCGCCTCCACATAGCGGATCTGTTGTCAGTGTCCCGTGAATGACCTTGGCTCACTTTCAGCAGCAAGATACAATTGCACGCTGCAGAGACTTGAGGATATGCTATAACTGTGCTATTATGATAACCAGACAGTATGCCTATTTTCTTTCCATTGTTTCTGTAATGCTGGGCGCCGTTGGAGCATTGCTTCCCCCCTAGGTGCGTAGCACATTGTTGAACTTTCAAATTCAAATGGATCAATCACTGACCCTTTTTTTTCGAATAGGGAGTTTCCAGGATGTATTAGGTTATTGTTTACTTGGTTATTGCCTTGCGTACTGGGACGCGAGGTTGGGAGGGGGAAATTTCTGAATTCTTAGATGTTATTCCTTTACCAGCTCTCACCACAGCACTATAGCTGACACTCTTTACTTACTTTGCATTCCTGGTTTCACTACACGACACAAATGACGGCAGTCCCTGACTTAGCTATCCATTCATATCTGTCCCTTATCACCTGGAATGTTAGGGGACTAAATAACCCTAAAAAATTTACATTTGTGGTCCATTACTTGCAACGACATAAAGTAGACATTGCCTTCCTACAGGAGACACATTTACCGAGGTCTGACTCCACACGTTTTGTGGCTGGCTGGGGTGCTCATCGATTTTTCTCCAATTACAGCACCTATGCTCCGGGCACAGAGATACTAATCCACAAGAGACTTCCTTTCTCACTGTCTTGCTGCCGCACTGATCAGGGAGGGGTGTAAACTATTGTAGTGGGTACACTGATGGGTCATATTATTACTCTCGTATGTGTCCCGAATTTTTCCAGTAGCTAGACACCCAAATTATATGTATGAGTACTGGAAATGTGATACTGGGAGGGGATTTCAATTTACTCTTAGATCGTAACATAGACTGCTCCTCTAGAGCGGCGGATATCGAACCCCTGGCCCGCAAGGTATTGATGGACATGTGCAAGGAATTCCAACTTACTGACATCTGGAGGGTCCACAATCCGACGAATTTGGGTTACACCCACTACTCATCCCAACACGACACTTAGACCAGACTAGATTTCTGGTTGCTCGCCCCGATTACGCACACATGGTATAGCACAATGGAAATTCTCCCTCGCACCCATTCTGACCATGCACCTATCTTGTTAAAACTCCACACTCCCAGACCAGAGGGACATGAGTGACAGTGGCGGTTTCCGAACAGGGCATTAAATGATGATTTATTTGACAATGACATTAGGGAGGCAATTGAAGAATACTTTGATCTCAAGACAGGGTCAGTGGACATGTGGGCGACTCTCTGGGAGGCCTTCAAGGCTTACATTAGGGGTGTGGTCTTTTCCAAACATGCAGGGATACTGTGGGACTTGAGAAAAACCTTGGCTAACATAGAGCAGCAGCTCACCGCCTTGGAGGTCTCCATGCTGGATGCCCCAGATGCCGCAGATGACGAACGGCGCCGGTTAGCACTGCCACTAGAATTTCGGGAGGCTGCGGAAAGGGAAACTCACTTCTTCAGTAAATATGCAGTTGCACGCAAGTATGGTGAAGGTGAAAGGCCGGGGTGCACGCTAGTGCAACTACTGAGACCACCATACTCAAAATCGTACATCACGGCACTCAGTTCCAATTCAGGGCTCATGTTAACGTATACGGCTGATATCTGAGTCACACTCTTAAAGTATTATGAAGAACTTTACACCTCCAAACTTGTGCACTCCCCTGAGGCACGTCAAGACTACTTCAATGAGATCGCGATGGTATATATGGACAAATATATGCAGGACTACCTTGCAGAGCCTTTCTCAAAGGACGAGATAACAGGCGCAATTGATGCATTAACGAGTGCCTCCGCCCCTGGCCTGGATGGCTTCACGGGCGATTTTTACAAACGATACAAAGATATCCTAGCTCCTAAACTCCTGGAGGTCTACCATGAATCCTTGGAACGTAATCTGCTCCCGCCGACTCTGCGGGAAGCGGTGATCGCACTGTTGCCCAAGCCCGGTAAGGACCCCTTGCAATGCAGATCATATTGACCGCTATCATTGTTAACCATTGTGTAGTAATCAAAAGGGATGAATCCAGATACGTTTGAAGTAACTTTATTGAAGTTACAAATACAGCTGCAACAATCTCCAGCACACAGACTGATACTGGTTACATTTAGAACTCCAGTCATGATGCAGTTCTTTTACATCATACCTACATCATGACATTCTAGATATTGCCACATATCTTCCCCCTTATGGAACATAAAGAATAAAATAAAGGAACAAATTATATAGATCTAAACCGTGAGCTACAAACATTGCTAAGAAACCTGTTAACAGTTGTGTATAACACAATCAAAGCACAAAAGATTTATATAATGGTACACATTATACATATGTCTCAAATATTCATAGATGGGAAACCTTACATAGGTTCCCAAAACTCCAGTTCCTTCCATCATCCAACATGGCCACTGAACCTTTGACAGATATAACTTTATGAGGTTGAGAATACTTACTTTCACCCTTCTTCACAAATCCAAATTTCTTTACTACAACCCAATCACCTTCCATAAATACTAGTTCTTTAACACTTTTCCTAGTGTCAAAGGCAGTCTTATTTCGTCTTTGACACTCAGCAGCTCTAGACCTCATATTATCTCTGTCCACCCAAACCTGGTTCTTTTCTTTTAACCACATGGGAGATTCCTTGGTGCCTGGTTCTCTTCCCTTTAAAGCAACAAAAGGAGAAATACCAGTCACTGAATGTGGTGTAATTCTGTGTGCCCACATCATCCTCCTTAGTTCATCTTTCCATGCTAAACCATTGGATAATGAAAGCTGAATGCACTCCATGACAATTCGATTTACTCTCTCCAAAAGACCATTTGCTTGCGGACGGAATAACGCAACTCTGTCATGAGAAATCCCAAAACTATCAAGAAAACTACTCATTTCGGAAGAAATTAGTTGGACTCCATTGTCCGTCACTAGTACCTTCGGTACACCTTCTTCTACAAAGACCTCTTTAAGAAATGTTATCACATTAGCAGTCGTGACCTGACCCATAGACTTACATGTAAACCATTTGCTATGATAGTCCACTAACAAAAATCGATTACTCGAACCTAATTTTTCAATAGGACCTAATACATCTAATGCCAATTTCTCCCATGGTCTCCTTGGCAATTCAACACATTTCAAAGGTGGTTCTCTCGTAACTTTCACTTTATCGCTATTGCTACATGCATAACAATCCTTCACCAAATCCTCAACACTCCTATCCATTTCAGGCCACCAGAAAGACTCTCTCAATCTCCTCTTCGTCAAACTCCTACCTAAATGTCCTTCATGTACATTCCTTAACAACCTTCCCCTCAACTGCACAGGAGGTATTATCCTGTTCCTTCTCAACACTTTATTACCCTGTACACTGAGCTCATGTTTTACTGATAAATAATTCTGATGTGATTCCACCTCACTAGAACTTGCCCAGCAATTCATAATGAGCTCTTTCAGTTTCTTATATTCCTCATCTGTTCTTAGAGCTTCCATCCATTCCTCCTGAGTAATAGCAAATTCATTATCAATATTTACAACTAAATCCTCTAAAATCTCCACACAAGAGTTGTCTTCAATTGGCATCCTGGAAAGACAATCCGCAACCACATTCTTCTTTCCACGCACTTACTCAACTACAAAGTTATAATCCAACACAGACAGTAACCACCTAGAGATGCAAGGAGTCACACTCCCATCTAGTCCACGTCCCCCTTTAAAGATATGAACTAAGGGTTTATGATCAGTCTTGACCACAAAAGGTATCCCCCATAAATAGTACCTAAAATGTGCTATCCCCCAACAACATGCCAGGGCTTCTTTCTCTATTGTAGAGTATGTCTTCTCAGCCCCCTGTAATCTGCGCAAGGCAAAACCAATTATCGTTTCTTCTCCTTCAGAGACTTGCAACCCCTCCTAAACCAACATTGCTAGCATCCGTGACCAATATCGATTTCTTTTTGCTGTCAAAATGACCTGATGACGGGGCACTAGAAAGACACATTTTTACCTTGTTAAACGCATCCTCACATTCAGAATACCACTCAAATACAGCCCCTTTCTTTAACAAACATCTCATTGGTTCTACTAAATCTGCAAATTTAGGAACAAATTTAGAACAGTACTCTGCTAAACCCAAAAAGGACTTCAGTTGCTCCTTATTAGTTGGGCACGGTGCATCCTTCACAGCTCTCTCAATACTATCTTTTGGTTTAATTCCTTTTGCTGACACTCGATGACCCAAATAATTGACTTCACTCAACCTTAACTGACACTTTTCCTTTTTTATAGTCAGCCCACAATTACCAATCCTTTTTAAAACTTCTTCTATAAGTTTATTATGTTCCTCAAAAGATCTTCCTACAATCATTATATCATCTTGAAAACACAACACTCTATCCATTCCTTTAAATATGTCCTGCATGACTCGCTGAAATACAGCAGAAGCCGATGCTAAACCAAAAAGCATCCTACGATACCTAAATGCACCTAGTGGAGTTACAAACGAAGTCAAAGGACGCGATTCCGGATGTAGGTCTATCTGATGGTAAGCTGAAGACATGTCTAATATACTAAAGACACATCCCCCACCCATCATGCTCAACATCTCTCCAATGTTTGGCAAGGGTTGCCTAGCCACCCAAATATTTCTATTCAGATCTCTTAAGTCAATGCATAGACGGATTTTATTATCATCCTTTGGAGCAACGACCACCGGAGATAACCACTCTGATGATTCTATCGGCTCTATGACCTTTGCCTCCAGCAGTTTCTCCAATTCCTTACGAAGTGGTTCCCTCATCATGTGCGGTATTGCTCTGACCTTGTGTACAATAGCTTTCGCATTTTTCTTCAAGATAATGCGATGAACAGATCCCTTTAACATTCCTAAATCATCAGTGAAAACCCTACAATACTTCTCCATTAGTGTCTTCCCCCATCCTTTGTCATGTTCAACATTGTCAGATACATTTTCTACATTCGGTTCAACAGTCATAACTGGTTCTACAGCATTAGGATTGAGTATGATATTCAGATCTTTTTGGTGTCGCCTCCCCAATAAATCTGACCCCTCCTGCGTTATATATACTCTACCGTAAACTCCATTGTTTTTTAATATAATGTTTACCCATTGCATTCCTAAAATATTAATTTTAGATCCACCATACCCAACTGCTCTTACGTCAGCTTGCAGTAGTTCCTTCATTTTTCTTTCCATCTTTTCTTGAAAAGTTTCTTTTGAAACAAGGGTAAACAAGCTCCCAGAATCAGCCAACAATCTTACAGGTCTCTTTCCCAACCTTATCTCACAATAAGGTTTTTCCAATTTTTCAGTACTCTCTCTTTTTAGATTTATATAATTACTATCCACATTACCCACAAAATCAGAATCAAATTCATTTCTGACTTCATTTCCTTGAGACATATCCAATTCCACCCCATCAATGGTTAAAAACAATACCTCACCCTCTTCGTCTTTATTCTCCACTTCCTTGACGCTAGTCATTTGACTTGTACCTTTTGATCTACATACTTTTGCTAGATGATCTTTCTTCCCACAAGCCCTGCATGTAGCATTCCTCGCACCACAAGCAAAACTAGAACTCACATGACCAGGAAAACCACACCTATAACAAATAATGGGTCTTTTTTCTCCAAACTTAATGGCTGCATTCCCATAATTTTTTTTGCCACTTTCTTGAATACCTCCCTCTTAACCTCTTTTGTTTCTTTAGGAATATCCTTCCCATTAACCACCATTGAGTTGTCAGTCGTACTTTTCCCTTTATCAATCTCCTTGATCCAATGATCAGTGTTTTCCATACTCCTGGCAATTTGAATAGCTTGCTCTAACGTTGGATCCTTAGACAACAGTTTTTCCCTAACTCTTTTGTTATTCGTGCACCTTACAATTTGATCCCTTATTAGAGAATCACAGAACCCCTGAAATTCACAGGTGACAGCTAAACCACGTAAGGATGCTACATATGTCATAATATTTTCATCATTTTTCTGTACTCTGCAAAAAAATGTATGCCTTTCAAACACAATATTCACGTTTGGAGTAAAATGTTTCTCTAACATTTGTAAAGACATCTCATATATATTCACCGGTTGACCATCTCCCATTCCCAGGGATATTTCAGGCAAGCCATCATATATCCTCCTTCCTTCCACTCCCAAATGGTGCAAAAGTATGGCTTGTCTCCTAACTGGACCATACTTGTCTCCCCCGATTGCCAGTAAATATGTGAAGAAAATATTCTTCCAATGTTTCCACGGAATAGAAGGTTCCCCTGGGATAGGTAGAAATTTGGGAGGTGCAGACATAGATTCGTCAGACATACCTGCAATAAAAATGTAAACAAGAAACTAAAATAAAGATTTAAAATAATTAACCAATGTAATAGACTAAAATAATTAATTAAAATAATTAAATCCAGTTTCTTTACAATTTTCTTCCAATAGTCTTTTTTTTGTCTCCCAAGAATAAGCTAGGATGTTTCAATTGTCCTTCTTCTATTTTTCCTAAAACATCCTGATGCTTTAATAGTCCTTACTCAATTTCTTGCTTTCAGTTGAATTGAGAATTCATCCAGTGAGTGCCTTTGAAGAAAACTAGAACTCACATGACCAGGACAACCACACCTATAACAAATAATGGGTCTTTTTTCTCCAAACTTAATGGCTGCATTCCCATAATTTTTGTTTGTCACTTTCTTGAATACCTCCCTCTTAACCTCTTTTGTTTCTTTATGAATTTCCTTCCCATTAACCACCATTGAGTTGTCAGTCGTACTTTTCCCTTTATCAATCTCCTTGATCCAATGATCAGTGTTTTTCATAGTCCTGGCAATTTGAATAGCTTGCTCTAACGTTGGATCTTTAGACAACAGTTTTTCCCTAACTCTTTTGTTATTCGTGCACCTTACAATTTGATCCCTTATTAGAGAATCACACAACCCCTGAAATTCACAGGTGACAGCTAAACCACGTAAGGATGCTATATATGTCATTATATTTTCATCATTTTTCTGTACTCTGCAAAAAAATGTATGCCTTTGAAACACAATATTCACGTTTGGAGTAAAATGTTTCTCTAACATTTGTAAAGACATCTCATATATATTCACCGGTTGACCATCTCCCATTCCCAGGGATATTTCAGACAAGCCATCATATATCCTCCTTCCTTCCACTCCCAAATGGTGCAAAAGTATGGCTTGTCTCCTAACTGGACCATACTTGTCTCCCCCGATTGCCAGTAAATATGTGAAGAATATATTCTTCCAACGTTTCCACGGAATAGAAGGTTCCCCTGGGATAGGTAGAAATTTGGGAGGTGCAGACATAGATTCGTCAGACATACCTGCAATAAAAATGTAAACAAAAAACTAAAATAAAGATTTAAAATAATTAACCAATATAATAGACTAAAATAATTAATTAAAATAATTAAATCCAGTTTCTTTACAATTTTCTTCCAATAATCTTTTTTTGTCTCCCAAGAATAAGCTAGGATGTTTCAATTGTCCTCTATTTTTCCTAAAACATCCTGATGCTTTAATAGTCCTTCCTCAATTTCTTGCTTTCAGTTGAATTGAGAATTCATCCAGTGAGTGCCTTTGAAGAAAACTTAGAGAAAACGGTAAATAACTCTTGTGCTTCCTTTAATAATGGCTACATCAATGGTTCATGCTTGTAGACCATGTTTAAACCTTTAAATGTTTTCAAATTCAGTGCTTACTCATATTTTATTTCACTCGTGTTTTGTTGACATACAAAAAACGGACTGCCGAGGTTTATTTATTCACTGGGCTAAAGACCCTGCTCGTTTTAATCCCATCCTCGTCACCAAAATTTGTAGTAATCAAAAGGGATGAATCCAGATAAGTTTGAAGTAACTTTATTGAAGTTACAAATACAGCTGACACAAACCTCCAGCACACAGAGGGATACTGGTTACATTTAGAACTCCAGTCATGATGCAGTTCTTTTACATCATACCTACATCATGACATTCTAGATATTGCCACAAAATTCTGGCAAAAACGATGTCAGTGCGCCTTGCCCTGTTGTTAGATAGAATAATATCCCCAGTAGAGTTGGTGTTTGTCCCCCATAGTTCGACCTCCGTAAACCAACGCACTCTCTTCGCAGTCCTCCACCGCATCAATCTGGCAATTCCGGCAGCGGCAGTGCTATTAGATGCAGAGAAAGCTTTTGATTCTCTGGAGTGGCTATTTATATGGACGGTTATGTGCCGGTTGGGCATGCCCTTTGGATTTGTCAAGCTAACCGCTCTGCTGTACTCGGCCCCCACTGCTCGACTGCACTTAAATGGAACACTATCCCGCTCATTTACACTAACCAGCGGCACAAGGAAGGGCTGCCCTTTGTCTCCATTGCTATTTATATTAGCAATGGACCCACTCGTTAAACACTTTCAGGAACGCTAGCTCCATAGAGGGCTCCAGTTTAACACAGGGCCTTTATTGGTGTCACTCTATCCAGATGATGTCATACTATATGTCAGGGACCCCCAGACCAATCTGTCCCCCTTGATCAGAGAAATAGTTCGGTTTGGCCGTTTCTCTGGCCTCGGAATAAATTGGCAAAAGTCTGTGATATTCCCCCTTACCACTGGCACAGTCCAATGGGAATGTTAGTACCCACTCACCTGGTGCTCCGATTCCGTTAATATTTAGGGATAAGCATACACTTGAATACTAACGAGATACGCTTATTAAATTACGGTACAGCAATACACAATTTGGAGCGGCAGGTGGAGAGGTGGCTTCAGCTCCCACTTTCGATAACGGGGCGTGTAGCTTGGAGGTCATGACCCTCCCATACCAAAGGGGAGGATTGGGAGTCCCTAATTTTCAGTTATATTATTTGATCACTCAAGGTGGATATTCTCACTCCTGGTTTCACCTTGACACTAGAATCCCCTATCTGAGGCCTGAAGCGGATCTTGTCCTTCCGGACTCCTGGAGCACCGTGCTACCACAGGGTTACCCGCGCGATTCCCTAGACATCCAGACGGTGTCCACCACCAGTTGTGCCTGAAAAAAACTGCTCAGGATGCTGGGTTCACTGAGTATGTACTCTCCGAGCCTACCACTTCCAAATCAGCGATGGATACCAATTACCGGGAAAAGGATAGTACCACGCACACTTACTAGGTTTGACGTGAAAAAAATAGGCGATCTTTACATCGAGGGCCAAGTATTCTCAGTCTCAGGCAGTGACAAGTTTCCAGAGGCTTCATTTATGGATAGGTTTGTGCTTGCCCGCATGCAAGCAGCGTTAAAGGTTAGGGCCCCTGGCTTTCCCATTAAACCCGACTCACGAACCCCCTGTCCATAATATTAGACAGTAGCACAGGGGACCATTTGGTTTCTAAACTATACAGGGCCTGCGCAGAGATGGTTCCTGTCCACAACACCAAGATAAGGGCCATGTGGGAGAAAGACCTGGGCCACCCTATGTCTGATGATCAATGGGCTGCATGCTGTTTACAAACTAAGGAGGTGTCCTTGAACAGCAGACATAAGCTTCTACACTTCAAATTCCTACAGAAAATTTACATCACGCCCGAAATGTCACACAAAATAGACCCGGACAGGCCCCACTGCTGCCTTAAATGTAGGGCCCAGCATGCAGACTTTGCACACCTGGCCTGGACCTGTCCCACAATAGGCAGATTCTGGACAGACATATTTCACACACATGATTGGTTTTGCTATAGACCCTACACCGGCCATAGCCTTATTGGGATATGTAAATAATAATCTTAAACCGGTCAGGAAGTTCACAGCGTTGGGGCTTCTGCTGGCAAAAAGGGAGATTGCACTTAAATGGGGGCGAAAGGTGGTACCGCAGTGAAAGGACTGACTAAGCAGTCTCGTGTATTGTCCCCTCAACTACGATTTATATGCATCCACGTTGCCCAGTAAATCTCGTCCTCAGAATATCTGGGGCCCTCTTAAACAGTACACAGCCACAACACAATAACAATCTCTCACACGACCAAATAGCGGGATCATACCGGCAGGGATTGGTTAAATTCACAAACACGGATTTTTAAGACCACGACTTGGATTTACCAATTTAACGGGATCGTGACTACTGAAATGTAATTGATCAGGGTGGCGCACTATGTACTAGAAGTGTTGTTAAGCCACAGTCCGAGACGACATGCGGAGCTCTGTCACATGTGCAACAGGTACATTTATCGAATACTGTGTAGTGTCGCAAATGTTATTGTATTTCGAGCTGGTAATGACATTGTGTTTATTTTGAAACAGGTAAATAAAGTTGTTTTTTTTAAAAACAATTCCTGATTTGAAGTGTTGGCAGCCAATCAGATCTCAGCACAAGATTGGAAGGGTTCCCGGATCCACTGCGTCCTTATATATACAACTAGAAATTTCTTTAAATTACTCCACAACTACTGAACAGATTTACGCCATTTAACAAAAGTTTGCTTTCTCAACCGGCACCTACCGTTCAAATTTGGTGCGATTCCGTTTAGCATTTCAGGCTATTGCCGTGTCTATAGTTCCTAAGGAAATTAACATCAGGAAAACATGCATTGTGACCCCCACTTTTTTTCAGCCCTCGCTTGATGGATTACCCCAAACAATGTAATACAGCAGCTGAAGTTTTGGAAATTTTGCGAGGATTCTTCAAACAACACCAAAGTTACTGGTAAAGGAAAAAACACCTGTCACAAGTAAATAGGTATATTTAGGTCCTAGCTTCCATAGGAAATGAAGTTTTTTTACTTGCCTACTACTTTGTAGCAGTTTGACCAATCGTCATGACATTTTCCCACGAAAGTTTCAAAGTAGGTTGTGTGTGTTATGAAAAGTGTAGGGGTGATCCGTGTTGTGGGGACCAAGAACTAGGGGCACAAAATAAGAGTGCATTTGTAATGTTAATTCCCATAGGAACAGGTTGTCGAACCTACAGCCCAAATTAAATCAAATTTGTTAGAAAGATTGATGCTATTATCCATTCAGTAGTTCATGAGAAATTAAAGCCAAACAGTATAAGGATATCACTGGTTGCGGTATTTTGCGGGGGTTTTGTGGTGATCGTGGTGAAATCGCAACATGTTTGAGGTAAATCGGGAAAGCGTGTGCCAATTGGGATGCTCTGATTGGCTGGGTGCAACCTTAACAGAAAGATGCAGCGGTTTTGCGGCAATCGCAGTTACATTGCGTTATTGGCTGGACGCAACCTGACCAGCGGGTTGCAGCTGACATTTTATGTATCAGGGAGAGTTCCCGGGCCTTAACATTTTTGGGCAAATTGACATAAGGGTTCAAGGTAAAGGTACTCTGACCCCATCTTTGACAAATGGGGGTATTAGTGACACAAGTTATGTCCAAAAGTGATTTTTTAAATTGTGTGTGACATTTGTGATAATGACACGATTGTCAGTGCAGCTCCCTGTGTACCATCACTAGGGACGTCACGGCTATCATCGTGAATATTGGTGGGCATGTAAAACAATATATATATATATATATATATATATATATATATATATATATATATATATATTTGTGCACACTCGCAGGTCACTGTCATAGACTCATGTATGCACTCTCAAACTCGCTCAGACACTTATACACACAATCACATACGCACTCACACACTTATACATCCAGTCACAGACCCATTTAGGAACTCATGCACCCACTCACATACCCATTCAGGTACTGATGCTCTCATTTACAGACTCAGTTAGAGACTGAGACTCCCATGTACAGACCCACTCAGAGACTCATGCACCTACTTAGAGACCTACTCATAGACTCATGCATACAGTCCCATATCTACTTATAGACTCTTACACTCACTCACAGACCAACCTAGGCACTCATGGACCCACTCACAGACCCACTCAGATACTCATACACCCACTTACAGAGTCACTCATAGAGTCATGCACCCATGTACAGACCTACTCAGAGACTCACACAGCCACTTACAGACCCACTCACACACTCACATACGTACTCAAAACCCACTGAGACACTCATACACCCACTCACTCAGATATACATACACCCACTCACTCACCTACTCAAAGGTTCACGCATCTACTCATAGACCCACCAATAAACTCATCCTCCCTGTCACAGATTCACTCAGACACACATGCATGCACCCATTCACTCACCCACTTAGTGACTTATGCTCTTACTGACAGACCTATTGAGTCAATCATTCACCTACTCACAGATCCACATAGATACTCATACGCCAACTCACGGACCTACTCAGACACTCACACACCCATACACAGCCACTCACAGATATACTCACAGACTTATATACACAGTCAGTTCTGCACTCAGAGACTCATGCACCCACTCACAGTTGCACTCAGAGACCACGCACCTACTGTCAGAACCACTCAGACATTCACGCTGCCAGTCATAGACCCGCTGAAAGATTCATGCACTAATTCACAGACCCACTAGGACACTCATGTACCCACTCACTGACCCGCTCAGTCACCCACTTATACAGTCATGTATGCACTCATGGATTCTATCTGACAGTCATATGTCTACTTACAAATGCCCAAAGGCACTCATGCACCTACTCATGGATTGAGTGAGAGACTTATGCAACCAATCACAGACTCATTGTGACTCTGATGCACCCACTCATGAATGCACTGAGGCAGTCATGCAGTTATTTACAGAAGCACTGATAGACTGATGTACCATCGCAAAGATCCACTGAACTACTTATAGAGTGAATGCGAGACTTACTGATACAGTCATGCATGCAGTTATGGATTACACTGAAATAGTTCTGCACTGTGTTGTAGAGATATTAAGGGAGTTATATATGCTATTATACAGTCATTTAGATAGTATTGTGTTCATTGTCTTGGTTATAATCCATTTTGCAGTTATATGTTTTAAATGTGGTGGTGGCTGTTAAATGTCTGCATTTGTTTTGTTATTTTATGATGTATTAGTGGTGATCGTGGCTACCAATATCATTGTGACGCCCGGTGTTACAGCCAAAAACGGCAAATCGGTTTAAATGATTGTGTTTTATACAAACTGCCTTTACAAATATGACTTTAAACAGTGCAGTGTTAAACCCCTAGTGTGTAAAATCATGTTAAATGTGTGCATATATGTGTTTTACACCTCCAAAAATGGCGTGATTGTTGTGGTTACCAAAGTCATTTCGACTCTCAGCAGCATCGTGAAGGCAGGAAGTAGGGTTCAAACAGTTTCTTTAAAAACGTACTCAGAAAAAAGTATACAAATATGCTTTTAAAGCATTGATGTGGTCAGTAATGTGTGTATTGTATTACTTAGAATTCATTTTTGAAGTTAACATTTTTTAATGGGGTGGTGGCCGTTGAATATCTGCTCTTGCTTTTTGATTTAGCGGCGTGCTCGTGATCATCATGATGTCATCGCAAATTTTAAAATGAGCAAAATTGTGGGCACTTGGGTGGCTCTGACAAGAGCCTTTGTGTAGAGAGTGCGTATAAGACAGCTACACATAAGACTGTATGCAGAGGTTCAGGTTGCTTAGACACTCCCTTTTCCCTTCATCTGCAAAGTGAACTCTGTCACTTCTATACATTCCATGCATGTCAAAACATAGATTGTTTAGATAGAGCCCATGTTATGGTCTCTGAAGGAAGGAGAAACAGTTTTATTAACATGTTTCCTGGCTTTGTCAATCTGTGGAAAGAAATTATTTGATTTCTTCCATTTTTGTATGTGCCATATTTTAGAGTACACCAAGACAGTGTGGGGGAAAAGCATCATAAGTTTTGCAAGGGTATCCTTCATTAGGATTTTCAGCCCTACCCCAGTCAATGTACCTAGGACTTTGTCAACACAGTGCACAATCATGAGGTGAGGAGCTCAGCAATCCACAATAGTTTTAACCAAAGCCAGAAACTGATAAAAATGTAACCTTTGCTAGCCAACCCAAGTAATCTCCAATTTGGCATACCCAAGTCCCTTTCAATATCTCTTTTTTTACAGGCTCTTAAGCCCAATAGACATAGTTGTGGCCAATAATGAACACTCTAAGCATTTTGAAGTGAAGGAGCAATAGCAGTCAGCTGGAGTTGAATGAGATAGTTGTAAATGAAATGCTATTAAAATGCAGGTGTTTCTTTTTTTTTAAATATATTTCATTGGATGCTGTCAGCATATAAGTGAAAAAAGTTAGGTAGGGTTGTTGATGCATTAGGAACAAAGTCCTATAATAGGCTGTTGCTTACAAAAATCAATGTAATACAGTAAGTAAATATTTATTCGGTTATAAAGCATTAATAACCATAAAAGTACATAAAAAACATGTTAAATACACAAAACACTGGGGCGTTTTTCCAAAGCTCATTCTGGCTCAAATACATTACATTGCAGTGCCGTTCTGAACATTTTATGGATCTCTTTTAAACTACCCTTTACCTTAAGTTGACGAAATTTGGTTCATCCAAGGTTTACTCTGTGTTTAAAAATACACTTTAAAAAGGTACTAACATTTTTTGAAATCAGTACATTGTTCAAGAATTGCAAGTGCAGCATGGCAGGACGACAGCTTCTAAGGCCAAGGGTTCTCAGCAAGGGGATTAGCCATAGTTTGCGATGTGCAGTATAATATTTACAAAACAAAATGGTGTGCATCGTTGATTGATCGGACATTTCGTCACAGGGGCACACTGTTAAGCGCTCATCCCAATTATGTCTTCTAGGGAAGGCTACAAGCCTATGAAAAATATTCAATCTAAATCGTACCAACAAGAAACGCTCAAAATGTGACTCGACGTAAGTCAGGTACGGTTCCATTTCCAAGGTGGTCATTACTGCCAAGGAATGTTGGACTGATGGTTTATTTATCTCCCTACTTAAGCGCAGTTCTTCCATATGGCTCAGAGCCCTTATTTTTAAATCTTTCTTTGAGAGCTCAGCGAGCCATTCGGGGTTTGAATAATATTTATCCAGCCCCAGATCTGCAAGAAGATTTTTCACATATGACAACCACTCAATTTTCCTCGCATGTTCCAAGGACATACAATCTGCCACTATCTCTTTTGTGAATGAATTTTTTGTTGACGTCCAAATACGGCGCCACAACAAAAGGGGTTGGATTTTTGCCAGGTCCTCAATATGGGGCATTCCAAGTTCTGCATGACAGGCAAAAGTAGATACTCGCTTAGGTGCCACCAGGAGGAATCTCATAAATGTGTTCTCTGCTACCTGTAATACATCGGTGTTTTTGTGCCCCCACAACCCCGCCCCGTAAAGTGCGATGGAATGACACTTTGCTTTGTAAATACGGAGCAGCTCTACTGGTGGCCTCTTTACTAACTTCTGAGAGAATTTTATGAGAGCAATTATTGCACGCAGAAGTAGATGTTTGCGGGCTTCGATGGCCACTTTCCAGTTGAGTTTTTCGTCCATCATTACCCCGAGGTATGGGTATTGAGTAGTCAGATCTAATCTCTCTTTATCAAGAGAAATGATCCTTCCCCCTTTCTTTCCCTTGCCTGCCACCATTACGTATGTTTTTTTTATATTTATTTTTAGATCCAACCGGGCCATAAACCTTGAATATCTTTCCAGAGCTTTCTGTAGCTCTCGCGGGGTGCGTGCCAGGATCACGGCATCATCCGCATAGAGAAGCGCGGGCACCAGGCGGTTTTTCACTCGGGGGAGGTCCTGACCCCCCCTCAACATCTCTGCCTCTAGGCCATTAGTATAAAGGGAGAAGAGAAAGGGGGCCAGCACGCAACCCTGCCTCATGCCCTGCTCTACCTTAAAGGACTCAGATAGCTCGCCCTGCGTTCCAAAGCGGACCCTAGATGAAGCGTTAGAGTATAGCGCGCGGAGAAGGTCTACGAGAACTGGTTCTATACCCATGTCAGTAAGGACTGACCAAAGCTTCGAATGGGAAACGCAGTCAAAGGACGCGGATAGGTCGACATAGACCATATATAGCCTTCCTTGCTTTGCTGATACGTATTTTCCCATTATTAGGGCTAAATTCAATGCCTGCTCGGTTGTTCCGAAACCCTCTCGGAAGCCGAACTGAATATCGGATAATATCTTATGATCGTCTGCCCATTCCTGGAGGCGCTGGAGAACCACTCTGCCCAGTACTTTTCCAAGCGAATCCAATAGCGATATTGGCCGATAGCAGGTCACCTCCTCCCTGTTTCCCTTCTTGAATATGGGGACCATGATCGATTGGGTCCAGGTTTTAATTAATCCACACTTCATTGCTGCATCAAACACCCTCTTTAAAATTGGGGCCCATAAGTCTAATTTAAACTTAAAAAAATCGACTGGTACACCGTCTGAGCCAGGGGCTTTTCCGCATTTGCTCAATTTAACAGCGTTTATAACTTCAATAATTCCGAAGTTTAAGGAAATAGGGAATAAGTTGCCTTGGAGACTCTGATTATTCACCTCTGATGTATCAACTTCTGATAATTTGCCGAAAACTTTAGAGAAATGATTTACCCATACTGGACCCTCAATTGCCACATCTACTGTTGGCTGATCACTTGCATCTATCAGGAAGGGTGTCTTCACCACTTTCCAGAACTGCTCGCTGTTTCTATTCTGTGAGCTCTCATATAGTTGGTCCCAGAGTGCTTTTTTCAATTCCTGTTTTCTTATTTTACAGGCTAATCGATAGGACCTTCTTAGACTGCAAATCTCCTCTTTATCTCTTACAGATTTTGTCAACGCTTTTTTTAGGGATTTATGAGCTATGGTACAATCCCGGTTAAACCACCCTTTTTTTCCGCCCTTATTCCCTTTTCTATTACATGTTAGGCAATCATTTACCTTTTCCAGAATTAGGCTGAAGTTTTTCAGAACTTCCTCTTCACCAATGTCGACATCTAGGCACTTCACTATGGCGGGATATACCGCAAGTACCACCTTGTTTGTCAGATCTACTGGGTCTATCTTTCCCCATCCTATGGCATAGCCATTTGTTTTTGTTAGATATATCTGATTCTGAGCAAGTGCGGTCATCAACGAGTGTGATGTTAGGTGCCCCTGGTCCATAACCAAGTCAAAGGCCAGGGCAGCGTGATCGCTTAGAGTATTGACTATTAGTCTAAATCTCTGAGCCTTGCTATCAAGGGTCACTGAGACCAATATGTAGTCAATCGTTGACTCGCACCCCCTACCCAGATAGGTTGGCTGTAATAGCCCGCAAGAAGTGTTAGTTTTATTTAGTATCACCAGACCTAATTCTGACAGGGTTTCATTAAGAAAATCTCCTACCCCAGAATGATTAAAGTGGGTCGTGTAACTTTCTGTTTCCTCCACCACGCCGCAAATATTGCTGTTTTTCACTTCGCAAGGGTGGTGGTTAAAGTCACCCCCCCAGACGATGCTTGGGACATCTGGCCCTTGCATTTTTTTTATGAAGCGCCTGCTCTAGGCTAAGTCAATCTACATTTTCCAAGTCAAACAGCGTCGAGAAATGGTTAAAGGTGGGTACATTAAACCCCTGGTGTAGCTGGGGGTTCTTATTCTGATGTAATACGTTAGGCCTCTGGTATAGATGGCGATTGTTCTTCTGAAAACCCCCCAAAAGACTGAGGATAGAATAAATGATTGCGGGGATTTTGAAGGGAAAATTGGAAGTCTGCATCCCTCCAGTCTAGGAGAAGGTCTTTTGCAGGGTTTGGTTTTGGGTAGGAAGTCAATTCTCGTGGGTAAAAGTAATTAATGTAGTGTGTGAGAATGCCGCCCCCCCCTCTGGCTTCGTACCAGTCGCCAATACATCTGACGGCTCTGTGATCCCTAAAATTTATGATTATCACATCCCCCTTCTTATCTTTGGGTCTTGTTCCCACCCAGCTCGTACGTCTCACCATTAAAATTTCCCCATTTATGTGCGCGGGAAGAGGTCTATTTTGTTTCAGCCAATATATGGTTTTATTTCTTAGGGCATGATGGTCCTCCCAAATTCCCTCTGACAGTTCTGGTACCCCAGTCATGATGATAGTGTATGGGGCTTATTCTGGGGGTAGGTCCACTCTTCTACTCGGAGGAATATAAGGGGACTGAGGTGGTCGCTCGTCATTCCCATTCTCTAATCTTTCTTTTACAGGTATATTGTTTGTAACCATGGAATTTTTTTTATTTTTTATTTTTTCAGCTTCTCCTATCTTTCCAGCTTTAGAGCTATCACCCACCTTTATCTGCCTATCTGGTTCTTTACCATTTTGGAGAGGGTTAATTTTACCTTTATCTATAATTTCATTGGCTGACTTGGCCAAAGCTTTTTTTCCCTGCGCGGTGTACGATTTCGTTAGGATACCGCTAGTTGATGGTTGTTCTGGCGGCCGAGTAAGGGGGGCAGCTGGGGCGGCAATGTTGCTTTCAGTCTGTGCCCTTAATAGTTCAGTTAGGACCAGGTTATTCCCTTGCACTTGTTTGCCCAGATCGTCCAGGTGTGAGCTTATTAATCTAGACCTTTCTAAGAGAGGGAGTAGGAGGGACTTAACCATGGTCTCTATTTTAATGAGTAATTCGCCCACAAGGTGCTGGCCAGTAGACAACCCTATAATATTAGTGCTTGCGGGTGGGTTATTTATCTCAGGGAGCCCTAAAGATGTCAAGGTTTGAACCAGGGGTTTTACTTGCTCCTTTTTTGCCAGGGATGACGTGATGGGAGAGCCTCGTCTCTTTCTTGCATTTAATCTATTCTCAACGGGCCCTGTTATCAGCGGAGGGGATATAACCAAGTTCGGCGAGTCCGATAACCCAGATATGGTTAAACTAGTTGTATGTTCGGGGGAGGGAACCGCACCTGGGGAGTTTACCTCAATAGCTGTTTCTTCCCTTTCAGGAGTAGGATAGGAGCTAGTACTACCTAAATCCTCAACTATCACCCCCGGGGATGGTACTTTCCCAATTGTGCCTAAAGAGGAACGTTTACCAGTTAGCAGGTCTAGTGAAAGGCGCTTTTCTGTATCCGCTATTTCCTTTTTTCCAAAACGGTTGTTACACGTTTAAAGAATTGATCCATAGTACCAGTTACTGGACCTTTAGAGGTATTAACTATTAAAGTGCGCGATTTCCCTGCATCTGATGACATGTTGGTAAACATAAAGCAATTCCCACGAATAACAAACCGAAATAAGAGGGGTACAGTATCCGTATGTTGTAAATAATTGCAGCCGTGGGAGGATACAGCCTTACCACGCAGTAGGGGTAAGGGGGGTGGCCCGTCCCGTCCTCAATCGTCCTCGGACGGCCACAGACGGCCCGCCCTTTGCCCGGGCTTAGCCCCGGTCTTCGCCCCGGTCTTTGCCCCGCTCGCGTCCCGCTCATGCGGTAATAGGTGTGACTTTTGTAACGGGAGGAGGAGGGGCCGGGAAGAGGCACCAGGTGCGATGTACCAGAGCACCCTGGGACTTCGCAGTCCCAGCGTCAAGTGTCAGCCTTCAGGGGTTAAGTAGCGCTTGATCAGACAATGTCCCAACAGCTCCTCCGGGATTCTAAAATCGAAGTAAAAGCCAAAAGTCACAATTCACGCCTGCGAGCGGCACCCGCGAAGTGGGGGCAGCGAGGCGTTTTGAAGTAAAGGTTAATGAAGGGAGGGGCTGGGAAGAGGCACCAGGTGCGATGTACCAGAGCACCCTGGGCCTCGCAGTCCCAGCGTCAAGTGTCAGACTTCAGGGGTTAAGTAGCGCTTGATCAGACAATGTCCCAACAGCTCCTCCGGGATTCTAAAATCAAAGTAAAAGCCAAAAGTCACAATTCACGCCTGCGAGCGGCTCCCGCGGGGGCCGCGAGGCGTTTTGAAGGAAAGGTTAATGAAGGGAGGGGCCGGGAAGAGGCACCAGGTGCGATGTACCAGAGCACCCTGGGCCTCGCAGTCCCAGCGTCAAGTGTCAGCCTTCAGGGGTTAAGTAGCGCTTGAACAGACAATGTCCCAACAGCTCCTACGGGATTCTAAAATCGAAGTAAAAGCCAAAAGTCACAATTCACGCCTGCGAGCGGCTCCCGCGAAGCGGGGGCCGTGAGGCGTTTTGAAGGAAAGGTTAATGAAGGGAGGGGCCGGGAAGAGGCACCAGGTGCGATGTACCAGAGCACCCTGGACCTCGCAGTCCCAGCGTCAAGTGTCAGCCTTCAGGGGTTAAGTAGCGCTTGAACAGACAATGTCCCAACAGCTCCTCCGTGTTTTTTTGTCTATGGGAGCGTGGTGGTTCCAATGTGTTCGTGTCAAGCTTACCAGGCATGGATAAGCTTTTGAATCTGTGGAGTAAACCACACCTGCTGTATCTCATTTGGAAGTAGCATGTCGCTTCTAGAATATGCTGCGATCTTGTGACCTACTGGTTCTACTGGGTTGCTAGGTACACTCTGCTAAAAGTGTTTTGGGTGGGATGATAACAAGAAAGAGCATTTTCCAAAACATGAGGAGCTTTGACACAATTTAAGTAATGGTAAACTTTTATTTCCAACTCAGGACTGTGTAATAAACTGTTGTGCAGTATTTAAATGTTAAAAAAACTGAAGCTAGATATAGGTTGGGACTCCATTTTTTCAGCGAATACTCTGCGATCATCGCGAAACCATCGCAAGCATGCATAGATAGGAACCTCACTATGAAAGAGAAGGGAAGGGTTAACAGATACTAACCATTTCTACGTGGCGATAGAGTAGTCAAAAAATGAAAGACATGGTCTGATTTGCTGCCTTTCCCATGATAACAGAGTGGAAAGTTGAATTGATTGCCATTTTATATTTGCTGTGTGTGAGAGTGGTGTACCATTCTTGTGTTTTTACAAATCTTTACAGTGGGAAATCTATCCTGAAAAAGCTAAAACAACAATATAATCTATAAACTCAATTCACTGGTATGTACATAACTTTTATTTATTCAAATAATTTACATTAGAAAATAAGATATATATGGGATTTTGATAAAAAAAAGTGCATCACAGTGATGTGGAAAACAATATATCAGATTAACTGTACCTGCTACAGGGTATGTGTTTAAGATGTTAGTGCTGTTGAAATTCACAATGAGCAATGCCTTAAAAATGAAAATGTTTTAAATGTGTGAGCATCATGTACAGGACAGACAGATCTATGTTATTTGCATTCTGGTTATTGTAGTACTTTTAGTCACATTGTTAAAGAGGAGTAATGTAGTCATGAATAAAAGACAAGAAAATGTGCCGCACCTGTATATGAATGATAAAGAATTAATACTTGTTAGGTATGTATTGAGAAGTGTTTGCCAATGTAGTGTTTAACCTATATGACTGGTTTGCATATGTTTAGAAGATGAGACATGTTTTTTTTGGTTGCAGATATTTATATGTAGGATGACACTGTTGAGTTTACATAAAGATGCAAAGAACTGTATATTTTTGGAAAGATAGCCTGAAGGAATATATCTATTATGAAATAACATATATGTTTACATGGTGATCTATGTTGTAAATTTTATTTATGTGGGAACGGTGGTGCATTTCTTTAAACATTCTCTGTTTAAAGTTGAAGGTTCGTAGTGTAGAGTGTCTCTTCAGAGTTCTTGTGCTTGCTTAACTTGCTGTGTGACGTTTCTTAGAGAAATGCTGAAAATATGTTTTAAAGACACAATAAATATTTCAGAAATGATGTAGGTATGCCATTAAGAAAAGGTTTTGTGCTTAGAAAAAGTGAGAATTGTTGTTTTCGCTTTTAGAAAATTACTGATGCATGTGAAGGATAAGTAACAGAGCAATGTAAGCTCCGAGAGGACCATGTATCTAATTATATATCAAGTGTGAATTTTAAATTTCACTCACACCTAGCTCAGTAGAAAAGGATAGATACACTAAAAGAGTAGTTTGATACTGACAAGGCTCAAACAACAAGTCACAGAAATTGTCACAACTGATGTGTATCTAACATCACTGGAGGAACTTACACAGTAAGCCGGGCACTACTCAGGCACTTATTCAATCACCCACACAATGGCTAAGCAAATATTCAAATACCCAGCCACTACATATGCAGTCGTGCAAACATGTAGGTACTAATTATGTAGTCATTGAACTATGCAGGCTCTGTCCATGCATTCATCCAGTTATCCAGGCACTAACCATTTACTTATACAATCACCCAGGCTGTGTCCATGCTGTGATTCAAACACCTGGGCACAACCCATGCACTCATCCAAACACTCACTTACAACTCATGAAGTAATAAAAATACTGAAGCAAAACCCATGCACTCATCCAAACACTCAAGCACTACTCATGCACTGATCTAATTATGCAGGGCGTGCCATTGCAGTGAACCTATTACCCATCCAGGACATATCCACTTATTCAACTACTGAGGTATTACTCTTGCACTAATACAATCAACCCAGCAAATCATTTTCTTTCATCCAATCACTTAAGATTTAACATTGGACTCATGCAAATTGTAAGACCCGAGTCAAGCACTCCTCTAATCAGCCAGGCACTACTGATGCACCTGCCCAATTATCCCAGCACTATCTATGTACTTATCTAAATACCCAGGCACTAACTATTCACTGAAGCAAAAACACATGGGCAGCAGCCATGTAGTCATCCAATCACTGAAACGCTACACATGCACTCACAAATCTGCTAGGTACTATGCATGTACTTAAACGATCATGTATGCACTATCCATGCACTCTATAAAACACCTAAACATGATCTATGCACTGCTGCAATCATTCATGCACAAGAGTTGTACTCATTTAATTATGCAAACACTATCTATGCATGTGTAGAATTATTGAAACATTAGTCATACACTTATCTAATCATTCAGCTACTATTCATGCACTCATCCAAACATCCAGATAGCAGTGATATTCGCATGCAATACTGCAGGGTGTAATTATGCAGACACGGAATGACTCAAGGGGTTTTCACATATTTAGGGAACCTTCGAGTCACTACCTGTATCTTCAGAGAATAACCTATGCACAAATTCGATCATCCCGGTAGTATTGATGTATTCAACCGCAAACACATGTATTTACAAGTTTCAGTGAGGAATATGTAGTTTTTAGAACCATCTGGTGAGTTATATATGCAATCTGACACACACTCTTTGCATGTACTGTAAAGAATTTGTAAACTATATGCTCTGATAGAGTTTAATGTACATATTTTTATATGTACTGTTTCCCAAAATTAAATCTGATACATCTAAGTAGAAAAGTACTAAGATACTAAATACACCAGTGACACAGTGATAGAGAGGTACACAAATAGCTCTTATGTCATGTTTTTGGATTTACAGTGTTGAGACAGTGTATGTACTACTACGGTGTGGTTGATGTCCATTTTAAAATTTAATACAGAAGAGATGATCTTGTCTTTTACAATGTAAAAGTTAGAACTGATATATGGTATAGCTGTGTTGTAGGAGACAGTGCTATAATGTTAAAAGGTATGTAATAAATATAGTTTGGTGTTTTGCTTTGGGTATGGTATATTGAAGTATGTGCCTATAGTTGTATAGATAGGTTCATCTGTAGATTTAAAAAATGCAAAATAACATAAAAAACGATTTTCATATTATGAGTAAGTCAGCAGTAAATTAGTTGGTACGTTGTCTAGAGTAAAAATTGAAATATGTATACAAAAGGCTATTGAAAAAATATTTTTCTCTTTTGCCTAGAGGGTGGAGAGGATTCTGGGTCAGAGTAACACCTCCCTATATAATCAATTACACAATTTATTTTACTCCAACTGACCATCAGGTGGTCGATATCAATACACGTAGATGGAATGATGTGAAGGAACTAGTGAGGGGAAATTTTCACTTCACCAATAGGTGAGCAAGGAAGCAATTCCTTTTGATTTAGGTACCCTCACACACCCTAGTGGTGTCATGCTTCATCATCGGGTCCCCCCGACGCCTAAAAGTCGGGGTGGGGTCAACCACAATGTTGGGAGCTCTTTGAAGATATTATAAACCAGGGGGGCTAGAAGATAAAAAACCTCAGGCAGATCCCCAGTTTCCCTTTATTATCCGGTCTGTCTGGGTTAATAAAATTACTAAAAATTGGGTCTTTATAGGAGTATTATGGTCCTATGACCCTAGTAGAAACATATAATGAACTGGTGGTCACGAAGAGAAAATTAAAGTGAGAGAACAAGAACTGAAAAAAAGAAAGAGAGAGATAACCAACAGTGAGTAGACTGAACCTGAATCTACCAACAGATGTGAATGTATAGAAAACAGGAACAAAGACCAGTCTTTTGGATTTCCATCAACTGCCAAGGGAGGCCAGTGTCATCACTTGGTCATCCTTAGGTCTTGTTACTACTCCTCTAAGCCTAGAGGCAAGCGTAGTAGCCAAGGTGGGAAAAAGGCAAACAAGAACAAGTCAGACAGAGAGATCGACCAAGGTCGGTCACGAGTATCTCAAATGATGGAAAACATTGAAAAAGGAAATTGCAGTGCAAGTGAAGGTTAAAAAAGGAGTTGGGAGGGAGAAAAGATTTTTAATGTGTGTCTCTCTGCCAATCCAGTTAAAAATCGTGTAGCGGCAACCTTGAACAAATAAGTTGCATGTACAAAAGGGTCAACTAGTTTCAGCCAAAAGGGAATAGTTCCCGGCTTTCTTCAGGACCAGATAGCTACTGCAAAAACAGTGAAAAGTAAAAAGTGTGACATGTTGTCTCACAATACAACCTGATAAAGTTGGTTCTCTATACAAGTAGGGTGTATTTCACTCCTGTTGGAAAAAAACATATATCACTAACTGTGTATGCTAAATTCAGTTAAAATATTCCTCACTAAAACATTCATTCTTTCTCCTTATATAGGTACCATAAAGTGTATCCTATAAGTGAAGTGTATAGAACTCACCTTACTTGTGTGAGTATCAGACCTCACCTCACCCGGTAACGAACTCAGGTAAAGGAGACCCCGCCCTGAAAATATTAATCAAACATAGCGTATCAGTCAACAAATACGTAGATCAACAAGGTATATAGGCATTGCTAATAACTTGTATTGTTAAAAAGCGGTATTTGCCAGAGTCTCAGTCAAAAGTTAAGATACAGGGTGGCCCACCTTGCTTTAAGAAAAGCAAACACTGATCGGAGTGTGGACATCAACACAGAAAGAGCAAAGTAATTCAAGTTTGCTCATTTAGTGTTTTTACCATGATGGCGTTCGCTCGCCTCGGATATACCTCACTGAGCAGGGTTGTTACTGGGGTAATGTACAAAGAGGACGGTATATATCTAATTCATTGCCCCAACTGGGAAGTGCGCTTTCCCACATCAACAGCTACGTGTGTGCTGAAAAACATTGTTGGTAACCACTCGGGACATGGTATTGTACCCTTGCCGAGTGTTGGGCAACAAGATGCCAGACTTAAACCACACTTCCCTCGCCGTTGATCTCTCAAAGATTACTGAAGGAGGTGCCGAGGAGATGTCCGGTACGAGTGTGATGCGCACAATGTTAACAATATGTTAAAGACACGTGAAGAACAAATCAGAATATAGAGCCAGCTTATTGCCCCTGGATAGAATAATGGATTTAAGCTAAACGGCTACTGTGGAAAAGTGCGGTATCTATCAGGCTGATGTTGAGTGGTGCGCTTACGCAAAGTTAAACGATTCCAGCAAACATATGCTCGAAACGTGTACTGTTCAAAAGTCAGGCTGTATTGCGCGAGCATTTTAGCAGAGACACGTTAAGTGCGCTTTCACAAAGTTAAACGATTCAAGCAAACAAATGCTCGAAACGCGTAATGTTCAAAAGTCAAGCTGTATTGCGCGAGCATAGTAACAGAGACACGTTAAATAACCTAGGAGTCAACCATAGGGCACGCTTACCTCTCCGTCGGTGCCTCGGTCCCTCCTGAGTTGGTGGGAGGTACCGAGGAGACTAACGGCTGGGGTTTTATGCATCAATTTGTGATGGTAAAGGGCGTGCTACTTGTCTCGTACGCGCCGAATGATGACGGGATAGAACTACGAGATGACGTCACTGAAGTAGGAAGTTGTAGTCCCATCAAAAGTCTAGTGATAAGAGTGTCCAAACAAAAGTGGAGTATAGACAGACCAAACTGAATGTATAGTCATGATTACCATATGTATCGAGACCGAGTAGGTGGACAGGCGTGGCAGGACTCTTGACGAAGGTTTGACTACAGAGCTACCCCCATTAGCCCTACAGTCCCCTGAGGAACGGAAATCATTCTAAATTCGGATGGAATACGACACATGACAGATTAATTAATCAGTCGCTCATACAAGGAGCAGCTACTCTGCCCTTGCTACAAGAAACAGGATAGGGAATTCCCTCTTCTGCTATCCAGGGTGGCCTCTTTTTGCCCTGAAGAAAGTCCTGGACCTTTACGGCCACATACGGACTGAAACATGTTGACACTAGGGTCATAGGACCATAATACTCCCATAAAGACCCCATTTTTAGTAATTTTATTAACCCAGACAGACCCGATAATAAAGGGAAACTGGGGATCTGCCTGAGGTTTTTTATCTTCTAGCCCCCCTGGTTTATAATATCTTCAAAGAGCTCCCAACATTGTGGTTGAGCCCACGCCGACTTTTAGGCGTCGGGGGGACCCGATGATGAAGCATGACACCACTAGGGTGTGTGAGGGTACCTAAATCAAAAGGAATTGCTTCCTTGCTCACCTATTGGTGAAGTTAAAATTTCCCCTCACTAGTTCCTTCACATCATTCCATCTATGTGTATTGATATCGACCACCTGATGGTCAGTTGGAGTAAAATAAATTGTGTAATTAAAAATTGAAATATCCTTATTTTTAATGAAGAATATCTACATTACTGCAGACAGTTAGAATGCCTCCAAAAAGTTCAGAGGTAAAAGCAACAGAAACAGCTCCAGTATCTCTGCTGAACTGACACACAAAAGGGAAAAAATTGTAGAAAGACTGGTGAAAGAATAACGAGCTACTGGTAAGAGGACAAAGTTATTTCTTAAAAATGTATCTGGACACCTGCAACGATTTCAAAATAATGTAAATAAAAAGTAAAAACTAAACTATGATAAACAATAAGAGTGGATGGCATCTATATTAGAAGAACAGGAAAGAATGTAAAAAAGATGGACATGCCTTAAGCAGGAGACAAAAAGATGGACACACCTTAAGCAGGAGACAAAAAGAAGATTAAGGAAATCAGAGCAAAGATGTTTTGAAGTAGAGTGGTTGTAACTGTATTGAGACATATGAAGAACTGTAGAAGAAGGAGAGAGGCACTGAATCAGGAAGAACAAGTTGAGGGAGTAGTGGATAATGCCTTTGCTTTTAAGAAGAAACTTTATATTTTGCTTATAAATAAAATTAACACTAATGACCAAATTGGGGTTCTACATGAGGAGACAAAACCAGAAGAGAAGATTATGAATAGAAGTAACTTTTGTACAGTTGTTAGTGAAGAATGGATATCTACTTCTACTACAGAGTCTTTCTATGATGAAGAAAGCTATCTCCAGGATAACACATTAGTTCATTCTATTGATGAAAGAAGAAGATTTTATTAAATGAAAAATGTCCTATAATGAAGGAGGTGATGGTATCTAGAAATGTAGAAAAAGTTACTGGAGAAGAAGTGCAGGGAAGTCGTAGTCAGGCCCTGTATACAAGTGGTATTGTCTACAGCATGTTGTTAGAAATGAAAGACTGTTTTTAACTGAAGGAAATTAATTTATAAAACATTACAAGACTAAATTATGTTACTACAGATAAAAACTAACCTTACTAAAGGTACTATAATACCAGCAGCCTTAAGTTGCATCTAAGAAGTCTTGTCCCCACTTCACTATTGTATCTTGTTTTGGTTGTCTAATGTTCAAAATGAAATCCTAATACATTTTATGTTGTTTAAATTATTTCACAGTGCTTGAACTGCTGCAGTAAAAGAAGAATAAAGATTAACAACTATTGTTTTTCACATTGTTTAAAATTAGATCCACAGACTGCTTCCTAGCTGTTATGATGCTGTTATAGTTCATGCAGACGGTAGCAAAACGCTTTTGTTCTGGCGACATTTCACTACATCGTCTATGTACTTCAGCTGTATCTTTGTTGCCAGGAGCAAGAGCTGGAGGTAGAAATAGCCAGAAAAGTTCAAAACCAGCACAATTTTCAACATCAGTTTTGGACAGCTCCAATAGGAAACTAACCACTACCCGTAAAGTGTAAGAATGGAGAAATGGGTGTGTACTCCCTTTCATAAAGAAAACTGTGCAAAGCAGTGACATTTCTTTGCTTGGTAGTTATATTGTATTCATGAGTTCCAATGTTGAAAGGTATTTTTTGAAACTGTTTTTTTTGTTAAATGCGTTGTTTGAATAAAGTTAAACCGATATGTTACTAAACAGCTAGACTCAAACTTTGTGTGAAATTTGTCTATATCGCGTCGTGAAAATCTCAAATATCTTGAAATAAATGTCAGGTATGGCTTTTATTTTTTCTGTCGTGGTTTAATAACCTCCTCCCCATGGAGAAAACCCAAGTACTTGAATTTATGATATGCAAGTTTTGACTTTTTTGCAATTATATGGAGGTTAGACCATTGCAGCTCAGATGGGATCGAATGTTAGTGACTAATATATTTTGGATAGGTCTTACTATATATGACAATATCGTCTAAATAGGCAGATGAGCATTTCTGATGTTTTAAGAGCAAAGTCTTCATGAGTCTCTGAAAGGTGGCAGGAGCACCATGTAAACCAAACGTTAAAACGGTGAGTTTATATAACCCATCAGGTGTTTTGATCGCCCAGATTTAAAGGGATTTGCCAAAGCTTCTCTCAGTTTTTCAGTCAACTCATCTACTCCGAGTAAGGGATACCCATCCAGCTTAGAGACTTTATTTAATGCTCAAAAATCTATACAAAAGTGTGGACTGACATCAGGTTTCTGGACGAGCAAAATAGGGGAGCACCACTCACTCAGGGATGGGATGATAAAATCCCATCCTGAGCGTTTGGGCCTCTTCAGTCTGAACAGCAAGTCTACGGGCTCCCGGAATGCGATAGGGATGTTGTTTTAAAACAATTCTAGCTTGTGTTGGTAGAGAACGCAGGGCCAGATTAGTTCTCCCAGGTAAATCAGACAATATATCTGAAATAGATGTTACTACTCCAAGAAGCTCTTGTTTCTCTTCATCAAAAAGGTTCTTGTTAATATCAGTTTTATCAAAAGTACTTCCCTGGCTCTCTATAGGGACCTTTGTTTGAACAACTTCGGATGGAGGCCCCAACCATTTGTGCAAGAGGTTAATGTTGTATAGTTTTTTTTTTTTTTTTTTAGAAATATGTTATTTGTATGTCCCTCATCCTATCCTCTTACTACCTTCATAGGGACCTTGCCAATCCTTTTTCATTTTTGTGAGAGAATTAGGTAGAAGTAGTAGAGCCCAATCACCAACTGTAAGTTCTCTCCATTGTGTACCTTTGTCATAGGAAAACTTCAGCTTCTAGTGGCTTTTTTCAGATTTTCATTAGCTAACGCTCTCAGTTTGCCAATTCAGGATTTAAAATGGTTAGCATGATCTAGAAGCAAACTAGCCTCATCCTCTGCATCTCTTTCCCATGCCTCTTTTGTTATTTCTAAAAGTGTACGTTGTTGAAAAAGCAGACACTTAGGCTTCTCTTTATTTGGCTCAGTAATATAAAAAGTGTAAGGGGCAACGGTTGATCCCAGATTTTTCTTTAAAATCAACTTAAAACTCCCATTATATCTCTTGACTAAACCGTCTGTCTGAGGATGGTAGACTGAAGTGGTTAGATGTTTAATATCAAACTGTTTACACTCTTGCTTCATCATTTTGGACACTAAAGGCGTGCCTTAATCTGTAAGTATTTACAGAGGAAAGCTCATACTTGAAAACACTCCTATGAGGTGTTGTGTGATTACTTTAGAGGAGATAACCCTTAAGGGGATGGCTTTTGAGTACATAGTAGCATAATCAACAATAACAAATACATACTGGAACCTTTTGCGGAATGAGGCAAAGGCCCTATTAGATCCATCACTATCATATCAAAGAGTTTATCAATTATAGGTAATTGCACTTTGGGTGGTTGGTATGGATTCTTTTTTTGGCATATAGTACACTCATGGTAATACCTCTTAGTTTGATCATAGATACCTGACCAAAAAAAGATCTGCAAAATGGCTTGAATAGTTGTTTCTATCCCAGAATGTCCAACTAAGAGGTGTGAGTGTGTGACAAATGACACTTGATCCCAGAACTCACAAAGGACTAACAATTGTGTGGTATCCCCATCCCTGCCCAAACAATAAAGTAGGCCTTTTTCCTTAATAAAATGAGATTAAACTGGGTTGGGGAATCCTGGGTATCTCTGGCATTTTGCCATGCATGAAGTTAGGAGGGTGCTATAATTTAATTGGGCAATGCTAAACCAATTTTCTAGGACCCATGGTTCCGTGTCAACAGAGTAGTGTGGACATGGGGTTCCCCCTTGGTTCTAAGATTCATGGATTTATTTTGGTGGGTAAGATTTCCAAGCAATAAGCATTATATGTTTTAAGAATGATCATAAATAAGGAAGGACTGCGACTTCCACCATACTTTCCTGTCCTGAAGAATAAGTAAGGGTTAAAATACTACTGGATACACCTTACTTACCCCATGCACGCAATGGATCCCTACTCGTTTATTTGGGATGATTTGGGAGGGTTGTACTAACTCACTCTTAACTACTGACTGCCTACATCCCAAGTCTAATAAAGTTGTGACATGAATGCCATTAAGCTTTAAACTCACATAATATGTGGGCCCAGTTTCTTGTGCATACAGAACGGTTCGGGGAACATAGCTGACACCCACTGATTCTTCTTTCTCTTTTTCCTCACTTGTGGCTATATGTTCCCACTCCCCTCATTCGTAACACTGAGGCCCAGTATTAACAAGGGGTTCTGGATTCCCTAATTTATTCCTATAGGATTCTAAGGGGTTTTTGTTCAGTTCTCTCTCCGACTTCGTAGTGGAAGGTGACAAAGGTTTAGCTGTTTTCTCAAAGTCTGTAGGAGCTCCCCGGGACTGAGCACTGGCTAACGTAGTAGCCATTTCAACAGCATGGTCCAAAGTTAGTCCTGTATGCTATTGTAGCCATTTCTGAGTCCGAAAGGAGAGGGCCTCTAAATACTGGTAAAGCTAAATTCTCAACATAATCTCTTCCTTAGCTGATTCTAGAGGTTTCAGTCAGCAGTTTGCAGCATCTTCTATTTTATAAAATACAACTTTTCAGGGTATCTCCAGGGGCTCCTTTCTCTTTTCTAGATTTCAGTCTGTGAGACTCATCATCCACCCTTAAGCGAGCAAGGATAATCTTCATGACTTCTGCATAGGTGGAAGTGCCATCCCTATTAGCAATTTGATTGGCAGGTTGTGCTTCTCATATTAATAGGGGTGCAAGATTGAAGGACCACCAGTCTTGTGGCTAGGCACTGGCTCGAGTAGCCTTTTCAAAATTAAGAAAGAAGTCGATTTGGTCCTCACAGGAAATATATTTCTGTAGGGGAACCATGGCACCGGGTAGATCAAAACTCCATCCTTGACCCATTCCAACAGCCATTTGTTTTTGTCCTTCTGCCATTTTTGTCATGTTCTCCCCTTGGGAACAGATAGCATTAGCAGGTACTGTTCTAACTATTTCAGCCTGTTTCATGTGTCTTTGAAGGGCCCAACTTGTGTTAACCCTCCTGTAGTTCATACATGATGTGTTCCATCTTCTATCAGGCGGAAGTTGCCCTCCTTCTCCACCATGTGTCAACTGTTTTGTTCAGTGATATTGTACAGGCCTGGGCGGTAAATTCCATTCCACTTGCGGAATTTGCGGAATTTGGATAATTTCACGTAGGCTTGGGCATAGCAGTACGCTATACTCGAGTAGTTTGCGCTACTTCGCACTACGCGAATTGCACGTAGCACAGTGCAAAAACTCGTAGCGTAGAGGGCATTTTTTGCTAGCTCGTGGTCCTCAACGTCAAGTTGGCGACCGCGAGCGAGCAAAATGACATCTCGGCGAGACTTTTTCCTTGTTCGCAATCAGCAAGATTAAGTTGCTGATCGCGAGCGTGGAAAATAAACCACCCGGCAAGATTCTCAACGCGGGGAGGTCAGGTTTCTCATTGCGAGTGGTCGCGTATGCTCGTGATGAAAAACTACCAGTCGCGTTGAGAAAACTGCAGCTCGAGTACAAATCTACTTGAGCAGCAGAAAACGACCACTTGCACTGTGCAAGATGCCGTTTGCAATGATTGCACAGTGTGGACAAGCATCTGGCACTGTGCAATCAGTGGGAACAGCATTTTCCCTACCGCACTACGCAGCTCGCGTAGCTTCACGTAGCTTGCGTAGTGCGAAGTGCACTTCGCGTAGTGTTGCGTAGCGCTTCTAGGTGAACTACGCCCAGGGTTATTTTCGCGTTCCGCGGAGAACGCGGAATTGCCAAAAATTCCGTGATCCAGGGCTTAGCGGAATTTTTTGCTTGTTCGCACTTTCAAAATGCATGTTCGCGAGATATTTCCCCCCGAGCATGCAAACAGCATTTGCAAACAGGCAAAAAGTATCGTGAATGGGCGGAACAAGCAATTCCGCGTGTTTGCAGAACTCTGCGTGCTCGCGGAGATTTTTTTACCGTTTCGCGGAGCTTTGCGTAGCGCGACTACCCAAATTCCACCCACCCCTAATATTGTATTGGTAATACTCTCTCACAAAATAGTAGGTGTAGACACTTTAGTTTCTATGTAGAAGTTATTTTATTTAATTGTCTGAAAAGCCCACTAATTAATATTTGATCTCTTCTTCTCTTTGTAGACTCAGAAGATCCCAGGCCACGGTGAAGTAAATATTACCCTCAAGAAAGAAGATAAGCCCAAGGTAGGTGTTCACTTATGGACATTTTTAATTGAAAAAGGGAAATGGGCATGTCAGGGAATTCACCCGATCACACTCCTGTCCCATCACCATGTGAATTGTAACACATGTTAGAGAACAGCTTATATGACTACGGTATTCCTTACCAGGTCAAAATACTCTTTTATAAAATTCTAAATATTTATAAGTAAAGAGAGAAAATATACAATGCCTGATTTTAAACTTATGGAAATGAACCGCTAAGGGAAAAAAGAGACATACCAAAGCCATGAGCTTCACTGGAAAAACAATGTTTTACCAACCCTCCATTTATATGGGAGAGCCTTCTATTGGGAATGCCCCGGCGTCTTCTTGACCTTTTGATTCCCACCTCCCGCTGCATCCCAGCAAGCGAATATCTACCTCAGACAGCCTCGTTCCTCCACAAATGTCAGTGGCTTGAGTCTCAGGGGAAGTTTCTTCTCGCGTCCATGCTGGCGGCTGCACTCTTCTGCCTCAGCATTCTTCTAGTGACGTTTTGCATCCCACGCCTTCAAGTTGCATCCAATCTCATTCTCTTTCCTCAGATACAGCACAAACCTTTCTTCAGCTGGTTCTAGAGTAGCGGTTTTAAAGGTGCAGGACTCCCAGACAGCCTGTGAAATGGAAGGTGCGGTTTGTAACCCATCAGTAGAGGGAAAGGGCCAAGGGTGTGAGTTGTTTTCACCCTCTTCCTTGTCATAGTGTTCCTCTGTAATGTCGATTTCCTGTAGAGATAGGGACCACCTTAAAAGTTTGGAGTTTTCTCCTTTTATCTGATCTGCATGAGTCATCTGAGAGGCCTGTGGTCAGTTTGGACACAAAAGTGAGAAACAAACAAGTAAGGTCTCAACTTCCCATTCAAAGGTACTCCAAAGATGCTCTCTGGAAAGAAACGTCCTTCTAATTGAACAGCAGGAGGTTGGTCATGGCCATCACCATTGGTCTGAAATAGAGCCGCTCCAATCCTATGTTCATAGGCATCTGTTATTGTGTGTCGATTTACATACCGTATATAGGTTTCCCGATATAGGTCCTTATATAGGCACAATTCACATTGCCCATATTTAGGCATAGAAATCCTACCCGTATTTAGGCATCATCCATGCTAACCAAATACAGGCATGGCCACCTACATCCGTTCATCTACATCACAACGAGTTCTTGGAAAACAACTTCCCCTTGCTTGGATATTGATTTCTCCAAGAACTCATTATTATGCATGAACATCTATTCCTTAGGGATTCATTCATGACTTTCTTATGCCCGACTTTTACCTCAATACTGGCATTCCTAAACACATTCAAGGTATAAATATACCTTCATTTACCATGGCAAACCACGGTTCGGCTGCCTACTTGCACGACGCGGCTCGCCACAGCAAGTTCGGAAGGAAGGCAAGTCCCCGCATGACGCACTGACCAGATGCTGTCATCCTCCTCGCAGAGAATCCAGCTCCAGTGTTTCTGACTCCCCTTGCGGGGTGTTAGAGATCGAGACTCGGAAAGAGATTCCAACCTCACTCATTCTAAGGTATGGAGCGGACTAGAACCTAGAGGGACTTTTGGCAAATCTTGGCAACTATAGCTAAACTAGACTATAGACAAACAACACCTACTTTTCACCTCGTACTACACTTAGGTTAGGTACACTGGGGTAGAACTAGCTAGAAGCATCAGATGAGCATTAACATTTTTAGCCTGTGTTATTTATGGATGTATTTTTATGAATATCTGTTATAGCTATAAACCATGCTATTGTAGTATTATTTTATCTTACTGCTAACACTGTGCGTATTATACTTCTCATTTTGTCTTACGATTGTAGCAGTTCATATCTCTTGCATGATAAATAAGACTGTTCAATAAACCCTTTTTATTGAAACGCCCGTCTATCTATTTCTGTGTAACTCTGTTGAAACGAAGCATGCACGATTGACTGAGTGGAACAGTTATCTATTGTTTCCGCGATTCTGAAATTGTTCCGATTCTAAGGGAAACAAAGTTGTCATGTTTATGCGATTGTCAGAAACTAATCCCTTCTTGTTTATTCGAGAAGTTTCTAGTGACCTCTGAGTTAGCTGGCACAAGTAATTAAGTTTAATGTACTCGATAGAGACATACTGACCTAAGTCCTATGTCAAGAACTATAGTGTATATTATTTCAATGCGCAGAGCCTATTAGGGATATAGGAACTACACTACACTGTCTGCACTATGAACTGCTTGCATAATCTGGAGCTTTCAGAATGAGTGCTGGGTACATTTCTTTCTTCAGGGTGTCAAAAAAAATATTTGACAGTTCACTGTCCAGTTAACCTTCTTGGGCATCTTTTGGAGGTCAGTTCTATGAGGGGGTTTGCAATGGACCCATCTCCCTGCACAAACATCCTGCAGTACCAATTCAAGTCAAGGATTGCTCTTACTTGAGTCTGTGTTTGGAGCTTCCCAATCCAGCATGATCTTGATTTTAGGTTGTTGGGGTTGAACATGGTTTTAACCCACAAAGAGGCCCAAGTATACAAGCAGACTCTGCCTTAGCTGGCACTTGCCTGCCTTGATAGTGAGATCTGAAGATAGCAGGGGCATTCTTTATTCTTAAGGGCATAAGAGTAAACTGATAGTGCCCCTCTGGAGTTGTGAATGCTGATTTTCCATTGGCTCCAGGATTCAGATCTATCTGCCAGCACCCTGGTGTGCGATCAAAAGTCCTGAAATACTTGGCTGCCCCTAACTTCTCAATTAATTCATCAGCCCTAGGAATGGATGTACATCAGTTTTTTTTTACATTATTGAGGCCCCTGTAGTCCACACAAAACCTCATTCATTTATTTCCACCCTGGGATTGCGGTTTGGGGACTAACATAACCGGGCTGGCCCAGGGACTCTCTGAGAGTTCATTGACATCCATTTCCAGCATCTTGCTTACTTCAGCCTTGATGCTCTCTTTGACATCATGATCAGACTGCCTGCAGATTTTATTATTGACAGGAAGGCTGTCACCAGTGTACACATCATCTGTACACCAGTTAGCCAGACCAGGGCTCAAAGAGAAGGACTCAGCAAACTGGTTTAGGACTTGCCTGCAATCAGTCTGCCTGTGGACAGTGAAGGTGTCTGACAAGACCACTCCTTCGACTGATCCATCTTTAGGGTTTTTTAGATATGGTAAGGGGGTGATTCACTCTGTGCTTCATGCTCCTCATCTGTTACCATGAGCATGGTCTTTTCAGCACTGTCAAAGGGTTTCAGTGGGTTTACATGTATGAGCCTCTTGGGGTTCCTGCATGTGCCAAGGTCCACCACATATGTGACCTCCCCTTTTCTTTCAAGGATAGGGTAGGGCCCAGTCCATTTGTCTTGGAGAGCCTAGGAGTCACATACCCCACAACCCACATTCTGTCCTAGTTGGGACTCCACTGTGGTAACCTTCTGGTAATATCAGAACTTCTGGAGCTCTTGGATGGCTTCATGGCTTCTATTGGATTTTTTCATGTACCCAGCCATCCTGGAATGAAGGTCAAGCAAATAATCCACAATATTTGCTTTGTTTTTTTTGCGTGGTCTCTCCCATCCTTCCTTTACACAGTGGTCCCCTTACAGTGTGTCCAAACAAAAGTTCAAAGGGGGAAAACCTTACTCCCTTTTGGGGCACCTCTCTGTAAGCAAAAAGCAGGCATGGTAGCAAGACATCCCATCTCTTTCTGAGTTTTTCAGGGAGTCGACTAATCATATCTTTTAGGGTCTTGTTAAATATTTCAACAAGTCAATTTGTCTGCAAATGGTATCAGGTAGTGAACATGTAAACCACTCTACACTCGGTTCACATGTGTTTGGGGTATGCACACATATGTTTTAAGTAAACAGACATGAAGTTTGTACTTCTGTGATATTACCTTCTTTGTGGCAGTGGTAGTCCTCGGGGGAATTGCCATAGGATACCAAGTGGAATGATCCACTAGTATAAGTCAGTTGGTTTTCTGAAGCTTTTTGTGGGTCAAGGAGACTAACAATGTCAATCCAAACCCTCTCAGGGAGTACCCCAACCACTGGAAGAGGCATTAAGGAGGCCATTAGCTGACTACCTCTCTTGCCACTGGCTTGATAGGTGGCACAGGAGTACTACAACTCCTTTACGTTCTGGTACATTCCTGGACGGTAGAAGTTTTGGTTTGGCCATGATGCCCAGCTAGGGGAATGTCATGTGCCAATGTTAGGAGAAACTCTCTAAACTGCTGAGGCACTACCACTCTACTAGTGGCACCAGGCTTGGGGTCCCTGGCCTCAGTGTAAAGGAGTCCCTCCTCCCAAAAGGTCCTGTGGGAGCCACTGGCCTCTCCTTTTTTCTTATCAGCTACTTGCTGTCCTGTCTCAGGCCTTCAAGAGTAGGACAGGTTCTCTACACTGGCAGATATCGTCCCTGGAGGGTCCCCCTGAGCCCAAAAGCTCTTCTGTGTAAGGCCGAACTCCTGGGCTCAAGTTCCTTCTAGAGCTGACAAGTCCTTCCCCCCTCCTAAGGAGAGGGGACTTGATCTGGGGTCAGTATAAAAGTTGGTTTTCCAGACTTCTTGCCCTTTTTTTTGGACAGTTGGTCCACAATTTCTGACTCCAATACTTACCCTGGGTTCTACTCTGTGCTCTTGTTTTTACAAACACCAATGTAGGTATGGTATTCTCAGCATTGCTGCATGGGTTTTGTTTTCTATGTCAGCCCATGCTAAGTACTCTAAATAATTGTCAAGCAGACAGTGTCCAGGCATAGCAGTAGACACCACTACCCTTTTGAGGCCAGTAACTCCTCCCCAATCTAATTACACCAACACCATTGGATGTACCTTAGCCTGATTGTCATCTTTGAGGACTATATATGTCTTTACAAGCACATATTAGTCTGAGAACACAGCTGCTCATTCTCCATGGGGATACTAGTTCCAGTGTCTCTCAGGGCTTCTGCTCTAACCACATTGATATTTGGCTCTTGTCTGTATCTCTCTAGATCACTGGGCCAGACAACCAGGGTAGCTGCATTCACCCCTCCCTCTGAGACTAAAGTTGCCTTAGTGAGCACCTTGACATGGTCTGGGCTCACCTGTGATGCCATCTGGAGACTCACTACTTCATTTACTGCAGGTGTGCTTAAGGCATTCTTTTTTGTTTTACAGCTAGGATCTCCATTTCTGTGTCCAAGATCCAGACAGTCAAGGCACCAAACCTTTTGGGGATCTCAGTTTTTCTCTGGTGCCAATTACTAGGCTGTTAATAGTTTTGGGGCCCACCCTCCTGAACGTGTTTATGGGGGCCTTTAGAGGACTTTGTTTTTTTTTCGCTTTTTGGTCACTACTCGACTCCAACACCCCAGACGTCGCCTTTCTGACGGAGACCTGGCTGAACCCCTCCTCGGCACCCGACATCGCCATAGCCATCCCGGAAGGCTATAAGATCACCCGCAAGGACCGCACCAACGGAGTAGGAATCGCCATTGTCCACAGGAACACTCTCAAAGTCTTGGCAAGCACTGACGACACCCTCAGCCCCGCCGAACATCTGCACTTCCAGATCCACACCAACCCCAACACCACCCTCAGAGGAACCCTCGTCTACAGACCCCCCGGACCCCGATCACAGTTCAGTGACTCCATCGCCGACTTCATCAGCACACACGCCCTCACCTCCACGGACTTCATCCTCCTCAGTTACCTGAACTTCCACCTCAAGAACAACAACGACTCCAACTCTTCCACCCTGATCGACAACCTCGCCAACATTGGACTCAGACAACTTGTCACAACACCCACCCACACCGCCTGCCACACGCTTGACCCCATCTTCACCGCAAGCTCCCACGTTTCCTTCAACCACACCACCGAGCTCCACTGGACTGACCACCGGTGCATCCACTTCACCTTTTGGAAACCCACCACGCACCACCGCACCCAACAGATGCCGTGCCGCTGCTGGAGCAAAGTCACCGAAGACCAGCTATCCACCACCCTCTCCCAGAGTCCACCCGCAGACCCGACCAACCCCGACGCTGCCGCCCGCAACCTTAGACAGTGGATCGACGACTGCGCCAACACCCTCGCCCCGCTCAAGAAGCCCTCCAACAGCCACACCAGCAAGAAAGCCAGCTGGTTCACCGAAGACCTCCTGGCCACCTTCTTCCACCGCAAGATCGCAGACATCCATGACAGCTTCAACGACTCGACTGCCCCGGCAACCACTGAGACCCCCGCCCCCACGACCACCATCCGTACTGCCCGCCTGATGTCCTCGACCAACATCAACGACGACGACACCATCAAGATCATGAACACCGTCCACTCCGGATCCCCGTCAGACCCCTGCCCACACCACATCTTCAACAAAGCCAGCACCACCATCGCTCCCCATCTCTGGAAAATCATCAACGTCTCCTTCGAGACAGCGACCTTCCCGGAGAGCTGGAAGCACGCCAAGATCAACGCCTTACTCAAGAAACCCAAGGCGGACCCCAAGGACCTCAAGAACTTCCTACCCATCTCCCTGCTCAAGTTCCCTGCGAAGGTCATCGAGAAGGCCGCCAACAAACAACTGACCAGCTTCCTCTAGGAGAACAACATCCTAGACCCGTCCCAGTCCGAGTTCCGCAGCAACCACAGCACCGAAACTGCCCTCATCGCTGCCACCGATGACATCAGGACCCTGCTAGACAATGGAGAAACCATGGCCCTCATCCTCCTGGACCTGTCATCTGCCTTTGACACAGTCTGCCACCACACACTACTAACACGCCTCTACGATGCCGGAATCCAAGAGAAGGCCCTGGGCTGGACCACCTCCTTCCTCTCCGGCAGAACACAGAGCGTATGCCTCCCCCCTTCCGCTCCGAAGCCACCTAGATCATCTGCGGCGGACCTCAGGGCTCATGTACAACATCTACATGGCACCGCTCACCCATGTCGCCCGACTGCACGACCTCAACATCATCTCCTATGCCGATGACACCCAGCTGATCCTCTCCTTCACCAAGGACCACCACACCGCCAAAACCAACCTCCACGAAGAAATGAAGGCAGTTGCCGAATGGATGAGGAACATCCTACTGAAGCTGAACTCGGACAAGATGGAGGTCCTAATCCTCGGATCCACCCTCTCGGCCTGGGACGACTTCTGGTGGCTGACTGCATTAGGAACAGCTCCAACACCCACCGACCATGCACGCAACCTAGGAGTCATCCTCGACTCGACCCTCTCCATGACAAAGCAGGTCAACGCCGTCTCTTCCTTCTGCTTCAACACCCTCCGCATGCTCTGCAGGATCTACAAGTGGATCCCCACGGAAACAAGAAGGACAGTCACCCAGGACCTTGTCAGCAGAAGACGGGACTATGGAAATGCCCTCTATGCAGGAGCCTCGGCCAAACTCCTGAAATGGCTCCAACGCATCCAGAACGCCTCCGCACGCCTGATCCTCGACATCCCTTGCCACAGCCACATCACACCCCACCTGAGAGACCTGCACTGGCTCCCTGTCAACAAGAGGATAACCTTCAAGCTCCTCACCCATGCACACAAGACACTCCACAACACCCGACCAGCGTACCTCAACAGCCGACTCAGCTTCTACACCCCCACCCGCACACTCGCCACTGTCCCCCGCATCCAAAGAGTGACCGCTGGTGGCAGATCATTCTCCCACCTCGCCGCCAAGACATGGAACACCCTCCCCATCCGCCTACGGCAGACCCAAGACCTACTGACCTTCAGAAGACTCCTCAAGACCTGGCTGTTCGAACAGTAGCAGCATTCCCCCCGCACCTTGAGACCCTTACGGGTATGTAGTGCGCTTTACAAATGCTATGATTGATTGATCTTTCCCTTGGGGGTTCTTTTTGGCCTCTTTCTTTTGGCCACCCCCACCAGTATTAGTCTTGGTTACCCTTGTTTTGACCCAGAGGTCTTCCTTCTTTCCCAACTCTAGATCAGAAGGTGACCTAGGTCTACCAGAAGATGATGGAACGTCTCATCGAACAATTACTCAAAAGATACTACTTCATAATTAAATTGTAAAGCCCTTCATAGTCATGCACATTGTTAACTGTTAACCAACCACCTAGTTTTTATACTGAAAATTCTACAAATTCAACTGAGGTCTGTCTCTGTGTTTTTCAAGTCTCCCTGAATTTGATCCTGTATTTATCAGGGGTGTTTCCAAGCCCTAAATCACGGTACCCTTCATGAGGTCATAAGACTCAGCATCTTTCTCATTCAATGTCAGGAGTCTTTCCCTGGATTTACCCAATTCTTTTTGGGTACTTTCCTAGCTATGCAAGCTCTCTCAAAAGCAATAAACCATTTGGTGAAGTCATCACCATCTGAAAACTTAGGGAAAATCCCTTTGGGAAGTTTGGAATCAAAGGAATCTTCTCTTACCCAAGTTATAAATTTGCTGCCAACAGAGATGGGTACTAGACCCATCTCTATTATTTATTTCTATGTCCAGGAGTTGAACTTTTAAGTTCAACCTCCTGGTCAATCTCTCCAGCATGAGGTCCTCTTCTGGGGGCTCATCCTCTGCTTCTGACTGGGGTGTTTCTATCACCGCCTCAGACTGGTCATCAGCATTCTGCTCCTCATTGGATGCAGATAATATATCAGGATTATCTCTCTCAAATGCTGGCAAAAGCCTCCTAAGCTTATCTATTATAGCGTGAGAGCCAGTTTTGATGCCATATCCTTTACAGAGAGCCCTTAACCTGGCATAGGTTAAGTCCATATAAGGAGTCAGGTCGAGCTCCTGAGTCTGGTTCTCTCTATCACTAACTATCACTAACTATTGCTACTAATGTTGGGACCTTTTGGAGATGAGAAAAACCTAAAGAAAAATACTTTGCAAGGAGCAGGTCGCAAGGACCTCAGGAGCACAGGAACACAGCTGGTTGGTCATTACTCAGGCCAGGTGGGCTGGCTGCAGAGTAGATAGCAAAACACACAAGATGATGGACAGAATGTTGCACATTGGCAAAACATTCACCCCAGTCCCAGATCTCGGTTTAATCCATCGTTATTTTGCTCACCACTCCACCCCAGTGCCTCATGGGAACAGTCCAGCCCGAACTACCAAGCCATGTCTTCCCTGGACCGGAATCAAGCATCCTAGGACCGGATTCGGGGTTTCACCCCTCTTCAGCCAGGGTAACTTGACTCCAGTGGCGTAGTGAGCACGGGACCCACGTCTGGGCATACCCTTCCCACATAGGGTGAAGAACAAAACACAGAAGATGATGGACGGAATGTTGCACATTGGGAAAACATTCACCCCCAGTCCCAGATCTGGGTTTAATCCATCGTTATTTTGCTCACCACGCCACCCCAGTTCAGACATGGCCATTTGCAAATCAGTCTTGACCCTGTGCCTCATGGGAACAGTCCAGCCGGAACTGCCAAGCCATGTCTTCCCTGGACCGGAATCAAGCATCCTAGGACCGGTTCCAGGGATTCACCCCTCTTCAGCCAGGATAGCTTGACTCCAGTGGCGTAGTGAGCAGGGCACCCACGATGTTGAGCCCTCGAAGACCACGATTGTTGAGCCCTGAAAGCAGCTTGCAGGGTTTAGTGCTAATTTTGTGCAGCATGTCTTTGGTTCTTGAGTCAACAGCTCTTCTTTATCCATTGGTCTTATTAGTTCCATCAAATCTAAGTTGCAAGGTCCAGGGATGCCTCCTAAATAATACATTTAGAGGTGTTAAAAGAAGAGACAGGTAGTAGCTAATGGGCTACCTACCTTTAGGATGTGTACACCCTCTAAGTGACCACTTCCTGTGAGAAGGGGCACTAATCTAGCCCTGATATGTTGTTTTCCTACCATCTCAAGATGGAGGCTTTGTAAAGAGGTGTCCACATTGCATGCCACTCCTCATTGGTGGCACAGGCTGAGTGTTGGCATACCTCCTCATCTAACACATTTCCCCGTCTTTCCTCCAACCAAAAGAGGAACAGGAAATGGGGTTTGGCATTCTCCACTATCTGGAGATGCCTGGGTTGCATTTCAAAGGTAGCTTTACCTTTATAGCTTCACACCTCAGAAGGCCATCCTGCACTGGGGAAGGTGTGAAGCAGCCTCTGCCCAGAGCAGACTTTGTCACTGGCCTTTCAGAGTGCTGGCCCTCTCCCCACGAGGTCAGAAAAATGTCTGATGGTGACAGACTGGCTAAGACTACTCAGAGACCACACCAGTGCTTGGTAGGTTTTGAGGGGACCCTCAAAAAGGATTCATGTGTGCATTGATAAATAAATCCAACACTGGCATCAGTGAGGATTTATTCAGAGGAGATGTTTGGTATCAAACATCTTACTGTACAGTGATTCCATCATGAAGCTAGGAAACTTGTAATGACAAGTATTCAGGCCATGTACTCCCTATGGCTTCCCTGTGACATTTTACCAATCACTGTTCACTGTAAGCTCTATCTTACCAGCATGGACCAAGTAAGGTGAAATTCATTATGGACTTTGTGCCCAATATGGCGGAATACATCTACTAAAGACTTACTAAGTTCATAACATTGTGTTTGACTTTACGTGATTAGTGAAATGTCCATGCTGACAGAGCTTTGTTTGAATTGTAGTGGACAGCATTCCAACCAATGGGAATAGAAGAAGACCTACAAAAATGAGTGCTTCAAGTGAATCCACGTTAAGGGCATTGAGAAAGACATATTGCTATTGAAACGCGTCTGCCATTTCAAATGAATAAAATGGTGGATTATAGGGAACCCGTTGAGTGTTTCAAATTGATGGACTATATATATATATGATGTGATCAAGGCTGTTTCGTCAGCTGAAACTCGTAATGACTAACTTCATGTGAGTAATAAAAATTACTTACGCCTATTTGCAGAGGAGTTCGTGCTTTCTTCATAGCCACTCGGAGGTTGAAGATGGCAAACTAATCTAGTATCTAGTAATCTGTATCCCTCCCCGCTTCCCGCCACCGCCGCTTAGCCCCGCCCCTTTTTCCTTCTGTATCCCTCCCCGCTCCCGCCTCCCAGCTGCCCCGCCCACCCGCGCACTTGGCCTTATATGGCGACCGTGCGACGCAGGTGAGTGTGACCCACTTGTGGGACACCCCCGCGCCGCACGGCCACCAGCTGCTGCGTGTGCTCCTCTGCCCTGCCTAGCTGCCTCGCTGCCTGTCGCGCTGCCGCTGACCACGCCCCCTCCTCCGAGAGGCGCGGTCCGTGCCTGCCTGCCGGCTGATCGTTTTTGGTGCTAATTGTATCCCCTTGACTGTGTGACCTGTGCTTCTCCTTTCAGTGTAACCGTGCCCGTGTTTTTGTTTATTTTCCTGGTAACTGTGCCCGTGTCTCGCTGTCTCCTCCCTGTCTGCCCGCCTACCTCGCCGATCCTCGCTCACCCTCCCCGCTTCCCGCCACCGCCGCTTAGCCCCGCCCCTTTTTCCTTCTGTATCCCTCCCCGCTTCCCGCCACCGCCGCTTAGCCCCGCCCCTTTTTCCTTCTGTATCCCTCCCCGCTCCCGCCTCCCAGCTGCCCCGCCCACCCGCGCACTTCGCCTTATATGGCGACCGTGCGAACGCGCAGCGGTCACGCGCAGCGGGCGCGCCGATTGTGCGCCGAAGGCGCGCCAAAGGTAAGCCCGTCTGCGCCCGTCCGCGACCGGATCGCGACCAGCGCCAGGACCCCTGGCCCACGAAGACCCCGACCTACCCGCCGGACGTACTCCGCCGCCACCCTCATCGCACTCAACACCGGCCGACTCCCAGACTGCCACCAAGCCACACCACGACTCACCCACGGACCTTTCAGCTGCCACGCCTGCAAGTTCTCCTGCATCCGGACCGGCCCCGCACCAGCAGCCGCCAAGCCAAACACCAGCAGCACCCACCTCAAGTGCATCCTGCTCAACACCCGCTCCGTCCACAGACACGCCGTGGAACTCTGGAACCTCCTAGACGCCACAGCCCCTGACGTTGCCTTCCTCACGGAGACCTGGATGAACGCCTCTTCAGCTCCCGACATCGCCATCGCCATCCCGGAGGGCTACAAGATCGTCCGGAGGGACCGCAACGCCAACCAGATGGGAGGAGGCGTCGCCATCATCCACAGGAACACCATCCGTCTCACGACCAGCACCGACAACTCCCTGACCACCGCCGAACACCTGCACTTCCAGATCCACACCGACCCAAACACCACCCTCAGAGGCACCCTGATCTACCGACCCCCGGGACCACGCACACAATTCAGCGAGGACATCGCCGACTTCGTCAGCCCGCATGCCCTCCCCTCCGCCGACTACATCCTCCTGGGGGACCTTAACTTCCACCTGGAGAACAACAACGACTGCAACACCAGCACCCTGCTCGACAACCTCGCCAATCTTGGACTCAAGCAGCTGGTATCCACCCCCACCCACCTCGCCGGACACACACTCGACGCCGTCTTCTCATCCTGCAAAGACATCGTCTTCAGCCACGCCACAGAGCTCCAATGGACGGACCACAGCTGCGTCCACTTCACCTTCAAGAGAACGACGACCCACCACCACCAGCAACAGGCCGCCCGCAGAAGCTGGAACAAGATCACAGCAGACCAGCTCGCCACCTCCCTGAGCCAGCACCCCCCTGCCAGCTCAGCGAACCCCAGCCAGGCCGCCAACAACCTCACACAGTGGATCAGCAACTGCGCGGACGAACTCGCCCCGCTGAGGACCCCGCCCAGCAGACCCGGCAGCAAGAAAGCCCCGTGGTTCACCGACGAACTCAAGAGCTCCAAGAAGAACTGCCGAGCCCTCGAGAAAGTCTGGAGAAGGGAGCCCACACCAGACAACAGGACCACCTTCAAGCTGGCCACCCGGAAACACCACCAGCTGATCCGCGCCGCCAAGAAAACTGCTTTCAAGGACCGGCTGGACAACAACGCACACAACTGCAAGGAACTCTTCAACATCGTGAAAGAGCTCTCCAACCCCAGCGCAGAAAACAACGACATCACCCCATCACAAGACCTCTGCAACTCCCTCGCCTCATACTTCCACAACAAGATCGCGGACATACACAACAGCTTCAGCAACCAACCAACGCACACCAAGACCGAACAACCACCCCTCACCACCACCCTCCAAGCCTGGACTCCGATCAGCACCGAAGACACCATCCGCACGATGAACTCCATCCACTCCGGATCACCGACCGACCCCTGCCCTCATCACGTCTTCAACAAGGCTGACGCTGTCATCGCACCCCACCTGCGAGACATCATCAACACATCCTTCGACACCGCCACCTTCCCTGAGAGCTGGAAGCACGCCGAACTCAGCGCGCTACTCAAGAAACCCACGGCGGACCCCACCGAACTCAAGAACTACCGCCCCATCTCGCTCCTCCCGTTTCCAGCCAAAGTCATCGAGAAGACCGTCAACAAGCAGATGGCCGCCTTCCTCGAAACGAATGGATCCCTCGACCCCTCACAGTCCGGCTTCCGAGCCAATCACAGCACCGAGACCGCCCTCATCGCCGCCACCGATGACATTCGAGCCCTGATGGACAACGGAGAAACAGCGGCCCTCATCCTCCTAGACCTCTCCGCAGCATTCGACACTGTCTGCCACCGCACCCTAGTACAGCGCCTCAGCAACGTCGGAATCCAGGACAAGGCGCTGGAATGGATCATCTCCTTCCTCGACGGAAGAACACAGAAAGTCCGTCTACCACCGTACAAGTCAGAGGCCACCGATGTCATCTGCGGCGTCCCTCAAGGATCCTCGCTGAGCCCCACCCTCTTCAACGTCTACATGAGCCCCCTCGCGGCCATCGCACGGCAACACCACCTCAACATAATCTCCTACGCCGACGACACCCAGCTGATCCTCTCCCTGACCAACGACCCCGCCGCCGCCAGAGCCAACCTACACGAAGGGATGAAGGACGTAGCCGAGTGGATGACGACCAGCCGCCTGAAGCTGAACTCGGACAAGACGGAGGTCCTCATCCTGGGCACCTCACCCTCCGCCTGGGACGACTCCTGGTGGCCTCCCGCCCTGGGCACCGCACTCAAACCGACAGACCATGCACGCAACCTGGGCTTCATCCTGGACTCCTCCCTTTCCATGACCAGGCAAGTCAACGCCGTCTCCTCGGCGTGCTTCAACATCCTACGCATGCTACGGAAGATCTTCTGGTGGATCCCCACCGAGACCAGGAGGACCGTCACCCAGGCCCTCGTCACCAGCCGACTGGACTACGGCAACGCCCTCTACGCCGGTACCACCGCCAAGCTCCAGAAGAGACTCCAGCGGATCCAGAACGCCTCAGCCAGACTCATCCTCGACATCCCACGAACCAGCCACATCTCCGGACATCTGAGAGACCTTCACTGGCTCCCCGTCAACAAAAGAATCACCTTCCGCCTCCTCACCCACGCACACAAAGCGCTACACGACCAAGGCCCGAGCTACCTCAACAGCCGAGTCAACTTCTACGCTCCCAAACGCCACCTCCGATCAGCCAACCTCGCCCTCGCCGCCGTCCCCCGCATCCGAAGAGCGACCACAGGAGGAAGGTCCTTCTCCTACCTGGCCGCCAAGACCTGGAACTCCCTCCCGACCGACCTGCGCCTGACCCAAGACCACCTCTCCTTCAGGAAGAAGCTGAAGACATGGCTGTTCGAGCAGTAGCGGCACCCCCCCACCCCCAGCGCCTTGAGACCCTACGGGTATGTAGTGCGCTCTATAAATGTCACTGATTGATTGATAGTCAAATATATATATATATACATATATATATATATATACATAGGGAAAGTTATAGTTAGTTAGACATTACACTCGTACAAAACCATAGAAATTCCCCTGTTATAGTTAGTTCAGCTAACTATAACTCACACCCCTGCAATGCACTGCTGATGACATCACATATTACATCACTTATGACATGGTCAGTGTCATCACTGATGACATCACTGATGACATCTCAAATGACATCACTGATAACATCACTCATGACATCATCCATGTAATAAATTGATGCATCTTCTCACACCCTAATATAACCTTTGATACACCCACTCTAAATTACAGACTGCCATTCTCAAAACCATAGACACTCCAACACCAATAACTACATACCCACTCATTGATTCTTAGGTTTACACACACATCCACTCACTCACCCGTACAGTCACTCATACTTATGGTCACTCAGTACAGGACTATCATATGCACTCATACACCTATATAGAAACTCACACACTGCCACTCGTCCATAGAGGTACTCACACACCTAGTCAGTCATGCAAATAATTAATCACACTGCCATTTAATCACCTATACAGTTATACACACACCAGCTCACTTACTCATACAAATACTGGCACATACTTACGCTCTTATACAATCACTGATGCAAGCACAGACTCATCCATACAGCCACTCTCACAATCACACACTCTCAGTTATAGCCATTTATATACTCCAAAACACATATATACTGCCTTTCACATATGTAGTTACTCACACATATACAATGAGATATACATTCACTCACTAACACACCCATGCACACACTCACCCACCCATACAGTCCATCACAGATGCACTCTTGAAACCATGCACCCTGTGAATCACCCACTCACACATCTATGTACAGAGTCACACACACCCCACCCACACAAACACTCAGTCACCCATACAGATACTCAGACAACCAATCAATAACCCATATAGACACTCATGTAGCTATTCGCAAACCCATGCAGCTGCTTACACACCAACAGACAGATGGATACAGACATTCACACAGTTTACTCACTAACCCATGCCTTCAGTAAAATAATTTTAATCATTCACTTATAGAGTCAGTCACGCACCTACTAAATCATCCATTCAGACACTTATACACCCACTCATTCTTCACTATGCCTTTCCCTTTGTATATTAAACATATTTAAACTTTACAGAAACACACAGTCACTGGATGATGTCATGAGTGATTTCATGAGTGATGTCATTTGAGATGTCATCAGTGATGTCACTGACCATGGCATGAGTGATGTAACATGTGACATCATCAGCAGTGCATTGCGGCGGCGCAAGTTATAGTTAGCTGAACTAACTATAACGGGAGAATTTCTATGGTTTTGTACGACTGAAATGTCCAACTAACTATAACTTTCCCTAAAACCTATGTTTTTTCAGTGAATTTCTAAGGTTTTTTAAATGCTAATTTCTAACTATAATGTGCCTGAAACCTATGTTTTTTTCGGTGAATTTCAAAGGTTTTTTAAAGGCTAATTTCTAACTATAATGTGTCTGAAACCTAAGGTTTTTTAAGTGAGAGAGGTGTAAAAAGGGGCATGGCCTGGACCACCTCTCTGCAACGCAGCGCAGTGGTGCTTACTGGAAGCACCTGGTGAGCTAGTTGGCCCCCAGGGGCCCTCAGGATGGAAGGGGAATTAATTATCCAACTTAAAACAAGCCCACGGGCGTGTTTGCACACGTCACCTCAGGCCCCGCCCCATGCCTTCACCACTGTGTAAACATGCCCCATGGCACGTTTTAAGTTGAGGGATTAAGTCCCCTCGAAACCTGAGGGTCCCTGGGGTCCAGCTAGCCCACCAGGTACCTCCAGTAAGCGCCACAGAGCTGCGTTGCAGAGAGGTGGTCTGAGGCCACGCCCCTTTTTACATCTCTCTGCAACGCAGCCCTGTGGTGCTTACTGGCGGTACCTAGTGGACTAGTTGGCCCCCAGGGTCCCTCAGGATTGAAGGGGAATTAAATGCCCACCTTAAAACGCACCACAGGGCCTGTTTGCACACATGTCACATCAGGCCCCGCCCACTCCCTTCACCACTGTGGAAACGCGCCCCGTGGCGCGATTTAAGTTGGGGGATTAAGACCCCTTCAATCATGAGGGTCCCTGGGGTCCAACTAGCCCACCAGGTACCTCCAGTAAGCGCAACAGAGCTGCGTTGCAGAGAGGTGTAAAAAGGGGCGTGGCCTCAGACCACCTCTCTGCAACGCAGCTCTGAGGTGCTTACTGGAGGTACCTGTTGGACTAGTTGGCCCACAGGGGCCCTCAGGATTAAAGGGGAATTAATCCCCCAACTTAAAATGCGCCACAGGGCATGTTTGAACACATGTCACCTCAGGCCCCGCCCCATCCGTTTCCCACTGTCGAAACGCACCCCGTGGTGCGTTTTCAAGTTGGGGAATTAATTCCTCTTCATTCCTGAGGGACCCTGGTGGCCAACTAGCCCACCAGGTACCTCCAGTAAGCACCACTGCACTGCGTTGCAGAGAGGCGGCCCAGGCCACGTCCCTTTTTACACCACTTTGCAACGCAGCTCTGTGGCACTTACTGGAGGTACATTGTGGGCTAGTTCGACCCCAGGGGCCCTCCGGATTGAAGAGGAATTAATTTCCCAATTAAAAACGCGCCACAGGGCGAGTTTGCACAGATGTCACCTCAGGCCCTGTCCCCTCCCATCACCACTGTGCAAACGCACCCTGTGGCACATTTTAAGTTGGGGGATAAAGTCCCCTAGAATCCTGAGGGCCCCTTGGGTCCAACTAGTCCACCAGGTACCTCCGTCAGTTCTGCTAACTATAACTTGCGCGCCCGCAATGCACTGCAGATTATGTCACATATTGTATCATTCATGAAATGGTCAGTGACATCACTGATGACATCTCAAATGACATCACTGATGACATCACTGATGACATCATCCACGTGACAATATGATACACCTCACCTTACACTTGTATAACATTTCATTACTCACTGTAAAATACAGAGTACCATATTTGAAACCATTGACACACTAATACCAGTTACTACATACCCACTCACTGATTCCTAAGTCTACACACACAACTCCCCATTCAATAACAGAATCATTTATGCATGCAGTCACTAATTAATAGAACACTATCAAATGCACTTATACACATATATAGACATTGACACATCAGCAGTCATCTTAGTCGGTTATGCAGTCATCCTACTCACTCATGAAAAAAATTAATCACACATTTACTCACTTACACAATTATCCAACAACACCTCATTTATTCAAACACATAGTAACTCATAGTTAATATGTTAAAAAATCACCATTACAATTATACAATCATATAGTTACTCTCACAATCACTGACTCTTACACATACTTATTTATATACACCAACTCTCACATACAATGCCTTTTATTTTTTTACTTTGTTGGAGATGTACAACTAAAACATATATTTGCTCACCAACACACAAATAAATACACTCAGTCACCCAAACAACTGTTTCCACATGCACTCTTAAACCTATACACCTAGTCAATCAACCATTCACACATCTATGCATAGAGTTACACACACCCCATCCAACCACACACAAACTCAGTGTCCCATACAAATACTCACCCAACTAATCAATATCTAATATTCACACTCATGTAGTTAGTGACCAACTGATGCAGCATGTTATACAAAAACAGAGACAGTGATGCACACACTCACATAGTTTAGTTACTAATCCATGTATTAAGTGAGACACTTTTAATTACTCACTTAAACAGACAGTCAGACAGCTACTAAATCCTCCATCCAGACAGTTATATATCCACTCAATCTTCAATACAGATTGGTATATATATAATACATATCTAAATTTCAAACTAAACCACATTCACTGGATGATATCATCAGTGATGTCATGTGAGATGTCATCAGTGATGTCATCAGTGATGTCACTGACCATGTCATGATTGATGCAATATGTGACATCATCAGCAGTGCATTGCGGGCGCGCAAGTTATAGTTAGCAGAACTAACTATAACGGAGGAATGTCTATGGTTTAGTACGAGAGAAATGGCCAGCTAATTATAACACCCCTGAAACCTATGGTTTTTTCTGTGAATTTCTAAGGTTTTTTAAATGCTAATTTCTAACTATAATGTCTCTGTAACCTATGTTTTTTTCAGTGAATATATATATACATATATACACATACATATATGCACATACATATAATCTGCATATCTATATAAATACAAATATAAATGCAGGCATACATATACATATATGCATACATATGCATGTTATGTACATGAAAGTTTGAAAAACACTAATACTAGAGAGTGAGTAGTAGAGTAGTAGAGAGTGAGTAGTAGCGAGTGAGTAGTAGTGAGTGAGTAGTAGAGAGTCAGCAGTTTAATTTAAAAGGAACACAATGAGGGGGTTCATTTTGCCATAGAAAGTATAGTTAGTGCTGAAAAAAGATAAATTAGGGCACTTTTTGATTGACAAATTCTCTTCCATTTCATTAAAAAATTCTGACATGCAGACTGACACATGCACTTTCAACACCAGCAGCAGACTTCCCTGGTGAGCAGTAGCTTTACAACAGTGATCTAATGAGCAAAAAGAGTGCTAACATTCTGAATTTATGGCAAATGTGTGACACATCTGAATGCCTTCTTGATGGAATCAAAGTAAAAAACTGAAAGTATTTCCTACTGAGGAGACTGCAGTAAATGAGGAAATTAGGTAACTTCATAACAAATAAGTCTCCCAAGATGGACACCAGAGACAAAAGAGCCCAAATGTAGCCCACATATCACCCAGATGTAGCCCAAGTATAGCCCAATGACAGAATGTCCCAGAGTGTTCTTAAAAACAACTAGAGCGCTTACTGTCTTCTTTATGACAAAAGTATGGCACACCTGAAGCCATCTTGATTGGAATAAACTGGTAACACTTAAAACATTTAATTTAAAAAGGAACACAATGAGGGGGTTCATTTTGCCATAGAAATTATGATTAATGCTGAAGAAAGAAAAATTAGGGCACATTTTGAGTGACTTCTCAAATCCTCTTCTATTTCATTAAAAAATTCTGACATGCAGACTGAAACATGCACTTTTAATACCAGGAGCAGACTTCCATGGTGAACAGTAGTTTTACTACAGTGATCTAGTGAGCAACTAGAGTGCTAACATTCAGAATTTATGGCACATGTGTGACATATCTGAATACCTTCATGATGGAATCAAAGTAAAAAACTGAAAGCATTTCCTACTGAGGAGACTGCAGTACATGAGGAAATTAGGAAACTTCATAACAAATAAATCTCCCAAGATGGCCACCGGAGACAAAAGAGCCCAAATGTAGCCCAAAATCACCCAGATGTAGCCCAAATATAGCCCAATGACAGAAGTGTGCAAAACACTTATTATTTTGTGTTTTTGCAGTGTTATATAGTGCAGGCTTGTCAGGTATTGGAGTGCTTTACATGAGCATTGGTTACATCACACAAGAAGAAATTCATTTTGGTTGTAGACATGGGGAGACTAAGTGATTTGACCAGAATCACAGAATGTCGAGCTAAAGCAGAAACTCCAACCTGGTTCCCCAGTTGCAAAGTCTGCAGTTCTGGAAGTAACACCACATCCTCTCCCCTAAGTGCAACATTTAATCAAGTGGTCAACTGGATAAAAAAACATAAAGGTAACAAATAATTTAAAAGTGCTTTGTCGCTATTTGAAAACTCAGAAAATATGTCCTTATTTTAGTCTTTTAGAGCACTAACCATAATTTTGATGCCAATAAGACCCTCTCATATATGTAATTTCTAAAGGAAATGCTCTAGGTATTACAGTTTTGATTACATCAAGATGACGTCAGGCATTCCACACTTTTGTAATAAATATAGAATGTTAGCAATCTAGTTGTTCATTAGGATACTGTTGAGAGGCAGAGGCCAGGGGCATGGACTCTGAAAATTGAAGGCAGGTAGGAGGGTGCAAAGGCAACAATTTAACCACACTGAGCAGGCAGGAAGGGCCGTGGCAGCACAACAGACTATGGAGGGCAGAGGAAAGGGGGGCAGGGGCAACAAACCAACAATACAGGACTTGCAAGAGAGGCTGTGGCAATGTAATAGACCATTGTGGGCAGAAGGAAGAGGCAATGGTAGTACAACCATACATGCCAACAGACCCGATTCAGCCAGGAAACGTCCAATGTTTTTAAGCTCAAATGGGCTTTATTTGATCTGTCTCCTGTCTACAATCTCCTCTTTTTCAATGTAACTCAAAGGGGAAAATCAATACCCCAGTTTTTTTTCAAAATCTCCCTCTTACCAAGTTCAAAATGTTCGCAAGTATGGTACATTGGATCATGGTAGGCAGGAGGAATTGGGGTAGGGACGTGGACTCGGATAACAGAGGATAGGAGGGACATGGAGAGGTGCACCAAACTGACCCTGCAGGGCAGGCATCAGGGTTTGCAGCAGCACAATACACCACACAGGGCATGCGGGACGGGAGTGCAGCACAACAATCCATAGAAAGCAAGAGGGAGGGGACAGGACCATGCACATGGACAACAGAGAACAGAGGGGCAAGAGGCAATGGAAGCTAGCTGACCATAATGGACAGACAGGAGAGAAAGCTGCAGCATAACAGACCATAAAGGGCAGGAGGGACGGATCAGGGGCATTACAATGGAACAGACAAGCCAGGAGGGAGGGAGTAGGGGTCTGCACATGTAAACAGAGGGCGGGGGGAAGGGGGCAGGGCAGGAGCAGCAACATAGCCATGGAGGTTAGGCAGGATGGGCACTAGTAGCAAGACACACCATGAAGAGCAACAGTGAGACTGTGAGGGCATACACACAGACCATGGAGGGAAGGTGGGAGGGGTTCAGGGGCAGCTAACTGACCACACAGGGAAGGTGGGAGGGGCCATGGCAGCACAGAAGACCATGCATGGCAAGTGGGAGGGTTAGTGGCAGCACAATGGCTATGATGGGCAAGAAGGAGGGTGCAGGGGCATGCACAAAGGACGATGGAGGATAGAAGGGAGCTTCAGGACCTGTGCACAGACAAGAAAGTTCAGGGGAAGGGGCCTCACAACAGACCGCACGGGGCAGCCAGGAGGAGCAGTTGAAGCACAACAGACCAGGGAGGGCAGAAGGGTGTGGCAGTACAATGGACCATGTAGGACAGGAGGAAGAGGATAGGGGCATGGCATGTGGACAGGCAGGGTGGAGGTGGCAGGGACAGGTTACAGTCATCTGACAATGCTAGGCAGGTGGGAGGGGAGTGGCAGGTCAACAGAACACTCAGAGTAGATAGGAGTGGCAGGTCCATGGAACATGGTGGGCAAAAAGGATGGAGCAGGGGCATGCACAAAGACATCGGAGGGCAGGGGGAAGGAGAATAGAGGAAGCAAGCTAAGCACAGAGTTTAAGCAGGAGGTCAATGATGGGGCATAGAATTGGGCAATGGAGGGCAGGAGGAGTGGACTGGTACATCATACTAAATTGAGGGCAGTGGCAGCACATCAGACCATGCATGGCAGGAGGGAGGAGGCTAGTCCATGGATTCACACAACAGAGGATAGGGAGGAGGGGGATGGGGCAGCAAGCTAACTGTTCAGAGAAGGCGGGTATTAGGAACTTTATTGTTTTTAAACGTGTGTCTGTGCGAACTACTTAAAATATGAACAAGTATGCAGCATAATCTCACTTTTATTCAGGAAGAAGAGGACGTTTGTGACTGTGACTCCGGGCTCACTTGGCAGAAACACCCCCTGACCCTCCACCCCCTATCGCAAAATGTAATGCCCGTGAAAAGGGTAGGTGAACACAGTGTTATATAGAACATAGTCCTGAGAGCACGATTGAAAATGAAAACTAGATATAGTGTATGGTATAAACTATGCTCCAAAAAGTGTGATATAAGATGAACCGGGCGTGAAATATAATATGCAATACATTGTGCGCAATGACAGATTCATTGGAGAGCGCGAGATAGCACAGGCACTAGCGCGTGCTATGCGATATGCGCCTTGGAGTGTAATATGCACAGGGCAGTGTTGTGTAACCTAACTAGTCTCTAAAGTTGTAATATAAAATATGTGCTGGGGAGTGTAACGTTGCAGATGCACTGTGACAAAGATATGGATCCCAGATTGTAATATGTATGGCATAGCACTGTGCGTTATAACATAGGCATCGAGGAAGGCACGTTAGATGGGGCAATATAACCCGTGCGAAGACAAGTGTGGCATGACATATTCACGGGGTGGTGTTACAGTGCACATGGGCTAGAGAGTGTCATAGCATATGCACTAGCTAGTGGAATACAACAAAGAGGTGTGTGGCACTCAGCAGGCAATGGTGGGTGTAACACAGCATTGGGCTCTGCCAGGAGCGCGCTGTGACTCTCAAGTGATGTGCGTCCCCTTTCCAGAGAGTAAAATAAAAAGTATTACACATCCGGCAGTGAATGTGTGTTTTATTAACCGTGAGGGGGGTTTCTTGCATAGTTTTGGTCGAATTTTTGTCGAATCCCCTTTGAATGGCTTGGTGTGCATGTGTATTAAATGTGCCCGTCAATAGCTACCCATGTTTGTATAAATAAACGACAAGGGTGTCTACCGGGATTAGGCACGGTAGGGCATCAGACATGTCAGAGCTTCACTAGTGGTGTAAATACATTCCACGTGGATTCATTGTATGCATAGCGCCTTTTAATGAATATCACGCAAATCGTCATGGTGATAGGTACGTGCGGTTTGTCCAGCATGTCCTAGGTGTGTCTATAAATATATATTTTTTAAAAATAATAAAAAACAGAGGCTGGCCCAGGGGATTGGGGTCAAAAAAATATAATTAGGAGACAGGCCCTGGGGGATGGGGTCATCAGGGCCAATAAATTAGAATAAGAAGGGGAACCACACAGCCCCCCTTCTTAAAAAATTATAATAAATAAAAGACTGGCATCGTGCCGGAGGCCACGCCCCCTCCTTGCAGCACTCTGCAAACGCGCCCCCTGGTGAGTTGTAAGTTGGGGAAATAATTCCTCTTCAATACTGAGGGTCCCTGAGGGCCAACTAGCCCAACAGGCATCTCCAGTATGCGCCAGGGAGCTGCGCTGCAGACAGGTGTTCTGAGGCCAAGCCCCTTTTTACACCTCTCTGCAACGCAGCTCTGTGGCACTTACTGGAGGTACCTAGTGGTCTAGTTTGACCCTAGGGACCCTTAGGATTCACGGGGACTTAATCTCTCAACTTAGAACAGCCACAGGGTGCGTTTACACAGTGGTGAAGGGAGGGGACGGGGCCTGAGGTGACGTGTGCAAACACACACTATGGCACGTTTTAAATTGGGGATATAATTTTCCTTCAATACTGAGGGCCCCTGGGGGCTAACTAGCCCACCAAGTGCTTCCAGTAAGCACCACTGAGCTGCATTGCAGAGAGGTGGTCCAGGCCGTGCCACTTTTTACACCTCTCTGCAACGCAGCTCTGTAGCACTTACTGGAGGTACCTAGTGGGCTAGTTGGACCCTAGGGACCCTCAGGATTCAAATGAACTTAATCTCCCAACTAAAAATGGACACAGGGCGTGTTTACACAGTGGTGAAGGGAGGGGACAGGGCCTGAGTTAACGTGTGCAAAAATGCCCTGTGGCCTGTTTTAAGAGGTAGTTTTAATCCCCCTGCCCTATTATATACTAGGGGCTTACAGAGGAGGTCATGCTAAACACAGGGGGACCCCAACGCATAATGTTCCCTAGTGTATGTAGGTGTTTTCACTGTATTCTAAGTGTCTTTTAACATAGCACTGGCTCTAGGACTGGTTAGTCAGACTCAGTTACCACCAGTATCTGTCTGAAAAAGTTGAGGGTACAGGATGATTTTGCAACAAGGCTTCTTTCTGCTCTTCTTTTTGTTCTTTCTGCACGTTATACTTCTTCCTGCACTTTTCTTCGTCTTTGAGGACTTCTGTTGCTTCTTTCTGCACTTCTTTATATTCTTTCTGTGCATTTTTTCTTCTTTCTTCACATTTCCTATCTCTGTAGGCATAGTTAGAAATTAGTATTTAAAAAACCTTTGAAATTCACAGAAAAAAACATAGGTTTCAGGCACGGTATAGTTAGGAATTAGCATTTAAAAAACCTCAGAAATTCACTGAAAAAAACATAGTTTTCAGGGGTGTTATAGTTAGCTGGACTTTTCACTTGTACAAAACCATTGAAATTCCCCCGTTATAGTTAGTTCAGCTAACTATAACTCGCGCGCCCGCAATGCACTGCTGATGACGTCACATATTACATCACTCATGACATGGTCAGTGACATCACTCATGACATCACTGATGACATCTCAAATGGCATCACTGATGACATCACTGATGACATCATCCTTGTGATAGAGTGGCAGACCTCCTCTCACCCTAATATAACCTTTGATACACACATTCAAAAATAGAGACTAAACTTTTCAAAACAATGGACATACCAATACCAGTTACAACAACCTCTTCAGTAATTCTAAGATCCACATACACATACACTCATTCACCAACAGTCCTATACAGTCACTCATACATGTACTCACTCATCATATGTACTCATACACCTATACATCCTGTTACACAATGCCACTCATCCATAGAGTTACTCACACACATAGTCACTCATGCTAATAAAGAATCAAACATACATTTACTTGCATATACAGTTATACACACACCACCACACTTACTTCTACGGAAACTTACACATACTTAGTCTTTTAAACAATCACTTATAGAAACACATACTTATTCATACAGGAACTCTTTCAATCTCTCACTCTCACATATACTCACTTATATACACCAATAGTCACATATACTAGTTTAAAACATATGTAGTTACTCATAAAGACACTATTGAGACAGTCATTCACTCACTAACACACCCATACACTCACTCATCCACCCATACAGTCCTGCACACATGCTGTCTTCAACACATACAAACAGTGAGTCACTCATTCATGCACCTATGCACTACGTAATACCCCCCACCGAACCATGCAGACACTCAGACTGATACTCAAAAAACCAACTAATAACGTATATAGACACCCATGTAGCTACTCACCAACCCATGCAGCCACTTATACACAAAGTGAGAGACTGATACAGATATTTACATATTTAAACATTACTCACTAAACCATGTATTCACTATGATACACTTAATCAGTCAGTTACACAATCAATTTTTCAAAAACAAATCATCCATTTAGACACTTATATACCCATTTATTCTTCCATCGACCTTGAGATATACATATATAAAACATATTTAATTTTCAGAAAAACACACATTCACTGGATGATGTCATCAGTGATGTCATTTGAGATGTCATCAGTGATGTCTTGAGTGATGTCACTGACCATGACATGAGTGATGTAATATGTGACGTCATCAGCAGTGCATTGCGGGCGCGCGAGTTATAGTTAGCTGAACTAACTATAACGGGGGAATTTCAATGGTTTTGTACAAGTGAAAAGCCCAGCTAACTATAACACCCCTGAAACCTATGTTTTTTTCAGTGAATATATATATACATACATATATAAACATATATATAATCTGCATATCTATATAAATACAAATATAAATGCATGCATACATATACATATACATATATGCATACATATGCATGTTATGTACATGAAAGTTTGAAAAACACTAATACAAGGAAAGCTAAAAAGCCACCTAATTACAAGCAGAATTGCTTTAACTTAAACGAGAGCAAGACCTATTGCATTTTCAATGCTTGTTTACTGTGTTTCCATCAAGAAGGCATTCAGATGTATCACACATTTGCCATAAATTCTGAATGGTAGCACTCTAGTTGCTCATTAGATCACTGTAGTAAAGCTACTGCTCACCAGGGAAGTCTGCTGCTGGTATTGAAAGTGCATGTTTCAGTCTGCATGTCAGAATCTTTTAATGAAATAGAAGAGGATTTGAGAAGTCAAAATGTGCCTTAATTTTTCTTTCTACAGCACTAATCATAATTTCTCTGCCAAAATGAACTCCCTCATTTTGTTCCTTTGCAAATTAAATGTTTTAAGTGTTACCACTTTATTCCAATGAAGATGGCTTCAGGTGTGCCATACTTTTGTCATAAGTAAGACTATTAGCGCTCTAGTTGTTCGTTAGAACACTCTGGGACATTCTGTCATTGGGCTATACTTGGGCTACATCTGGGTGATATTTGTGCTACATTTGGGCTCTTTTGTCTCTGGTGGCCATCTTGGGAGACTTATTTGTTATGAAGTTTCCTAATTTCCTCATTTACTACAGTCTCCTCAGTAGGAATACTTTCAGTTTTTTACTTTGATTCCATCAAGAAGGCATTCAGATGTCTCACACATTTGCCATCAATTCAGAATGTTAGCACTCTAGTTGTTCATTAGATCACTGTAGTAAAGCTACTGCTCACCAGGGAAGTCTGCTGCTGGTATTGAAAGTGCATGTTTCAGTCTGCATGTCAGAATTTTTTAATGAAATAGAAGAGGATTTGAGAAGTCACTCAAAATGTGCCCTAATGTTTCTGTCTGCGGCACTAATCATACTTTCTATGGCAAAATGAACCCCCTCATTTTGTTCCTTTTTAAATTAAATGTTTTAAGAGTTACCACTTTATTCCAATCAAGATGGCTTCAGGTGTGCCATACGTTTGTCATAAGTTTGACTGTTAGCGCTCTAGTTGTTCTTTAGAACACTCTGGGAAGCTGCAGTTGAACACAAAGGAATCAACTGACAGTCTCTGCCATTGTTGGATGTGCATGTTTTACTGAGAATGTCAGACTTCATTCTTACATGACTGAGAAAGATAATGTGAATTTACAGAAAATATGCTCTCAGTTTAGCTTATAGATCACCTTCCAAACCTCTGTGAGAAAAGCATGAGAAAATAGTTTTCTCTCAAACATGATTCATGATATCCCAGCAGAAGGCTTTTTCACATGGTAAAATCACCTTAGAACTAGGGGTGGGCGGAATTTGCGTAATCGCGTTACGCAAATCTCCGCGAAACGGTAAAAATCTCCGCGAACACGCAGAAATTCCGCGAACACGCGGAATTGCTTGTTCGCGATACTTTTTTCCTGTTCGCGATCTCTGTTTGCGTGCTCGGGGTGAAATATCTTGCGAACACGCATATTGAGAACGCGAACAAGCAAAAAATTTCGCGAAGTCGCGGAACGCAGATTTTTGGGCAATTTCGCGTTCTACGCGGAACGCGAAATTACCCAAATTCCGCAAATTCCGCGAACGGAACGGAATTTACCGCCCAGGCCTACTTAGAACACACCACAATTCCTAAAATGAGTATGGTATCATCAACAAATGATTTATAATGTAACTAAAGTCTTAAAACCTTCTATTAGCTGCAATGCTTTTTAATGAGGTGCTATCATGTATATTGGTTCCAAGATGGCTGCCAACACTTCTTGGATGAAGTGCTGACAGCCAATCATATCTCACAATGAGATGTGTGGTTAGTCTCCGCCCAGATAAATATGTGATTTTGATTTTGATTTTCTCAGGAACTACTGAACGGATTTACACCATTTAAGCAAAAGGCACACCTCTGAAACAAGGTCTACCCTTCTGCCAAATTTGGTGTAATTCTGTTCAGCAGTTCGTGCTGTAGCTGCAACTAAAGGTCCCTATGGAAAATTGCATGGGGAAAACACGTTTTGGGACCCCCCTTTTTTCTCAGCCCCCACTTGACGAATCACCCCGAGACTTTCAGGATAGGAGCAGACCGGAGCGGGCCACGAGTTTTGAAAACTTCGCAAAGATTCGTCAACCGGCGCCAAAGTTATTCCAAATAGAATGTTGCAGATTTCCTATGGATAATAGGTCCTAACTATAACTACCTACTGGCGACCACCAGTAGGTAATAAATATGTATATGTATATGTAGTTGTTTTCTGAAACAAGCAGTGAAGATTGACTTTTATAGACTTTCTGGGATTGTGACTGTCTGGTCCTGTCGAAGGCAATTAGCAGAAACGCATTGACCATCTTTTTCTCTTATTTTGCACTGTTCAAAATACAAACTGTTGCTATATATGTAAATATAACCTAAAAAAAAGTTTAGAAGATCATTATACTTATGCTCACATTTCACTCATACAAAACCAGAGAAATTTTGCAGTTATAGTTACCTCACCTAAATATAACTTATGCCCCCGGAATGCATGGCTTACAACCTCACATATTAAATCACTCATAACTTGATCAGTGACATCACTGATGTGAATATGACTGCTGAATTTCTTCGGTACGAGTGAAACGTGAGCCTAAATATAACGTCCCTGTAACATTTGCTTTCTTCAGTGAATTCCTTAGGTTTTTTTAATTCTATTTCCTAACTATAATGTACCTGTAACCGTAGTTTTTTTCTGTGAATTTCTAAGATTTATTAAATTCTATTTCTTAATTATACTGTACCTCTAAAGTTTGTTTTTTTCAGTCAATTTATACAGTTTTTGAAACTTTTTATTTTCTCACTTTAATGTTTTATTTTTGTATTTTTTTGTGAATTTTAATTTTTTATTGTTATTTACTATATCAGTAGCAGTTTTTTTCAAGAATATTTCAATGTTTTTAAAAGTTTTTTTAATTGTCTTTTTTAATACTTGCATTGTTTATGGCTTATTTGTAAAAATATATAATAATATAATTTCATAGTTTTTCAAATAAATGTAAAGAACTTTTTTCTTGTTTGATCTTTTGATTTTTTTGTGTATACATTTTTTTTATTGAAAGTTTTTTTGAATAAATTATAATACATTTCTAAACAGTTTGATCAACTAAAAAGTATTGGTATGTTTTTTTGTTAATGAAAATGTGTTGCTCTCTTATTTTTTGTTTTTTTTGGTTCCACGGTACTTACACGCTTCCCACAAGACGCACTAGTCAGCCACAACTCAATGGTTTTCTACTCTGATCATGTGATCACACCAACGGAAACGTGGTGCCCCAACCGTGAATTCACCAGAAATTTATAAAATTAAATCATTCTTATAAACAACACTATTTCAGATTAGTCAATAGGGTAGACATATTAGAGGTGTACAGTGTACGATACCATATTTATTTGTAAGTATAACTCAGTCAAAATGCTGTTTACGACACCACAAATCTTCCGTTTGGCACCGCAGATTTCTAGGGAAACCCAGCAAAATCTCCTCATTTCATTGGACGCATAGGGACCACACTTATTTTCCCATTAAACCCCACCCAAAACTGCTAATGTTGTTAGTAATGAGAGAGGAGGACATAACTTGTAGATTCTGCCGTTTTCACTGTTGTAACAGTCAACATCTATTTGAAATCACTGCAGCATTAACACCTGCTCCTGATGAAGTTCCTGTTCTGCTTGCAGCACCATGGAAGAAGGAAAGTGATGTCTGGTGACACCGAAGTATACCATCAGATGAAAAAAAAGTTTCTGCTAAAATTGTCAAATGCAAAATCTGTAGCAAAGAACTTTCTTGAGGAACAGTGAAAAAGTTCAGTCACTACACCTCTTCCATGTGGAAGCATATTAAAACAATCAATGACAAAATGTGCCAGTGGATGCTACGTGAGGAAGAAAATGCTTCCCATCCTTCTGTTTCATCTCTGACTGTTGTGGCACCATCCACCTCACCAACCATAATGGTGGCAGCTGTAGCCCCCAATTTGGTACACATGACAACCCATTGTTTACGGTGTCATATGCCTGTTGGACTAAATATAACACCTGTTGGAGAGTATTTACACGCTATTAATACTCATCCTTGCTAACTTTCTTTTTTTTATACTACCATCCACATTTGATTCCTCTATTTTTAGGTCTCGCTGAGCCAAAGGCTCGAAGAGACATTTCATATGTGGGATTTTCAAAGTGCTACCCACAGTCTTTTGGCTGGCCTAAACCTTGAGTGCACGATCACATGCACGTGCACAGCTGCTCCTCTGCTCATTGCATTCCCCCCTCCCTTCTCACCCAGCCCTTTGATGCTCTGCTCGATTACTTTCACTTTCGCCGCTTTGACCCTTGCATTCCCCCCTCCCTTCTCACCCAGCCCTTTGATGCTCTGCTCGCATCTCCCTCCTCCCTGGGCGTGAAGGGAGACAGAGCCATCCTGCTTGATTAATGGCTTTGCATTCCCATGTGTTCCCGTAGTAAACATGCCCGAGGTGCCAGCCGAGCACAAGGCTCACGGAGACATTCTCTTTACCCTCGTTAGTCCCTGTATCTCTATTTCCTTCAGAAGCTCCTGCTTTTCCTACCTTTCTGCCCAGCGATTTGCTTGTTTTTCTTAACTTTTGGTATAAGCGCGGCACCCAGGTGCCACGATTATACCAAAGGTAAAGAAATAGAAAAAACATCTATTTCTTTACGTTTGGTATAATCGCGGCACCCGCGCTTTACTTTTAATGTTATAAGTAAAGCGCGGGTGCCGCGATTATACCAAAAGTAAACAAATAGATTGTCTCGGTGTTCCAGCATCATTCACTGTGTTCCCATCATGTTTATAAGGTTACACGCGAAGGTAGGATACAGCATCAAGATAGCTCAGTGAGTTCATGTGCCCATTGCGGAGCTGCTATGTGACAGTGACTTTACAGCATAGCACTTCTGTTTAAACTTCCACAGTTTCTAAGCGTTGATGATGCGAGTAGTACCGCATCTATTGCAAATATTAAAACATCCATTAGCAAGAGTTAATATTGCCCTCTCTTCCGGAGCAAATTGCTAACTTCTAATTAGGGGCTATTTTTGGTGAGAACTCAGGCCTTGCAGACGAAGTTGTGTAATTATGGGCAGGAATATATGTCGAGCTCTAGGGCCAACCCTGCCTGTTTGGGCTGTGAACGCCTCTCTGGTTTCAGAGAGGACAGGACTCTGTGCTATTAATTGGGGACAGAAGCCAGCAGGGTCCCAAAAAATCAAAGCCACCTCATGGTCGGTATTATTAAGCCGTAATGTCATGGAAACAGTCCATTGTCACCGGGGGCTTTATATATTACATCATACTGCTCTGTAGCGGTTGCAATAGCTAACAATGGGATGGGTTCTAAAAAAAATTTAAATGTACATCTTTAGTAGGTTTACTCCTCGGTTTGGGCGTACATTTACTCATTTTTGAAACTCAAAGGATTCCAGGAGTATTCCTTAAAAAGCTACGTGCATTAATACTTCCTCACTCACGACGGCAGTTTTGCATGAAAATCTGTAAAGGATGTACAACTACCATGCAAAAATGTTTTGCCTGAATCAATTGTAGCTTTAAAAAAATGTTTCACTTCACCTAAACCCTCACCAATTTTGGAGGTATTCCTTGACCATTTCCACTATGGGAATGGATTTACTCCTGCTGTCGACAGAAGTAAATCTGTAACAATCTCCAAAAGGAGAATGAGCTGAGAAAAAAATTGTGAAAACCCCAAAACAAAAGCGTAGCAGGACATTCTCGCAACATGACACTCAAAGAATACCTTATAGGGCATTTATTCACGCAAAAATACATGTGTGAGAAAATCTTTTCAAAAGCGGAAATGCATGATTTTTTTTAATGATAAAAAGATGCTGTGCGCATGCACATAGGCGATTCCTCCACGCTACCTAAACGTGCACATGCTAATTGCCCTGACACTGTGTATCGTGATTTGCTAAGAATACCACGGTGGGGCATGCACGACTCACGAAGACAATTACACATGTACATTGAACTTACATCAGCAAGTGGATTGTTTTGCGAGCAAGGGAGTAGACAGAGAATGAAAACACCCCTCACTTTTAACCAAAGCTCTTATGGCATGATGCAAGTCACTGTGACCCTCCCCATAGGAGTTCTCTTGTCTCTTCCACCCAAGCATCTATCCTTTCATCCTTCCAGCTACCCACTAATATCCACCTTTTCACCTTTACATTCTGTCATCCATTCATTCTTTCATCCATCAGTCAGTCTTTCACCATTCTGTCTGCCCACCCACCCATCTCCAAACCTCCCCATCCATCTCCAAACATATCCATCCTTTCTTTCAACCCTCCATCCACCCTTTCACTCATTCATCCATCCTTCCACCCCATCCATCCACCCACCCATCCAACCTTTCACTCATACATCCCCTTTCACTAATTCATTCATCCACCCTTCGCTCAGCATTTCACTTTTCCATTCCTCCATCCATCCTTTCACTCATTCACCCATCCTTTCATTCATCCATCCATCTTTACCTTATCAATCCATTTACCCTTTCACACATCCATCCATTCTTTCACTCACTCATCCATCCATGCTTTGACCATATGTCAATCCATTCACCCTCCCTTTCATTTGCCCTTCCATTCTTTTACCCATTAATTCATCCTCCCTTTCACCCAACCATCGACTCTTTCACTGTGCCCTTTTTCCAGCCATCCTTTCACTCATCCATCTTTACATCAATCCCTTCACCCATCCATCCAACCATCCATCCTTTCACTCATCCACCCTTTAACTCTGTCCATACATCCACCCATTCACTCAATTCATCCATCCATCCTCCCTTTCACTCATCTATGGACTCTTTCACTCATCCACTCTAACAGCCATCCTTTCACTCATCGCTCTTTACTCTAATCCTTTCACTCACCCATCCATCCACTCATCCACCCTTTCACTCTGTCCATACATCCACCCATTCACGCTAGCCATCAATCCATCCATCCGCCCATCTTCACCTTGACTCATCCATCCATCCTTCAACTCATCCATTCTTAGTTTCATCCACTTTCATGCAGTCCATCCATCCATGCATTCTTCTATCCTCCCATTTACTGATCCATCCATTCCATCACTCATCGATCAGTCCTTCCACTCATCCACCCTTCTACTCCATTTATCCATCCACCAGTTCATCTGTTCAGCTATCTCTCCATCCTCTCTTTCCCTCATCCATCCATCCTTAATTTCATTCATCTATCCATTCGCTCATTCGCCCACTCTGTCACGCAACATATCCATCCATCCTCCTTCACTCATTCATCCATTCTTTCCCTCATCTAGCCATAAATCCATCCTTTCACTCATTCATCCATCTTATTTTAAAAACTTTTATACAGCGCGAACGTGACCCTAGTGGGTATCAGAGCACTTTACATATGAGTTGAGGAACCCATAGGTAGATAATTGTGGGAGAACAACAATGATATAACAGCCGGGAAAAAATGACAACAAAATGACATAAAGAGGCAGGCAATGGGACAACACAATTGCCAAGTAGGCCATCAATCAGCGGTACGTGATGGGACACAAAAGGACAAAAGTTTCTAGCTCAGCGTGGAGTTCATCAGTGTAGTTTTCACTTCCCTTTTGAAGACGAGTATAGAAGGAATCAGTCTAGTTTCCGGAGGAAGGTAGTTCCAGATTCTCGGGGCAATACCTGAGAATTTACGATTGTAGAAATCCATCCATCTCCCATCTACGCTTTCACTCACCCTAATCCACCCTTTCACTCACACATTCATCCATCCCTTCAATATGCCACCCATGCACCCTCCCTTTGGTTAACGTTAATTATGAGCCTTTGTCTGCCGAGTTGCAGAAAGAGGAGGCCCATCAAGAACCCCCACTGTTGCTGCTAAAGAGGGGGATTCACAACACCCCACTTTGCAAATGTGAATTCACACTCTGTATTTCCAAAATGTGAACGTGAACTTATAAATCTGTGTACATTAGATGGGTCTAAATCTGCTTCAATGGATGGCAAGTGAATGTTCCCTGTTGGGGGTGCCCCGGAAAGTCTATGTATACCCACAAACTTGTGAGTTTGTTGGCATTCACATTTTTAGGTCTCGCGCCTAGCGTTGCACTGCATAGCAGTGCTCGCGCAGCGAGAGTCCTTTTGTCCGGGGTTCAGAAATGGACCCTGGAATCGTTCACGCTAGTGCTTGTGTTTTTTGTTTTGTCTTCTATTATTCGGCTTTTAGTGGCTGGATTTTTTAGACAGAGTACGCAATAGGCCAAAGGAGGGCGCATCGCTCCACCCACGGCCTATTGGTGTCTGTTACGCGCATAAAGCCTATCTGGTTTCAATTATCGTGCCCAAACACGGGCGTGATAATTGAAACCATATGGCTGTCTGTGGCGCGCGTGCCATTGGCGGCTGTCTCTGCTTCCAAAAGCGATTGCTTTCGGTTTCGCGATCGCTTTACTTGTGGCTTTGCTTTCAGTTTTGCGATCACTTTTCTTGTGGCTTTGCGGCTGCAATACAGTTTGTTGCCTAATTGGGAGGAATGCGTGGCTAATCTTTACGGGGTTACAAGGTAAAATAAATGAAGGCGGTTACATGGCAAAGTAAATGAAAATATGCGGCAAATATTTACTTCGTTACAAGGTAAACAATGCGTGCCTAATAATTGCACTTTACTTCTCTTTTTCTAATGTCGCGTCAGGCTTACTGAAATAATTGACTGTATCTGCTTAGTTACAAAACAAGGACTCGTTGGGGCTAAGTCATACTTTCTGACTGGACTGAAAACATGGGATTTTGGATAGAGTTCTTTCTCTTTCCGTTACCCGATTCCCTTAAGTTGTGTGTGGTTGTGTGTGGTTGTGTGTGTGTGTGTGTGTTTGTGTGGGCGGCTGTGTGTGTGTGGTTGTGTGTGTGTGGTTGTGTGGGTGGCTGTGTGTGTGGGTGGCTGTGTGTGTGTGGTTGTGTGTGTGTGTGTGGTTGTGTGTGTGTGGTTGTGATAGTTGTGATTGTGTGTGTGGTTGAGGTTGCGTATGTGGTTGTGGGTGTGTGGTTGTGTGTGTGTGTGTGTGGTTGTGTGGTTGGGTGTGGTTGTGTGATTACACATCACATAATTACACTGTATTCAATACAACATAAATACACTCGACATATCACTTAGTACTACATGATTGCACATCCCATAATTACTCTCTACTTAACGCAAGATAAATACACTCCACACAATACCACTCTGTGCCACATTATAACACAACACATAATTACACTGTACTCAATGCGACATAAATACACACCTTTCACTCAAGTTCGTGCTATATAAAAAAACCAACAAAAAAAACAATTGCAATGCAATAGGTCTCACATTACTGAATCTTTGAGCTGCTATTGGTGTTGCATTATTATTAGCAATGCCAACAGCTCAAACTTTAATAATGCGAGACCTATTGCATTGAAAATGCTTGTTTACCTTGATATGATGTCCGCTGACATGGAACTGGTTTTGCAATGGTTCAGTACCCAGTTTTGTTAGGGTAAATTAATCCTTTAAAATAAATTTTAATAAAATCAGTTTAAAAAAATGTTCTTTTTTTAGAACCTGGCAAACTAATAAAAAAGAGCTGTGTTTTTTATTTTATGTATTTACTGTATATTTGGTGTATAAGTGTGTGTGTATGGGTGTGGTAGTATATGTATCAGTCAGTGTTGGGGTGTGTTTTTGTGTGTAGGAGTAAGTGTCTTAGTAACTCTGTAAGTCTATGAGTATGTCATAGGGAGTGTCAGTGTATTAGTGATTTCTAGGGTATCTCAGGGTGTGTATAAGTAAGTGTGTGAGTGTGGTAATGAATGCATTCATGTATGGATGGATGTGTCACTGCATGCATCAGTTTGTCCTCCGATGTGTCAGAGTATGTACGAGTGAGTGTTTGACTATCTTAGTTAATGTATTTGTGTGTTCATGGGCTTGCCAGTGTATGTATAACTAAGTCCCACGTTGTCTCAGGGTGTGTAGAAATAAGTGTGTGAGTATGGTAGCGAATGCATTAATAAATCCATGAGTGTGTCAGTGCATGTATCAGTTTCTCCTAGGGTGTGCTAGAGTTGGTATCAGTGAGTGTGTGAGTATGTTAGTTAATCTATTAGTGTGTTCATGGGTCTGTCAGTGTATGTTTACTTTTAGGAAGTGCTAGGTCGTCTCGGGTTTGTAGAAGTGTGGGAGTGTGTTCGTGAATGCATCAGTGAATTCATGGGTGTGTCAGTCTATATACCAGTTAGTCCTACAGTGTGTCAGGGTGTGTATGAGTAACTGTTTAAATGCATTAGTGAATGGGTTGGTGTGTTCATCTGTATGTCAGTGTATTTATCAGTTAGTCCTAGAAAGTCTCAGTGTCTATGCGAGTGATTCAGTGATTTTGCCAGAGAATGCCTCAGTGTGTCCATGGTTGTGTTAGTGTATGGATTAGTAGGACCTAGGGTGTGTCAGTGTATGTCGGACTGAGTGAGTTAGTGTGTCAGTTAATACATTGGTGTGTCCATGAGTGTATCAATGCATGTATCAGTTTCTCCTAGGGTGTGCTAGAGTTTGTATGAGTGAGTGTGTGAGTATGTTAGTTAATCTATTAGTGTGTTCATGGGTCTGTCAGTGTATGTTTACTTTTAGGAAGTGCTAGGTCGTCTCGGGTTTGTAGAAGTAAGTGTGGGAGTGTGTTCGTGAGTGCATCAGTGAATTCATGGGTGTGTCAGTCTATATACCAGTTAGTCCTACAGTGTGTCAGGGTGTGTATGAGTAACTGTTTAAATGCATTAGTGAATGGGTTGGTGTGTCCATCTGTATGTCAGTGTATTTATCAGTTAGTCCTAGAATGTCTCAGTGTCTATGCGAGTGATTCAGTGATTTTGCCAGAGAATGCATCAGTGTGTCCATGGTTGTGTTAGTGTATGGATTAGTAGGACCTAGGGTGTGTCAGAGTATGTAGGACTGAGTGAGTTAGTATGTCAGTTAATACATCGGTGTGTCCATGGGTATGTCAGTGTATGCATCAGTGAGTTCAAGAGTGTGACACTGTGTGTATGACTGAGTGAGTGAGTATTTCAGTTAAAGCATCAGTGTATCCATGGGTGTGTTAGTGTATGAATTAGTGAGACCTGGGGTGTGTCAGTGTGTGAATGAATGTGTCAATATATGATTAGTGAGTTGTAGAGTGTGCCTGTGTGTGTATGACTGAGTGAGTGAGTATGTCAGTGAATGCATCAGTGTGTTCATGGGTGTGTCAGTGTATGTATTAGGGAGTCCTAGGTAGTCTCAGGGTATGTAGAAGTAAGTGTGTGAGGGTGTTAGTGAATGCATTTTCAAATCCATGGGAGTGCCAGTGCATTTATCTTTTTCACCTAGGGTGTGTCAGAGTGAGTGTGTGAGTATGTTAGTTATTATATTAGTGTGTGCATGGGTGTATCAGTGTCTATATTAGGGAGTCCCAAGTTTTCTTAGGGTGTGTAGACATAATTGTATGAGTTTGTTAGTGAATATATTAGTGAATCCATGGGTGTGTCAGTGTATGTATTAGTTAGTCCTAGAGTGTATAAGAGTATGTATGAGTAACTGTTTGAATGTGTTAGTGAATGGATTGATGTGTCCATGGATGTCTCAGTGTATGTGTCAGTTAGTCCCAGAGTGTCTCTGTTTGTATATGAGTCAGGCAATGATTTTGCCAGAGAATGCATCAGTGTGTCTATTGGTGTGTTAGTGTATTTCTTACTGAGACTTAGTGTGTGTCAGAGTGTGCATCACTGAGTAAGTGAGCATGTCAGTTAATGCATCAGTGTGTCCATGGGTGTGTCAATGTAAGTAATAGTGAGTCCCAGAGTGTGTCAGTGTGTGGATTATTGAGTGAGTGAGTATGTCAGTGAATGCAATAGTATTTAAAGGATAGGTTAGTGTGTGCATCAGTGAGTCCTAGGGTGTCTGTTACTCTATTTATATACTTTATAACCCTTATATACATAATTAATTGATCTGTTATAAAAGAGAAAAAAACTGAAAAACATGTTATTGTGACATATTCAAAACTCTCAGAGTAAAGTTCAAATTTCTGAAAAATATATATTTATGTTAATATGAAAGCAGTACACAACAGTAAAACTGTTACGAACATATGCATTTGTTTGAACATATCATTTTCTGTTTTTTACCTGTGTTATACCTGTGCATCGTACACAATGTACTTCATGAATAATAATTGTTGTATAGTGAGGAAAAACAATCATGCAGATTATGGAAAAAAACAGAACTGCACAATATTACACTACACATACGCCAAATCAGGCATAGCACTCACTTCAAACACTTAATACATTATTCTAGCTAAAAGTACTCAACTAATATAAATGAATATATCCAAAGATGTAACATGCATTCAAATTTTGGACTCCATTTTGAAGACGTCACCCCTGCTAGGCTGAATTATGTCTTACACACTGACCATCCATAAAAAACAAACACCATATGCCACTCTTAAAATGCTAATCTTCCGTAAAACCTTTGTTCAAGAAAGAATGGATATGAATTTGGAAGTTTGAAAGATAGTTTTGTTTGAAAGTGAGCTTGGTGTTATTGCATTATGTTCATCCAGTTGCATTTTTTAAATACACCTTGCAGTGTCATGAAGTTATAAAAAGCCCTTCATGAAAAATGATAGCCTGTGTTGTGTATGTTTTTCCAGAATTTGAAATTTGTCCTGCTTTGAAGTTTGTAATTTCATTTTCTGTTTTTGATTCATCAGCTCTGCATCATTGTAGCAACAACATAATGTATTTTCTACTTCTCTGTATCGGCAAGGTAGACATAGAATCTATTCTACAATTTGAGCAGGTCATATGTTGGCTTGTATTTTTCATTAGCCTGTCAAAAGATATAATTTTACAATATGGTAATGTTAAGTAGATAAATCGTTCCAAATTGATTTGAGCAGTAAATTCAAAAGAGCAATGTTCACAGTCATAGTAGCATGTGTAATTCAGTCCAAATAATTCATCAATATTAACTTCTTCTTCTTCTTTCAAACACCCAAGCATCACCATTAGAAATCCCTTAGCATCTTGTTTACCCTAGAGAAACTTCTACAGATCCACTATGCATGTCTACCACATCTTGAATGCCTGAAGGAGAATGTATTACAGTCCTATCACTACATAAATGATCAAGCAAAGTACACAGTTGAGAACAGATTCTGTTGTCTACTTTATGTTGAATTTCATTTACAAAATGCAGTAAATTGAAGAGTACATTGAGAACCACACTTGCACAGCACTTGACACCATTGCTGTTTCCCAGCTGAAACCCTACAATATCACCCTCATTTTCATTTTTTTCATTGTAACCACTCTTCTTCCTCACCCTTTTTTTTTGCTTCCTTTGAGGAACATACATTGATTGCTTACTAAGCTTCTGCTTAAGACAGATTGTTTGTTTCTCATAAATAGGACACCGTACTAAGTGAGGAGCATATCTACTTTTTAACCGATTGTATTATCTAACACAACTAGTATCAGAACTAAGGGGCATATTATCAAGCATGTTATCACGACTTTAGCTCCCCTTTCTGGCGCTAAAGAGGCAAATTGTTTTACGGACTATCAATATCAAGGCCAGGCTAACATGCATTAGCGCATGTTAACCTGCGATAGCAGGCCCATCTTGAAACGCAGCGATAAATGTCGCTAATTATATGCATAGTAGGCGTTCCCTACATGAACTGCATTCAGAAAGTCGCTATCACAACTTCGCCGTATTAGCAACACAGCCCCGGACCCACGGAGCGATAAAAAAAACCACGCTAGGTGCAGTTATCGATGGAATCTAAAACCTATTTCAAACCTGACTTAACCATCCTGTGAATGGGAGATGGATTGGATGGTTAAGCCCACACATGACTATCATCAAGCTGTTCATTATCGTGGAATGAGTTTTGCTGGAATTCCAACGTTAATGCAGCTTATCGCCGTCTATCGCTGGTTTTAGCATCGCCTGTCAGCAAAGCGTTGCTAATACGCCGCTAACACAGCGATGTAAACCAGCGATAGACGGCGATAAGAGAAAACGCGCTAAACGCGCATTGCGATAATTATCGTAATCTGTTGTTAATATGCCCCCTAACTTTCTTCTCATCAAAATCAACCAAAAACAAACTGGACAATGTTCTATCCGACCACAATGCATATGACATACCTTCTTTAACTACAGTGCTTCCAATATTAATAAAAGCGGTATCTACTCTTAAACCTTGTGATTTATCGATAGTTACATGCTGGCACCGGACTTATAAGTCTTTCACTAGCAAAAATGTACAATGCATCCACCAATCTGTTTGATGCCATTAATTTGATAACATTTTATGGCCAAGTATTTAAATTCACTGCTGTTTGAAAAATGTGTGAAATGAATAACTTCACTCATTGCATCATTTGCTAATCCTTCCTCAACGTTTAATTTGCGCCGCATAATTACTCCAGAGTTTTAACACACATGTAAACACTTCACCTAACCCACAAGTCTTAGATACAGATTTCTCCATTGAATCCAGTTTCCCTGAAGTTTTGTAATTCCCTGGTGTTCTATTTTGTCAATAGCGGTAACTTTCAAAATGTCTTTCTTCTCCAGTTTCAGCAAGTCTCCATTAAAAATGGCACACTCTTGAAGTGTAGGCATTAACCAAACTATTGATTTTCCTTCTTCAATCAAATTGAACATTAGCTGTGCTGTTGTTTAATAGTTGTAAATAGTTTACATTTCCCATGCTGCCTAATACATTATGGGGCATATTATCAAGCATGTTATCACAACGGCGCTAAAGCGGTGAATTTTTTTATGAACTACCAAAAAGGCCAGGCTAACATGCATTAGCGCATGTTAACCTGCGATAGCAGCCATCTTGAAACGCAGCGATAAATATCGCTAATTACATGCATAGTAGGCGTTCCCTACATGAACTGCATTCAGAAAGCCGCTATCACAACTTCGACTTATTCACAACACGGCCCTGGACCCCCAAAGCGATCAGATAAGCCATGCTAGGCACGGTTATCGCTGGAATCTAGCACCTATTTCAAACCTGACTCAACCATCCTGTGAATGGGAGATGGATTGGATGGTTAAGTCCACACATGACTATCATCAAGCTGTTCATTATCGCTGGAATTCCAACGTTAATGCAGCTTATTGCCGTCTATCACTGGTTTTATCGCCTGTCAGCAAAGCGTTGCTAATACGCCGCTAACACGGCGATGTAAACCAGCGATAGACGGCGATAAGAGAAAGCGCGCTAAACGCGCATTGCGATAATTATCGCAATCTGTTGTTAATATGCCCCTATGAGTTTGTTCATGCAAAAGTGTCTTAAAAACAGGCTCTCCTTTCACAGGGGTTAGTTGCAGTAAGTCACCAAACACAATTAAATCATTTCCTCCAAAGAGAACATCATAATGTGTCCTTAAAACCTGTTGCATTCTTAAGTGAACAAAGGCAAGCATTACATTTAAAACCATGCTTACCTCATTGATGATTAAAAGCTTAATTTTTTTCAAAACTCTTGCTACCTCATGACATGCTTCACCAGATAACGTCTGGTATTCCAGTTTATTATCATGTTCTACAGGTAGCATTAATAGTCAATGTAAATTAATTCCTTTAATATTGTGTGCAGCTAATACAGCTGGTGCTGTTACTACAAACAAGACATTTGGTTGTGTTGTCCTCTGTCGGTAAGTGGTGAGAATTTGCCAGCTTTACCACTGATATATAATAGAATTGGTTTAAAGGATGACCAATTGCATTATTTCTTCCCGTGTAGAAATCCCTGCTCTATTTTCTCTTTTACTTCCATATAAAGGTCCTTCTGTTTATTGTTATATTGTGCAACTAACAGCTCCAATTGTATAGTGACATTTAGCTAGTTACTTTGCACCTTCCACCTCATTAATAGCTATTGCAGCTTCATTTTCAATAATAGGTGGTCCAAGAGGATCTTGACTGAGCGGTTAAGAACTTTGACTACTTTGTGAACTGTCCTTAGCTACCTCTACAACAACTGTTTGTTCTTGCTGAATCTAATCAGTTAAAATGTGCGTACGATTTTGGAAGGCTCAACACTCAGCACTGTCTTTTCTTGGCATGAAATAAATCTTCATAGCACTGATAGCCTCCAAGTAAATCCAGTTCAGCACGCCAATGCTTGCACTATTAAAGGTGGCAAATAGAAATATTCTCTTTTCTCTGAAGTTTTCCGTGGTTTATTACATTTCCTGTTGCATGTCTCACTGAACAACCATCAAATCCAAGTTCTTTAAATGTGCCTTCTTCTATGTTTTCTGTAACATTGCTTTTGTACCTGTAGTTTTGAAGAACTTCAAATAATCACAAATGTTCAAGATGTACACTTCTTCTTGGGTAGTATGTTGAATTTTACAATGTCAGTACTTTCCGGGTTGAACACCGTTAGATGCTACATTTCTGAGAGATACTTTAACAGTCTATTTTGCATGCTTGCTAGGCCTAGACTTACCAAAACAATTCCCGGAGACTTCTAGAATAATCTGGCCGAGTTCAACCTGTCGCAATATTCATAGAGCCCCATCTCCCTGTGGAATAGCATTTTTAAACTAACATCTCATTCATTATTGCTTTCTCAGATTTTGTAATGTAGGAAGTCACATTATGAGCAACAGCAATCAAGTTGTCTGCAACAAACTGAAAGCCCATATTTGCACTCCACATTTTGAGAATTACAGTGTTATAATCAATAATAAACTTGAAAGCCTCTGCTCTTCTTAAGCTGTACATGTTTCACTGCAGACAAAAAGCTTTTGCCAAAAAGACATCTTCTGTAAAATCTTCCCTTGCCTCGGTATTTTCCAATGACAGTACTTTCGATATCTGTGTTTGGGAATGGAGAATTTGTTCTCTCAGGCCTTTGTCAGTAACATATTTTGGGATGGTGCATATCATATACTGTTCTATGAAAGACAGCACACATTCATTACTGTCTGTTCTAAATTTCTGAGCATCTTTTAACCATAACTGCTTGGTACTTTTTACGTCAAAAGAAATCAGATACCTTGCAAAGAGGAGGATTAGTTTTGCTGTAGATAAAAGATAGCATGGCTTGGGCACTGTTGTTAAAATATCCGCAAACATTAGCAGGATCTAAAGAGCAAAGTTCTCCTGCTGTCTTTACGTTGATGTCCTCAATGTCTGAGTTTTCCTCTCTTAAAAATTCAAGCAGATCATCCCATGCATATTCAACACAACTAAGGGCCCGATTATGATGTGGGCTGAAATTAGGCTAGCAGGATTTGCGGAATTTGGGTAATTTCACGTTCCGCGGAGAATGCGAAATTGTCAAAAATTCTGCGATCCGCGGCTTCGCGGAATGTTTTGCTTGTTCGTGCTTTCAAAATGCATGTTCATGAGATATTTCCCCCCCGAGCATGCAAACAGCATTCGCGAACAGGAAAAAAGCATTGCGAACGGGTGGAACAAGCAATTCCGCGTGTTCACGGAACTCTGCGTGCTCGCAGAGATTTTTTACCGTTTCACGGAGCTTTGCATAGCGCGACTAAGCAATTTCTGCCCACCCCTAGCTGAAATGGCTCCGGCCCTTGGTCGGATCCCTTCAGCCCACATCGTAATCGGCTGGTCAGATTCCTTTCAGACCGACCCATTTTGATGGGGTTGGTCGGAAGGGATTTCAGCCTAGGGGGCACCTATGGAGCCCCCCTGTTGATCCCTATACCCGGTGGCAGCCACCTTAAGGTTCCTGCCACGGGGTGCAGGGATGAACTGCACCTCTGCTCTTTACAATGAGAGCATTCATTCCATTTGGAGTACATACTCCCATTGTAAAGTATAGGATTTCGACCAAACAGGGTTCGGTTACAGCCTAGTTCCTGGGCTGGAACTGACGACTGGAGATCATTTGGTTCCAGTTCCCAGAAGATGCCAGATGGACTTGGGTGCTTCCGGCATCTGAATCTGGCTATAAGTGTAGTAAAGCAAGTTGGCGCTCCCAAGTTTCTCAGCATGCATTTGAGTTCTCCATGACGACAATACTAATATTAGTTTGTGCCACATTGGCATGCCATCAAATGTATTCAAATATATTCTGAGTTTTTATTTTTTTCTTGAACTTTATCAACAAATTCCCTTGCAGAGAGATTTTGAACATTAATATCTATCTTCAGTATATGATTCACAGCATATGAAAGTTCAGACAAGTCACTCTTAAACAGAAGATGGAATATGTACAAAATGTACAGACAAAATCTTGGATCCTCTGAATATAGTTGTGTTGAGTGGTATTCAGCTGCTGGTGTCTGTACAAGACGGTCATCATAGCTGCCTCCTACTTCAGTGGTAAGCAATCAGGGAAAACCGCGAGCCTCTAAACTTTTTCCCTATACACTCAGGGGAGCTCATTTTGCTTGTTTAATTTGAAACAGCTCAATAGCATCACCAATGAATTTCTTTAGAATGCAGGGAATAGATGCTATAGTGTTCATAAATTTGTTCTGCTCCGGATCAATCCACTTTTTCATTCTGTCCGCTTGATGCTAATGTCTCATCCTCTATACTAGTTGCATTTTCAGCAACATAAACATTTGTATAGTAAACATTATTTTTTCCTAGGTATAATAGTGCTTTTTTGACTTTATTAACATCTACTAACTCTTGCCATATTTTACTACTCTTCATTGGCACACCATTTACTAAAATAATAAGTGGTTCTTCAATATTTTGTCTACCTCCTATAGTTTCAATAATCCTTTTATATTCTAAAGGCAAATATAAAATGGTACCTTTTAGTCCTTTCTGGAGCTGGAGGTAATTTTCCTACCCTGGGCTCTATAAGAACTATGGCTTAGTTTGAATGTATACACTGAATTAGAATTGATTCACAAACATTTAATACTATAGGTTGTTCTGGAACTGACATCAGTTCTAACTTATTATATATGGCTCTAGTTGGCATTTTATTATTCTCTGAACTATCAACTCAGTACTTGCATATAATCTGCTGTGTGGATAAATCAAATCATTACTCAATAAATAAATATGCACCAAAATGTTGCCACTTATCATTGTTCTCTTTATCAGCTTTAGGGTACATAACTAGATTGTGAGTTTGCATTTTGTAGTAAGTGCCTCGACAATAAATACAAATACAGTTTGGTTCATCATAACAAGCTGTGTTAAAATTTGCAATCTGTTATGCAAAGTTTTGGTACTAATTTCTGCATCCTGTTCTTCTACACCTCCATTAACCAACTGTACCTTTTCCTTTGACTCCTCTTCTAAACCAAACAATTGAAAATTAATATCTTCCCAAACTTTTTCTACCTCTGCTAGTGTATCATACAATAAAACTCTATTCATCTCTCCTAAATATAACGCAGCAGTTTTTACATGATAAAGTCTTCGAACCACAGTTTGTATTTGGAGTTGTGAACAGTTAACATGCTGAAATGATGAAAGGTGCTTCTGCAAATTGTCCTTGAAAGACATGCCAATGAACGTTCCTGTAAATTATTATATTTTTTCACTTCGCATGGATCTAAACCTTGCAAAATTGCAATTTTCTGTTTGAGACTTATCAATCGAAAGTTACATATACATTTTTAAAATAAATCAATTGACTCCTGACGAAAACTGAAAATAGTCTTACAGCTCCATTTGTATACTGGGGCCTGTGTACATCTTATTTGCACCTCTTCAGCTACCACTTCCTCTATATGCCTAGAAACAATCTCCTCTTTTGCAATAGGAGTACCATTTGTTATGTCATAACAACAACCAGTTAAATCAACTGTATACACTAGTGTGTTCTCTTGCAAATAAAGGTTCTGTACTAGTGGTATGCCTTTATTCATCTTTAAAAAGTTTACAAACATTTTTTCTATTAAAAAGTCATTTTCTAACAGTTCTTTTCTTCAAACACACCACTGTTTTGTCTAGTGTCCTCATTCTATTTAATATTAATATAAATATTTTCCTCTCCAGAGAAAATGCTTTCTCAACAGCATTCTAGATGTGTTCCCTCTGTTTAAATTCAACCTTTCCCCTCTTATACTTCTTCATCCTTTTCAACAAAATTTTGCATTCCTCTAGTCCGAAACATTTTAGCTCTTAATTCCCTAAACTGTTTCTGTCTCCATGACAAAGTCCCTGACTTCTTAGAGCATTTTCTACTTTCAGAAACAGGAACTTATTCCTTTTTTCTACTTGATGGGTAAATTCAATTTTTAGAGAAGAGTATAGTCAATTTTCTTTTTATTTTACGACTTATTCTTTGAGAAATTGCTTAGTACTTTGACCAGTTTCTTTTTTTTCCTCTGGATATTCTCCTCCTTATTTTGCTTGTCTTTTTTATCTGCAGTCAATATTCAAAAACACAAGAGCAACCCATATGTCCTTGTGAACTGGGTATTTTTTAATCTGCAGGTCATAATACTGTTTTCTTTGTTTCTTTTGTCTTTCTCTCTTGTCAGGCATTGTAAATCGTGTTTCTCAAATAAAATCAGATGTTTGTAAAGAAACAAACAGCAAATTAACATCTACAACAAATAACTTAATTGCTAATTTACTGACTAACTGGTTATTATTTTGTCTAGCTTTTCTGGTTAGTTTTACAAGACATATTATTTTATTTTTTGCTCTGCTTTCAACAGTACAAAGATATAACTCTCTAACATCTACCCGTCTTGAATATATGTATTATAGATATGCTAAGTATAACTGAGTATGTCAGTGAGTCACTGACTACATTAATGTGTCCTTGGGTGTGTCACTGTGTGTGTTAGTCTCTCCCAGAATGTCTCACTGTATTTATCAGCAAGTATGTGACTAAATTAGTGACTGTATCAGACTATCCAGAGATGTCTCAGTGTATGTATCAGTGTGTCACTGAGCATCTCAGTGACTGTATAAGTGGGTGTGTCAATGTCTTACTGTATCTAACACTCTCTCATGGTATCTGAGTATGTGTATAAGTGAGTGTATCACTATATCACTCAATGCATTACTGTGTTTAAGAGTATATTAGTGTATGTATTAGTGTCTACAATAGTGTCTGAGTGTATGTATCAGTGAGTGCATGAGTAACTCAGCGGGTGCATCAGGGTATGCATGGGTATCTTGGTGTATATATCAAAATACCCATGGTATGTAACTGTGTGTATGTGACTATGTAAGTATATCAGTGCATGAATCACTGTGTGCAAGTCAGTGTCAAGGTATGTATCAATATGTCCTGAGTGTTTAATTGTATGTATAAGTGAGTGTATAGATAAGTCGGTGAATGCATTACCATGTGCATAGGTGCCTCGGTGTATTTATTAATGTGTCCTAGGGTCTCTGTTTGTTTACATAAGTAAGTAGCTGAATTGACCACTTAGTGTATCAATGTGTTCATGAGTGTGTACCTGTATGAATCAATGTCTCCCAGGATATCGAACGGTATTAATAAGGCAGTGTATTAGTGAATGCATCACTGTGCCCATTGCTTCTCCATAGTTGTACTCTACAGTTTTTAAATAGTAATGCAAAAAATACTGTCCTTTCATTCTTTCATCTGCTTTGTACAGTACACACATATAACTGTCTACCCATCTAACTCTCTTATAGATAGGTATTACAGATGCACTTAAAGTATTATTCTGTGTATTAGTTTGTGAACATATGCATGAGTACATACACTACTGTTTAACTTAGCCTACTGTTGTGTGCCTCACTGTGTATCTGGCCCTGTAAATGTCACTATTATTATTTTGATGGCAATCTTTCTAGGAATTTTACTATCTACTTTATAGTGCTTTTCCCTGCATTCAGTGTCCGCTTAGGGTCTCTCATTACTTATCTGTGTATGTCATCCCTCTATTACTGTGCCATTACTTTGTGCCTCTGTTTCTAAGTGTGTTACTGTATAAATAATTCTGTACTCTATTTTCTCACTATATCTTTCAGTATCTGTACATGTACTGCTATATAGTTCAAATTCTCTCTGGGTACCACAGCTTACATTTTACTATTTGGCTAGTTATCTAACTGAATACATCAATATTTCTCTCGTTGAATTACAGCTTCCTTCTGACTCTAAAAATATATGCATTACCACATCCTTTGCTCTGTTACTGTATGGATAGCTATATCAGTATGTGTGAAAAGTAAATATATTTGACTCTACCTTGCGGTCTTACTAAAAGCATCAGTGTGAACCAGGTCATCTTAATCTACATATCTGTGTATATGTCATTGCAAAAGGGTATACATAATAAAATGCCGCAATATCTCATGCATGCATTAGCATTTCACTTCTTTTGTCTCTGCCTACATTGGTGTATACCTGTGTTTTGTTCTTCTTCACAACTTTACAATCATACTTCCAGATCTGTAGAATGTACTTTGTTTTCATTTTCTACTCTCTTTTTAACAGTTCTTTTTAGTTTTCACAAGCATCCTGCTCAATTTCATTAACCTTACTCACACTCACTCCCTCTCTATGAACTTTTTTTTTACGGCAACTTAATTCACATACCTGTTAAATGTGATTGTTGGTATGTATTTTTCTTTCTCAGTATCAGGTTGCCAAATGTGTCTCAAGAAATCCCACAGAAACCGAGCAGAAGATTGGTAGACAACTCTTATATAAGGCCACCATTAAATGCACCCTCTTCTACTTTTCTTTCAAGGTTACAGGGGTTGCAAACAAATTGAAACTCTGCTTTTGATTCCTTACTAATCATACAGCTCTTCTGAATGGTTACATTCTAAACCTTTTGTTTGACTCCTCTGAAGAAAGCCCAATTTGTTAGGGGTTTTTGGCGAGATCCGTGGATCTACGAGCAACCCCAGTGTAATCTCCCAGTAGTTCCGTGAATTCATACGGCAAGCCAAAATCTTTTTAAGACCTATTCCTAAGCACTCCCACTTACACATCACTTCCTACACTTCCCTAAATTTGCACCCAAACAATCTTTATTCATTATTTCTTGCATGAACAATTTCTCCTCACATTGACATTCTAGAATGTTTTTATCCCTCCCCATTGTAGCTTGTAGCTCTGTTCCTATGGTGGCCAGAATTTTAACATTCTCTGCTAGCAGTAGGTCATATGTGCACAACAGTCTCTACAGTAGCAGCTACATCCTACACCCAAGACAGTATCTGTGGTTGAGTGTAAAGGTAAAAGTGTGGGTGTGAGAGTCTGTCTATGAGTTTGTGAATGGGTGTGACAGTGTCTGCATGGGTGTAAGAGTGTATGTATGTGAGAGTGTCTGTATGGGTATGTGAGAGAGTATAACATTTGCTGTATAAATGTAAGTGTGGGTGTGAGAGTTTTGGGATGGGTATGTGAATGGATGTAACAGTGTCTGTAGGATACCTGAATGGGTATGGCAGTGTTTGTATGGGTATGGGAGTTAGTGCAAGAGTTTCTATAAAGGTCTATGTGTGGGAGTGAGAGTCTCTATTGGTTTGTGATTGGGTTTAACAGTGTCTGCATGGGTGTAAGAGTGGGTGTTAGAGGGTTGAAGTAAGAAACACTCTTACAAGTGTATATCTAATGAATAGGGAGATTTATTCCTTCACATGACACCCACAGCCAGGTGCTCCCTCTGTCAATCCATGATCGGGCTGAACTTGAACATATACAAACAGCTCGAGTCACTCTCGTGATGATGGCACGAGAGCGCTCCAAATACAAATGTACAATATTACAAGGGTCTGAATGGGTATGTGAGTGGGTGTTGAAGTCTATGTATGAATGTAAGTGTGGACGTGAGAGTCTCTGTATGGGTTTGTGAATGGGTATAACAGTGTCTATAGGACATCTGCATGGGTGGGTATAAAAGTGTTTATATAGGTGTAAAGGTTGGTGTGAGAGTCTCAATGGGTTTGTGAATGGGTTTACCAGTGTCTGCATGGGTGTAGGAGTGGGTGTTAGAGGGTCTACATGGGTATGTGAGTGGGTGTGAAAGTCTTTATATGGATGTAAATGCGGGTGTGACAGTCTCTGTATGGGTTTGGGAATGGTTGTAACAGTGCCTGTAGGATATCTGAATATGTATAACAGTGTCTGTATGGGTATGTGAGTGTAAAAGTATATATAAATATGTGTAAGTGTGGGGATGAGAGTCTCTCTATAGGTTTTTTTAATGAGTGTAACAGTGGCTGCATGAGTTTAAGAGTGGGTATGAGAGGGTCTGTATGGGTGTGTGAGTGGTCATGAAAATCTCTATATGGATATAAGTGTGGGTGGGAGAGTCTCTGCATGGGTTTGTGAATGCGTGTAACAGTGTCTATAGAATACCTGAATGGATGTTATAGTGTCTGTATGGGTATGTGAATGGGTGCAATATTTTCTATATAGGAATAAGTATGGGTTTAAGAGTCACTGTATGGGATTGTGAATGAGTATAACAATGTCTGTATGATATCTGAATGGTTGTGACAGTGTTTGTATGGGTATGTGAGTGGGTGTATATGTGTCTAAATAGGTATAAAGGTAGGTGTGAGACTCTCTATGGGCTTGTGAATGGTTGTAAAAGTGTCTGAATGGGTGTGAGAGTGGATGTGATAGTGTGTGTATGGGTATATGAGTGGGTATTACAGTCTCTGTATGATATACGTGTGGGTGTGAGAGTCTCTGTATAGGTTTGGGAATAGTTGTATCAGTGTCTGTATGATATCTGAATGGGTGTGACAGTATCTGTATGGGTATGTGAGCGGGTGCCAAAGTGTCTATATAGGTGAAAGTGTGGGTGTGAAAATCTTTGTAAGGATTTGTGAATGAGTGAAGCAATGTCTGCATGGGGTTATGAGTGGGTGTGAGAGGGCTTTTACAGGTATATGAGTGAGTGTGAAAGTCTGTATGGATATAAGTGTGGGTATGATAGTCTCTGTATGGCTTTTTTTATGGCTGCATCAGTGTCTGAAGGATATCTGAATCAGTGTGACAGTGTTTGTATGGGTATGTGTGTAGTTTAAGAGTGTCTATACAGGTGTAAATGTGGGTGTGAGAGTCTCTGTATGGGTTTGTGAATTGGTGTAACAGTGTCTGAATGGGTGTAATAGTGGGTGTGAGAGGGTCTGTATGGTTTTGTGAATGGATGCAACAGTGTCTCTATGGGTATAAGAGTAGAAGTGACAGTGTGTGTATGGATTTAACTGTGGTGGTGAGTCTATGTATGGGTTTGTGAATGGTTATAACAGTGTCTGTAGGATACCTGGATGGGTGTGACAGTGTATGTGTGTGTATGTGAGTGGGCATAAAGGTTTCTTTATAGGTGTAAGTGTGGGTGTGAGAGTCTCTGTATGGGTTTGTGAAAGGGTGTGACAGTGTCTGCATGAGTGTAAGAGTGGATGTGAGAGTGTCCGTATAGGTATGTTAGTGGGTGTGAAAGTCTCTGTATGGATATAAGCATCGGTGTGAGAGTCTCTGTTTGGGTTTGAGAAAGGTTGCAACCATGTCTGTAGTATATCTCAATCGATATGACAGTGTCTGTATGGGTACATAAGTGAGATTCAAAGTGTCTACATAAGTGTAAGTGTGGGTGTATCAGTGTCTGTGTGGTTTTGTGAATGGTTGTAACAGTGTCTGAATGTGTGTAAGAGTGGATGAGAGTGTATGCATGGGTATGTGAGTAGTGTGAGAGTCTTTGTATGGCTGTAAGTGTGGTTGTGGAAGTCTCTGTATGGGTTTGTGAATCATTGTAACAGTGTATGTAGGAACACCTGGATGGGTGTCGCAGTGGCTGTATAGGTGTGTGAGTCAGTTTAAAAGTGTCTATATATGTGTTATTGTGGGGGTTAGATTCTCTGGTTATGTGAATGGGTTTAACAGTGTATGTATGATATCTGAATGGATGTGATTGTGTATGTATGGGTATGTGAGCAGATGTAAAAAATATCTATACAGGTGTAAATATGGGCATGAGAGTCTCTGTATGGATTTGTGAATGGGTGGGACAGTGTCTGCATGGGTGTAAGAGTGGATGTGAGAGTGTTTGTATGGGTATAGGATGGGGTGTGAAAGTCTCTGATTGGATGTAGGTGTGGATTAGAGAGTATCCATATGTGTTTGTGAATGGCTGCAACAGAGTATGTAGCATATCTAAATGGGTGTAATAGAGTCTTTGTGGGTATAAAAGTGTCTATATAGAAGTAAGTGTGGGGCTAAAGTCTCTGTATAGGTTTTGTGAATGGGTGTAACAGTGTCTGCATGACTGTAAGAGTGGATGTGAGATGGTCTGACTGGGTATATGGATGGTCAAGAAAGTCTCTGTATGGATGTAAGTGTGGGTGGGAGAGTCTCTGTATTGATTTGTGAATTGCTGCAACTTTGTCTGTAGAATATCTGAATCTATGTGACGTTGTATAGGTATGTGCGTCTTCTACTGCACCCTTATCGAAAAAGATTACACGACAAAGGCATACATGTCAAGGCCCTGGACTGGATCCACTCCCTCCTCATCGGCTGAACACAGCGAGTCAGGCTACCTCTGTTCCTCTCAGAATCCACAGAGAACAGCTACGGAGTGCCCCAGGGCTCCACCCTCTTTTCAACATCTACAGGCCCTTGTCGCTGCCATCAGGAACCATGGACTCAAGATCGTCTCCTACTCTGACGACACTCAACTGATCCTCACCCTCACCAATGAACCCATAGCCACCAGAATCAACTTCGACAGTGGGATGAAGGCCATCACCACCTTGCTGGAAGAGTGTGGCCTCAAACTCAACTCGGACAAGACCGTAGTGCTCATCTTGGGACCCACCCCCTCAGCTTGGGATGACTCCTGGTGGACCAGCACATTGGAAACCCCTCCACCCCCACAGACCACGCACACAACCTCTGCATCATACTGAACTCCTCGGTCACAATGAACCGCCAGATCAATGTCATATCCTCATCATGCTTCCACACACTCTGCCTACTTCTAATGACATTCAGATGGATTCCCACCGAATCCACCCATGCACTCATTACCAGCAGAAAACTACACTGGCTCCCAGATAACAAAAGAATAATCTTCAAGCTCTTCACACATGCCTACTGTTGTGTAGCTCCTACAAGAAATATACAGGATTTGCGTGTTTAGACAACATACACTGTAGGATTGGTGTCAGACTGATTCCTGACAACCCCACAGGGTATGTTAGCATCTTGTACCAACTAGTTCACAGTGCCACTAGAATATCCTCTTACCAAGGAGAGAATAGTTCTTGGCAAACATCTAACATGACAACCCTGATCCTTTAGGACCGTGGAAACAGTGTACTACTTTTCGCTCAGGCTGGGCATTTTCAATAGGTATTTATTTAACAGTTGTTATTCTGGTATAGAATAGATGAGCGGCAACAACCGTTAGGCAGTATAAGATATAAATGATTAGCAGCACTATAAGGGTGAATGGATGGTGTAGCTCTACCATCTTACAATAATCATGAATACAGATTTAGTCAACCCCATTGCCTGAAGTGATAGACTGTGGGACCCCGTCCTGGTCTTGAGTTGGTCACTCTGCAAGGGATGTTAGACCACTGCGAGCTGGAGTGCCTGCATGCAGGATCCTCAGCGTATCTGGCCAGTGTGTCGGCTGGGAAGTTTCGGTCTCCGCTAGCTGTCTTTCCAGGGGTCCTAGCTTGCTGTATTACTCTGAGGGCCTAAGGATGACGTTGGGCTTGAATGTTATATATAGATATCGTACAGGAGATGGTAGTCCTGCTGTGCTTCTGAGAACCCTCATGCATATTGTATGGGATTTCGAACCCGCTTTTTGAATGCAGTGTTGTATCTAGGTAAAAGGTCAGTACCTGTACACCATTACAAGTGTAATGTAGGGAAGAATACAGGTGAAGGATAATGAAGTTACCTTGGCCTATATTATGGTACATAGATGGAATATAACACCCACTCCTCTTCCGAATGGAGGACAAAATGTACTACTAGGCTGACTGGATACTGGTACGCAAATAGTTAAAACATTAGTTTCATGTTTTGCTAAAAACAATGTTTAAAAATCTTTAGAAATTGAAAAAGGAAATTGTCACTCAAGCTATAGTCCTAATGTGTCCGAAGGTATAGTTCGAACTACTATAATCATTTTGAAAGCAATGCACGCTCAAAAGAATGTCAATTTTGTTTTGGAGTTGCAATTTTTCCCGTTTCCTTCTCAAAATAAAAGGTCGAATTTCTCCTAGCACACGACGGGCCAAATTAGTCAAATGTTTGTGTCCTGGCTGGTAGATGCAACATTCTTGTTGCCTGCCTCCGCAGGTGACGGTCCCTATAACACCTCGCAGAATATGTCAATTGAGCATAGATGGTCTTTTGTACTTTCCACAACCGATGCGGTGGCAGCCTCTATGCCTGGGTGTCAGAAGAGGAGCCGATGTCCATACCAACAGGAGCTGTCACTAGCTGTGGTGGCTCTAGAAATGCCGCCATCAACATCGGAATACGCTGGAGACACTGCAAAACATTGATTGTTATCGGGTCTAGTAAAGCATCAACGTCCGGTTGCACACATGATGGAAGTGTCAGACAGAGATCCAACACACATTCTTCTCCGCAACACAGGCATTGGAGGACAGGTAAGATGCAGTCCATCCAGACTGGTCTAAAGGACAAGTACCAAGATGCATTTAGTTCGCTTAGGCGAGGTGTGCCTAGATGTTGTACCATTCGATCACTGTATTTTCACTCCAGGAGTACTGTTTCCATCTCCTTGGTGACTGGGTCTTCCATTGCGTAGCAGAAAAATGACAATCAGGATACCTGCTATTAGAAACAGGATCAGCGGCAGCCCTCCAAATATGGAGTCTATAAAGTTTGGTATAACTCCGAGGACCGTCTGAAAGGTGCTTAATAGTGCAGAACCTATGGTCTTAAATAGGTGGACGATGCCTGTTGTATCAGACATGTTAAAGATATGATTTACCATTTCTGCGAAATGGAAGGGGCTGTATGTATGTATGAGTGCCTGAATATCTGCCGAAGACCTTGCTACTTGAAGATCAAAAGTTTATCAAGCAAAGGTTAAGGGCACAGATTTCTGTATAAGCATGGCTTTCATTCAGCTCAAAGCATCAATCCGTATTAATGAAACATTTAGCGAAGGCCATTACGGTGCCTCCCTGACTGTATGTGTTGCTGGAAACAATGCTTGCATACAGCAAGTAACCCTGGAGCTCACGGTTACTATATATGAGATGACCCGATGAATACCACAGCAACCTTGATCATTCAGCATCAAGTAACTCCCATTCTAAAGCATCCTGAATACTGGAGTGATCACGGCAGCTGGGGCACCACTTAAGTGACAGGATAAGTGCGCTATCTAACCGTTACGGGCCCCATGAAGCATTATATCCTGGCTTAGGAGTGATCCACTTAAAGTATTCTCGCAATTTGTACCACTTAGAAACACTTCTTTTTCCTCACTCCGGCATCAAAACCTGTACAGTAATTCCCAAGATTCCTTGATGAATTCCCTACCCATTTCTTCATATCTGCCTGCCTGCATTTGTTCAAGGCAATATTGTAGTTGAAAGGTAGTGACCCAAAGAGTTATTTGGCCATGGATTAACCATTCTGTGGACAGTGACTCTGCCACTGTTAATGCTAATCTATCCAGTTTTTCAATATGCAGCATTGTTTATTTTGCTCCCCTTTGTGCCATTTCTATCTGTTTCTCTGTCAGATTGTACGAAGAAAACAGAGACCTGCTGTTTATTGAACTGCCAAGGCACATAGCCTATGCACAAAGATTGCAGCGTCCAGCTTAATAACAAAATAGAAAGCAATTGTGATTGCCCATGTTGTAATATGAACAGATCCTGTTCTAGTACATCAATCCAATCTTGCCCAGTGAATATATCCTGGAGGTTAGTGTCTTTAACCCATTGTCAACCACTGCTAGAGCTTTCTCTAGATTTATACGATCTATTTCTCGTAATCTTTCCACTGCCTCTTGTTGTGATATTTTCCAAATCTCATTTTAGACAGCATAATAGAAACTTTTATGACGGGGCTTCGTAGGACCTAATAAAAAGTCCTGTAGGTTCACCTCTGTAAATAAGGTTAAGTGTTGTTTCACCTGTGTGAGTGTTGAGACTTTTAGCCAGTCGAGGCATAACTTCCCAACATTGTATGATGTCACTACCCCTGAGTGTTGTCAACCATCCCTTCAAATCGGGGTCTGATCTATTGTATTGCATGATCTCATCTAGTGTAATGCCCTCCTGTGATGCTATGTAACCCTCAGTGTGTGGTGGTGTGGGCATCCGAGGTGTATTTAAATCTTTGTTTTTGGCTAGTCCAAGACAGGTCGTCTGTTGCACTGTTTCATTTAAAAACATTATTTGCTGAGGAATAAGGCATGTTCTAAATAGTGCTTCTTTTCTCTGGCCCTGCCAGTCCCTAGTACCACAGACATGTTTTTAAGTCAATAGTGTCTTTCCACAAGTCGAAACCTTGTTCAGACAACTGGGCAATAAAGGAAGCAGAATAAATCTGTTTGGTGTTTGTCAACATATTTGTCTGTGCTGGTGTAGGTGCAACCTTCTAATAAAATAATGCTGGGTCCGACATGTTAAACCCTGAAAAATAAGGACATTTCTATGCAAATGTCTTTGAACTGCTTCTCGGTGGTATCCGGCAATGTTACCATTGGTGGTATGTAAAACATTTCTGGCATTTGCAGATTTATTCAAAAAGTGATGACCATAATGTTGCTAGCAATACATTGTTTCAAAATCTGATGTGTCCTCCAACATTTCATTATTAGAAAAAGCAGTTTTTTCTAAATCAGATAACATATTATTTACAGTTTCATAATCCTAATAATTAGACAATGTACTCGAGGTAATGAGATCACTCAATGAAATTTTAAATAAATGTGGTATTTTAAAAAGTTCAGTCGGGCCAAATATATCGCAATCAACCTTGTCCCACACTATAACGTCAGATATAGGAACTGCTGTAATGTTCACTGATGATAGGTCTCTTTTTTCACCATGTAATGATAGATGTGGTTTCAGAATCACATTCACTTTTTGTGCTGCAGAGCTTTCTCAGAGATAAGTTCCATTTATAAGCATACTAAAGACAGTCACTAAGCCTATCCAGAAATGAAAGAAAAGTATCCCGGTAGTTACCCAGAGTTCCACCCAAGATGATACCAGGTAAGTTCTTTTAAGAAAGTTCAGAAAATCTTTAATTCGTTGTTGGCGAGTTCTTTGAGTTGGCATCATTTCAAGTTCACTTGGATCCAAGTATCAAAGTCAATGAAATAGCCGGATATAGGTTGATCAATTTTCGGTAATTCTGCAGGTTTTGTGGAAAATGTAGCTTGCTCTTGTTGGGGCATGTTAACGTAGATATCCGTGTTTGGTCGAATTGAAATTCGTCTTTCATTTGAGTTCTGATTTTGAACTTCAGTTTCAAGAGGAACGAGTTCCATCGCATTGTTGCATAGTCCATCATTCCGTGCAGGTGACTCGTCAAATGTGGTGAGTCTTTCTGTTTGAACTTCTTGTATAGTTGTGAGAGGAGGGTGTCTGTTACTCCACTCCAGAGTCCATGTGGCCTACTATTCAGTATCGGCCACAAGGGTGGTTTGATTAAGTCAATTGAGACAAATCTCTTCTCCTTTTTACCGGAAAAGGGTGGCAGAAGTACTGTTCTTGTTCCTTCAACTGCCAGGACAGGTACAGGCTTTCTGTATGATGGCCCAAATTCTTTTTTGTCTGCTATTTTTTCTCTGACCAGGTCCCCGACTTTAGGGATCTAGACAGGTCTTGCCGTGACAGACTTGACTTCCCCAGTGGCAGTTCATTTCACTTGGACGTTACTTTGCAGTGCTCTAGATTCATTTAGATCAAGTAAAATAGTCAAACATTTATGGATGTCAAAAGGTTTTTCATCCACCACTGTTCCTTCACAATCAAGATCAGTTACCCATATTCTCGTCCCAAATAGGACCACATAAGGAGTGACACCCCTAGAGAGCTTCTTGGCTGGTTATTTAACACCCTTTGGGCTCCATACAGATGTTTCACCCAACTTCCACCAGAGCCTATTACTCTAGCTGTTAAAGACCGCTTTAAATCCTGGTTTTTCCTCTCCACGACCAAATTTCCCTTGGGATGGTACGGTGAGGAGTACTGCAATGCTATATCCAAACTTTGTATGGCCTCCTTGTAAGCCCTAGAGCTAAAAGTGGAGCCACAGGAAGAATGTACTGTGCCAATTGCGTATGTCCCAATAAAGACTCTCAAATCGTTTATAACATTTTGAGCATCATCCGATTGCTGGGGCCACACCCATAGGAACCTCGAGCAGGAATCCACTGCAACCATGATATACTTGTGAGCCCCATCAGATTGTAAGGGGCCACAGTGGTCTAAATAAACACACGCAAGTGGTTTGTCTAATATTAGCAAAGGTGTCTGTACGGATCATGTTACAGTGGAGCCTTTCATCTACTGGCAGATGTCGCATTTCAAGACATTAGTTTGCTTTGTTAACCCAGGCCACCAGTAGTGCTGTTTTAGTAGAGAAACAGTCACTGCAACTCCTGCATGTGCAGATCCTATAACCTTGTGTGCTGCTAGAATTAAACCCAACCTGGGATCCATATTCGGTATTACTCTGTCCCCCACTCCAGGAATTTGAGCAAATGGAACATTGTTTGCATCTAACTTGTAGGAGTATTTGAGTGGAAATATTTTTGGTACTGTGAGTTCTTGCGGGTGGCAATAATCGCAACCATTATCTCACCGTCTTCTTGTTTTTGATCGAGTGATTGCAGCTATGGAAGCAGTGTGTTCAGGCCCCTTTGTGGCTTTGTCAGCCAATGAATTTCCTTCAACGTGAACACCAACACATTGATGACTAGTGTATGTATCACGTGAGCCCTTGGTAGTTCGTTTTTCAACTCCACTACCTGTTCCGATAGCTTTTTGTGCTTTATTGTGCCACCTCTTGCATCTTTAAACCCAGTCTGTCCCCAATTATATAAATATTCATTGTATGGCTTTACACATTAAAAGGAATCACACAGGATTAGCCTGTGGAATTGTCGATCCGTATTTACCAGTGCCAGTAATAGTGCTTTTAATACTGCCAAAGACACGAAATTGATGGACAGAATGCAGAACAAATCAAAACATTCACCCCCAGTCAAGAGATCTGGGTTAAATCCATCATTATTTTGCTCACCATGCCACCCCAGTTTAGAACTGGCTATCTGCAAATCAGTCTTGACCCTGTGCCTCATGGGAACAGTCCAGCCCGAACTGCCAAGCAGGGTCCTCCCTGGACCGGAAACAAGCATCCTAGGACCGGTTTCAGGGTTTCACCCCTCTTCAGCCAGGATAGCTTGATTTCAGTGGCACAGTGAGCCCAGGACTCACGTCTGAGCATACCTGGCGCACTTAGGGCGAGAAAGCAAAAGACACAAAATTGATGGACAGAATTCAGAACAAATCAAAACATTAACCCCCAGTCAAGAGATCTGGGTTAAATCCATCATTGATGGGTATGCTGTGGGACCCCATCCTGGTCTTGAGTTGGACACCCGCTAGGGATGTTAGACCACTGCGAGCTGGATAGTCTACATTCAGGAACCTCAGCATCTCTAGTCAATGTGTTGTCTGGGAAGTCTCGGTCTCCTCTAGCTGTCTTAGCAAGATGTGATCTTTATATACCCATAGGTCTCTCCTGGAGTCCAACCTTGCTGTATTACTGTGTCGGCCTAAGGATGACGTTGGACATGAACTTTATACATAGATATTATACAGGAGATGGTAGTCCTGCTGTGCTTCTGAGAACCCTCATGCATAATGTAGGAGATTTCAAACTAGAGAGAACCCGCATTCTGAATGCAGTGTTGTATCTAGGTAAAAGGTCAGGCACTGTAAACCATTACAAGTGTAATTTAGGGAAGAATATAGGTGAAGGGTAATGAAGTTACCTTGGCCTATATTATGGTACCAATATGGAATATGACACTACTAAGCCCTCCATAACACATGACCAGCATATCTGAACCACAGCCTTTCATTCAAAGTGCTTCAGATACCTTTTCTCTGCCAAACTGGCCCTGGCCACCGTCCCACAGATCCACAAGACCATAGGCTGAGAAAGATTCTTCTCCTACTTTGCCACCAAGACATGGAACACTCTGCCCCCACCTAATGCAATCCCCGTTGTTGACCCAATTTAGGAAGGATCTCAAAACCTGTTCCTTCAACTGAACCCCTGTGCCTAGAAGGATCAGCAGCCCCCCTCAGCACCTTGAGACTCCTTTGGGTGAGTAGCGAGGCTTTACAAACCCCTGATTGATTGTGTGAGTTTAAAAGTGTCTATAAAGGTGTAAGAATTTATGTGAGAGTCTCTGTATAGGTTTGTCAATGGGTGTAACAGTGTCTGCATGTGTGTAAGAGTGGGTGTGAGAGGGTCTGTATGGGTATAAGAGTGGGTGTGGTGTGAGTCTCAGTATGGATGTAGGTGTGGGTGTTAGAGTCTCTGTATGGGTTTGTGAATCAGTGTACCAGTGATTATAAGATGTCTAAATGTGTGTGACTGTGTCTGTATGGATTTATAAGTGGGTGTAAAGCTGTCTATATTAGTGTAAGTGTGAGGGTGAGAGACCCTGTAAGGGTTTGTGAATGGGTATAACAGTGCCTACATGGGTGTAAGAGGGGTGTGAGAGGGTCTCTATGGGTATGTGAGTGGGTGTGAAAGTCTCTTTATGGATGTAAGTGTGGGTGTGAGAGTCTCTGTATGGGTTTCCAAATGGGTGTACATGTCTGTAAGTGTCTGTAGGATAGCTGAATGGGTGTGATAGTGTCTGTATGGTAATATGAGTGGGAGTGTATGGGTATGTGAGTGACTGTGAGAGTAAGAGAGAGTATAAATGTGTATATATATATATATATATATATATATATATGTATATATATATATATATATATTTATATATATATATATATATATTATCAACTGGCAGTCGCCAGTAGATAGTTATAGTTAGGACCGTGTTTCCATAGGAAATCTGAAAATTCTATTTTGAATAACTTTGGCGCCGGTTGACGGATCCTCGCGAAATTTTCAAAACTAATGGGGCGCTCCGCTCAGCTCCTACCCTGGAAGTCTCGGGGTGATTCGTCAAGCGGGGGCTGAGAAAAAAGGGGGTCCCAAAACGCGTTTTCCCCATGCATTTTCCAATAGGACCTTTAGTCGAAGGTACAGCCCGAAGGGCTGAACAGAATTACTTGAAATTTGGCAAAGAGGTAGTCTTCAGGTCAGGCATGTGCCTTTTGCATATATGGTGTCAATCTGTTCAATAGTTCCTGAGAAAATTGCATTTAAAAGCACATAAATATCTATATGCGCACACCGTGCGCGCACCGTGCGTGCACGGTGCCGTGCGCGAGCATAATTCTGATTGGTGGTTACATGTCAGTCAACATTCGAATTGGTCGAAATCAGGAAGTGTCGGCCGCCATTTTGTTTGTGACAGTGAAAAAGAAAGGTGGAGAACGTGAAAAGGGGGCAGGGTACAGAGTTCCTGACCCCCTAGCTTTTGTCAGGGGGTCCCTGAAGGACCATGAAGGGTGAACATTTTTTTTTTTTTTTTTTTTTTTAAATCGCGGGGTGCGCGCACCGTCGCGAGGTGCGCGCACGGTGCGCGCACGGCGGAAAAAAATCATTAAAAAAATAGAATTAAAAATCAAATGTAAGTGTTTAGATGTTAGGTGGCTCTAAAAAGAGCCGTTGTGTTAATTGAGGAACAGAGGAACAGAAAAATGACAAAAATTATAGGGTGCCGCACGTGTGCTACTGTATCTTGCTCTCTATTAGGGGAATGCTGGTGTCCCCATAAGAGAGAAGAGCATTGCACGCATTGCACCGTATATGCACCCTCTTAAACAGAGGGTGTATATCCAGAGGAACAGAAGCAGGTGAAGCTGCCGCTGCAGATAAGTGTTCGGCTGAGCTGCCGATGATGTGCTCCGCTGAGGTGCTGCGGATGTGCTCGGCTGAGCTGCTGGAGGGTTTTCTCTAGCAGCTCGAGCATAAGCCACAGGATGCACATCTCTAATGTGCCTGATCATAGTGAAGATACTAAAAGAGTATTTCTTTTTAGGATCTCCTCTTGATAAGACACCATTACAAATAGTGCAGGTGACTTTTGGAGCATTCACCTTCTTCTGCCCCTCTGGAAAAGTGAAAAATTGCCATATAAAAGAGTTTTTCTGTTTCCTGTCTCTGTGGCACAAGGGTCTCCTGCTCACTCCCAGAAGATGACTGCTGCTCTGCCATTCTCAAGTACTGGAGTACTGGAAAAGCTGCTCAGCTCCTTCTCCCAGGGAACCAGAAGTAATAATGAGGGGAGTGGGTGTGGTGTTGGGGAAGTTTCTGGAACTGAAACTACTATAAACCAATGAAAAGTGCTGTTTCTTAATCACATGACCTGAAACTACTATAAACCAATGAAAAGTGTTGTTTCTAAATCACATGACTTGCACGGTGCGCGCACGGTGTGGGCACGGCGCACGCACGCATGCGCGTACGCTCACGGAGCACGCACGCATGCGCGTACGGAGCACGCGCGCATGCGCGTATGCGCACGGAGCATTGCACGCATGCGCGTACGGAGCATGCGCATACGGAGCACGCGTGTACGGAGCATGTGCAACGTACGCATGCGCACATGTAGCACGTACGCATGCGCACACGGAGCACGTACGCATGCGTGCACCGTGCGCGCACCGTGCGCGCACGGTCAAAAACACTTAAAAAAAAATAATAATTAAAAGTGTTTATAAGTTTATAGAAGATATTAACTATGCTGTTCAACTCTATACAAAATAAAAAATAAAACACGGAGCCATTCCATATTGCAGGATAAAGTTAAACTATAACTATATATAAAGGTAGCTTATTGTAAAATAAATATTTAAAAAATATAATAATACATTCATAAATTAGCATTTAAAAAACCTTGCAAATTCACTTAAAAAACCATAGGTTTCACACACGTTATAGTTAGGAATTAGCATTTAAAAAACCTTGCAAATTCACTAAAAAAAACATAGGTTTCACACACGTTATAGTTAGGAATTAGCATTTAAAAAACCTTGCAAATTCACTGAAAAAACCATAGGTTTCACACATGTTATAGTTAGCTGGACATTTCACTCGTAAAAAACCAATGAAATTCCCCCGTTATAGTTAGTTCAGCTAACTATAACTCGCGCGCCCGTAATCCACTGCTGATGACGTCACATATTACATCACTCATGACATGGTCAGTGACATCACTCATGACATCACTGATGACATCTCAAATGACATCACTGATGACATCACTGATGACGTCATCCATGTGATAAATCACCACATCTTCTCACACCCTAATATAACCTTTGATACACCGACTCACAATTTAAGAGTTCCATTCTCAAAACCATACAATACATACCAACAATACATACCCACTTATTAACTCTTAGGTCTACATACACCTCCACTCATTCACCTGTACAGTCACTCATACTTACAGTCACTCCATACAAAACTATCATATGCATTTATACACCTATATAGACACTCACACACTACCAATCATCCATAGAGGTACTCTCACACCTACTCAGTCATGCAAATAATCACACTCCCATTTACTCACCTATGCAGTTATACACACTCAAGTTCATTTACTCATAAAAATAGTATCACATTCTTACGCTCTTATAGAATCATTGATACAAGCACACACTCATCCATACAGTCACTCTCACAATCACACACTCTCACATCTACCCACTTATATACTCTTACACGCATATATACTGCCTTTCACATATGTAGTTAGTCACAAATGTACCACTGAGATATACATTCAATCCCTAACACACCGATACATACACTCACTCAACCATACAGTCCATCACAGATGCACTCTTAAAACCATGCACTCATAGAATCACCCAAACACACATCTATGCATAGAGTCACACACACCCTACCCACACAAACACTCAGGAACCCATACAGATACTGAGACAAGCAATCAATAACTCATATAGACACTTATATAGGTATTCACAAAACCATGCCGCCACTTATACACCAACATACAGACGCATACAAACATTTACACAGTTTAGTCACTAGTCTGCAGTAAGACACATTTAATGACTCACTTATAGAGTCAATTACGCACCACAGAAAATCATCCATTTACACACTTGTACACCCACTCATTCTTCAACAGGCCTTTCCCTATATATATTAACCATATTAAAATTGTTCAGAAACACATACTCAATAGATGATGTCATCAGTGATGTCATGAGTGATGTCATTTGAGATGTCATCAGTGATGTCATGAGTGATGTCACTGACCATGTCATGAGTGATGTAATATGTGACGTCATCAGCAGTGGATTGCGGGCACACGAGTTATAGTTAGCTGAACTAACTATAACGGGGGAATTTCATTGGTTTTTTACGAGTGAAATGTCCAGCTAACTATAACATGTGTGAAACCTATGGTTTTTTCAGTGAATATATATATGTATATATATATATATTCACTAAAAAAAACATAGGTTTCAGGGGCGTTATAGTTAGCTGGACATTTCCCTCATACAAAACCCTAGAAATTCCCTTGTTATAGTTAGTTCAGCTAACTATAACTCGCACCCCCGCAATGCACTGCTGATGACGTCACATATTACATCACTCATGACATGGTCAGTGACATCACTGATGACATCACTGATGACATCTAAAATGACATCACTGATGAAATCATCCAGTGAATGTGTGTTTTTCTTAAAAGTTTAAATATGTTTTATATATTTATAGTGAAAGGCCTATGGAAGAATGAGTGGGTGTATACGTGTGTGAATGGGTGATTTTCTAGGTGCGTAACTGACTCTATAAGTGAGTCATTAAATGTATCTTACTGCAGACTAGTGACTAAACTGTGTGGATGTGTGGATGTGTCTGTGTGTTGGTGTATAAGTGTCTGCATAGTTTTGTGAATAGCTATATGAGTGTCTATATGGGTTATTGATTGGTTGTCTGAGTATCTGTATGGGTGCCTGAGTGTTTGTGTGGGTAGGGTGTGTGTGACTCTGTGCATAGATGGTGAGTGGGTGATGCTATGGTGCATGGTTTTAAGAGTGCAACTGTGATGGACTGTATGGTTGGGTGAGTGTATGTATGAGTGTGTTAGTGATTGAATGTATATCTCAGTTGTACATGTGTCAGTAACTACATATGTGAAACGCAGTGTATATGTGTGCAAGAGTATATAACTATCTATATGTGAGAGTGTGTGACTGAGGGAGTGCCTGTATGGATGAATGTGTGCTTGTATTAGTAATTGTATAAGAGTGTCAGAATTTGTTAGTATTTTTATGAGTAAGTGAACTTGAGTGTGTTTAGGTGAGTAAATTGGACTGTGTTTAATTATTTGCACAACTGACTAGGTGTGTCAGTACCTCAATGGATGATTGGCGGCGTATGAGTGTCTATATAGGTGTATAAATGCATATGATAGCCTTGTATGGAGTTACTGTAAGTATCAGTGACTGTACAGGTGAGTGAGTGGAGGTGTATGTAGACCTAAGAGTCAATGAGTGGGTATGTAGTTATTGGTATTGGAGTATCTATGGTTTTCAAAATGGCCGTCTGAAATTTTGAGTCGGTGTATCAAGGGTTATATTAGGGTGTGAGAAGATGCACTAATTTATCACATGGATGACGTCATCAGTGATGTCATCAGTGATGTCATTTAAGATGTCATCAGTGATGTCACTGCCCATGTCATGAGTGATGTAATATGTGACGTCATCAGCAGTGCATTGCGGGGGCGCGAGTTATAGTTAGCTGAACTAGCTATAACGGGGGAATTTCTAGGGTTTTGTACGAAGGAAATGTCCAGCTAACTATAACGCCCCTGAAACCTATGGTTTTTTTAGTGAATTTCTAAGGTTTTTTAAATGCCAATTCCTAACTATAACGCCCCTGAAACCTTTGGTTTTTTCATTGAATTTCAAAGGTTTTTTAAATCCCAATTCCTAACTATAACATGCATGAAACCTATGGTTTTTTCAGTGAATATATATATATATATATATATATATATATATATATATATGTTATGTTATGTTATGTTATGTTATGCACTTTTGTATTGCGCACAGCTGCCCCAGCCAAGGGGCGTCCTGGCGCATGGCAGGCAAAGTGCAACAGATAGCAGAAACACAACACAGATAAAAGATCTAATTAAAAAAGAAACGTTTTCAGAGCTTTGCGAAAGGCCAAGAGGTCAGTCAGTAGCCGCAAGTCCACTGGGAGGGAATTCCAGAGTTCAGCCGCCCTCACCCTAAAAGAGCGACCACCAGCCCGACACAGCCTGTATCGGGGGACCACCGCGAGCGCTTGGCTTCCCGATCTCAAAGCGCGGGAAGGAACATACCACGACAGGAGGTCAGCAAGAATAGGCGGACCTACTCCCCTCAAGATCTTGAACGCCAAGCACAGCACCTTGAACTGGATGCGTGATTTAATGGGGAGCCAATGCAAGGATCTCAAAACACCTGAGACAGTGCTCCTTCGGGGTAAGCCTACAATGGCTCTAGCCGCGGCATTCTGCACTCGTTGCAGGCGGGTAGTCTCCGCCATATTGGTCCCTACCAAAAGCGAGCTGGCATAGTCCAGGCGGGATAATACCATGGCCTGGACTATCAGCTGCCTGGTACCACGGTCAAAGAACTTAAGAATGGGCCTCAGTGACCGCAAGATGCCAAAACAGCCGGCCGCGATTTTCTTCGAGTGGCCCTCGTAACTGAGAGCGGGATCCATCCACACTCCCAGATTCCTAAGTTCAGTGACCGGGAGAGGGACCGGCCCCAGTTCAATGGGCCACCACTTGTCCCCCCACAGTTCCTCCTTCCGGCCAACGATCATGATCTCGGTTTTCTTCGCGTTGAGCTGGAGACAGTTGTTCTTCATCCAGCTTGCCACCGCCCTAAGTCCACTCTGAAACCTGGGGGCATACCGATCCGCATCCCCGCTGATAGTCACCGCTAGCTGAGTATCGTCAGCATACGAGACCATAGTCATGTCCCATTGCTTGACGATCTCAGCCAGCGGTCTCACATACAGATTGAAAAGCGTGGGACTCAGCGAGGAGCCTTGCGGGACCCCCTGTCTCAGAGGAAGGAATTGGGACTGGTACGGTGGTAACGCAACGCTAAAGAAACGATCGTTCAGGAAAGAGCGAAACCACTGGAGGGCAGAGCCACCCAGCCCGACCTCCTCCAGGCGATGCAACAGGATAGGATGGGACACGGTGTCGAACGCGGCGCTCAGATCTAATAAAACGAGCGCCGCTGTCTGCCCCGCATCCATCACTGTGCGAAGGTGTTCAGCCATGGAGAGAAGGGCAGACTCCGTGCTGTGACCAGCACGGAAGCCATTTTGGGTGGGATCCAAGATGTTAAACTGGGTGAGGTGGGCCGAGAGAACTTTGTTGACATGGGCCTCCATTACTTTGGAAGGCCAGGGAAGCAAAGAGATAGGCCGATAGTTTTCAGGCTTGTCTGGGTCCAGTGAGGGCTTCTTTAGGATGGGGGAAACCATCGCCCGCTTCCAGCTAAGGGGGACCGTGCCCGACTCCAATGAGATGTTGATCAGGGAGTGTACCACGGTCCGACCCACGAATGACTCATCTCTAAAGAGAGCCGAACTGAGAGGGTCGGCGGGGGACCCAGATTTCACCTGCTTTGCCAAGATGTTAAACCCTTCCAATGTCAACAGGGGAAGCGAGTGCAGAGCTGTGACTCCACAGATGGAAGTCGGAGACTCAACTGGGGGTCCTGTGGATGGAAAGGTCGTATAGATGTTTTGGACCTTTTCCTGAAAGAACACCGCAAGAGCCTCACAATGGGCAGTAGAGCCCGTCGTCGGAGCATCGGGGCGTTTAGCTAGAAGATCCTTCAACAATTTGAAAATAGTTTTCGAGGGGTTAGAGCTGTTGCCGACTTCGGCAGTATAATACAATGCCCGAGCACGGCACACAGCCCGATGGTATACTTTGACGGAGGCGAGATAGATAGCTTTTTTCCCCAAATCGTACGCCTTCCGCCAAGCCCTCTCTGCGCGCCTGCAACTGCCCTTGAGCACACGTAGGGCGCCATCGTACCATGGGCTAGATTCTCTGGCACTGGTCTTACAGGCGGTGAGTGGAATGAGCGCATCTAGCGCTTTGGAGATCCACGCGCAGAACCCATCGTAACCTGAATCAACAGTTACAAACGGATCTAATGGCTCTGCAGCGAGGACACGGTGCAGATCTTCCAACCGTAATTTGCCCCAATGCCGCCTTACGATCAGCTTAGCAGGAGGGATGACAGTCCTACCTGATAAAGGGGTACTAATGGCGACCAAAGAGTGATCAGTCCAACCCAGGGGCGAGACGGCAGTGACAGAAGCATCTGTCAAATTGGTGAAGAAGGGATCTAGCGTGTGGCCCCCGATGTGGGTGGGCTGCTGAACAAGCTGCGGCAACTGTAAGGCCTCCAAATCCGTGAGAATGCCACTGACCGCGGGTAGGTTGGGTCTATCGAAATGGAGATTAAGGTCCCCCAGAATCGAAAAATTGGGACACCCCACCACCAAGGAACTGACCACATCCGGGAAAGCGGCGCGAAACGCCGCCTCGCTCCCTGGGGGACGATAGACCACCATCCCCGAGAGTGAAAAGTGTGGAGTAACCAGAATCTTAAACAACGCACTTTCACATCCCGCAATGGTCAGTGCGGTCCAGGAGCAAGTAAGACTAGAACGAATGGCCAAGGCAATTCCCCCTCCCCTAGAAGATCGATTAAGGGTACGGACTGTATAGTCAGGGGGGAATGCCAGATTAATAATGGCTGCGTCCTCGTCTTTCAGCCATGTCTCGGTGATAGCCACGATGTCCGGGCTTTCATCCTGCAACAGGTCAAATACTGCCTGATAATGTGACACCAGAGACCTAGCATTAAAACTAAAAATGCGGAGAACATACTCCGGGCAGGTGTAGCAACCGGCTACCACCGGACGTGTGGGGGCAATAGAAGTAGCTTGCTCCAAAAACCACTGACAGCCCGCACAATGATAGGGACCGTCCAATGGATGTAGGAGGGGTAGGCTACAGCCAGCAGTCCGGCGTCCCAAGTCACGCAGGGTGTCACAAGAGTATGTCAACATGGCTGGAAATAACCAGCCGCACCTCGTACCAGCAGGGCCTGGCCAGAGTCCCGCGCGTCCTAAGCGCGGACGGGCGCAGACGGGCAGGACTCTGGCACGACTCCGGCCACGCGACGGCGTCCCAGCTGCGCGATCCCGCTGCGCGGAGAGGACGACTTTAAATAGGCGTCCCCTGGACTGAAGCGAGCGTCAGGACGCTCTAAGATGGCGCCCGCAAAAGCGCCAACAGCCCCAATCCAAAATGGCGGCCAAAGTTGAATCGATATGCCCCCTCGGGACCCGGACCCGCCAAAACGGCGGTGCATCAACTGTTTAAATGCAGGTAAGTGGAGACCCTTGCCCCCAGGCCAAGCAGCAAAGCACAAAAGAAAATAAACGCTGGTAAAAAGCACATTTAGTTAAAATACAGCGCTGAGGAGCGACGCTCTAAAAAGCTAGGCCAAAAGTAGCAGCAGAGCCTGACCGCCGTCAGATCCCACGAGTCCGCCTTAAATAGGCGTCCCCTGGACTGAAGCGAGCGTCAAGACGCTCTAAGATGGCGCCCGCAAAAGCGCCAACAGCCCCAATCCAAAATGGCGGCCAAAGTTGAATCGATATGCCCCCTCGGGACCCGGACCCGCCAAAATGGCGGTGCATCAACTGTTTAAATGCAGGTAAGTGGAGACCCTTGCCCCCAGGCCAAGCAGCAAAGCACAAAAGAAAATAAACGCTGGTAAAAAGCACATTTAGTTAAAATACAGCGCTGAGGAGCGACGCGCTAAAAAGCTAGGCCAAAAGTAGCAGCAGAGCCTGACCGCCGTCAGATCCCACGAGTCCGCCTTAAATAGGCGTCCCCTGGACTGAAGCGAGCGTCAGGACGCTCTAAGATGGCGCCCGCAAAAGCGCCAACAGCCCCAATCCAAAATGGCGGCCAAAGTTGAATCGATATGCCCCCTCGGGACCCGGACCCGCCAAAACGGCGGTGCATCAACTGTTTAAATGCAGGTAAGTGGAGACCCTTGCCCCCAGGCCAAGCAGCAAAGCACAAAAGAAAATAAACGCTGGTAAAAAGCACATTTAGTTAAAATACAGCGCTGAGGAGCGACGCGCTAAAAAGCTAGGCCAAAAGTAGCAGCAGAGCCTGACCGCCGTCAGATCCCACGAGTCCGCCTTAAATAGGCGTCCCCTGGACTGAAGCGAGCGTCAGGACGCTCTAAGATGGCGCCCGCAAAAGCGCCAACAGCCCCATATATATATATATTCACTGAAAAAACCATAGGTTTCAGGCCTGATATAGTTAGGAACTAGCGTTTAAAAAACCTTAGAAATTCACTGAAAAAACCATAGGTTTTAGGGGTGTTATAGTTAGCTGGACATTTCACTCGTACAAAACCACTGAAATTCCTCCGATATAGTTAGTTGTACTAACTACATCTTGCGCGCCCGCAATCCACTGCTGATGATGTCACATATTACATCATTCATGACATGGTCAGTGACATCACTGATGACATCTCAAATGACATCACTGATGACATCATCCAGTGAATGTGGTTTGGTTCGTTATTTAAATATGTATTATATATATAGCAATTTGCATTGAATAATGAGTGGATATATAAATATAAATATCTGGATGGAGGATTCAGTAGCAGTGTGTTTGACTGTTTACTTGACTAATTTATAGTGTCTCACTAAATATATTGGATAGTGACTAAACTGTGTGAATATCTGTATCACTTTGTCAGTTGTTGCATAAACTGCTGCACCAGTTGGTTACTAGCTACATGAAAGTCTATATTAGTTATTGATTAGTTAACTGAGTATTGTACAGGAGAGTGAATGTGTGTGTGGTTTGGTGGGGGGTGTGTGACAGCCCAAAGATGTGTGAATAATTGATTCAGTAGGTATATGAAGTTAAAACTACATGTTATAACAGTTGTTTGGTTGAGTGAATATCTTTATGGGTGTGGTGATGAGCCAATATATGTATCAATGGTACATATCCAACAAACTAGAAAAATAAAAGCCAGTGTATGTGTCAGTTGTTGTATATAAATAAGTATACATAAGACTCAGTGATTGTATGAGTGACTGTATGGATAACTGTATACTTGTAATAGTGATTTTATAACACACTAAGTATGAGTTACTATCTATATGAATCGATGAAGTGGTGTTTGTATAAGTGTGTAGCTGAGTTAATGTAAGTATGATCCATTGTTTGCATAAGTGAGTAGGATGACTTCATAAGTGATTAGGATGTGTGCTGGTGTGTAATGTCGATATAGGTGTATAAGTATATTTGATAGTGTTCTATTGATCTTTGACAGCATGTATGAGTGAATCTATAGGTAAGTGATTAGATGTGTGTATAGATCTAGGAGTCACTGAGTGGGTGTTTAGAAACTTGTATTGGTGTGTTACTCTGTATTTTACAGTAAGTGATGAAAGGTTATACTAGTGTATGATGAGGTGTATCTGATTGTCACGTGGATGATGTCATCAGTGATGCCATTTGTTGGAAGGGGCGATCTCAGGGGGGTTACAGAATACGTTCCTGACCACCCCGTGACCCACCTCTCCCAGAACCAGGCCGAGCACCGGCGGGGAGGCCCTTTCGGGAAAGGGTCTCGTACTTAGGATCGCACGCACTTAGCTTGCACTACTTGACAAAGGGACACCACACAGTAGGTTTCAGTAGAACGGAGCTCTTTATCTATAGATTCTTTGGATCTTTATGATCCGCAAGGTAGCCTTTGGTCAATACAACAAGCATTGGTAATTCCTTGACAGGAGGTTGGGGTAGCGGGACAGTTTCTAGGTTCAGGGTCAATGCCGAGTATCCTTCGCACAGCTCTCAATCCTCGAGCCGGGGGACACGATACGGTCTCGGGTCCAGCCGGACCAGTGTACTCTCGAGCCGCGACCACGTCTGCAGGGCTCCGGCGGGAAGGAACTGTCGATCGGGTGATCTTTGGGGAGCCGCGATTCACTCGGCAGGCTCAGCCGGTCTTAGGGTTGGGGGGAGCCGCAAGTCTCTCGGCAGGGCTCCGGTGGTCTTAGGGTTGGGGGAGCTGCGAGTCTCTCAGCAGGGCTCCGGTGTTCTCCGTGTTCTGGGGAGCCGCGACGACATCAGCAGGGCTCAGATGGTTTCCAAGGGTCGGGTAGCGTCCTTCTGTTCAGTTTCGTCGAGCCGCGACCAGGTCCGCAGGGCTCTGTTAGGTCCAGGTCTTCTCTGTCCCAGTCCCCTCAGCACCCCCTGTTATACGCCTTCTTCTCTTTGAAGTCCGGCATCCTCGCAGAGAGGGGTCTGGGCGTCTGGGGGCGGTGTGTTGGGATTTCCTCCCGCTCTGCTTTTTGATCTTTTCAAGTTGGACCGGGAGGGACTCCAGACACCCAGCATGTGGGGAGCCAGCTCCCTGGGGGCCCGGAGGGCGATAGAAACCCTCTTCTGGGAGGAGGACAGAGGTGTGACAGAGACTACTCCTCCCTGTCTTGCTTGGGGGGTTCCCTCTCCCTCAGCCGGGCATAGCGCGTTTAGGGTCTAGGTTTCGCTGGGGCCCCGGGCCGGCCATCGGGGACATCGGGACATGGTGGTTGCTACGGGGTGGGGAGGCCGGGCGGCGATAACCAGGGATCAAGGGTGGTGTATGGGTTGGGCTGGGGTGGGTGCTAATGGTCAGGGAGGCCCACGACACATGGCCGGGCCCCACATCATTTGAGATGTCGTCAGTGATGTCACTGACCATGTCATGAATGATGTAATATGTGACATCATCATCATCAGTGGATTGCGGGCGCGCGAGATGTGGTTAGTACAACTAACTATATCGGAGGAATTTCAATGGTTTTGTATGAGTGAAATGTCCAGCTAACTATAACACCCCTAAAACCTATGGTTTTTTCAGTGAATTTCTAAGGTTTTTTAAATGCTAATTCATAACTATATCAGGCCTGAAACCTATGTTTTTTTCAGTGAATTTCAAAGGTTTTTTAAATGCTAATTCCTAACTATATCAAGCCTGAAACCTATGGTTTTTTCAGTGAATTTCAAAGGTTTTTTAAATGCTAATTCCTAAATATATCAGGCCTGAAACCTATAGTTTTTTCAGTGAATTTCAAAGGTTTTGTAAATGACGATTTTTAATATATTAATTGTTATACTGATTTTTTTGATACTGATTTACTACATTTTTTAAACTATTTATTTTTAGATATTTTATTTTTTTAATTACATTATAATTACATTATACATTACAATACAAAATATACGTTCTCAGAATTAATTACTTTAGTTTAAATACTTTGCAAATAGGCAATAGAATTTTAAGTACAGTAGTTACAGTTGTTGCAATGGGCAACACAATTTCAAACACAATGCAACATTGAGCTCAATGTGAATTTCTAGTCAAATGCAATTAGTTACTTTATGGATTACTTTTCTAACCACAGGACTGGATCCTAGATTCAGTCCTTGGACATCTCCTGTAAACAGTTGAGTAAAAGCGTTTTGGTTCCAGTAGTGATTTGTAAGGAATATTATTGTATTTTAAAAGTTGACACTTGGAAATGTTTTCACATAGAATCACCAATGTTATCCTATGGCAGAAAATTCACTTAGCAGGTAAGTAGTGTTATCGTTACTTTTTCTTACTCAGTGGTGGATCCTGGATGCAGCACTGTTGCATCTCCTGTAAATAGTTGAAAGAATGTGTTTAAGTCATACAGACGATTTTTTAGGAATATTTTTAGTTTGTGAAAATAGACAGAAACTTTTCTGCTGAAAACCACATAATGGATTCCTATGGAGGGAAATACAAATTACTGATAAGTACGCTTAGAATTACTTTTCAGGGTCAGTGCTCGACTAAAAGATGCAGCACTGGGTTCTCTCCTGATAACAGGTGAGTAAATCGGAATTCGTAGTTCGGCTGATTTTAGAGGAATATTTGTACGTTTCAAAAATCGACAGACACTTTTCTGCTGAAAACCACACAATAGATTCCGATGGAAGGAAATACAAGTTACTGGTAAGTACGCTTAGAATTACTTTTCATGGTCAGTGCTGGGCTAAAAGATGCAACACTGGGTTCTCTCCTGATAACAGGTGAGTAAATCGGAATTCGTAGTTCGGCTGATTTTAGAGGAATATTTGTATGTTTCAAAAATCGACACTTAGAAACTTTTGTGCTGAAAACCACAAAATGTATTCCTATGGAAGGAAATACAAGTTACTGGTAAGTAGGCTTAGAATTACTTTTCAGCAGCACTGGGTTCTCTTCCGATCAACAGGTGAGTAAATCATAATTCGTAGTTCGGCTGATTTTAGAGGAATATTTGTACAATGGTGAAGGAAGGGGGCGGTGCCTGAGGTGACGTGTGCAAACACGCCCTGTGGCGTGTTTTAAGTTGGGAAATTAATTCCTCTTCAATCCTGCGGTTCCCTGGTGGCCAACTAGCCCACCAGGTACCTCCAGTATGCGCCAGGGAGCTGCGTTGCAGAGAGGTGTTCAGAGGCCCCGCCCCTTTTTACAACACTCTGCAACGCAGCTCCGTGGCGCTTACTGGAGGTACCTGGTGGGCTAGTTAGCCCCTAGGGGACCTCTGGATTGAAGAGGAATGACTTCCCCAACTTAAAACGCGCCACGGGTGTGTTTGCACACATCTCACCTCAGACCCCGCCTCCTACCTTCACCACTTTGCAAACACACGCCATGACGCGTTTTAAGTTGGGGGATCAAGTCCCCTTGATTCCCGAGGTCCCCTGGCAGCCAACTAGCCCACCAGGTACCTCCAGTAAGCGCCACAGAGCTGCCTTGCAGAGAGGTGTTCAGAGCCACGCCCCTTTTTACAACACTCTGCAACACAGCTCCGTGGCGCTTAGTGGAGGTACCTGGTGGGCTAGTTGGCCCCTAGGTGACCTCTGGATTGAAGAGGAATGAATTCCCCAACTTAAAACGCGCCACAGGGCGTGTATGCACACATCTCACCTCAGACCCTGCCCCCTACCTTCACCACTGTGCAAACACACCCCATGGCGCGTTTTAAGTTGGGGGATTAAGTCCCCTTGAATCCTGAGGTCCCCTGGCGGCCAACTAGCCCACCAGGTACCTCCAGTAAGCGCCAGAGAGCGGCATTGCAGAGAGGTGTAAAAAGGGTCACGGCCTCATTACACCTCTCTGATCCTGTTTTTGTTTTTTTAAGAAGGGGGGCAGTGTAGCCCCCCTTCTTTTTCTAATTTATTGGCCCTGGGGACACCATCCCCCAGGGCATGCCCCCAATTTTATAAACAATCGGGAAGGGGCTGCGTGGCCCCCCTCCCGAGGCAATAATTGGCCCCGGGGACCCCATCCCCCGGGGCATGGCCCTTTTTTTAAAAAACAATTATTTTGGAGTGGGGCTGCCTTGCCCCCCTCTACTAACCCCTTCCCATGGGACATGCCCACACCTCAAATAGGGTAAGATTGTCAGCTGGTCTCACAACTACTTGGATCTTGGAGCACTACACTTGCAGTGCCATGTGTGCCGACCACATGCACTTTCAATTTCGTTTTGTGCATGTCTCTCAGACTGATTTCTTTTTACAGTATGAATTGTATGCAACCTTATTTACAATGTCATATGCCATTATACTTTACAGGTGTACTGAAACTTAGATGATAGAGTTGGATTAGTGCCAACCTCTTCACGCACTGATGAATTCTATGGACCCCCCGGCTGTATAGACAGAAACATGTTGGCAACACAGATGGAGATGGGGTACTGAACCCCCTAGTCTCCACTACCTATTTTTAATATCAATATCGAGCACAAGCTGCATCATTAAAAAATTTCCCGTAGTATTGTGCATCGGTTTTTAAAATCACTCACTCACTTTCTCAGCACAGGCCCCCACTTAGTTTTAAAAGTGCCTCCCTGTCTCCAGGTGCAGGCCCGCCCTTTATCAAATGTGGTTTTTAAAGGGTGAGGACAGCCGATGATGAAGCATGACACCTGGTGGTATGTGAGGCCAGTCCATACAATTTTTGTAATGTCCAACACCACCTAAGTCATTGGCATAATGTGCCTTTGTATGTGTTAAAAATCAGTTTCTCGAACAGGGTAGCTTTTTCTTGTGTGATACATGGTCAGTGACATCACTGATGACATCACTGATGGCATCTCAAATGACATCACTGATGACATCATCCAGTGACTGTGTGTTTCTGTAAAGGTTAAATATGTTTTATATATATATATATATATATATATGCCAAGGTGTATTGAAGTATGAGTGGGTGTATGAGTGTCTGAATAGATGATTTAGTAGGTGCATGATTGACAGTATAAGTGAGTGATTAAACGTGTCTTACTGAATGCATCGGTTAGTGATTTAGCTGTGTGAATGTCTGTATCAGTCTGTCTATTGGTGTGTAAAAGGTTGCATGGGTTGCTGAGTAGCTATATGGATATTAATTGGTTGTCTGAGTATCTGTATGGGTGTCTGAGTGTCTGTGTGTGTGGGTGGGGGGTGTGTGACTCTGTGCATAGATGTGTGAGTGGGTGATTCCTTGGGTGTATGGGTACAAGAGTACATTTGGGAAGGGCTGTATATGTGGGTGAGTGTGTGTATGGGTGTGTCGGTGAGTTAACAGATGTCTCAGTGGTACATGTGTGACTTACTACATATGTGAAAGGCAGTATTTGTGAGCGCTGGAGAAGATAAATGACTATATGTGAGAGTGAGTGATTGTGAGAGTGTCTGTATGGATGACTGTGTCTTTATATCAGTGATTGTATAAGAGGGTAAGAATGTGTTAATATCTGTATAAATAAGTGAGGTGGTGTGTGTTTAACTGTATAGGTGAGTAAATGGGAGTGTGATTGATTCTTTGCATGACTGACTAGGTGTGTGACTAACTCTTTGGGTGAGTAGCAAAGTCTGAGTGTCTGTATAGGTGTAGGAGTGCATATGATATTGCTGTATTGATGACTGACTGCATGTATGAGTGACTGTATGAGTGAATATGTAGATGTGTGTGTAGACCTTGGAATCAGTGAGTGGGTATGTAGTAACTGGTATTGGTGTGTCTTTAGTTTCGAAAATGGTAGTCTGTATATTAGAGTGGGTGTATCAAAGGTTATATTAGGGTGTGAGGAGGAGCATTGGGTTGATGTCATCAGTGATGTCATTAGTGATGTCATTTGAGAAGTCATCAGTGATGTCATCAGTGATGTCACTGACCATATCATGAATGATGTAATATGTGACGTCATCAGCAGTGCGTTGCGGTGGCACGAGTTATAGTTAGCTCAACTAATTATAACGGACAAAGTTCTCTGGCTTTGTAGGAGTGAAATGTCCAACTAACTATAACGTCCCTGAAACTTGTGGTTTTCTCAGTGAATTTCTCAGGTGTTTTAAATGCTAATTTCTAACTCTAACGTCCCTGAAACCTGTGTTTTTTTCAGTGAATTTCTAAGGTTTTTAATGCAAATGTATAACTATAACGTCCATGAAGCCTATGGCTTTTTCAGTGAATTCCAAAGGTTTTTTAAATGCTATTTTCAAACCATGCCTACAGAGGTAGGACATGTGCATAAAGAGGAAAAACACAGAAAGAAGTAAGAGAAATGCAGAAAGAGGCAACAGAAGTCCAGAAAGACAAAAAAGGTGCAGAAAGAAGCAAGAGATATGCAGAAAGAGCCAATAGAGGGACAGAAAGAGGCCTTGTTGCAAAGTCATCCAGTGCCCCCAAAGTTTTGCTGATTGGTACTGGTAGTATCTGACTAACCAGGTCCGGAGCCAGTGCTATGCTGAAAGACAGAGAATACAGTGAAAACATCTATATACACTAGGGTACACTATGGGTTGGGGTACCCCTTTGATTTGAATGACCTCCCCTGTAAGGCCCTAGTACATAATAGGGCAGGGGGATTAAAACTACCTCTAAGTCAGAGGTGCAGAAAGAGGCAAGAGAAGTGCAGAAAGAAGCAACAGGTGTGCAAAAAGAGGCAAGATGGGTACAAAAAGAGGGAAGAGGGGTACAGAAATAATCACGAGGGGTGCAGAAAGGTAAGAGGGATACGGAAATTTGCAAGAGAGGTACAGAAAAAAAGGCAGGAGGGGTGCAAAAAGAAGGAAGAGAAGTGCAGAAAGAGGCAAGAGAATTACTGAAAGAGGCAAGTGAGTACAGAGAGAAGCACGAGCAGTGCAGAAAGAACCAATGGAGGTGCAAAAAGAGGCCAGAGAGGTGCAGGTAGGAGGGGTATACAAAGAGGCAATAGAAGAACAGAAAGAGGCAGGAGGGGTTCAGAGAGAAGGAAGAGAAGTGCAGAAAGAAGTAACAGAGAAGCTGAAAGATGCGCAAAGTTTGCGGAAAGAGCAGGAGAAGTGCAGAAAGAGGTAACAGAGGTACGGAAAGAGGCAACAGAGGTGCAGAAACAGACAGGAAAGGTGCAGAAAGATGGAACAGGGGTGGAGAAAGAGGCAATAGAGGTACAGAAAGAGAAAGGAGGGGTGCAGAAAGAGGCAAGAGAGCTGCAGAAAGAAGCAACAGAGGTGCAGAATGAGGCAAGTGAGGTGCGGAAAGGGGCAAGAGATCTGCAGGAAAAAGCAACAAAGGTGCAGAAAGAGGCAAGTGAGGCATAGTAAGAAGCAAGAGAGGTACAGAAAGAGTCAATGGAAGTGCAGAAAGAAGCAAAAGAGATGCTTAAAGAGGCAAGAGGGATGCAGAAAGAGGCAAGTGAAGTACAGAAAGAAGCAACAGCGGGACAGAAAGAGTGGTGCAGAAAGAGGGAAGAGAGCTGTGGAAAGAGGCAAGAGAGTTGCACAAAGGGAGAAGATGGGTGCAGAAAGACAGAAGAGGGGTGCAGAAAGAAGCAACAGAGGTGCTGAAAGAGGTAAGAGTGGTGCAGAAAGAAGGAAGTGAAGTGCAGAAAGAGGCAACAGAAGTGCAGAATGACACAAGAGAGGTGCAGAAACAAGCAAGAGAAGTGCAGAAAGAGGCAAGAGAGTTGCTGAAATAAGCAACAGAGGTGTAGAAAGAAGCAAGAGAAGTGCAGAAAGAGGCATGTGAGGTGTAGAAAGAAACAAGAGCAGTGCAGAAAGAACCAAGAGAGGTGCAAGAAGAGGCAAGAGGGGTGCATAAAAGGTAGGAGAGGTGCACAAAGAGGCAAGAGAGGTACAGAAAGAGGCAAGAGGTGTGCAGAAAGAAGGAAGAGAAGTGCAGAAAGAAGCAAGAGAATTGCTGAAAGAAGCAACAGAGGTGTAGAAAGAAGCAAGAGAAGTGCAGAAAAAGGCAAGTGAGGTGCAGAAAAAAGCAACAGAGGTGCTGAAAGAGGCAAGAGGGGTGCTGAATGAGGAGCGAGAAGTGCAGAAAGAAGCAAAATAGGTGCTCAAAGAGGCATGATGTATGCAGAAAGAGACATGATTAGTGCAGAAAGAACCAAGAGAAGTGCAGAAGGAAGCAACAAATGTGCAGAAGGAAGTGCAAGGGGTGCAGAAAGAAGGAAGAGAAGTGCAGAAAGAAGCAAGAGAGGTGCTGGAAGAGGCACAGAGAGTGCAGAAAGAGGGAAGAGGTGTATATAAAAGAGGCAAGAGAGTTGCACAAAGAGGTAAGAGGGGTGCAGAAACAGGCAAAAGGGGTGCAGAAAGAAGCAAGTGAGGTGCAGAAAGAGGCAAGAGAGGTTTAGAAAGAGGTAAGAGAGTTACAGCAAGAGGCATGTGAAGTGCAGAATGAGGCAAGAGAACTGCAGCAAGAGGCAATAGAGGTACAGAAAGAGGCAACTGAGGTGCAGAATGAAGCATGATAAGTGCAGAAAGAAGCAACAGAAGTGGAGAAAGAGGGAAGAGGGTTGGACAGAGAGGCAAGAGGGGTGTAGAAAGAAGCAAGACAGGTGCAGAAAGAAACAAAAGAAGTGCTGAAAGAAGGAACAGAGTGTGCAAAAAGAGGCAAACGGGGTGCAGAAAGATGAAAGAGGGGTATACAAAATGGCAAGAGAGGTGCAGAAAGAGGCAACAAAGGTACAGAAAGAGGCAAGAGAGGTGCAGAAAGTAGAAGAGATTTGCAGAAAGAGGCAAGACAGGTGCAGAAAAAGAAAGAAATGTGCATAAAGAAGCAACAGAAATGCCGAAAGAGGCAAGAGAGGCACAGAAGGAAGCAAGAGTGGCTTGCACACCATTAGTACCAATTTAACACCCACATTTAGCAATAAGTAACAGGTGACCAGTCTACCATGCTATTACACTTGTCACTGCATTTTGGGTAACGTTTGAGCCATTTGCGGTGGAAACAAGGCTTTTTTTGTTCAAATCTGCAGATTAGGAAGCAGATGATGGATTGTGTGGCTAATGCAGAACATGCATAATTGTGTGAAAGTCTGTGCAGCCAAACAGTTACATGATTCCAGTGGTGCTGCTCATACCTCTGACTAGGTCCAGAAGTGCTCATCAGTATTTACTTCTTTTTTTGTCGCATTGAGTTTATAGTTTAGCTTCTATAGAAACGAGGAAGACTAAACCTGACATTCCCACTCCACAACACAGACAACCATACCACATAATTACTCTCCATAACACATAATCCCACTCTAAATAATTCATATAAGATAAATACCACATACTTTCTATCCACATAATTTCACTGCCCAATTTACCACATAATTCCACTACACACAACGTACATCCACTCCACTCCGAAAAACAATATTTAAAAACGTTTACATTTACATTGCAAATAGCTCTAACTCTCGCAAATGCGAACCCTATTACATTGCAAACACTTCTTTAACCAGTAGTCCCGTTTGCAGAGTGGTGGACAAAGAGTGCTGGGCCTCTGACCAGCACTCAGGAATTCCACTGCGTAAGACTTACAGGAGGTACCAGGAGGGCTTGTTGGACCCCAAAGTCCCTAAGGAATAAATTGGACTTAATCCCCCATCCCATAGTCTACCTGGAGGCATGTTTGCAGAGTGGTGGAGAAAGGGGGCATGGCCTACAAAGACGTTTTAGCAATCCCACTGTGTGGGACTTACTGGAGGTAACAATAGGGGTAGTTGGCCCCCAAGGACATCCTTGGGGGCCAACTACTCCTCCTATTACCTCCAGTAAGTCCCACACAGCAGAATTGCTAAATAGTCATAGCAGGCCACACTCCCTTTCCCCACCACTCTGCAAACACACTTCCTGCGCGCTCTTGGATGGGGATTGAAGTCCCCTTCTCTGCTGGGGGTCCTTAGGGGCCAACTAGCCTACCTGATACCTCCAGTATGTTCAAGATATTGGGATTGCTGAAAGCTGACCACAGGCTGTAGGGGAGTAGGATCGGCTTCACATGTTTACCCCCACTTTCTGCTGGTGTTTCACTGTTTTTCAACATTAGTCTGGTTGGGACCCTGCTATTCAGGGCACCAGCCTAGCTGCTTCCTCTCTAAAATGATTCCATTTACTTTAGGTACAGTTCAGATTGGATCTGAGGTGCCCTTATAAGTCCCTGGTATATGGTATACTATGTACCCAGGGCATAGGTACCCCAGAGGCCTACCAGGGGCTGAAGCATGTATTATGCCACCCCTGGAAAGCCACCTCAAATGACACCACAGGTCTGCTACTGCAGGCTGGGTAAGGTGGTGCATACACCCATTACCGAGATATAGGTTCACTATGTCTCACCATATACTGCACATACAAAACTATCAGTCACACCTATGGCAGGCTGTTAGAAATGGGGGTCCCTAGTTGGCAATGGCTGGCCACTGTCCAAGTAGGGACCCTTCTTCCTAAGTCAGAGTAAGCGGACTACACCCTTTGATAACCCCTGCGCAATCCTGTGGTAACGTAGCATGAGCAGCTAGGCTTATCTCAGAGGCAGTGTGTGAAGCATTTATGACCATACACAGTAACACAGTGAAGAACACTACAAAGGGACACCACAGAAGTAATTATAAAAAAATAAGTATCTTTATATATAGACTTATCACAAGACCAATAACAGTAAAAAGCCACAATACTAGAAAAATAGGGTCACTCTTGTAATGCTGCAAAAATAGTTCAATTGTGCACAGAGGAGTTCAGTTCAAAGCAGTGGTCTCTGCGACCCTTTTACTTACAAAGTGTAGGAGAGTAGGATCAGCACTTATGTTGCCCCCACTTTTTTCTGATTTTAACACTGGTTTCTGGCTATAGTCTGGCTGGGTCCCTGCTAATCAGGGACCCAGTTTCTCTGTTCTCTCTAAACAACTTGGAGTGCATATTGGATGCACTAGTGATTGGATGCTGTGTTACCTTAGTATATGGTACCTTAGGTGCCAAAGGCATAGGTACTTCACAGGCCTACCAGGGGCTGAAGCATGTATTATGCCACCCCTGGGAAGCAGACTAAATCCGACACCACAGGCCTGCTACTGCAGCCTGGGAGAGGTAGTGTTAGCACTCCTCACTGAGGTATAGGTTCCATATATCTCACCTTACACACACACGTAAGCCTATCAGTCACCCCTAAGGCAGGCCCTATCAATCCTGAGGGCAGGGTGCTTGGTTTACATGTGAGGGGGTGCCTCTGCAAGAGCAGGGCCCCTCTGCAGCTGGCAGAGTCTATTCTCTGTAGCCGTTTGTGGATGCGGTTAAACCATATACTCTTAAGTGCATCATAACCTAGCAGTAAATGCTAACTTTGGGATGGCTGCATCAAAACATGTCGTGTTTGGTGTCAAACGCCTTGGAATCATACCCCCACACCAGTAACTGGTGTGAGAGTATGACCCCACCCTTCTAGAGGGATAGACATGTACCTACTGTGGAAACACGGTAGAAATCTGAAAGAGCCTGGCATTATAAAATGGATGCCACCAGCCCATACACTGCACCGCCCTCCTGCTGCTGACTGAATCTTGCAGTGGAGGAGGCCCAACAATAGGCATCCTGTCACAGGGAGGTGTCACCACCTTCCAGACAGGATTTAGTGTATTGGGGCTGGGTGGGTGCACTCCTAGAGTGCTTTGAAGTCCTGCACTGGGGGAGCAGTAGGCTCCTCTGTGCATATGCCAGCTCAAACCAGTTCAGGGGCTACCTGCCCCTGCTCTGGCACGAAACTAGACAAAGGGAAGTGGGTGTAACCACCCACTCCCCTGACCCTCCCAGAGGAGTGGTCATAGAGCTAGTCCTTCCCTTTCCTTTAGTATAAGATAGGGAACCCTTGCCATTGCAAACTAGATTTCCCTGGACGACGCTCTACAAGAAGAATCCTGGACCTTCGATGTTCCACTACCTTTGGAAGACTCAAGAATCTCCCTTGGAGTCAAGGAGTGACTCCCCTGCTTTGCAGGCACCAAAACTTTGAATAAACATTTGTAAACTTTCCTGCTCCCGCCAGAGTCCGAAGTCCCTGCAGCCCCAGAATTAGATTTCCTGACTTCTCGATGGCCATTGTGAGTCCCCAGCAAACCTGAGGTGAGTGGACCCCACGAGTGATGAGGAACAGCAATACCTGGGTACCATGCACTATTGTCAAGTGCAACTGCTTCACGATGCTCTACGAACTTGTGCATTGGACCACATGTGGTCCAAGCCTCCAGGAGGATTTCCACTGAAGATCAGTGGCCTACCTGGTCCCGAGTGACCGTGGACTCCTGTAAAGTGAATCCTCATGAGGTGTCTTTGCAATCCCTTGCTCGTTGCCTTGCGGGTCCCCTGAAGACTTTCTCATCAAACCAAAATACTCCCCTGGTTGCTCCAGGCCTACCCTCACTTACCATCAGACCTTGCTGGTCTGCACCGCTGACTTTCTTCACATTCCACAAGACTTGCTGTTGCCAAGACTTGTTGGCCCCAATCCAGTTGCCGACACCTCAGTAAGCTGCAGACTTTGTGGGACACTCCAACTCCAGCTCCTGGTTGTGGTCGACGCCTCCTGGACCTCGTGGCTGAAGAGTCAAGATACCCGTGAATCACCTGAAATCACCCAACTACAGTGGGTATCCATCTTCCTGGCCCCGGGTCCCTGGCAAGTGGCTGTGCACACTGTCCCTTCTGCTTTCAGGTCTTCCTTCTTCTGAATCCAGCCTTGGATTCCACCGGACACTTCTCCAGTCTTCACAAGCAGCAAATCTTCTTCGGCTTCCATTGAAAACGACGCCGCGACCCGACACCAAAAGACACCTAGGCACCCGGCTTCCCTGGGTGAGGTAACTTGTGCACTCTGGTGCTCCTGTGTGTGTTGGCCCTTGAAGTACTTACCTTGTAAGTGGCTTGCTTGTAAACTCTTCTGAAGTACCCTAAAACTTTAAAAATCCAACCGCAACTTGCTCCATTGAAATCAATAGAAACACGCAGCTGTGTTCTCACACTGCACGCGTCTCCCGTGGATCCTTTACTTACCTGCCTTGGGTGGATTAGTGAGGCCCCAGGGATTCTAAAGGCCGTAGGCCTTGTCCCCTTGCAAGTCGACATTCCTATACCTCTTTTTTAGTATATGGTCTGGTACGCCCCTAGGGCCCCAGCCATATAAGTGCTTAATATGTTGTGAAACATTGATTTGTGCATATGTTCCTGACATCTAATCTCATAAAGAAATTAGTAGAGTGTGTCTAGAAATAAATACATATATATTTTATATATATACCTGTGTGGTGTCCTTTCATTTGGTAATTCAAGAGATTATATGGTAAAACAAGCTGCTTTACATTCCTCAGAGACTTAGCCTGAAGGCTGCTCTCCACAGCTACCACTAGGATAGCTTTCTTTAAAAGGTTGTCTTAAACCTATCTACCATAAGAGTCGAATTGGACTGGTGCAAGGTGGCCACTATAACTAGTGACCAGCATATGCCAGGTAAACTTCTCACATTGGTGGGCAGTGTGTGGGATTCCAGCTTGCCATTGTTTTACCAGAAAATCTCTATTTGAATTACTAACTGAAAACCACTAAAGGTACTCAAGGTACATATAAAAGTCAAGCTTAGTATCAACAAGTTCTACTGAACTTAGAGCTGTTTGTGACGGGATAGCACACCCTTGCTACAGCTCAAGCTAGGATCAGTAGGCCACAAACTAGTGTAGGTAGTACAACACTGCACAACACTAGAATGTCCTCAAGGAATGGAGCCAGTGGGTCCACCCAGCTTCAGTATAAGGACATGACCTTCTTTGACTTGAAGGCAATGTGTGCTGCAAGGCACCTGAAGCTAGGAAAGAGTCCCTCCACACTACACCTGATAGATCTGCTGACAGCAGATGATCTTAGAATATCTCTAGGAGCTAATGGATCTGGATCAGGGAGTGGGTCAGCTATAGTCTCTGGGTCAGATGATGAAAATCAAGATGACCTGGACTCTGTAATTGAAGGGCCAGACCCACATGGGTCTGAAAAGGACAGAGGAATTCTCCCTAAGAGAACTGACAGAGTGGAGGGGAGGCCTAGATCCCTTTCTAGGGAATCTGAGCACTCATATCACTCTGGCAGGGAATTTGTCCAGCAGAGGAACATATACCTTCCTAGAAGGGAGACCTCCTCTGACAGAATGTACAAACTGCTGCAGTATGAGGAAGCAAGAGTTGTCCTTAAGGCCAAGCAGTTGGCATTAGATAAAGAAGCCTTTGAGCTCCAACGAGCTTCTAGATGAGAGGGTTTAGATACACCTGGTGGCAGCATCAGGGTCCCTAGAGTCAGAGATTACATTCCTGACCATAGAAACCTGTCCAAGGTTGTTCCTCCCTACCAGAGTGGGGATGATATCCACAAGTGGATAACTGCTATGGAGAGGGCCTGTAAAGTACAACAGGTTCCCCAGAAACAGTGGGCAGCATTCTTATGGCTCTCGGTTTCTGATAAAGGTAGAGACAAGCTCCTCACTGTTAGAGAAGAGGATGCTGATGATTATGAAGTCCTGAAGAGTGCACTAATAGATGGGTTTGGCTTAACCACTGAACAGTACAGGTTGAAGTTCAGGGATAACCAGAAAGCACAGACTCAGGACTGGACAGACTTTGTTGATTGTGCAACCAAGGCTCTTGAGGGTTGGCTGGTTGGTAGTAGAGTTACTGATTTTAAGGGATTGTATAATCTTATTATGAGAGAACAGATCCTTAATAATTGCCAAAACCAGTTGTTGCATCAATCCTTGGTGGACTCTGATCTGACCTCTCCCCAAGAATGGGGAAAGAAGGCAGACAAATGGTTCAGAACCAGGGTGAGGCAGAAAGCCCAGAATCAAGGGGGTGACACTAAGAAGCAGGATCCTAAAGGCTCTGGGAAAGGTGGGGATAAGTCAAAAGACCAGAAGTCTTCACAAGGGCCCCAAAAATATGCATCTGGTGGGGATTCACAGTCTAACAAGGGAAAAGGCCAAAAGAAGAACTGGTGCAAATTCTGTAAACAAATAGGGCACTGGACTTCTGACTGTAACAAGTCCAAAGACCAAACCACCACCACTCCTGCCCCTAAGGCAACTGTTCCCCGTAGTACAGCTACTGGTGGAGGTGGAAATCGGAATAAGGGTGTAGTAGGGTTGACCCTGGGTTCTGAAGTGGACTCTGGCCTAGTCAGAGTACCCACTCAGGCATTGCTGATTTGTGATGGAGACATTGATATGTCCTCCCTAGTGAGCCCCAGTAATCTGGCCAAATACAAACAGCAGCCTGTAATAAATGGCAAACAGGCTTTGGCATTCAGGGACACAGGTGCTAGTGTCACCATGGTAGCAGAAGATCTTGTGGACCCTGGGCTGATCATCCTTGGTGAAATGCACCAGGTTGCCAATGCACGCAATGTCAGGACCAACCATAGTCTGGCAGTTGTGAATTTCTCCTGGGGAGGGGTAACTGGCCTCAAGAAGGTTGTAGTCAGTGCAGACCTCCCTGTCGAATGTCTATTGGGCAATGATCTAGAGATTTCAGCCTGGTCTGAAGTAGAGTTATGGACTCATGCTGAAATGTTGGGCATACCTGCGGAGGTATTTGCTGTGACCAGGTCACAGGCCAAAATGCATAAAGCTGAACCAGCTCTGGATCCTGAAACTATGGACCAGATGCTACCCAAGAGGAGGACCAGTAGGGTTAAGGCAGTGCCTTCCCCTCTGTCTCAGATCTCAGATTCCCCTCCTGAGGGAGGAGAAGCAGATCCTGAAGAAGGAACTGCCCCAGAGGGACTTGAGCCTGATCAGGTTGAGTTATTGGGGGCAGGGGGACCTTCTAGGGAAGATATGAGCAAAGAGCAACAGTGCTGCCCCTCTCTTGAACCCCTCAGACAGCAGGCTGCTGGGAGTGCTAGTGGGTCCCATAAAGTTTATTGGGAAGAGGGGCTCCTATATTCTGAGGCTAGAGATCCTACCCCTGGTGCCACCAGGAGGTTGGTAATACCTCAGAAGTTTAGGGGGTTCCTCTTGACCCTAGCACATGATATCCCATTGGCAGGACACTTGGGCCAAAACAAGACCTGGGACAGGCTTGTACCACATTTTCATTGGCCACATATGTCAGAGGACACCAAGGAGTTTTGTTGCTCCTGTGTCACTTGCCAAGCCAGTGGCAAGTCAGGTGGCACAACAAAGGCCCCCCTGATACCACTACTTGTGGTGGGGGTACCCTTTGAAAGGGTAGGGATTGACATTGTTGGTCCTCTTGACCCTCCAACAGCATCTGAGCACAGGTTTATCCTGGTGGTAATGGATCATGCCACCAGGTACCCAGAAGCAATTCCCCTCAGGACCACCACAGCCCCTGTGGTGGCAAGAGCCCTCATTGGAGTTTTCTCCAGAGTGGGTTTCCATAAGGAGGTTATATTTGACAGAGGTGCCAACTTCATGTCAGGGTATCTAAAAGCGATGTGGAAGGAGTGTGGTGTCAACTACATATTCACTGCTCCCTATCACCCACAATGCAATGGGTTAGTTGAAAGGTTCAACAAAACCCTAAAGGGAATGACTAAAGGCCTCCCAGAAATGCTTAGGCGATAATGGGACCTTTTACTTCCCTGCCTTCTGTTTGCATACAGAGAGGTCCCACAGAAGGGGGTTGGCTACAGCCCTTTTGAACTTCTGTTTGGGCATCCTGTAAGAGGTCCATTATGTTTGGTGAAGGAGGGCTGGGAGTTACCTCTCAAACCTCGTAAACAGGATGTGATGAACTATGTACTTGGTCTCCGCTCCAGGATGGCCGAATACATGAAGAAGGCAACTAAAAACCTGGAGGCAAGCCAAGAACTACAAAAAACTTGGCATGACTAAAAGGCTGTGCTGACTGTATACCAGCCAGGACAGAAAGTATGGGTGTTGGAGCCTGTGGCCCCAGCAGCTCTCCAAGACAAGTGGAGTGGCCCCCATACAATTGCTGAGCAAAAGGGAGAAGTCACCTACCTGGAATCTTGGAACTCCCAGGAGCCCCCTTAGGGTGCTCCATGTCAACAGATTGAAACCATATGTTGACAGGGCTGACATGGGCTTGCGCATGGCAACTGATGAGGAACAGGGGGAGGAGAGTGACCCTCTCCCTGACCTGCTCTCACAGAACCCTGATGATGGGTCAGTAGATGGTGTTGCTTTGGCAAGCAGCCTCACTGCTCATCAGCAAACTGAATGCAGAAAAGTTCTGCAACTGTTCAGACATATGTTTAGCCCGACCCCTAGTCAGACTTCCTGGTGCACCCATGAGGTGGACACTGGAGACAGTCTGCCTGTCAAGAGTAAAATCTACAGGCAACCTGACAATGTCAGGGACTGTATCAGGACTGAAGTCCAGAAAATGTTGGAACTAGGTGTAATTGAGCATTCAGATAGCCCTTGGGCTAGTCCAGTAGTCTTTGTGCCTAAACCTCATACCCAGGGCGGTAAGAAAGAAATGGGGTTTTGTGTAGACTACAGTGGCCTCAATGCAGTCACCAGGACTGATGCCTATCCAATTCACAGTGCAAATGAACTGATTGATACTTTGGCCTCAGCCAAGTATCTTAGTACATTTGACCTAACAGCTGGCTACTGGCAGATCAGGTTAGCTGAGGATGCCAAGGCCAAAACTGCATTCTCAACCACTGGTGGGCACTACCACTTTGTGGTGATGCCCTTTGGTTTGAAAAATGCACCTGTCACTTTTCAGAGGTTGGTGAACAAAGTTCTGACAGGTATGGAAACTTATTGCTCAGCTTATCTAGATGATATTGCTGTCTTTAGTTCCTCGTGGCAGGATCACCTGGTCCACCTCAGAAATGTTTTCGGAGGCCCTGCAAAAAGCAGGCCTCACTATCAAGGCCACTAAGTGCCAGATAGGGCAGAGTCAGGTTGTGTACCTGGGCCACCTTGTACGTGGAGGCCAGGTTCAACCTTTGCAGAGCAAAATCCAAACCATAATGGAATGGGTAGCTCCAACCACCCAGACACAGGTGAGAGCCTTTTTGGGCCTGACTGGGTACTATAGGAGGTTTGTGAAGGGATTAAGGGATGTGGATCTATATTGACCCCCTTAAATGATCTTACCTCTAAGAAAATGTCAAAAAAGGTTCAGTGGACAGCTAGCTGTCGAAAGGCATTTGAAGACCTAAAGCAGGCCATGGGCACTGCCCCCATCTTACAGAGTCCAGACTACACCAATGAGTTCATTGTCCAAACAGATGCTTCTGAGCTGGGTGTGGGAGCTGTACTGTCTCAACTGAATGATGAAGGTCAAGACCAGCCAGTAGCTTTTATAAGCAGAAGGCTGACATTTAGAGAGAAACCTTGGTCAGCTATAGAGAGGGAGGCCTTTGCTGTGGTGTGGGCCCTGAAGAATCTGAGGCCATACTTGTTTGGCACTCACTTCATAGTTCAGACTGACCACAAGCCCCTCCTATGGCTCAAACAGATGAAAGGTGAAGACCCAAAACTTTTAAGGTGGTTCATTTCCCTACAGGGGATGGACTATACAGTGGAACTTAGACCTGGGACCCAACATGCCAATGCAGATGGACTCTCAAGGAATTTCCAGGTATTAACACGAAGACTCAACTGGTCAAGGTTAGTTTTGTGTCCCTGTGTTTGGGGGGGGGTTGTGTAGGAGAGTAGGATCTGCACTTATGTTTCCCCCACTTTTTTTCTGACGTTAACACTGGTTTCTGGCTATAGTCTGGCGGGGTCCCTGCTAATGAGGGCCCCAGTCTCTCTGTTCACTCTAAGCAACTTGGAGTGCATATTAGATTCACTAGTGATTGGATACTGTGGTACCTTATGAGCCCCTAGTATATGGTACCTTAGGTAACAAGGGCATAGGTACTTAACAGGCCTACCAGGGGCTGAAGCATGTATTATGCCACCCCTGGGAAGCAGACTAAATCTGACACCACAGGCCTGCTACTGCAGCCTGGGTAAGGTAGTGTTAGCACTCCTCACTGAGGAATAGGTTCACTATATCTCACCTTACACACACATATAAGCCTATCAGTCACCCCTAAGGCAGGCCCTATCAATCCTGAGGGCAGGGTGCTTGATTTACATGTAAGGGGGTGCCTCTGCATGAGCAGGGCCCCTCTGCAGCTGGCAGAGTCTATTCTCTGTGGCTGTTTGTGGATGCTGTTAAACCATATACTCTTAAGTGCATTATAACCTAGCGGTAAATGCTAACTTTGGGATGGCTGCATCAAAATATGTCGTGTTTGGTGTCAAATGCCTTGGAATCATACCCCCACACCAGTAACTGGTGTAGGAGTATGATCCCACCCTTCTAGAGGGATAGCCATGTACCTACTGTGGAAACACGGTAGAAATCTGAAAGAGCCTGGCATCACAAAATGGATGCCACCAGCACAGACACTGGGCTGCCCTCCTGCTGCTGACTGAAACTCGCAGTGGAGGAGGAACAACAATAGGCATCCTGTCACACGGAGGTGTCACCACCTTCCAGACAGGATTTAGTGTATTGGGGCTGGGTGGGTGCACTCCTAGAGTGCTTTGAAGTCCTGCACTGGGGGAGCAGTAGGCTCCTCTGTGCATATCCCAGCTCAAACCGGTTCAGGGGCTACCTGCCCCTGCTCTGGTGCGAAACTGGACAAAGGGAAGTGGGTGTAACCACCCACTCTCCTGACCCTCCCAGAGGAGTCGTCATAGAGCTAGCCCCTCCCTTTCCTTCAGTATAAGATAGGGAACCCTTGCCATTGTAAACTAGATATCCCTGGACGACACTCTACAAGAAGAATCCTGGACCTTCGATGTTCCACTACCTTTGGAAGACTGAAGAATCTCCCTTGGAGTCAAGGAGTGACACCCCTGCTTGGCAGGCACCAAAACTTTGAATCACAAACTTTCTCGCTCCCACCGGAGTCCGAAGTCCGAGGCGAGTGGACCCCACGAGTGACGAGGAACAGTAATACCCAGGTACCGTGCACTATTGTCAAGTGCAACCCTTTCACAACGTTCTACAAACTTGTGCATTGGACCACACATATGGTCCAAGCCTCCAGCAGGATTTCCACCAAAGATCAGTGGCCTACCTTGTCCCAAGTGACCGTAGGCTCCTGTAAAGTGAATCCTCATGAGGCGTCTTCGCAATCCCTTGCCTATTGACTTGTGGCTCCCCTGAAGACTTTCTCATCAAACCAAAGGGCTCCCCTAGTTGCTCCAGGCCTGCCCTGACTTACCCTTGCTGGGTGAGTCCCTCAGACCTTGCTGGTCTGCACTGCTGACTTTCTTCACATTCCACAAGACTTGCTGTTGCCAAGGCTTGTTGGCTCCAATCCGGTTGGCAACACCTCAGTAAGCTGCAAACTTTGTGGGACACTCCGAATCCAGCTCTGGTCATCGTCGATGTCTCCTGGACCTCGTGGCTGAAGAGTCAAGACACCCATGAATCACCTGAAATCACCCGACTACCGTGGGCATCCATCTTCCTGGCCCCGGGTCACTGGCAAATGGCTGTGAACACTGTCCCTTCTGCTTTCAGGTCTTCCTTCTTCTGAATCCAGCCTTGGACTCCACCGGACACTTCTCCAGTCTTCACAAGCAGCAAATCTTCTTCGGCTTCCATTGAAAACGACGCCACGACCCAACACCAAAAGACACCTAGGCACCCGGCTTCCCTGGGTGAGGTAACTTGTGCACTCTGGTGCTCCTGTGTGTGTTGGCCCTCGAAGTACTTACCTTGTAAGTGGCTTGCTTGTAGACTCTTCCGAAGTACCCTAAAACTTTAAAAATCCAACCGCGCCTTGCTCCTTTGAAATCAATAGGGAACCCGCGGCTGTGTTCTCACACTGCACGCGTCTCCCGTGGGTCCTTTACTCACCTGCCTTGGGTGAATTAGTGAGGCCCCAGGTATTCTAAAGGCCCTATGCCTTGTCCCCTTGCAAGTCGACATTCCTATACCTCTTTTTCAGTATATGGTCTGGTACGCCCCTAAAGCCCCAGCCATATAAATGCTTAATTTGTTGTGAAACATTGATTTGTGCATATGTTCCGGACCTCTAATCTCATCAAAGGATTAGTAGAGTGTGTCTAGAAATAAATACATATATATTTTATATATATACCTGTGTGGTGTCCTTTCATTTGGTAATTCAAGAGATTATAAGGTAAAACAAGCTGCTTTACATTCCTCAGAGAATTGGCCTGAAGGCTGCTCTCCACAGCTACCACTAGGATAGCTTTCTTTAAAAGGTTGTCTTAAACCTATCTACCATAAGAGTCGAATTGGACTGGTGCAAGGTGGCCACTTGAACTAGTTACCAGCAGCTGCCAGGCCAACTTCTTACACAAAGTACCTGGATTCTGTAGCAAAACAACCAAAATGTCGCAAAGGAGCTATAGCGATGATTTTCCTCACGCGAGGCCAGCGATGCATTGAATCCTTGCCGCAAGGGAGGATAATGCGCTGATCTACAGATGCGTGGGGGACAAAGTGACAAACTTCTCCACACTAAGCCGGCAATGCGTTGAAATCCTTGTCGCAAGGGAGGATGATGCGCCGAGCCTGTGGCATGTGCGACCCTGTTGCTATGAGAAGAAATGGCGCTCCGCGATGGAGCGACGATTCGGGTGCGATGCGATGAAAATGACGGACGCCCGGTGTCCGCGCTGCGATGTCATGAAGTGATGAACTCGATGCGATGATCTGTGGTTAGCGAGCACTTGGAGGCCCGCAAACTTGCGATGCGATGATCTTTGTGTTAGCGAACAGTTGGCAGCCCGCAAACGTGCGATGCGATGACCTTCGGGTTAGCGAGCCTTTGGTAGCCCGCAAACGTGCGATGCGACGATCTCCGGTAGGGAGCCCTCAGCGGCAGCAGCACGATGATTTTCCGTGTGCCTTCAGCTGCGGTGACTCGCAAACGGGCGTTAGCGACGATTTTCAGCACTCTCTTTTCCGTAGTAGAACTAGATGCCCTAGAACTCACAGGAGCCTCACCTGCAGATAGAAATCCTCGCTGGGAGGAAACAGGAGGCTGGTGGTGAAGTCTGATGTGCCTGAGACTTTAACAGGAGGCTAGCTTTCTTCTAGCCCTTGGGTGATTGCTTTAGCAAGTTGAAATAAAAGTTCTCTTCAAAGTCCTTTTCCTCTTCTTCCAAGTCCAGTAGTAACCACTGCAGGCCAATCCAAGAAACAGCACACAAGCACAAGGACAGTCACCTCCTGCAGATTCCTTCAGTTACACGGACAGAGGTTCTTCTTGTTGTCCAGGAGCAATACCAATTGTAGGGGTTTCAGCACAGATATGTATACCTCAAACGTCTTTGTTCTCAGAAGCTACAAGTCACTGAACCCAGCCAGAACCAGTTCTGCTCAGTCCTGGAGCACTTTGTTTACCAGGCCGCATCCTTCCTTTCAAAAAGAGGGGGTCTGCCATCAGACGCACAGTAGGAGGTGGAGCCAGCATTCACCTTGCCAGGCACAGCCCTATTCAGGTCAAGGAGCTACCCCTCCCTATACTCCAATGCAGATCTCTCTATTCAACCCAGGTCTGACTCAGCCTGCCCTGTCCCTCCAAAACCAGACAGCCAATACACATAACAGCAGAGCACAATGGAAGGGTTAGGCAAGAAAATACCTACTTTCTAAAAGTGGTATTTTCAAACACAGAATATAAAAATAATCTTTACTAAAAGATGTATTTTAATATTCTGAGCTCAGGCATACTAAATTCGTTTTTCTACCATGTTCTTTTGGGTCAGTTAGGACTATAGAATGTAATAGTCAAACCTCCCATTCTGGCCTATGGAGAATAGGTAGCCTTACAGTAGTGAAAAACGAAATTGGGTGTAATTCACTACCAGGACATGCTACACACATCAGGGCATGTCCTACCTTACACATACAATGCACCCTACCATAGGGGTGACTCACATGATGCCAAGCGAAGGTTCAGGGGCTGGGAAGTGGGTGCACTTCACAGCCAAGATGGCAGTTCTGGACTGCACACAGACTCTGCAGTGGCAGGTCTGAGACACACTTTACAAGCTGCTTCTGTGGGTGGTGCAAACCAGCACTGCAGGCCCACCAGCAGCATTTGGTTTACTAGCACTGGGTACACACAGTCCACTCTACTAGGGACTAACACGTAAACCAAATAAGCCAATCATGTATATACCAATTCACATGTCATATTTACACAGGGAGCATTCACGCTGTGGCACTGAATGGCAGTGGCACAGCACTCAGAGCATCTAATACCAGCAAAAACAGAGGAGATAACAGCGAAAAATGGAAGGGAGACCCACGCCAATGGTGCCAGGTCTAACACAGGCCTTATCAATCCTGAAGGCAGGGTGCTTGGTTATATGTGAGGGGCTGCCCAGGCATGAGATGAGACCCTCTGCAGCCTTACGGAATCTCTTCTCCAGGGTTGTCAGTAGTGCAGCCTGACCATATACCCTTAAGTGCATTATAACCAAACGGTTAATGCTAACTTTGGACTGGCTGCACAGAAACATGTCATGTTTGGTGTCAAACACCTTGGAATCATACCCCCACACCAGTACCTGGTGTGGGAGTATGATCCCACCGTTCTAGAGGGAGAAACATGACAGCACTGGTATACCCGGTAAAAACTTAATAAGGCAATGTCATCACAAAATGGATACTGCAGCCGCAGACACGGATCTGGCCTCCTGCTGCTGACCGAAACTCTGTCAGGGGAGGCCTGGACAATAGGTTTCCTGTCACAGGGAGGTGTAACCACCTCCCAGACAGGATTTAGTGTATTGGGGCTGGGTGGGTGCACTCCTAGAGTGCTTTGAAGTCCTGCACTGGGGGAGCAGTAGGCTCCTCTGTGCATATGCCAGCTCAAACCGGTTCAGGGGCTACCTGCCCCTGCTCTGGTGCGAAACTGGACAAAGGGAAGTGGGTGTAACCACCCACTCTCCTGACCCTCCCAGAGGAGTCGTCATAGAGCTAGCCCCTCCCTTTCCTTCAGTATAAGATAGGGAACCCTTGCCATTGTAAACTAGATATCCCTGGACGACACTCTACAAGAAGAATTCTGGACCTTCGATGTTCCACTACCTTTGGAAGACTGAAGAATCTCCCTTGGAGTCAAGGAGTGACACCCCTGCTTGGCAGGCACCAAAACTTTGAATCACAAACTTTCTCGCTCCCACCGGAGTCCGAAGTCCCTGCAGCCCCAAAAGTAGATTTCCTGACTTCTCTACGGCCATTGTGAGTCCCCAGCAAACCTGAGGCGAGTGGACCCCACGAGTGACGAGGAACAGTAATACCCAGGTACCGTGCACTATTGTCAAGTGCAACCCTTTCACAACGTTCTACAAACTTGTGCATTGGACCACACATATGGTCCAAGCCTCCAGCAGGATTTCCACCAAAGATCAGTGGCCTACCTTGTCCCAAGTGACCGTAGGCTCCTGTAAAGTGAATCCTCATGAGGCGTCTTCGCAATCCCTTGCCCATTGACTTGTGGCTCCCCTGAAGACTTTCTCATCAAACCAAAGGGCTCCCCTAGTTGCTCCAGGCCTGCCCTGACTTACCCTTGCTGGGTGAGTCCCTCAGACCTTGCTGGTCTGCACTGCTGACTTTCTTCACATTCCAAAAGACTTGCTGTTGCCAAGGCTTGTTGGCTCCAATCCGGTTGGCAACACCTCAGTAAGCTGCAAACTTTGTGGGACACTCCGAATCCAGCTCCTGGTCATCGTTGATGTCTCCTGGACCTCGTGGCTGAAGAGTCAAGACACCCATGAATCACCTGAAATCACCCGACTACCGTGGGCATCCATCTTCCTGGCCCCGGGTCACTGGCAAGTGGCTGTGAACACTGTCCCTTCTGCTTTCAGGTCTTCCTTCTTCTGAATCCAGCCTTGGACTCCACCGGACACTTCTCCAGTCTTCACAAGCAGCAAATCTTCTTCGGCTTCCATTGAAAACGACGCCACGACCCAACACCAAAAGACACCTATGCACCCGGCTTCCCTGGGTGAGGTAACTTGTGCACTCTGGTGCTCCTGTGTGTGTTGGCCCTCGAAGTACTTACCTTGTAAGTGGCTTGCTTGTAGACTCTTCCGAAGTACCCTAAAACTTTAAAAATCCAACCGCGCCTTGCTCCTTTGAAATCAATAGGGAACCCGCGGCTGTGTTCTCACACTGCACGCGTCTCCCGTGGGTCCTTTACTCACCTGCCTTGGGTGAATTAGTGAGGCCCCAGGGATTCTAAAGGCCCTATGCCTTGTCCCCTTGCAAGTCGACATTCCTATACCTCTTTTTCAGTATATGGTCTGGTACGCCCCTAAAGCCCCAGCCATATAAATGCTTAATTTGTTGTGAAACATTGATTTGTGCATATGTTCCGGACCTCTAATCTCATCAAGGGATTAGTAGAGTGTGTCTAGAAATAAATACATATATATTTTATATATATACTTGTGTGGTGTCCTTTCATTTGGTAATTCAAGAGATTATAAGGTAAAACAAGCTGCTTTACATTCCTCAGAGAATTGGCCTGAAGGCTGCTCTCCACAGCTACCACTAGGATAGCTTTCTTTAAAAGGTTGTCTTAAACCTATCTACCATAAGAGTCGAATTGGACTGGTGCAAGGTGGCCACTTGAACAAGTTACCAGCATATGCCAGGCCAACTTCTTACACAAAGTACCTGGATTCTGTAGCAAAACAACCAAAATGTCGCAAAGGAGCTATAGCGATGATTTTCCTCACGCGAGGCCAGCGATGCATTGAATCCTTGCCGCAAGGGAGGATAATGCGCTGATCTACAGATGCGTGGGGGACAAAGTGACAAACTTCTCCACACTAAGCCGGCAATGCGTTGAAATCCTTGTCGCAAGGGAGGATGATGCGCCGAGCCTGTGGCATGTGCGACCCTGTTGCTATGAGAAGAAATGGCGCTCCGCGATGGAGCGACGATTCGGGTGCGATGCGATGAAAATGACGGACGCCCGGTGTCCGCGCTGCGATGTCATGAAGTGATGAACTCGATGCGATGATCTGTGGTTAGCGAGCACTTGGAGGCCCGCAAACTTGGGATGCGATGATCTTTGTGTTAGCGAACAGTTGGCAGCCCGCAAACGTGCGATGCGATGACCTTCGGGTTAGCGAGCCTTTGGCAGCCCGCAAACGTGCGATGCGACGATCTCCGGTAGCGAGCCCTCAGCGGCAGCAGCACGATGATTTTCCGTGTGCCTTCAGCTGCGGTGGCTCGCAAACGGGCGTTAGCGACGATTTTCAGCACTCTCTTCTCCGTAGTAGAACTAGATGCCCTAGAACTCACAGGAGCCTCACCTGCAGATAGAAATCCTCGCTGGGAGGAAACAGGAGGCTGGTGGTGAAGTCTGATGTGCCTGAGACTTTAACAGGAGGCTAGCTTTCTTCTAGCCCTTGGGTGATTGCTTTAGCAAGTTGAAATAAAAGTTCTCTTCAAAGTCCTTTTCCTCTTCTTCCAAGTCCAGTAGTAACCACTGCAGGCCAATCCAAGAAACAGCACACAAGCACAAGGACAGTCACCTCCTGCAGATTCCTTCAGTTACACGGACAGAGGTTCTTCTTGTTGTCCAGGAGCAATACCAATTGTAGGGGTTTCAGCACAGATATGTATACCTCAAACGTCTTTGTTCTCAGAAGCTACAAGTCACTGAACCCAGCCAGAACCAGTTCTGCTCAGTCCTGGAGCACTTTGTTTACCAGGCCGCATCCTTCCTTTCAAAAAGAGGGGGTCTGCCATCAGACGCACAGTAGGAGGTGGAGCCAGCATTCACCTTGCCAGGCACAGCCCTATTCAGGTCAAGGAGCTACCCCTCCCTATACTCCAATGCAGATCTCTCTATTCAACCCAGGTCTGACTCAGCCTGCCCTGTCCCTCCAAAACCAGACAGCCAATACACATAACAGCAGAGCACAATGGAAGGGATAGGCAAGAAAATACCTACTTTCTAAAAGTGGTATTTTCAAACACAGAATATAAAAAAAATCTTTACTAAAAGATGTATTTTAATATTCTGAGCTCAGGCATACTAAATTTGTTTTTCTACCATGTTCTTTTGGGTCAGTTAGGACTATAGAATGTAATAGTCAAACCTCCCATTCTGGCCTATGGAGAATAGGTAGCCTTACAGTAGTGAAAAACTAAATTGGGTGTAATTCACTACCAGGACATGCTACACACATCAGGGCATGTCCTACCTTACACATACAATGCACCCTACCATAGGGGTGACTCACATGATGCCAAGCGAAGGTTCAGGGGCTGGGAAGTGGGTGCACTTCACAGCCAAGATGGCAGTTCTGGACTGCACACAGACTCTGCAGTGGCAGGTCTGAGACACACTTTACAAGCTGCTTCTGTGGGTGGTGCAAACCAGCACTGCAGGCCCACCAGCAGCATTTGGTTTACTAGCACTGGGTACACACAGTCCACTCTACTAGGGACTAACACGTAAACCAAATAAGCCAATCATGTATATACCAATTCACATGTCATATTTACACAGGGAGCATTCACGCTGTGGCACTGAATGGCAGTGGCACAGCGCTCAGAGCATCTAATACCAGCAAAAACAGAGGAGATAACAGCGAAAAATGGAAGGGAGACCCACGCCAATGGTGCCAGGTCTAACACAGGCCTTATCAATCCTGAAGGCAGGGTGCTTGGTTATATGTGAGGGGCTGCCCAGGCATGAGATGAGACCCTCTGCAGCCTTACGGAATCTCTTCTCCAGGGTTGTCAGTAGTGCAGCCTGACCATATACCCTTAAGTGCATTATAACCAAACGGTTAATGCTAACTTTGGACTGGCTGCACAGAAACATGTCATGTTTGGTGTCAAACACCTTGGAATCATACCCCCACACCAGTACCTGGTGTGGGAGTATGATCCCACCGTTCTAGAGGGAGAAACATGACAGCACTGGTATACCCGGTAGAAACGTAATAAGGCCCTGTCATCACAAAATGGATACTGCAGCCGCAGACACGGATCTGGCCTCCTGCTGCTGACCGAAACTCTGTCAGGGGAGGCCTGGACAATAGGTTTCCTGTCACAGGGAGGTGTAACCACCTCCCAGACAGGATTATGTGTATTGGGGCTGGGTGGGAGCACTCTGAGTGCTTTGAAGTCCTGTACTGGGGGCACATTTGGTGTCCCTGTGTATAGTCCAGCTCAAACCGGCTCAGAGGCTTCCAGCCCCTGCTCTGGTATGAAACTGGACAAAGGAAATGGGTGTAGCCACCCCTCTTTCCAAACCCTCCCATAGGTGGGTCCCCGGAGTATGTCCAAGCCCCTACCTTAGTATAAGTATGGGACCCCAGTCCTTAGGACTTTGGATTACCCTGGATAAAACTCTGAAGCTGAATCCTGGACCTTTGATGCTCTGCTCAAGACCAGAGGACTGAAGAAATCTCCCTTGGGGTCAAGGAGGCACTCCCCTGCTTGGCAGGCTCCAATGAAGCATTTTGCCGGTCTGCATCATCGAAGCTCCTGCCGTACTCTAAAGTATTTGCAGCCCAGGAAGAGGATTTCCAGACATCTCAGAGGCTGACCAAAGTCCCCAGCAAAGCTGAGACCCACAGCCCTCGTGAGTAGCGTGGAACCGGAACTCCTGGTCACCGTGCATTTCTGCAAGTGCATTGACTTCTCAATGTCCCTTGAAGTTGTGCTTGGGCTCTTACCTCAAGCACTGAATCCTCCAAAGATTGTTGGCCTGGTCATTCCGAGTGACCCGTGGGACGCCATTTTGTGTTTTGTCTTGAGGTCCCTTCGCGATCCCTGATCTGTTGACTGGTGGGTCCCTGAGGGGGTAACTGTGTATTTCCTTGGGCTTCCCTGGTTGCTCCAGATGTGCCTTGACTCCCAACCAAGTGGTGAGTCCCTCAGACCTTGCTGGTCTGCACCGAAGCATTTCTCCTCTTTCTGTGTGGGTTGCTGTTGCCAAGGCTTGTTGTGTCCAATCCGGGCACCGATGCTGCAGCACTCGACATCCTTTGTGGGACAGCTGGAATCCAGCTCCTGGTTGTCCTCGATGTCTCCTGGTCCTCGTGGCTGAAGAGTAAAGCTTCACCTCTTTCACCTGAAATCACCCGACATCGGTGGGCATCTGCTCATCGCCTTCCTGGTCACTGGCTAGTGACCCAGACTCTGACCCCTCTGCTTTCAGGTTCTACTCATCTTCGATCCAGGCTTGGATCTCTTCGGACACTTCGCATCTTCACAGTAGCAGCACTTCTTCGCCAGCTCCCATTGAAATCGACGGAGTGACCCGACACCAAAAGACACCTATGCACCCGGCTTCCCTGGGTGAGGAACACGAGTACTCCAGTGCTCCCGTGGGCGCTAGCCCTAGAACTTCCTAAGTCCAAAAGTCCTTGTGTCTAGTTAAGTCGTGGTTCTTATGCCACTATTTTAGTATATTGTTTGGCTCGCCCCTAGGGCCTGACGTGCATTTGTGCTATATTACTGTGATTATTGAAGTGTAACTTATGTGTTTTGACCTCTAGTCTCATAAAGAGACTAGGCGGGTGTGTTTAGTAATAAATACATATATTTTATATATTTATACCTGGTGTGGATATCTTTCATTTAGTGACTCAAGAGATTATAGACTGGTAAAACAAGCTGCTTTACATTCCTTCAAGACTTAGCCTGAAGGCTGCTCTCCATAGCTACCACTAGGATAGCTTTCAATAAAGGTTGTCTTTAACCTATAACCAATAAGGGGTTGTTTGGACTCATACAAGGTGCCCACTATAACTAGTGGACAGCATATATCAGGCCAACTTCTCACATTGGTGTGCAGCGTGTGGGATTCCAGCTTGCTATTGTTTTACCAGATAATCTCAATTGAGTAACTAACTGAAAACCACTAAAGGTACCCTAGGTACAGATAATGCAAGCTTAGTATACAGTAAATTCTACTGAACTTAGAGTTGTGTGTCAAGGGCTTAGCACACCCTTTCTACAACTCAAGAGAGTTTAGTAGGCCACACTAGTGTAGGTAGTGCAATACACCACACCACATTACTAATGTATAATCAGCCAGGAACCAGTGTGTCCCAGCAAGAAGCCACTGGCCTTCTCCTCTATAAATATGAGTATCTCACCTTTGCTCAGCTTAGGTCCTTATGTTCTATTAGGAAGCTGAAGACAGGCAAAAGCGCAACCACTCAGCATCTCTTGGAGATACTCAGGCTGGATGATCTCTCAGGTCCTGGTGGGTCTGATAGGGTAGGCAGAGTGGGTGGGACAATAGTGGAGGATGGACCCAGGGGTGGAAACTTCCATGACCCAACCTCTGCTGCTAACCAGACTGATGACAATGATCAGGATCTGGTCAACCCAGCTCCACTGGATGAGGATGAGGAAGAAGAGCACAACGGCCCTCTCTTTGTCCCTCCAGGAAGAGTTGAAAGTAGGATTAGAAGGAATAGATCTCTCTCAAGGGAGTCTGTCCATTCTACCTCATCTGTAGGGGCCTCTATTTCTTCTCACAGAGGGAGGGAAACCTCCCAGGAGAGGGGAGAGAGACTGCTGAAGTATGAGCAAGCTCAGTTTCACCTCAGAAAGCAGCACATGGCCCTAGATAAGGAAGCCCAGAGCTCTACAGTGCTAGAAAAAAGGAGGGACTAGAGTCCCTTGGTGGCAGCAACTTCCCTAGAGATAGGGAGAGGTCTTATGACCATAGAAAAGTGAGTAAGATTGTCCCTCCCTACCAGAGTGGGGATGACATCCACAAATGGATAACTGCCTTGAAGAGGGCCTGCAAAGTACAGAGGGTTCCCCAAGGGCAGTGGGCAGCAATCCTATGGCTCTCCTTTGCAGACAAAGGTAGAGATAAGCTCCTCATTATAAGAGAAGAGGATGCTGATGATTACCAGGTCTTGAAACGTGCACTGATAGATGGGTTTGGCCTAACCACTGAACAATACAGGTTAAAGTTCAGGGATACCCAAAAAGCACAAAATCAAGACTGGGTGGACTTTGTTGACTGTTCTGCTAAGGCTCTGGAAGGTTGGTTTTTGGGCAGTAAGGTGTGTGACTTCACAGGATTGTACAATCTGATAATGAGGGAGCAGATTCGTAATAACTGTCAAAATCAGTTGTTGCACCAGTCCTGGTAGACTCAGATCTGACCTCTCCCCAAGAATTGGGAAAGAAGGCAGACAAGTGGGTCAGAACCAGGGGGAGCCAGAAGGTACAGAACCAAGGTGGTGACCCTAAGAAGCAAGATTCTAAAAACTCTGATAAGGGTGGGGAGAAAGGTAAAGACCAGAAGTCTTCACAAGGACCCAAAAAATCATCTGCGGGTGGGGATTCACAGTCTAACAAGGGGAAAGGCCAAAAGAAGCCTTGGTGCAAAATCTGTAAACAAACAACTCACTGGACCAGTGAATACACCAAGTCCAAAGAATCTACTCCAGCCACCATTGCCCCTAGGGCAACTGTGCCCCCTAGTACAGCTACAATAGGTGGTGGCAATGTCCAGAATAAGGGTATAGTGGAGTTGACCCTGGGTTCTGAGATGGACTCTAGCCTAGTCAGAGTTCCAACACAGGCTGTTCTTGTCTGTGATGGGGGCATGGATATGTCCGCCTTTGTGAGTCCCAGTAATATGGGCAAATACAGACAACAGCCTTTATTGAATGGAGTAGAGGTTTGGGCATTCAGGGACACAAGAGCAAGTGTCACAATGGTGACAAAAGATATTGTGGATGCTGGGCAGATTATACTTGGTGAAATGTACCAAGTGACCAATGCTAGCAATGTGTGAACAGACCATTCTCTGGCAGTTGTTAACTTCTCCTGGGGAGGGGTAACTGGTCTTAAGAAGGTTGTGGTAAGTGCAGACCTACCAGTACAGTGCTTGCTTGGCAATGATCTAGAATCTTCAGCATGGGCTGAAGTGGAGCTCAGGACACATGCAGAAAAGTTAGGGATCCCTGCTCATGTCTTTGCTGTGACTAGGTCACAGGCTAAAATGTCTAAAGCTGGACAGGCCCTGGATTCTGGAATAATGGACCAGATGCCTCCCAAGAGGAGGAGCAGTTGGGTTAAGGCAGTGCCTTCCCACCTGACTCAGAATGCTGATCAGTCTCCTCAGGGAGATGATCTTGAGCCTGTGGAAGGAACTGTCCCAGAGGAGCTTGAACCTGACCAGGTTGAGTTCTTGGGGACAGGGGGCCCTTCCAGGTCTGATCTTAGCCAGGAGCAGAAAACCCGCCCCTCTCTTGAACCCCTCAGAAAGCAAGATGCTGATGAGGCTGCTGGGAATGCTAGTGGCACCCATAAAGTTTATTGGGATGATGTACTCCTTTATTCAGAGTGTAGAGACCCCAAGCCTGGTGCATACAGGAGGTTGGTTATACCTCTGAAGTTTAGGGGCTTCCTATTGACACTAGCCCATGATATTCCCCTAGCAGGACACCTGGGCCAGAACAAGACTTGGGACAGAATTGTCCCTCACTTTCACTGGCCCCACATGTCTGAAGACACTAAGGAGTTTTGTCACTCCTGTGTAACCTGCCAAGCCAGGTGGAACTACAAAGGCCCCCCTGATACCACTACCTGAGGTGGGGGTTCCCTTTGAGAGGGTAGGGATTGACATTGTTGGTCCCATGGATCCTCAGACAGCATCTGGGCACAGGTTTATACTGGTGGTGGTGGACCATACCACCAGGTACCCGGAAGCAATTCCCCTAAGGACCACTACAGCACCTGTGGTGGCAAGAGCTCTCTTAAGTGTATTCTCAATAGCAGGCTTTCCTAAGGAGGTAGTATATGACAGAGATGCAAACTTAATGTCAAGTTACTTAAGTGCTATGTGGAAGGAGTTTGGAGTGAACTACAAGTTCACCACACCCTTTCACCCACAATAAAATGGTTTAGTTGAAAGGTTCATTGTGTCTGGTTAAGGAAGGATGGGAGTTACCTCTCAAGCCCCCCAAACAGGACATAGTGGACTATGTACTAGGTCTCCGCTCCAGGATGGCTGAGTATATGAAAAAGGCAAATAAAAACCTTGAGGCTAGCCAGGAATTACAAAAAGCCTGGCATGACCAAAAGGCTGTACTGACTGGTTAACAGCTAGGACAGAAAGTGTGGGTGTTGGAGTCTGTGGCCCCAGCAGCCCTCCAGGACAAATGGAGTGGCCCCCATACAATTGTTGAACAGAAAGGGGAGGTCACCTACTTGGTAGACCTTGGAACCCCTAGGAGTCCCCACGGGGTGCTTCATGTCAACAGACTAAAACCATATGTTGACAGGGCAGATATGGGTTTGCTCATGGCTACTGATGAAGGACAAGAGGAAGAGAGTGACCCACTCCCTGACCTGCTTTCTCAGAACCCTGATGATGGGTCAGTTGATGGTGTAGCCTTGGCAGGCAGCCTCACTGCCCAGCAGCAAACTGACTGCAGAAAACTTCTCAGCCAGTTCAGACATATGTTTTCTCTGACACCAAGTCAGACTACCTGGTGCACTCATGAAGTGGACAATGGGGACAGTCTGCCTGTGAAGAATAAGATCTACAGGCAACCTGACCATGTCAGGTACTGTATAAGGACAGAAGTCAAAAAGATGTTGGATTTGGGAGCTATTGAGCCCTCAGATAGCCCTTGGGCTAGTCCAGTAGTCCTAGTACCTAAACCTCACACCAAAGATGGCAAGAGAGAGAAGAGGTTTTGTGTGGAATACAGGGGTCTCAATGCAGTCACTAGGACTGATGCCCATCCCATCCCCAGGGCAGATGAGCTGATAGATACTTTGGCCTCAGCCAAGTTTCTAAGCACATTTGACCTGACAGCTGGCTACTGGCAGATCAGACTAGCTGATGATGCAAAGCCAAAGACAACATTTTCTACCCCTAGTGGGCACTATCAATTTGTGATAATGCCCTTTGGTTTGAAGAATGCACCTGCCACTTTCCAAAGGTTGGTGAATCAAGTCCTTTCAGACCTGAAAGACTATAGTGCAGCATATCTAGATGACATTGCTGTCTTTAGCTCCACCTGGGAGGATCACCTGGTCCACCTAAGGAATGTTTTGGAGGCCCTGCAAAAAGCAGGCCTAACTATCAAGACTACTAAGTGCCAGATAGGGCAGAGCCAGGTTGTGTACCTGGGCCACCTTGTAGGTGGAGGCCAGGTTCAACCATTGCAGAGCAAAATCCAGACCATAATGGACTGGGTTGCTCCCACTACCCAGACTCAGGTGAGAGTCTTATTAGGCCTGACTGGGTACTATAGAAGATTTGTCAAGGGGTATGGATCAATAGTGACACCCCTGAATGACATAACCTCTAAGAAAATGCCCAACAATGTTCAGTGGACAGCTATCTGTCAAAAGGCATTTGATGACCTGAAGCAGGCCATGTGCACTGCTCCCATTCTGCAAAGTCCTGACTACTCCAAGAAGTTCATTGTCCAAACAGATGCATCTGAGTTGGGGGTAGGGGCTGTACTGTCACAGTTGAATGATGAAGGTCAGAATCAACCAGTAGCTTTCATAAGCAGAAGGTTTACCCCCAGAGAGAAACGTTGGTCATCCATTGCGAGGGAGGCCTTTGCTGTGGTTTGGGCACTGAAGAAGTTGATGCCATACTTATTTGGTACTCACTTCATTGTTCAGACAGACCATAAGCCCATCTTATGGCTAAAACAGATGAAGGGTGAAAATCCCAAATTACTCAGGTGGTCCATTTCGCTACAGGGGATGGACTATATAGTGGAACATAGACCTGGGAGTAACCATGCCAATGCAGATGGACTCTCCAGATATTTCCACTTAGAACATGAAGACTCAACTGGTCAAGGTTAGTTTAATGTCCCTGTGTTTGGGGGGGGGGGGTTGTGTAGGAGAGTAGGATCTGCTTCACATGATTACACCCACTTTTTGCTGCTGTTTCACTGTTTTTCCTATTCTGGCTGCGACCCTGCTATTCAGGGCCCCAGCCTAGCTACTTCCTCTCTAAAATTATTCCATGTACTTTAGGTACAGTTCAGATTGGATCTGAGGTGCCCTTATAAGTCCCTAGTATATGGTATACTATGTACCCAGGGCATAGATACCCTAGAGGCCTACCAGGGGCTGAAGCATGTTTTATGCCACCCCTGGAAAGCCACCCAAAATGACACCACAGGTCTGCTACTGCAGCCTGGGTAATGTGGTGCATGCACCCATTACCGATATATAGGTTCATTATATCTCACCATATACTGCACATACAAACCTATCAGTCAACCCTATGGCAGGCCTTATCAATCCTGAAGGCAGGGTGCTTGGTTATATGTGAGGGGGTGCCCAGGCATGAGCTGAGCCCCTCTGCAGCCTTTGGAATCTCTTCTCCAGGGTTGTCAGTAGTGCAGCCTGACCATATACTCTTAAGTGCATTATAACCAAAAGGTGAATGCTAACTTTGGACTGGCTGCACGGAAACATGTCATGTTTGGTGTCAAACACCTTGGAATCATACCCCCACACCAGTAACTGGTGTGGGAGTATGATCCCACCTTTCTAGAGGGAGAGACATGACAGCACTGGTATACCCGGTAGAAACTTAATAGAGCCCTGGCATCACAAAATGGATGCTGTAGCCACAGACACGGCTCTGGCCTCCTGCTGCTGACTAAAACCCCGGCAGGGGAGGCCTGGACAATAGGTTTCCTGTCACAGGGAGGTATAACCACCTCCCAGACAGGATTATGTGTATTGGGGCTGGGTGGGAGCACTCTCTGAGTGCTTTGAAGTCCTGCACTGGGGGCACATTTGGTGTCCCTGTGCATAGTCCAGCTCAAACCAGTTCAGGCTCAGGTTCAGGTTCGGGCTTCCAGCACCTGCTCTGGCATGAAACTGGACAAAGGAAATGGGTGTAGCCACCCCTCTTTCCAAATCCTCCCATAGGTGGTTCCCCAGAGTATGTCCAACCCTCTACTGTAGTATAAGTATGGGACCCCAGTCCTTAGGACTTTGGATTACCCTGGACGGAACTCTGAAGCTGAATCCTGGACCTTCGACGCTCTGCTCAAGACCAGAGGACTGACGAAATCTCCCTTGGGGTCAAGGAGGGACTCCCCTGCTTGGCAGGCACCAATGAAGCATTTTGCCGGTCTGCATTATCGAAGCTCCTGCCAGACTCCGAAGTATTTGCAGCCCAGGGAGAGGATATCCAGACATCTCAGAGGTCGACCCGAGTCCCCAGCAAAGCTGAGACCCGCAGCCCCCGTTGCTCTAGATGTGCCCTGACTCCCTCCCAACCAAGTGGTGAGTCCCTCAGACCCAAAAACAATTCATCCATTTAGACACTTATATACCCATTTATTCTTCCATCGACCTTGAGATATACATATATAAAACATATGTAATTTTCTGAAAAACACACATTCTCTGAATGATGTCATCAGTGATGTCATTTGAGATGTCATCAGTGATGTCATGAGTGATGTCACTGACCATGTCATGAGTGATGTAATATGTGACGTCATCAGCAGTGCATTGCGGGCGCGCGAGTTATAGTTAGCTGAACTAACTATAACGGGGGAATTTCATTGGTTTTTTACGAGTGAAATGTCCAGCTAACTATAACATGTGTGAAACCTTTGGTTTTTTCATTGAATTTCGAAGGTTTTTTAAATGCTAATTCCTAACTATAACGTGTGTGAAACCCATGGTTTTTTCAGTGAATTTGCAAGGTTTTTTAAATGCTAATTCCTAACTATAACGTGTGTGAAACCCATGGTTTTTTCAGTGAATTTGCAAGGTTTTTTAAATGCTAATTCCTAACTATAACGTGTGTGAAACCCATGGTTTTTTCAGTGAATTTGCAAGGTTTTTTAAATGCTTATTTTTTTATTTTCTTCTATTTTTTAAACATATATTTTTTTTAATTTTCTATCCTTTTTTTAAGACTATGGTTAAATTTTTAAAATTCTATAATATGTTTTTTTTAAAATATTTTATAAAATAAACAGGTAAAATTTATTAGCAATACATTTTTTCCTTTTTTTTAAATTTTTTTTTTAGTACGCGTACCGTAAGCTTACGGTAAGCGTACGGTTTACGCAATGCCCGTAATTTATCTACGCTGTTTGCGTATAGTTACGCAATTTGCGTAGCCGCGCGTACTCCGCGTGGGACGCGTACGCGTGTACGCTACACGCGCACGTTACGCGGAAGTGTCGGGTAGTGACTGTTATGCGCATGCGCGCAAGCGCGTGTCTTTTTTCGCGCATGCGTACTTTTGCCGTAAGCGCACCGTAAGCGTACCGTAAGCGTACGGTAGGTCATGTGATCATGAAACACAACTTTTGATTGGTTGAAACTACTTTCAGTTCTAGAACTCTCCTACATCACACCCATTCCCCTCATTTCTGCTTGTGATCCCTTAGGAGAAGGAGCTGGGTTGTCTTTGTGATACGATGGCAGAACAGCAGAGCCCTTCTGAGAGTGAGGCTAGCACTAGCAGCACTACCTTGAGGCAGAGAGCGAGGAAACAAAAGACCTCTTATGTATGGGATTATTTTACTTTTCCTGAAGGCCAGCAAAAGGTAAATGCACCCTTAGTGACTTGCAAGCTGTGTCAGCGTGTACTTTCAAGAGGTAATCCTGACAGGAAGTATTCCTTTGGGAATCATACCATGATGAGGCACCTCAAGGATGTACACAAAAGGACACATGCTCGACTTACTGGAGGTAACCCTTCAGTAAGTCAACCAAGCACATCCACAGCAGCTCAGCCTGGACCATCATCTGCAGGGCTGAGTCCTTCTTCTGCAGGTCAGGTGAGCCCTTCATCTGTGGGGGGAGCATCTCCTTTTGCTGGCCCTCTGGAAATTAACCCTCGATTTCTGAGGGTTGATATTCGATGCGCCTCTTGTCATGATCTAATTTGTCATAGGGAGACCAGTGTTTCCCTAGTGAACCTCAAAATAGATCAGCACACTTGTCGCAGAGACTAATTTTCCCAATCTTTCTTTCCTCTGTCCCTGCATGAACACAACGGCTCTTTTAAGAGCCAACCTTATCTTTCATCTTTTTTTTATATATGTTTTTAAAAACTTTTTTTTTTTTTTTTTACCGTACGCGTACGGTGCGCGTATTTTTTTATTTTTTTTTTTTAAAAACACTAAAAATCAATTATCACATTACAAGGTCTTTGAGAGACTACAATTATTATTATTGACTTACCATACCCACTCAAAAAAATATTTATTCATTTGTTTTTAAAAAAAATTGCTTTATAAATGGTTCTAGTTTTCGAAAATGTTCTATATCAATCTGAAAAAAAAGAAAAAAGTATTAATATTTTTAAAACATTTTATAATACAGTACACATATTTACATATTTATCAAAAAATATTTTTGCCTTATTTTTGCTGTTTTCAGAATATATTGCATTTCACTATAAATTGTGAAAGCAATTGCATTCATCATTTTACAGCGGGCAAAAAAAAATAACAATCTCAAAGATTGTATTAAAAAAGCCCAGAATCTCTTTTTACTTAAACTTAACATTATAGAAATGCATAATATTCTAAAAAAATATCATCTAATATCAATACTTATTTCTTTAAAATACCGTCTGATATGTTTGTTTCAGAAGTATAATCACAATATTATATCTCAAATAACTCCACATTACATCTGGTTCCATTTCCTTTAGGCCAAATAGTAATTTTAAAATTCTTTTTTGATTAAATTTCCAATGGTAATCCAATAAAATTCTAAAGTTTTATTTGTACAGATCTCACCGATTCTCTGTAACATATTGGTTCCCTAAATATTTATTAATAATTTATTAAGTCCACAATAGAATTGTTTACCTTTCCACATGGCCAAATAGTAATTTAAAAAATCTTTTTTGAAAAAATTTCCAATGGCACTCCAATAACATTCCAAAATTTAAATTGAGCAGATGTTACCGATTTTCTCTAAATTTTTGGTTTTCGAAAGTTTCATTAAAAATTAAAAAAGTCCACATTACAATTGGTTATCTTTCCATTAGGCCAAATGATAATTTAAAAAATCTTTATTTTTGAAAATTCCAATGGTAATCCAATAAAATGGTAAAATTGTTTTGTCCAGATCTTGCCAAGTCTCTCTAAAATTTAGGTTTCAGGAAGATTAGATAGGAATTTGCTAAATCAAAAGGCAAACGTTGCTTAAAAACCAATTGGGAATCATTACACAGTGTCCAGCCTTTTTCACATTTAAGATAAACTGTGTAATGTCCAGAAGTAACAGTAGGTCCTTCATGGAAAATTATTGCAACAGTTACAAAAGTTTTTCCTGAAATTGATAATTGCTGTCCTGTAAACTTCTTTATTAAAGTATCCAATTTTGAACCATCAGCTCTACATCGTTGCATCATTAAAATTACATACTGTCCGTATTCCTTTAAAATTAATGTTGAAAACATGTCAGATTGACACTCACCGCATTGCATGCTATGATTAGCATCTTTAACTAATTTAGCAAAAGTGACTGTTTTAGTCTCTGGCAATGTCAAAAAAATAAACCTTTCATTATCAACATTAGAGCCACATATATTTTAACAGTTTTCACAACTATGTTCCCATTTATAAGAGAGACCAAATAAATTATCAATTGCAACTTCTTCTTCTTCCAGTACCTGAAGAAAAAACATCAAAAATTTGTGTGGATCTTGCTGTTCATTTTGAGAAAACTGTGTTCGTCCTGAACATACATCTAAAAGTTTTCTAATTTCAGTAGCACTTTCTATTTGAGTTTTATCATTACTCAGCTTTTGAAAAAGGAGACTCAGCTCTGAACAGAATCTTTTTCCCTGATTTACTATTATCTGCTCTTGCAAACTTTCCAGATAAAATGCAACATTCAGCACTACATTTGCGTAGCAGTTGACACCAGAGCTATTTTCAAAATGACATCCTACAACCTGTTCTTCTTTTTCCTTACTCTTTTTGCTTGCAATTACATCACTCCTCTTTTTTTTCCTCCTCTGTACATCTTCATCACAGATATTCTCATTTCTCCTTTTACGAGAAACTACACGTTTCTCCAACACAGGATACTGACCTAAATGAGGAGCATAGCTTCTTCTTAATCTATTATACTCCTTTACACAATTTGTATCAGCACTAACTTTTGAGTCATCAAAGTCTATCATGAATAAACCTGATAATGTTTTCACTCGTGACAAAGCAACATATGCCATAACTTCTTTGAACACAGTTGAGCCAATGTTCACAAATGCACAATCTACAGTCAATCCTTGAGACTTGTGAATAGTTACAGCATATGCTAGCGAAAACGGAAACTGCTTCCTACGTACATATAAGTCTTTCACAAGCATGAAACGAACTGTACAACGACAAATGTCTTTAACTTCTTCTATCTGATCAAATTTTATTTTTAAACATTCAATTCCATCTTTTTTCTGATAATTAATAAAACCCACAACTCTTCCCATAGCTCCATTAACTAAACCTTTTTCAACATCCAAATTTCTCCTTAAAAATACTCTACAGTTCATGCAAACATATAGATTTTTTTCTAATCCAGCTGTTTTGGAAATGTTCTTCTCTAGTGAATCCAATTTATTTTTCAGTGTGCCTGTTACTGTGACAGTAATTCTTCCATCCTCAATTTTGTCCACTGCTTCTAATTTCCTGATCTCTTCCTTTTCCAATTTCAAAAGCTCCTCATTGAATATTGAGCATTCACGTAGAGTTGGCATTAAGCAGATGATACTTTTGTTTTCTGCAATGTTCTTGTATATCTTCTCTGCAACTATTTCTTCCTTTGGAAATAAATTATGTAGCAGCCGACTCTGTAATGCTTTTTTGCCAACTTCTGTGAGTAGTCCAATTCTGATATCTTTCAGAATACTTCCATATTCTTCATCGCTTGCTTGCCTCATATTAGTAGTAAGTTCCTTGTACTCAAAGAAGGACCAAATATTTGTATTTCCGATGCTTCCCAATGACTTCTTCGTGTCTTCATGTGTGACAGTATTAAACACTGGTTGTCCTTTAACTGGAGTAAGTTGCAAAAGATCTCCAAAAACTATGACGTGTTTTCCACCAAATAACATGTCATAGTCTGTCTTCAGAATTTGCTGCATTCTTAAATGCACAAAGGCAAGCATTAAGTTTGAAACCATGCTCACCTCATCAATAATGAGAACTTGCATCTTCTTCAAGACTCTTGAAACTTCCAAGGATGCTTCTCCAGTTAGCTTGTTGTATTGTATTTTGTTCTCATGCTCCACTGGTAACATTAGCAAACGATGTAAAGTGATTCCTTTTATGTTATATGCTGCTAACCCAGTTGGAGCAGTAACCACACATGACAAAGTAGAATCTGTTTTTTGCTGTAGGTAGCTTCTGATGACTTTAATTAGGAAACTTTTTCCAGTTCCAGCTTGTCCGCTTACATACATCCTGATTGGATGAAATGATGTGCATGAGCACTCTTTTTTTTCATGTAGAAATCCGTGATCAATTTTGTTTCTGATCTCTTCATAAATTTGTTGCTGCTCTTCGTTCAGTTGTCTTTCCAAATTTTGTAAGTCTATAAATTCTTCTTGAGCTTGATTCATAGCCGTTTCCACTTCATTCATGGCTATTGATGCTTCATTTTCAACGATTGGTTGTCCTAGGGGATCTTGACTGAGTGTTTCTGAACTTTGGCTGTCCTGAGAACTGTCTCTAGCTATTTCTGCTGCAATTGTAGTTTCCTGTTCAATTTCTTCATTTAACATTTGCAGATAACTTGAGAATGTACTGCATTGTATGCTGTCTTTGCAAGCATTAAAAGAATCTTCATAGCTTTGAAATTCTCCCAGTAGTTCATCCTCTGTACGCCATGGTTTAAACAACTGTAAAAGAGCCAAGTAGTAAAATTCCTTCTTGTCAGTAGTGTCGCAACTCAGCTTCCTGTGATTTATCAAACTTCCTTTTGTTTGCTTCACCAAACATCCTTCCTCACCAATGACTTTATATTTTCCATTGTTGATGTCTTCTGCGGCTTTCCGTGAATAAATGTAGTTCTGCAGCACTTCATAGAGACACATGTTCTCCAGATGTTGACTTCTCTTGGGATAATATGTGTCCAACATGTTTGATTTCAAAATATCTGTACTTTCTGGGTCATTCTCGGCCATATTCAATTTCTCCAACAGATTTTAGTACCCGATTTCTCATTGCTGCAAGGCCTAAACTTGCCCAAATTATTCTTCTTGACTTCGAGTAGAGACTTGCAGAAGATAACCTATCTGAACATTCATAGGATCCAATTTCTCGATGCGATAACATCTTCAAACTGAAACTGTACAGCTTCTTACTGACAGTCTTCTCGTGAGAAATCTCTTCCCACATTTCCTTCATTTCTGTTTTTTCTGATTTCGTAATGTAAGACGTTACATATCGAGCAACAGCAATGGAATTGTCAGCTACATACTGTATATCCATGTTAGCGTTCCACATGGATAAAATGACTGGGTTGTAGTCATTTATATTTTTTTATTCTTCTTTTCTTTTAAGGTTGTAGGTATTCTTAGGTGATTTTCTTGTGATAGTATGTCTCACAGCTGACATAAAACTGTTTACTCTTCCATTTGAAAGAACAGGTCTAGGAAATCCAAATCGACATTTAGTGTAGTATTTATCTTTGCTCTTGTATTTCCGTCGACAGTATTTTCCACACCGATGACTTTGGAAACGTAAAACTTGCTCCTTTAACTTTTTCTCTTCTGTGCTTTTTGGTATAGCACATGTTGCATATTCTTCAATGTAAGATAACACTGCTTCATCAGTATCTGTTCCAAACTTTGGGGCATCCTTGATCCACAACAGCATATGAATATGAGGAGCACCTCTTGCCTGGTACTCTTTTCTCCAAAAGAAATCTACTACTTCTCCAAGAGGTGGATTTTTTTTATTGCAGATGAAGGACATCATAGCCTCAAATCTATGATTGAAATATCTGCAAACATTAACCGGATCCAATGAGCACAGTTCTCCTGCTGTCTTGTATTCGATGTTTTTAATGTTTGAATTTGCCTCTCGTAGAAAATCCAGTAAATCATCCCAAGCGTACTCGGCACAGCTTAGTGTAACGAACCATGTTGGTGTTCCTAAATTCCGTAACATTTAATTCACCATGGCGTCGGTACCAATATTCATTTGTCCCACGCTGACAAGCCATCAGATTGATCAGTTGTGTTTCCAAATGATCAACTTGGTGCTGCACTTTCTCCATAAAATCCTTAGCAGACACATTTTGTAAATGTACTCCACTTTTTAAAATGTGATTTACTGCATAAGACAGTGCAGACAAGTTGTTTTCAAATAAAAGATGGAACAAATAAGGAATACTTTGTCGAAATCTGGGATCTTCAGCATATAGTCTTGTAGTCCGATACTCAGAAGCTGGAATCTGTTACGGACGTTCTTCGTATCGTCCTCCTTTTCCTTTAGGAAACAGCTGGGGAAAACATCGAGCTTCCAAGCTCTCCTCCCATACACTCACGGGAGTTCCTTTTGCTTTCTTCATCTGAAAGAGATCAATATTGTCTCCCATAACTTCTTTTGAATGAAGAGGATGTATGCTAAAATGTTCATAAATTTCTTCTTCCTTTGACTTGTCCACTTTTTCAATTTGTCCAGTTGGTGTTTCTGTGTCTTCTTGTAAATCTTCTTCTTCTTCTTCTTCTATATAAATTGATTCATACCATTTGTTATTCCTTTTCAAATACAAATTTGCTCTTTGTACTTTCCGCACATCTACCAGCTCCTGCCAAATCTTCTTATTCTTTGTAGGTACACCATTAACCAGAATAATTAATGGTTCAGTTTCCAAAGTATCCGCATCAATAGTTTCCATATTTTTTTTCAAATCCAAGGGCAAATACACCACTCTACCTTTTAAACCTCTCAGTAAATCGGAAGGAGGTAATTTACCAGTTTTGGGCTCCATACGTACTATGGTCTGGAACGGATGAACACATTGAATGAGTATAGACTCATATGTATTTAATTCAGAAAGTTCAGCAGGAATAGCATCCAATTCTAAATTATTATGTACAGCTCTGGTCGGCATTCTATTTTCCTCTAACTTGTTGTAACAGTATTTACAAATACGCTGATCTTCACCCAAATCAAAACAATTTTCAAGAAATATATATGTGGCAAAATCCTTCCACTTATAATTATCTTCATTTTCACTCTTTCTGTAGAGATCAACATTCCTAGTTTGTTTTCTATAATGAGTTCTGCGGCAACAAATACAAGTAAAATTTGGTCTTTCATTAGAGATTATTGCAAATTTTGTTATGTGATCATTAAATGTGTTACTTACAGAGGGTTCTACATTCTCTTCCACTTCTTCCTCATTTACTGTGTCCTTCTCTGCACTGTTTTGTTCAGGACCAAAGTAACAAAACTGAATTTCATCAACAACCTTCTCTACATCTGATACCGTTCCTCGGAACAGAGCCCTATTCAATTCATTTAACTTTATTGCTGGACTTTTGGCAAAATACAACCGTCTCACAAACTTTCTCATTTCAGTATGATGAACAGCCAGCATCCTAAAATGATGGAAAACACTATTACACACTTTTCTAGGTAGACAAGCCAGAGAATGACCCTGCAAACCAGTATTCTCTCTCACTCTGCATGGATCTCGACTTTGAAGCACCTTAATCTTCTGTTTTATACTTTTTTTACTATATTCTCTTAGAAACTCACGAAATTTGTCAATAGATTCCTGACGCACAGTGCAAATACTACTACAATTCCAAGTGTACACTGGGGCTTTAGGACGTCTCCCCATAGCCTCATCTGCCATCACTTGTACCTCATCTCTTGGAACCATTATCTCCTTCTCCATTATGCAACCATTTTTTACTTCGTAAGCACGACCTCTGGTGTCAACTGCATGCAGCAAACTATTACTTTGAAAATAGCTCTCTTCATTAAAAAAAGGTTCACTACTTGAACTATGCATCCACTTTCCTAAAAACACTTTACAAAAGTTTGTTCTGTTCACTACTCTTTTCCTTTTGCTATGTGATTTCAGTACATTAACCATTTTGTCTAATGTACGCATCCTATTCAAAATTAAAATGAATAGTTTCCTTTTCAATTCTAATGCCTTTGCTGCAATGGCTTCAATTTCTTTTTTTCTTTTATAAAACTTAGTCTTTTGCTTATATTTCTTCACATCCTTTATCAAATTGGACATAACTCTTCTCTGAAACATTTTTCTACGTATCTCTTTAAACGCTGTTTTTCTATTTATGTAAATCTTTTCAGTTGCAGAAGGTATATTTGCATTAACTAAATTCTCAATTTTTTCCTGTCCTTTTCTTTTCAAAACATTCTTTCCAGTACAGACATTTTGTACATTTTTCATTCTTTTGAATATATTTTTTAGAAATTGTTTTTTCTGCTTACCAGAAGATTTTTTCTTTTTCCCAACATGAGCATCTTCTACTAACTTTGGTCCTCCAGTTGTCTTCAAATATAGGTTTTTTTTGTGAGTTTTTTGAACTCTGGATTTTGTAGGCATCTTAAATTTTGTTCACTGCTCTTCAGCAATACCTGAAAAAAACGAAAAAAAAAATTCCTTTATTTTATTTAAATATATTACTACATTTCTTTTCACAATAGTCACAAAACGAAATTTCTTTGCCAATTTGAATGCACACTTACTGCTCTTTTTTTTTGGCAAGTGATAATCACTTTTACAGACTGACACATTATAAATCCACTTTTCAGATTTTTTTAAATGCACATGTCCAGACTGCTTTTTCAGACCACCACCATGTGTATCCTGGGTGACTGCCTACACTCCAGCAAGGGCAACCAGCCTTAGTGATGCTGAATGTCTTTGCATTACAGACTGAAACCTCAAACACCACTCGCTTGTAAATACTGTGCATGATTATACATGGAAAGGAGGTGGGTGTGTGCTAAGAGTCTGCTTCTGCACCAAAAAATCGCTCCCCCTTTTTCCTACTAATGCAACTGTGAAATCACCAGAGCAAAACGCAATAAATCTCTGCCTGTAATTCCTATTTGCACACAGAGTCATGTTTTCACATTAGTCACAAAACGAAATTTCTTTGCCAATTTGAATGCACACTTACTGCTCTTTTTTTTTGGCAAGTGATAATCACTTTTACAGACTGACACATTATGAATCCACTTTTCAGATTTTTTTAAATGCACATGTCCAGACTGCTTTTTCAGACCACCACCATGTGTATCCTGGGTGACTGCCTAAACTCCAGCAAGGGCAACCAGCCTTAGTGATGCTGAATGTCTTTGCATTACAGACTGAAACCTCAAACCCCACTCACTTGTAAATACTGTGCATGATTATACATGGAAAGGAGCTGGGTGTGTGCTAAGAGTCTGCTTCTGCACCAAAAAATCGCTCCCCCTTTTTCCTACTAATGCAACTGTGAAATCACCAGAGCAAAACGCAATAAATCTCTGCCTGTAATTCCTATTTGCACACAGAGTCATGTTTTCACATTAGTCACAAAACGAAATTTCTTTGCCAATTTGAATGCACACTTACTGCTCTTTTTTTTTGGCAAGTGATAATCACTTTTACAGACTGACACATTATGAATCCACTTTTCAGATTTTTTTAAATGCACATGTCCAAACTGCTTTTTCAGACCACCACCATGTGTATCCTGGGTGACTGACTACACTCCAGCAAGGGCAACCAGCCTTAGTGATGCTGAATGTATTTGCATTACAGACTGAAACCTCAAACCCCACTCGCTTGTAAATACTGTGCATGATTATACATGGAAAGGAGCTGGGTGTGTGCTAAGAGTCTGCTTCTGCACCAAAAAATCGCTCCCCCTTTTTCCTACTAATGCAACTGTGAAATCACCAGAGCAAAACGCAATAAATCTCTGCCTGTAATTCCTATTTGCACACAGAGTCATGTTTTCACATTAGTCACAAAACGAAATTTCTTTGCCAATTTGAATGCACACTTACTGCTCTTTTTTTTTGGCAAGTGATAATCACTTTTACAGACTGACACATTATGAATCCACTTTTCAGATTTTTTTAAATGCACATGTCCAAACTGCTTTTTCAGACCACCACCATGTGTATCCTGGGTGACTGCCTACACTCCAGCAAGGGCAACCAGCCTTAGTGATGCTGAATGTATTTGCATTACAGACTGAAACCTCAAACCCCACTCGCTTGTAAATACTGTGCATGATTATACATGGAAAGGAGGTGGGTGTGTGCTAAGAGTCTGCTTCTGCACCAAAAAATCGCTCCCCCTTTTTCCTACTAATGCAACTGTGAAATCACCAGAGCAAAACGCAATAAATCTCTGCCTGTAATTCCTATTTGCACACAGAGTCATGTTTTCACATTAGTCACAAAACGAAATTTCTTTGCCAATTTGAATGCACACTTACTGCTCTTTTTTTTTGGCAAGTGATAATCACTTTTACAGACTGACACATTATGAATCCACTTTTCAGATTTTTTTAAATGCACATGTCCAGACTGCTTTTTCAGACCACCACCATGTGTATCCTGGGTGACTGCCTACACTCCAGCAAGGGCAACCAGCCTTAGTGATGCTGAATGTCTTTGCATTACAGACTGAAACCTCAAACCCCACTCGCTTGTAAATACTGTGCATGATTATACATGGAAAGGAGCTGGGTGTGTGCTAAGAGTCTGCTTCTGCACCAAAAAATCGCTCCCCCTTTTTCCTACTAATGCAACTGTGAAATCACCAGAGCAAAACGCAATAAATCTCTGCCTGTAATTCCTATTTGCACACAGAGTCATGTTTTCACATTAGTCACAAAACAAAATTTCTTTGCCAATTTGAATGCACACTTACTGCTCTTTTTTTTGGCAAGTGATAATCACTTTTACAGACTGACACATTATGAATCCACTTTTCAGATTTTTTTAAATGCACATGTCCAAACTGCTTTTTCAGACCACCACCATGTGTATCCTGGGTGACTGCCTACACTCCAGCAAGGGCAACCAGCCTTAGTGATGCTGAATGTATTTGCATTACAGACTGAAACCTCAAACCCCACTCGCTTGTAAATACTGTGCATGATTATACATGGAAAGGAGCTGGGTGTGTGCTAAGAGTCTGCTTCTGCACCAAAAAATCGCTCCCCCTTTTTCCTACTAATGCAACTGTGAAATCACCAGAGCAAAACGCAATAAATCTCTGCCTGTAATTCCTATTTGCACACAGAGTCATGTTTTCACATTAGTCACAAAACGAAATTTCTTTGCCAATTTGAATGCACACTTACTGCTCTTTTTTTTTGGCAAGTGATAATCACTTTTACAGACTGACACATTATGAATCCACTTTTCAGATTTTTTTAAATGCACATGTCCAAACTGCTTTTTCAGACCACCACCATGTGTATCCTGGGTGACTGCCTACACTCCAGCAAGGGCAACCAGCCTTAGTGATGCTGAATGTATTTGCATTACAGACTGAAACCTCAAACCCCACTCGCTTGTAAATACTGTGCATGATTATACATGGAAAGGAGCTGGGTGTGTGCTAAGAGTCTGCTTCTGCACCAAAAAATCGCTCCCCCTTTTTCCTACTAATGCAACTGTGAAATCACCAGAACAAAACGCAATAAATCTCTGCCTGTAATTCCTATTTGCACACAGAGTCATGTTTTCACATTAGTCACAAAACGAAATTTCTTTGCCAATTTGAATGCACACTTACTGCTCTTTTTTTTTGGCAAGTGATAATCACTTTTACAGACTGACACATTATGAATCCACTTTTCAGATTTTTTTAAATGCACATGTCCAAACTGCTTTTTCAGACCACCACCATGTGTATCCTGGGTGACTGCCTACACTCCAGCAAGGGCAACCAGCCTTAGTGATGCTGAATGTATTTGCATTACAGACTGAAACCTCAAACCCCACTCGCTTGTAAATACTGTGCATGATTATACATGGAAAGGAGCTGGATGTGTGCTAAGAGTCTGCTTCTGCACCAAAAAATCGCTCCCCCTTTTTCCTACTAATGCAACTGTGAAATCACCAGAGCAAAACGCAATAAATATCTGCCTGTAATTCCTATTTGCACACAGTCATGTTTTCACATTAGTCACAAAACGAAATTTCTTTGCCAATTTGAATGCACACTTACTGCTCTTTTTTTTTGGCAAGTGATAATCACTTTTACAGACTGACACATTATGAATCCACTTTTCAGATTTTTTTAAATGCACATGTCCAAACTGCTTTTTCAGACCACCACCATGTGTATCCTGGGTGACTGCCTACACTCCAGCAAGGGCAACCAGCCTTAGTGATGCTGAATGTATTTGCATTACAGACTGAAACCTCAAACCCCACTCGCTTGTAAATACTGTGCATGATTATACATGGAAAGGAGCTGGGTGTGTGCTAATAGTCTGCTTCTGCACCAAAAAATCGCTCCCCCTTTTTCCTACTAATGCAACTGTGAAATCACCAGAGCAAAACGCAATAAATCTCTGCCTGTAATTCCTATTTGCACACAGAGTCATGTTTTCACATTAGTCACAAAACGAAATTTCTTTGCCAATTTGAATGCACACTTACTGCTCTTTTTTTTGGCAAGTGATAATCACTTTTACAGACTGACACATTATGAATCCACTTTTCAGATTTTTTTAAATGCACATGTCCAAACTGCTTTTTCAGACCACCACCATGTGTATCCTGGGTGACTGCCTACACTCCAGCAAGGGGGCAACCAGCCTTAGTGATGCTGAATGTATTTGCATTACAGACTGAAACCTCAAACCCCACTCGCTTGTAAATACTGTGCATGATTATACATGGAAATGAGCTGGGTGTGTGCTAAGAGTCTGCTTCTGCACCAAAAAATCGCTCCCCCTTTTTCCTACTAATGCAACTGTGAAATCACCAGAGCAAAACGCAATAAATCTCTGCCTGTAATTCCTATTTGCACACAGAGTCATGTTTTCACATTAGTCACAAAACAAAATTTCTTTGCCAATTTGAATGCACACATACTGCTCTTTTTTTTTGGCAAGTGATAATCACTTTTACAGACTGACACATTATGAATCCACTTTTCAGATTTTTTTAAATGCACATGTCCAAACTGCTTTTTCAGACCACCACCATGTGTATCCTGGGTGACTGCCTACACTCCAGCAAGGGCAACCAGCCTTAGTGATGCTGAATGTATTTGCATTACAGACTGAAACCTCAAACCCCACTCGCTTGTAAATACTGTGCATGATTATACATGGAAAGGAGCTGGGTGTGTGCTAAGAGTCTGCTTCTGCACCAAAAAAATCGCTTCCCCTTTTTCCTACTAATGCAACTGTGAAATCACCAGAGCAAAACGCAATAAATCTCTGCCTGTAATTCCTATTTGCACACAGAGTCATGTTTTCACATTAGTCACAAAACGAAATTTCTTTGCCAATTTGAATGCACACTTACTGCTCTTTTTTTTTGGCAAGTGATAATCACTTTTACAGACTGACACATTATGAATCCACTTTTCAGATTTTTTTAAATGCACATGTCCAAACTGCTTTTTCAGACCACCACCATGTGTATCCTGGGTGACTGCCTACACTCCAGCAAGGGCAACCAGCCTTAGTGATGCTGAATGTATTTGCATTACAGACTGAAACCTCAAACCCCACTCGCTTGTAAATACTGTGCAAGATTATACATGGAAAGGAGCTGGGTGTGTGCTAAGAGTCTGCTTCTGCACCAAAAAATCGCTCCCCCTTTTTCCTACTAATGCAAATATAAAATTACCAGAGTTGTGCACAATAAATCTCTGCCTATATTTCCCAACATGTGTAACCTGGGTGACTGCCTACATTCCACCAAGGGCAACCAGCCTTAGTGATGCTGAATGTATTTGCATTACTGAGTCCAACCTCAAACCCTTAAACTATTCATTTTTTATACCAATACACCTTAATTTATCGTGAAAACATAGTCCATATTATTTTACATGTTCCTCACATTTAAATTTCTCCCAAAACAGAAAATAATAAACGCAACTTCAACAAAAAGAATTACATTTCTATTATTCATTTCTTAATTTACCATATACATCCCCTCTCAAACTCTAACCTCACCTTTAAAATTAGTTAGTTGTGAAAGAAATGTGGCACTCAAACAGCAGATTATCAGAGCCAGGATCTCTGTTCTCTACACCTCTCTCCTCTCAGCAGAACCAGATAATGGCAAAGTTTCCCTCTATTTTTCCACACATATACATGTAAGTTTCAAATCTCAGTGCTTGCCCCTTTTTTTCAAATGTAATCACACATTTCTATTGGTTGAAAACCAACCCTTTTCCAAAAGTACCCTGCCCCCAACTTGACTTCTGCCTAGTACCCTTCCCCCAACTTGACTTCTGCCTGCTACCATAGCAACAGCTCATGGAACACTGCTGTGTGGAGTCAGGTCAGAAGTTTGCCAAACAATGTTTCAATTCCACAGAGCAAGAGTGCTTGACTTTTCAAACCTAACAGCAAATCCATAGTACTGTTCTTTGGTAACACATTTTTCTGTACCAATACAAAACATGCTTCTATTAATTTACATATACAGCCTAGTTTTTATTCTAGAATGGTATGAAACAGCCAATCAGTTCTTTTTTTTAAAAAAAAAATATGTATGCCTCCATTTCCAAACTGTCTTTCTTTTCATATTGCCATTCTACTGAAAGACACCTCCTGAGTGCATCCAGTTCTCCTTTGAAGATGTTCACAGTGTGGATTGTAGGGCACAGCTATGTCTTCTGGAGTGAAAAGTTTGCAGAGAAAACAGGTATGGTGAGAGACCTTGCTTTGCCAAATGTAGACATTAAATGGATTGGTCAGAGAGGGTTAAAGTGGCACCAATTGATGCCATTGGTGAAATCCTTCATGCAAATCCAACACCCTGACCTCATAATAGTGCACTGTGGTAGCAATGACCTAGGCACTTTGACTGGGGTAGGTCTGGAAATGCTTATGAAGGACACCTTTGCACAACTGTTTTCACTTTTCCCTAAAACTGCCTTTGTGTTTTCTAACATATGCCAAAGGCAAAAATGGAACTGGTCCAATCATTTCTGTCCGCAGATTGACAAAGCAAGAAAGCACGTCAACAAATCTGTTTCTGCTTTCCTCCGTGACTATGGTATGGGTTCCATTTACCACAACAACTTGCGTTACGACATGCAAGACATTTATAGAGGAGATGGTGTGCACTTCAATGATGAAGGGAACAGAGTCTTCCTCTTGAACCTTAGACTCTGCATCGGTACTTACTTGTAGGTACCACAAAAAAATCACTTAATAAACACAATGGCTCTTTTTAGAGCCCCCTAATATCTAAACACTTAAATCTGAATTTCATTTTTTTTTTTTATTTTTTTTTTTACCGTACGCTTACCGTAAGCTTACCGTACGCGTACCCCGTGATTTTTAAAAAAAATCAATAAATGTTTTCTTTGTACTTTTCTGTCCTTCTTTGACCCCCTTACAAATGTTAGGGGGTCTGTAACTCTCTCCCTTGCCCCCTTTTCAAGATATCACTCTTTTTTACCGGAGTGAAATACACAAAATGGCGGCAGCCGCTTCCTGGTTTCGGCCGATTCGAATGTTTACTAAGATCTAACAGCCAATCAGAATCGCGCTCGCGCACGCCACCGTACGCGTACGGTAAGCTTACGGTAAGCGTACCGTAAGCTGGCTCAGATATATATATTGATTTAAAGGCTATTTTCTCAGAATCTACTGAACAGATTTACACCAAACCTACAAAAGGCACTTCCTTGACCTGAGGACTACCTCTCTGCCAAATTTCTAGTAATTCTGTTCAGCCGTTCGGGCTGTAGCCCTGTCTAAAGGTCCTATGGAAAAATGCATGGGAAAAACGCGTTTTGGGACCCCCCTTTTATCTCAGCCCCCGCTTGACGAATCCCCCCGAGACTTTCAGGGTAGGAGCGGAGCGTAGCGCCCCACCTATTTTGAGAAATTCGCGAGGATTCGTCGACCGGCGCCAAAGTTATTCAAAATAGAATGTTGCGGATTTCCTATGGAAACAGGGTCCTAACTATAACTACCTACTGGCGACCGCCAGTAGGTAATATGTATGTATATATATATTCCAAACGAAACTGCCACAACAGTGAAGACACCACACCCAACGCTGTATTCAACCTTCTTTATTTGGCAGGCAGCAGCGAGCTATAAACGGGCCATGTCAGCAAAGTCTTTCGCCAAATTCCTCCATACGCGTTTCGGGAACAGTGTCCCTTTGTCACTGGTTTGGCATTCAGGGGAAAGGAGCTGAGTGCGTGTTGATATCAGGTGTTTTCAATAAAGCCACAGTGGACGTGTCCTCGCTAAGCCTGCTGGATGTCGTAGTGCAGGTATGTATTACCATCTTTAGTAGAAGCCGCTTGCCCTTTTCCTCCTCCATTAAAATTCCCATCGGGTTGCATGCATAGACACGAACAGCCTGCTGCTCGATTTGCACCTCACCAAACAGGTGCGTTGTTCCTGTATCGTACCTCGCATCAAGGCACTCGGACCTGCTATGTCAGCAGGGGGGTAGTCTTCGTGACCGGGGCGGGTCACACATATTCCAAATGAAACTGCCACAACAGTGAAGACACCACACCCAACACTGTATTCAACCTTCTTTATTTGGCAGGCAGCAGCGTGCTAGAAACGGGCCATGTCAGGAAAGTCTTTCGCCAAATTCCTACATACGCGTTTCGGGAACAGCTTCCCTTTGTCACTGGTTTGGCATTCAGGGGAAAGGAGCTGAGTGCGTGTTGATATTAGGTGTTTTCAATAAAGCCACAGTGGGCGTGTCCTCGCTAAGCCTGCTGGATGTCGTAGTGCAGGTAAGTATTACCATCTTTAGTAGAAGCCGCTTGCCCTTTTCCTCCTCCATTGAAATTCCCATCGGGTTGCATACATAGACACGAATAGCCTGCTTCTCGATTTGCACCTCACCAAACAGGTGCGTTGTTCCTGTATCGTACCTCACATCAAGGCACTCGGACCTGCTATGTCAGCAGGGGGGTAGTCTTCGTGACCGGGGCGGGTCACACATATTCCAAACGAAACTGCCACAACAGTGAAGTGGAATATATATATATATATATGTATAGATATATACACACACACTTCAGGCCTCAGTTTAGATATGAATTCTAAGGGCCCAATTCACAAAATTAAACTTAGACCTAGTTTACCTTTGTGAATTGGGCCCTTAGACTTTAGTTCTAAGTTTAAACTTCAGGTCTAAGTTTACCTTTGTGAATTGGGCCCAGTATGTCTTTTTGGCTTCAACGTGAGATTGTAGATAATGTGGCAGTAAGGTGTAGGGTGACAGCATTACCACTTGGAAGATACAGCTTCCCAAAACCACCAGTCAGTAAGAGCTGATGGAGCTAAGAAGAAACACCACATGTGCATGGACCAGGCGGAGCAGCTTTTAAAAAAAATGCTTAATAATAGTCTGACTTTGACCAACAGTGGCTTAGCTGCAAAAAATTGAAAGCCATAGCTTCCCTGAAACATTTAATGGTGGTATATTGGGCCTATTGAGGTGCATTACAGGTGTAACTAACAGAAGGAAGTGTCTTCTGAAAACCACCAAGGTTATAGTTTTTTATGAGGTTTATGGGGTCCAACCAGAAAAATGCAAAATCTCAACCCACTAAGAGACACAGGTTTCCAGATCCTCCAGTTAATAAGGGTCTATCAGGTCCACCCAGGAGCAGAGCAGCCCCCTGCAGCAGATGGGCAAACTGATAATAGAGGGTTATAGGCACTATCAGTCAACCAGGCACTATAGCACGTAGGAAAGTATAATGGGAAAATGTCAATAGCGAAGTGGATTATGGGTTATCATTAGGTGAGTGTTCATCAGGGTCAGAGACAGGAGAAGCTACCTGGTCAAGTCCCCGATGATGTATCTGCTTGTTTCTATCTCCCTAGTGAACTTTGGAGACTGGGCAAATGTGAGTTTGGGAAGGTGAAGTGGAAGCGCATCTTAGTCACCTGACCTCAAGGCAGGGTTAATCCAACAGGCTGAGAATCAGCTCTCACCCCAGCTGAGAACCTGCAAAACCAAATTACACATAGTTATTGACAATGTGACAAAGTTCTCCATCACAATATAAGGCAAGTCCCAGGGTACCATGTATGTCAATTGTCTCATGTTCAAAAGCAATTTTACCAATTCAGCAAACTCGGTCGATTTGTGTAAATAATGAAGTATATAGGTGAAAACACTGTAATAACATTCAGTGACACATGACACTCAGTTGATAGCTTGGAAAAGCTCATTTGATGGGGCAGGGCTGGACTTCTCCCAAACACAAGTGGAAGCTATTTTTAGATGTAAATAATGTTATAAACGGAACACTTTCTGCTGTTGCACATCTACAATGGGTGATTTGGTTTTAACAACTGTTAAATTTCAAGAGTGCGCTTTTGGGAATTTTCCAGTCATCTTGTCACTTTTATGTTGACGCCACATATGGATTTTGTCCCATCCTGTCACTTCCTCATACTATTGCTAATGGGTTCTTTGTAAACCACATTTTAGGTAAACCCTGAGCCCATTGGTGTACCTGTAAAAGCCAACAACTTTCGGGCAGATTTACAAGCCCCTTGCGCCACTTTTGCGTCACTTTTCCCATGTTAAAAGTGACGCCAAAGTGGCGCAAGGGGCTTGTAAATCTGCCCCTTTATGTATAAGGGCTTTAAATTATTAGGAAATGAATTTCTCAGTCTGAAAAGCAATTTTCTGAACAAAGACACCTAACTATAGTCTTGCTGTGAGTTTTCACTCAATCGTGCATGATGTTTCTCCACTGACCAGCTTGTGCGTTGTATTACAGGGCCAGCTACGAAAAACACATTGGAAACTTCATAGCTGATGACCATGAACACCATCACTGTCTATGAAGAAAGCGACTTCCAGGGACTCTCCAGGACATATACAGCAGATGTTGTGAATCTGGCAGCGGAGAGCTTTGCAGACTGCATCTCTTCTGCAAAGGTGGTGGGGCAACCATGGCTACTGTATGAGCACCCCAACTACGAAGGATTGTTTGTTCCCCTAGAGGATGGAGACCATCCTCAGCTTGCAATGAATGACACGGCATCGTCTCTGAAGCTGATCACTGAAGACCTGACCAGGCCAAAGATCACAGTCTATGAGGAACCCAATGGTTCTGGTAATCACACTGTTCTGACTCAAGAGACCAATCTAACATTTGGAAACGTGAATGATAAGATCTCCTCCCACAGAGTCCAGAGGGGAGCATGGCTTCTATACGAGGGAGCCAATAAAGAGGGGAAGTGTATTGTAGCCAGGGCTGGTGACTATCTGGCAAACTACAAAGATGTCGATATGAATAATGAAATCTCTCATGCCTATCCTCTGTGCGCGGGGAAAGCCTCAGTGACCGCCACACTTCTGTGGGACAAGAAAAAGGTAGAGAGTGAAGAGAACATCCAGGCAGATCAGTATATTTACAGCAACAACACAGATACCGTGCAGGAGTTCACCGCGACTTCTTGCAAAGAGTATGAGAAATATGTCTCCCATAGCTTTGAATTCAGCAATGAGTCTTCAGTCAGGGTGGGGACTTCATTCTCCGTGAAAGGAGTGGTCAATATTGAGGCAGAGGTGTCCAACACCTTCTCAGTGAGGAAAGATCAGGTTGAGTCATCCACTACGAGGAAGGCGGCCGAGTTAAGTTTGCCCATGAGGGTACCGCCCCGCACAAAAGTGACTGTCAGTTTTATGAGCAAGGAGGTTAAGATCTCAGTTCCAGTGGAGCTGAAAGTATCCCGGGGTTGTGAGATCGTGACTGAATATGGCATATACCACTGTGACTCTGGCACTGACATGTACATTGATGTGCAATCTGAAGCCATTAGTAAATAGTAGCACCAGCCATGCCTTCTTCTTCTTAGGGGCTACAACTCAACATTGATTACCAGCTACACCTTCTTCTTCTTAGGGGCTACGCCTCAACATCGATTACCAGCCACGCCTTCTTCTTCTCAGAGGCTACGCCTCAACATTGATTACCAGCCATGCCTTCTTCTTCTTAGGGGCTACGCCTCAACATTGATTACCAGCAACACCTTCTTCTTCTTAGGGGCTACGCCTCAACATTGATTACCAGCCACGCCTTCTTCTTCTTAGAGGCTACGCCTCAACATTGATTACCAGCCACACCTTCTTCTTCTTAGGGGCTACGCCTCAACATTGATTACCGGCCACACCTTCTTCTTCTTAGGGGCTACGCCTCAACATTGATTACCAGCCACACCTTCTTCTTCTTAGGGGCTACGCCTCAACATTGATTACCAGCCACACCTTTTTCTTCTTAGGGACTACGCCTCAACATTGATTACCAGCCACACCTTCTTCTTCTTAGGGGCTACGCCTCAACATTGATTACCAGCCATGCCTTCTTCTTCTTAGGGGCTACGCCTCAACATTCATTTGCTATTCTTTGATTGATAGCGCTTTTTTTTAAATTGAGAAATCTTCAAAGGATTCTTTTAGAGCTTCAATTTTCACTCATCCTGTTTCACAAACATCCTTTAGCTAACAGGCAGTCATCCTGGGACCCAATTAATGCCCGATGCCAAAAAAATGGGCTTCCCGGTAGGTTAGAAATGAACATTGACACCTTACCAGAATGTCAACCAATGCCATATGTGGACTGAGTCACTGGTCGTCATTGCTACATAGCAGTAAAACTGTTACCTCGAGTCAGGGAGACAAGACCATGTTCTAAGACTGGGTGTTTCATCCCTCCAGGCAGTGCTGTGCTGTGATTGGACAGTGTGCATGTTTTCTGCACTTCAAGCAGACTGCTCTCTTCAGGGGCTTGGTGGCCGCTGATTACTACCAGTCATCTTAAACTAAAACAACTAGGCATTTTCCAAGCCCGCCGGACCTTCCCCGAGTTTAGGACTCTGCCGTCCTCTCATATCCCTGAACACACTGTCATCCCCCCTCCTCCCAAATCTCTGTCCACTCAGGTACCTGCCAACTCGGAATTAGCAATCATATATCTTAACACTCGGTCGTTAGTCAGCCATCAACTTGATATATGCCATCTCCTGGACTCAAACCGACCCGATATTTTATTCATAACAGAGACTTGGCTGAATGAGGATTCTTCCCCTGACATTTTGGCAGCCATTCCACCTGGGTATTATATCCTTCAAGCCAATCGTCCCGCGGGGAAGCCTGGTGGCGGCGTTGCCGCCATTATCAAACTCCCCCTTAGGTTTACTTCCCTCTCCCTATCCAATATCCCCCAGGTTGATTACCTGGTCATTCGCCTTGAATCTTCGGTATCTCCCCTTACCTGCGTTCTGGTTTACCGTCCCCCCCAACCTATGCCAAATTTTCCATCGCTCTTCGGCGACTTACTCTCCCAGCTTACCATCAACTATTCTAAACTTCTGGTTCTGGGAGACTTCAACTATTGGCCATCAGATGCCCACGAAAGCTCTCTCTCCTTGGAATTCACCGACTTATTAAGTGGGCTCAATGGCCTCCAACACGTCCACACGGCCACCCACTCTAAGGGCCACATTCTTGATCAAGTGTGGACCTACAACCTGGGAATTAAGTCGCTCGTGGTCTCACCTTGTCATTGGTCAGATCACTCCCTTATCTCTTTCTCTCTCCTGGTCCCTCCACCGCCTCCCCGCAGCCGAGGCCCCAGCCTCCTGGCCCGTAACTGGAATAAAGTTGACCTCGACTCATTTTTTACCTCTTTAATGTCCTCGATTCCATCCAGCACCGGCTCCATTGACTCCCAAGAAGCCGCACTTGTCAAATGGCTAGAGTCTGCCAGTGATAAGGTTGCCCCCCTCAAGCTTATCAGAACTAAACGCCCTCATGACGCACATCGATGGTTCTCGGACAGCCTTAAATCTTTAAAACTGGGACTCCGCCAAGCTGAGCGCCGCTGGCGTAGAAAATATGACCACTCAGAAAAACTACTTTTTCTAAAACTTTCTAGTGAATATAAACAGGCTATCTCAGCCGCTAAAACTGCTCACTTCTCCATAAAAATCCTTAATTCCGCTCAAAAATCCAAAGAAATTTTTGCCATTGTGGAGGAGCTCTCACATCCTGACAGGGTGACTCTTAAGCCTCTTCCTTCTCAGGCTCTATGCGATTCTCTCAACCTTTTTTTTATAGAAAAAATCAGTAAAATTAAAAAGAGCATCCTCTCTGGATCCTTGGTGATGGCCCCCACAGAGATCATCCCCTCTTCCAATCCCCATTCCCTGACCCACTTTCCCCCTATACAAGAAGTAGATTTTCTCTCCTTGCTCAATAAAGTTTCTTCCGGCTCTCCCACGGACTGTTGCCCCACCGCGATTCTTCGTGCTGCCTTTCCGGCCTGCCCCTCCCCTCCGCTAGCCCTCCTGAACAATTCTCTTCTGTTCGGCGAGGTCCCTAGCCAGTTCAAGAACACAGAGGTGGTTCCCATTCTAAAAAAACCTAATGCCGACCCCGCAGTTATGGGTAATTTCCGCCCAATCTCCCTTCTCCCTTATTTGAGTAAGGTACTTGAGACACATGTGACCAGTGTCCTCAGCTCTTTTATTGAAGAATCCAATTTCTTAGACTCCCAGCAAGCTGGGTTTAGACCTGCTCATTCGACGGAGGCAGTGATCATCTCTGTCATGGAGGAACTCCGTAAAGGCGCAGATTCTAACTCTAGTCAAGCCTTGATTCTCTTAGATCTATCGGCGGCCTTTGACACGGTCGACCATACCATCTTGGTCGACCGTGTCAAAGAAGCGGGTATCAGTGGGACTGCCCTCAGTTGGGTTCGTTCTTTCTTGACGAACCGCCACCAATCTGTCCGACTCTCCCAGTTTTCGGCTGACAAAATGAAGCTTACTTGCGGGGTTCCACAGGGCTCGTCCCTGTCACCGCTTCTATTTAATTTGTACCTCACTCCCCTTATTCGCTCACTCCGGGGAAGGAATGTCACTGCATTTAATTATGCAGATGACATTCAGCTTGTCTTCAATATTGACTCCTCGGACAAAGCGATTCAAGATTTCCAGCTCACCCTCTGTCATATCAGTAATTGGATGGGCGCTCACCATCTTAAACTTAACCCCGACAAGACGGAGCTTGTTCTTGTCGGAGGCCCATCCAACCCCTGGAAATCTACTTTTTGGCCCTCTTCCCTTGGCCCCTCTCCGGGTCCGGTTGATAAAGTAAAAAGCCTAGGTGTCTACATCTCCCATGATCTCTCTATGAAACACCAGGTTAGTGCCACTGTGTCCTCCTGTTTCTTCCAGCTTAGGAAGATTCGGAAAATAGCTCACTTTTTGACCACCGAGGCCCTCACCCTGGCACTGCTGGCATTAGTCATCTCTCGGATTGACTATGCCAACGCCCTGTATGTAGGCATCCCGCAATATCAAACTAAGAGACTACAGTTGATACAGAACCAGGCAGCTCGCCTGATCTATCATCAACCTAAACATTTCCACGCTCGCCCTCTGCTCAAAGCCCTTCATTGGCTCCCTGTTTCAGAGCGTTGCAAATTCAAACTCGGTTGCTTGATTCATAAATCTGTGGCCGGCATAGGCCCTTCTTTCATCTCTTCCCTTCTGCACCCTTATGTTCCCCCCAGACACCTCCGGTCTTCTCATCATATGCTCCTACAGACGCCTAAATTTAGGCGCAAGAAACATGGAGGACTTAGATTCTCTTTCCTGGCTCCTTCCTTTTGGAATTCACTCCCGCTGGAACTTAGACTATCTCCCTCTCACCTACACTTTAGGTCTCTTCTTAAAACTCACCTCTTCCGCAGCATTTATACTTAAGTACTCTTTTCCCCCCTTCCGTGCCTCTCCTGAAGCAAGTGATCAGCGCCAAGAAACCGTCCGGTGTAAGTTGCGCTTTACAAGTTCCTTTTACATTACATTTTACATTACATTACATTACATTACAATGAACCACTTGTGTCTGCAGGTGGCAAAGCTTCTGCATTGCTTTGCCATACCTTGCCACTGATGTTTACTGCTGCATTCGTGTCTGTCTGCTCTGAGCAGAAATTCTGCTAAGACCTTACTATGGCTACATTGTGTCACTGCAGCACCAATGTGTGCTCTGCACAGAACATAAGATAATTCTACACTATATATATCCCCTAAGCATCTCTGCTTGTAAGACGATCTGTGCCTGAAAACGTGTGCAAAGAAAACTACTCCATTCCCTAGACCCTAATTGTCAGAGCTGCACGTGTGGTGCTGCTGTCCACAGGACATGAGCCACCTCCATCCTATGTCTGGGTGCTCCTGCTCCTCTGGGCTTGAACTTCACTCCCAAGGGCCTTAGGTGATGTCACAGTATGATAGGTCACTGGGTGCCTGGCTAAGGTTTCTGTAGCAGCCACACCCTGGAACCATGCGTGTCATTCTGTGGGTGAGTGTGACCATCTCTGCCTGATTTCACAAAGAAAGTCCTAAATGAGCAGTCTCAGATTTATAACTACATGAATGTGTATATTTACAACTCAGACATGTTATTTGCCCTACGCCTGGCTGGAATGAAATGAAATGGCGACTTATAGAGAGCAAACAATCCCCCGAGCGTGTCAAGGCGCTTGCTCATTGAGACAGGATTTTGGCTAAAGAGTTTGCGGGGGCCTTAAAGACTAAACAACCTGGGGGCATATTATCAAGTACGGCATTAAAAATGATCGCCGGTTTAGCGGCAGAAAACTGCAGCTAAAGCGGCGATAATGGGCTTGATAATATGCCCTTGAGAATTCCAATAGAAGTCCATGTTCTGGTGTGAACATGGGCTTCTCTTGGAATTCTCCGGGGCATATTAACAAGCCCATTATCGCCCCTAAACCGGCGATAATTTTAATGCCGTCCTTGATAATATGCCCCCAAGTTTTTAACGCCTTCCTGAAAGCTAACAGATTTTTCTCCTGTTTCAGTTTAATTGGGAGAAAATTCCACAACCTAGTTGCGCGCAATAAAAAGCTTCTTCCCCCCCAGGAGCCTTTTTTCACCCTGGGAGCAACAAGATAATTTGCAGAGGATGAGCGAAGCTTGCGTGCTGGAATGTAGGGTATCAAATTCCGTTTTAAAAATCCTGGTCCTATGTCCTGTGTGGTCTTAAAGACAATACAAAAGGCCTTGAACTCAATACTTTTTTACTGGCAGCCAGTGTAAATCCTTGAGTGCCACTGACACAGATTTGTGTCTTGGGATGTTCCAAAGGAGCCTGGCTGCCGCATTCTGAACAACCTGCAATTTAGCTAGGCATTTTTTCCGGAGGTCGATAAGGAGCCCATTGCAGTAGTCGGCCCTTGAATGGACCAGTGCTGAAACCACTAATTTACGGAGGTCAGCTGGGATGAATGGGAGGATTTTTCGTAGAATTTTTAACGTATAGAAAGAGAGGGAGTTAACCTGATTGACGTGGTATTCAAATGAAAGTTTGGAGTCAAAAGTGACTCCCAGGTTCTTAACTTTAGTCACTGGCATTGGTAGTGGCCCTAATTCCAGTTGCCATAGATTGGGTGACCAGAAGTTAGTGTGGGCCCCAAAAAGCAAAACCTCCGTCTTGCTGGAGTTAAGTTTTAAGCAATCACTTGATGATGTTCCTAGGAGGTGCAGCAGAAGTACATTCAGCTGCAAACCTATGCTCACAGCTAGATTTACCTCTGTGAATAGGGTCTTATAAGCAGAAACAACTGTTGCTGACATGTGGACCAAATACCTAAGAGTGAACAAGGCCGGGCTCGTTTTAGTGATGCCATTGAGACAACCGCAGGGAGCAAACGCACCCGGGCTTCTAAAAGTAAAAACACAACACAGATTTACTTCCTGCACATTTTGTTTTCGTAAATGGAAAAAAGATAGACTAAATGATACTAATTTGCATATCCGGATCTGCGCATTTTTAGCACTGAGTTCCGATGAGCGATCCACTTACTCCAGTAACACGTGTCAGTGTGTGTCCAGCCAATGAGGCCGCGTCATTGCAAGGTCACCGCAGGGCCCTACTGGAAGCATCGAAGATGGGCCCTCTCTGCCCCTTCAGGTGGAGTAGAGAACATTCATAATTGTGGTGCAGGGGCCCCCACGACTTTCTCCCCAGGAGTCATCACACCTGCTGCAACGTTGGTAGCTTCCTCCCTGAAATGAGATACATTTCTGTGCAGTTTACTGGATTGCTGGATTTAGATTCCTTTTACGTGTTTTTCTCATTCTATTACATCATTGTTGGTATGAGCGCATATTTTGGTGCTTTTTTCAAGTCTAAACAAATAACTTGAACTGGTGATTTCGAATCAAACTCCCATTAAGATGAGATTAATAAAGTTTATGTTTGTGTCTGTGTATGAATTAAGCACTACTTTTGGTTATGTGGGTACCTTCAGCATGGGAAGCGGTTCGATGATCAGTGTTTGCATTTCCTGTATGATTATCTTTGTGAGGACAAATAAATATACATTCTCAGCAATTCAATGAGTGCATTTGTGTGAACGTTTTATTTACATTGGAAAATGCATCGTCGTGATCACAGCACTGATGCAAAGGCTGTTCACCAAAGTGCCAGGAGTAGTAGAAGAGACATGAGATGCTTTGACGTCTCCTGCCATGAAACCAGAGGAAATGAACTCATATGACCTTTGACCTGATGACCTCGAAGGAAAATTGCTTCATTTAACTTTTGACCCTGATGATATTAAAGGAGGTGATATCACTCAACATTAAAAATGCCTTCAATGAAAGCAAGTACAACAAGTAACAACAATCAGTAAGTAGAGCAGAGAAAGTCCTGAGAAAGCTGTCATCCTTAGAATAGCTAAGGTCCAGACATGGTATGCTAGAGGCGCGCAGAGGCCAGACCAAGGACAGGGCCATCAGTGGCCCGCAGTGCAGTCATCATCTTCCCGGGCATGGCAAAAAATGCTCCATCCCACCATCATCTCCTCTGACCCAATCCTCATCTTCCCAGGCTTTGCCTCATGAGGGCGGGTGTGCAGGGTCTTGCCCCACTCTGAACCCTGCACACAGACTGCCCGGGCGCAGCCCCAGGTTACATGTGACTGAAGAGGAGCAGCTGTCCAACTCATGCTAAAGACAGCTGCTTGTAACAAGTGAACAGGTGAAGTCTTGTGTCTTTGGTGACTGAACTTTTAAGAGTAAAAAGCTCCAAAGACATAGCCACAGTGTTTAGTTCAGGTGTTTATAATGTTTTGTGTTGGAAAACGAGGCAGTATCTGTGAGGCCTGCACAAATAACATGTCACATTTGTCCTTCATTGGGAACCAAACACCCTATTGTAGCGCTTGACACTCAGAGGGTAGGGTTGCAGAGCAGTCTAAGGCTTACTCAAGGGAGGTGATGTAGGCTAGTAATCACCATTTACAGGTACGCAGAAATAACACTCAATAATTGATTGCCCAGTCTGTACTTTGCTTAATAAAAGTAAGAGTACATTTATTCAATCAATCAGTACATTTATAGAGCGCGCTACTCACCCATGAGGGTCTCAAGGGGCTGAAGGGAGGGGGGGGCTGTTTCTGCTCGAATAGCCAGGTCTTGAGGTGCTTCCTGAAGGTGAGATGGTCCTGGGTCAGTCGTAGGTGTGCGGGGAGGGAGTTCCATGTCTTGGCGGCCAGGTAGGAGAACGATCTTCCTCCGGTTGTGGTTCTGCGGATCCGTGGGAGGATGGCGAGGGCGAGGCTGGTGGAGCGGAGCTGGCGGGTGGGAGTGTAGAAAGAGAGGCGGTTGTTGAGGAATTCGGGGCCCATGTCGTGGAGCGCTTTATGTGTGTGAGTGAGGAGCCTGAACGTGATCCTATTGCTGACGGGGAGCCAGTGCAGGTTTCTCAAGTGGGGTGTTATGTGGCTGCGCCGAGGGATGTCGAGGATGAGTCGTGCGGAGGCGTTCTGTATGCGCTGAAGTCGTTTCTGAAGTTTGGCTCTGGTTCCTGCATACAGGGCGTTCCCGTAGTCCAGTCGGCTGGTGACGAGGGCCTGGGTGACTGTCTTTCTGGTTTCGGTGGGGATCCACCGGAAGATCTTTCGGAGCATGCGCAGGGTGTTGAAGCATGAAGATGAGATGGCGTTGACTTGTTTGGTCATCGTGAGGGAGGAGTCCAGGATGAATCCCAGGTTGCGAGCGTGGTCCGTGGGTGTCAGTGCGGTGCCCAGCGCCGTTGGTCACCAGGAGTCGTCCCAGGCGGATGGGGATTGTCTGAGGATGAGGACCTCCGTCTTATTGAACACACACACTACTCAATACCATGCACAAATTTACAAATATACATAAGCTGTTGGAATTACTTTGTGACATTGCATAACATCTCCACCCCTCCCGTGGGGGGGGTCTAGTACCACCACTCCCATGTCTGCACTTCATCTTGCCCCATAATGCAGTGGATTGACACAACCTGGAGCGAGGGCCTTGCCAACTGGCACCATCCTAGTGGCGACCCACCCCATCATCTCTACAAGCATTAAAAATAGGTGCACCTGCCCTGGGGACACGTTACCCTGACTGAGCATCTACTACTGCCCATACAGGATACACCTTACCATTTTAGTGGCTAACAGTCTGGGTTGTTCTTCCCCTAACGCAGTAGCAAGAATACATGTTTGGGCATCACTTTAAATGAGGTACTTATCATAGCGGATAACAGTTGTAATGCATTGCAATCTCAGCCCCTAAAAGGCATCACAGTTAAACTCACAGGATTAAGCATATACAGCCAGACACCCTAGCAGGAATTTCTGGCAACATAACCCCACTTTGCTTACGACTCCACATTACACATGTGACTTACAATCCCTCAGTAGAAATAACATTGGTAAATGCAGTTCTTGTGCAATTGCACCTCTTCAGCTCCAGGGGATGCCCTCCTCCAGACATCCCCAGCTCAACCCTCCATAACTTGGTGCAGTCCCAAACGCAACCACAGCTGTAGAACACAAGTTCCAGCTCCAGGATGTTGTTTTCCTGCTGGCTGAGCCCTTGAGGGGTTATTCCCACTGAGTCCCCAGAGACTTAGGGGGGGGACTTTCTTTCTTCGTGCTGGGGAGACTCTGTTGCTCCTGCAGCTCCCCCTGTACCTTTTCACTCATTTGGCAGTGACCCCATCCTCCTGGGGCCACCACACGCCCCCAACAAGCCGGTTTTCACCTGCCCTGCTAGGCATTATGGGGTGCTCTTTCTCCGGACTGTGCATATTGTAGCAGCGGCTCTCCCGCTGCTCCGGGGAGAGTCGCGTTGCACTGCTGGCGGCCTCCCGCCGCTTTGGATCCTCGGTGGGGGCCCGGTCCCACCCGGACCCCACTCTCAGCAGGTGAGATGCTGGCAGTTCGGGGAGCCCACCCCGGCTGCCTCTGCACCGCCTCTCAATCTCTCAGGGAAGGTGAGTGCAGCCCGGGGAGCCCACCCCTGGCTGCTCTGGCTGGCTCCGGGTCCGGCACGCACCCTCTGGTGCGGCCGTGGGAACAAGCGCTTCTCTTCTGGTCTGCCAGCTCCTGGGGGCAGACACGGTGGCTGCCGCTTGACGGGCGGCTCTTCGGGGAGTGCGATGGCACTCCCTGCCTTCCTCTGGCCGCAGGGGAGTGCGGCGGCACTCCCCCTCCTCTTCCCTCACGTCAGGGCCCGGAGATGGGGTCCCGGGCCCCAGCGACATCTTAACGGGCAGCTCGACTGCGCTCCCCGGCTTTGACTTTGCTCGCGAGGGGGGGTTGGTGACGGCGTGCCCCCTCCTCTCTGCCACCATCATCGGGGCTCGGAGTTGGTATCCTGGGTCGCAGGGCATCCTTCGTGGGGGCGCGACGGCGCTCCCTAGCATCCATTGTCCTCGGGGGCCAGGGTGGGCTCCTGGCCCCCTGTTGGGGCTCTTCAAGGGGAGCGCGATGGTGCTCTCCGACTTTAGTTCTTCTGGGGGCAGCCCCAGGGACCTGACCCACCCCAGGGGCACATCTAAGACCGGCGGTGGAGCCCCACGCTCTTCGTCGTTGGTCCCAGTAGACGTCAAAAGTCACCTAACTTCTAGGGGGCATATCTTAGCCCGCAGGGTTCCAATCTTCACAATTTTGGCCTCTTCTTGCTCCTGGTGACGCTCGCCAACCACTTGGAGCACTTTTCTTTGCCCTCTTGGTTTCCATGAGGGTGAATGCAGCAGGGAGCGGTCTTCCCTGGCTCACTGTGCTAGACTTTCACCTGGCTCTCTTCCGGTGCCCCTCTTCTCCTTGCACAGAGGCCCAGGCTTCTGCTCCCTGGTCTTGGTCTTCCCTTGTGGTGCCAAGTTCCAGCACCAGTCGTCCTCAGCAGACCACAGCCCAGAGAGAGCTCCTCTTCCTGTGCAAACTATTTTTAAAGAATTTGGAGGGGGCTGAAAGGAAGTCTCTGTTTGCCAGTGACACAATACTTCTCTGCCCCTGCTCCCTCCTTCCTGCCCAGGCCTCTGAGTTTGTTCAAAATGGCGTCGTCCAGGGGTCTCATGCCACATGTTCTCTGAAAAGCCCCTCCGCCTTGCTGCCTTTTCTCCAGAGAAGCTTGGTGCCTGGCACCAGGTGACAGCTGCTGATGGATCAACCTGTAGCTCCACTCAACTTCTCATCTTGGAGACGAGGCCTTTGCCCTTGGAATGCTTGTCGTGCAGGGCTAGGCCTCCGATGCTACAGCCTGGGGAAGAAGGTCATTAATCCAGCCTGGCAGGGTCAGCCCCAGCCAGGCTCTGGTTATGAACTGACTCAGAGGAATATGACATTTCTGGATGACCCAAAAGCAGTACATATATGACTTTGGAATACTTCTTGTCACCTAAGTTACAGTGGACTTAAGTGCATGTCTGGAATTTGTAGGCCCTAGGGAATTGAAACTATCCCAAATGGTCCCCACCCTCATAAGGGGAATAATGATGTGGTCTTTCAGTGAAAACTGTAAAGCACACTGACTTTCCCATACATGTTTCTTCCCATTTTTTAAAGCCTATTCCATGTCACCACCCAGCTCTGCATAATTCCTGCCACACCATTCAATTTGTAACTGCTCGTGGGCTGTGAACGCCAGGATTCTCCCCTGCGCAGCCCTTACACTTGTGCACCTGCATGTACCCACTTGTCTGAATGTAATCAGCCCGGTGCCCCTTACTCCGGCTGCAGCGCAGCGACCTACTCTAGTCAGGGGGACACAGGTAAAATATACATGCAGTGCCTTTCATCATGAGCTCACTGTGGGTGAGTCCCAACTTATGAGGCTCTCCCACAGTAAAAGCTCAACAATTAGGGTGCCGATTCCGATCCTGTAAAACCCGGGTACAAATGGTCGTACGGAGCGTTTTCTCCGTCCGACTCGTACCCGGGAAAAACACCTTACAAACTTGCAAGTACGATTCGCACAGAAATACCATTTCCGTACGAGTTGTACAAAAGACCGACCGGCAAAAAAATACATACAAATCTGATTCTGGACGGCGCATACGCGACGTCCGCACGGAGTCAGGCAGCGTTATACGGACCAGCAAGTACGATTCGTGCCTACGTCACTCCGCACGTAGCATTTTTTACGGGAGCCAAAAACTGCTGGGAAATTGAGGACGACGCGAACAAGGAGCACCGGTACGCGACGGACAGCGATGGACCCCAACCTACGCGTCATCCTGGCCCTCATAGCCTACGACCTCGTGTTCAGAAACCGACGCAGATGCCGCAGAAGGTCAGAACAACCCCCAGGGGCAAAGGGGGGGGGGGGGCAAGGGGCATGAAACATAACCCACACCCCACAAAAAAACTAATATATCCTGCACATTAATTACCTCCATGGTCTGGTCACTTCGAAGGGTGTGTCCACCAATCCCACGTCCCGCCACAACGGAAGTGGACGTGGACGCGTACCCGTCACCACCACAATGGTGGTACGGGACGTACCCACGCCCCTCAGAGCGTGCGTACGGTCAGTACCACCATTGCAGTGGTGATGTAGGGGTACGCGTGTACGGCCCGCACCCACGCCCCCAGAGCTTGGGTACGGTCTGTACCACCATTGCAGTGGTGATGTAGGGGTATGCGTGTATGGCCCATACCCACGCCACCAGAGCGTGGGTACGGTCCGTACACGCGTACCCCTACATCACCACTACAATGGTGGTACGGACCGTACCCACGCCCCCCAGAGCGTGGGTACGGGCCGTACCACGCGTACCCCTACGTCACCGCCACAATGGTGGTACGGCCTGTACCCATGCTCTGGGGGGTGTGGGTACGGGCCGTACCACACGTACCCCTACGTCACCGCCACTATGGTGGTACGGCCCGTACCCACGCCCCCAGAGCATGGGTACGGGCTGTACCACGCGTACCCCTATGTCACCGCCACAATGGTGGTACGGCCCGTACCCACGCTCCCCAGAGCGTGGGTACGGGCCGTACCACGCATACCCCTACGTCACCGCCACTATGGAGGTACGGCACGTACCCACGCCCCCAGAGCATGGGTACGGGCCGTACCACGCGTACCCCTACAGCCCCATTACATGATGGATACAAGGCGTACACACGCCACGGATGTAGGTGTACGGCTTGGTGCAGGACATCAGCTGTAAATTGGGGGTGGTGTATGCCCAGGACAGCAGTGTACCACAGCAAGGGCGCAAGTGGGTGGGTGGGTGGGTGCAGAGGAATACCAGCAGTGGACAGAGACATGGGGGTGGGTGCAGAGGACTCCCAGCAGTGGACAGAGACATGGGGGTGGGTGCAGAGGAATACCACCAGTGGACAGAGACATGGGGGTGGGTGCAGAGGAATACCAGCAGTGGACAGGGACATGTGAGGGGTGGGTGCATATCACTACCAGCAGTGGACAGACATATGGGGGTGGGTGGAGAGGACTCCCAGCAGTGGACAGAGACATGGGGGTGGGTGCAGAGGAATACCAGCAGTGGACAGGGACATGTGAGGGGTGGGTGCCCATCACTCCCAGCAGTGGACAGAGACATGGGGGTGGGTGCAGAGGAATACCACCAGTGGACAGGGACATGTGAGGGGTGGGTGCCCATCACTCCCAGCAGTGGACAGAGACATGGGGGTGAGTGCAGAGGAATACCACCAGTGGACAGAGACATGGGGGTGGGTGCAGAGGAATACCACCAGTGGACAGAGACATGGGGGTGGGTGCAGAGGACTCCCAGCAGTGGACAGAGACATAGGGTGGGTGCAGAGGACTCCCAGCAGTGGACAGAGACATGGGGGTGGGTGCAGAGGAATACCACCAGTGGACAGAGACATGGGGGTGGGTGCAGAGGACTCCCAGCAGTGGACAGAGACATGGGGGTGGGTGCAGAGGACTCCCAGCAGTGGACAGAGACATGGGGGTGGGTGCAGAGGAATACCACCAGTGGGCAGGGACATGTGAGGGGTGGGTGCCCATCACTCCCAGCAGTGGACAGAGACATGGGGTGGGTGCAGAGGACTCCCAGCAGTGGACAGAGACATGGGGGTGGGTGCAGAGGACTCCCAGCAGTGGACAGAGACATGGGGGATGTACATCATTATCAGATGACCACAACTCCATGGGTGAATGTACGTATCCCTAACTTTGGACAATGATGATAGTGCCATAACAACACATCACTGACAGCAGTGTCCCACTCCCAGGAGGATGGATGTATTTCCCCCACTGCATGACACACCACATGTGGGTGTGAGGACAAATAACACATGCATACCCACCCCTTGCAGATGCAGCACAATACACAAACTGAGATCATGCCACAAGACTGTATAGTCATGTCACTGCCTAATAAACTAAGAGAGCCAAAGAGAACACACACTGTCACGCACATCCCAGGACTGATAGGAATGTTCAGGTGCTGGGCCAGCCACCAAGATGTTGTCTGTCATGGAAGGAATAGGGTGGAGTTCCCACAGATACAATGCCCACAATTGTGAGTCAGGTGTTCAAATACCCAGCAGAATAAGTACCATATGTGTACTAGGCTGGGATTACACACATGCATTGTGCGGAAAAGGGACAATTTCTCCATGAAGGCATGGCAAAATACTCTATACACAAGTACAGTGAGTACCAAGGATGGCACAGACGATGCAGCCGGAGACATTGCTGAGCAGGCATGGCCAGAGTTGAAGGGATCCATCACCAACAAAGGAAATGTAGACACAGGGCAACACAACAATTGTGCAACTCTCTGCAGGGGAGATGTCAGGTGCCACAGAGGAAGGAACACTCCTTGGGACAATGTCTCCAAACACAAAGAGCATACACGACAAAGAATATTTGCAGAGACCTTGTGATGGCACGCAGATACCAGGTTCCACCCCATGAGCAGCAGATTACAACATTACCCTGAAACATAACACATGCCCACAACCCCAACTCCTGTAGCATCAGCATCAACATCAATACCTGAAATGCAAGACTTTTCAAACGAAAAAGAAAATGCTTTATTCAGCATGAAAATAATAATGTGTAAACGAGACTATTCACAAAGGCCAATGGCCAGTCCATATCATCAGTCCTTGGTGGGGGACACATGGCCATGCGTCTCCCCTAGCTTGCCTGCACATCACAAGACTGTGTCGTCGACTGGGGGGGGGGGCATCATGTGGGGAAGGACCAGGCACCGCAGGGACAGGAGGGGGAAGGGTAGGTGTGGTGGGTGCAGGGACGGACGACTCCACCACAGGGGGTGGGGCAGCACCAAAGGTGGAGGCGAGCTCGGCGCTGCACACTTCTGCCAGTTCTTCAAGCGTCTCCCCTGCACCCGGAGAAACAACAGGCCCCAAAGAGGGGGGGGGGGTCAGAGGGATGGGTTGCAGCGCTACTGGGGGAGGTGTTGGACGGGCTGGGGGACTTAACTCCCCTACCCGTGGAGTGCCTTGACCGTTTCCGGCCAGGTGAACTAGTGGGGCTGAGGCCCAGCCCAGCAAAGTAGGCCTCCTTCTCCGAATCTGGGGCAGGGGAGCCAAGGGGAGTGACATCGGAGGGACTGGGGAGTGAGTCATGTGGACGAGGACTGTGGCTGCGTGCCTGCCTGTGTGCCCCAGACCCAGTGGGTGTGCTTGCTTCCCACTGAGTGTGCGTGTCAGGAGGTGTGCGCTTGCCCGTATGTGGTGGTGTGCTGCTTCTGTCTGGTGGGGTGCGTGTGTGTGGATGTCTTGGTGTGCTTGGGACAGGCATGGGTGTGGGACTTGTGGATGGGGCAGGGGTAGGGGGAGATGGTATCCTTGGCATTGGAAGTCATCAGAGTCCAGGGCACAGTGTTGGTCATCATTGGTCAGACTGTGACCAGCAAGTCCATGTGGCAGAGAATGTCATTGGATGAGGTGCTGCTGTTGCGCCAGAGGGCCAGGTGCCAGGCCAGGTGACCTGGGAGATGTGGATGGTCCGCTGACTCTCACGGTCTTTTCCGTGGACGACCCACCTTCCTCCGGGACCCTCAGATGCAGGCCTTGACGATGCTGGGGACGCTCCGTCAGATGAATCCTCCTCCTCCTCCTCCCTCCCTGTGTCTGGTGCTGGTCTACGCCTGGTGGCACAGGGAGGGTTGCCCATGCTTTGGGCGATCTGATGGAGTGATTGGCTCATGACCCTGTGCACCGCCAGGAGCTCAGCCAGTCTTGCCTCCATCCGTCCTTGGTGTTGTTGATGACTGGCATGATACTCGACCAGCAGGTTCTTAATCTCATCGAGGGTCCCCTGCATCTCGGAGAGTCTTGACATGACCTGGTTGATGCCTCTGGTGTCACGCCGGTATGAGTCCAGGATGTTGCGTATGTGTGACATACCGGTGTCCTGAGCTGGCTGGTCAGGCTGGCGCCTCCGCCTGCCTCCACTCCCACCACCCCTGCCCACTTGAGCCTGGCCTGCCCTTGTGGGCACATCGGGTCTACGGGACCCCTGAGGGATGGCATTTGCAGGGTTGCCTGCCTCTTCCTGGGTGCCCGGAGAACCTTGTCCCTCCTGGTCAGACTGGCTCTGTTGTTCAGTGTGAGCAGGGCTCCTGGGTGTGTCCTGGGATGTGGCAGGAATGGGGGGGGTGGTTGGCACAGATGTACCTGACGCAGGTGCTGCAGGGGCTTGGGCACCAGAGGGTCCAGGTTGGTCGGGGTCATCCACGGAGTGGTGAGAGTCGCCGCTGCCGGTGGGATTGTCTTCACACGGAGCCTGGGACTGTTATTCTTCCCCCCAGTGTTGGGGGAGATCGACGACGTTGCCCTGTGTGTGAGAGAGAGACAATGTTAATGGTGTTTCATGCAACATCTATGTTTCATACATATTCAAGTTGACACAGTTCCTCCAGGTAGTTGGATGTGCCTAGCGTTCCTCTCAATGTCCACTTGGGGATGGGTATGTTGCGGGGGACAGATTGGGATGTTCTCCTGAGTGTTTGACCTGTAGATTGTTGGCTCTGATGCTTATTTGGCTCTGGATTGGTCTTGTTGTGTCACATGTCCATTGTGGGAGTGTGTAAATCCGTTGCCTGCCCCGGGGGTGTGTGCTTGTGTTAGGGGAGGGGGGTTGTGACCGGGCCTGCTGTTGTGTGTAGTGTGAGTTGTCATTGGGTCTCCCAGGTGATGTGTCTGTCCCCTCATGGTGCATGCTGGCATGACAGTGAGTGTGAGTTCCTGTGCTAGATACCTGTGCTTGTGGAGTTGGTGTTTCAGTGTACAGTGGTCCCAGGAGGGCCTTGTGCTGCATACAGCAGGGCCCAGTGTCAGCTACCTTGTCAGTACTTTGCCAGTCCCTGTGCATTGTGCATGGGTATGTACCTATGCCATATGGGCTGAGGGCATTGGTGTCTGCGTCTCATTTTCACAATGTGTTGTGTGGGGCCCACCCTCCCAGCCTCCCGGACATCCAGTCTTGTGTTTGTGGTTGTTGTAGCCTTGGACATGGCCTTGCCTTGATTTGTGAAGGGTGCATGGAGACGTTGGTGGCATGAGCGTGGTTTTTGAGTGTGGTTGTGTGCGGTGAGTGCTTGGGGGAAGTTGCGTGCATTTGGTGTATATGTGGTGTGGACCCCATTGCCCCCATGTTACGTAAGTTGTTTGTGTACTCACCAGGCTCTGCGACTCCTTCGACTCCGTGTACTCACACCGGCGGTAGCAGGGCCATCACCTTCTCCTCCCAGGGATGGTAGTGTACGGGTCTGCGGGGCGGCCCACCTCCAGTGATGTTACTCTGGGCATATTCTTCATTCATTTTCCTCTTGACCGCCCTGGGCAGATCGTACCACCTGGTTTGGCATTCATGCCTGGTCCTTCGGATGGGCGCAACAGCATTCACCTTATCAACAATCCTCTGCCACAGGGCAGATTTTTCAGATATGCTGGTCTGTCTGACCAATGTTCCAAACAGCTGTGGCTCGACTCTGATGACTTCGTTGACAAGGAGGTCCAGCTCCGCCGTTGTGAACTTTGGATTCTTGTCTGTGGGCATGGTGTGGGGTGTGGGTGTGGGTGTGGATGGTTGTGGGTGTGTGGGTGTGAATGTGATGGTGTGTGTGTGAATGTGAAGAGGGGGATGTTTGTGGAGGAGGTTGTATGAAGGTGTGTGAGTGAAGGTGTAGTGAAGGTATGAGTAATGTGGAGTTGTTTCTCTGTGGGGTCTGGCAGCAGTGGGTCTGTTGCAAAGGCTCATGGGTTGTGTGTGTGGGCCCTTTTTATTGGTCAATTTTTGGGTGTGGCTGTGTTTGAATTTTGGTGGGTGTGTTATAAGAGGTGGTTGTGATTTGGGGCCTCTGTTTGCCTGTTTGGATGTGCCAGGTCAGTCATTGAGATGTATTTTATCTTGTAGACGTGTTTTGTGGTGTTGTGTAAGTCGAATTGACCCTCCTTGTGCTGTTTTACAGTGTCCTGGTTCTGTATGAGTCTTTTTCGCGTAGGTACGATCCGTACATACGCGATGCTGGGTGAGGGTGCTGGGGTACGGTGTTGGAGTGCGGCGCGTACATGCGGTGGGGGTACGGTGCGTACACGTGCGGCCCTGGGGTACGGCGCGTACATGCAGAGGTACAGCGCGTACATGGGGGAGTAAGGCACGTACATGCGGTGGTGGTACGGTGCATACACGTGCGGCCCTGGGGTATGGCGCGTACATGCGGAGGTACGGCGCGTACATGGGGGGTAAGGCACGTACATGCGGTGGGGGTACGGTGCGTACACGTGCGGCCCTGGGGTACAGCGCGTACAGGTGTGGGGCTGGGGTACAGTGCGGACGGGGGGGTAAGGTGCATACATGGGGGTGTACGGCGCGTACATGGGGGGTACAGCGCGTACAGTTGCGGGGCTGGGGTACAGTGCAGACAGGGTGGTGTACGGTGCTGACATATTTGGGGGTGGGGGGGCTGTACGGCTCGTACACGGGCATAGGTTTACCCGTGTACATGTGTGCTACTGCGTTGGCTCCGTACGGGCCATTTTACGTGCGATTGTGTATTCGGACGGACGGTCGTGATCGTACTTGCGCGCTCGGACTTGTGTTTTACGATTTGCATGTAAAAATGTCCGGCTCACTCTCGTACACTTTTCCCGACGATATTCGGACGTAAAAACTTTCCGACGCACTCTCGTAGACTTTTCCCGACGCTATTCGTAGATATTTTTCACGTATGAATCGTACTTGGCCGTTTGTACGGTACTTGTACGACTCGTACGTAAAAAAATACGGATACGGGTCGTACGCAAATTATTTTTAACGGATCGGAATCGGCACCTAGGTGTTCAAAAAGCAAAAGATCCGGGTGGCTCAGATGGTCAGAACCACCTTCTAACAGTTTGGTTCTACTGACATGGAATATGTTTGGAATTTATAAAGTACACTTCACAAAAAGAGTTGCCTCCAGTGTACTTTTTTAATAACAGGGACACTTGCTGACTGAGATGCTGAGCCTTCCCTCCAGGAATTGCAGCTATGAATGAATGCATATTGAGTACCGAAACCCAGATGTACAAAGTATCTCGACAATACACAACAATGCTACACTCTGTATAATTTAGAAAAACAATCCAATGGATTAGATGGAATGGTTGAGATGATGCAGGAAAAACGAACAAAAGAAAAACAATAGCATAATGCCACAAATATTACAGATAATAATAATTCTTTATCCGGAGATCATGGGATCCGTCACAGAGTGAAACACACGTGCGCCTAGAAGGCAAAGTAAGGATGGCACACAGGAAGAAGAATCAAGTTTGATGATGATCATGTCCAGGTAGCATTACTTAATGTCTTCTGATGTTTGCCTTAATAGTCAACAGCGCTTCAATCCCACAAGGAACAAGGGGTCATCAACAAAACAAAGGAAGTCATTGGCACCCAGAATACCCAAAGAAACCAATAAATGGACAAAAATGAGGGCCAGATACTTCAGGGATGGACCATAGAAATCAGGACAGAGAGATAAACTTGCATAGAGAGCAGCTGGGCAGTCAAACACCAGGAGTGGTTATTAATCCAACACAAGGAAACGTTGTCCAAAACTTCTTATCAATTCACCGGTACAAATCAACCAACGAGGAGTCTGATAAATTTGTCCTAATAATCTAACAAGTGCATACAGCACACATTGATAATAAGCCACAGTGGTGCAAAAAAGAGCAATAGACCAGGCGGCGCTTCCTAATGTCAATGTCTAATATTGAGTACATCAAAAAGTAATGGGATATAATAAATATATACACAGCAAAAGTTAACAAGGAATACATGGAAACCTGCTAAAGAGAATGAGAGTTACCCAAACATTTGATGTAGCAGCTGGTTCAAAGGCTGGACCCCACTGGTTGCACTCTTCAAACATGACCAGTGGTCCAACCACACAAACTCATCATCAGTTGAGTAAACGTCTTTACCCCTCCCCTATAGTTCCAGTCTAATTGTAGATCCCTATAGAAATATCTGTGATGTAAGTACAACACTCTTTCCTAATTATAGCAAAAACCCCATCCTTAGCAGCTCAAACAAAACATAGCCATTCCTCAAGATAAAAGTCTGCTGATTCTCCAGTTGATTACTTCTTAAGTCAAGGGTACAAGAAAGTCAAATTAACCATCTCCTCCAGTACTTTAGGATCTCAACAAATGTTGTTGCTGGATAAGGTTATTACGCGTGTTCAGATGAGGATTGCCAAGAATTGTGCTTTTTCTGAAATGGCTGTTTATTTCCTCAGGCAAAGCAAGATGACATGTAACCAAATGTCTGATAGCAGATGCATGCTAACTAGCATGCAGAATCCAGGTCAGTCTTTGGGTAGTCACACATAATAAACCCCAGTGTCACAAATATAATAGTTTCCACTGTGTTCAGAGACACTCCTTTGGGTGAACTGCACATCAGACAGAAAAATAGTGTGGGGCTCTAAACTTGGATAAAGACTGGAAAAGGGAGGACAGTTCACTTAGGAATGGTCACATTGCACTTACTGTGTCCCATGAAGAAGCTGGCTTATCCTTCTTCATAATCCAGTCTCTTTGCAATTATGACTGTATATGCAGGGAACCAAAAGACACACAATTGAGGGATGGAATGCAGAAAAAAATCAAAACATTCACCCCCAGTCAAGAGATCTGGGTTAAATCCATCATTCTTTTGCTCACCATGCCACCCCAGTTTAGACCTAGGTATATGCAAATCAGTCTCGACCCTGTGCCTCATGGGAACAGTCCAGCCCGAACTGCCAAGACAGGTCCTCCCTGGACCGGAAACAAGCATCCTAGGACCGGTTTAGGGGTTTCACCCCTCTTCAGCCAGGATAGCTTGATTCCAGTGGCACAGTGAGCCCAGGACCCACGTCTGGGCATACCTCGCGCACTTAGGGCAAGAACAAAAGATACACAATTGATGGATGGAATGCAGAACAAATCAAAACATTCACCCCCAGTCAAGAGATATGGGTTAAATCCATCATTCTTTTGCTCACATGCCACCCCACTTTAGACCTGGCTATATGCAAATCAGTCTCGACCCTGTGCCTCATGGGAACAGTCCAGCCCGAACTGCCAAGCAATGTCTTCCCTGGAACCGAAACAAGCATCCTGGGACCGGTTTCGGGGTAAGACCCCTCATCAGCCTGTCTAGCTTGAATCCAGTGGCAAAGTGAGCAAGGGACCCACTTCTGAGCATACCCTGCCAACTTTAGGCAAACAAAGCAAACACAAGGCGATGATGTACGGAGTGCTGAAACTTTTCAAACACTCACCCCCAGTCACAGATCTGGGTTAAATCCATCATCGTTCTTTAGCTCACTTTGCCACCCCAGCTCAGACACAGCTATATGCAAATCAGTCTTGACCCTGTACCTCATGGGAACGGTCCAGCCCGAACTGCCAAGCCATGTCTTCCCTGGAACAGAAGCAAGCATCCTGGGACCATTTTCGGGGTAACACCCCTCATCAGCCAGGCTAGCTTGAATCCAGTGGCAAAGTGAGCAAGGGACTCACGTCTGGGCATATACTGCCAACGTTGGGCAAACAAAGCAAACAACAATTACAGATGAGACCAAAGCACTGGAGCAAATCTATGAAACAGCTCTAAAATTGGAAAGTGTTTTAATGAACGGAGGTAATTTTAACTATATCCAGCATTTGGCATTAGATAATTCTAATAAAACAAAGCTAGAACCAAAGCCGAAAATGGCAAAGTTAATAACTACTATACAATCAGATCTGGCATTTACGTACCCATGGAGAAGGGGGCATCCAGGTTTTTCTTAGTTTACCTGCTACTTGTCCAGATACAGACCTGTATAGCATCTGGTCTTTTTTTGGGTAGATAAGGGGTTGGCGAATGTTAAGACTGAGATTTTAGCTAATTGTTTTCACACAATTCTATAGTCTCTTGTTCATTAACTACAGGGATTATTCCCAGGAAAAAAATGAAGTGGCAGTTCGATAAATGTTCCTAGAAGATCTGACTTGGCAATGAGAACCAGTTTTTTTTATATTAACACAGGCACTGCCCCAGTCGTTATGGTATGGTAATCATTCAAAGCCGCCTTCAGGGTACATGCTATTTCCTTTAAGTCTAGGTTATGTAAACACTTCGTACAAAATGTTCTGGGGCTTCAAGGTGCTGTGAATAAAGCTAAACAAGAATTAAGTTTAGCTTTAACAGGGGAGTATATTTTTAAAGTACAACAGCTGGAATTATTAAACGGTAAGGAAGATCTGAAAGAATTTGTTATGCTAGAAAAGATTACAGGCAGTAAAGCATATCATCAAAACTTTATGAAGAGAACCAGCAAAATGGTAGATTTTTGGCTTGGACAACAAAAACTCAGAAAAACAGGCAAATAATAAACCTACTTAAAGATCTAATTACAGGTCAATTTGAAAAAGGATAACCACAAGATAGCAGACATTTTTCTTACTCATTTAAAAAAAGTCTATACAGAAACGCACGCAACAGAAGAACAAAAACTGAATCCGTTCAACTGCCCCATTTTTCTGAGGAGTATATCACTATACTTAATAGCCCTATAGAATCCTCAGACGTTGCTGGAGTATAGCAAAGCATGGATAAATCTAAGGCTAGTGGGAGTGTTGGGATCCCAATAGAGATTTATAAAGCCTTTCAGGATGAATTACTCCCATTTCTAATTAACCTTTTTAAGCAAATAAATGATGGGTTTAGTATCCCTAAAAGATTCAAGTAGTAAGTTCTCATAATTATTCATAAAAATAATAAAAATCTACTAGATCCTAATTCTTACTGTCCTATTAGCCTCCTTAGTTCGGACTATAGTATATTTATGAAAGTGTGGGCAAGGAGAATTGCCCCTTGTGCCTAACAGCTGGTCCATACTGACCAAAATGGTTCCCTTCCGGATAGGCTTATGGCTACTAATACTTATTTTTTAACTCAGGCCATTAATTATTTTGAAGTTAACCAGGTCAAAGCCGTAATACTTATGATGGATGCCAAAAAGGTTTTTTGACCTGTTAGACTGGCAGGCCCAATTTTTCATTTTGCAAAAGTTTGGATTCCCATTTCAGCTGATTGAAATGCTGAAAGAAGTCTATAAGCAGGCAGAGGCCAAAGCTATCATTAACATGGTGGAAGCAGGGATGGTGATCCCATCCACTATTGCCGGGACTTGCCTGCTGGAGTGTGGGGGACCACAAGCCCCACAAGTCCTTGCGGCTGGCTTGCCGCCAACAAGGCTGTTTTTCACGTGCTGAGGCCCTACAAATTCCTGACAGGACTCCCGCAGCGTGGGAGCCCATCCACTATTGCCGGGACTTTTCCTGCTGGAGTGCGGGGGACCACAAGCCCCACAAGTCCTTGCAGCCAGCAAGCCGCCAAAGAGGCTGCTTTTTACATGCTGAGGAGCAAATTCCTGATGGGACTCCCGCAGGGCGGGACACACCCGGGCGAAGCCTGGGCGAAGGGCGGGCCCATCCTTGCCCTTCACTGCCAGGATCAGGCAGGGCAGGCCCACCCCCCTTCAATCTTGTTTGCAACGCATCCGGAAGACAAACTTTACATCTATGAGACAGGTCATCCATTTTACGCATTTAACTGGTCTGGGCTTTTGATTTTTAACTGTCCATCTGCACCGGGATTGAGAAAACATGGCCAGAGCCCTATAGGTTGCCCTGCACCAAGAAGTAACCCATTGACTCATATTAACATCCCCTAGACGGTCTAGGCTGTGGTTGGAGTTCCCTGGGCCGGCCAGTTTTGTCTGTTGCGGGTTTGTGTTTGCTTTACTCTACCATTGATGTGTCGGGGGGTAAAGGGCTGGTCTTATCTGCATGTATTTAGGCTTACGAACTCTCAGCAAACAACCATGCAAGACACTGCTTCCAGGATTTCCAGATTACCTGCTATACTGGTGGTTTTGTGCAATAGGTAGTCTTGGTGATTTTCTGGCAGTACAACCTTGGTTGGACCAGGGGGAAACGTGCCTGTGCTGCTAAACAGCCTTACCCCCAAGCAAACCCCTCCTCTCCACCTCTTCCCACCTCCATTGATCAAATGATGCAGATGGCTATAGATGCTGTCACAACTGAAATTGAACTGACTGAAAGGCAACTGTCAATAACCCCAGATAATTTTCCCTCTTTGACAGTATCGTCTGCCCTTCAAACTATGCCCACAGCTAATCCATCTAGGGATAATGTGCCCCCATCTCCTTCAGAACAAGTTGCTGCTTCAATTCCAGTGATTCAGAAGGGGGTCATTGTTACCGGCACCCGGAGGGACGAGAAGCAAAAGCAAGCCATCGGGGGGCACCCAAGAGTAAGAAAGCTAAGGGGGGGCTGGACACGAGCGCAGCCTCTATGGTTAACCTGAATATAGCTGGAGAATGTACTGATATAAATGTCTCAGACCCAAACTATCCACCTTGGGCCCAGATCCTTCTAGCAGAACTACTGAGCCAACTGAGGGTTATCGCGAAAGAAGAAGTTGCCCCTCTGATTGATTGTATACACAATCTGACAGCCATGGAGGCTTCTAGACACACACACACCCTCCCATTAATAGGGCGCAACTCATAACGGGGGGAACGATTACAGCAGCCAGGCAGACCCTTCAAGCTGGGTACCATCAGGTACCTTAGAGGTGCCCAGGATCCAGGTCCCCCTACCCATCCGACCACAACATGTGGTAGCAACACAGCCTCCCAGAGGCTTGAGGCCCAGCAGGGGCAAGAAAATGCTATGCACTCAGTTAATAGGAAAACTATTACAGTCCCCATTATGCGGAGGGCGCACCAAGGCAACAATATCGTCCCAGGGCCCAGTGGTAACATAGAAGGGGTGGAGGCGGGAGAACCCCTAGTGGGTAGGAATAAAGCTATGACCCTTCCGATCATTGATCTCCCCTCAGCCGCAGCTCCTTATGTGATCATCTTGGCCGGGGTTCCAGAACTCAAGGAAGGCCAGAGGGAATCACATTTGGACCTTCGGAATAAAAGTTTGTTCTGGTTGGTGAGACATAGGCAGTTCCCCTATGAAAAAGGCTGGGGAAATACTAACAGTTCAGAGAGTTGCTTGGGTGGGAAGCAGCAATAAAACTACCCAAGGGGATTGTGTGATTATTAATTTTAAAAACACCCAGACTGTAAGCACCCTACTGAATTACAAATCCACTTTCAGAGAGCCTTACTCAGAAGTAAAAGCCCTTTCACTGGACTTTTTCTATTCTTATTGCTATAACCCAGGTAGAGCTGACACTATTATAGACCCTGGCAGGTGGACTACAGTACATCATGATCCTGGCCATAGGCATCGCTACCCTAGACCCCTGTTTCACAATTTACCCATAACAAATCGATACGGGGCTCTGGAAGAAGTAGACTGACTAACTAAGGCTACGGGAGTAGGTCAGGGAAAGAGTTCCCCCAGGCCGCAAGGAGGACCAGAGGAGCTTGTGAGGGGGTATCTAGGACAGCCTGCCTATTCCTATTCCTAGCTAGGGCTGAAACTAAAGGATCGGGTAATATTGACACCATAGTTGAACAAGGGACCAGCAGGGCCACGAGAATTTTCCAGACCTATACTACCCGCAAATTTTGTCTCCACTAATAACAATAAATCTAGGGTCAATAAATTCAACAAAACTCTTGCTGACCCTACCCTATCTGAATGATTATCTACATCTGACGCTCATTCCCTCGTCATCCCTAAGGAATCTTCTTATCTAGGGGAAAAGCTTAAGGTCCTGTCATGGAACGTGGCAGGTCGTAAAAGCAAACTGTCCTGCCCCGATTGGGGGCTTTTTGTTGACCAGTTTGACATTTGCATGTTTCAAGAAACTTGGGCAATGGAAGACCTGACGAGGGTGGGTTTTGCTTCATTTGGCATTGCAGCTACTATGCGAGACAGGGGCAGGCCGTCCGGGGGGAAAAGTCATTTGGGTTGGATCTCATTTGGGTTGCACAGTCAATCAGCTGAATTCCTCCTCCAACGATATTCAAGGTTTAACTCTTGGTTTTTCTCCAAAGCTGAAGTTCGCCCTCATTAATGTTTGCTCCTGGCCTGTAAGATTGGCAAAAGAGTCGCCAACCTTTGATATTCTGAACTCTTTTATCTCCCTTGTCCCTTCTGATGTGAGGCTGATTGTTGGGGGTGATTTTAACTGTCAACTTGAGCACCTCCCTGGTATCCCTGATTCAATCTCCAATGAGGAGGATTCCCAATCTTCTATTCCTGATCCCCAAATCCCTCCAATCAAGGCCTAGTTTCCCTTGGCACTTCAAACTAATGCATTAACACTGACTCATTCCCTGCGAGCCTGTAACAGCCGTACGATCTCGGATGTACCAGGGAACCCAACATTTAACAGAATTGGCTATGCTTCTCATCTGAATTATATCCTAGTTGAGACTAGTTTATGGCCAAGGGTTATTGATTTCGCTGTCATTCCCCGCTACGACAGTGATCATAATGCCCTGGCCCTGGAATAGAAGATGCCGGATCTGGGTACTGTTTTGACTAGCAGCCCTAACTTTGATAATAGAATAATTCTCTCTAACAATAGGAGAAGAGTAAAATGGGGGTAATTAGGCACTCTCCGGATAAATTGAGTTCTATTTATGTAGCTGTCGTACAGGTTCTCCTGGAAATTTGTGACGATGCCACTGACGTGGGCACTCCAAACCATACCAACAAAGTTGCCTAATTACATGCAGCTCTGGTGGCTAAATTGGTTGACATATTTAACCCGCATAAGTACTCTAAGAGGAAAAAAACAGCCTACCAACACTTGGTTTAATGATTCCTGCCGGAAGGCAAAGCTGGCTCTCCTGGTAGCTATCAAAGCCAAAGACACGTCTTTGGTAAAGAGTAAGAGGGTGCTGTACAAAAAGGTTATTTGCCGACAAAGCAGACCTGGGAACTGAATAAATGGAATGACATAAAGGATGCCATGTCGAGGAAAGACATGAAAGAATTTTGGGCTATAGTTAGAACTGGCAATAGGGAAGGTAACACAGCCCTTGATCTAAATATAGCAGCAGATATGTGGGTTGATCACTTCCAGGCATTATACACTTCGAAGCCGGCATATGTTACCCACAATGTCACATATTCTACTTCCCCTAAGATTGGGCAGGTAGATGTGGTTGTGTCAGATAAGGCCACCAATTTCTCATCAAAGGACATCCATGAAACAGCTGTGGAGATTACCCTTTCAGAAGTTGCACTTGCAATAAAGTAACTCCCCGCAGGTAAAGCACCAGAACTAGACAAACTTCCAGGGGACCTGTTTAGGGAAGAACCAACAATATGGGCCCCCTATTTATGGGCATTACTTAATGCCGTAATGGAAGGTATGCTGATCCCTAAAACCTGGGTGTGGGCAGAAATCATTCCAGTTTTTAAGAAGGGGTCCCCCCTTCTCCCAGCAAACTATGGTTGCAAAAATTGTTTGCACGGGTACTCCTAGATCGCCTCCACATCTCCACACTTGACCAAATATATAGATTACAACTTATATTTTGGAAAACTGTAAAAATTGAGGGTGGCAGCCTCTACTTAATTTTCGTGGACCTGAAGTCGGCCTTCGACCTGGTGCCCAGGGATAACCTACGGAGGGCACTCAGAGACATGGGGATCCCATCTTATCTTTTAAGCATGTTTGAGAGGCTGCATGAAGACAATTTTGCGCAAGTTAGATGTGGGAAAGAAGGCGAGCTAACTTCACAATTTCCCCTTTTGAAGGGAGTGAGGCAGGGGTGTGTGCTTGCTCCTACCCTGTTTTGCATCAAAAACGTGACCTGTGGTTTACAAGTCACAAAAGAGTTGCACAGCCTTATGCACATGTGTGATCAAAATTATCCACGTACTCAGTCAGTATTCCAAAACGTTTAATCGTATTTATTTACTGTTGTTGACAAAACTTGTCCATCACGTCAAAGGTGCGAGGTTCCATTGTTTCATGCTTTATATTTGCACAGGAATTGCCCATCCGGGCCTAATCACAGGCACGTTATGAATCTCGAATCCTCCGTCACATTTTACTTTCACCCAATGCATTTCGGTCATACAGTGACCTTCGTCAGGGGTTCTACAAATGTATTAAAAAGTATACGTCAGTCAAACAAATGATTCTCATGTAGCAATTATTTTGAAACAAACATTTCCTTGTTTAACCCAACTCCTAAAGCAACTACGAAATCTGTCCATCTGTAACTAATATTAATTACAAAGTCTCCGTGCATATTCCTCTACCCCGATCCTCAACTAGTTACCACCCACTGCAAATAAATCAGGACCCCATAACCTCAAATACGAACGTGATGCTCTTACATACACCTTGTGTGAGTTCTACAAATACAGACACAATTTTACAAATGAAAACTAAATGTGAAACCCATTCAAAAGTATCCTGCCCAACTTATCACCAAGTTACAGTTGATTGGAATCAACCATTTAAAGCATTTTTGACCCCCAGTGCATACCTGCGGTAATCCTGCTGTGTTCAAAACAACGTAACTCTTCTCTCTATGCGCAAACATAGGCTCATCTGAAACACTCTGCTCAGCTGAATTTTAAACCTCACGTTACCTGAACCAGCTGTGTAACATCCAGGTCACCTGATCGTGTTCTCCACCCTCCAACATACTGGTGATCATATCAAGTACTCTACCCACAATCCACCTAAAGCAAAATGCAAAATTCGTACTCCCTGTATATATCAAGATTCTTCAAATGTAAAGAAGCGAAACACTGCTTTTCAAACCCACGTAGTCTTCCCCACATATAAACACATATCCGTCCACCCACCAAAATCATAGTGTACTCCTAACGAGAACAAGGCATCCTAAAAATAAAAATAAAAAAAGGCATCCTGCAAACAAAATGATATTCTCCTCTACTTTGCAACTGTCATAAATACAATAAGTGCGTATGAAAGTTCAACTTTAGATAGATCCGTTGTAATTTGCTAACATGTAAATGAACCATATTCTTTGCAGTTCTTCCTGCCACTGACATATCGTAGACGGCCTTTGACGTGAAAAGATGTTGTTCGTGAAAATCCTTATGTTTTTCAGTCGGGGTGCTTAACAGTGTTGGAACGGAAAAGATACGAATCACTAGAAGTTAAACTGAAGCACACCCTTTTTGCGTCTCGTGTTCAATCCATGTTTTACCTTTACAGTTCTCAAGTTTGGCGTGCATGCACTCTTAATGCGCCCCGTCCCAGGTGCGCTTATGTAAATGCATCAAAAACGTGACCTGTGGTTTGCAAGTCACAAAAGAGTTGCACAGCCTTATGCACATGTGTGATCAAAATTATCCACGTACTCAGTCAGTATTCCAAAACGTTTAATCTTATTTATTTAATGTTGTTGACAAAACTTGTCCATCACGTCAAAGGTGCGAGGTTCCATTGTTTCATGCTTTATATTTGCACAGGAATTGCCCATCCGGGCCTAATCACAGGCACGTTATGAATCTCGAATCCTCCGTCACATTTTACTTTCACCCAATGCATTTCGGTCATACAGTGACCTTCGTCAGGGGTTCTACAAATGTATTAAAAAGTATACGTCAGTCAAACAAATGATTCTCATGTAGCAATTATTTTGAAACAAACGTTTCCTTGTTTAACCCAACTCCTAAAGCAACTACGAAATCTGTCCATCTGTAACTAATATTAATTACAAAGTCTCCGTGCATATTCCTCTACCCCGATCCTCAACTAGTTACCAACACTGCAAATAAATCAGGACCCCATAACCTCAAATACGAACGTGATGCTCTTACATACACCTTGTGTGAGTTCTACAAATACAGACACAATTTTACAAATGAAAACTAAATGTGAAACCCATTCAAAAGTATCCTGCCCAACTTATCACCAAGTTACAGTTGATTGGAATCAACCATTTAAAGCATTTTTGGCCCCCAGTGCATACCTGCGGTAATCCTGCCGTGTTCAAAACAACGTAACTCTTCTCTCTATGCGCAAACATAGGCTCATCTGAAACACTCTGCTCAACTGAATTTTAAACCTCACGTTACCTGAACCAGCTGTGTAACATCCAGGTCACCTGATCGTGTTCTCCGCCCTCCAACATACTGGTGATCATATCAACTACTCTACCCACAATCCACCTAAAGCAAAATGCAAAATTCGTACTCCCTGTATATATCAAGATCCTTCAAATGTAAAGAAGCGAAACACTGCTTTTCAAACCCACGTAGTCTTCCCCACCAATAAACACATATCCGTCCACCCACCAAAATCATAGTGTACTCCTAACGAGAACAAGGCATCCTAAAAATAAAAATAAAAAAAGGCATCCTGCAAACAAAATGATATTCTCCTCTACTTTGCAACTGTCATAAATACAATAAGTGCGTATGAAAGTTCAACTTTAGATAGATCCGTTGTTATTTGCTAACATGTAAATGAACCATATTCTTTGCAGTTCTTCCTGCCACTGACATATCGTAGACGGCCTTTGACGTGAAAAGATGTTGTTCGTGAAAATCCTTATGTTTTTCAGTCGGGGTGCTTAACAGTGTTGGAACGGAAAAGATACGAATCACTAGAAGTTAAACTGAAGCACACCCTTTTTGCGTCTCGTGTTCAATCCATGTTTTACCTTTACAGTTCTCAAGTTTGGCGTGCATGCACTCTTAATGCGCCCCGTCCCAGGTGCGCTTATGTAAATGCATCAAAAACGTGACCTGTGGTTTGCAAGTCACAAAAGAGTTGCACAGCCTTATGCACATGTGTGATCAAAATTATCCACGTACTCAGTCAGTATTCCAAAACGTTTAATCTTATTTATTTAATGTTGTTGACAAAACTTGTCCATCACGTCAAAGGTGCGAGGTTCCATTGTTTCATGCTTTATATTTGCACAGGAATTGCCCATCCGGGCCTAATCACAGGCACGTTATGAATCTCGAATCCTCCGTCACATTTTACTTTCACCCAATGCATTTCGGTCATACAGTGACCTTCGTCAGGGGTTCTACAAATGTATTAAAAAGTATACGTCAGTCAAACAAATGATTCTCATGTAGCAATTATTTTGAAACAAACATTTCCTTGTTTAACCCAACTCCTAAAGCAACTACGAAATCTGTCCATCTGTAACTAATATTAATTACAAAGTCTCCGTGCATATTCCTCTACCCCGATCCTCAACTAGTTACCACCCACTGCAAATAAATCAGGACCCCATAACCTCAAATACGAACGTGATGCTCTTACATACACCTTGTGTGAGTTCTACAAATACAGACACAATTTTACAAATGAAAACTAAATGTGAAACCCATTCAAAAGTATCCTGCCCAACTTATCACCAAGTTACAGTTGATTGGAATCAACCATTTAAAGCATTTTTGACCCCCAGTGCATACCTGCGGTAATCCTGCCATGTTCAATACAACGTAACTCTTCTCTCTATGCGCAAACATAGGCTCATCTGAAACACTCTGCTCAACTGAATTTTAAACCTCACGTTACCTGAACCAGCTGTGTAACATCCAGGTCACCTGATCGTGTTCTCCACCCTCCAACATACTGGTGATCATATCAACTACTCTACCCACAATCCACCTAAAGCAAAATGCAAAATTCGTACTCCCTGTATATATCAAGATTCTTCAAATGTAAAGAAGCGAAACGCTGCTTTTCAAACCCACGTAGTCTTCCCCACCTATAAACACATATCCGTCCACCCACCAAAATCATAGTGTACTCCTAACGAGAACAAGGCATCCTAAAAATAAAAATAAAAAAAGGCATCCTGCAAACAAAATGATATTCTCCTCTACTTTGCAACTGTCATAAATACAATAAGTGCGTATGAAAGTTCAACTTTAGATAGATCCGTTGTTATTTGCTAACATGTAAATGAACCATATTCTTTGCAGTTCTTCCTGCCACTGACATATCGTAGACGGCCTTTGACGTGAAAAGATGTTGTTCGTGAAAATCCTTATGTTTTTCAGTCGGGGTGCTTAACAGTGTTGGAACGGAAAAGATACGAATCACTAGAAGTTAAACTGAAGCACACCCTTTTTGCGTCTCGTGTTCAATCCATGTTTTACCTTTACAGTTCTCAAGTTTGGCGTGCATGCACTCTTAATGCGCCCCGTCCCAGGTGCGCTTATGTAAATGCATCAAAAACGTGACCTGTGGTTTGCAAGTCACAAAAGAGTTGCACAGCCTTATGCACATGTGTGATCAAAATTATCCACGTACTCAGTCAGTATTCCAAAACGTTTAATCTTATTTATTTAATGTTGTTGACAAAACTTGTCCATCACGTCAAAGGTGCGAGGTTCCATTGTTTCATGCTTTATATTTGCACAGGAATTGCCCATCCGGGCCTAATCACAGGCACGTTATGAATCTCGAATCCTCCGTCACATTTTACTTTCACCCAATGCATTTCGGTCATACAGTGACCTTCGTCAGGGGTTCTACAAATGTATTAAAAAGTATACGTCAGTCAAACAAATGATTCTCATGTAGCAATTATTTTGAAACAAACGTTTCCTTGTTCAACCCAACTCCTAAAGCAACTACGAAATCTGTCCATCTGTAACTAATATTAATTACAAAGTCTCCGTGCATATTCCTCTACCCCGATCCTCAACTAGTTACCACCCACTGCAAATAAATCAGGACCCCATAACCTCAAATACGAACGTGATGCTCTTACATACACCTTGTGTGAGTTCTACAAATACAGACACAATTTTACAAATGAAAACTAAATGTGAAACCCATTCAAAAGTATCCTGCCCAACTTATCACCAAGTTACAGTTGATTGGAATCAACCATTTAAAGCATTTTTGACCCCCAGTGCATACCTGCGGTAATCCTGCCATGTTCAATACAACGTAACTCTTCTCTCTATGCGCAAACATAGGCTCATCTGAAACACTCTGCTCAACTGAATTTTAAACCTCACGTTACCTGAACCAGCTGTGTAACATCCAGGTCACCTGATCGTGTTCTCCACCCTCCAACATACTGGTGATCATATCAACTACTCTACCCACAATCCACCTAAAGCAAAATGCAAAATTCGTACTCCCTGTATATATCAAGATTCTTCAAATGTAAAGAAGCGAAACGCTGCTTTTCAAACCCACGTAGTCTTCCCCACCTATAAACACATATCCGTCCACCCACCAAAATCATAGTGTACTCCTAACGAGAACAAGGCATCCTAAAAATAAAAATAAAAAAAGGCATCCTGCAAACAAAATTATATTCTCCTCTACTTTGCAACTGTCATAAATACAATAAGTGCGTATGAACGTTCAACTTTAGATAGATCCGTTGTAATTTGCTAACATGTAAATGAACCATATTCTTTGCAGTTCTTCCTGCCACTGACATATCGTAGACGGCCTTTGACGTGAAAAGATGTTGTTCGTGAAAATCCTTATGTTTTTCAGTCGGGGTGCTTAACAGGGTTGGAACGGAAAAGATACGAATCACTAGAAGTTAAACTGAAGCACACCCTTTTTGCGTCTCGTGTTCAATCCATGTTTTACCTTTACAGTTCTCAAGTTTAGCGTGCATGCACTCTTAATGCGCCCCGTCCCAGGTGCGCTTATGTAAATGCATCAAAAACGTGACCTGTGGTTTACAAGTCACAAAACAGACACAATTTTACAAATGAAAACTAAATGTGAAACCCATTCAAAAGTATCCTGCCGTATGACCGAAATGCATTGGGTGAAAGTAAAATGTGACGGAGGATTCGAGATTCATAACGTGCCTGTGATTAGGCCCGGATGGGCAATTCCTGTGCAAATATAAAGCATGAAACAATGGAACCTCGCACCTTTGACGTGATCTCACATGTGCATAAGGCTGTGCAACTCTTTTGTGACTTGTAAACCACAGGTCACGTTTTTGATGCATTTACATAAGCGCACCTGGGACGGGGCGCATTAAGAGTGCATGCACGCCAAACTTGAGAACTGTAAAGGTAAAACATGGATTGAACACGAGATGCAAAAAGGGTGTGCTTCAGTTTAACTTCTAGTGATTCGTATCTTTTCCTACCCTGTTTTGCCACTTTCTCAACGTTTTGATTGCACACCTTAATGAGGTTATGGACAATGATGCCCCCAAGCTGGCAAACTCAAGGTCCCAGCACTTTTGTTCGTGGACGACACCCTTTTAATGTCCAAGTCACCGATGGGAATACAGAGGGTCCTGGACAGTTCTGTAATCTACTGTAATAACAAGGGGCTGGAAATAAACACTACAAAAACCAAATGTATGATCTTTAATCCGGCCAAGACAACACGCCCTAATCCCAGCCTAAATGGCATGGTTCTGGAAAGGGTCTCTGTATTTGACTACCTAGATGTAACCATGACCTAGAATATGGAGTTGGGGGCAACAAATTGCCAAAGCCAAGCTCAAATTAGCTCAGACTATGCGAGGAATTGCAAAAGTACTGAGAGATTCTTCCTTTAAACCTTCTGGCCCTTCTCTAGAGATTTACAAGGTGCAGGCCAGGGCCTCATCAATGTATGGAGCCGAACTGTGAGGTCATTGTTCTTGTAGCCAATTGAGCCAAGTTGAGAATAGCTTTTTAAGACAGATTATGGGTCTCCCCTCTAGTACCCCTTTAATTCCGCTGAGATTTGATTTGGGTATTAGGCCAATAGGAGATGAGGTTGCATTAAGACCCCTAACCTTCTGGCGAAGACTATAAGTTACCCCAGAGTTGGAAGCATACCGGTTAGAAACAAAAGCGCTTTTGGGTTTCTGGGGTGCAGAGAAAAAGATCCCTTGGTTTGCGTGCCTAAAGGAAGAGTGCAGTAGGATGGGTAACCCTGGTCTCTGGAGCGACCCCGAGGAAGGTTGCTTGGCAACCTCGCGTGTGGAACTGGTGAAAACATATCGATTACATAAATTGCCAGTTATTTGTGGGAACACGGGCACGGGCCATCTCACAGCAAATTTTCTTAAACACATAGTTGAATACAAATTTGAGCCTTTCCTGGACAATATCTTGCCTCCTCTAGCTAATAAATTATGTCTACAGTTTAGATTCGGCACCCTTCCCCTCCGTAACTTTACTGCCAGTTGTTTCTAGCACTGCTTTGCAAGGGTGCCCCATCTGTAGACCACAAGAGGAGACAGAGCTTCATATTTTTTTTTTTTTGTTCAGGATACAAACTTGCTAGGCAATTTTGGCTCAAACAGTTGTGTAGGAATCTGGGGTTTGTGCATTGTCAGGAGGCATATAGAGTGTTAAAATCTGATACCTCCAGGCCCATTGTATTTGCAGTCTCTCGATTCCTAAGCTCAATGTGGCGTAGGCGCAGGATTCTTTAAAAAAATACTAACCCTGAAAACGTAGAAATTGTTTCAGTCCTCTCGCCTCAGACTGTTATTGATTTTAATTCTTACTAATCATGTGATACATGTTGTGAGAACATATATGATTCTTTTTTATATAAAATGTGAGTAGTAATGATCAATTAGATTGAAGTTTAGAATATCAATGTCAAACAGGTCACTGCTCCACTTAAATATTTGGTACTGGGTGGCCTCTTTTTATAATAATCTTTTAACTTTTTTATTATTAGGTGTTATTTGTTGTATTGTATACATATTTTCAAGGCCTATGGACAAGTAATCGCTCCAGTCAAGGCGGCACCAATGTAATGTTCCATTTTTAATTGTGTTTTATTATTCAATATGTATGAATGTTATTTTGTATCTTTTACGGTTTTTCAAAACCGAAATAAAGATTAATGAATCGAATCGAATATTAAGCGGATCACCTAACAGGGATGTCCATTATCTCCTCTCTTATTCTGCCTTTTTATTGAACCTCTAGCTGTAAAAATGAATACTAATTCACTTATCATGCCCTCTATTAGTGGAATTGCTCAAATTAAATTATACTCGGATGACATACTTCTCTATCTTCACACTGAAGGCTCTAATTTACAGAACACAATGGAAGAAATTGAAAGATTTACGCAAATTGGGGGATATAGAGTAAACCAAGCAAAACTGGAAATTCTCAAACTTAACCTGAATGGCTCAGAAATTCTGGCATGCTTATAGTATGCTCTACCACATCCTATTAAATACCTTTAAGTGTTTGTAACAAATGACTATGCTCAACTGTTTCCGTTGAACAATGGTACCAGGCTGCCAAAAGTTTAAAAATTATTAGATAAATGGACTCTGCTGAATCTCTCTCTGATACGGCAGATTTCAATGTTAAAAATTTCTATCCTGCCACTATTTTTAGTCATTTTTATTAGCCTTCCCCATACAATTCCTAGCTCTGATTTTAAAGAATTGGATGGAATGATTCAGACTTTTGTCTGGAATAACAAGCCACCCAGAGTAATATCAGCTACAATTCAATTAGATATAGGGAAGTCCAGTATTGCCACACTTTGCAACATTCTACCAGGCCTCCCTGGGCAATTTAACAATACAATTAGCCAAAACATGTTCGGTTTTCAAATGTTTTTTACTAAATCATATATCAAATCAGAGCCCAGCCAAGTTGCCAGTTTTTTACTGCTAAACTTGCTAAAAAAAAAAGAAATAGAAGGTCTTGTTAGCTTTATTAGTACGAATACTTTCTTTTTAAAGATCTTGAGATATAACTGCATATCATGCTATAGACCATCCAAGATTGTGTGTAAGTTTGTCTAAGGGGTTATACCACTCATGGCAAGAGTTTGGTTTTGTTCAGCTTGGGAATTTTAACAATCATGACAAATTATTTACAGGAAACTATAGGCACAATATGGCAATCAGAGTGCTGCTTTATGGATGAGTTTCTGTCAGCTAGCCAATTTTCTCAGGACAAATATGCTATTCTGAGTAAACCAGTGTGTCAGATTATTTGGCAATGGGCAAATAGGATGTTGGGTGTGGGAGTTTGGATCATTTACTTCACCCGAAGACCCATGGGGATAATTGCCTTACAGAATGGCTTCAGAAAATCTATAATGTGACAGGATGTTTAGTCAGTATAAAAGAATGGCAGCAGCTTAGTGTGATGGGCCATAGGGCACTGCGAGGGGCTAATTTCAAGAGAATTAATTTGCTAATCAGATGGATGGCATACTACACACCACAATGATTCTATTAAATGTTACCAACATTGGGAAATCAGTATTTTAGATGTCAAAAGATGGAAGAAAGTGCTTGGGTGCATATCTTTTTTAGGTCTTGCCTAGGCAGTGCATAAGCTGTCTCTCCGAGACATCAAGTGATTAGTATATGTTGTGAAACTCCACCTATTGGCTTTTTATTGGTTTGTTTGCTTGTCTGCTTCAATCTCTTTGTTTGGACAGGCTAATGTGGTTTTTAGTTCCTCCTTTATTTGTTTGCGAACGCCTATGCAGCACCGCCTAACTACTGTAAACATGCTGCCGGTGGAATGAAGTGTTTGTCTTGGAACTCATTTGTGTTTTTTTGTTGCTTTCTTATTCTGCTCGTTCACTTTTTCTTTGTATTGGTGACCTGTGAGCGTTTATGGTTTTGTGTGGTGATGGAAAGTCAGCACATAACCAGCATATATTGGGAGCGGATGTGCTTTAAAGGACAAAACTTTTAATGTAGGAGCTCGGAAACCGATTTTGAACAACGGTAACTTAGTTGATATTTTGGTTTTAAAATGTTATCTACTAAGCAGTTTATGTCTGTAGCACTTGATTTATATGGTAAATTGCTTTGTAAAGTACGCGAAAATGGGTTTTCTAAATGTGTGCCTTTTATCAGTATCACAGCGTATTTTATTCTTAGTTCCTCTGAATTTTTTATGTATATGCTGTGCGATCGGCTTCCAAACTGTTATTATTTAAACTCGAAGTTCAGCTCCAAATTTATTGTAGTTGCATGACAAACACCAAAACATATGTAAATGTATTTAAAGCAAACAAAGCTGGAGCTGTATATAGGCAGCAGCATTAGCCACGTCCCTTTTTTTTTACATGAGTTTATCATCCTGTTGTTTTCTGTAGGTTACTGATCTGCATCCCACAGATGCTGTAGACGAAAAGATTTCGATCCTTACAAAAAGGCTTCTTTTCAATTCATGAGCTCGTCCTGGTTTCCTTTCGCAACTGTAGGACACATGCTAAGTTTTCACACAACAGTAGACTTTTAGGCTCCTTTTTTTCCAGAACAAATGCCAATACACTAGGATTTATTCACACCGATACACAAAGCAGCGTAAAAACATTTTTGAGCTGCACCTATGTAACTTTAAACTTATACTCCAGCTTTACGGTACATTTCTAGCTTTTATTTAAATTAGGCAGATACATTATTTTGGCTCAACTCAACATATTTCAATGTCCTCCGGTAAAATAAAAAATAAATAGTGGCGTGGTTCCAGCTGCACTCCGAATAGTTAATTTGTAACCGAAGAACTGCCAGGGCTGTTATTAGGCAGCATCTTTATATAACATATTTATTCTTTAACCTTTTTATCATGGAGCACATAACCCGTGCAAATTAGGCGGACATATGGTTTAAATAACAACCCTACAAATTTATGATCTTTAAAACGGATGTATGACGTTACAACGCACACTTTTACAACGCATGCACTTACAACGCATTTTTTACAACGCATAATCCATTACAACGCACTACACTTACAACGCATGACACTACAACACATTTTTAAAAACTACCTTTACAATGCATACCATTACAACGCATAATATTAAATTGCATTTAAGGTAAGTATTAGATAGTATAGGGGTAACAACTACTTTTCTAACTCCAGGGGGTGCAACAGTAGGGTAAGTGTTGGATAGTATAGGGGTAAAAATTGCTATTCTAACTCCAGGGGGTGCAACAGTAGGGTAAGTGTTGGATAGTATAGGGGTAAAAATTGCTATTCTAACTCCAGGGGGTGCAACAGTAGGGTAAGTGTTGGATAGTATAGGGGTACAAATTACTATTCTAACTCCAGGGGGTGCAACAGTAGGGTAAGTGTTGGATAGTATAGGGGAAAAAATTACTATTCTAACTCCAGGGGGTGCAACAGTAGGGTAAGTGTTGGATAGTATAGGGGAAAAAATTACTATTCTAACTCCAGGGGGTGCAACAGTAGGGTAAGTGTTGGATAGTATAGGGGTAAAAGTTACTATTCTAACTCCAGGGGGTGCAACAGTAGGGTAAGTGTTGGATAGCATAGGGGTAAAAATTACTATTCTAACTCCAGGGGGTGCAACAGTAGGGTAAGTGTTGGATAGTATAGGGGTAAAAATGACTATTCTAACTCCAGGGGGTGCAACAGTAGGGTAAGTGTTGGATAGTATAGGGGTAAAAATTACTATTCTAACTCCAGGGGGTGCAACAGTAGGGTAAGTGTTGGATAGTATAGGGGTAAAAATTACTATTCTAACTTCAGGGGGTGAAACAGTAGGGTAAGTGTTGGATAGTGTAGTGTAATATTATGCGTTGTAATGGTAGGCGTTGTAATGGAATGCGTTGTAAAGGTAGTTTTTAAAAATGCGTTGTAGTGTCATGCGTTGTAAGTGTAGTGCGTTGTAATGGATTTTGCGTTGTAAAAAATGCGTTGTAAGTGTAGTGCGTTGTAAAAGTTGCGTTGTAAAGGTTGTTCCCCCTTTAAAACTACATTCCAGTTTAAGATTTTGCTCGGTAGTATGTGGTTTAGGTCAAAGAACTTAATCTCCTTATATGCACTTTAAATAAAAAGTGCATGGGACTGCACGTGTATGCACGCAAATGGGTTTTTAAATCTGTGCCTTTTATCTGTATTATAGCGCCTTTTATTCACAGATTTTCGGTTTTTTATATACACATAGTTAACTTTTTCTTTTGCTTCTGTTCTTATTACATGTTGTGTATCGCCTTCAGAAGTGCTTTTATTTAACATAGAAGTCCAGCTCCAAATGTATCCTACCTGCATGTTTTTTGTTTTTATAAGGCACATACATCTCTGTAAGTAGACTGAACATATTTTAATGTTATTGGGTAAAAACAGAAATAGAATAGTGGCATGCCTGTAGCTGCACTCCAAATGGTTAATCTGCAACCAAGCAACTGCCGGGGCTGTCATTAGGCAGCAGTTTTAAATAATGTTTTTTTTTTTTGGCCTGCCTAACAAGCAGCCTACAACTTGTGTAAATATGAAGGGGATGTGCTTTAAAGGACAAAACTTCTGGCTCCAGTCGCACTCCCAATGCTTCAGTTGTAACTTTACAACAGCCAAGGCTTTAATTAGGCAGCAGCGTCAGACAACATACTTTTTTGGCCTGCCTAACAGGCAGCGCACAACTCATGTAAATATCAAGGGAATGTGTTTTAAAGGACAAAACGTTTGGTTCCAGTCGTACTCCTAATGCCTAATTTGTAACCTTACAACTGCTGGGGCTTTTATTAGGCAGCAGCTTCAGACAACCGACTTCTTTTAGCCTGCCTCACAGGCAGCACACAACTTGTGTTAATGAGAAGTGAATGGGTATCAAAGGACAAAACTTCTAACTGTGCGAGCTCGAAAACCAGGTTCCATTCTCAAATGTTGCTCAATAGGGTGTGATTTTGGACAAAGCGTTTAATTTCTCTACACGCAGTAAAAATACAGGTGTCCTGGACTGCAGATAAAGTATTTCTGTTGATTATTAGGTGCTGCTGTTGAGCACCAGAAACCACCATCTAATATTTAGCACTGCACTTTCCCTATGTTTAAAACACCACTATTTTATTTTTTTATTATTTGAAGAGTTTTATATAGCGCTGGCTAGACCTGGAAGTAGCAGAGTGCTTTACATGAGGATCAGGGAATAGCAAGTTACAACATTAACATTAGTTAAACAATGTTAATCAGTAAAACAAGAGTTACTAGAGAATAGCAAATAAAGACACAAAAAAAGCAAAGTTACACAGTAGTATGAATTAGTAGAGCATGGTGTAAAAGAGACAATACATCCTAAGGGGCAAAGAAGGTAAGGAGGGGAACATAAAAGGGGTAAGGAAAGCATATCAGGACAGGAAATTGAAAGATAAACAAACCGATATTGGAACCAACGATCTCAACAACCCAGGAATCGGAGACTATAATAGGTGAGAGGAATGTAGGAGACCTAAGGGGGGGTTAGAGGTAAAGGTCAGTCAGGCAAAAACGTGGGGCAGTCCAGCGGAAAAGAGAAACAATAGAAGGTCGGCCAGATGGTGTCCATCGGGAAAGAGGAACGGACTAAGGTCGCTGAGATGAAGGATCCAGGTCATGGGCACCAATAGAATTATCCCAAAATGGTGGGATACACCTAAATCCAAGGCCAAAGAAACAAGAGAGCTGAATCTATGGATTGGAGCTGGAAGGGGGATGCAGCCACAGTATAAAAGGTGGCCGGAGGGCTGGAGATTACCGAACACAAACAGGCCATCCGCGTGCACAGGTTCCGGGCTGCAGGAGCAGCAGTTTCGTCGACCAGTATGCCGCAGGTCAGGGGAAGTCTGTTTAGGTGCCAAGGCAGCAATCCCAGAGAAAGGGAGGCAGCAGCATGGACCAGGAGGGCTCGCCTCCAAGGCTCGGAAGGTGAAGACAAGCTCAGGGGCACCGTACCGCAGTGCCCTGATTCTCACCGCCGCTGCACCCCTGCATTTGGAATACAAGACTCACGCGTCCCAGTCGTCTTACAGGAGGTGAAGCTGGAGGGCTGGCAGTAGGGCAAGCAGCTGCAGTCGAACCCAGAAGGCAGGGGGATGGTCAGGAGGTGTGACCCTCAGCCCTGCTCCTCGACAGCCATCCGGAGAACTCCACCAGGCAGCAGCATCGCTGAGATTGGCTCTGTCGACCGGTGGTCATCAATGGTTCGTGGGAAGGTGGGGGAGGAAGGAGACAGACAGAAGCAGAGAAATGAGGAGAACTGTGCCCGATGTCCGGCTGGGTAGGTGACGGGTGAGGCGGAGAACCGGGCCAATCTCCTCTATAGCTTTCAATGCAGCTCCACCGGGCATTGGCCATGATTGCTCGGGCTCTGCGGTCAGAACAACAATCCTGTTTTTGTCTGAAGATCTCGAGGCCAAATACCGGAGATTCGAGCGACAAGGACCACAGTCTAAATAAGACCCAGGTGAGAAAAAGGGTCCAAGAAGGGCGGTGGAAAATTAGGGGATTTGAGCCAAAAAGGTAATCCCTAGCCAGGAGCTCTCGGCCTGAGCTCCTCACATGTTGGACATCTTGTGTTAACATAATATAAAGCATGGAAACCTACATTCAGTATTGGTTTCACTATTCAAACATGGTGAACAACCTGTGTAAATATGAAGGAAATGGTATTGTAAAGGACCAAACATCTGGCTCCAGTCGCACACCCAATGCTTAATTCGTAACCTTGCAACTGCCTGGGCTTTTATTAGGCAGCAGTTCAGACAACATACTTCTTTTTTTAGCTGCCTAACAGGCAGCACACAACTTGTGTTAATGGGAAGTGAATGTGCTTTCAAAGACAAAACTTCTAACTGTATGAGCTCGGAAACCAGGTTCCTTTCTCAAATGTTGCTCAATATAGTATGATTTTGGACAAAGCATTTAATTTCCCTACACGCAGTAAAAATACTGGTGTCCTGGACTGCAAATAAAGTATTTCTGTTGATTGTTAGGTGCTGCTGTTGAGGACCAGAAACCCCCAGCTCATATTTAGCACTGCACTTTCCCTATGTTTAAAACACTAGTACATAATATAAAGCACTGTAACCTACATTCAATATTGGTTTCACTATTAAAAAACGGTGCACAACCCGTGTAAATATGAAGGGAATGTTATTGTAAAGGACAAAACTTCTGGGTCCAGTCGCACTCTCAATGCTTAATTTGTAACCTTGCAACTGCCGGGGCTTTTATTAGGCAGCAGCTTCAGACAACATACTTCTTTTTTTAGCCTGCCTAACAGGCAGAGCACACCCTGTGTAAATATGAAGGGAATGTGCTTTAAGGACAAATCTTCTGTTTCCAGTCACAGTCCCAATGATTCATTTGTAGCCTTACAACTACCGGAGCTTTTATTATGCAGCAGCTTCGGTCAACATACTTCTTGTTTTTAGACTGCTTAACAGGCAGCACACAACTTGTGTTAATGGGAAGGGAATGTGCTTTAAAGAACAAAACTTTTGTTTCCAGTCTCACTCCCAATGCTTAATTTGTAACCCTCCAACTGCCGGGGCTTTTATTAGGCAGCAGCTTACGACAACATACTTTTTTTTTAGCCTGCTAACAGGCAGCACACTACTTGTTAATGGGAAGTGAATGTGTTTTCAAGGACAAAACCTCTAACTGTACGAGCTCAAAAACCAGGTTCCATTCTCAAATGTTGCTCAATAGGGTGTGATTTTGGACAAAGCATTTAATTTCCCTACAGCAATACAAATACAGGTGTCCTGGACTGCAGATAAGGGTGCCGATCACGATCCGGTAAAAAAAAGGCCCGTCCGACTCGTATCCGGTCTTTTTACCGTACGAATCGGACAAGTGCCGTACAAACTGGCAATCACGATTCGCATGGTAAAAAGTCCATACGAACCGCCTCGGGAATAATTCCCCACACGTCCTCGGGTCGGAAAATGTGTCCGACACGTCCTCGGACGATTTACCGTACAAATGTGAAAAGTCAAGTCCGACCGAGGAATCAAGATCCTACCCGTGCGTCCGACCGTACAACCGTATGGTAAAAACACCGTCCGCACCGAACTCCCACAGCAACCATGGAGACATGTGCCCGCATACGCGACCAACACTCCCCCCAGCACCCATACGTTCGAGTCGTACTCCCCGTGTATTTACACCCCCCCTGTATGTACACCCGTGTACATGTCGAACCCCCACCCTTGTATGGACACCCCAGTACGTTCGCGTCGAACCCCCACCCCTGTACGTGTCGTACCACCGTATATGGACACCCCAGTATGTTCGAGTAGTACCCCCACCCGTGTACATGTCGTACCACCGTGTATGGACACCCCAGTACGTTCGAGTAGTACCCCCACCCGTGTACATGTCGTACCACCGTGTATGGACACCCCAGTACGTCAGAGTCGAACCCCCACCCCTGTACGTGTCGTACCACTGTGTATGGACACCCCAGTACGTTCGAGTAGTACCCCCACCCGTGTACATGTCGTACCACTGTGTATGGACACCCCAGTATGTTCGAGTCGAACCCCCACCCCTGTACGTGTCGTACCACCGTGTATGGACACCCCAGTACGTTCGAGTCGAACCCCCACCCCTGTACGTGTCGTACCACCGTGTATGGACACCCCAGTACGTTCGAGTAGTACCCCCACCCATGTACATGTCGTACCACCGTGTATGGACACCCCAGTACGTTCGAGTCGAACCCCCACCCGTGTATGTGTCGTACCACCGTGTATGGACACGCCAGTACGTTCGAGTAGTACCCCCACCCGTGTACATGTCGTACCACCGTGTATGGACACCCCAGTACGTTCGAGTAGTACCCCCACCCGTGTACATGTCGTACCACCGTGTATGGACACCCCAGTACGTTCGAGTCGAACCCCCACCCCTGTACGCGTCGTACCACCGTGTATGGACACCCCAGTACGTTCGAGTAGTACCCCCACCCGTGTACATGTCGTACCACCGTGTATGGACACCCCAGTACGTTCGAGTAGTACCCCCACCCGTGTACATGTCGTACCACCGTGTATGGACACCCCAGTACGTTCGAGTCGAACCCCCACCCCTGTACGTGTCGTACCACCGTGTATGGACACCCCAGTACGTTCGAGTAGTACCCCCACCCGTGTACATGTCGTACCACCGTGTATGGACACCCCAGTACGTTCGAGTAGTACCCCCACCCGTGTACATGTCGTACCACCGTGTATGGACACCCCAGTACGTTCGAGTCGAACCCCCACCCCTGTACGTGTCATACCACCGTGTATGGACACCCCAGTACGTCAGAGTCGCACCCCCACCACAACCTCCTAAGTACGGAGCGCACCCCAGGCCCCAACATCACAACCGCATGTACGAGTCGTACCAAGCCACACACAAGGACAGCACTGTACAACCAAATGGCCCATGTACACACCGTACACACGCTAAAAACGCACGTACACAACCAGGACAAAACAAAACAAAACAACACAAGAATACACCATTCGAATGGCACTAAGCCACTAAACATGGCCAACAAACACTAAAAAAACACATTCACTGACCTGCAACTGCCAGAAACAAACAGAGGCCCCAAACACCACCACTCCTTATAACACACCCACCCAAACTTCAAACACAGCCACACCCACCAATGGACCAATAAAAAGGGCCCACATTCACAAACCATGAGCCTTTGCAACAGACTTACTGCTGCCAGACCCCACAGACAACCCACAGCACCAAACTAGAAGCCTCAACACACCATACACTTGCACACCTTCACACAACCACCTTCACAAACACACCCTCATCACATTCACACACACACACACACCTGCACAACCACACCCACACACCCACAACCATCCACACACACCCCCCCATCCACCCCCACACCCCTCACCATGCCCACTAACAAGAATCCAAAGTTCAGTAACCGAGAGTTGGAGGTCCTTGTTGATGAAATCCTCAGAGTCGAGCCACAGCTCTTTGGAACACTGGTCAGACAGACCAGCATTGCAGCAAAAACAGCCCTGTGGCAGACCATTGTCGATGCTGTGAATGCTGTTGCCGACACCAGAAGGACCAGGCAGGAATGCCAGAACAGGTGGTACGATCTGCGGAGGAGGGTCCGAGCCAAGATGACGGAGGAACACAACAACGCCAACGCCACTGGAGGAGGGCCCTCCCGCAGACCCGTACACTACCAGCCCTGGGAGGAGAGGGTGATGGCCATACAGCCGGTGGAGGCAGTCGAAGGATTAGGAGGACTCCGAGACCCGGGTGAGTACACAAACAACGCACCTCACATGGGGGGAACGTCATCCACAACCAAAATCACTAACAGGCACGCAACCACCCCAAGCTATCGCGTGACTCAACCACACTCCATGAACACGCACATGCCACTGCTGCCACCATGCCCCATGCACCCAGCTGGACAATGGCAAGTCACAGGCCACCGAAGACACCAACACATGACACGGTAACACGGATGGCGGGAGGGTGGGCCCCAAAATTCACATAGTGCAACTCAGAAGCAGACAACAATGCCCTCTGCCCATATGGCCTAGGTCATAGCCATACAAACACTGTGTCCCCACACAGGAAAGACTCGCCAGCAAATGGCGGACGCCTTGCATCAACACATGGAGGTGAAGGCACTGTTTTGCACATGGCAGCAGCTAATGAACAGCCAACATTGTGAAAGAGTGGCAGCACACACCACCACAGCAGCAGCGTAGAGACAGACACTACACCCAATGGGTGCCTGGAGATCAGAAACAAACTCACATCAACAAGCCAAGGGCCATTCAAAGATCTGCTAACAGTGTGTGTCCAGGAAGCTGGGCTGAGGTGACAGAGGGTGACACACAGAGGGAGGGAGAGGGGGACACAGAGGGAGGGAGACACAGGGACACCGACAGAAGGAGGAGGCTGACACACGGAGGGAGGGAGAGGGGGACACAGAGGGAGGGACACACAGGGACACCGACAGAGGGAGGAGGCTGACACACGGAGGGAGGGAGAGGGGGACAGAGAGGGAGGGAGACACAGGGACACCGACAGAGGGAGGAGGCTGACACACGGAGGGAGGGAGAGGGGGACACAGAGGGAGGGAGACACAGGGAGAGCAAATCAGCCGTGTGGTGTGTGGGAATGTCTGCTCGTCAGCAGGTAGACTGCGTGCATGTCGCCAAGGGTGGCCAGTGGCAGAACCCCCCCTCTTCCCCATGGCAAAACACAGGGCCATGTCACAACCTGTTCACGAGCACAACGACAGCTACCTGCAATATATAAGTGTGTGGATACACTCCATGTGCACATGTACAGTGCTACACGGAAGGCACCAATGCATGGCTTGCCACACCTGCCCACTCCACTGCTGACTGCAGTCACACTTGACGCAGCAAGTAAGACTGTGCCACACATAGTTAAAGGGGACAAAGTGGTGCCCAAGGGACACACCCATGCACAAGTGCACTCTGAGTGGAATGCAAGACAGATCCTAATTGCAAGAGGAAATGTTCCAACGTTGAAACTGATGAAACATGGATGTTGCATGGCCCAAAATTAACATTGTCTCTCTCACACACAGGTCAACGTCGTGGTTCACCCCCCAACACTGGGGGGGAAGACTCACAGGACCCGGATCTGCGGGGGCCCGATCCCACCGGCAGCGACGACTCTCACCACTCTGTGGACGACCCCGACCAACCTGGCCCCTCTGGTGTCCAACCACCTGCAGCACCTGCGTCAGGTACAACTGGGCCAACCACCACCCCCACTCCTGCCACATCCCAGGAGACACCCAGGATCCCTGCCCCACCACCACCAAGCAGCCAGGCTGGCCAGGAGGGACACGGTGTCCCGGGCACCCAGGAGGAGGCAGGCGACAACGCCAATGCCACCCCTCAGGGGTCCCGGAGACCCGATGTGCCCACAAGGGCAGGCCAGGCGCAAGTGGGCAGGGGTGGTGGGAGTGGAGGACGGCGGAGGCGCGAGCCTGACCAGTTGGCTGCAGAACCGGTATATTCCCATGTTCGAAACATCCTGGACTCATACCGGCAGGACACCACGGGCATGGCCCAGGTTGTGTCCGTCCTCGAGGGGATCAAGACCCAGCAGCCCCAGCAACATGCGGAGCTACATGCCTGTCTACTGCAACACCAACGGAGGATGGAGGACGGACAGGCTGAGCTTGTGACGGTGTACAGGGGAATTCACGATACACTCCGTCGGATGGCCGACAACATGGGCAACCCTCCCTGTGCCAGAAGGCGTAGAACATCACCACCCACAGGGAGGGAGGAGGAGGAGGAAACATCCGACGGAGCTTCCCAAGCATCGTCACGGCCTGCTTCCGAGGGTTCCCGCAGGAGGCCGGGTCGTCCACGGAAAGGACCGTGAGGGTCGGCGCTACATCACCATCTCCCAGGACACCTGGCCTGGCACCTGGCCCACTGGAGCAACAGCATCACAGCATCAAGAGACATTCTCTGCCACATGGCCCTGCTGGTCACTGTCTGACCAATGTTGACAAAGACTGTGGCATGGACTCTGAGGATTCCCAATGGCAAGGACACCAACTCCCCCACTGAACTTTGGATTCAAAACTCCCGGAAAGCCCCTCACGTCATAACCCCCCCCAACCCCCCAACAAAATTAAAATTCACACCATTAAGAGAAGAAGCCTGCTGGTTGCATTATTACCTTACATGTGTGTCGTAAAGTCTAAAAATGCCTGAGTTCCCTTTAGACTTCAACCATCCACACCCTGGGGCCTGAGTCTGGCACAGGACACATGGGCCACAGTGTAGTAGGCAAGACAGACATGGAGCACCATACACACCCGTGATGGGCCCAACCAGCTGAGGGTGTGGACGCACAACCGTGCTGACAAACACATTGAGTACAGCAACAGTCATGCGCAGAGGTCAGGGATCCAGGCCAGTGTCCTGGGGTGCACCCAGGTATGTGTAGACAGGTGGCAGAACCATGTCCTGCAAGCTTGAGTCCGGTGGATGCAGAGAATGGGGGCCTGGCCAACGTTGGATGCATGGGGATGACACATGTCACAATACCCACACAGTCATGGACATCATGCATAATACACAGGCTCAGCCCACACACACATCTTGCATCTTGCTACTCGACACATAGACACATAGCCACTAGCAGGGGAAACCCTGCCAGACATGCTGGATGGACCGTGGCAACACACCAACATTGACTGAGAAGAGGCACCTTGGAGGCATAGGGACACCTTTATTAGTCATGTATTTGGGATTGCAGAGGCAACTTGAAGTACACATGAACACCTCATGTGGAGTAACATGTGGGTCCAACACTGGCACCCCCCTTCTGCAGCACAAATGCGTGATAGCCATGGAACTGGCACACAATTGTCGGCCAACAGCTAAACACCACAGCTGCTCACGGAGAGACTGCCATACACCATTGATCCGCTGATGTAGAAGTCCCACACCATGTCAAGCCAATGCAAACCGTATGTGTCAGAGGGCAGTGTTACACACATTGATGCCATCATCACAATCCACCATCCCATCACTGATGACTGTCAACCGGTCAGACCATCTATTCAGGTGTACACAGCTGCATGTCGTGTCCCATGGTGATGCCACATGGCTGCAGAGGAACCAAACATCGACAGGGGCAGTGTGCACACATCGTGAACAACTGCCACACCCAATACACCCCTGATGCATCCCTTACCCTATGGAGACTTCAAAACGTGTCCGTGCCTGTAACGCTGAGTCTGCACACGATGACGTGTCCATGAGGAATAGCAGTGCCACAACAATGCCAGCAGCAGATGGCATGCGCAAGTACCTGGGGAAGAGAGACACACAAGAAGTCAGCCACAAGAAGCACAGACACTTGCATGTGCATTAACTTGACACATGTATGGATGACAACATGCTAGGTCACAATTATGACTGGGGAAATACAACCATCACTGCCACCATCACTCCAGTGACACACCCACACACACCTCTGACTCACGTGCCATACATGCAGGTGGAGACACACATCACAACACATGCCACACGGGGACCAATGCGTGCACACTCAGACACTGGTACTCACCACTAAGCAAAGAAGTCGCGTATGAGCCGAGTCCGGATGTCCTCTTGCGGCTCCACATCCTCCACATCACTAGCCCCATTGCCAAGCCCTTCGTCCACCACGGGTGGATGGTCCTGGTCATGTTCATCCAGGATGAGTGGCACAGCTTTCTCAACTGCCATGTTGTGCAGCATGCAGCAGACCATGAAGATTTTGCAGACCTTCGCAGGGGCATATGGGAGCGCGCCGCCGGTCTTGTGGAGGCACCGAAATCGGCTCTTCAGCAAGCCAAACGTCCTCTCTATCACTCGCCTTGTCCGGCCATGGGCGGTGATGTAGCGGAGCTGGGCCGGCGTGATGGGGTTGCGGAGAGGTGTGAGCAGCCATGGCATGTTGGGATAGCCAGCGTCCCCTACATGGGAAGCACATGGACATCGTTAGAACTGGTGAAGCGGTCGTGCTGGTAGGCTATGCAAAATACAGGACAGGCAGACTGTACCCACCAACAACACATGCTCGTTCGTTGCGCAGCTGAATCATCATTTCAGGCATCCTGCTACGCCTCATGATGTAGGCATCGTGTGCTGATCCTGGAAAACGAGCACAGACATGTGAAATCACCATGTTGGACAGACACACCACAAGGGCATTGATGGAGTGGTAGTGCTTCCGATTGCGGTACGCTACCTCCCTTGCGTGTGGTGGTACAAAAGCTACATGTGTCATCTATGGACCCAATGACATGGGGCATCCCTCCCAGGGCATAGAATCCACGCTTGACCACAGTCAACTGTTCAGGGCTTGGGAACTTGATGAAGTCATCCAGGTGAATCAACATGGCATCTAAGAAATCATGCAGCACACGGCAGAACATGCTCTGGGACATACCACCAACATGAGCTATGGTATATTGAAGCCCACCAGCAGCATTGGCATTCACAAGCCCTGGCACCCCTGGTGCACTCTACTGGGGACTGACAGTGAATCCAACAAACCCATCATGAACATCAATTTACAAGTACACTTTACCTAGGGAGCACTTGCACTGCGGCACGGATTAGCCATGGCGCAGTGCCCTGAGCGGACAATACCAGCAAAACAATCGAGGCACACCATCAAAAAGTGGAAGGGAAACTCACGCCAAGGTGCCAGGTCTAACACGTGTCCCCTCCAGCTGAAATGTGGGGAGAACTACCCTTGCCCAGGGGGTTCCTCGTCACTAAGTTGGAAATACCTGGACAGACCGTCAGCGTTGGCGTGATCTGTACCAGGACGGTGTTCCACCGTAAAGTCCATACCCTGTAGGGAGATGGACCACCTCAACAGCTTCGGGTTCTCACCCCTCATTTGCATCAACCATCTGAGGGGCCTGTGGTCCGTCTGAACCCGGAAGTAAGACCCAAACAAGTAGGGTCTTAGCTTCTTCAGTGCCCAGACCACAGCAAATGCTTCTCGCTCAATTGCACTCCACCTACTTTCCCGTGGAAGTAACCTCCTACTGATGAAGGCTACGGGTTGGTCCCAGCCCTCCTCAGTCATCTGTGAGAGAACAGCCCCTACACCATGCTCTGAAGCGTCTGTCTGCACTAGGAATTCCTTGGAGAAGTCAGGGGCCAAGAGCATGGGCGCCGTGCACATGGCAGCCTTCAGGGTGTCGAAAGCTTTCTGACAGGTGTCAGTCCAGATCACGTTCCTGGGCTGCTTCTTGGAAGTCAGCTCTGTCAAGGGGGCAACAATCGTTCCATAGCCCTTGACAAACCTCCTGTAGTACCCAGTGAGCCCCAGGAAGGCCCTCACTGCGGTCTGCGTCTTGGGGGGTTCCCAAGCCAGGATGGTCTCAATTTTGGGTTGCAAGGGTGCCACCTTGCCACTCCCCACTTGGTGTCCCAAGTACACCACGGAACCCTGCCCGATCTGGCACTTGCTTGCCTTGATCGTGAGGCCTGCTCGGCGCAGAGCCATCAACACTTCCCAGAGGTGGTACAGGTGTTCGGGCCAGGTGGCACTGAACACTGCGATGTCATCCAGGTAGGCGGCACTGAACGCATCCAGCCCAACCAGTACCTGGTTGACCAACCTCTGAAAGGTGGCAGGGGCATTTTTCATTCCAAATGGCATGACTCGGAACTGGAAGTGCCCATCTGGTGTAGAGAATGCTGACCTCTCTTTGGCCCCATCGGTCAAGGCGATCTGCCAGTACCCAGACGTTAAATCAAACGTGCTGAGGAACCGGGCAGCCCCTAGCCGATCAATGAGCTCATCAGCTCTTGGGATGGGGTGCGCGTCAGTCTTAGTTACTGAATTGAGTCCTCTGTAGTCCACACAGAACCGGAGTTCAGGTGTGGCTCCCGGCGCAGCAGCTTTGGGGACCAAGACCACGGGGCTGGACCAAGGACTGCTGGAGGACTCAACCACCCCTAGCGCAAGCATTTTGGAGACCTCCTCCTTGATGCAAGCTCTGACCCTGTCAGTTACCCTGTAAGCCTTGTGCTTCACAGGTAAGCTGTCTCCTGTGTCCACGTCATGGACGCACCAATCTGTGACACCAGGAACCAGGGAGAACCTATCGGGAAACTGCCCCAGCAAGTGGCGGCAATCTTCCTGTTGTTCGGGCGTCAGGGTGGGTGAGAGGTTAACTCCATCCACTGACCCATCTTTCTCAGAGGCTACTAAGAGGTCAGGAAGAGGCTCGGTCTCCTCTTCCATTCCATCATCAGTGGCCAGAAGCATGCCCACTTCGGTCCTCTCTAAGTGGGGCTTAAGGCGGTTAACATGTAGGACCCTCAAAGGGTTCCTGGGAGACTGCATGTCCACCAAGTAGGTGATAGGACTTTTGCGCTCCACAACCTCAAATGGACCTGTCCACTTATCCTGAAGTGCACAAGGCTCCACTGGGGCCAAGACCCACACCTTTTGTCCAGGTTGAAGCTCTACCAGAGTGGCATTCCGGTCGTACCACCGCTTCATCTCCTCCTGGCTGGCTTCCAGATTTGCCTCAGCAAGTTGCCTGAAACGCCGAGTCTGGTTTCGGAAGGCCAGCATGTAACTGTATACATTCTGGGGAGGTTTCCTGGGAGATTGCTCCCAGCCTTCTTTTACCAAACTCAGAGGTCCTCTTACCGGGTGACCATACAGAAGCTCAAAGGGGCTGAACCCTAGAGACTTCTGTGGCACCTCTCGGTAAGCGAAGAGCAGGCATGGCAAGAGGACGTCCCACTTACGCCTCATTGGACCGTCCAGGCCCATGATCATGCCTTTGAGGGTTCGGTTGAATCTCTCAACCAACCCATTTCCTTGGGGGTGGTAAGGAGTGGTGAACTTGTAAGTTACCCCACACTCCTTCCACAGGGATTTCATATATGTGGATATGAAATTGGTCCCCCTGTCGCTCACCACCTCTAGAGGGAATCCCACTCGGGAGAAAATTCCCATCAGTGCTCGTCCCACCACGGGGGCCGTCACTGTCCTCAGAGGGATGGCTTCAGGGTACCGGGTGGCATGGTCCACCAAGACCAGGATGAACCTGTTGCCCAGGGCTGTCTTGGGGTCCAGAGGCCCCACAATATCAATACCCACTCGCTGGAATGGCGTACCGACCACGGGGAAGGGCTGCAGAGGAGCCTTGTGCTTCCCTCCGCTCTTACCACTTGCCTGGCAAGTCTGACAGGTTCTGCAGTAGGAATCTGAATTCTTGTGCATTTGGGGCCAGTAAAAGTGGGTGACAAGCCTGTCATAGGTCTTGTCCATCCCCAAATGTCCTGCTAAAGGCACATCATGAGCCAGCCCCAGTAGGAAGGTTCTGAACTTCTGGGGTACCACCAGCACACGGGCTGACCCAGGTTCAGCAGCCTTAGGCTCGGAATACAGGAGGTCACTCTCCCAGTACACGTAGTGTGTTTTGGCCTGAACACCATTGGCCTGGTCTGCAGCCTGCTGCCGCATACCCACGAGAGAAGGGCATTCTTTCTGCTCCCTGCAGAATTCCTCCCTGGAGGGACCTCCTTCTTGCTGCCAATGGGTCAGCTCAGGCAAGTCTCCCAGTTCGGCAATCTGTTCCCCGGTAGGCTCCAGAGCATCCCCCTCAGGGTCTACTCCCTCCTGGGCCGTGGGAACTTCGGGGGCCGGTTTCCCGCGCCTCCTGCGCCTTCTCCCTAAGGCCGGTTCCTGGACCTCTCCCTCAGGCTCCAGGACCCTCTCAACACCCCTACTGGCTGCCATGGACCGGGTGGTCACGCACGCCCAGTCGGGTAGACCCACCATCCTCAGATGCGTGGTCTTCTCCACCTTTTCCCAAGGGGAGCTCTCCAGGTCGTTCCCTAGCAGACAGTCTACAGGCATGTCAGTTCTCACAGCGACTTGTAGAGTACCAGAGACCTCCCCCCACTCAAAGGGAACTTGAGCCATTGGACAACGACTCTCTATGTTGTCAGCATTGACAACCCTACAGTAGGCATTGGGTACAATCTGCTCTTGAGACACCAGGTGTTGCCTCACCGAGGTCACGCTGGCTCCTGTATCTCTAAGAGCCTCAACCTTCTTTCCATTGATGGTCACTACTTGCCCATATTTCTTAATGTTAGAGGGTAAGTAGGTTTCAGGGACCATCTCACTGTCTCCTAGCGAGACTAGGGTCATCTGCCCCGGACCCCCACCCTCCTGGACTGCTACCTCCTCCCCAAAGTTAACACTAGCTACTTGCCGGGGTGGAGCACCAGTGGGTGCGGTCTTACCAAACAGGCGACACTTAGGATCAGAGGCAATGTGACCCGGGTCACCACACCTATAACAATTGAAGGGCCCCTTTGGAACAGGTCTACCTGTCGGGGCCCCGTTCTGCTGTGGGGGTGGGGGAGGCTGAGAACCCTTCTGCTGGTTCCCTTGGGAATTACTTTGGGGGCCTTTTTGGAACCCCTTCTGTTTACCCCTGTCCCCCCCACTCTTCTGCTGGGGACCCTGCCCACCTTTGGCGGAGTCTCCCACTTGACCATTGTGGACCCTGGTGCTGAGCCAGCGGTCCGCCTCCTCAGCAAGCTTCCTCGGGTTGGACAGCTTGCTATCAATCAGGTGCTGGCGTAGCTCAGGAAAACATTGACTGGACAAGTGCTCCCATGCAATTAAATCAAGCAGCCCTTGATAATCATTCACTTTGCTACCCTTCACCCAACCATCCAGTGCTCTGCAGAAAAAGGTTACATACTCCACATACGTACTCTCAGGGATCTTCTTAGTCTCCCTGAACCTCTGTCTATATAGCTCAGGAGTTAACCCATACCTGGTCATTAAAGCTTCCTTCATATGGGGGTATGAGGCTTGGAGATCTAAGGGTAAATCTACCAGTGTGTCACGCCCTTCCGCAAGGAACCTTCCCCACAACCCCGCTCCCCAGTCTTTCTCAGGGACCCGGTGTGAAGACATGGCTACCTCGTAGGCCCTAAACCACTGCCCTATGTCATCCTTCCTAAAATACTCCTTTACTACATCTTTGGGGATGTACACCTTGGACTCTACCTGCACCGGTGGAGTGCTGCCACCAGAAGGAGCGGTGTCCAAACTTTTCGCCTTCAGCTCCAACTCCTTCAATCTTATATCATGATCCATTTGGCGTTGTTGTGCCTCCAGGGCCAACTTCTGCTTTTCCATTTCCATTTGTCCTGCCAACTTTGCCATCTCCATTGCATGCGCCCTGTCTGCTGCCCTGTCTGCCAGCTCCTCTGACGACCGGACTCTGCTGGGCTCCTCAAGGTTGTCGGGTGGAACGATGTCCCCCGCATTCCGTGGGTCTCTTGACTCTTTCCAGGCTCTCAACGCCTTGAGGTACTGGTTCTTCTTCCTGAATCCAGCATGGGGAACTCTGAATTTTACACTGTAGCCTTTCAATTGCTCCGTTGTGTAACCTTCCAGTCTCTCCCAATCCACCTCATCCATTCCAGAAATCACAGAGAGTGCTCTTCCAGCAGAGAGTGAGCCAGGCATGGTTGCAGTAATGGCAGATGCCTCAACAAAGTTCAAAAATGAAAACCTGTGGCGGCGTTACTTGGTCTGCTCTCACTATCTGGTGATTAATAATTCACTGTATGCAAATTACAAGTGCAAATCCGAAATCCCAGCCGCTGCCACCAATGTTAGACTTGGGGGTCTCTGGTTGGCGCAAGGTTGCCCTTGTGTCAAGCAGGAACCCTCTCCTCTACGTCAGGGCACAGGATAACCCCTTGTGAATGACCCTTGCTCACCCTCTAGGTGCGTGGCGTGAGCAGCCAAGGCGATTCCTCAGGCGTTGTTGGTTAAGCACTTACAATCACACACACAGTAAATACATCAATCCCCCCAGAAACGGACACCAGACTTGGATATGTAGAAAAATACGCTTCTTTATGTAAAAATAGGTATATATATCTCAGCAGACTTATCACAAGACCAATAACGTTTTCGCTATGCCACCAGGTTGTAAAGCAGGCAAATGTTCTTTGTTCGTAGGTTCAAATGGAGACTTTGTAGTCTCTTGCAAATCTTACTTGTGGTTCCAGTACTTACAGAGATCGGCTCCTGCGAACGGGGAAATAAGGCGTTGCGGGCCCCGAGCCCGATACTGGAACTTCTTTCGTGATGGGGAGAGTCGGCACAGGTCGGTGCGACTCTCAGCTTGGGAAGTGTTCTTGGGTCCTCTATCAGCAGGTGTGGGCAAGTAGGCAGGCGCGGCCAGTGACCCTTTAGCACGGTGGTGCCGGAGGGTCTCCAGAGCGGGGGCGGCGTGGCCTGAGATGTCCGGGGATAGCGAAGCGGGGTCGCAGGGCACGGTCAGTGCAGCTGGATGACCCGGCGTAGATCACAGTCGTCGGACGGTTTCCGGCGGGAGGGGTGATAGCGCGGTCAGCGCGCTCCAGTAGCAGGCGGTGACAGGGATGCAGGCGACCTGGCCCGGGGACAGAGAGCGGCTCTGGACGGAGCGGGGCTCTCACGGGTTTGAGGCAGGCAAGCTTCTGAGTGTCACGGCCCTAGGAGGGGCGATGAGGGGCGCAGTCTCTTTCCAGCGGGATGCACACACGGCTCGAATTAGAGGACGAGCAAAAGCACAGAGAACCCACTGGTCCTGGGGTTCAGTTCAGGGGGCAAGCTCAGATCAAGCCCTTGGAGAATGTTTAAAGCACAAAACAGCAAAGTCTTCTTAGTAGTCTCTTCCTCTCCTTTCTCAGCAAGGCAAGCAGCAGGCCAGCTCCTCCAGCGTCTTCTTCTCCTTCTAGTCGGGCAGAGGTTCTTTGTGGTAAAACAGGATTCTGATTTCTTAGGAGCCAGGCTCCTACTTTTATACCATGATTCTTTTGTTCTTTAGCGCCAGGGGGCCTAGGCCTGGCTCAGTCCAGTGCTGGAGCACTTTGTTATGGTGACTCGGCTCTTTCCTTTCAGCAGCAGGGCAGAGACATCAGCCGCCCCACAGGGGGCGGCGCCGGCTTTGTGGTGGCAGAGCACAGGTCTATTCAAGAGTCAAGGTGTACTCCTCCCACCCATCCTGGTGTCATCTCCCGGCCCACCACCTGGCAGCCAACCTGTCTCTGGGGATCCCCCCACCCTGCTCCTTACTGTTGCTAGGCAGAACACACACACACAGCAGAGGCGGACTGAAATAGTCAGGTCAGTAAATACTGACTTTCTAAAAGTAGTATTTACAAACCCAGGATATTAAAATAAACTTGACTACAAGAAGTATTTTATTATTCTGAGTTCAGGCATACTAAACTTGACATGCTCTCTGAGTCCACTGGGGTCACAGCGTTGGCGTGATCCCAGCAGCCCATTCTGGCCTATGGAGAGCAGGTAGCCTTCAATAGTGAAAAACGAAAATGGCTGTAATTCACTACTAAGACATGCCACACACATCAGGGCATGTCCTACCTTATGCCTACAATGCACCCTGCCCTTGGGCCTACCAGAGGGGTGGCTAATATGTAGGTAAGGGAAGGTTTAGGGACTGGCAAGTGGGGGCACTTGCTCAGTCAGCGCGACGGTCCCAGACCGCGCACAGGGTCTGCGGTGGCAGACCCTAGACATATTTTACACGGCCGCTTTCTGTGGGTGGCGCAACCAGCGCTGCAAGCCCACCAGCAGCATTGGCATTCACAAGCCCTGGCACCCCTGGTGCACTCTACTGGGGACTGACAGTGAATCCAACAAACCCATCATGAACATCAATTTACAAGTACACTTTACCTAGGGAGCACTTGCACTGCGGCACGGATTAGCCATGGCGCAGTGCCCTGAGCGGACAATACCAGCAAAACAATCGAGGCACACCATCAAAAAGTGGAAGGGAAACTCACGCCAAGGTGCCAGGTCTAACACAGACATGTCCTTGTCAAGCAACTCCGTGTCCCATGCATACATGCACACCTCACATCCGATACCACATGTGGCATGGTGTGCGGAACAGTGTGCAATGTCAATCTACACACAGACACATGTTTTTGCTGCAACAGCTGCAGCTCATGAGGGTGCTCCAACATCAACCTACTGGGAAGCCCCCACACATACATGACATAGTCACATCGTGCACCGTGGGTAGTGACATGTCTGGTGTGGTAACCCCTGTAGCGGGCATCAGGGGACACTTGCGTGTGTTGTTGACCGTGCCATGCCAGTGACGCTCATCCCAAGTGTGCAGTACAACATGCACACATGTCAAATGAGTCAAGGGCATGCCTGGCACACATAGCACCGTCACACATTACATCTGTACACATCTCATCATACATCTGGTGCCTTCTCCACTCAGGAGTAATGTTCCACATCACAGCCTGTCACACCTGTGGCCCACACATGTAGTAATGCACAGACAATGCCTTGATGTCCATTCATGGACAAGTATGTCCATCCATGGACAAGTATGTCCGCCCTATTCCTTCCTGTGTGCTGCCTGTCACCACTGTGATGTGTGAAATCCGCCATACTGCTGCTGGGAAGGCCTGTGTACGTTCACATATCACTATGGGAGTGCTGCCGTATGTGTACCCATCGTGATAGTGAGCGTACAGGCATGTGTACGCTCACTATCATGATGGGTACACATACGCGAGGACACCCATAGTGATAGGGAGCGTACAGGCGTGTGTACGGCCCGTACCACAACGAGTAAGCATACGCGAGGACACCCATAGTGACAGGGAGCGTACAGGCGTGTGTACGGGCCGACCGCTATGGGTGTCCTCGCGTATGCGTACTCGTTGTGGTACGGGCCGTACACACGTCTGTACGCTCCCTATCACTATGGGTGTCCTTGCGTATGTGTACCCATCGTGATAGTGAGCGTACAGGCGTGTGTACGGCCCGTACCACTACGAGTACGCATACGCGAGGACACCCATAGCGGTCGGGCCGTACACACGCCTGTACGCTCCCTGTCACTATGGGTGTCCTCGCATATGCGTACTCGTTGTGGTACGGGCCGTACACACGCCTGTACGCTCACTATCACGATGGGTACACATACGCGAGGACACCCATAGTGATAGGGAGCGTACAGGCGTGTGTACGGCCCGTACCACAACGAGTACGCATACGCGAGGACACCCATAGTGATAGTGAACGTAGGCACGCGTGTACGGGCCGTTGCTATGCATTTGGGGTGCCCTAGGGCCCCGGAACGCACCGTACCTGTGTGTGAAGCTCCAAATTACATGGGGGACACATGAGGGACAAGCATTAAGGCCTACATGCATGCTGGTTGTCATGGAGACCAAGTTCAAATTTCAGGAAGGTGCACAGCAGAAGTCAGTTGGAATGAATCTACTTTGTTGCAATGTGCTTGTGGGGCTGACATCATGCAGGAGAAAAACAGATTGAGAACCCACAGACTGCTAGGTTTGAAGGGATTGGAAGAAACATAGGATGCAAATGTGAGTGACCAATCACCCTGTACTCCTGTGCATGAGATGGGCCAGCAAGGCAGATATAAGGCAGCCTGGTCCCATGAGGGAGCACTTGCCTGCACATCTCTGTATTCCACGACCCAGCTGCTGCTACTGATTCCCTGGAACCATGTCAAGGGCTGTGGAGAGGTCACAGCCATTCACCCTGGAGGAGAACATGGCTTTGGTGGATGTGATCCTCCCACGGTACCCCATGCTGTATGGTCGACCAGGTTATCAGGTGAGTGCAGTGTCCACTGGCACAGACTGTCTCCCTTTTTTGTGACTGTGACTTCTGCCATTGTGTCCAGGTGTGACACACATGCCATGTACTGTAGGGGGGTCCCGGGGGGGGGAATGCCTGATGTCTCCCGGCAGTGCCCTGAGACAGGAGGGGTGGGTGCAGAGTCCTCCCAGCAGAGCCCTGAGACAGGAGGGTTGTGTGCCTAACACTCACAGCAGAGCCCTGAGACAGGAGGGGTGGGTGCAGAGTCCTCCCAGCAGAGCCCTGAGACAGGAGGGGTGGGTGCCTATCACTCCCAGCAGAGCCCTGAGACAGGAGGGGTGTGTGCAGAGTCCTCCCAGCAGTGCCCAGACATGAGAGGGGTGGGTGCAGAGTCCTCCCGGCAGTGCCCTGAGACAGGAGGGGTGGGTGCAGAGTCCTCCCGGCAGTGCCCTGAGACAGGAGGGCTGGGTGCAGAGTCCTCCCGGCAGTGCCCGGAGACAGGAGGGGTGTGTGCAGAGTCCTCCCAGCAGTGCCCAGACATGAGAGGGGTGGGTGCAGAGTCCTCCCGGCAGTGCCCTGAGACAGGAGGGGTGGGTGCAGAGTCCTCCCAGCAGAGCCCTGAGACAGGAGGGGTGGGTGCAGAGTCCTCCCGGCAGTGCCCGGAGACAGGAGGGGTGTGTTCCAAGTCCTCCCAGCAGTGCCCAGACATGAGAGGGGTGGGTGCCTAACACTCCCAGCAGAGCCCTGAGACAGGAGGGGTGGGTGCAGAGTCCTCCCAGCAGAGCCCTGAGACAGGAGGGGTGGGTGCCTATCACTCCCAGCAGAGCCCTGAGACAGGAGGGGTGGGTGCAGAGTCCTCCCAGCAGTGCCCAGACATGAGAGGGGTGTGTGCCTAACACTCCCAGCAGAGCCCTGAGACAGGAGGGGTGGGTGCAGAGTCCTCCCGGCAGTGCCCTGAGACAGGAGGGGTGGGTGCAGAGTCCACCCAGCAGAGCCCTGAGACAGGAGGGGTGTGTGCCTAACACTCCCAGCAGAGCCCTGAGACAGGAGGGGTGGGTGCAGAGTCCTCCCGGCAGTGCCCTGAGACAGGAGGGGTGGGTGCAGAGTCCTCCCGGCAGTGCCCTGAGACAGGAGGGGTGGGTGTGATGCACAGTGTGGGCCTGGATGAGAGATAGTGTGGTTGCCCTCATTCCACCTGTGTCCTTTCAATGGCACGTCCTGCTTTAGGCTTCCCCCAGAGGATCCTGTCCCTATAACGAAGGTGCAATCCGTTGGATGCATACTATGCCTTGATGTAAATAGCTAATGTGTTCTAATCTGTGTCCCTGTGACATGTGCCAGGTGTATTGATGTAGTGTCACTTGTTAATCCTCACACGTAGACGCCTCAGCCAAGGCACAGATATGGCTGGACGCCGTCAGCGCCGTGAGGAGTGCGGATGGTCGGAGGCGGCGCATGTCCCAGGTGAGGAAACGCTGGCAGGATATCCGGTGCTGGACGCGGAGGATCGCACGGGTCCTGCTGGGGGACTCACCTGAGAGCCACAAGAACCGCGGGTGCCGCCGTCTCTCCCACATCCAGAAACGTGTGCTGGCGGTGGTGTTTCCAGACATGGACAGGCGCCTACAGGAGATGCAGCAGCAGGAAGGGGGTAGGTACATGTGTGTTTGTTGTGTTTCACCAGCATTTGTGAGTGCACTGTTCCATGGATACACTTCCAGGGTTTATGGTGCTGTGCAGATCATGATACCCACAGTATTGCAGTGCTCTCCTGCCTCCCTTCCCCTCCACCATGTATATTGACGTGAGCTGTATTACAAGTGTCCACTGTCCATCCTGACCTGATTTTCCAAGTACATACTCACGGTGGCCATTGCCTGTGTTTCTTGTTGCAATCATCTGATGATGCCCATTTGTAAATGATTATTTGGACAGGCGCACCTTGGGTATTTTGTGTGCAATCCTGATTTTTTGCATCCCATGTGTATTTCTGCCAGACTAAGAGATGTAAGTGCTTCCTGTGTCTCCACAGATTTGTCTCATGTAGGGGGTGGGTGGTAAGGGCATGGCCTACATGTCAAGACCTGATATCTCCTTGCTAGGACTGGCCAGTGTGTGATGTTTGTCTGGACATACACTCAAGGTGCAGTGTGCCAGTCAGGGTGGGCATGTTATCATGATGACCTATGCAGCATGTGCCTCTAGTTCATGGATGTGGTCCCTGCTCATCCCTATTGCCTGCCACGCTGTGTGGTGCAGATGCAGTGCTGGATTGTCCCCAGGGCCTTGCTCCTCAGTCAAAGTTCCATGTCATCTCATTTGCTATTGTGTCATGCTCTCCATTGCTATTTCCATGGCATGGTGGGTCACACAACTGTGTCTTGCAGGGCCTACATGTGTACCTTTTTTTGTAGTTGTGACTCTTCCTTTGTTTCAGGCTATGCACTGTAACCTAAGTAGATTGGACTTATGTCACATATGTATACAGGTGTATGATTAATTTCTGTCTCTTCACCCTGCCCACAGCATCGTCGGGGGACATGGAGGGAGAAATTGACACAGACGCCAGTGCCAGCGGTGACATCGCGCCTGGCACATCGAGTGGGACTGATGCGGTGGAGAGTGACCCCGGGGACCTGTCGACTGGCACAACAGAGTATGAAGCTGACGGGTCCGAGGATGATCTCTCCGAGTGGGCGGTGGCTTGACCACCATCTGACAGCAGCCCTACATCTGTCACCGCCCCCTCCATTGGCATCAGCCGCCTCCCACGTGCTCGTGTCCCTTCCCAACGTGCCCGGTCACCGCATGTCTCCTTCCTGCCAGGCACCGCACCCCCTGCCCCTGTATCCACTGCTGCCACCAATGCTGAGTCTGTGGACATCCAGCGGCAGTTGCAGATTGGTCAGACTGCGATCCTTAATGTCCTCCATGCCCACAGCCAGACCCTCAACAACATGGAGGCATACTTGGAGGGCATTCATTCATCGCAGGCTGACCAACGCAACTTGCTGAGGTCCATAGACTCCACACTGACTGCAGCAGTGGGTCTCCTGCAGCGCTACGTCCCACCCCCTACCCCTGCCCCTTCCACACTTCCCACTCCCATGCCTGTCCCACATACACACAGACGTAAGCATGCACCCACCACAACAGACACAGGCACCACACCAGCAGGGAAGGTCCGCCGCACACCTCCTGACACGCACACACAGGGTGAAGTAGGCACACCCACTGGGTTGGGGGGCAAACGTGTGACACGCAGCCAGAGTGGGAGTCCGCATTCAACAAAATCCACTCCCTCCAAATCCCCTCCCCTCAGCTCTCCTGGCCACATCTCCCCCAAAGACTCCTTCATGGCCGCTCTGTCCCTGAGTCCCACAGTGACACCACCCCGCAAGCGGTCAAGGAAGTCCCCGGTCAGGGTGGTTGAGTCCCCCCCCCTGTCCACACCCTCCCCCAGTGGCGCTGCGACCCATCCCTCTGACCCACCCCCCTCCCTGGGGCCTGTCGTTCCTTTGGGTGCAGGGGAGTCCCTGGAGGACCTTGCTAAGGTGTGCAGCGAGATCCTGGCCTCTGCCTTTGGCCCTGCCCCACCCCCTGTGGTGGAGTCCTCCATCCCTGCACCCACGTCGCCTACCCTTAGCCCTCCTGTCCCTGCGGTGCCTGTTTCTTCCCCCCCACATGATGCCCTCACCCCTGTGGAAGACGACGGAATGTAACTGTGCAGGCAAGCTAGGGGACACGCATCCCACTGTGTCCCCCATCCAGCTGTGACTCCTGGACTGCCCTATGGGCTTTGTACATATTGAACTTTCTACATACCAGTTATTTGGTCCTGCTGAATAAAGCTATTTTTTTTTGCCTTGGAACAATCCGGCTTTGCTGGTATTGCTGTTGTTGGGGCTGCTACATGGTTGTGGGTGGTGTTCATGTGTTGGGTGTGTGGGAAATGTAGTAGTGTGCTGGTCATGGGGGGACCCTGGGATCTGTGTGCCATCACACGGTGTTAGCTAGCTTTCTCCATTCATGTAAGCAGTTGCTGCATGGTGCTATTGCCCCAAGGTGTATTCCTTCCTCTGTGTACCCTGACTTCTTCCCTGCAGGGTGTCCCCTGACTTTGGCGCGGAGCTGTGTGTACATTAGCTGGGTGTGTGACGGAGTCCTTCAACTTTGCACATGCATGCTGGGCCATTCTCCACCTGCATCATTCGTGGCATCCTTGGTAGTCATTGTACTTGTGTTTGTGGACTATTGACATGACTTCATGTGGACATGTTTTGTTTTTGGCCCGATGCGTGCGTATACTCCCAGCCTCGCACACATGTGGTATGTGTACTGCAGGGTCTTTGTGCACCTGACTGACATTTGTGGCCATGGTATCTGTGGCTACTCCACCCTTTGCGTCCCATGGGCACTGCTGGGAGGACTCTGCACCCACCCCTCCTGTCTCAGGGCTCTGCTGGGAGTGATAGGCACCCACCCCTCCTGTCTCAGGGCACTGCTGGGAGGACTCTGCACACACCCCTCCTGTCTCAGGGCTCTGCTGGGAGTGATAGGCACCCACCCCTCCTGTCTCAAGGCACTGCTGGGAGGACTCTGCACCCACCCCTCCTGTCTCAGGGCTCTGCTGGGAGGACTCTGCACACACCCCTCCTGTCTCAGGGCTCTGCTGGGAGTGATAGGCACCCACCCCTCCTGTCTCAGGGCACTGCTGGGAGGACTCTGCACACACCCCTCCTGTCTCAGGGCACTGCCGGGAGGACTCTGCACCCACCCCTCTCATGTCTGGGCACTGCCGGGAGGACTCTGCACCCACCCCTCCTGTCTCAGGGCACTGCTTGGAGGACTCTGCACACACCCCTCCTGTCTCAGGGCACTGCCGGGAGGACTCTGCACACACCCCTCCTGTCTCTGGGCAGTGCTGAGAGGACTCTGCACCCACCCCTCCTGTCTCAGGGCACTGCTGGGAGGACTCTGCACCCACCCCTCCTGTCTCAGGGCACTGCCGGGAGGACTCTGCACCTACCCCTCTCATGTCTGGGCACTGCTGGGAGGACTCTGCACACACCCCTCCTGTCTCAGGGCTCTGCTGGGAGTGATAGGCACCCACCCCTCCTGTCTCAGGGCACTGCTGGGAGGACTCTGCACCCACCCCTCCTGTCTCAGGGCTCTGCTGGGAGGACTCTGCACATACCCCTCCTGTCTCAGGGCACTGCTGGGAGGACTCTGCACATACCCCTCTCATGTCTGGGCACTGCTGGGTGGACTCTGCACCCACCTCTCCGATTGGACAATATGTACGCTCATTACATACACGGATGTGGGTACGCTCCATGCATTCGAGGTGGGGGTACGTGTCGTACTTACACTGTTGGGGTGGGGGGTACGCTCCATGAGGCCGCGGGTGGGGGTACGTGTGGTACTTGCGCGGTTGGGGTGGGGGGTACGCTCCAGGCATACGCGGGTGGGGGTACGGGTCGTACTTACGCTGTTGGGGTGTGGGGTACGCTCCATGCATTCGAGGTGGGGGTACGGGTCGTACTTACGCTGTTGGGGTGTGGGGTACGCTCCATGCATACACGGGTGGGGGTACGTGTCGTACTTACACTGTTGGGGTGGGGGGTACGGTCCATGAGACCGCGGGTGGGGGTACGTGTGGTACTTACGCTGTTGGGGTGGGGGTACGCTCCATGCATTCGAGGTGGGGGTACGGGTCGTACTTACGCTGTTGTGGTGGGGGGTACGCTCCAGGCATACGTGGGTGGGGGTACGGGTCGTACTTACGCTGTTGGGGTGGGGGGTACGCTCCATGCATAGGCGGGTGGGGGTACGTGTCGTACTTACACTGTTGGGGTGGGGGGTACGCTCCATGACACCGCGGGTGGGGGTACGTGTGGTACTTACGCTGTTGGGGTGGGGGGTACGCTCCATGAGACCGCGGGTGGGGGTACATGTGGTACTTATGCTGTTGGGGTGGGGGGTACGCTCCATGCATTCGAGGTGGGGGTACGTGTCGTACTTACACTGTTGGGGTGGGGGGTACGCTCCATGAGGCCGCGGGTGGGGGTACGTGTGGTACTTGCGCAGTTGGGGTGGGGGGTACACTCCATGCATTCGAGGTGGGGGTACGGGTCGTACTTACACTGTTGGGGTGGGGGTACGCTCCATGCATACTGGGTGGGGGTACGGTCCGTACATATCCGTCCCCACGCTATGTGATGCTTGTGCGGCCCGTCCCCAGGCCTTTGCCACGTGGGTACGAGCCGTCCCGCCATTGTTGGGGTGATGTAGGTGTCGGCGTGGTACGACTCGTACCCACGCTCTTAAGGCGTGGGTACGGGACGTACCGGTCTGGTTGTGTTGCCGGTTCGCGTCGTGAGGGACTTCCGTTGCGGCGGTCGCTGGCTTAGCTGGACACGCCCCCACCCCCTCGTAGTGACCAGGGCCTGGGAGTCAGGTATGTCCAGGGCATGTGTGCTGTGTGACTTTGGTGGGGGGCTTGTGGCCTGCCCAGGTCCTGCCACCCCGCCCCCCACCCTTTCTCCCTCCCTTAGTTGTTCTGACCTTCTGCGGCGTCTGCGTCGTAACCTGTAGAGGAGGTCGATTGCTATGAGGGCCGGGATGACACGTAGGTTCGGGTCCATGTCTGTCCGTCGCGTACGGGTACCCCTTGTTCGGGTCGTCCTGTCTGTCCGTCGCGTACTGTTCCTCCTTGTTCGCATCGTCCTGTCTGTCTGTCGCGTACTGGTACTCCTTGTTCGCGTCGTCCTGTTTGTCCGTCGCGTACTGGTCGTCCTTGTTCGCGTCGTCCTGATTTCCCGGTAGTTTTTGGCAGCCGGAAGATATTCACCGTGCGGGATGACGTCGGTGCGAATCGTAATTCCTGGTTCGTGAATGGCAGGCTGCGAGCGTCCCGACGTCAGGTCGGCGCTTTCCCGGATCGCATTTGTAGGTTTCTTTTTTTCGGTCGGGGTTTTTTACGATTCGTACGGAAATGGTGTTTCCGTGCCAATCGTAATTCCATGTTTGTACATTTTTACGACCGGGTACGCGTCGGACGGGGAATATGCTCCGTCCGATGGTTCGTGCCCGGTTTTTACAGGATCGTGATCGGCGCCAAAGTATTTCAGTTGATTATTATGTGCTGCTGTTGAGCACCAGAACCCACCAGCTCATATTTAGCACTGCACTTTCCCTATGTTTAAAACACCACTACAATATATAAAGCACGATAACCTACATTTAATATTGGTTCCATTATTAAAACACGGCGCACAACCTGTGTAAATATGAAGGGAATGTGCTTTAAAGGACAAGTCTTCTGGCTCCAGTCGCACACCCAATGCTTAATTTGTAACCTTGCAACTGCCAGGGCTTTTATTAGGCAGCAGCTTCAGATAGCATACTTCTCTTTTTTAGCTGCCTAACAGGCAGCACACAACTTGTGTAAATGGGAAGGGAATGTGCTTTCAAGGACAAAACTTCTAACTATGGGAGCTTGGAAACCAGGTTCCATTCTCAAATGTTGCTAAATAGGGTGTGAATGTGTACAAAACATTTAATTTTCCTACATGAATTTAACAATACAGGATTCCTGGACTGTAGATAAAGAACTTCTGTTGATTATTAGGTGCTGCTGTTGAGCACCAGAAACCCCCAGCTCATATTTAGCACTGCACTTTCCCTATGCTCAAAACACCACTACATAATATAAAGCACGGTAACCTACATTCAATGTTGGTTCTATTATTAAAACACTGCACACTACCTGTGTAAATATGAAGGGAATGTGCTTTAAAGGACAAAACCTCTGGCTCCAGTCGCACTCCCAATGCTTAATTTGTAACCTTGCTACTACCAGATCTTTTATTAGGCAGCAGCTTCAGACAACATACTTCTGTTTTTTAGCCTGCCTAAGAGAAAGCGCACTACCTGTGTAAATATGAAAGGAATGTGCTTTAACCGCGGCAAAAACTCCGCCGCGATGCGGTGCTTTGATCAAGTGGGCGGGGCCGCATCGGCCAACGGACGTGCGCAGCACTACGGAGGTAGTGCTCATGATGGCTGTTGGCCGACAAAAGCAGCGTAGGGCTTAAAGGACAAAACATCTGGTTTCAGCTGCTCTCCCAATGCTTAATTTGTAACCTTACAACTGCCTGGGATTTATAAGGGAGCCGCTTCAGACAACATACTTCTTTTTTTAGCCTGCCTAACAGGCAGCACACAACTTGTGTAAATGGGAAGGGAATGTGCTTTCAAGGACAAAACTTCTAACTGTGCGAGCTCGGAAACCAGGTTCCTTTCTCAAATGTTGCTCAATAGGGTGTGATTTTGGACAAAGCATTTATTTTCCCTACACGCAGTAAAAATACTGGTGTCCTGGACTGCAGATAAATTATTTCTGTTGATTGTTAGGTCCTGCTGTTGAGGACCAGAAACCTCCAGCTCATATTTAGCACTGCACTTTCCCTATGTTTAAAACAATAGTACATAATATAAAGCACTGTAACCTACATTCAATATTGGTTTCACTATTAAAAAACGGTGCACAACCCGTGTAAATATGAAGGGAATGTTATTGTAAAGGACAAAACTTCTGGGTCCAGTCGCACTTCCAATGCTTAATTTATAACCTTGCAACTGCCGGGGCTTTTATTAGGCAGCAGCTTCAGACAACATACTTCTTTTTTTAGCCTGCCTAACAGGCAGAGCACACCCTGTGTAAATATGAAGGGAATGTGCTTTAAGGACAAAACTTCTGTTTCCAGTCACAGTCCCAATGATTCATTTGTAGCCTTACAACTACCGGAGCTTTTATTATGCAGCAGCTTCGGTCAACATACTTCTTGTATTTAGACTGCTTAACAGGCAGCACACAACTTGTGTTAATGGGAAGGGAATGTGCTTTAAAGAACAAAACTTTTGTTTCCAGTCTCACTCCCAATGCTTAATTTGTAACCCTCCAACTGCCGGGGCTTTTATTAGGCAGCAGCTTACGACAACATACTTTTTTTTTAGCCTGGTAACAGGCAGCACACTACTTGTTAATGGGAAGTGAATGTGTTTTCAAGGACAAAACCTCTAACTGTACGAGCTCAAAAACCAGGTTCCATTCTCAAATGTTGCTCAATAGGGTGTTATTTTGGACAAATCATTTAATTTCCCTACAGCAATACAAATACAGGTGTCCTGGACTGCAGATAAAGTATTTCAGTTGATTATTATGTGCTGCTGTTGAGCACCAGAAACCACCAGCTCATATTTAGAACTACACTCTCCCTATGTTTAAAACACCACTACATAATTTAAAGCACGGTAACCTACAATCATAATTGGCTTCACTATTAAAACACGGTAACCTAGACTATATCTTGGTATCATTAATTTACGAACTATGCAGTTCCTGTTTGTCGTATTTCATTTCTATGCAAAATAGGGCTCAAAAGTGCATGCAAATGTTTTTTCAAATCTGTGCCTTTTAGTTGCATCATAGAGCATTTTATTCTGTGCTTTTCCTTTTTTTATATACACACAGATAACTTTCTCTTTTACTTCTGTTTTTATTACATTCTCTGCGATCGCCTTCTGAAGCGCTTTTAGTTAAAATAGGAGTCCAGCTCCAAATTTATTCTACCTGTATGGCTTTTGTTTTTATAAGGCACATACATTGTTATAAGTACACTGAATATATTTTAAAGTTATTGGCAAAAACAGAAATAGAATAGTGGCATGTCTCTAGCTGCACCAGAAACCACCAGCTCATATTTAGCACTGCACTTTCCTTATGTTTAAAACACCACTACATAAGATAAAGCACGGCAACCTACATCGAATATTGGTTTCACTCTTTTTTTTTGATAAACACATTTTTATTGCTTTTAATGATTTGACAAAAGACACCAGTCAATCATCACACCATGAAAGTTCAGGAGTACAGACGAGGTTTTGTGTGACCCAGTATACAGGCATTAAAAAGTATAAAACAACATGGATTTGGACATTCCCTTCGGGACTAAACCATACCCTTCAACCATTTCCGCCAGACCCTACGATATTTATTGGGACACCTGCGTGCCTCATGCCCATACATAATACATCATTTTTTCTTGCGTGGCACACCGATCCACCCCCATCCACCAGCGTCTAACACTCGGGGGTTCGGGGCATTTCCAGGAGGCCACTATGTCCCTTTTGGCTACCACCATTGCCGTAGTGAAGAACAACTTCTCATTCCGAGACCCTTCCAGCCCATTAGTAATACCCAGGAGCGTGTGTTTTGGGTCGTGAGGGACCTCCCACCCCAGTAACTTGGTAAGTTCTTCCTCAATATCCCCCCAGAACCGCGTCAGGCAGGGGCATACCCACACCATGTGGAGAAAATCAGCTGGATCATGACGGTACCTAGTACAAGCGGAGGTTGGGCGAAATCCCGCTCGGTGAAGGCGCACCGGAGTGAGGTAGGCTGCATGTAAATAGTAGAGCTGTACCAAGTATTGCCTGGCAGAGGTGGTGACCATCCTAGGGCATTGCGCCAGTCCTCCTCCAGGGTGCCCACCTATTCCTCCCATTGAGCTCGCAGTTGGTCCAGGGAAGTAGGGGTATTATTGATCAGTGTGTGGTAGATGCGGGAAATGCCACCTTTCCCCAGGTCCCGAAACATGATCTGTCCCTCAGGTGGGCTATGGTCAGGAAGTCGTGTACCCGTTGTGAGGTGCATATGGAGAGCATGTCACAATTGCAGGTACCTATAAAACTGCAATTGGTGCAGGGAGTATCTATTTTGAAGGTCTTCGAAGGATCGCATGTGATCCCCCACCCATACATTGCCTAGCTGTGAGATACCTATGAGGTCCCATGCCCAGAAGCCCTGCAGCCCATTAACCTCTTTGATCCAGGTCCCCAGCCACAAGGGTTTACATTGAGTCAGTGTGTGTGTCCACTTGGTGTGGCGCAAAGCGGCCCACCAGGCCAATAATGCGGAGCGTGTGACCTCTGGTAAGTGGGATGGGATAGGAACCCCTTACAACATGGACTGAACCGCAGTTAGGCCCAGTTTTACCAGTTCAAGCCTGTAGGCCGGGTCGGACCATCTCCCGTTGACACGGTCGTGTATAGAGAGTAGGCGCATGGCGAGGTAGTATAGATATAAGTGGGTCATCCCCAGACCCCCATTGAACGATGGGATCCTACAGACGTTTAGCGCCAGACGGGCCCTACCTTCCCCCCAAAGGAACTTATTAGCCATGCTATCTAATTCGCGGAACCAGGTCCTAGTGTAGCACAGGGGGGTATTTTGAAGAACATAAAGCAACCCGGGGAGTACCATAATTTTAAAGAGGGCGAACCTTCCCATGGGGTTCAGGGGCAATGTTTGCCACTTCTGGAGGTCCGCTTTGACCCGTCTCACCAGGGGAGTGACACTGAGGGCCAAGCTAAGCACGGGGAACAAAGTCATCCATATCCCCAGGTATTTGAATGATTGACGGCGGAGCTGTATAGTGGACTGCCAGTCGAAACTTTCTCTGGACAGGTGGAGGGGAACTAGGACTGATTTATCAGGGTTCAACTTGAGGCCAGAGGCCTGTTCAAAGGAGTGCAGGATGCGGAGACAGTGGTGGCCTGATCGGGCAGGGTCCACTAAGTAGATGAGGACATCATCCGCATAAACTGCGATTTTGTCGGTTTCGGTGTTTGGCCAGTCCCATACCTGCACGTGTTCACATGAGCGTATGAAGGATGCCAAGGGCTCCATGACCAAAGCGAAGAGTAGGGGGGAAAGGGGACAACCCTGCCTTGTTTTCCTGAAGACCAAAAAGGGCTCTGATAGGACCCCATTCACCAGTACCCGAGCCCGTGGATAAGCGTAAAGAACCCTAACCATGGCCCGAAAGCGGGGACCGAACCCCATCTCCTCAAGAACTTCCAACAGGAACCCCAATCTACCGAATCAAAAGCCTTCTCAAAGTCTACAAGATGGCTAGATAAGGGGTAAGGAGCTAGCGGTGGACCAAGCCAATTTCAGTCTACGGAGGCAGTGCCGGGTGCCATGTGAGGGCTTGAACCTGCACTGGTCGGGGTGAACCAGCACGGATAGATGGGGTTTGAGCCGCTGGGTGAGGACCATGGCAAACAATTTTATATCAGTATTAATGAGGGAGATAGGGCGGTACGCCGCACAATGTGGCGAGGGTGGCTGGGACTTGGGATGGACCACGATGGTGGCCATGTCTGTTTCCTGGGGGAAGGAACCTTTGTCAACTGCCTCCTGAAACAGTTCCGCAAGATGAGGGGTGAGAGTTTCCCGGTAGTGAGCATAATATTCCTGAGGGAGGCCATCTGGGCCTGGCGTCTTGCCGGAGGAAATAAGGGTGATCGCCTCCTCAATTTCTTCAAGGGTGATGGGGCGATCTAGATCGCCCTGAATGATGGGGTCTAGGCGAGGGAGGTGGCTGTTCCCGGCCTCCAAAAGACCTGCAAGGGAGAGGGCTGGAATTCTCGTCTTGTACAATTGACAGTAATATTAAGCAAAGGCATTGGCCATCTCTGCAGGGGCGCGGCATTCCAAACCATCCTGTGCCAGGATTTCTGGGATTATGCGGTTTGCCCCAGGGTATGTGGCTAAGCGGTGGAGGAGCGTGCCATTTTTGTCGCCCCAACCATATACCCTGGCCACGGATGAGTGCCAAAGGAGTTTGGCTGCTTCCAGCGACAGTTGCTTAATCTCCAAACGGAGATGAGCAAGGAGTCTCACGTCTGATGCATCCGGGGATCGGGCGGATGCACACTCAAGGCGCAAGGCCTGCACCTCCTGTGAGGTAATTTGCTCCAGTTGAGCCTGTCGCTAGAGCTCATGCTGGCCCTTGGTGATCTCCCTAATTATAGCCTTGCCTGCCTCCCACAGGGTGCCCAGGGAGGATATGGACCCGTCGTTGGATAGAAAGTATTGCTTGAGTTTCCGTCCCACCACCTTCCGGAACTCCTTGTCCTGAAGGAACCAGGCACACATCTGATGCATATGAGCGGGAGGGGGGGCCGTGTGAAACATTACTGGAGAGTGGTCAGAAATGCCCCAAGGGAGGATAGAGACATCCCAAAGCAAAAGACAGTCCGTCGATGTGAACGAAAAAGGTGTCAATACATGCCTGCGTATGATGCGCCGCTGAGGTGTGTGTGAACTGTCTAGAGTGTGGGTGCCAAATACGCCATGCATCACATAGGCCCAACGATTCAGACCAAGTCGCCAACTGTTTTGCCTGTGCAAGTCTACTAGAGGAAGGGGGACCAGTTGTATCTGGGGCAGGTGAAGAGATTGCGTTAAAGTCACCCCCGAGGAAAGTGGGACCCAGGGGTAGGGACGTTAGGAGGTCTCCTGATTTCATTGATAACATTGAGGGAGGGGAATAGAGCGACACATGGTTGAGGGGGTTACGATTCAGTGTGCCACTAAGGGCCACAAAGGTGCCCTGGGCGTCATGGGTGACCCGTGCTGTCACAAGAGGAGGAGACCGTTTCACCAGGATCGCTACCCCCCGGGAACCCCGAGTGAACCCTGAGTGCCAGATCCTATCATAACCGTAACGTGCTAAAAAGGGGCAGTGGTTACCCAGCAAGTACGTCTCTTGTAGCAGTAGAATGTCTGCCCCCTGCATCGAGCATAGCGTAGTACGGCCACGCGCTTAAAATGATCCAGAAGGCCATTAACATTCCAGGACATGATGCGCATGGTGGCCCCTAGCAGAGGTGTGTCAGGCATAGTAGCGGAGTGAGTCAATGTGGCGGTGACATCCCAAAGGGAGATCTGACTTCAAATTGGCTCGCCAGAGGGCCTGGTTAGGTGTCCAGAGAGAAGTCAACGCATCCCACCGGGTGCAGATCGGGGTGCCATGTGAGTTCTGGTGCAACAAAACTGAAGAATTATTGAAACAAATTAAAAAGAAAACTCGGGACAATGGTCTCCCCTCCCCATCCCATTCTCCCCCCCCACCCTACACTTCAGGAGCGGAAGCATCTGTCGCCCTAACAATAAACAAGTGAACTATAGACCAAACTAGAACACTTGGGAATGGGAAAGCATCAAGGACCCCTCCTCGTGACAGGATGTACATACTCAAGTCCTTTGGGAAGAAAATCAATAACAATGTGAGTCCAAGTACAGTCTCCGGCTGCGGAGCCAAGCCAGCAGGCAGAGACTAGTACGAGCAGGGTCTCTCAGGAGCGTTGGGCTACGGGAAAGATCCTTGTCTGGGAGCTCCAGCAATGAGGGCCCGGGCGAAGCACCCCCGCGGTCCAGGTGGCCGGACGAGCCGGATCGCCTCCTGGCCGAGGATTCATCGGAGAGCAGTATTGGCTGTCTAGAATGGCCCAATGGAGAGTCCGGCTGGGCTCGCCTTTGGCCACGGTGCCTGTGGGAGCAGTTGCGCTGAGGCCGGGGGGACGGAAGGCGCAGGACGGATGTGCCCGCCGTTCACCTCCCCAGGCTGTGGATTCCGGTTATTGAGTTGCAGAGGGAATTCCTCTGTCTCCCAAGCCCAGGCCTCAGTAGGAGTGTCGAAGAACAGAGTCCTGTTAGCGAACACAACTCGCAGGCGTGCCGGAAAAAGGAGCCTATATTGGATGTTGAGTGCTCTTAGTTTTTGTTTGACGTCACCGAACGAGCGGCGCTGACCCTGAACCTCGCAGGTGTAGTCAGGAAAGATCATGATTGCGTGGCTGTCATAGTGGAGCCGTTGCTGTTTGCGGGCTTCAGCCAGGATGGCATCCCGGTCCATAAAGTTGAGGACCCGCATGATGATCGGTCGGGGGCCACACCCGGTGAAAGTTTGGGGGCAAGAGAATGGTGGGCCCACTCAATCGCGAACCATGGGGAGAGAGAGCCCTCCAAGACCCACGATCGCAACCACCTCTCCAGGAAGTCCACCGTGCGGCCCTTTTCTGTTCCCTCCGGAAAGCCAACCAGGCGGGGGTTGTTGCGCTGGGACCTGTTTTCTTCATCTTCAGCCCGGTGGTGTAGTTCCTGGGTGTGTGACTGGAAACAAGCTACTTGCCGCTTGAGTTCCTGGACGTCCACGGTGGAAATTCGAGTTTCAGTCTCTTTGATCCTGGCTGTGGCATTTCAGAGATCCTGCGGATGAAGGTCATGTCCACTCGCACCTCCGCGATATTGCATTCCACTGAGGATTGTGAGGCATGGATGGCCTATAGGATTGTGGACAAGTCCGCGGGCGGCAGAGAATCTTGGTCCGTGGCACCCCCGGTCACCCCCGCATTTGTGGTGGTGACACAGTCCATTTTGGTTTGAGTAGCAGGGTTCTTTGTCAGTCTGTCCGTTCTGCCCATGGTGGCACTACGCGGGGCAGGGGACACTGAGAATCTCCAAAGGTGGGCCCTGCAGCAGGGGTCTGGTGGTCTTCCCCAATGGGCCGAGATCTGGTAAGGGGGTAACCGGAGCAAGCGAGGAAGCCCACCCAGGCCTGTCGTCGCTCAATGTGCGCAGCTGATACCACTTCTTCAGGCAGGATGGCTCTCCAGCAACCAACAAAGAGGGGGGGAAGAGAGAATGCTGGACCAGGACTGCAAGGAGGCCCCCGCCCGCATGGCCCGTAGATTACCCCAGGCGTCACTTGGGCTGAGTGGCAGCAGAGGGGTCCAACCCCAATGAGTAGCAATACCGGGGAGGGGGCCCCTTCGGAACCCCGGCCCCAGCAAGACCGGCCTGCAGTTCCAATAGACGTGGGATGAGGGGCCACCAGCGGAGGTCCTCACAGGCAGCCGCGGCCGAATGCCTCTGCAGCCAACATCTCCCACCCTGGAGAAGGAATGATGGAACGAGAGCTTCAGGGCCCGGCCGGGGAGGGAACAGCCCCGCAACAGCCCCAGCGCCCTCTTCAGATCATGTGGCGACAAGTCAAGGGGGCAAGTTGGCGGTTGAGGGGCCTAACCATGAGACTCCTGCCGTTCGAAATATGCGTTTTGTGTCCCCTATGGGCCTCTCCTAGCAGGAGACAGCTATCCGCTGCCTCAGGATGTTAGCAGGGCCCGGGAGAGCAGGCCCAGAAAACGCAGAGTCCAGGAGGGGGGAAGGGACCCAGCCGGGCCAAACGATGGGCAAAATCACCCGGGGCCGGCCCCCACTCCAGGCGGCATCCAGTGCGCGCAGGGGGCCCTAACAAATGTCCCCGCAACCCCTCCGCTCCCGGGACTCACCCGCTTGATGGTAGGCCACGCCTCTGGATCCAGGCGAGAGAGTTGCCTCACAGCAGGTGGGAAATAATGCCGTCCTCCAGCCCCCGCTGCCGATGTGACAGCTGGTACCACAGCGGAGCCGCTGGGGGGGGCCAGAGTGCCACCGCCACCGCAGATTGAGGCAGCCGGGCCGCTGCACACTAGGCCCGCCCTCTCCAGTGCCAGCGGATGAGGACCAGGAAGCCTCGGTCTCGGCCCCTCCCGTCCAGGCCCAGCCGAGCACGGCAGGGAGAAGGGCACGGGCATCACCTTGGGCTAGCAATGCCTTCCAGGCAATCAGGCAGTGGGAGGGCCCCACCGCCCCCTCAGGTGTATGGGCGGAGGCCAGCCGAAGCGCTCCAGGGGTGGCAGGTGCCGCGGTCAGGGCGAGGGGGCCGCCATCTTGGCCGCAAAGCACGGCCGGCCGAACGACAGCAGCAAGGCGGCGAGACATGGGATTCTCCACACCCAACGTTACAGACAGAGGTGCTGCGACTAGGAGACGTCCAAGTTCAGGTCAGAATGGCCCGCAGGACGTGGGGATTGCGATGGGATGGCAGAGGGGTCCTGGAGCACTCTCAAGGTGCGTCCACAATCTTGGCTCAGCAAGACACACCTTGGTGGTTTTTCTATTAATACACAGCGCACAACCTGTGTAAATATGAAGGGAATGTGCTTTAAAGGACAAAACGTCTGGCTCCAGTTTCACTCCCAATGCTTAATGTGTAACCTTGCAACTGCCAGGGCTTTTATTAGGCAGCAGCTTCAGACAACATACTTCTTTTTTTAGCATGCCTAACAGGTAGCGCACAACTCGTGTAAATATGAAGGAAATTTGTTTTAAAGGACAACATTTCTGCTTCTTGTTGCGCTCCCAATGCTTAATTTGTAACCTTACAACTTCCGGGGCTTTTATTAGTCAGCAGCTTAAGACACATACTTCATTTTTTAGCCTGCTTAAGAGGCACCACACAACTTGTGTTAATGGGAAGTGAATAAGGCATCTGCTTGTAGCAAGTGAACAGGTCACCAAGAAACCACAGCATCTCGTCTGGTGATGTGTTGTGCCGTTTAGTGACTGAACTTTTAAGAGTAAAACACTCCAAAGACATAGCCACAGTATTCAGTTCGGGCTTTTATAATGGTTTGGTTCTACTGATATGGAATATGTTTGGAGACCACTCCACAAAAATTATTGCCTCAAGTGTACTTTTTTAATAACAGGGACACTTCTTGTCTGAGATGCTGAGCCTTCCCTCCAGGAATTGCAGCTATGAATGAATGCATATTGAGTACCGAAACCCAGATGTACAAAGTATCTTGAAAATACGCAACAATGCTACACTCGGTATAATTTAGAAAAACAATACAATGAATTAAATGGAATAATTGACACGATGCAGTAAAAATGAAACAAAAGAAAAACAATAGCATAATGCCACAAATATTACAGATAATAATAATTTTTTATCAGGATATCATGGGATCCATGACAGAGTGAAACACACTTGTGCCTAGAAGGCAGAGTAAGGATGGCACACTGGAAGAAGAGTTAAGATTGATGATGATCATGTGCAGGTAGCATTACATAATGTCTTCTGATGTTTGCCTAAATCAACGGTGCTTCAATCCCACAAGGAACAGGGGATCATCATCAAAACAAAGGAAGTCATTGGTACCCAGAATACCTAAAGAAACCAATAAATGGACTAAAGTGAGGGCTAGCTGCTTGAGAGAAGAACCGTAGAAATCAGGACATAGAGATAAACTTACAATGAGAGTAGCCGGGCAGTCAAACACTAGGGGTAGTTACTAACCCAACGCAAGGACACCTGGTTCAAAACGTCTTATCCAGTTTCCAGTTGATAACTTTATTGCGGTCAAAAGACCATAAAAGTGCAAATACAAAAACAGCACATATGAATAATACATTAAATAGACATAGAACATTAAAAGAAGATTAAACTAAGTGTTATCAACCACGAAAGAATTTAAGATTAAAATAATTTCATAGCACAAATATCAGGTTAAAAATTATTGTCTCCTACGCCACATACCTATAAGATAACGAGATACTGCAAATACAATAGGGGGGTGGGTATCATAGGTTAATGTTCTACAGGCTTGGGAAAAATGGAGAAATTTAAGGTTCTTGCAGATTGGAGTCAGCCAGCATTTTCTGATCGCTGAATAAGCAGGACAAAAGAACAAGACATGAGATATGTTCTCAGTTTTATAGTCGCAGGCAGGGCAAATTTCATTATTAGTCCTTGCCCATTTATTGGTAAATGACCTAATAGGCAAAGTGCCATGCCTTAACTGGAGATACAACTTCCTGGCCAATGGGGGTTCAATTGCGTCCATAAAATCCTCCATCCTAAAATCCAGTTTCACCAAGAGGAACTCAGTGGTCAACCTACCCAGTGTTGCAGAGCTCAAAAGGGTTTGAAAATTCTGCTTACGTATCAACTCATGGAATTCTCGCTTGGGTACCCTAGGACAAAAGGTGTCTGGCATTTCCCACAAGTCCGGGGTGCCCAGCCTGATGCTTTCGGCCCTAATGTACACCAGCCAAGGGATCTTCTTATGTTTGAGAGAGAGCCATATCTCAGCTAGTTCAGTTCTAAAGGGGGCCAGCTCTGGGACTGACCAGAGCCTTTTCCAGTACATAACTGGTCTTGCACTGACAGTTTCCTCAATAGAGTCCATACCAAGGTCCATTCTAAGTGATATCAAAGGTGTACTAGCTGGCAAACCCACCAAGTTCCTCAGAAAAGCTTGTTCCACCCTAGAAAGGGACAATAATTGTTTGTGCCCCCAAAGCTCAGCCCCATAGATCACTGCAGGTCTGGCTTGGCGACAATAGATTTCCAGCGCCGGGGACACTGGTTTAAAAGTTTACCCCTTTAATACTTTACTGATCCCCCCCACTAGCTGTGAGAGCTTTAATGCCGACTTGATAATCTGGGAATTCCACAAAATATTTTCAGTGAGGGTAACACCCAAATAGACAAATGTCTCAACCCTCTCTAGGGGAGTGCCATTTAGCACTGGATTAGGGCGTGTCTGCTTCGGGGGGTTAAATATCATAAATTTGGTTTTTCCCAAATTAATTTCCAGTCCCCGCTGCTCACAGAACTCCACAAAGCCATTAAGTACTTTCTGGATACCCGATGATGTTTTAGACAGCAACAATGTGTCGTCAGCAAACATCAGAGCGGGTACCTTTCCTGTGGCCAATTTGGGGGCATCGTTGTCTGCCACGCCATTCAAATGGTCAACAAGACCATTAATGTACAGACTGAATAGCGTGGGGGCCAATACGCACCCTTGGCGGACCCCTTTTTTAACAGGAAATTGATCTGTAAGATCGCCTTGCCTGCCACACCTAACCTGAGCGTAGTTGTTGGTGTGTAACCTAGACAGGATAGACAACAAGTAAGAAGGGAGACCTAAAGCTGCCAGCACTTTCCATAGTTTCGCTCGAGGAACTAAGTCGAAGGCAGCCCGTAGAGCCACAAACACAAGGTAGAGGCTCCCACCCTCCACCTTAGCTGCCTTCCAATAAAGTACCTGCAGGCGAAATATTTGGTCTATGGTGGAAATACCGGTTCTAAAGCCTGCCTGGAATGTAGATAAGATGTCGTTCTCCTCTACCCACCCAAGGATCCTATCAAGAATAATCCTCCCCATTAGCTTTTGTGAGGTGTCGATCAAGCTAACAGGTCTATAGTTTGAAGGGGTGAGGGGGCAACCCTTTTTGAAAACTGGGACGATCTCAGCGCCTAACCAAGTAGGTGGCACATCTGCGCCCTGCAAGACCCCATTAAACAACACAACAAGATAAGGAGCCCAGATTTTAGGCTGGGTTCGATAAAGATCCCCTGGCAGTTTATCCAGCCTAGGGGCTTTATTAGGTAAGAGCTTAACTATGGCCGCCTCCACCTCCTTAAGGGTAAAGGATTCAGCCAAGCTACCGTGCCTAGAGAATCCAGACTTCCCCACTAAATCATCAGACTCAAGGTTATTTGGGATTGGTTCCAAGTTTACACACCTTGTGGTATCAGTCTCAAGAATTCCATATAAACCACTAAAGTGATTTTTCCACAATTCCGGGGCAATATTCGGGCCAGGCTCAGAATTGGAACCATGCGGCCCAACAGCAACAATTGACCAAAATAATTTGAAATCCCTAGCTGAGAGTGCTGCACCCAGTTCCCCCCACATAAAGGTCTCCCGTTCCCTCTTAGCATTCCCAATTATATTCTTGTACAAGCTACTTTGAACCCTAATGAAGCCCGCATCTTTGGTTTTTAGAGCTAACAGCAACGCTTTCTTAGCTTTACGACATTGGGCATTGAACCACAGGTGCTTCTTTGTTCGCAACTGACTAGTCCTCATCACCGGGCACAGGACATCCTTCAGTGCGGCCACCAACTGATTATGTATATCTAGAGCCCTGCCCCCAGACTCAGATCCCCCCATTTCCGCAATAAACGGAGACGCAATTTCATACAATTTTGCAAGATTACATGGGGCGTCTTGCAAATTAGGCCATTTAACCCTACGCCTACAATTGGAAATTATTAAAGATGATACAGTTCTAACTTGAGCAGGTGGGGTCTTGTTTAGCCCAAAACTCCCTGGTTTGAGGGATAAAATCAGCGCATTGTGGTCGCTGTCATGCCTATCAACAACCCTGAATTCCAGCAACCTATCCCAATGCCTGGCTTCCATGAAGACATAGTCAATCACAGAAGACTGGTTTTGACGGTTAAAGGTATTCCTACCAGGCTTGTCAGGCTCCAACCTCCCATTGCAAGCGCGCAATGAGGTGGTCAGTACCAACGACTGTAGTTGCAAAACGAGAGGGGTCCAAACCTTAACTAAGGGCATCATAGGATCCGGAATAGACCAAGACGAATCGACCTCATCAGAGTCACCCAAAGACGGGTCAATAAGAGGCTCAAAATGACAGTTGAAGTCTCCGCACAGGATTATAACAGTGGAGGAGTCAAACTTCAATAGTAAACCTAGCAAAGTTTTAATAGCCTCAGATTCCAAACTCCGCTTAACTGGCCTTGAATAAACATTAATCAGGATTCAGGCAAGCCGGGCCGACGAAGGCTGTGATGCCAGAAACCGGTCCCCGGAAGCTTGTTTCCTTCCCAGTATTAGAATTGGCTTGGTAGTTTGGTTTGCCCTGTTCCCATCATGCACTGGGACAGGTACAGACTAATTTGCATGTAGCCAGGTTCTGAGCTGGGATGGTGCAGTGAGCTAAAAAACGGTGATGGATTAAAACCATGATCTCTTGACTTGGTAAGAGTATTCTGCATCATTCAGAAACTCTGTCCATCACCACCCCCTTTTTCCCAAATTGATTTTATCCACACTCAGTGTGGGAGGGTATGCTCAGACGTGAGTCCCTTGCTCATTGCACCATCCGGATTCAGGCAAGCCGGGCCGACGAAGGCTGTGATGCCAGAAACCGGTCCCTGGAAGCTTGTTTCCTTCCCAGTATAAGAATTGGCTTGGTAGTTTGGTTTGCCCTGTTCCCATCATGCACTGGGACAGGTACAGACTAATTTGCATGTAGCCAGGTTCTGAGCTGGGATGGTGCAGTGAGCTAAAAAACGGTGATGGATTAAAACCATGATCTCTTGACTTGGAAAGAGTATTCTGCATCATTCAGAAACTCTGTCCATCACCACCCCCTTTTTCCCAAATTGATTTTATCCACACTCAGTGTGGGAGGGTATGCTCAGACGTGAGTCCCTTGCTCATTGCACCATCAGGATTCAGGCAAGCCGGGCCGACGAAGGCTGTGATGCCAGAAACCGGTCCCCGGAAGCTTGTTTCCTTCCCAGTATAAGAATTGGCTTGGTAGTTTGGTTTGCCCTGTTCCCATCATGCACTGGGACAGGTACAGACTAATTTGCATGTAGCCAGGTTCTGAGCTGGGATGGTGCAGTGAGCTAAAAAACGGTGATGGATTAAAACCAAGATCTCTTGACTTGGTAAGAGTATTCTGCATCATTCAGAAACTCTGTCCATCACCACCCCCTTTTTCCCAAAATGAGCGTTGCCTGGACACCCAGGTGAGTACCAACCCAGATAGACAATCCACCTGATGGTCTTCCTTTACCTAAGATTTCAAAAATAGCAAAACCAGGAAATGAACTTTCATTTACCACCCAGGTTTCTTGCATCATGCATATGTCATATGATGAAATAAATGAACCCCAATCTGGTATAGGCAACTTATTCTTCAGTCCTGCCACATTCCAGGAAAGAATTTTAATTTCGGAGCTGTCCGGATGGTTCTCAGACCAGGAGCTTCAGTAGTAACATTTAAGTTCAGGACCCCCTTAGAGCCAACCAAGCCTTGTTCGGGCGGATCACTGTCCCCCAAAACAGAAGGTGTACTAATAGGATTTAGATTCGTAGCCTCGTTTTCCACTTTTCCGCTACCTAGCATAGATTCATCAGCAAGTTGAATGTCACCTGGAATCTGGTTAAATGCCAGGGAATTAAGCCTAGTATCATAGTCAGTTGGTGCCCCAATATCCATGAAACTAAGCATAAAGTTCCCAAGAGGCCCCGACTGTCAATCGCAGTCGTTCAAGGCCGACAAAACATTAAATCTATTTGTCACCTCCAAAGGGGTCAGTGAGCCCATAGGATCAGTCCATCTAGGTCTAAAATGCCCAGGCGGAATAATGTCCCACCCGCACTCTCTAATAGGGGCCGATAGATGGGATCTATAGTGAACAGACCAGTTGTCGGTAGGTATAGAATGGAAATTTGGTTGATAGTAGGCAGAGACCACTGAATTCAAAGGAGGACCCACCAAAGATCTTGGATAAAAGTAAATTAGATCATAGGGAATAATGGAGTTGTTACCCTCACCCGGGGGCCAACTTAGAATAAATCTAACAGTTTCTTGGTCTCTAAAATTAACAACAATAATGTCCCCCTGTAGATCCTTAGGTCTACTTCCTAGCCAAGGGAGACGCCGGACATACATAATCTCACCATTAAGATTACGAGGAAGTGGTCTATTCTGACCAAGCCAATGCATGACTTTATGTTTTAGTTGGAAGTATCCCTCCCTTTTGCCTTCCACTAGTGCCGGAACTCCAGTGAGGACCACCACATATGGTACTGCTTCCGGAGGGAGTTCGACTGGGCGCCCCCTATGACTACTCCTTCTTCCTTGGTCGTTACCTGAGTGGGAAATACTATGTACCCTCTCGGCCGCTCTATCAGCATTCTGCACCGGTGGTTGTATGGATTTTGGTATAGGTACCCTCTGCTTTATACTGGTAGTAGGTTCAATAATATTAGATGACTCCCTATTGACATTAGTATTAGAAGGAACTGCCGAGGTCGAGGGAGCCAATACCGTTTTCCCTAAACCCTTTATTAATTCAGTATTAATACCAATAGCCTGCTCAAGGGTCCCCAGTCTTTGCTCCAACCTAGTTAGTGTTTGTTCTAACGGGAGAATAAGAGATCTAATGAGTTTCTCCATACCACCTAACAAATCAGTAGGTGATACCTTGTTTGGAGGGAGATTTGGGGGGTGGACATAACTACCAATTTGTCTGTGGTTAGTGGTAATGATTTTGAGGTTTTACCAAAGTCAGCATGACTTAATTTAGATTTGGGTGGCTCAACCCCCCTCTTCCTCCTTTTACTTTGTGGCAGACCCCACAACTTAGGTACCTCTTTCCTCCTAGTTCTATTTTTGTGAATTGACTCTGCACCTTGTAGGCAAGGCTCGGGATGTATTTCCGCTTCAACTATGATTAGGTCGTTAGCTGAATGCGAAGTGTTAATAGGGTGGATTGCAGGCAAAACAGGTGTAGGAGATTTTTCGCCAAAGAGCATAGGGGTACTATCTAGGTGGGATATATCAGGGTCCTCAATTATACTAACATTACTCGTGAGGGCTGGAGGAGCTATCTGCAGGGTATCTATAGGCAGAAAACTGCCTTTAATGGATTCAATCGAGCGCCGGCGCTCAGCTCGGCGCTCAGCTAATATGCGCTCCTTGTCACAATCTACAGGAGCCTCTGCAAAATAACCGTCCAGATTCCCTCTACTCAGCCCCCCTGCTGTCAATGTTGAGCCTGTTGTTGGACTCAGAGCCATAATGCACCTTCGGAGCTACAATAGGTAGAGAACAACCTAACCAACGTGTCAGAGACGGGGCCCGGCCCGACCTCCTCTGGCCTCCGAGGGCCACAGAGGGCCCGCCCTTTGCCCGGGGCGCTCCCCCGCGCGCTCCCGCGCAGTGGTGAGTAATCCAGCTAAAATGAGGAGGGAAAGGGGCGGGTCAGGCAGGGAGAGCGGCCCAGGTGGAACGGGTGAGGCACACAGGGACTCCTGGGAGTTGGAGTCCCTGATCCACCGCTCGCAGCCCTGCCTCAGCAACACACACCCCACAAGGATTCTCTGGAGCAAAGCAGCCCTTCCCCTAAGTCCAGCGCACTTTGCAAGCGCTACGAAGTGGGACCAGCGAAGCGGGTCCGGCGAGGAGTGGGGAGAAGCAGAGCAAGCAGCAGGTCAGTACGCAGGGTCCACGGCAGCAGCAGAGCGTCCCAGCATCAAAGGTCCAGGTGCAGCTTTTGATACCACTGTAAGGGGGCAGGTCAGGCAGGGAGAGCAGCCCAGGTGGAACGGGTGAGGCACACAGGGACTCCTGGGAGTTGGAGTCCCTGATCCACCGCTCGCAGCCCTGCCTCAGCAACACACACCCCACAAGGATTCTCTGGAGCAAAGCAGCCCCTCCCCTAAGTCCAGCGCACTTTGCAAGCGCTACGAAGCGGGACCCGCGAAGCGGGTCCGGCGAGGAGTGGTCAGAAGCAGAACAAGCAGCAGGTCAGTACGCAGGGTCCGCGGCAGCAGCAGAGCGTCCCAGCATCAAAGGTCCAGGTGCAGCTTTTGATACCACTGTAAGGGGGCGGGTCAGGCAGGGAGAGCGGCCCAGGTGGAACGGGTGAGGCACACAGGGACTCCTGGGAGTTGGAGTCCCTGATCCACCGCTCGCAGCCCTGCCTCAGCAACACACACCCCACAAGGATTCTCTGGAGCAAAGCAGCCCCTCCCCTAAGTACAGCGCACTTTGCAAGCGCTACGAAGCAGGACCCGCGAAGCGGGTCCGGCGAGGAGTGGGCAGAAGCAGAACAAGCAGCAGGTCAGTACGCAGGGTCCACGGCAGCAGCAGAGCGTCCCAGCATCAAAGGTCCAGGTGCAGCTTTTGATACCACTGTAAGGGGGTGGGTCAGGCAGGGAGAGCGGCCCAGGTGGAACGGGTGAGGCACACAGGGACTCCTGGGAGTTCGAGTCCCTGATCCACCGCTCGCAGCCCTGCCTCAGCAACACACACCCCACAAGGATTCTCTGGAGCAAAGCAGCCCCTCCCCTAAGTCCAGCGCACTTTGCAAGCGCTACGAAGCGGGACCCGCGAAGCGGGTCCGGCGAGGAGTGGGCAGAAGCAGAACAAGCAGCAGGTCAGTACGCAGGGTCCACGGCAGCAGCAGAGCGTCCCAGCATCAACGTTCCAGGTGCAGCTTTTGATACCACTGTAAGGGGGCGGGTCAGGCAGGGAGAGCGGCCCAGGTGGAACAGGTGAGGCACACAGGGAGTCCTGGGAGTTGGAGTCCCTGATACACCGCTCGCAGCCCTGCCTCAGCAACACACACCCCACAAGGATTCTCTGGAGCAAAGCAGCCCCTCCCCTAAGTCCAGCGCACTTAGCAAGCGCTACGAAGCGGGACCCGCGAAGCGGGTCCGGCGAGGAGTGGGCAGAAGCAGAACAAGCAGCAGGTCAGTACGCAGGGTCCACGGCAGCAGCAGAGCATCCCAGCATCAAAGGTCCAGGGGCAGCTTTTGATACCACTGTAAGGGGGCGGGTCAGGCAGGGAGAGCGGCCCAGGTGGAACGGGTGAGGCACACAGGGACTCCTGGGATTTGGAGTCCCTGATCCACCGCTCGCAGCCCTGCCTCAGCAACACACACCCCACAAGGATTCTCTGGAGCAAAGCAGCCCCTCCCCTAAGTCAGGCGCACTTTGCAAGCGCTACGAAGCGGGACCCATGAAGCGGGTCCGGCGAGGAGTGGGCAGAAGCAGAACAAGCAGCAGGTCAGTACGCAGGGTCCACGGCAGCAGCAGAGCGTCTTATCAATTCACCGGTACAAAACAACCAACAAGGAGTCTGGTAAATTTGTCCTAATAATCTAACAAGTGCAAACAGCACACGTTAATTCTAGGCCACAGTGATGCAAAAAGTGCAATTAACCAGGAGGCACTTACTACTGGCAAAGCCCTATATTGAGTAAGTCAAAAAATAATGGGATATAATAAACATATACACAGCAAAAGATAACAAGGAATACATGTAAACCTGCTAAAGAGAACAAGAGTTACCCAAACATTAGATGTAACAGCTGGTGCAAAGGCTGGACCCCACTGGTTACACTTTTTAAACATGACCAGAGGTCCCATCACTCAAACCCATCATCAGTAGAGTGAAAGTCTTTACCCCTTCCCCTATAGTTTCAGTCTGATTGTGGATCCCTATAGAAATGTCAGTGATGTAAGTACAACAATCTTTCCCAATTATAGCACTAACCCCACCCTTAGCAGCTCAAACAAAACATGGCCAGTTGATTACTTCTTAAGTCAAGATTACAAGAAAGTTAATTTAACTGTCACCCCCAGTACTTTAGGACCTCAACAAATGTTGTTGCTGGATAAGCCTATTACGCGAGTTCAGATGATGATTGCATAGAACTGTGCTGTTTCTGGTATGTCTGTTTGTTTCCTCAGGCAAAGCAAGAGGACATGACATGTAGCTAAATGTCTGATATAAGCTGCATTTTGGAGCAGGATCTAGGGGAGTCTTTAGGTAGTCACACTAAAGATAATAAACTCCAGTGTCACAAATATAATTGGTTCTAGTGTGTTCAGAGACACTCCTTTGGGTGAACAGCACATCAGACAGAAACATTGTTTAGGGGTCCCAACTTGGATAAAGACTGGAAAAGGGAGGGCAGATTCCTTAGGAATGGTCAAATTGCACACACCTTCTTAATAATCCAGTCCATTTGCAGCAATGCCTGTTTTGCAGGGGACTGCGGTTCTTGATTGGGCAAGGGCATAGTAATCAAAGCTAATATGGGTGGTATGGTTATCATGTTCGGGGATAAAAAGTACCAATGCAGATGTAAAATATCACATTGTTCCTCCAGTTCAAATGAAATCAGACCAATTGACATATCACCCATTGGAATCAGTAGGTTTGTGCAAGCATGAACATAGCCAAAGTTATTAGCAAAACAAACAAAAAGGCTCTTTCTCTGGAAACTCTGATATAACTATAAGTACACAATGTCAAATGCCAAAATGTAAAATGGGGAGAGAGGAGGCAATATTGAATTGCCTGATAAGGGAGACTGGAAGTGACTTATATCCCCCAAGCATCAGCGTTGGTGTGGGGGAAGCTGCCAACCTGGTTTGGGACATCACATGGTGTTTGAGAGACCCCGTTACTGAATGAGCTCTCACAGAGAACTCTAACACCCATAATGCAACGGCTTGGTGGGAGGAGCGCGAGGTGATCAGTAGTCCCTAAAGGTGGAGGAGGGGCAAGAAGTCACCTGATGGGAAGTTGTCACAGCAGACTTCTACAAATCAACTTACCCCAAGGAAAATGAAGAGCCATAGAAACAGGCACTGATGAAGCTTATTGAAAGCAGAAACGCGTCTGCTGAGTGTTTGGACACAGAGCGTTATAAGATTAATAAAGTAATTTCTAGTCCATCCCGGAGCTGTGTCGCACTCTGTTTCAGTCTGCATGTCAGAATTTTTTAATGAAATAGAAGAGGATTTGAGAAGTCACTCAAAATGTGCCCTAATTTTTCTTTCTGCAGCACTAACCATAATTTCTATGGCAAAATGAACCCCCTCATTTTGTTCCTTTGTAAATTAAATGTTTTAAGAGTTACCACTTTATTCCAATCAAGATGGCTTCAGGTGTGCCATACGTTTGTCATAAGTATGACTGTTAGCGCTCTACTTGTTCTTTAGAACACTCTGGGAAGCTGCAGTAGAACACAAAGGAATCAACTGACAGTCTCTGCCCTTGTTGGATGTGCATGTTTTACTGAGAATGTCAGACTTCATTCTCACATAACTGAGAAAGATAATGTGAATTTACAGAAAATATGCTCTCAGTTTAGCTTATAGATCACCTTCCAAACCTCTGTGGGAAAAGCATCAGAAAATAGTTTTCTCTCAAACATGATTCATGATATCCCAGCAGAAGACTTTTTCACATGGTAAAATCACCTTGGAACACACCACAATTCCTAAAATGAGTATGGTACCATCAACAAATGATTTATAATGTAACTAAAGTCTTAAAACCTTCTATTAACTGCAATGCTTTTTAATGAGGTGCTAACATGTATATTGGTTCCAAGATGGCTGCCAACACTTCTTGGATGAAGTGCTGACAGCCAATCAGATCTCACGATGAGATGTGTGGTTAGTCTCCGCCCAGATATATCTAACTTTTTAACTCTAATTTTCTCAGGAACTACTGAACGGATTTACACCATTTAAGCAAAAGGCACGAGTCTGAACTGAAGACTACCTCTTTGACAAATTTGGTGTAATTCCGTTCAGCAGTTCAGGCTGTAGCTGCGTCAACAGGTCCTATGGGAAAATGCATGGGGAAAACGCGTTTTGGGACTCCCTTTTTTTCTCGGCCCCCGCTTGACGAATCACCGTGAAATTTTCAGGATAGGAGCGGACCGGTGCTGGCCAAAAGTTTTGAAAAGTTTGAGAATATTCGTCAATCAGCGGCAACATTATTCCAAATAGAATGTTGCGGATTTCCTATGGAAAATAGGTCCTAACAATAACTACCTACTGGCGACTGCCAGTAGGTAATATATATATATATATTCACTTAAAAAACCATAGGTTTCACACATGTTATAGTTAGCTGGGCATTTCACTCGTGAAAAACCAATGAAATTCCCCCGTTATAGTTAGTGCAGGCAATCATAACTCACGCGACCGTAATCCGCTGATGATGACGTCAGATATTACATCACTGTATTTACACATTTATATAGCCATGTCTTCTTCCTTTTTTTTTTAGCTATACATATATTTATTTATTTATTTTCAGAAAGACACATATGTCATCAGTGATGTAATATCTGACATCATCATCAGCGGATTACGGTCGCGTGAGTTATAGTTGCCTGCACTAACTATAACGGGGGAAATTCATTGGTTTTTCACGAGTGAAATGCCCAGCTAACTATAACATGTGTGAAACCTATGGTTTTTTAAGTGAATTTGCAAGGTTTTTTAAATGCTAATTCCTAACTATAACGTGTGTGAAACCTATGGTTTTTTCAGTGAATTTGTACGGTTTTTTAAATGCTAAGTTACTTTACGCCGTTTGTGCCGTGCACGCACGATGGGCTCGCGGTGCGCTTTGCGCACCGCGCGCCCATTCACGCAGTTAGTGCCGTGCACGCACGGTGCACTTTGCGCGCACGGTGCACTTTGCGCATCGTGCACGCACGGTGGGCACGCGGTGCTCTACGCGCACCGCGCGCCCACGTTACGCGTTATAGGCCATGTACGCACGGTGCGCTTCACGCACCGTCCGCACACGGAGTATACATGATGCACATTATTTTTAAGGATTTTGGCATTATTTTGTTAACTTAAATATATGGCATTCACCCAAGCTGGCCTTCGGCCAGCTTGGGCACACGGGGTGACTGGTATTACAATTTATTTTGGGGGTTTTTTAGGGGTGCGCGCACGTTGCGCGAACCTAGTAGATATCAGCGATTTTACAAAAAAAAAAAAAATGTTTTAATTACTCTTGGGGGACCACATGGGACCAGTTGACTCCTGCTATGGGGTTAGGAACTGTCCAGCCTGCCCCCTTTATATGTTTTTCTCCTTTCTGTTTCACCCCCTCTCAATGCGAGAGACAAAATGGCAGCCGACACTTCCTGGTTTCGACCGATTCGAATGTTTACTAAGATGTTACAACCAATCAGAAGTGCGCTCGCGGACTGCCGAGTGCGCGCACCGAGCGCGCACCGAGCGCGCGTACAGATATATATATTGATTTAAATGCTATTTTCTCAGAAAATACTAAACAGATTTACTCCAAACCTGCAAAAGGTACCAAACGGACCTTATGGCTACCTCTCTGCCAAATTTCACGTAATTCTGTTCAGCCGTTCGGGCTGTAGCTGCGACTAAAGTCCTTATGGAAAAATGCATGGGGAAAACATGTTTTGGGACCCCCCTTTTTTCTCGGCCCCCGCTTGACGAATCACCCCGAGACTTTCAGGGTAGGAGCGGAGCGGAGCGGAGCGCCCCATTAGTTTTGAAAAATTAGCGAAGATTCGTCAAACGGCGCCAACGTTATTCAAAATAGAATTTTCAGATTTCCTATGGGAACACGGTCCTAACTATAACTATCTACTGGCGACCGCCAGTAGATAATATATACATATATATATATATATATATATTACCTACTGGCGGTCGCCAGTAGGTAGTTATAGTTAGGACCCTGTTTCCATAGGAAATCCGCAACATTCTATTTGGAATAACTTTGGCGCCGGTCGACGAATCCTCGCGAAATTTTCAAAATAGGTGGGGCGCTACGCTCCGCTCCTACCCTGAAAGTCTTGGGGGGATTCGTCAAGCAGGGGCCGAGAAAAAAGGGGGGTCCCAAAACGCGTTTTCCCCATGCATTTTTCCATAGGACCTTTAGACACAGCTACAGCCCGAACGGCTGAACAGAATTACTTGAAATTTGGCAGAGAGGTAGCCATAAGGTCAAGGAAGTGCCTTTTGCAGGTCTGGTGTAAATCTGTTCAGTATTTCCTGAGAAAATAGCATTTAAAAGCATATATATATGTGGGCGGAGCCTAACCACACATCTCATCCTGAGATCTGATTGGCTGTCAGCACTTCATCCAAGAAGTGTTGGCAGCCATCTTGGGACCAATATACATGATAGCACCTCATTAAAAAGCATTGCAGTTAATAGAAGGTTTTAAGACTTTAGTTACATTATAAATCATTTGTTGATGGTACCATACTCATTTTAGGAATTGTGGTATGTTCTAAGGTGATTTCACCATGTGAAAAAGCCTTCTGCTGGGATATCATGATTGAGAGAAAAATATTTTCTCATGCTTTTACCACAGAGGTTTGGAAGGTGATCTATAGGCTAAACTGAGAGCTTATTTTCTGTAAATTCACATTATCTTTCTCAGTCATGTGAGAATGAAGTCTGACATTCTCAGTAAAACATGTACATCCAACAAGGGCAGAGACTGTCAGTTGATTCCTTTGTGTTCTACTGCAGCTTCCCAGAGTGTTCCAAAGAACTACTAGAGCGCTAACAGTCCTACTTATGATAAACGTATGGCACACCTGAAGCCATCTTGCTTGGATTAAAGTGGTAACTCTTAAAACATTTAATTTAAAAAGGAACAAAATGAGGGGGTTCATTTTTCCATAAAAAGTAGGATTAGTGCTGCAGAAAGAAAAATTAGGGCACATTTTGAGTGACTTCTCAAATCCTCTTCTATTTCATTAAAAAATTCTGACATGCAGACTGAAACATGCACTTTCAATACCAGCAGCAGTTTTCCCTGGTGAGCAGTAGCTTTACTACAGTGATCTAATGAGCAAAAAGAGTGCTAACATTCTGAATTTATGGCAAATGTGTGACACATCTGAATGCCTTCTTGATGGAATCAAAGTAAAAAACTGAAAGTATTTCCTACTGAGGAGACTGCAGTAAATGAGGAAATTAGGAAACTTCATAACAAATAAGTCTCCCAAGATGGCCACCAGAGACAAAAGAGCCCAAATGTAGCCCAAATATCACCCAGATGTAGCCCAAGTATAGCCCAATGACAGAATGTCCCAGAATGTTCTTAAAAACAACTAGAGCGCTTACTGTCTTCATTATGACAAAAGTATGGCACACCTGAGGCCATCTTGATTGGAATAAACTGGTAAGACTTAAAACATTTAATTTAAAAAGGAACACAATGAGGAGGTTCATTTTGCCATAGAAATTATGATTAATGCTGAAGAAAGAAAATGAGGGCACATTTTGAGTGACTTCTCAAATCCTCTTCTATTTCATGAAAAAATTCTGACATGCAGACTGAAACATGCACTTTTAATACCAGGAGCAGACTTCCATGGTGCAGTAGTTTTACTACAGTGATCTAATGAGCAAATAGAGTGCTAACATTCAGAATTTATGGCAAATGTGTGACATATCTGAATACCTTCATGATGGAATCAAAGTAAAAAACTGAAAGCATTTCCTACTGAGGAGACTGCAGTACATGAGGAAATTAGGAAACTTCATAACAAAAAAACCTCCCAAGATGGCCACCGGAGACAAAAGAGCCCAAATGTAGCCCAAAATCACCCAGATGTAGCCCAAATATAGCCCAATGACAGAAGTGTGCAAAACACTTATTATTTTGTGTTTTTGCAGTGTTATATAGTGCAGACTTGTCAGGTATTGGAGTGCTTTACATGAGCATTGGTTACATCACACAAGAACAAATTCATTTTGGTTGTAGACATGGGGAGACTAAGTGATTTGACCAGAATCACAGAATGTCGAGCTGAAGCAGAAACTTCAACCTGGTTCCCCAGTTGCAAAGTCTGCAGTTCTGGAAGTAACACCACATCCTCTCCCCTAAGTGCAACATTTAATCAAGTGGTCAACTGGATAAAAAAACATAAAGATAACAAATAATTTAAAAGTGCTTTGTCGCTATTTGAAAACTCAGAAAATATGTCCTTATTTTAGTCTTTTAGAGCACTAACCATAATTTTGATGCCAATAAGACCCTCTCATATATGTAATTTCTAAAGGAAATGCTCTAGGTATTACAGTTTTGATTACATCAAGATGATGTCAGGCGTTCCACACTTTTGTAATAAATATAGAATGTTAGCAATCTAGTTGTTCATTAGGATACTGTTGAGAGGCAGAGGCCAGGGGCACGGACTCTGAAAATTGAAGGCAGGTAGGAGGGTGCAAAGGCAACAATTTAACCACACTGAGCAGGCAGGAAGGGCCGTGGAAGCACAACAGACTATGGAGGGCAGTGGAAAGGGGGGCAGGGGCAACAAACCAACAATACAGGGCTTGCAAGAGAGGCTGTTGGAGGGAAGATCTATTACGGGTCAAGGAAGCTAGGGGCGGTCCCCAGATCCCCGGGAGCCACCACAGAACTGAGCAGGAGAGTGAGTCAGGGACAAAAGGGGCACCTTAATTTGAGCCGGGGTGCCTAGGAACGCTTGCTCCAAAAATGAAGAAAACAGACATATGAGACATGGAATTGGAGGCAGAATACAATGGCAGTTTAATGAGAAGATGCAACTTCAAAGAAACCGCAGAATAGAGACATAAAGTACAAAATACAGAATCCAGATAATCATACAACTATCATAATATTCTCTGTATCTCAATTAATGTACTGACAGAGAGAGAGAGAAAACACATCTATAAATGCATCATGGGAAACAAGTTACACCAAGGAAAATGTTACCTAGGAACACTCACGTTTACTCTTAGAGCAAGCATTCCTGCAATTACAATACAAAATCTTTTAAATGCAAAAGTAAAGAGAACAATGGTTAAACATAATATGACATTTCATATAGGTAAAATAGAATAAGATACTTCAAGCAAAGCAGAGCAAGACATTTTAAGCAAAGGAAGACAAGAGCTCCCAGCTCTTGGGGAAAACCTGCACTGCCTGTTAACCTACATACAGACGGCGAGGTAGTCCGTCGATATCTGTGGGTACTCCCTTTTTATATCATTTTGTGGGCTCCTTTGCACGCTACATCTACCTACGTATGCTACCCAAAAGCTTCGTCTGCAGATTTTACCAGACATTTCGTTATTTACCCACTTAATGCTGACAATGGACTGGGTGAAAAGGTCAGTGGCGTAACGAAACTTGAGGGGGCCCCCCTGCAAAGTACATGGAGGGGCCCCCCATTCTCCTCGCCAGTCAAGAGCCCTCAGGCCAGCGACCCGCCATACTGCAGGGGCTCACCCCAGCCATAAAAAAAGGATTCTGGTTCCTCTATTGGTCACATCTGCCCTCTCATCGAGCGATTTACATACATCAGTAAATGCTGCTGCGCCCTCCAGCAAAGTTACATAACACTGCCTCCAGCCGGCCTACCAAACACATCCTCCTACTTGATGAGCCACCTTCAAGCGAAGCCCTCTCAGTTAACCACCTCCAAACTCAGATCACTTCCGTCGTGCCTGCTACTAAGTCATCCATTACACTCTACCCTCACCCCTACGAAACCCGCAATTATGCTTTTCCGCCGCCTTTAAAACCACCCCTCGGATGTCACTGCAAACCTGTGACCGCCGCCTATTGCTCCCATGTCCATCACCCACAGAAAGACTGATGACCGGTCACCATCTAACCACTGCCTACCAGTAAAGACAGAGCCTTTCAGCTGCTGCCCTCCCCAATGCCACTATGGAAGTTTAAAACATGTTAAACAATCTCTTCAACTGACCACCTCAACACACTTCTTCCTGCTAACCTATACGGCATCAAAGCCGTTCCCGCTACTTTTCATCCTCTGCATGATGCACACAATAATATCAAATGTACAAAGGGTCCGATTTTTGTTTCCTCATGCCAACATTAATTTACACTATGTACCCCACTAAACCATACCTGCTGTCAAAGGCAAACCAGATCCCATATGTAGCACCAGTCAACAAGTACCCCAAGGACAAACATCAGAGAGAATGAGCGATTCATTAATTAAACCTACAATGACAACGTAGCATTTCCCCACCAACTGTCAGCCCAGCAAAGTCTGCAACCGCACAGTAGCCATCAATACCAGCAACGTCTAAAGCGCATTTCCACTTCCTTTCTTTGGCAGCTCCTGATACATATACGTATGCCTTCTGGGCGCCATCTACCACAGACCACAGCATTCTTTGTGTCCCTAAGACTAACCGAATGCTGTCGGTGAACGCTTCTCTTCCCCCTTCCTTACTAATAACTAATGGAGGATAACGAAAAAAAAATATAGTATTTTCTTATGCAAATAGCGTATTAAGCACTTGCTGCCCGCAGTCCTCGCCAGATCCACCCAAATCAATATTCTGCTATCGCACCATCCTGTCACCCCTATTATTATCTGAAGATATTTTTTTATCCCTTCCTAGAACTGGGAAAAGCAATACTTTGCACAAAAACAAGTCCCTTTAAAACCTTTGCTACTTACAGACTCGCAAAGCACTTCCTTGTTTTACTAACTGTTGTAAAGCAAACGGATAACTCATTCTAGGATTGGGATTATTGTTTAGAGGTGTGGAAGTTAATACTGAGACATAGGATGATTTTTTGCATACACTCGTTCTTCCCTGCATGCGCACACAAAGCAACATTACAATTTAGCTAAACAAATTGTTCAGAAATGTACCGGAAGGTAAAGAAACAGCCCAAATAATTTTTACAAAGAAAAATAGACAATCGTCAACTTTATACCCCATGACATAAAAGCCTTAGCGTGCACAGCTTGCTCAAATCCACGCAACCTAATTCTACCAAACTCAGCACATTTGAACATCTCATAATTCCATGCCACACAATTCAACTATAAATAATTTAACCCTACATTCCATACCACATAATTACAATCCTAAAAATGAAAAAACATATATTTCTACTTCACTCCATACCACATAAGTCCACATCACATAATAACATTCCACACAACTTAATAGCACTCCAAACCACATAATTACACTCCACACTACACAATTCAAGTACACATAATTCCACTTCAACCTATATAATTATACGTCACACAACATATTTACACGCAACTCCAAAACACAGAATTACCCACCACAAAATACAACTCTGCAAAATGCTACATAATTCCACTCCGCACAATTATACACCACACCATGCCACATAATTCCACACGTCACAATTACACAATTCATCCCCACACAATTCATCACGCATAATTACTCCACATAATACCACTCAGCACCACATAATTAACCTCCACATAATTATGCTCTCATCCATATTGAATAAATACACTCCACATAAATCCAGTCTGTCACGTAGCAACATTCCACATAACTACACTTCACACCATGCCTCATAATACCACTCAACATAATTTTCACCCAGCAGCGAACACTTCCACGTCACACATTTCAACTCTACACATTTCCATTCCACACCACATAATTCAACAACAAACTACATAATTCAAACCAACAACAGAATTACATAACACACCACATACATCCAATCTACACCACAAAATTCCACATCATGCTATAATATTTAACAGCACACCACATAAGTAAACTCCACTACATACTACTCCACAACGCAAAATACCATTCCAGATAATCTCATTCCAAGACACACAATCCCACTCCATGACACACAATCCCACTCCACATAATTCCAGTACACTCAATACCACACAATTACTATCCACATAATTATATTATTTCGCTACACAGATCCAATCCACACAATACAATTCCACAACTAACAATTCCAATCCAAACCACATATGTCCACTTGACACCACACACATTCACTCCACTCCAAGCAGAAAACACATAGGTAAAATACACTGTCCTTTACAATGTCAATAGCTCTAACTCTCACAAATGCGAGACCAATTGCATTGCAAATGCTTGTTTACCTTCCAATGCGACCGAGCAGATCCTGTTCATTTTTTTTATTTTTATTTATTTTATGGAGTTTTATATAGCTCGAACTTGACCCGTATCGGGTATCATAGCGCTTTACATGAGCACCAGTTGCGCTACATGAGGACACATTCATATTTGTTAGGCACGGGGAGATTAAGTGATTTGCCCAGAATCACAGGATGTTCAGCGTCATTGTTGAAACTCGAACCCAGTTCCCCAGATTCGAGGTCGACCGCCCTAGCCGTTAGGCCAACTCCTCTCCCAAGTATGAGTAAGAATAGGCATAAGAAGGGCTAAGCAGAAGAGCTGAAGTATTTAGATGTAAAAGTAGTGGAAGGTAGGTTCAAGTAGGAGTATGCAGGAGTAAGAGTGCAAGTAGGAGTAGGTAGGACTCAGTTAATGGTAATAAGGGCATTGGTAAATACGGTAGAAAAAGTAAGAATAGCAGTTAGAAGACGTAATAGGAGTAAGAGGAGAAATGAGTAAGAGCAGGAGGAAATAGGCGCAATAAATTGTAAGTGGAAGCAAGAGTATGTTGGAATAATAAAACGTAAGAGTGGGAACAAATATGAGGTGTAAGAGAAAGGTAAAATTAAGAGGTTACGTAGCACAGTAAGAGGAAGTATGCAACATATGAGTAGAAACAAAAATCAGCAGTAGGCATAAGTAGGAAAAGTTAGTAAATTAAGTGCAAGATTAATGAAAGTAAGATTGAAAGAGACCAAGATGAGAAAAGAAAGACGAAGACAGCAAATCCTTCCATATTCTTCTACGACTCCAGTGCTAACAAAGCATGACATGCTTTTCATTTTATGTGCACATCAGATGAAGAGCAAGGACCTTCCATTAAGCGCTATTGTAACCCGCTTCAGTTGGTAACTTGCGTGCAGCTGAAATAGGTACAATTTATGTGTTTTATAGCGCTCACAAACAGCATAAGCGTGTTTCTTGGCACTATTTCAACAAAAGTTAACACTATGCCACTGGCAGAGGTGCAATTTGTTTTATTAATGGGTTGCACACAGACCGGTCTCTGTGACGTGCTGTTCGACGAAAAAGTGCAAGAAAAGACTTCTTAATACCACGTGAGCAGCACTTCAGAACTGTTTGGAGAAAGCTTAGCCGATGCCCGGGAGCCGAATAGTGATTTTTGTGTGTCTCTGGCGCCCAGTAGCAGTGCGTTTACCCCGAGGGCCACATTTGGCATGTTCTGATTTGAACTCACCATTATAGAGAGAATGTAATACTAGGTCATTTATTGTCACATGCAACAAGGGTTGTCAATCCCGGCCCCCTTTCTCTGTAGTCCCCGGCACCTGTTTAGAGTTGGACAGGAAGGAGCCCCCTCTCCTTCCAGCACAGCAAGCAATACCACAGAACAGCGCCAAGACCAACTCAAACGGCTGCCGGTAGCTCAGCTCATGTGCCCCGGTAGATGTGAGGCTGTGAGCTGATGAGTAAGAGGTTTAGGAGCAGGGTGAGGAGCTGGCAGCCTACACCAGGGTGGAGCAACAGCACCGAGGCGTCTACAGCAACAGGGGACGGGTCTCCTCAGCTCCGAAGTGTGAGGCCAGCACGTGGGAGCCATGCAGCGGCAGCCAATGCTTGTGAAGCAAGTAATCAAGCATTGGCAAAGGTAAAATAAAACCAAGCTAGTGCCAACTAACACGAAGGGTGGGACGGGGAATGGTAAAATTGGGGGCAGGAGGCAGGCCCGGCTCCAGGAATTTTTATTTGGGTGGGCCAAGGGTACATTCGGGTGGGCCACTGCTGGCCCAATTTATCGCTTATATATCTAGCAAGGCCTGCTTCTGGGCCCTCCTTTATCTCTCCTTACTCTTACAAGGCACAGTAAAACGCACTCTTTTCAAAGTCTCTTTCTAAATGTTATCACTCTCAAAAAGTGCTTTTCTTCCATGCAATGTCCCTTTAATAGGAAGAGGAAGTTTCTAAGTGGGAGTATCAAGCAAGTGACACTACCCGGGCTTCCTCTGTGCGAGCCTTCAGGGAGAATCTTCCTTCATTACTACCTCCACCTGACCTCTGACTCTGCAGCGCACTCTCTTACAGGCTTGATTATCCACATTTCTACCACCCTTCTCCATCACACCTTATCTCACACCTGACCTTGGGCTCCAGCCCCATATCAGCCACCATTCAGTTCCACTTTTACTATTCCCAGTAAAAAACAATAGTAAAATCACCTTCCAACTTGAAACATTGAATATAGCAGTAAAAATAATTAGCATGCATGATAAAGTATGCTCCACAGTTGTCCTAATCACCTGACTGTTAATTAAATAAATGAAAACAGAAAGGCCATGACAGGGCTGGCTTTATTGCTGGTGACCTCTTTTTTGACCTCTTTCTCTGTAGATAGCTTAACTACCACCCTCCAACAGTACCCTTCATCTCGCCATAGCCACTCCCCCTCATGGCCTCCTCCTCAGACTCCCTAACTACCACCCTCCACCAGTGTCCCCCATCTTTCTGTAGCTCCCCCACACCCCATGACCTCCTCCTCAGATTCCCTCACTGCCACCCTCCACCAGCGCCCCTCATAGCTTCGTATTTCCCCCCACTCCATGACCTCCTCCTCGGATTCCCTGCCACCCTCCACCAGTGCCCCTCATCTCTCTGTAGTTCCCCCCCCATGACCCCCTCATCAGATTCCTTCACTGCCACCCTCCACTAGTGCCCCTCATCTCTCTATAGTTCCCCCACCCCATGACCTCCTCCTTGGCTTCCCTCACTGCCATCCTTCACTAGTGCCTCTCATTTCTCTGTAGCCCCCCACCCCATGACCTCCTCCTCAGATTCCCTCACTGCTCCCTCAACCAGCGCCCCTCATCTCTCTGTAATTCCCCCCGAGCCCCATGACCTCCTCCTCGGATTACCTCACTGCCACCCTCCACCAGTGCCCCTCATCTCTCTGTAGTTCCCCCCCACCCCTGACCTCCTTCTCAGATTCCCTCACTGCCACCCTCCACCAGTGCCCCTCATTTCTCCATAATTCCCCCCACCCCCATAACCTCCTCCTCAGATTCCTTCACTGCCACCCTCCACCAGCACCCCTCATCTCTCCGTAGATCCCCCCACCCGTGACCTCTTTGGATTCCCTCACTGCCACCCCCCACTAGTGCCCCTCAGCTCTCTGTAGTTCCCCCACCTCATGACCTCCTCCTCCGCTTCCCTCACTGCCAACCTCCACTAGTGCCCCTCATTTCTACATAGCCCCCCCACCCCATGACCTCCTCCTCAGATTCCCTCACTGCTCCCTCCACCAGCGCCCCTCATCTCTCTGTAGTTCCCCCCCCCACCCCATGACCTCCTCCTCAGATTTCTTCACTGCCGCCCTCCACCAGTACCCCTCATCTCTCTGTAGTTCCCCTCCACCCTGTGACCTCCTCCTCGGATTCCCTCACTGCCACCCTCCACTAGTGCCCCTCATCTCTCTGCTGTTCCCCCCACCCCATGACCACCTCCTCTGACTCCCTCACTGCCACCCTCCACCAGTGCTCCTCATCTCACTGTAGCTCCCCACCCCATTACCTCTTCCTCGTTTTCCCTCAATGCCACCCTCCACTAGTGCCCCTCATCTTTCCGCAGCTCCACCCCAACTCCAGGACCTCCTCCTCGGCTTCCCTCACTGCCACTCTCCACTAGTGCCCCTCATCTCTCTGTAGTTCCACCCACCCCGTTGACCTCCTCCTCTGACGCCCTCACTGCCACCCTCCACCAGCGCCCCTCATCTCTCCGTAGCTCCCCACCCCATGACCTCTTCCTCGGATTCCCTCACTGCCACCCTCCACTTGTGCCCCTCATCTCTCCATTGCCCCTCTCTCATATCCATTCCATTTGTTGTACAGCGCTACTCATATGAGTGTAGGGTGTCACAGTACTTTACATAACAGCACGCATTATACAGAGACAATAAATCAGTCTATGGGGAATGTCACATAAACCAATGAGGATTATAAGGTGTAGGAATCACGTCATCCATACTGGTGGGCAATATATTTTACGGGGGTTTGGACTGGAGAAGCACAAACTCAGGATTTAAAGAGTACTCCAGTGGTTGGGGGTTGGCTTTACTGATAAAAATGTATAACTGCCCAAACAAACTCTTTTTGGCAACATTAGAATAATGAAGGAATGGAGAAGTTCTAACTATATCACAATACAAAAAAGCGAAGTTTGTATGCAGCTCTTTAAAGACAGTTCATAGGTCACTGTCCTATGTTAGGATAGTAACTTCTGAACTGCAAGTAACACAAGGATATCTGTGACAGAGGTAGTAACCCACTGAGCTATTCCCATAAAATTCAGTTTATCAGCATTTAAAAACTACCAACAGACAAATGGTTACTCTGCAGCAGGATCGTAAATCACCAGTTATCTGCACAGTTTTTATTGTAGTTGTACATTGGTGGCAGATTCACTGGGAGGGCCATGGCTCATGTTTGGGTGGGCCTGGCCCACCCGGCCCACCCCACCCTCTAGAACCGGGCCTGGCAGGAGGTAACATATCCTGCACTTGTTAGTGGTGTGAGACAAAGAAAAGGGTCAGCGACAGGAGGATATTTACAGATGGGACTAATTAAAGTCCCAGATAACCTATCTGTAGAAATGTAAATGCTGCATTTTAAAACATATCAGGCATTTGTTATCAACCCACAACATAGCATGTTTTTTGAAGGAGCTCACAATGAAAACTCACAATTAAAACTGCTAGACTTACCGACAACGCTGCAGAATGTTATCTGTCCTGCTCTTTAAAAGTCTAACCTCTCTCCCTGAAAGCCCCGGTGTTTCTGAAGAGTGCAGGGCCCCATCCTTTTTCTGGCCGGGCTCTGGCTGAAGAGAAACAATCTAACTTGTTACTTTGTTTCTCTTCAGTCCTGCCCTGGGTCAGCGCGAGGAGCTCTGAGCAGGCTGCAGACTGCACCTGCTTTCTAGAGCAAGCATTTCTCTCCCAGCTCTTTACCGAAGAGCTGAGGGGGCCCCCTTCACCTAACCGAAGACTGGGGGCCCCCCCGCACCGCGGGGGCTGCGGGGGCGTTTGTTACGCCCCTGGAAAAGGTCAGTCTCTCAGGCCAATCGCTTATCGTAAGTTCCATAGAGCAAGCAGAAAATAATGGGTATTGTACGGGAATTCAATATATTCATGTATAAAATCTCCTCAGTTCTCCTAACTTGACGCTCTGCGGTTGCCACTTCCTTAAAAGCGGGAATCCTGCCCAGGAAGCAAGTACCAGTCCAGGATGCAGCCTACTGTATGTCGACAGCTTCAGGGGGATGTTGAACTTTGATACCGAGCACGGAGCACTCGGGTAGGGTGGGGGCTACTAGTTTGGATCAGAAGGCCTCGCAGACCTGCCTTCAGACTGCTATACACTAAAATTGCAGAGCTATGGTCAATTTAACAAAGAGGCCTACATATTGAACAGAAGGGCCTACACAGGGGTTTTATGCTGGCTGAGTGGTAAGGATGTCTCAGGATAATTATATAGCAACACAGGACCCGCTGGTCAATTTAATACGGCCTACAAATGCAGCTGGCAGGGCAAGGACAAGGGTCTCATACTTCAGGTGTGGACAGAACGGGCCAGGGGCCCCCTGTGATACAAAATCTACCCTCCTTCAAGGCTGTAGCAATGTAATAGACCATTGTGGGCAGAAGGAAGAGGCAATGGTAGTACAACCATACATGCCAACAGACCCGATTCAGCCAGGAAACGTCCAATGTTTTTAAGCTCAAATGGGCTTTATTTGATCTGTCTCCTGTCTACAATATCCTCTTTTTCAATGTAACTCAAAGGGGAAAATCAATACCCCAGTTTTTTTTCAAAATCTCCCTCTTACCAAGTTCAAAATGTTCGCAAGTATGGTACATTGGATCATGGAAGGAAATGGGATAGGGACATGGACTTGGATAACAGAGGACAGGAGGGACATGGAGAGGTGCACCAAACTGACCCTGCAGGGCAGGCATCAGGGTTTGCAGCAGCACAATACACCACACAGGGCATGCAGGACGGGAGTGCAGCACAACAATCCATAGAAAGCAAGAGGGAGGGGACAGGACCATGCACATGGACAACAGAGAACAGAGGGGCAAGAGGCAATGGTAGCTAGCTGACCATAATGGACAGACAGGAGAGAAAGCTGCCGCATAACAGACCATAAAGGGCAGGAGGGACGGATCAGGGGCATTACAATGGAACAGACAAGCCAGGAGGGAGGGAGTAGGGCTGGGGGCAAGGGGGCAGGGCAGGAGCAGCAAGATAGCCATGGAGGTCAGGCAGGATGGGCACTAGAAGCAAGACACACCATGAAGAGCAACAGTGAGACTGTGATGGCATACACACAGACCATGGAGGGAAGGTGGGAGGGGGTCAGGGGCAGCTAACTGACCACACAGGGAAGGTGGGAGGGGCCATGGCAGCACAAAAGACCATGCATGGCAAGTGGGAGGGTTAGTGGCAGCACAATGGCTATGATGGGCAAGAAGGAGGGTGGAGGGGCATGCACAAAGGACGATGGAGGATAGAAGGGAGGGTCAGGACCTGTGCACAGAAAAGAAAGTTCAGGGGAAGGGACCTCACAACAGACCACACGGGGCAGGCAGGAGGAGCAGTTGCAGCACAACAGACCAGGGAGGGCAGAAGGGTGTGGCAGTACAATGGACCATGTAGGACAGGAGGAAGAGGATAGGGGCATGGCATGTGGACAGGCAGGGTGGAGGTGGCAGGGACAGGTTACAGTCATCTGACAATGCTAGGCAGGTGGGAGGGGGGTGGCAGCTCAACAGAACACTCAGAGTAGATAGGAGTGGCAGGTCCATGGGACATGGTGGGCAAAAAGGATGGAGCAGGGGCATGCACAAAGACATCGGAGGGCAGGGGGAAGGAGAATAGGGGCAGCAAGCTAAGCACAAAGTTTAAGCAGGAGGTCAATGATGGGGCATAGAATTGGGCAATGGAGGGCAGGAGGAGTGGACTGGAACATCATACTAAATTGAGGGCAGTGGCAGCACATCAGACCATGCATGGCAGGAGGGAGGAGGCTAGTCCATGGATTCACACAACAGAGGATAGGGAGGAAGGGGATGGGGCAGCAAGCTAACTGTTCAGAGAAGGCGGGTATTAGGAACTTTATTGTTTTTAAAACATTGTGTCTGTGCGAACTACTTAAAATATGAACAAGTATGCAGCATAATCTCACTTTTATTCAGGAAGAAGAGGACGTTTGTGACTGTGACTCCGGGCTCACTTGGCAGAAACACCCCCTGACCCTCCACCCCCTATCGCAAAATGTAATGCCCGTGAAAAGGGTAGGTGAACACAGTGTTATATAGAACATAGTCCTGAGAGCACGATTGAAAATGAAAACTAGATATAGTGTATGGTATAAACTATGCACCAAAAAGTGTGATATAAGATGAACCGGGCGTGAAATATAATATGCAATACATTGTGCGCAATGACAGATTCATTGGAGAGCGCGAGATAGCACAGGCACTAGCGCGTGCTATGCGATATGCGCCTTGGAGTGTAATATGCACAGGGCAGTGTTGTGTAACCTAACTAGTCTCTAAAGTTGTAATATAAAATATGTGCTGGGGAGTGTAACGTTGCATATGCACTGTGACAAAGATATGGATCCCAGATTGTAATATGTATGGCATAGCACTGTGCGTTATAACATAGGCATCGAGAAAGGCACGTTAGATGGGGCAATATAACCCGTGCGAAGACAAGTGTGGCATGACACATTCACGGGGTGGTGTTACAGTGCACATGGGCTAGAGAGTGTCATGGCATATGCACTAGCTAGTGGAATACAACACAGAGGTGTGTGGCACTCGGCAGGCAATGGTGGGTGTAACACAGCATTGGGCTCTGTCAGGAGCACGCTGTGACTCTCAAGTGATGTTCGTCCCCTTTCCAGAGAGTAAAATAAAAAGTATTACACATCCGGCAGTGGATGTGTGTTTTATTAACCGTGAGGGGGGTTTCTTGCATAGTTTTGGTCGAATTTTTGTCGAATCCCCTTTGAATGGCTTGGTGTGCATGTGTATTAAATGTGCCCGTCAATAGCTACCCATGTTTGTATAAATAAACGACAAGGGTGTCTACCAGGATTAGGCACGGTAGGGCATCAGACATGTCAGAGCTTCACTAGTGGTGTAAATACATTCCACGTGGATTCATTGCATGCATAGTCGCCTTTTAATGAATATCACGCAAATCGTCATGGTGATAGGTACGTACGGTTTGTCCAGCATGTCCTAGGTGTGTCTATAAATATATATTTTTTAAAAATAATAAAAAACAGTGGCCGGCCCTGGGGATTGGGGTCAAAAAAATATAATTAGGAGACTGGCCCTGGGGGATGGGGTCATCAGGGCCAATAAATTCGAATAAGAAGGGGAACCAAACAGCCCCCCTTCTTAAAAAACTAAAATAAATAAAAGACTGGCATCGTGCCGGAGGCCATGCCCCCTCCGTGCAGCACTCTGCAAACGCGCCCCCAACAGGCATCTCCAGTATGCGCCAGGGAGCTGCGCTGCAGCCAGGTGTTCTGAGGCCAAGCCCCTTTTTACACCTCTCTGCAACGCAGCTCTGTGGCGCTTACTGGAGGTACCTAGTGGTCTAGTTTGACCCTAGGGACCCTTAGGATTCAAGGGGACTTAATCTCTCAACTTAGAACAGCCACAGGGCGCGTTTACACAGTGGTGAAGGGAGGGGACGGGGCCTGAGGTGACGTGTGCAAACACGCACTATGGCACGTTTTAAATTGGGGATATAATTTCCCTTCAATACTGAGGGCCCCTGGGGGCTAACTAGCCCACCAAGTGCTTCCAGTAAGCGCCACTGAGCTGCATTGCAGAGAGGTGGTCCAGGCCGTGCCACTTTTTACACCTCTCTGCAACGCAGCTCTGTGGCACTTACTGGAGGTACCTAGTGGGCTAGTTGGACCCTAGGGACCCTCAGGATTCAAATGAACTTAATCTCCCAACTAAAAATGGACACAGGGCGTGTTTACACAGTGGTGAATGGAGGGGACGGGGCCTGAGTTAACGTGTGCAAAAACGCCCTGTGGCCTGTTTTAAGAGGTAGTTTTAATCTCCATGCCCTATTATATACTAGGGGCTTACAGAGGAGGTCATGCTCATCACAGGGGGACCCCAACGCATAATGTTCCCTAGTGTATGTAGGTGTTTTCACTGTATTCTAAGTGTCTTTTAACATAGCACTGGCTCTAGGACTGGTTAGTCAGACTCAGTTACCACCAGTATCCGTCTGAAAAAGTTGAGGGTACAGGATGATTTTGCAACAAGGCTTCTTTCTGCTCTTCTTTTTGTTCTTTTGTGGTAAATAAAATCTTCTTTACCGTACTGAATTTCATACGGAATCTTAAAATAAAGTAAAATAGCTCAAAATAACAAGAGGCAGAATCCGTGGTATAAGAGGTTTTCTAAATGGGCTTTATTCCATTCAAAATGGCCGACTCGAGTCGCGGCCTTCAGGTTCCGTCACCACGAGGGTTCAGGAAGTGAAGTACAATACTTTATTGACAGACATGCATTTTTATAATAAGTACATTACAATGAAATGAATGTAGAAGGCGTAACATTTGATAAGAAGAGTGGCATGACAGGTACGTAATCGAAACTAGGCGTAATAAGGAATAAGAGAAACATGATTGGTTAGGATTATCAGACATAGGTGGATCTATAAGATAATACTTGGCATAGATGCGCGCGCAGCAGCATGACGTGTGATAGACGTGCAACTAGGGGTGAAGGGGACTTGACATTTAGCTCTACATGTGGAGACGAGAAGTCTGGGGTTATGTCAACCTAATCCCAAATCATATCTAATATCCTATGTTTAAAGAACTATGTTATCCACAAGGAAGGACTCTCGGACAGAATCTAGTCTATACTGACTGTGTGCGTGTACAAGCGTCTAAGTGTCTATATGAGATGCGAGGGATAGAAAACTTTCCATGGCAGCAGGGCTATGAATCACTTGCAGGAGGACGGAAAGGCTGAGTTCTTGCTTGTGAGTTAAAGGAAATGTTTACCTAAATCACTAGACAGGAATGCATCGGCTGAAGAGCAAAATAGATAATTCGAAGGTGAAATACAACTTCTTGGCAGGCAGGCGAAAACTGGCCGAGGCAGGCACCGTTAGCTGCACAGGGAGTAGGACAAAGTTCATGGATACAGCTGCGAGCTCAAGCTGAAGCTGTCAGAGACAGAGAGCAGGGAAAGGCTTTGAGGACAGAATCGGGCCTACTTGCCTGAACTGTAAAAATGGAGTAACTTAGCCATATAAAGTCGGTGGCCTTTCATACTTAGGAATCGAATATCCAGCCCATTGATGGCGGAGCTGACAGAGAACATGTCGACGGTAGACACACATATGTTTGCGTCTTAGAAACTGGAACTGGAGGGAACATACATGTACTTGTAACATGCACATAGAACCGTTGGGGTCCAAGATAGGGGACATAACTGATCAGGAAAATCCACATTTCCACATTCCCTCCTTGTCCCCTTCTTGCCCTTCAAGAGACATCAATCTTCATTATTCCATCGATTTGCTCATGGAGCATCATTTCTTCTTCCTTCTTCTTCCGGCATTCTGAACGAGACCTTGGTGGTGGAATACACGATGTGGCACACAGACCACAGATCGCTGGTCCACATTGTAGACATAGACAGCAACTGAATAGTATGAGAAGGCCAATACCTAGGAAGGATAGAACTCTCCATCCCCAGGCTGATATCACACTCCAAAACCACCCGGACCACGTCCAAGTGCCTGGATTCTCGTGTATCTGGCTTACAATCTTATGAAGGCGTGTTATAGCTTTATATACAGATGGCGAATTTTCTGGTATGAATATGCAGCAGCTGGATCCGATGACCCTGCAAGCTCCGCCCCTATCGGCCAGGATGACGTCAAGGACAAGACGATTCTGGAGAACAACAATTCTCATCGCTGATTGTTCCTCTGTCAGATTGCCTAGGGCGGCTATAGTCTCGTTTACTACAGCTTCAAGAGTCTTGGTGAGTCTGCGTATCAGCTTACTATTTGATATTGTACCTATATAGGGAAAGATACCTTTATTGAAATCTACATATTTGTCCCATGCTGTCTCAGTATAATCGACAACTGGGAGATCTCTTCGCTCTCTATTGTGTACTAGATGAACATTTCGATAATAATCAGGGGGAGCTAGGAAAACAGGTGGCAAAAGGAATGCTATGTAACAGGTACCATCCCAATCTAGAGGCAGACGCATATATGCCGTCTGGCCACATATGAAGTAAGAATGGCGAGAAGCTCTAAATGAAGATTTACCTTGATCACTATATTCTACTGTAGTAACACATTTACTATGGCCCATATGTATGGAACCAACTTTTCTCACACATAATTCACCCTTAACTGGAAATACTGACATAGTGGGCAGAATTAGTTCAACTTCGGATTTGACATTCAAAATCATAAGATTAGGCGTAAAATTACCTAATTTATACACTTCATTTTCTAAATCAGTTCCTGTTCTACTGGGGTGACCCTCCTTATTAGGGTGACAGACTTTGAATAAAACTAGATTCAGATTTCCCCATATCCAATGTTGTTGATAAACTGCTGTGTCTGGGTCTATGGAATTTAATAAACTAAACCATGCTCCACAGGAGCCATTGTGTGTGAACGGATGTGGAAAGAAAGGCAGAACTCCTTTGTTATTCTGATAGGGGGGAAGTCGGCCACACACCCAACAATTGGTGGCATTACTAGTCTGATGGAAATGATGTAACATACTAATGAATGTGTTATTGCGCAGCGCAAGTCTATAGGACAACTCATGTGGCGGCAGGTCTCTAAAAGAATGTTCTCCAGTTATATTGAAAGCACGTTTAGAAACAGGATAATACATATGCAACAATATACTTGCAGTAACTATTAAAAAACTCAAGAAAAACAAAATTAATAAAGTCACAATACAGTGGCTACGCAGTGATTTACAATAAGCATGTCGTTTCATTATGATTCTGGACTCTACATGATTTAGACCTAAGGGATACATGTCGGGACAGATTCAACCGCTTCACCTTGGAGAGGACTTAAACAATCAAATCGTCCGACAGTTTAGATCTGGACCTGAGTTTCTGTTTATAGAGTTCGGTGCTACTGGCCTCAGCCAAAGGTAGCTTTGAGTCAATGGGGGAAGACACACGGGGAGTACTGTTTGTGTCAGGAGGAAGTCCATGAAATTTTTTTATATGGCTGGAATGCACCCAGCCTTTCCTCCCTTCGATCTTCACAGCTGTTCTGGTCGTCAGCAGGACCAACTTAGGAAGCCTCCACCTTGGCTCCAGTTGGGTTTTCCGATCAAAATTCCTGACGAGAACATAATCGCCGGGAATTACGTCATGAGGTTTCACCTCGGTGTTGTCAGGAAAAGCTGCGACTACCTGTGAACGACAAGATTGTAGTGCAGACATCAAGGAAGCCAGGTAATCTGTCAGCATATTACAGTCAACATCAGTTATTTTACGGGGTATAGGCGTCCCCCACATATTCGGTGGCCTACCAAAGATCACCTCATAAGGCGATAGCCCTGTTCGCGAGTGTGCTACCATCCTCATGTAAAATAGCGCAACTGGTAAGGCTACTATCCAGTCCACACCCTTTTCCTGACATATTTTAGACAATCTGATTTTTAAAAGTTGATTATGTCGTTCCACGAGACCTGCTGCCTCGGGGTGTCGGACACAGTGGAATTTCCACTGATATCCCAACAAGAGTGAGACATGTTTCATTAATTCGGATGAGAAAGGCTGACCGTTATCTGAATATACAACACGTGGTAAACCGTACCGTGGGAAGAATTCTCTAATTAGCTGCTTGGCAGTAGTCGGGGCAGTGTAATCTGATACGGGATACGCCTCTGTCCAACGGGAGAGAGCGCAGACAACTACGAGAACATATTTGAATCCTCGACAACGTTCCATCTGAATATAATCCATCTGGAGGACTTCAAAAGGATGGTCAGGAGGCTGAAATCCACCCTGCTCTACGGGAACACTCTTTCCTGGATTAAACTGACAACATATCATACAGGTACGAACTTTTTGTTTAGCTGCTGCTCGTAAATGTTTATTGAACCAAATGTGCTGAATGCTGTCTAGCATAGCCTTCTCTCCTAAATGTGCTGGACTGTGAACTGTAGCTATAATGGCTTGAACCATGGAATCAGGGAGAAACCATACAGATTTCTCCTTCGTCATCCATCCTTGATCTGTCTGGATCCCTCCTAGTTCAGTCCACTTCTTTATTTCTTCTGCTGTGGCATGTGTCTGTATGTCAATTACGTCAAGTGCGGGATCCTTAATTGTCATACACTGTGTTGGTGTCTGAACTATTGGCTTTGTCATGTCTAATGTGCGATTCTGAGCAGTCTGTTTAGCTGTTTTGTCAGCTAAATCATTGCCTTGAGAAATGGTATCAGTAACCTTCGTGTGTGCTTTACATTTCATAATCGATATAGCAGTGGGTAGATGTATTGCGTCTAACAAAGCATGAATGAGGGGTCCGTGCTGAATGTGGGCACCATGGGAGGTTAAATAACCTCTCTCTCGCCACAGCACGCCGAAGTCGTGTACAACTCCGAATGCATAACGTGAGTCAGTGTATACATTAACTTTCTTATTTGTAGCTTGAATACAGGCTTGTGTTAGAGCAATAAGTTCTGCTGCTTGGGCTGACAAAGTATCTATACAATTTGTCTCAATAACTTCAGTGTCTGTTGTGACTGCATACGCGGCCACTAAGTCTCCTGTACTTGCTCTCATGCACGATCCGTCTACATACAACGTCAGGTCTGGATCTAACAATGGAACGTCTGTCAAGTCTTGTCTAGGTTTCGTCTTTATTTCAATGATTTCAACACAATCATGAGCTAGTGGGTCTGTTCCAATTACAGGTAATAGTGTAGCAGGATTCAATGTATTACACCGTCGGATCTCTATGTGTGGTTGAAACAATGTCAGTTCATAACCGGTAAGTCTTGCTATGGTCAAGTGTTGTGTTTGTGTTCGGTTCACAAGAACCTCTACTGCATGTGGTACTTGTACTGTCAATGGGTGTCCTAATACTATGGCATCGCTTTGTCTGATAGCTAAGGCTGTCGCGGCCACTGATTTCAGGCATGCAGGCAAAGCCTGAGCTACGGGATCTAATGTACTGGAAAAATAAGCACATGGCTTGCGTGATCCTGCTTGATCCTGAGTGAGTACTGACAAGGCAGTACCTTCGCGTTCTGTAACAAAAAGTGTAAAATGTTTGCTATAACATGGCGTTGCTAAAACAGGTGCTTGACATAAAGCTTCCTTTAGGCTTTCAAAAGCTTGTGTATGTTCCTGAGTCCAAGGGAGAACAGTCGATGTGGCTGCCTCCTGTGTGGTTAACTGAATGAGTGGTTTTGCTAGAAATGCGTACTGAGGGATCCACTGCCTACAATATGAAGTGAGGCCTATGAAAGCCCGCACCTCCTTTTGTGTCTGGGGTATTGACATGTTAGCAATTAACTGGATGCGATCTGGTGTAAGCTGCCTTCCCTCCTTGGACAGCGAGTGACCAAGATAAATAACTCGCTGGACACAGAATTGCAGCTTAGAAGGAGACACCTTGTGCCCCTTGTCGGCTAGAAAATGTAAAACTGTCAGAGAAGCCTTTTCACATTCTGACTCGCTTCTTGCGGTGATCAGCAGATCATCGACATATTGAAGCAGTGCAGTATTGACTGGCATGTGGATACTGTCAAGTTCTCGTTTCAGTGCTTGGCTGTAGATGCTGGGGCTTTCTGTGAATCCTTGGGGAGCGCGTGAGAATTTAAAGCTGCGCCCATTTAAACTGAATCCGAACAAGTATTGGCTTTCCGGATCTATTGGGACGCTAAAGAAGGCATTCTTGAGATCGATTACAGTAAAGAATGTTGCTTCGGAATCAATTGCTGTCAACAATGATGATATATCAGGGACCACAGGGAATTGTGGTACAATGCATTTGTTTAGTTCACGCAAATCAATGACCAATCGGTATACTGGTGGGGCAGTAGGGTCAGTTCGTTTAAGAATCGGAATTATCGGTGAATTACATATATTGGAGTCTGTTTCTATAACTACTCCCTGGGCAATCAGCTCATCAATGATTTTCAGCAAAGCCACTACAGCATCATGCGGTAACTTGTATTGTCGCATTCGTGGTAGTACCACTCCTGCTTTCAATGTAACTCGATAGGGTGTAATGTTCATGCAGCCAACATCCGTAGGGCCTTGTGCCCATAGATGTACTGGTAAAGTCTGTAGTCGGGGATCCATGTCTCTAGACACATAGTGACCTTTAAAATCACGTAAAAACAACCTTACTCCTTCCGGAGAACAACATATTATGGCTCCTAGTGCTTTCAGAGTTTTAATTCCTAACAGATTTTCTGGGCATGACTTAGTAAGCAATAGATCTGTAGTTCGTGTCAAAGGTCCTATCGTAAGTGGTAGAGGCTGTGATACTTCATTAACAATAGGTTTTCCTGAAAAACCAAGGGAAACATTTTGAGAGCCTGAGAGGGGTGCCCCTGGAACTTCACTACGTTTTATTGTTGTTCGACTTGCCCCTGTATCGAGTAAGAATTTTCTATTTTGACCTAATAATTCACTATGTACATAAGGTCCTTCTTGATCTACAGGAATCTCGATGAGCGGTAAGTCAACTTCCCTCTCTAGGCTGGTTCATGCGTAATGCTGATATTCAGGGTATTCATACTGTGCCGTCTGATACATTTGTCGTGTCGTTGTTTGTGTGGCAGTAGCAGGCAACGGTGGTGCAGCTGGCACAAACTGTATGTGTTGCTGTGAGGCTGGCATTGCCTGTTGCTGAACTGGCATGGACTGTCCATGCTGCATAGCTCCTTGTTCATTCTGATCTTGTCTAACTAATCGTGGTCTCTCTTTTGCAATACCTGTAGCTATATTACGTTTCAGGACTGGACAATCATGTACATAATGGCCTAGTTGTTTACAGTAATTGCAGGTTCCTTTTACAGGAACTGCAGAATCCCCAGAATGTGTCACACCCTTTTTGTGACCATCTGCTGGTACTGTCTGAGAAACTAGCATTTTCATTTTTGTATCCTTCATGCGTCTATGCTCATGTTCTTGTTCATCCCTAATTCTATTGTGATGATACTGTAACATTTGTAGCATTTGCGACGGAGTGTTACTTTGCCAGGTACTCTCGAATTTTAATATTCTATTCTTCACTGGAGGCAATGCATTTTCCACCAATTTTGTCACAAATAAATGTGGATATGAGTCACTACTTGCTTTTATACCACTATTTATACCAAAACATTTTTCAAATCGAGCATAATAATCGCTTGTGTCTTCATCTTGCTTTTGTTTGCAGGCTGTGATTGCACCCCAATCTTCCTTTTTTGTAGTTAATAAACGTGGCAGTACCTGTACTAGTAAACCTGGTAACAGTTTAACTTTATCCCCGAGCCCCGAACCTGCAGCTCGGCCCCTTTCTTCCTCTGCTAATGCTGTCCAGTCTATCTTTTGGTCTCCCACTTCCCACTCTTTTTCTTTCAGTTTTTCATAAATGCCAGCAGGCAAAAGCACCTTTAACATCGTCATAATATCAGGAAAGGTGTACTCTCCCATCAGTAACATGTCTTTAATTTCTCGGTGGAAACCCGCTGGGTCCTTGTCGTGACTAGGTACTACTTTCTTCATTTCTAATAGTTCCATTTTTGATATGGGTGTGTAAACAAATACACGGTGAAACTCATTGTCTTCGCCTTTTATTGGGTGCACTTCTCGTAAAGGATTTTGTCTATCCATATAGTACGGTGCTCTTTCTCTGCGTGGCAGGGTGAGAGAATCTCTATTTACAAAAAGGACATACTGTTTACGTGACACTAATATCTCTTTAATTAGCTTGTTACTAGAACCTCTCCATCTGTTCGTGAGTAGTTCCGTTAATATATCAGGTAAAGGACCGGGGTCAGCATGTTGGCTCTTATATAATATGAGGAGTTGCTGAATCATATAGATTCCAGCTAAACGTTGTTCATCTGTACTGAGATTAAAAAACGTGTGTGCTACGGTCTCATCACCGTATTTTTCAGGACTGTCAATCCAGTGAACGGCTGATCTGGCTAATTCTTGCTCATCCATGGAATCGAGGAGGTGGTAACCCCTTCGTTCTCGTAGTATCTTATCTGCGGCTTGAAACGAATGTTCAGGAGATTTCAGATTTATTACAGGCGTCGGATACGTTCTGCTATTATTTGGACATACAGAGTGTATGGGATCAGAAAAACATCTAGTATTTTCACAGGATCTCCCTCTGCCTACATAGGCTATGGTCTCTGACTGTCTTGCGGAATTCCCTGATTCGGACACTTCATCTTGCTCAAACTCGTCTGTTCCCAATCTTTCTTCATGAATACGCTCTATTTCTTTACGTATTTTTCGGCACATGGCTATTATACAATTTTGCTTATCGTGTCTCCCTTCTGATATATTCTGACTCCATCTTGTAAGAATAAGCATTGCATTCGGGTCTACCCCCGAACGATCTTGATTTCTGATTACACAGTTTATGAGGAAACGTAACAGTTCCCCCTGTATCTCTACTTTCTGGAATTCCATAGCTCTGTTAATACATCCTGAATCTCGTCCTGTTTGAACAAAATGATATATGTTATCCAGATGCGTAGTCATCCCTGGTAACCTCGCTAAATACTCTGCGGCTCGCCTAATACGTAATGATGCCAGGACCATTTCGTCCTCTTTACCAACCACCGGGTCATATCTACAATTTACAAGGAGTTCCTTAAGCGTACGTTCACTTACGAATTTAGGTGTACGTGAATGTGCTGACTCTTGAAAGACAAGTTTATTTATTCTAGGTGGTGTGAAAGTATTGCTAGCCCCTCCCGTGGCCCCATCTGGGACGTCGGGTGTGAATGGGTTCGTTGAACGTGACACAGCAACTATGGGTGTCGATACCCCTGTAGAGTCGACTGCGGAGACAGATGCGGAAACAGATGTGCTTGCCGAAGCTTGTGTCGGGACTTGCTGTTGCACGGGGACAGATACCTGATCCTGACGTTGAACCCCTCCGCCAGACGGTCTATGTGGTGTGGCGTTAGCATACTCGGGAGCTGCGTCATCTAGATATGAGGAAAGAAAAACATCTTCTGCGGTTCTGGGAAGCCCCTTTGGATGTACCTTAATTGGAAATAATGGGGGTGGCAAGTCTTTTGGTATTTCTGTAACAGCTTTAGGTAGTCCTTCGGCTAGAAGGGGATACATACCATTCATAAGAGCATTTCTTTGTCTATTCACTTGTTCTGATTTCACTCGGATACCTTCCTTAATTAATAGATTTTCTTGAACTTTATTTGAACTTTCTTTACTCCTCTCTTCTTGTCTACGTGCTTTTTCTGTTCGTCTATGAGATTCTTTACGCCATAACTCAACAGCGTCTTTCTGTGACTGTCTGACCTTTCTTTTCCATAACTCTTCCTCCACTTTCATGATGCATTCTGCATCCCAGGTTCCCGCTACGGGCCACCTTTGACTTTCCGGCAATCCCTTGGTATAATCTACCCATAGATCAAGAAACAATATGGCATCTAAGCCATGTTTATGGTACATAAAATGCCCTGGAGTGTCCCTAGGAGGAATAGGAACTGCTTCTTCAAGCACCCCTTTTCTGGTAGTAATCTGTCTTAACTTCGAGAAGAGCGGCATATTTACAACTGATCTGATACTTACTCTTGAATTTTCTTAATACGAAAAACACAATAAATGAACAGTGAACAATGAACAGTCATTCATACTACAATATTTTGAACACTTTAAACATTAAACATTAAACATTGTAACAATGATCGACAATGATGACAGTCTGCCTAACTAATCACCACGCTGAATTCTTGACAATAACTGAATTCTTTGGAATACTTGATATACTGCTAAACAGTACATATACACTGCTAAACAGTGCAGACCGGATTTGTGTACCCAAATCCGTCTTGACCGGCACAACCTATGTGCGCGTCAACACGCCTCCCCGGCGATGGTACTCACCGAGTAGCTCCTTGAAACGGAAGGCCTCAGAGAATGGACAGGACTCGATAACTGCGGACAGCGGACCCTCTGGACATCGGGATTTCGAAAGACCTGGTGGGCCTCTGTATACCTCGGATCTTGCTCTCTCAGCTAGGCTCTGGTCGGGATACTTCGCACTTCTCACCGCCTCGTCTGGGTTGATCGCAGCCTCAGTCGCCCCCGCTTGACCGGAGGGAGCTTACAGGAAATCCTGCTGGTACGCGTTTATGGTCCGTCCAGCTGTGGCAGGAGACCGGGCCTGCAACGCACCGCCGGCGCGTGAGATGAGAAAGTGTCCCTATTCGGGCGCCATTATGTGGTAAATAAAATCTTCTTTACCGTACTGAATTTCATACGGAATCTTAAAATAAAGTAAAATAGCTCAAAATAACAAGAGGCAGAATCCGTGGTATAAGAGGTTTTCTAAATGGGCTTTATTCCATTCAAAATGGCCGACTCGAGTCGCGGCCTTCAGGTTCCGTCACCACGAGGGTTCAGGAAGTGAAGTACAATACTTTATTGACAGACATGCATTTTTATAATAAGTACATTACAATGAAATGAATGTAGAAGGCGTAACATTTGATAAGAAGAGTGGCATGACAGGTACGTAATCGAAACTAGGCGTAATAAGGAATAAGAGAAACATGATTGGTTAGGATTATCAGACATAGGTGGATCTATAAGATAATACTTGGCATAGATGCGCGCGCAGCAGCATGACGTGTGATAGACGTGCAACTAGGGGTGAAGGGGACTTGACATTTAGCTCTACATGTGGAGACGAGAAGTCTGGGGTTATGTCAACCTAATCCCAAATCATATCTAATATCCTATGTTTAAAGAACTATGTTATCCACAAGGAAGGACTCTCGGACAGAATCTAGTCTATACTGACTGTGTGCGTGTACAAGCGTCTAAGTGTCTATATGAGATGCGAGGGATAGAAAACTTTCCATGGCAGCAGGGCTATGAATCACTTGCAGGAGGACGGAAAGGCTGAGTTCTTGCTTGTGAGTTAAAGGAAATGTTTACCTAAATCACTAGACAGGAATGCATCGGCTGAAGAGCAAAATAGATAATTCGAAGGTGAAATACAACTTCTTGGCAGGCAGGCGAAAACTGGCCGAGGCAGGCACCGTTAGCTGCACAGGGAGTAGGACAAAGTTCATGGATACAGCTGCGAGCTCAAGCTGAAGCTGTCAGAGACAGAGAGCAGGGAAAGGCTTTGAGGACAGAATCGGGCCTACTTGCCTGAACTGTAAAAATGGAGTAACTTAGCCATATAAAGTCGGTGGCCTTTCATACTTAGGAATCGAATATCCAGCCCATTGATGGCGGATCTGACAGAGAACATGTCGACGGTAGACACACATATGTTTGCGTCTTAGAAACTGGAACTGGAGGGAACATACATGTACTTGTAACATGCACATAGAACCGTTGGGGTCCAAGATAGGGGACATAACTGATCAGGAAAATCCACATTTCCACACTTTCTGCACGTTATCCTTCTTCCTGCACTTATCTTCGTATTTGAGGACTTCTGTTGCTTCTTTCTGCACTTCTTTTGTTTCTTTCTGTGCATTTTTTCTTCTTTCTTCACATGTCCTATCTCTGTAGGCATAGTTAGAAATTAGCATTTAAAAAACCTTTGAAATTCACAGAAAAAACCATAGGTTTCAGGCACGTTATAGTTAGGAATTAGCATTTAAAAAACCTCAGAAATTCACTGAAAAAACCATAGGTTTCAGGGGTGTTATAGTTAGCTGGACTTTTCACTTGTACAAAACCATTGAAATTCCCCCGTTATAGTTAGTTCAGCTAACTATAACTCGCGCGCCCGCAATGCACTGCTGATGACGTCACATATTACATCACTCATGACATGGTCAGTGACATCACTCATGACATCACTGATGACATCTCAAATGACATCACTGATGACATCACTGATGACATCATCTTTGTGATAGAGTGGCAGACCTCCTCTCACCCTAATATAACCTTTGATACACACATTCAAAAATAGAGACTAAAAATTTCAAAACAATGGACATACCAATACCAGTTACAACAACCTCTTCAGTAATTCTAAGATCCACATACACATCCACTCATTCACCAACAGTCCTATACAGTCACTCATACATGTACTCACTCATCATATGTACTCATACACCTATACATCCTGTTACACAATGCCACTCATCCATAGAGTTACTCACACACATAGTCTCTCAGGCAGGTAAATAACACGACCAAAAGTAGAAGTGATCAGGTTTATTTCATGACGCGTTTCGACTGCGTCCGCAGCCTTGCTCACATGAAGATAGTGCAACATAGGGCAGCTTGCGACTAAATACAGCGGACACATGACCGTGACAGTCACAATAGAAACAGGACTGTGATGTAATATGTGACGTCATCAGCAGTGCATTGCGGGCGCGCGAGTTATAGTTAGCTGAACTAACTATAACGGGGGAATTTCAATGGTTTTGTACAAGTGAAAAGTCCAGCTAACTATAACACCCCTGAAACCTATGGTTTTTTCAGTGAATTTATATATATATATATATCTATTATCTACTGGCGGTCGCCAGTAGATAGTTATAGTTAGGACCCTGTTTCCATAGGAAATCCGCAACATTCTATTTGGAATAACTTTGGCGCCGGTCGATGAATCCTCGCGAAATTTTCAAAATAGGTGGGGCGCTACGCTCCGCTCCTACCCTGAAAGTCTCGGGGGGATTCGTCAAGCGGGGGCTGAGAAAAAAGGGGGGTCCCAAAACGCGTTTTTCCCATGCATTTTTCCATAGGACCTTTAGACACAGCTACAGCCCGAACGGCTGAACAGAGTTACTTGAAATTTGGCAGAGAGGTAGTCCTCAGGTCAAGGAAGTGCCTTTTGTAGGTCTGGTGTAAATCTGTTCAGTAGTTCCTGAGAAAATAGCATTTAAATCAATATATATATGTGGGCGGAGCCTAACCACACATCTCATCCTGAGATCTGATTGGCTGTCAGCACTTCATCCAAGAAGTGTTGGCAGCCATCTTGGGACCAATATACATGATAGCACCTCATTAAAAAGCATTGCAGTTAATAGAAGATTTTAAGACTTTAGTTACATTATAAATCATTTGTTGATGGTACCATACTCATTTTAGGAATTGTGGTATGTTCTAAGGTGATTTCACCATGTGAAAAAGCCTTCTGCTGGGATATCATGATTGAGAGAAAAATATTTTCTCATGCTTTTACCACAGAGGTTTGGAAGGTGATCTATAAGCTAAACTGAGAGCTTATTTTCTGTAAATTCACATTATCTTTCTCAGTCATGTGAGAATGAAGTCTGACATTCTCAGTAAAACATGTACATCCAACAAGGGCAGAGACTGTCAGTTGATTCCTTTGTGTTCTACTGCAGCTTTCCAGAGTGTTCCAAAGAACTACTAGAGCGCTAACCGTCCTACTTATGATAAATGTATGGCACACCTGAAGCCATCTTGCTTGGATTAAAGTGGTAACTCTTAAAACATTTAATTTAAAAAGGAACAAAATGAGGTGGTTCATTTTTCCATAAAAAGTATGATTAGTGCTGCATAAAGAAAAATTAGGGCACATTTTGAGTGACTTCTCAAATCCTGGCATGCAGACTGAAACATGCACTTTCAATACCAGCAGCAGTTTTCCCTGGTGAGCAGTAGCTTTACTACAGTGATCTAATGAGCAAAAAGAGTGCTAACATTCTGATTTTATGGCAAATGTGTGACACATTTGAATGCCTTCTTGATGGAATCAAAGTAAAAAACTGAAAGTATTTCCTACTGAGGAGACTGCAGTAAATGAGGAAATTAGGAAACTTCATAACAAATAAGTCTCCCAAGATGGCCACCAGAGACAAAAGAGCCCAAATGTAGCCCAAATATCACCCAGATGTAGCCCAAGTATAGCCCAATGACAGAATGTCCAAGAATGTTCTTAAAAACAACTAGAGCACTTACTGTCTTCATTATGACAAAAGTATGGCACACCTGAAGCCATCTTGATTGGAATAAACTGGTAACACTTAAAACATTTAATTTAAAAAGGAACACAATGAGGGGGTTCATTTTGCCATAGAAATTATGATTAATGCTGAAGAAAGAAAATGAGGGCACATTTTGAGTGACTTCTCAAATCCTCTTCTATTTCATTAAAAAATTCTGACATGCAGACTGAAACATGCACTTTTAATACCAGGAGCAGACTTCCATGGTGAGCAGTAGTTTTACTACAGTGATCTAATGAGCAACTAGAGTGCTAACATTCAGAATTCATGGCAAATGTGTGACATATCTGAATACCTTCATGATGGAATCAAAGTAAAAAACTGAAAGCATTTCCGACTGAGGAGACTGCAGTACATGAGGAAATTAGGAAACTTCATAACAAATAAATCTCCCAAGATGGCCACCGGAGACAAAAGAGCCCAAATGTAGCCCAAAATCACCCAGATATAGCCCAAATATAGCCCAATGACAGAAGTGTGCAAAACACTTATTATTTTATGTTTTTGCAGTGTTATATAGTGCAGACTTGTCAGGTATTGGAGTGCTTTACATGAGCATTGGTTACATCACACAAGAACAAATTCATTTTGGTTGTAGACATGGGGAGACTAAGTGATTTGACCAGAATCACAGAATGTCGAGCTGAAGCAGAAACTTCAACCTGGTTCCCCAGTTGCAAAGTCTGCAGTTCTGGAAGTAACACCACATCCTCTCCCCTAAGTGCAACATTTAATCAAGTTGTCAACTAGATAAAAAAACATAAAGATAACAAATAATTTAAAAGTGCTTTGTCGCTATTTGAAAACTCAGAAAATATGTCCTTATTTTAGTCTTTTAGAGCACTAACCATAATTTTGATGCCAATAAGACCCTCTCATATATGTAATTTCTAAAGGAATGCTCTAGGTATTACAGTTTTGATTACATCAAGATGATGTCAGGCGCTCCACACTTTTGTAATAAATATAGAATGTTAGCAATCTAGTTGTTCATTAGGATACTGTTGAGAGGCAGAGGCCAGGGGCACGGACTCTGAAAATTGAAGGCAGGTAGGAGGGTGCAAAGGCAACAATTTAACCACACTGAGCAGGCAGGAAGGGCCGTGGAAGCACAACAGACTATGGAGGGCAGTGGAAAGGGGGGCAGGGGCAACAAACCAACAATACAGGACTTGCAAGAGAGGCTGTTGGAGGGAAGATCTATTACGGGTCAAGGAAGCTAGGGGCGGTCCCTAGAGCCCCGGGAGCCACCACAGAACTGAGCAGGAGAGTGAGTCAGGGACAAAAGGGGCACCTTAATTTGAGCCGGGGTGCCTAGGAACGCTTGCTCCAAAAATGAAGAAAACAGACATATGAGACATGGAATTGGAGGCAGAATACAATGGCAGTTTAATGAGAAGATGCAACTTCAAAGAAACCGCAGAATAGAGACCTAAAGTACAAAATACAGAATCCAGATAATCATACAGCTGTCATGATATTCTCTGTATCTCAATTAATGGACTGACAGAGAGAGAGAGAAACCACATCTATAAATGCATCATGAGAAACAAGTTACACCAAGGAAAATGTTACCTAGGGACACTCACATTTACTCTTAGAGCAAGCATTCCTGCAATTACAATACAACATCTTTTAAATGCAAAAGTAAAGAGAACAATGGTTAAACATAACATGACATTTCATATAGGTAAAATAGAATAAGATACTTCAAGCAAAGCCGAGCAAGACATTTTAAGCAAAGGAAGACAAGAGCTCCCAGTTCTTGGGGAAAACCTGCACAGCCTGTTAACCTACATACAGACGGCGAGGTTGTCCGTCGATATCTGTGGGTGCTCCCTTTTTATATCATTTTGTGGGCTCCTTTGCACGCTACATCTACCTACGTATGCTACCCAAAAGCTTCGTCTGCAGATTTTACCAGACATTTCGTCATTTACCCACTTAATGCTGACAATGGACTGGGTGAAAAGGTCAGTCTCTCAGGCCAATCGCTTATCGTAAGTTCCATAGAGCAAGCAGAAAATAATGGGTATTGTACAGGAATTCAATATATTCATGTATAAAATCTCCTCAGTTCTCCTAACTTGACGCTCTGCGGTTGCCACTTCCTTAAAAGCGGGAAACCTGCCCAGGAAGCAAGTACCAGTCCAGGATGCAGCCTACTGTATGTCGACAGCTTCAGGGGGATGTTGAACTTTGATACCGAGCACGGAGCACTCGGGTAGGGTGGGGGCTACTAGTTTGGAGCAGAAGGCCTCGCAGACCTGCCTTCAGACTGCTATACACTAAAATTGCAGAGCTATGGTCAATTTAACAAAGAGGCCTACATATTGAACAGAAGGGCCTACACAGGGGTTTTATGCTGGCTGAGTGGTAAGGATGTCTCAGGATAATTATATAGCAACACAGGACCCGCTGGTCAATTTAATACGGCCTACAAATGCGGCTGGCAGGGCAAGGACAAGGGTCTCATACTTCAGGTGTGGACAGAACGGGCCAGGGGCCCCCTGTGATACAAAATCTACCCTCCTTCAAGGCTGTGGCAATGTAATAGACCATTGTGGGCAGAAGGAAGAGGCAATGGTAGTACAACCATACATGCCAACAGACCCGATTCAGCCAGGAAACGTCCAATGTTTTTAAGCTCAAATGGGCTTTATTTGATCTGTCTCCTGTCTACAATATCCTCTTTTTCAATGTAACTCAAAGGGGAAAATCAATACCCCAGTTTTTTTTCAAAATCTCCCTCTTACCAAGTTCAAAATGTTCGCAAGTATGGTACATTGGATCATGGAAGGAAATGGGATAGGGACATGGACTTGGATAACAGAGGACAGGAGAGACATGGAGAGGTGCACCAAACTGACCCTGCAGGGCAGGCATCAGGGTTTGCAGCAGCACAATACACCACACAGGGCATGCAGGACGGGAGTGCAGCACAACAATCCATAGAAAGCAAGAGGGAGGGGACAGGACCATGCACATGGACAACAGAGAACAGAGGGGCAAGAGGCAATGGTAGCTAGCTGACCATAATGGACAGACAGGAGAGAAGGCTGCAGCATAACAGACCATAAAGGGCAGGAGGGACGGATCAGGGGCATTACAATGGAACAGACAAGCCAGGAGGGAGGGTGTAGGGGTCTGCACATGTAAACAGAGGGCTGGGGGCAAGGGGGCAGGGCAGGAGCAGCAAGATGGCCATGGAGGTCAGGCAGGATGGGCACTAGAAGCAAGACACAACATGAAGAGCAACAGTGAGACTGTGATGGCATACACACAGACCATGGAGGGAAGGTGGGAGGGGGTCAGGGGCAGCTAACTGACCACACAGGGAAGGTGGGAGGGGCCATGGCAGCACAGAAGACCATGCATGGCAAGTGGGAGGGTTAGTGGCAGCACAATGGCTATGATGGGCAAGAAGGAGGGTGCAGGGGCATGCACAAAGGACGATGGAGGATAGAAGGGAGGGTCAGGACCTGTGCACAGACAAGAAAGTTCAGGGGAAGGGGCCTCACAACAGACCACACGGGGCAGGCAGGAGGAGCAGTTGCAGCACAACAGACCAGGGAGGGCAGAAGGGTGTGGCAGTACAATGGACCATGTAGGACAGGAGGAAGAGGATAGAGGCATGGCATGTGGACTGGCAGGGTGGAGGTGGCAGGGACAGGTTACAGTCATCTGACAATGCTAGGCAGGTGGGAGGGGAGTGGCAGCTCAACAGAACACTCAGAGTAGATAGGAGTGGCAGGTCCATGGGACATGGTGGGCAAAAAGGATGGAGCAGGGGCATGCACAAAGACATCGGAGGGCAGGGGGAAGGAGAATAGGGGCAGCAAGCTAAGCACAGAGTTTAAGCAGGAGGTCAATGATGGGGCATAGAATTGGGCAATGGAGGGCAGGAGGAGTGGACTGGTACATCATACTAAATTGAGGGCAGTGGCAGCACATCAGACCATGCATGGCAGGAGGGAGGAGGCTAGTCCATGGATTCACACAACAGAGGATAGGGAGGAGGGGGATGGGGCAGCAAGCTAACTGTTCAGAGAAGGCGGGTATTAGAAACTTTATTGTTTTTAAAACATTTTGTCTGTGCAAACTACTTAAAATATGAACAAGTATGCAGCATAATCTCACTTTTATTCAGGAAGAAGAAGACGTTTGTGACTGTGACTCCGGGCTCACTTGGCAAAAACACCCCCTGACCCTCCACCCCCTATCGCAAAATGTAATGCCCGTGAAAAGGGTAGGTGAACACAGTGTTATATAGAACATAGTCCTGAGAGCACGATTGAAAATGAAAACTAGATATAGTGTATGGTATAAACTATGCACCAAAAAGTGTGATATAAGATGAACCAGGCATGAAATATAATATGCAATACATTGTGCGCAATGACAGATTCATTGGAGAGCGCGAGATAGCACAGGCACTAGCGTGTGCTATGCGATATGCGCCTTGGAGTGTAATATGCACAGGGCAGTGTTGTGTAACCTAACTACTCTCTAAAGTTGTAATATAAAATATGTGCTGGGGAGTGTAACGTTGCATATGCACTGTGACAAAGATATGGATCCCAAATTGTAATATGTATGGCATAGCACTGTGCGTTATAACATAGGCATCGAGGAAGGCACGTTAGATGGGGCAATATAACCCGTGCGAAGACAAGTGTGGCATGACATTTTCACGGGGTGGTGTTACAGTGCACATGGGCTAGAGAGTGTCATAGCATATGCACTAGCTAGTGGAATACAATACAGAGGTGTGTGGCACTCGGCAGGCAATGGTGGGTGTAACACAGCATTGGGCTCTGTCAGGAGCGCGCTGTGACTCGCAAGTGATGTTCGTCCCCTTTCCAGAGAGTAAAATAAAAAGTATTACACATCCGGCAGTGGATGTGTGTTTTATTAACTGTGAGGGGGGTTTCTTGCATAGTTTTGGTCGAATTTTTGTCGAATCCCCTTTGAATGGCTTGGTGTGCATGTGTATTAAATGTGCCCGTCAATAGCTACCCATGTTTGTATAAATAAACGACAAGGGTGTCTACCGGGATTAGGCACGGTAGAGCATCAGACATGTCAGAGCTTCACTAGTGGTGTAAATACATTCCACGTGGATTAATTGCATGCATAGTCGCCTTTTAATGAATATCACGCAAATCGTCATGGTGATAGGTACGTACGGTTTGTCCAGCATGTCCTAGGTGTGTCTATAAATATATATTTTTTAAAAATAATAAAAAACAGTGGCCGGCCCTGGGGATTGGGGTCAAAAAAATATAATTAGGAGACAGGCCCTGGGGGATGGGGTCATCAGGGCCAATAAATTAGAATAAGAAGGGGAACCACACAGCCCCCCTTCTTAAAAAAATAAAATAAATAAAAGACTGGCATCGTGCCGGAGGCCATGCCCCCTCCATGCAGCACTCTGCAAACGCGCCCCCAACAGGCATCTCCAGTATGCGCCAGGGAGCTGCGCTGCAGACAGGTGTTCTGAGGCCAAGCCCCTTTTTACACCTCTCTGCAACGCAGCTCTGTGGCGCTTACTGGAGGTACCTAGTGGTCTAGTGTGACCCTAGGGACCCTTAGGATTCAAGGGGACTTAATCTCTCAACTTAGAACAGCCACAGGGCGCGTTTACACAGTGGTGAAGGGAGGGGACGGGGCCTGAGGTGACGTGTGCAAACACGCACCATGGCACGTTTTAAATTGGGGATATAATTTCCCTTCAATACTGAGGGCCCCTGGGGGCTAACTAGCCCACCAAGTGCTTCCAGTAAGCGCCACTGAGCTGCATTGCAGAGAGGTGGTCCAGGCCGTGCCACTTTTTACACCTCTCTGCAACGCAGCTCTGTGGCACTTACTGGAGGTACCTAGTGGGCTAGTTGGACCCTAGGGACCCTCAGGACTCAAATGAACTTAATCTCCCAACTAAAAACGGACACAGGGCGTGTTTACACAATGGTGAAAGGAGGGGACGGGGCCTGAGTTAACGTGTGCAAAAACGCCCTGTGGCCTGTTTTAAGAGGTAGTTTTAATCCCCATGCCCTATTATATACTAGGGGCTTATAGAGGAGGTAAGGCTAATCACAGGGGGACCCCAACGCATAATGTTCCCTAGTGTATGTAGGTGTTTTCACTGTATTCTAAGTGTCTTTTAACATAGCACTGGCTCTAGGACTGGTTAGTCAGACTCAGTTACCACCAGTATCCGTCTGAAAAAGTTGAGGGTACAGGATGATTTTGCAACAAGGCTTCTTTCTGCTCTTCTTTTTGTTCTTTCTGCACGTTATCCTTCTTCCTGCACTTATCTTCGTATTTGAGGACTTCTGTTGCTTCTTTCTGCACTTCTTTTGTTTCTTTCTGTGCATTTTTTCTTCTTTCTTCACATGTCCTATCTCTGTAGGCATAGTTAGAAATTAGCATTTAAAAAACCTTGGAAATTAACAGAAAAAACCATAGGTTTCAGGCACGTTATAGTTAGGAATTAGCATTTAAAAAACCTCAGAAATTCACTGAAAAAACCATAGGTTTCAGGGGTGTTATAGTTAGCTGGACTTTTCACTTGTACAAAACCATTGAAATTCCCCCGTTATAGTTAGTTCAGCTAACTATAACTCGCGCCCGCAATGCACTGCTGATGACGTCACATATTACATCACTCATGACATGGTCAGTGACATCACTCATGACATCACTGATGACATCTCAAATGACATCACTGATGACATCACTGATGACATCATCCTTGTGATAGAGTGGCAGACCTCCTCTCACCCTAATATAACCTTTGATACACACATTCAAAAATAGAGACTAAAATTTTCAAAACAATGGACATACCAATACCAGTTACAACAACCTCTTCAGTAATTCTAAGATCCACATACACATCCACTCATTCACCAACAGTCCAATACAGTCACTCATACATGTACTCACTCATCATATGTACTCATACACCTATACATCCTGTTACACAATGCCACTCATCCATAGTTACTCACACACATAGTCACTCATGCTAATAAAGAATCAAACATACATTTACTTGCATATACAGTTATACACACACCACCACACTTACTTCTACGGAAACTTACACATACTTAGTCTTTTAAACAATCACTTATAGAAACACATACTTATTCATACAGGAACTCTTTCAATCTCTCACTCTCACATATACTCACATATATACACCAATGGTCACATATACTAGTTTAAAACATATGTAGTTACTCATAAAGACACTATTGAGACAGTCATTCACTCACTAACACACCCATACACACACTCATCCACCCATACAGTCCTGCACACATACTGTGTTCAACACATACAAACAGTGAGTCACTCATTCATGCACCTATGCACTACGTAATACCCCCACCGAACCATGCAGACACTCAGACTGATACTCAAAAAACCAACTAATAACCTATATAGACACCCATGTAGCTACTCACCAACCCATGCAGCCACTTATACACAAAGTGAGAGACTGATACAGATATTTACATATTTAAACATTACTCACTAAGCCATGTATTCACTATGATACACTTAATCAGTCAGTTACACAATCAATTTTTCAAAAACAAATCATCCATTTAGACACTTATATACCCATTTATTCTTCCATCGACCTTGAGATATACATATATAAAACATATTTAATTTTCAGAATAACACACATTCACTGGATGATGTCATCAGTGATGTCATCAGTGATGTCATTTGAGATGTCATCAGTGATGTCATGAGTGATGTCACTGACCATGTCATGAGTGATGTAATATGTGACGTCATCAGCAGTGCATTGCGGGCGCGCGAGTTATAGTTAGCTGAACTAACTATAACGGGGGAATTTCAATGGTTTTGTACAAGTGAAAAGTCCAGCTAACTATAACACCCCTGAAACCTATGGTTTTTTCAGTGAATATATATATATATATATATATATATATATATATATATATATATATATATATATATACATATATTACCTACTGGCGGTCGCCAGTAGGTAGTTATAGTTAGGACCACGTTTCCATAGGAAATCCGCAACATTCTATTTTGAATAACTTTGGCGCCGGTCGACGAATCCTCGCGAATTTTCCAGTCCTGTTTCTATTGTGACTGTCACGGTCATGTGTCCGCTGTATTTAGTCGCAAGCTGCCCTATGTTGCACTATCTTCATGTGAGCAAGGCTGCGGACGCAGTCGAAACGCGTCATGAAATAAACCTGATCACTTCTACTTTTGGTCGTGTTATTTACCTGCCTGAGAGCGTACTGAACTTTGGTTATTTGGAGATAATTTGCCGGTTGCTTCGCCGGCGCGTACGCCACCTTCCATGGGGCTGGCTGTCCAGAAGGAGCGGATGTATTTTGGATATATATATATATATATATATATATACATATATTACCTACTGGCGGTCGCCAGTAGGTAGTTATAGTTAGGACCACGTTTCCATAGGAAATCCGCAACATTCTATTTTGAATAACTTTGGCGCCGGTCGACGAATCCTCGCGAATTTTTTAAAATAGGTGGGGCGCTACGCTCCGCTCCTACCCTGAAAGTCTCGGGGGGATTCGTCAAGCGGGGGCTGAGATAAAAGGGGGGTCCCAAAACGCGTTTTTCCCATGCATTTTTCCATAGGACCTTTAGACACAGCTACAGCCCGAACGGCTGAACAGAATTTAATGAAATTTGGCAGAGAGGTAGTCCTCAGGTCAAGGAAGTGCCTTTTGTAGGTTAGGTGTAAATCTGTTCAGTAGATTCTGAGAAAATAGCCTTTAAATCAATATATATATCTGAGCCAGCTTACGGTGCGCTTACGGTGCGCTTACCGTACGCGTACGGTGACGTGCGCGAGCGCGATTCTGATTGGCTCTTAGATCTTAGTAAACATTCGAATCGGTCGAAACCAGGAAGCGGCGGCCGCCATTTTGTCTATTTCACTCCGGTAAAAAAGGGTGATATCTTGAAAAGGGGGCAAGGAAGAGAGTTACAGACCCCGTAACATTTGTAAGGGGGTCAAAGAAGGACAGAAAAGTACAAAGAAAACATTTATTGATTTAAAAAAAAATCGTGGGGTACGCGTACGGTAAGCTCACCGTACGCGTACGGTAAAAAAAAGAAAAAAAAGAAATGAAATGCAGATTTAAGTGTTTAGATATTAGGGGGCTCTAAAAAGAGCCGTTGTGTTTATGAAGTGATTTTTTATTGGTACCTACAAGTAAGTACCGATGCAGAGTCTAAGGTTCAAGAGGAAGACTCTGTTCCCTTCATCAGTGAAGTGTACACCATCTCCTCTATAAATGTCTTGCATGTCGTAACGCAAGTTGTTGTGGTAAATGGAACCCATACCATAGTCACGGAGGAAAGCAGAAACAGATTTGTTGACGTGCTTTCTTGCTTTGTCAATCTGCGGACAAAAATGATTGGACCAGTTCCATTTTTGCCTTTGGCATTAGTTAGAAAACACAAAGGCAGTTTTAGGGAAAAGTGAAAACAGTTGTGCAAAGGTGTCCTTCATAAGCATTTCCAGACCTACCTCAGTCAAAGTGCCTAGGTCATTGCCACCACAGTGCACTATTATGAGGTCAGGGTGTTGGATTTGCATGAAGGATTTCACCAATGGCATCAATTGGTGCCCCTTTAACCCTCTCTGACCAATCCATTTAATGTCTACATTTGGCAAAGCAAGGTCTCTCACCATATCTGTTTTCTCTGCATACTTTTCACTCCAGAAGACATAGCTGTGCCCTACAATCCACACTGTGAACATCTTCAAAGGAGAACTGGATGCACTCAGGAGGTGTAATTCAGTAGAATGGTAAAAAGAAATGAAAGACAGTTTGGAAATGGAGGCATACATATTTTTTTTTTATAAAAAAAAGAACTGATTGGCTGTTTCATACCATTCTAGAATAAAAACTAGGCTGTATGTGTAAATTTATAGAAGCATGTTTTGGATTGGTACAGAAAAATGTGTTACTAAAGAACAGTACTATGGATTTGCTGTTAGGTTTGAAAAGTCAAGCACTCCTGCTCTTTGGAATTGAAACATTGTGTGGCGAACTTCTGACCTAACTCCACACAGCAGAGTTCCATGAGCTGTTGCTATGGTAGCAGGCAGAAGTCAAGTTGGGGGAAGGGTACTAGGCAGAAGTCAAGTTGGGGGAAGGGTACTTTTGGGAAAGGGTTGGTTTACAACCAATAGAAATGTGTGATTACATTTGAAAAAAAGGGGGAAGCACTGAGATTTGAAATTAACACATATAAGTGTGGAAAAAGAGAGGGAAAGTTTGCCATTATCTGGTTCTGCTGAGAGGAGAGAGGTGAACAGAACAGAGATCCTGGCTCTGATAATCTGCTGTTTGAGTGCCACATTTTTTTCACAACTAACTAATTTAAAAGGTGAGTTTAGAGTTTGAGAGGGGATGTATATGGTAAATTAAGAAATGAATAATAGAATTGGAAATCCTTTTGTTGAAGTTGTGTTTATTATTTTCTGTTTTGGGAGAAATTTAAATGTGAGGAACATGTAAAATAATATGGACAATGTTTTCACGATAAATTAAGGTGTACTGGTAAAAATAAGGAATACTTTAAGGGTTTGAGGTTGCACTCAGTAATGCAAATACATACAGCATCAGTAAGGCTGGTTGCCCTTGCTGGAGTGTAGTCAGTCACCCAGGTTACACATGGTGCTGGTTTGAAAAAGCAGTTTGGACATGTGCTGTTTTCAGAATCTGAAAAGTGGATTCAAAATGTGTCAGTCTGTAAAAGTGTTTATCACTTGCCAAAAAAAAGAGTAGTAAGTGTGCTTTCAAATTGGCAAAGAAATTTCGTTTTGAGACTAATGTGAAAACATGACTCTGTGTGCAAATAGGAATTACAGGCAGAGATTTATTGCGTATTGCTCTGGAGATTTCACATTTGCATTAGATGGAAAGGGGGAGCCATTTTTTTGTGCAGAAGCAGACTCTTAGCACATACCCAGCTGTTTATCCTGTGGAATCATGCACAGTATTCACAACCGAGTGGGGTTTGAGGTTTCAGTCAGTAATGCAAATACATTCAGCATCAATAAGGCTGGTTGCCCTTGCTGGAGTGTAGTCAGTCACCCAGGTTACACATGGTGCTGGTCTGAAAAAGCAGTTTGGACATGTGCTTTTTTAAGAATCTGAAAAGTGGATTCAAAATGTGTCAGTCTGTAAAAGTGTTTATCACTTGCCAAAAAAAAGAGTAGTAAGTGTGCTTTCAAATTGGCAAAGAAATTTCCTTTTGTGACTAATGTGAAAACATGACTCTGTGTGCAAAGAGGAATTACAGGCAGAGATTTATTGCGTATTGCTCTGGTGATTTCACATTTGCATTAGATGGAAAGGGGGAGACATTTTTTTGTGCAGAAGCATACTCTTAGCACACACCCAGCTGCTTATCCTGTGGAATCATGCACAGTATTCACAACCGAGTGGGGTTTGAGGTTTCAGTCAGTAATGCAAATACATTCAGCATCACTAAGGCTGGTTGCCCTTGCTGGAGTGTAGTCAGTCACCCAGGTTACACATGGTGCTGGTCTGAAAAAGCAGTTTGGACATGTGCTTTTTTAAGAATCTGAAAAGTGGATTCAAAATGTGTCAGTCTGTAAAAGTGTTTATCACTTGCCAAAAAAAAGAGTAGTAAGTGTGCTTTCAAATTGGCAAAGAAATTTTGTTTTGTGACTAATGTGAAAACATGACTCTGTGTGCAAAGAGGAATTACAGGCAGAGATTTATTGCGTATTGCTCTGGTGATTTCACATTTGCATTAGATGGAAAGGGGGAGCCATTTTTTTGTGCAGAAGCATACTCTTAGCACACACCCAGCTGCTTATCCTGTGGAATCATGCACAGTATTCACAACCGAGTGGGGTTTGAGGTTTCAGTCAGTAATGCAAATACATTCAGCATCACTAAGGCTGGTTGCCCTTGCTGGAGTGTAGTCAGTCACCCAGGTTACACATGGTGCTGGTCTGAAAAAGCAGTTTGGACATGTGCTTTTTTAAGAATCTGAAAAGTGGATTCAAAATGTGTCAGTCTGTAAAAGTGTTAATCACTTGCCAAAAAAAAGAGTAGTAAGTGTGCTTTCAAATTGACAAAGAAATTTCGTTTTGTGACTAATGTGAAAACATGACTCTGTGTGCAAAGAGGAATTACAGGCAGAGATTTATTGCGTATTGCTCTGGAAGCAGTTTGGACATGTGCTTTTTTAAGAATCTGAAAAGTGGATTCAAAATGTGTCAGTCTGTAAAAGTGTTTAGCACTTGCCAAAAAAAAGAGTAGTAAGTGTGCTTTCAAATTGGCAAAGAAATTTCGTTTTGTGACTAATGTGAAAACATGACTCTGTGTGCAAAGAGGAATTACCGGCAGAGATTTATTGCGTATTGCTCTGGAGATTTCACATTTGCATTAGATGGAAAGGGGGAGCCATTTTTTTGTGCAGAAGCAGACTCTTAGCACACAGCCAGCTGCATATCCTGTGGAATCATGCACAGTATTCACAACCGAGTGGGGTTTGAGGTTTCAGTCAGTAATGCAAATACATTCAGCATCAATAAGGCTGGTTGCCCTTGCTGGAGTGTAGTCAGTCACCCAGGTTACACATGGTGCTGGTCTGAAAAAGCAGTTTGGACATGTGCTTTTTTAAGAATCTGAAAAGTGGATTCATAATGTGTCAGTCTGTAAAAGTGTTTATCACTTGCCAAAAAAAAGAGTAGTAAGTATGCTTTGCAATTGGCAAAGAAATTTCGTTTTCTGACTAATGTGAAAACATGACTCTGTGTGCAAAGAGGAATTACAGGCAGAGATTTATTGCGTATTGCTCTGGAGATTTTACATTTGCATTAGATGGAAATGGGGAGCCATTTTTTTGTGCAGAAGCAGACTCTTAGCACACAGCCAGCTGCATATCCTGTGGAATCATGCACAGTATTCACAACCGAGTGGGGTTTGAGGTTTCAGTCAGTAATGCAAATACATTCAGCATCAATAAGGCTGGTTGCCCTTGCTGGAGTGTAGTCAGTCACCCAGGTTACACATGGTGCTGGTCTGAAAAAGCAGTTTGGACATGTGCTTTTTTAAGAATCTGAAAAGTGGATTCATAATGTGTCAGTCTGTAAAAGTGTTTATCACTTGCCAAAAAAAAGAGTAGTAAGTATGCTTTGCAATTGGCAAAGAAATTTCATTTTCTGCCTATTTTCAAAGCATGACTCTTTGTGCACACAGGAATTGTTTTTAGATATTTAATTTGTGAAGGTGTTATTGTGATTTTCATTTATAGGAAAGGGGTTTATAGTATTTCAAGATTTCAAAAGATCATAAAAAATGTAGTAATATATTTAAATAAAATAAAGGATTTTTTTGTTTAGTTTTTTTCAGGTATTGCTGAAGAGCAGTGAACAAAATTTAAGATGCCTACAAAATCCAGAATAAAGGAAGACCACAAAAAAAAACCTATATTTGAAGACAACTGGAGGACCTAAGTTAGTTGGAGATGCTCATGTTGGGAAAAAGAAAAAATCTTCTGGTAAGCAGACAAAAGATTTTTTAAAGAACATATTCAAAAAAAGGAAAAATGTACAAAATGTCTGTACTGGAAAGAATGTTTTCAATAGAAAAAAACAGGAAAAAATTGAGAAATTAGTTAATGCAAATATACCTTCTGCAACAATAAAGATTAACTTAAACAGAAAAACAGCGTTTAAAGAGATACGTAGAAAAATGTTTCAGAGAAGAGTTATTTCCAATTTGATAAAGGATGTGAAGAAATATAAGCAAAAGGCAAAATAGTACAAGAGAAAAAAAGAAATTGAAGCCATTGCAGCAAAGGCATTAGAATTAAAAAGGAAACTATTCATTTTAATTTTGAATAGGATGCGTACATTAGATAAAATGGTTAATGTACTGAAATCACAAAGCAAAAGGAAAAGAGTAGTGAACAGAACAAACTTTTGTAAAATGTTTTTAGGAAAATGGATGCATAGTTCAAGTAGTGAACCTTTTTTTAATGAAGAGAGCTATTTTCAAAGTAATAGTTTGCTGCATGCAGTTGACACCAGAGGTCGTGCTTATGAAGTGAAAAATGGTTGCATAATGGAGAAGGAGATAATGGTTCCAAGAGATGAGGTACAAGTGATGGCGGATGAGGCTATGGGGAGACGTCCTAAAGCCCCAGTGTACACTTGGAATTGTAGTAGTATTTGCACTGTGCGTCAGGAATCTATTGATACATTTCGTGAGTTTCTAAGAGAATAAAGTAAAAAAAGTGTAAAACAGAAGATTAAGGTGCTTTAAAGTCTAGATCCATGCAGAGTGAGAGAGAATACTGGTTTGCAGGGTCATTCTCTGGCTTGTCTATCTAGAAAAGTGTGTAATAGTGTTTTCCATCATTTTAGGATGCTGGCTGTTCATCATACTGAAATGAGAAAGTTTGTGAGACGGTTGTATTTTGCTAAAAGTCCAGCAATAAAGTTAGATGAATTGAATAGGGCTCTGTTCCGTGGATCGGTATCAGATGTAGAGAAGGTTGTTGATGAAATTCAGTTTTGTTACTTTGGTCCTGAACAAAACAGTGCAGAAAAGGACACAGTAAATGAGGAAGAAGTGGAAGAGAATGTAGAACCCTCTGTAAGTAAGACATTTAATGATCACATAACAAAATTTGCAATAATCTCGAATGAAAGACCAAATATTACTTGTATTTGTTGCCGCAGAACTCATTATAGAAAACAAACTAGGAATGTTGATCTCTACAGAAAGAGTGAAAATGAAGATAATTATAAGTGGAAGGATTTTGCCACATATATATTTCTAGATAATTGTTTTGAATTGGGTGAAGATCAGCGTATTTGTAAATACTGTTACAACAAGTTAGAGGAAAATAGAATGCCGACCAGAGCTGTACATAATAATTTAGAATTGGATGCTATTCCTGCTGAACTTTGTGAATTAAATACATATGAGTCTATACTTATTCAATGTGTTCATCCGTTCCAGACCATAGTACGTATGGAGCCCAAAACTGGTAAATTACCTCCTTCAGATTTACTGAGAGGTTTAAAAGGTAGAGTGGTGTATTTGCCCTTGGATTTGAAAAAAAATATGGAAACTATTGATGCGGATACTTTGGAAACTGAACCATTAGTTATTCTGGTTAATGGTGTACCTACAAAGAATAAGAAGATTTGGCAGGAGCTGGTAGATGTACGGAAAGTACAAAGAGCAAATTTGTATTTGAAAAGGAATAACAAATGGTATGAAACAATTAATATAGAAGAAGAAGAAGAAGATTTACAAGAAGACACAGAAACACCAACTGGACAAATTGAAAAAGTGGACAAGTCAAAGGAAGAAGAAATTTATGAACATTTTAGCATACATCCTCTTCATTCAAAAGAAGTTATGGGAGACAATATTGATCTGTTTCAGATGAAGAAAGCAAAAGGAACTCCCGTGAGTGTATGGGAGGAGAGCTTGGAAGCTCGATGTTTTCCCCAGCTGTTTCCTACAGGAAAAGGAGGACGATACGATGAACGTCCAGAACAGATTCCAGCTTCTGAGTATCGGACTACAAGACTATATGCAGAAGATCCCAGATTTCGACAAAGTATTCCTTATTTGTTCCATCTTTTATTTGAAAGCGACTTGTCTGCACTATCTTATGCAGTAAATCACATTTTAAAAAGTGGAGTACATTTACAAAATGTGTCTGCTAAGGATTTTATGGAGAAAGTGCAGCTCCGAGATGATCATTTGGAAACACAACTGATCAATCTGATGGCTTGTCAGCGTGGGACAAATGAATATTGGTACCGACGCCATGGTGAATTAAAATGCATGTTACGAAATTTAGGAACACCAACATGGTTCCTTACCCTAAGCTGTGCTGAGTACGCTTGGGATGATTTACTGGATTTTCTACAAGAGGCAAATTCAAACATAAAAAACATCGAATACAAGACAGCAGGAGAACTGTGCTCATTGGATCCGGTTAATGTTTGCAGATATTTCAATCATAGATTTGAGGCTATGATGTCCTTCATCTGCAATAAAAAAAATCCACCTCTAGGAGAAGTAGTGGATTTCCTTTGGAGAAAAGAGTACCAGGCAAGAGGTGCTCCTCATATTCATATGCTGTTGTGGATCAAGGATGCCCCAAAGGTTGGAACAGATACTGATGAAGCAGTGTTATCTTACATTGAAGAATATGCAACATGTGCTATACCAAAAAGCACAGAAGAGAAAAAGTTAAAGGAGCAAGTTTTACGTTTCCAAAGTCATCGGTGTGGAAAATACTGTCGACGGAAATACAAGAGCAAAGATAAATACTACACTAAATGTCGATTTGGATTTCCTAGACCTGTTCTTTCAAATGGAAGAGTAAACAGTTTTATGTCATCTGTGAGACATACTATCACAAGAAAATCACCTAAGAATACCTACAACCTAAAAAGAAAAGAAGAATCAAAAAATATAAATGACTACAACCCAGTCATTTTATCCATGTGGAATGCTAACATGGATATACAGTATGTAGCTGGCAATTCCATTGCTGTTGCTCGATATGTAACGTCTTACATTACTAAATCTGAGAAAACGGAATTGAAGGAAATGTGGGAAGAGATTTCTCACGAGAAGACTGTCAGTGAGAAGCTGTACAGTTTCAGTTTAAAGATGTTATCGCATCGAGAAATTGGATCCTACGAATGTTCAGATAGGTCATCTTCTGCAAGTCTCTACTCGAAATCAAGAAGAATAATTTGGGCAAGTTTAGGCCTTGCAGCAATGAGAAATCGTGTACTGAAATCTGTTGGAGAAATTGAATATTTGGCCGAGAATGACCCAGAAAGTACAGATATTTTGAAATCAAACATGTTGGACACATATTATCCCAAGAGAAGTCAACATCTGGAGAACATGTGTCTCTATGAAGTGCTGCAGAACTACATTTATTCACGGAAAGCCGCAGAAGACATCAAAAATGGAAAATATAAAGTCATTGGTGAGGAAGGATGTTTGGTGAAGCAAACAAAAGGAAGTTTGAGAAATCACCGGAAGCTGAGTTGCGACACTACTGACAAAAAGGAATTTTACTACTTGGCTCTTTTACAGCTGTTTAAACCATGGCGTACAGAGGATGAACTACTGGGAGAATTTCAAAGCTATGAAGATCCATTTAATGCTTGCAAAGACAGCATACAATGCAATACATTCACAACTTATCTGCAAATGTTAAATGAAGAAATTGAACAGGAAACTACAATTGCAGCAGAAGTAGCTAGAGACAGTTCTCAGGACAGCCAAAGTTCAGGAACACTCAGTCAAGATCCCCTAGGACAATCAATCGTTGAAAATGAAGCATCAATAGCCATGAATGAAGTGGAAACGGCTATGAATCAAGCTCAAGAAGAATTTATAGACTTACAAAATTTGGAAAGACAACTGAACGAAGAGCAGCAACAAATTTATGAAGAGATCAGAAACAAAATTGATTACGGATTTCTACGTGAAAAAAAAGAGTGCTCATGCACATCATTTCATCCAATCAGGATGTATGTAAGCGGACAAGCTGGAACTGGAAAAAGTTTCCTAATAAAAGTCATCAGAAGCTACCTACAGCAAAAAACGGATTCTACTTTGTCTTGTGTGGTTACTGCTCCAACTGGGTTAGCAGCATATAACATAAAAGGAATCACCTTACATCGTTTGCTAATGTTACCAGTGGAGCATGAGAACAAAATACAATACAACAAGCTAACTGGAGAAGCATACTTGGAAGTTTCAAGAGTATTGAAGAAGATGCAAGTTCTCATTATTGATGAGGTGAGCATGGTATCAAACTTAATGCTTGCCTTTGTGCTTTTAAGAATGCAGCAAATTCTAAGGACAGACTATGACGTGTTATTTGGTGGAAAACATGTCATTGTATTTGGGGATCTTCTACAGCTTACTCCAGTTAAAGGACAACCAGTGTTTAATACTGTGACACATGAAGACACAAAGAAGTCATTGGGAAGCATTGGTAATGCAAATATTTGGTCCTTCTTTGAGTACAAGGAACTTACTACTAATATGAGGCAAGCAAACGATGAAGAATATGGAAGTATTCTGAAAGATATCAGGATTGGACTACTCACAGAAGTTGGCAAAAAAGCATTACAGAGTCGGCTGCTACATAATTTATTTCCAAAAGAAGAAATAGTTGCAGAGAAGATATACAAGAACATTGCAGAAAAGAAAAGTGTCATCTGCTTAATGCCAACTCTACGTGAATGCTCAATATTCAATGAGGAGCTTTTAAAATTGGAAAAGGAAGATATCAGGAAATTGGAAGCAGTGGACAAAATTGAAGATGGAAGAATTACTATCACATTAACAGGCACACTGAAAAATAAATTGGATTCACTAGAGAAGAACATTTCCAAAACAGCTGGATTAGAAAAAAATCTATATGTTTGCATGAACTGTAGAGTATTTTTAAGGAAAAATTTGGATGTTGAAAAGGGTTTAGTTAATGGAGCTATGGGAAGAGTTGTGGGTTTTATTAATTATCAGAAAAAAGATGGAATTGAATGTTCAAAAATAAAATTTGATCAGATAGAAGAAGTTAAAGATATTTGTCGTTGTTCAGTTCGTTTCATGCTTGTGAAAGACTTATATGTACGTAGGAAGCAGTTTCCGTTTTCTCTAGCATATGCTGTAACTATTCACAAGTCTCAAGGATTGACTGTAGATTGTGCTTTTGTGAACATTGGTTCAACTGTGTTCAAAGAAGGTATGGCTTATGTAGCTTTGTCACGAGTGAAAACATTATCTGGTTTATTCATGATAGACTTTGATGACTCTAAAGTTAGTGCTGATACAAATTGTGTAAAGGAGTATAATAGATTAAGAAGAAGCTATGCTCCTCATTTAGGTCAGTATCCTGTGTTGGAGAAACGTGTAGTTTCTCGTAAAAGGAGAAATGAGAATATCTGTAATGAAGATGTAGAGAGGAGGAAAAAAAAGAGGAGTGATGTAATTGCAAGCAAAAAGAAAAAGGAAAATGAAGAACAGGTTGTAGGATGTCATTTTGAAAATAGCTCTGGTGTCAACTGCTACGCTAATGTAGTGCTGAATGTTGCTTTTTATCTGGAAAGTGTGCAAGAGCAGATAATAGTAAATCAGGGAAAAGATTCTGTTCTGAGTTGAGTCTCCTTTTTCAAAAGCTGAGTAATGATAAAACTCAAATAGAAAATGCTACTGAAATTAGAAAACTTTTAGATGTATATTCAGGACGAACACAGTTTTCTCAAAATGTACAGCAAGACGCACAGGAATTCTTGATGTTTTTTCTTCAGGTACTGGAAGAAGAAGGGGTTCCCATTGATAATTTGTTTGGTCTCTCTTATAAATGGGAACATAGTTGTGAAAACTGTTACAATATATGTGGCTCTAATGTTGATTCTGAAAGGTTTATTTATTTAACATTGCCAGAAAGTAAAACAGTCACTTTTGCTAAATTAGTTAAAGATGCTAATCATAGCATGGAATGCAGTGAGTGTAAATCTGAAATGTTTTCAACGTTAATTTTAAAGGAATACGGACAATATGTAATTTTAATGATGCAACGATGTAAAGCTGATGGTTCAAAATTAGATACTTTAATAAAGAAGTTTACAGGACAGCAATTATCAATTTCAGGAAAAACTTTTGTAACAGTTGCAATAATTTTCCATGAAGGACCTACTGTTACTTCTGGACATTACACAGTTTATCTTAAATGTGAAAAAGGCTGGACACTGTGTAATGATTCCCAATTGATTTTCAAGCAACGTTTGCCTTTTGATTTAGCAAATTCCTATCTAATCTTCCTGAAACCAAAATTTTAGAGAGAATTGGCAACATCTGTATAAAACAATTTTACCATTTTATTGGATTACCATTGGAATTTTCTTAAAAAATGATTTTACAAATTATCATTTGGCCTAATGGAAAGGTAACCAATTGTAATGTGGACTTTTTAAATTTTTTATGAAACTTTGGAAAACCAAAAATTTAGACAACATCGGTAACATCTGCACAATTTAAAATTTTGGAATGTTATTGGATTGCCATTGGAAATTGATTAAAAAAAGATTTTTAAAATTACTATTTGGCCATGAGGAAAGGTAAACAATTGTATTGTGGACTTATTTAATTATTAATTTATCTTTCGGAAACCAAAATGTTACAGACAATCGGTGAGATCTGTACAATTTAAACTTTAGATTACCATTGGAAATTTAATCAAAAAAGAATTTTAAAATTACTATTTGGCCTAAAGGAAATGGAACCAGATGTATTGTGGAGTTATTTGAGATATATTTTTGTGATAATACTTCTGAAACAAAAATGTCAGACGGTATTTTAAAGAAATAAGTATTGATATTAGATGATATTTTTTAAGAATATTATGGATTTCTATAATGTTATGTTTAAGTGAGAAGAGATTCTGGGCTTTTTTAAAACAATCTTTGAGATTGTTATTTTTTTTTTGCCCGCTGTTAAATGATGAATGCAATTGCTTTCACAATTTATAGTGAAATGCAATATATTCTGAAAACAGCAAAAAAAAGGCAAAACATTTTGGGGGGAAAATATGTAAATATGTGTACTGTATTATAAAATGTTTTATTAAATATTAATACTTTTTTCTTTTTTTTCAGATTGAGATAGAACATTTTCGAAAACTTGAACCATTTTTAAAGCAATAAAAATTACATTTTAATTAATAAATATTTTTTGAGTGGGTATGGTAAGTCAACAATTTCATGGTTCCTTTTTTCTACTTCTCCACAATCACATTTTCAGTTTATCATTGTAGTCTCTCAAGGACCTTGTAATGTGATAATTGATTTTTAGTGTTTTTTTAAAAAAAAAAAAAAAAAATTACGCGTACCGTACGGTAAAAAAAAGAAGTTTTAAAAAATATATAAAAAAAAGTTAAAAGGTAAGGTTGGCTCTTAAAAGCGCCGTTGTGTTCATGCAGGGACAGAGGAAAGAAAGAGTGGGAATATTAGTCTCTACGACAAATGTGCTGATCTATTAAATTGTTCACTAGGGCAACACTGGTCTCCCTATGAGCAATTAGATCATGACAAGTGGCGCACCGAACTAAAACCCTCGAAAACCGATGGTTGATTTCCAGAGGACGAGAAAAAGGAGATGCTCCCCCCACAGATGAAGGGCTCAGCTGACCTGCCGAAGATGGACTCGGCACTGCAGATGATGGACCAGACTGAGCTGCTGTGGATGTGCTTGGTTGACTTACTGAAGGGTTACCTTCAGTATGTCGAGCAAATGTCCTACCGTGTACATCTTGAAGGTGTCTCAACATGGTGTGATTCCCGAAGGAATACTTCTTGTTGGGATTCCCTCTTGAAAGTACACGGCCACAAAGCTTACAAGTCACTAAGGGTGCATTTACCTTTTTCTTGTCCTCTGGAAAAGAAAAATACTCCCATATGAAAGAGCTCTTTTGTTTCCTCCTTCTCTGCCTCAAGGTAGTGCTGCTAGCCTCACTCTCAGAAGAGTTCTGCTGTTCTGCCATCGTATCACAAAGACAACTCAGCTCCTTCTCCTAAGGGATCACAAGCAGAAATGAGGGGAATGGGTGTGGTGTAGGAGAGTTCTAGAACTGAAAGTAGTTTCAACCAATCAAAAGTTGTGTTTCATGATCACATGACCCACCGTGCGCGTACGTTACGCTTACGGTGCGCTTACGGTAAAAGTACGCATGCGCGTAAAAAAGACACACGCTCGCGCGCATGTGCAAAACAGGCACGCCCCTTCACTTCCGCGTAACAAGCGCGTGCAGCGTACGCGTTACGCGCTGCGCGCGCGTGACGTACGTCTACGCAAATTGCGTAAATGAACGCAAACAGCGTAGAAATCTAACGTAATGAAAGCAAGACGTGCGCTTACCGTACGCGCACGTTAAAAATTTTGTTTTTTTAAAACGAAAAAAAAACCCAATATGTTATACTAATAAATCTTATCTGTTTATTTTATAAAAATGGTAAAAAAAAACATATTGTAGAATTTATAAAATTTAACCATAGTCTTTAAAAAAGGATAGAAAATTATAATAAAAATATGTAAAAAAAAAATGAAAAAAAAAAATTAGCATTTAAAAAACCTTGCAAATTCACTGAACAAACCATGGGTTTCACACACGTTATAGTTAGGAATTAGCATTTAAAAAACCTTAGAAATTCAATGAAAAAACCAAAGGTTTCACATATGTTATAGTTAGCTGGACATTTCACTCGTAAAAAACCAATGAAATTTCCCCGTTATAGTTAGTTCAGCTAACTATAACTCGCGCGCCCGCAATGCACTGCTGATGACGTCACATATTACATCACTCATGACATGGTCACTGACATCACTCATGACATCACTGATGACATCTCAAATGACATCACTGATGACATCACTGATGCCATCATCCAGTGAATGTGTGTTTTTCTGAAAATTAAATATGTTTTATATTTATGTATATCTCAAGGTCAATGGAAGAATAAATGGGTATATAATTGTTTAAATGGATGCTTTTAAAAAAAAAAAAAATTGTGTTACTGACTGATTAAGTGTATTATAGTGAATACATGACTTACTGAGTAATGTTTAAATATGAAAATATCTGTATCAGTCTCTCACTTTGTGTATAAGTGGCTGCATGGGTTGGTGAGTAGCTTCATGGGTATCTATATAGGTAAATAGTTATTTTTTTAAGTATCAGTCTGAGTGTCTGTATGGTTCGGTGGGGGGTATTATGTAGTGCATTGGTGCATGAATGAGTGATTCACTCTTTGTATGTGTTGAAGACAACATGTGTGCAGGACTGTATGGGTGGATGAGTGTGTGTATGGGTGTGTTAGGGAGTGAATGACTGTCTCAATAGTGTCTTTATGAGTAACTACATATCTATTAAACTAGTATATGTGAATATTGGTGTATATAAGTGAGTATATGTGACAGTGAGAGATTGAAAGAGTTCCTGTATGAATAAGTATGTGTTTCTATAAGTGATTGTTTTTTAGACTAACTATGTGTAAGTTTCCGTAGAAGTAAGTGTGGTGGTGTGTGTATAACTGTATAAGCTAATAAATGTATGTTTGTTTCTTTATTAGCATGAGTGACTATGTGTGAGTAACTCTATGGATGAGTGGCATTGTGTAACAGGATGTATAGGTGTATGAGTACATATGAAGAGTGAGTGCATGTATGAGTGACTGTATAGGACTGTTGGTGAATGAGTGGATGTGTATGTGGTTCTAAGAATTACTGAATAGGTTGTTGTAACTGATATTGGTATGTCCATTTTTTGGAAAATTTTAGTTTCTATTTTTGTATGTGTGTATCAAAGGTTATATTAGGGTGAGAGGAGGTCTGCCACTCTATCACAAGGATGATGTCATCAGTGATGTCATCAGTGATGTCATTTGAGATGTCATCAGTGATGTCATGAGTGATGTCAGTGACCATGTCATGAGTGATGTAATTTGTGACGTCATCAGCAGTGCATTGCAGGCGCGCGAGTTATAGTTAGCTGAACTAACTATAACGGGGAAATTTCATTGGTTTTTTACGAGTGAAATGTCCAGCTAACTATAACATGTGTGAAACCTTTGGTTTTTTCATTGAATTTCTAAGGTTTTTTAAATGCTAATTCCTAACTATAACGTGTGTGAAACCCATGGTTTTTTCAGTGAATTTGCAAGGTTTTTTAAATGCTAATTCCTAACTATAACGAGTGTGAAACCCATGGTTTTTTCAGTGAATATATATATGTATGTGATCAAGGCCCTGCAAGGCCAAAACACCTCACAGCGCACGTAATAAACTACTGGCACAAAGAAAGTGGAGTCTGTTCCGTTTTTTGATTCAGCATTGCAGGAATTGTTGGGAAAAGGGTTTCTCCCTCTCTTTCTCTCTCTCTATATATATATATATATATATATATGTCAAGAGAACGGGATCCCACTCGTGCTCTCAAAAACTTCTGACACAGTAAACCAGGCTCTAGTTCATATCCAAGTGGGGGTTTATTCTTTTCATAAACCCACCGTGACGCGTTTCGCCACCGTAGTGGCTTGTTCACACAGTGATTTTCAATAAAGTATGCCAATACATATACTTCCGTGTTGTTAGTACATAAACATAGCGAAAGGACTCCACAGTTTGTACAGCGAGTTGCCGCATTTCGAGCGCCATCTTGTAACATCTTAACAAAATGTAAAATTGCATTACTGTTCTTATACATTGTATTTATGTCCAGATACATATTCATTGATCCACAATTAATTCATATAGGAGCTATCCTGTGCATACTAGCAGGTTCGCGTTATATATTCCTGTGGGATTATGCTCGAATTCCCCTAGATAGTGGGTAATACTTTCGTAGTAGGTGCGCATCCTCGTGTAGGTGCTAGACTATATAAGCAATCTGTCTCACAGTCACAATCTAAATATAACAATATGAAAATGAAAATGTATCCATACAAAGACTAAGTTATTGTGTAACACCCTGGCTAGTGGGTATAACGCTGTCCTTCATACAAGATGGCTATTTCATTGATTGTCGTTCAACCCTTTGTAAACATATTTTAACAATGTTAAAGGCAACAAATATATATATATATACAATGGGCCATATAGGTAAACCCTCATTAGTGGAAAAATTAGCCCATGGTCAAGGAGGTTTTAGCTTCCGTGAGGGTATAGTACAAATCAGTCCTCTTGCAGTTTATAAACGGAAAGTAACAATACAGATAAACCGGCATCTATCTCAATACCCCCTATCCCTTAGAATAACCCGTGGTTTTCCCAAATACACATTCAAAGTAATAAAGTCAAAGGTGTATGTTAAAAATCTTATCTCAGTGTTGTGACTGCAGGATGATCTGCAGTCACAACACAGGATGAATAAATATATATATATATATATATATATATATATATATATATATATATATATATATATATATATATTACCTACTGGCGGTCGCCAGTAGGTAGTTATAGTTAGGACCCTGTTTCCATAGGAAAACCACAACATTCTATTTGGAATAACTTTGGCGCCGGTCGACGAATCCTCGCGAAATTTTCAAAACTAATGGGGCGCTATGCTCCGCTCCTACCCTGAAAGTCTCGGGGGGATTCGTCAAGCGGGGGCTGAGAAAAAAGGGGGTCCCAAAACGCGTTTTTCCCATGCATTTTTCCATAGGACCTTTAGACACAGCTACAGCCCGAACGGCTGAACAGAGTTACTTGAAATTTGGCAGAGAGGTAGTCTCCAGGTCAAGGAAGTGCCTTTTGTAGGTCTGGTGTAAATCTGTTCAGTAGTTCCTGAGAAAATAGCATTTAAATCAATATATATATCTGTGGCAGCTTACGGTGCGCTTACCGTGCGCTTACGGTAAGCTTACCGTACGCGTACGGTGCCGTGCGCGAGCACGATTCTGATTGGCTGTTAGATCTTAGTAAACATTCGAATCGGTCGAAACCAGGAAGCGGCGGCCGCCATTTTCTCTCTCGCACTCTGAGGGGGGGAGGAAAAACAAAGGTTGAAAACATGGAAAGGGGCAGGTTAGACAGCTCCTAACCACCTATCCTTGATTAAGGGGTCCCAAAAGAGCCCCCAAAGCAAAAAATTCAATTCTATATTTTTTTGAAAAAACGGCGATTAAGCTTACCGTACGCGTACGGTAAAAATTAATAATTAAAAAAAAATATCCACAATTTCCCCCCCCCCATGTGCAAAAGGTGCCCGCAGAGCAACTTTTGTCCATGGCATATTAATTAAAGGAACATTTAATAGTTTACCTTTCACAACGAAGCGCATAATATGTCGTCCGTGTGCGGACGGTGCGCGAAGCGGATCGTGTGTACATGGCCCATCCAGCGTAACGTGGGCACGCGCACCGCGTGCCCACCGTGCGCGCACGGAACGAACTGCGTTAAGTGGGCGCGCTCGCCACGAACGGCGTAAAGTAACTTAGCATTTAAAAAACCGTACAAATTCACTGAAAAAACCATAGGTTTCACACACGTTATAGTTAGGAATTAGCATTTAAAAAACCTTGCAAATTCACTGAAAAAACCATAGGTTTCACACACGTTATAGTTAGGAATTAGCATTTAAAAAACCTTGCAAATTCAGTGAAAAAACCATAGGTTTCAAACACGTTATAGTTAGCGGACATTTTACTCATAAAAAACCAATGAAATTCCCCCGTTATAGTTAGTGCAGGCAACTATAACTCACGCGACCGCAATCCTCTGCTGATGACATATGTGTCTTTATGAAAAAAAAATATTTGTAATATATGTATAGCTAAAATTTAATGGAAGAAGACATGGGCAAATAAGTGTCTAAATACAGTATTAGCATCAGCAGAGGATTGCGGTCGCGTGAGTTATAGTTGCCTACACTAACTATAACGGGGGAATTTCATTGGTTTTTTATGAGTAAAATGTCCGCTAACTATAACGTGTGTGAAACCTATGGTTTTTTCACTGAATATATATATATAAGCACTCTCCTCATCGAATGGTATCCAACAAAGCCGAATAAAGGGAGCACGGACCACAGGATTCTTGTTGAATATCTGTTTTATTCACAGACTCAAACAGACAAGACGGCCATTACGTGTTTCATCCCTCCTGGGGGACTTGATCACATATTCAGTGAAAAAAGGGTTAGGTTTAGGTTTTAGGGAAAGTTTTAGTTAGTTGGTCATTTCACTTGTACAAAACCAGAGAAATTCCCCCGTTATAGTTAGTTCAGCTAACTATAACTCGTGGCCCCGCTATGCATTGCGGGGGCATGAGTTACAGTTAGCTCAATTAACTATAATGGCCCAATTTCTCTAGTTTTGTATGAGTAAAATGTCCAACTAACTATAACGTCTCTGAAGCCTGTGGTTTTTTCAGTGAATTTCTAAGGTTTTTTAAATGTTAATTCCTTACTAAAATGTCCCAGAAACCTCTGTTTTTTTCAGTGAATTTCTAAGGTTTTTGAAATGATAATTTCTAAATATCCCTACATAGGGAGGAAATGTGCAGAAAGATGAAGAAAGGCACAGAAAGAAGCAAGAGAAGTGCAGAAAGAGACAACAAAAGTCCAGAAAGAGGAAGAAAGGTGTAAAAAGAAGCCGAAGAAGTGCAGAAAGAACCAACAGACGTGCAGAAATAGGCCTACTTTGACTTTACCTTACAACAGACTCCTACAAAATAGCCTAATCATTAATCCTTCTCCCAAGATGTATTAAACCTCACTTTTCTCTTGAAGGTTTACTATTAATCAACTGCTCAGAATGTTAGGCCTTCCTACCAAATAAAAAACAGCAATCCAAAGCATATCACTGTTGTAATTCTGACCAGGTTTTTGAAGGCATGCATGTCTCTGCTTTTACAGAGTGGTATGTTACATAAAAATAGACATAGAAATACTTGAATAGCTGTGTTTCAAACAGCATACTCTGTAAATATGTGTACAAAAAGGTGTATGTATTCAGTAGTATATTTTAGGGGCTCTATAACACCTATATACATAAGACATGTCTGCCTGTGAAACTGAATGACAGAGCAAAATTAAGAACAGTTAACCACCTATAGAAGAAGCTATCCACTATTTAAGCTACCATCTTCAAATGCATAACATGTGAGAATACATATACAAGTAGGACATAAACCTCAATCACAAGGGCACGCAGACCTTTAAACTTGACAGCTTGCACTTCCCATTTGAGTAAAGAAAGAGGCAAGAGAAGTAAAGAAAGAAGCAAGAGATGTGCATAAAGAAACAAAAGAAGTGCATTTAGAAGGAACAGAGGTGCAGAAAGAGGCAACAGTGGCAAAGAAAGAGGGAAGAGGGGTGGAGAAAGAAGCAAGGGGCTGCAGAAAGAAGCAAGAACACCGCAGAAAGAAACAAAGAAGTGCAGAAAGAAAGAACAGAGGTACAGAGAGAGGCAAGAGGTGTGAAGAAAGAAGGAAGAGGTGTTCAGAAAGAGGCAAAAGGGGTGCAGAAAGAAGCAAGAGAGCTGCAGAAAGAAATATAAGAAGTGCAGAAAGAAGGAACTGAGGTGCAGAAAGAGGAAGAGGTGTGCAGAAAGAGGCAAAAGGGTTGCAGCAAAAACATAGAGGTGCTGAAAGAAACAAAAGAAGAGCAGAAAGAAAGAACAGAGGTGAAGAATGAGGCAAGAGGGGTGTGCGAAGAGGAGTGTGAAAGAGGCATGATGGTTGCAGAAAGAAGCAATAGAAGTGCAGAAAGAAGCAAGAGAGATGCATTAAGGGGGTATAGCTGTGGAGAAAGAGGCAAGAGGGGTTTAGAAAGAAGGAACAGATGTGCAGAAAGAGGCCAGAGGAGTGCAGAAAGAGAGGAAGGGCACATAAATAGGCACAAGTGATGCAGAATGAATCAACAGAGGTGCAGAAAGAGGAAAGAGGTGTGGAGAAAGAGGAAAGAGAGGTGCAGAGAGAAGCAACAGACATGCAGAAGGGGTTAAGAGGGGTGGAGAATGAGTCAAAAGGGGTGCAGAAAGAAGCAAGAGAGGTGCAGAAAGAAACAAAAGAAATGCAGAAAGAAGAAACAGAGGTGCAGAAAGAGGCGGGGGTGCAGAAAGAGGGAAGAGGGGTACAGAAAGAGACAAGAGAGGTGCAGAAAGAGGCAAGAGGGGTGGACAAAGAAGCAAGTGAGGTGCAGAAAGAGGCAACAGAGGTGCACAAAGAAGCAAAAGTGGTGCAGAAAGTAGTAGATATGTGCAGAAAGAGGCAAGCAAAATGCAAAAAGAAGAAAGAAAAATGCAGAAAGAAGCAACAAAAATTCAAAAAGAGGCAAGAGAGGCGGAGAATGCAGCAAGAGTGTCTTGCATACCATTAGTACCAATGCAACACCCACATTTAGCAATAAGTAACAGGTGATCATTGTTGGTTTGCAAAGGACCTTCTATCATGCTGTAATCTTGTCGCTGCGAATGTGATAATGTTTGAGGAGTTTGAGGTAGAAACCAGGCTTTTTTGTTCAAATCGGCAAATTAGGTGGCAAAAGATGGATTATGTGGCTAATGGGGAAAATGTATAATTGTGTGAAAGTCAGTGCAGCCAAACAGTCGCATAATTCCAGTGCCCCTCCTCATACCTCTGACTAGGTCCAGAAGTGCACCTCAGTGATTTCTTCTTTTTTTGTCTCATTGAGTTCATGGTTTAGCTTCTATGGCAACGAGGAATACTAAACCTGAGTTTACCACTCCACAACACAGACTACCATACCACATAATTACTCTCCATAGCACATAATACCACTCTACATAATTCCTATACAATAAATACCACATACTTTCTATCCACATAATTTGACTGCACAACATAGCACATAATTCCACTACACACAATGTACATCCAGTCCACTCCTAAAAATGTTAGTAAAAAACCTTCAAATATACAATGCGAATAGCTCTAACTCTTGCAAATGCGAAACCTATTACATTGCAAATGCTTCTTTAACTATTAGTCGCGTTTGCAGAGTGGTGGAGAAAGGGTGCTGGGCCTCTGATCAGCCCTCAGGAATTCTGCTGCTTAGGACTTACAAGTGGAATGAGGAGGGCTTCTTGGTCCCCAAAGTCCATCAGAAGTAAAGTGCACTTCATTCTCCAACCAGCAGTGTGCCAAGAGGTGCATTTGCTGAGTGGTAGAGAAAGGGGGCATGGCCTCCGAAGACCTCTTAGCAATCCCACTGTGTGGGATGTACTGGAGGTGACTGGAGGGGTAGTCGTCCCCCAAGGGCATCTTTGGGGGCCAACTACCCCTCCTGTTAACTCCAGTAAGTCCCACACATCAAGATTGCTAAGTTCTCATAGCAGGCCACACCCCTTTGCCCATCACTCTGCAAACGTGCCTTCTGGTGCGCTTTTGTATGGGGATTGAAGTCTCTTTTGCTTGTGGGGGTCCTTAGGGGCCAACTAGCCTACCTGATACCTCCAGTAAGCTCAAGATAATGGGATTCCTGAGAGGTGGACACAGGCCACGTCTCCTTTCTCCACCACTCTGCAAAGATGCCGCCTGGCGTGCTCTTGGTTGGGGATGATGTCCTCTTGCCTCCTGAGGGTCCCAGAAAGAGGAAAGAGGAATGGAGAAAGAGGAAAGAGAGGTGCAGAGAGAAGCAACAGACATGCAGAAGGGGTTAAGAGGGGAGGAGAATGAGTCAAAAGGGGTGCAGAAAGAAGCAAGAGAGGTACAGAAAGAAACAAAATAAATGCAGAAAGAAGGAACAGAGGTGCAGAAAGAGGCGGGGGTGCAGAAAGAGGGAAGAGGGGTACAGAAAGAGACAAGAGAGGTGCAGAAAGAGGCAAGAGGGGTGCACAAAGAAGCAAGTGAGGTACAGAAAGAGGCAACAGAGGTGCACAAAGAAGCAAAAGTAGGTGCAGAAAGTAGTAGATATGTGCAGAACGAGGCAAGCAAAATGCAAAAAGAAGAAAGAAAAATGCAGAAAGAAGCAACAAAAATTCAAAAAGAGGCAAGAGAGGCGCAGAAAGCAGCAAGAGTGGCTTGCATACCATTAGTACCAATGCAACACCCACATTTAGCAATAAGTAACAGGTGATCATTGTTGGTTTGCAAAGGACCTTCTATCATGCTGTAATCTTGTCGCTGCAAATATGATAATGTTTGAGTAGTTTGAGGTAGAAACCAGGCTTTTTTGTTCAAATCTGCAAATTAGGTGGCAAAAGATAGATTATGTGGCTAATGGGGAAAATGTATAATTGTGTGAAAGTCAGTGCAGCCAAACAGTCGCATAATTCCAGTGCCCCTGCTCATACCTCTGACTAGGTCCAGAAGTGCACCTCAGTGATTTCTTCTTTTTTTGTCTCATTGAGTTCATGGTTTAGCTTCTATGGCAACGAGGAATACTAAACCTGAGTTTACCACTCCACAACGCAGACTACCATACCACATAATTACTCTCCATAGCACATAATACCACTCTACATAATTCCTATACAATAAATACCACATACTTTCTATCCACATAATTTGACTGCACAACATAGCACATAATTCCACTACACACAATGTACATCCAGTCCACTCCTAAAAATGTTAGTAAAAAACCTTCAAATATACAATGCGAATAGCTCTAACTCTTGCAAATGCGAAACCTATTACATTGCAAATGCTTCTTTAACTATTAGTCGCGTTTGCAGAGTGGTGGAGAAAGGGTGCTGGGCCTCTGATCAGCCCTCAGGAATTCCGCTGCTTAGGACTCACAGGTGGAACGAGGAGGGCTTCTTGGTCCCCAAAGTCCCTCAGAAGTAAAGTGCACTTCATCCTCCAACCAGCAGTGTGCCAAGAGGTGCATTTGCTGAGTGGTAGAGAAAGGGGGCATGGCCTCCGAAGACCTCTTAGCAATCCCACTGTGTGGGATGTACTGGAGGTGACTGGAGGGGTAGTCGTCCCCCAAGGGCATCTTTGGGGGCCAACTACCCCTCCTGTTACCTCCAGTAAGTCCCACACATCAAGATTGCTAAGTTCTCATAGCAGGCCACACCCCTTTGCCCATCACTCTGCAAACGTGCCTTCTGGTGTGCTTTTGTATGGGAATTGAAGTCTCTTTTGCTTGTGGGGGTCCTTAGGGGCCAACTAGCCTACCTGATACCTCCAGTAAGCTCAAGATATTGGGATTCCTGAGAGGTGGACACAGGCCACGTCTCCTTTCTCCACCACTCTGCAAACATGCCGCCTGGCGTGCTCTTGGTTGGGAATGATGTCCTCTTGCCTCCTGAGAGTCCCTCCTGTTATCTCTAGTAAGCCCAACACAGCTGGATTGCTGAGAGTGGTCCGAGGCCACACCCCCTTTTTACACCACTCTGCAAACACGCCTCCTGGTGTACTGCTGCTCAGGGGATGAAATCCACTTTAGTCCTGAGGTCATCAGGATACAAGAGGACCTCATCGCCCAGCAGCAATGCGCCAAGAAGTGAGTTTGCAGAGTGGTGTAAAAAGGGGCGTGGCCTCAGACCATCTCTTAGCAATTCCACTGTGTGGGGCTTACTGGAGGTACCTGGTGGGCTTCTTGGTCCCTAAGAACCCTTAGGATTCAAGGGGACTTAATCCCCCAATCCAGAACGTGCCAGGAGGCATATTTGCACAGTGGTGCAGAAAGGGGGCAGGGCCTTCGTCGAGATGCTGGCTTCTGTTTTTCTCATTAAATTATTGTTAGAAGGGGACTGTATGTCCCCCCTTCTCTTAATATTTTGGGGACCCTGGGGACTCCATCCCCCAGGGCCTGACCCATTTTTTTTTTAAATGGGAAGGGAGCTGCGCTGCCACTCTCCTGAGGCTGATTTTGGCCCCAGGGACCCCATCCCCAGGCCATGGCCAATTTTTTTATGAAAAACAAACATCATTTAGAGGAGCGGGGCAGTGCGCCCCCCACCTGAGGCCATTTTTGGCCCCTGGGACCACATCCCCATTGCCCTCTCAGAGCTCAAGGCGTTTTGTTGAATAATAATGGTGTACGGCTGCTGTGGAGAGGTGGCACCATTTCTGCAAGATGGAAAGGCTGTGGAAGGGAATTGTCCTGCCGTACAGCACGATGTTCCAGCATGCAAATAACAGCCCGCTGTCCTTGATTTCCTTTCCTACTAAAGGATGTGAAATGGAACTTTTAAATGGACACAGAAGCATTGAACCTACTAAAGGGATTATAAAATACCTACCTCCATGGACCACTAGTACCATCATGCAAACTGGCGAACAAAATGAGCCACGCCCACTGAGGGCGGTAACATTTAATAAAAATGTAATGAATTAAGAGGTGAGCCATTGATGCTTCTGTGTAATAGCCCATGAAGAAGAGGTGGAGTGGGCTCGAAACGCTTTGGGCATGGCAGTAAAATATGGGAAGCAGGCAGGCGAGCTGCAGTGAGGCCAACAAACGAGATGGTAGGAACATCGTGAGTTCCCTCTCGGAGCTCAAGGGCATTTTGTTGAATAATAATGGTGCACGGCTGCCTTGGCCGTGGAGACGTGGCACCATTTCTGCAAGACAGAAAGGCTGTGGAAGGGAACGATACCGTCGTACAGCACGATGTTCTAGTATGCAAATAACAGCCCGCTGTCCTTGATTTCCTTTCCTACTGAAGGATGTGAAATGGGACTTTTAAATGAACACAGAAGCATTGAACCTACTAAAGGGATTATAAAATACCTACCTCTATGGACCACTAGTACCATCATGCAAACTGGCGAACAAAATGAGCCACGCCCACTGAGGGCGGTAACATTTAATAAAAATGTAATGAATTAAGAGGTGAGCCATTGATGCTTCTGTATAATAGCCCATGAGGAAGAGGCTGAGTGGCCTCAAAATGCATCCTGCGCGGCAGTAAAATATGGAAAGCAGGCAGGTGAGCTGCAGTGAGTCAAACAAACCAGATGGTAGAAACATCGTTTAGTGCCCTCTCAGAGCTCAAGGGCATTTTGTTGAATAATAATGGTGCACGGCTGCCTTGGCAGTGAAGAGGAGGCACCATTTCTGAAAGATGGAAAGGCTGTGGAAAGGAACGGTCCCGCTGCACAGCATGATGTTCCAGTATGCAAATAACAGCCCGCTGGTCTTGATTTCCTTTCCTACTAAAGGATGTGAAATGGAACTTTTAAATGAACACAGAAGCATTGAACCTACTAAAGGGATTATAAAATACTTACCTCTATGGACCACTAGTACCATCATGCTAACTGGCAAACAAAATGAGCCATGCCCACTGAGGGCGGTAACATTTAATAAATATGTAATGAATTAAGAGGAGAGCCATTGATGCTTCTGTGTAATAGCCCATGAGGAAGAGGCGGACTGGCCTCGAAACGCATCAGGCATGGCAGTAAAATATGGGAAGCAGGCAGGTGAACAAACCGGATGGTAGGAACATCGTTGAGTGCCCTCTAGGAGCTCAAGGACGTTTTGTTGAATAATAATGATGCACGGCTGCCTTGGCCATGGAGAGGCGGCACCATTTCTGCAAGATAGAAAGGCTGTGGAAGGGAACAGTCCCGCCGTACAGCACGATGTTCCAGTATGCAAATAACAGCCCGCTGGCCTTGATTTCATTTCCTACTAAAGGATGTGAAATGGAACTTTTAAATGGACACATAAGCATTGCACCTACTAAAGGGATAATAAAATACTTACCTCTATGGACCACTAGTACCATCATGCTAACTGGCGAACAAAATGAGCCACGCCCACTGGGAGCGGTAACATTTAATAAAAATGTAATGATTTAAGAGGTGAGCCGTTGATGCTTCCTTGTAATAGCCCATGAGGAAGAGGCGGAGTGGCCTCGAAACGCGTCAGGCATGGCAGTAAAGTTCGGAAAGCAGGCAGGCGAGCAACAGCGAGGCCAGCAAACCGGATGTTAGGAACATCGTTGAGTGCCCTCTCGGAGCTCAAGGACATTTTGTTGCATTATAATGGTGCACAGTTGCCTTAGACGTGGCACCATTTCTGCAAGATGGAAAGGCTGTGGAAGGGAACAGTCCCGCTGTACAGCACGATGTTCTAGTATGCCACTCTATCACAAAGATGATGGCATAAGTAATGTCATGTCAGATGTCATCAGTGATGTCATGAGTGATGTCACTGACCATGTCATGAGTGATGTAATATGTGACGTCATCAGCAGTGCATTGCGGGCGCGCGAGTTATAGTTAGCTGAACTAACTATAACGGGGGAATTTCAATGGTTTTGTACGAGTGAAAAGTCCAGCTAACTATAACGCCCCTGAAACCTATGGTCTTTTCAGTGAATTTCTAAGGTTTTTTAAATGCTAATTCCTAACTATAACGTGCCTGAAACCTATGGTTTTTTCAGTGAATTTCAAAGGTTTTTTAAATGCTAATTTCTAACTATGGCTACAGAGATAGGACATGTGAAGAAAGAAGAAAAAACGCACAGAAAGAAAAAATAGAAATGCAGAAAGAAGCAACAGAAGTCCTCAAAGACGAAGAAAAGTGCAGGATGAAGGATAACGTGCAGAAAGAACAAACAGAAGAACAGAAAGAAGCCTTGTTGCAAAATCATCCTGTACCCTCAACTTTTTCTGACGGATACTGGTGTTAACTGAGTCTGACCAACCAGCCCTAGAGCCAGTGCTATGTTAAAAGACACTCAGAATACAGTGAAAACACCTACATACACTAGGTAACACTATGCGTTGGGGTCCCCCTGTGATCAGCATGACCTCCTCTGTAAGCCCCTAGTATATAATAGGGCAGGTGATTAAAACTACCTCTTAAAACGCGCCACAGGGCGTGTTTGCACACGTCACCTCAGGCCCCGTCCCCTCACTTCCCCACTGTGTAAACGTGCCCTGTGGCCGTTCTAAGTTGAGAGATTAAGTCCCCTTGAATCCTAAGGGTCCCTAGGGTCAAACTAGCCCACTAAGTACCTCCAGTAAGCGCCACAGAGCTGCGTTGCATAGAGGTGTAAAAAGGGGCGTGGCCTCAGAACACCTGTCTGCCACGCAGCTCCCTGGCACATACTGGAGATACCTGTTGGGCTAGTTGGCCCTCAGGGACCCTCAGTATTGAAGGGGAATTAATTCCCCAACTTACAACTGGCCAGGGGGTGCATTTGCAGAGTGCTGCTAGGAGGGGGCGTGGCCTCCGGCGCGATGCCGGTCTTTTATTTATTTATTTATTCAAGAAGGAGGGCTGTGTGGCCCCCCTTCTTTTTCTAATTTACTGGCCCTGGGGACCCCATCCCCCAGGGCCTGCACCCTCATTTTTTTGTTTAAAAAAAAAAATTTGGCGCTCCCAAGGCCTTAATCGGCCCCGGGGACCTCAACCCCCGGGTCAAGGCATTTTTTTTTTATTATTCTTTAGGAGGGGGCTGCGTTGCCCCCCTCCTCAGGCCACTTATGGCCCCGGGGACCCCATCCCCCATGGCCGGCCTTTGTTTTTTATTATTTTAAAAAAATATATATTTATAGAAACACTTAGGACATGCTGGACAAACCGTATGTACCTATCACCATGACGATTTGCGTGATAATCATTAAAAGGCAACTATGCATAGACTGAATCCACATGGAATGTATTTACACCGCTAGTGAAGCTATGACGTTTCTGACGCCCTACCGTGCCTAATCCCGGCGCCCCCGCCGGTGGGTACTCTCCAAGTAGACACCCTTGTCGTTTCTTTATACAAACATGGGGAGCTATTGACGGGCACATTTAATATACACGCACACCAAGCCATTCAAAGGGGATTCCACAAAAATCCGACCAAACTATGCAAGAAACCCCCCTCACGGTTAATAAAACACACATCCACCGCCGGATGTGTAATACTTTTTATTTTACTCTCTGGAAAGGAGACGAACCTCACTTGAGAGTCACAGTGTGCTCCTGGCTGAGCCCAATGCTGTGTTACACCCACCAGTGCCCGCTGAGTGCCTCACACCTCTGTGTTGTATTCCACCAGCTAGTGCGTATGCTATGACACTCTCTAGCCCATGTGCACTGTATCACCACCCTGTGAATATGTCGTGCCACACTTGCCTTCGCACAGGTTATATTGCCCCATCTAACGTGCCTTCCTCGATGCCTATGTTATAACGCACAGCGCTATGCCATACATATTACAATCAGGGATCCATATCTTTGTCACAGTGCATATGCAACGTTACACTCCCCAGCACATATTTTATATTACAACTTTAGAGACTAGTTAGGTTACACAACACTGCCCTGTGCATATTACACTCCAAGGCGCATATCGCATAGCACGAGCTAGTGCCTGTGCTATCTCGCGCTCTCCAATGTATCTGACATTGCGCACAATGTATTGCATATTATATTTCACGCCCCGGTTCATCTTATATCACACTTTTTGGTGCACAGTTTATACCATATACTATATCTAGTTTTCATTTTCAATCGTGCTCTCAGGACTATGTTCTATATAACACTGCGTCCACCTACCCTTTTCACGGACATTACATTTTGCGATGGGGGGTGGAGGGTCAGGGGGTGTTTCTGCCAAGTGAGCCCGGAGTCACAGTCACAAACGTCCTCTTCTTCCTGATTAAAAGTGAGATTATGCTGCATACTTGTTCATATTTTAAGTAGTTCGCACAGACACACATTTTAAAAACAATAAAGTTCCTAATACCCACCTTCTCTGAACAGTTAGCTTGCTGCCCCATCTACCTCCTCCCTATCCTCTGCTGTCTGAATCCATGGACTAGCCTCCTCCCTCCTGCCATGCATGGTCTGATGTGCTGCCACTGCCCTCCATTTAGCATGATATACCAGTCCACTCCTCCTGTCCTCCATTGCCCAATTCTATGGCCCATCATTGACCTCCTGCTTAGCCTCTGTGCTTAGCTTGCTGCCCCTATTCTCCTTCCCCCTGCCATCCGATGTCTTTGTGCATGCCCCTGCTCCATCCCATGTACCTGCCACTCCTATCTACTCTGAGTGTTCTGTTGAGCTGCCACTTCCCTCCCACCTGCCTAGCATTGTCAGATGACTGTAACCTGTCCCTGCCACCTCCACCCTGCCTGTCCACATGCCATGCCCCTACCCCCTCCTCCTGTCCTCCATGGTCCATTTTACTGCCACACCCTTCTGCCCTCCCTGGTCTGTTGTGCTGCAACTGCTCCTCCTGCCTGCCACATGCGGTCTGTTGTGAGGCCCCTTCTTCTGAATTCTCTTGTCTGTGCCCAGGTCCTGACCCTCCCTTCTATCCTCCATGGTCCTTTGTGCATGCCCCTGCACCCTCCTTCTTGCCCATCATAGCCATTGTGCTGCCACTAACCCTCCTGCTTGCCATGCATGGTCTTCTGTGCTGCCATGGCCCCTCCCACCTACCCTGTGTGGTCAGCTAGCTGCCCCTGCCCCCTCCCACCTTCCCTCCATGGTCTGTGTGTATGACATCATAGTCTCATTGTTGCTCTCCATGGTGTGTCTTGTTTCTAGTGCCCATACTGCCTGACCTCCATGGTCATTTTGCTGCTCCTGCCCTGCCCCCTTGCCCCAGCCCTCTTTTTCCATGTGCAGACCCCTATTCCCTCTCTCCTGGCTTGCCTGTTCCATTGTAATGCCCCTGGTCCGTCCCTCCTGCCCTTTATGGTCTGTTATGCTGCATCTTTCTCTCCTGTCTGTCCATTATGGTCAGCTAGCTACCATTGCCTCTTTCCCCTCTGTTCTCTGTTGTCCAGTTTGGTGCACCTCTCCATTTCCCTCCTGTCCTCTGTTATCCGAGTCCATGTCCCTACCCCAATTCCTCCTGCCTACCATGATCTAATGCACCATACTTGCAAACATTTTGAACTTGGTAAGAGGGAGATTTTGAAAAAAAACTGGGGTATTTATTTTCCCCTTTGAGTTACATTAAAAAAGAGGAGATTGTAGACAGGAGACGGATCAAGTAAAGCCCATTTGAGCTTAAAAATATTGGACGTTTCCTGGCTGAAACGGGTCTGTTGGCATGTATGGTTGTACTACCACTATGAAAAAGTAACAAAGCTGTTCCTAAAGTGAGTGAGACAGACCATGTAATGTTCAAAAAAGGTTTTTTGTTTGGATATTGGAACCCTCACACAACCATCAGGATGTCGTGAATCACGTACCCCTCAGGATGTAGTGCGTCATCATCGGGCTGCTCCTGCGTCGAGTCGGCTGGTGCAATACCCGACGGGCTCTTGTTTAGGGAGCACTCTTATGGAGATCTTTTTATCCAATACAGCCGTTAGGTGAGGTGGGAGTGTGGGGCTCTAGTGATGTAGATGAAGAAAAGTAGTTGCTAATTAAAATAGGGAGGGAGTGCTGTCTCAATCAATTTATTATGAATCCTCCTCGCCTAATTAAAAACTGTGAGGTTGAGTGTTGTTAACTTAGGTTAATGTTCTAGGTCATATACACTGCCTCATCGGGGTCAACATGTTTCTCGCTCTAATTGAGGAATACTCTAGCGATTCTTCAGGACCAAGTATATTCTATCTACATTTAAATTCAGACTGTATATCCTAATTGACAGTAAGCATTCTCATATGTAGCTGGAATTTTACCTGCAACTCGGTCTACCTGTGGAAGAAGAGGAAGACCATGATGGTTACAGAATGCATTAGTACAGTCACTGTGTATTTACATGGTGCGTCTCGTGAATGTATGGTTGTACTACCACTGCCTCTTCCTTCTGCCCACAATGGTCTTTTATATTGCCACAGCTTCTCTTGCCAGTCCTGTATTGTTGGTTTGTTGCCCCTGCCCCCCTTTCCACTGCCCTCCATAGTCTGTTGTGCTGCCACTGCCCTTCCTGCCTGCCCAGTGTGGTCAAATTGTTGCCTCTGCACTCTCCTACCTGCCTTCAATTTTCAGAGTCCGTGCCCCTGGCCTCTGCCTCTCAACAGTATCCCAATGAACAACTAGATTGCTAACATTCTATATTTATTACAAAAGTGTGGAACGCCTGACGTCATCTTGATGTAATCAAAACTGTAATACCTAGAATATTTCTTTTAGAAATTACATATATGAGAGGGTCTTATAGTTAGTGCTCTAAAAATCTAAAATGAGGACATATTTTCTGAGTTTTCAAATAGCGACAAAGAACTTTTAAATTATTTCTAATCTTTATGTTTTTTTATCCAGTTGACAACTTGATTAAATGTTGCACCTAGGGGAGAGGATGTGGTGTTACTTCCAGAGCTGCAGACTTTGCAACTGGGGAACCAGGTTGGAGTTTCTGCTTCAGCTCAACATTCTGTGATTCTGGTCAAATCACTTAATCTCCCCATGTCTACAACCAGAATGAATTTGATCTTGTGTGATGTAACCAATGCTCATGTAAAACACTCCAATACCTGACAAGTCTGCACTATATAAAACTGCAAATACACAAAAAATAAGTGTTTTGCACACTTCTGTCATTGGGCTACATGTGGGCTACATCTGGGTGATATTTGTGCTGCATTTGGGCTCTTTTGTCTCTGGTGGCCATCTTGGGAGATTTATTTGTTATGAAGTTTCCTAATTTCCTCATTTACTGCAGTCTCCTCAGTAGGAAATGCTTTCAGTTTTTTACTTTGATTCCATCAAGAAGGTATTCAGATATGTCACACATTTGCCATAAACTCTGAATGTTAGCACTCCAGTTGCTCATTAGATCACTGTAGTAAAGCTACTGCTCACCACGGAAGTCTGCTGCTGGTATTAAAAGTTTATGTTTCAGTCTGCATGTCAGAATATTTTTATGGAATAGAAGAGAATTTGAGAAGTCAAAATGTGCCCTAATTTTTCTTTCTGCAGAACTATTCATAATTTCTATGGGAAAATGAACCCCCTCATTTTGTTCCATTGTAAATTAAATGTTTTAAGTGTTACCACTTTATTCCAATCAAGATGGCTTCAGGTGTGCCATACTTTTGTCATAAGTAAGACTGTTAGCGCTCTAGTTGTTCGTTAGAACACTCTGGGACATTCTGTCATTGGGCTATACTTGGGCTACATCTCGGTGATATTTGGGCTACATTTGGGCTCTTTTGTCTCTGGTGGCCATCTTGGGAGATTTATTTGTTATGAGGTTTACAAATTTCCTCATTTACTGCAGTCTCCTCAGTAGGAAATACTTTCAGTTTTTTAGTTTGGTTCCATCAAGAAGGCATTCAGATGTGTCACACATTTGCCATAAATTCTGAATGTTAGCACTCTAGTTGCTCATTAGATCACTGTAGTAAAGCTACTGCTCACCAGGGAAGTCTGCAGCTGGTATTCAAAGTGCATGTTTCAATCTGCATGTCAGAATTTTTTTATGAAATAGAAGAGGATTTGAGAAGTCAAAATGTGCCCTAATTTTTCTTTCTGCACCACTAATCATAATTGCTGTGGCAAAATGAACCCCCTCAGTTTGTTCCTTTGTAAATTAAATGTTTTAACTGCTACCACTTTATTCCAATCAAGATGGCTTCAGGTGTGCCATACTTTTGTCATAAGTAAGACTGTTAGCGCTCTAGTTGTTCGTTAGAACACTCTGGGACATTCTGTCATTGGGCTATACTTGGGCTACATCTCGGTGATATTTGGGCTACATATGGGCTCTTTTGTCTCTGGTGGCCATTTTGGGAGACTTATTTGTTATGATGTTTCCTAATTTCCTCATTTACTACAGTCTCCTCAGTAGGAAAAACTTTCAGTTTTTTACTTTGATTCCATCAAGAAGGCATTCAGATGTGTCACACATTTGCCATAAATTCAGAATGTTAGCACTCTAGTTGCTTATTAGATCACTGTAGTAAAGCTACTGCTCACCAGGGAAGTCTGCTGCTGGTATTGAAAGTGCATGTTTCAGTCTGCATGTCAGAATGTTTTAATGAAATAGAAGAGGATTTGAGAAGTCACTCAAAATGTGCCCTAACTTTTCTTTCTGCAGCACTAATCATACTTTCTATGGCAAAATGAACCCCCTCATTTTGTTCCTTTTTAAATTAAATGTTTTAAGAGTTACCACTTTATTCCAACCAAGATGGCTTCAGGTGTGCCATACTTTTGTCATAAGTAGGACTGTTAGCGCTCTAGTTGTTCTTTAGAACACTCTGGGAAGCTGCAGTAGAACACAAAGGAATCAACTGACAGTCTCTGCCCTTGTTGGATGTACATGTTTTACTGAGAATGTCAGACTTCATTCTCCCATGACTGAGAAAGATAATGTGAATTTACAGAAAATATGCTCTCAGTTTAGCTTATTGATCACCTTCCAAACCTCTGTGGGAAAAGCATGAGAAAATAGTTTTCTCTCAAACATAATTCATGATATCACAGCAGAAGGCTTTTTCACATGGTAAAATCACCTTAGAACACACCACAATTCCTAAAATGAGTATGGTACCATCAACAAATGATTTATAATGTAACTAAAGTCTTAAAATCTTCTATTAACTGCAAGGCTTTTTAATGAGGTGCTATCATGTATATTGGTCCCAAGATGGCTGCCAACACTTCTTGGATGAAGTGCTGACAGCCAATCAGATCTCACGATGAGATGTGTGGTTAGGCTCCGCCCAGATATATATATGATTTTACTTTTGATTTTCTCAGGAACTACTGAACGGATTGACACCAAATATGCAAAAGGCACATCCCTGGCCTGACGACTGTCTCTTTGCTCTTCTAAAGGAAATGCTCTAGGTATTACAGTTTTGATTATATCAAGATGACGTCAGGCGTTCCACACTTTTGTAATAAATATATAATGTTAGCAATCTAGTTGTTCATTAGGATACTGTTGAGAGGCAGAGTCCAGGGGCACGGACTCTGAAAATTGAAGGCAGGTAGGTGGGTGCAGAGGCAACAATTTGACCACACTGGGCAGGCAGGAAGGGCAGTTGCAGCACAACAGACTATGGAGGGCAGTGGAACGGGGGCAGGGGCAACAAACCAACAATACAGGACTGGCAAGAGAGACTGTGGCAATATAATAGACCATTGTGGGCAAAAGGAAGAGGCAGTGGTAGTACAACCATACATGCCAAGAGACCCGATTCAGCCAGGAAACGTCCAATGTTTTTAAGCTCAAATGGGCTTTAATTGATCTGTCTCCTGTCTACAATCTCTTCTTTTTCAATGTAACTCAAAGGGGAAAATCAAAACCCCAGTTTTTTTTTTAAATCTCCCTCTTACCAAGTTCAAAATGTTCGCAAATATGGTACATTGGATCATGGAAGGCAGGAGGAATTGAGGTAGGGACATGGACTCGGATAACAGAGGACAGGAGGGACATGGAGAGGTGCACCAAACTGACCCTACAGGGCAGGCATCAGGGTTTGCAGCAGCACAATACACCACACAGGGCATGTGGGACGGGAGTGCAGCACAACAATCCATAGAAAGCAATAGGGAGGGGACAGAACTATGCACATGGACATCAGAGAACAGAGGGGAAAGAGGCAACGGTAGCTAGCTGACCATAATGGACAGACAGGAGAGAAAGCTGCAGCATAACAGACCATAAAGGGCAGGAGGGACGGATCAGGGGCATTACAATGGATCAGACAAGCCAGGAGGGAGGGAATCGGGGTCTGCACATGGAAACAGAGGGCTGGGGGCAAGGGGGCAGGGCAGGAGCAGCAAGATGACCATGGAGGTCAGGCAGGATGGGCACTAGAAGCAAGACACACCATGGAGAGCAACAGTGAGACTATGATGGCATACACACAGACCATGGAGGGAATGTGGGAGGGGGTCAGGGGCAGCTAGCTGACCACACAGGGAAGGTGGGAGGGGCCGTGGCAGCACAGAAGACCATGTATGGCAAGTGGGAGGGTTAGTGGCAGCACAATGGCTATGACGGGCAAGATGGAGGGTGCAGAGGCATGCACAAAGGACCATGGAGAATAGAAGGGAGGGTCAGGACCAGGGCACAGAGAGTTCAGGGGAAGGGGCCTCACAACAGACCATGCAGGGCAGGCAGGTGGAGCAGTTGCAGCACAACAGACCAGGGAAGGCAGAAGGGTGTGGCAGTAAAATGGACCATGGAGGACAGGAGGAAGGGGATAGGGGCAAGTAATGTGGACAGGCAGGGTGGAGGTGGCAGGGACAGGTTACAGTCATCTGACAATGCTAGGCAGGTGGGAGGGGAGTGGCAGCTCAACAGAACACTCAGAGTAGATAGGAGTGGCAGGTCCATGGAACATGGTGGGCAAAAAGGATGGAGCAGGGGCATGCACAAAGACATCGAAGGGAAGGGGGAAGCAGAATAGAGGCAGCAAGCTAAGCACAGAGGCTAAGCAGGAGGTCAATGATGGGTCATAGAATTGGGCATTGGAGGGCAGGAGGAGTGGACTGGTACATCATGCTAAATGGAGGGCAGTGGCAGCACATCAGACCATGCATGGCATTAGGGAGGAGGCTAGTCCATGGATTCAGACAACAGAGGATAGGGAGGAGGTGGATTGGGCAGCAAGCTAACTGTTCAGAGAAGGCAGGAAGGCCAGTGGTAGAACAACGGCCACACAGGGCTGTAATAAGGGAGCAGGGACATGGACTTGGACAATGGATGGCTAAGAGGAGGGAAGGCAGGAGCAGCAAGCTTGGGTGGGGGCAGCACAATGCCAGGCCCTGCTTCCAACCCCCCGCCATCCATTGTGATATGCATCTTACTTAACGTTAAAAATAAAACTAGAAATTTGCTGAAAAAAACAAAGATTACAGGGACGGTATAGTTAGACTCAGATTTCACTCATACACAACCAGTAAAATTCAGCAGTTATAGTTACCTGAGCTAACTATAACTTACGCCTCCACAATGTACTGCTAATGACCTCAGACATTACATCATTCATGACATGGTCAGTTACATTACTCATGACATCACTCATGACATCTCTAATGAGCTGTGAATGGAATTGAACTATAATCGCTAGAACTTTATTTAGGGATAGTGTGTGTATATTAACACCCCTTTGTTTCCTTTTCTTTCGTGTAAGAACCACTATAATACGCAACGTGCCCAGATTAATATGGCCGATAGCCTTTCACTTTAAAGTAATGTGTAGTCCATTGTTTATGTTGATGTTTGCAATTCTAAGTATGTTTATTATGAATAAGTCACGTTGACGAACATACAGGTATGGCGTTCACGGGGCAAGATATGCTGAAATGACATTATGTGCATATTAACACGGGTTTTCTTTTCTTTATTGTATCAATTCCTGAATTTTCACATCGTGACCAGGCCAATATGGCCACCAGCTTTTTGGATTAAAGTAATGCACTGCTGATGACGTCACATATTACATCACTCATGACATGGTCAGTGACATCACTGATGACATCACTGATGACATCATCTATGTGGTCATCTGATGCACCTCCTCACACCCTAAAATACAGACTACCATTCTCGAAACCATAGACACACCAAGACTAGTACAGCTACAATATTCTGTGCACTATGCATGCAGACGTCTAATCAGCTACATAGCTTTGATACAGTCTTTTAAATACTCAGTTACTACCTATGCAATCTAGGAATCCTTCTGTCTGTCCCATGCACTTCTCCATTCAACCATCCAGCACTATCTACGTATCCTATCACTCTGTCAATAACTAAGCACTAATACATTTAGCATGCACTCTCTTTGCAGCAATGTTATGTTATGTTATGTTATGTTAGTGCTATTTGTATTGCGCACGGCTGCTCCAGCGAAGGAGCGTCCCGGCGCACCGACAAGGTGGCGAACACAACACAACTGGGGAACAGAAATAATTATTAAGAAATTGGGGAGTGAAGGATTTAACAAAGCTCAGAAAATAAATGAGTTTTAGCGGCCTTGCGGAAGGAGAGCAGGTCACCAAAGGTCCGGAGTTTCAAAGGGAGAGCGTTCCAGAGTGCGGCTGCCCGCACCTTAAAAGAGCGACCCCCCACCCGACTGAGTTTGAACCGAGGGGCTACCGCTAATTCTTGGTCTAGCGAGCGCAGAGTGCGGCCCGGGATGTAAGGGCACAAGAGTTGGTGCAGTAAGGGAGGTGATAGGCCCTTCAGAATTTTGAAGGAGAGGCACAAAACTTTAAAGTGGATCCGCTGCCTAACGGGTAACCAATGCAAGGCTCGCAAAGATTGACCGGCCGAGCAAAACCTAGGAAGACCTATGATCGCTCTGGCCGCAGCGTTCTGCACTCTTTGAAGTCGGGTTAACTCAGCCTGGTTTAATCCTATAAAAAGGGAGCTGGCATAATGAAATTACTCCAGTTATTAGTCATATACTTAAGGAATGGCCTAGCCTCTAACACAAGTGCAGGTACAATATTTTGTACACATCAGCATGCAGACCTCTAACCAGCTACATACTATTGATACGTTCTTCTAAATACCCAGTTAGTACCTATGCAGTCTAGGAATCCATCTGTCTGTTCCATGCACTTCTCCATTCACCCATCCAGCACGTGTCCTATCACTCCACCAATACCTAAGCACTTATAAATTAAGCACGCACTTTCTTTGCAACACTGAAATTACTCCAGTTATAAGTCGTATACTTAAGGAATGGCATAGTCAAAAACACAATTGCAGGTACAATATTTTGTGCACTATGCATGCACACCTCTAACCAGCTACTATTGGTATGCTCTTCTGAATACCCAGTTAGTACCTATGCAGTGTAGGAATCCTCCTGTCTGTCCCATGCATTTCTCCAATCACCCATCCAGCAATATCTACTTATCCTATTACTCCACCAATACCTAAGCACTTATAAATTCACTATGCACTCTGTTTGTAATACTGTAATTATTCTAGTTACTAGTCATGAACTTATGGAATGGCCTAGCTACTAACACAAGTACATCTATAATATTTTGTGCACTATCCAAGCAGACCTCTAACTAGCTACATACTATTGATACATTCTTTTAAATACCCAGTTAGTACTCATGCAGTGTAGGAATTGTCCAGTCTGTCCCATGCACTACTTTAATCACTTATCTACCACTATCTACTTATCCTATCACTCCACCAATACGTAAGCACTTATAAATTAAGTGTTCACTCTGTTTGCAGCACTGTCATCATTCCAGTTACTAGTGGTATTCTTATAAAATGACCTAGGCACCAACACAAGTACACATAAAATATTCTGTGGATAATCCCTACAAATCTCTAAGCAGATACATACTATTGGTCCACTCCATTAAATACTGAAGTAGTACCCATGCAGCGTAGGTTACCTCCTGTCAGTCGCATGCAATTCTTCAATCACCCATCCAGCACTATGTTCTTATTGTATCAGTCTGCCAATACCTAAGCACTTATGGGGCACATTTACAAGCACCCTGCGCCACCAGTACGTCACTTTTTGTAACGTAGTGATGGCGCCAGGCACTCCTTCATATTTACAAGGAAAGGAAAAGCCACCCTGCATGGTTTTTACTCTCCTTGTAAATACGACCCCTTCATACACAGAACTTTGCGTTGAAGGGGCGTATCATAGGTGTTGCTGTGGGTGTTCCCACGCAACACCCATAGAACAAGACACATCTCCAGATCTATGAGAAATCGTAAATCTAGAGATGTGTGTGAATGCTGCGCCATCCTAGAGTTGGTGTAGCGAGGCGCAACAAGGAGAATTGTTTTCATTTCTTCTCATTTTTTCCTCTTTCAATGCATGCTGCATTCCACAGCATACATTGAAAGAGAAAAATGCCTTTATTGATTGTTTTTGTGCAGGAAGGTGTCCCTTTCTGCACAAAAACAATCTCCACACAACACAGACATCCTTGCACCATGGTGCAAGGGTGCCTGTGTCACCGCATGGCTGCAGTTTGTGCAGCAGTACAGAGGGAAGCACAGAGTTGCAACATATTCATGTACATATGTCACATCCTTGTGCTTCAGAAGTGCCACAGTGCAGTGCAGCTAAAGAACTTGCAGTGTCACGCTGCAGTACTTCCTCATAAATCTTCACCTATAAATTCACCATACACTGCTAATGCATTCTTTCAGTCAATCATGCAAAACAAAAAAATTAACAGCGATGGTTGCGTTGCGCAGCACAAACGTCATTTGAGATGTCATCAGTGATGTCACTGATCATGTCATGAATGATGTAATATGTGACATCATCATCAGTGCATTGCGAGCACGCGAGTTATATGGTTTTATACGAGTGAAATGTCCAGCTAACTATAACACCCCTGAAACCTATGGTTTTTTCTGTGAATTTCTAAGGTTTTTTAAATGCTAATTTCTATAAAGTGACTGAAACCTATGGTATTTTCAGTGAATATATATGTTTATATATATATAGGTTAGGAGGGATGGCCATTTTGCTCGATCTGTTTGCAACATTTTTTGGTCTAGTCAGGTGGACACCCTCCTCCGGGTGAGGTGTGGCTTGAGGATTCTATTCAAAAGGTGAGGAATCAACAGGCAGAAGTATTCATCAGAAGAGCAAGTTACTTACCTTCTGTAAAGCTTTTTCTGGTGGATACAGTATCTGCCTGTGGATTCCTCACTGTCCCACCAGCCTCCCCGTTGTCCTCCTGTTTCTACCAAAAAGATGCTTTTACTGTTTGGCATGAATGTTTTTAATATGTCTTAATCATGCTTATGTTTTAATAGTGAGAAATGCTTGATCTGTTGCTATTTCCTTATGCCTTTATTGGTTATGCATTTCTATATATATTTAGTATACTATGTATACATGTGAAAAAGTGTCGGTCCACCTGTTTACATCGGTGGCATGGAAAAAATGGATGGAACTGGTGTCAGCACGCCGACGAGGTCCTCTTATGGCTCCTATGACGTCATACGGTGTCGCGTGCGGAGCAGTGCTAGTATGACATTGTCGTTGATGTGGGAAAGCAAGGAAAGAATTTCTGCGGAATGCTGGCGCAGGGAATATTCACCTAAGTGTTCAGGCTAGGTCTGTGGGAGCAACTGTTTATGTAACCACTCCAGAAACTGAAACCAGTGATCCGAGGGCAGAGGTCCAGCAGATGGCACACGAGGTGGGGAGCCCAGTCATGTGCACCGGCGGGGCAGCGAAGTGACAAGCACCACTACCCACAGAAAAAGTAGCAAGGGCACTGAATAACACAAGATCTTCTCTTTGTATGTAAGGAACAACAAGGTTAAAATGCCCTAGTTCCAAAATGTAGAATTAGTGCTACAACAGTCTTCAAGAGGACCTGCGATGGATGCTGCTTCTGCCTTCCGTACACTGGACGCGGCACATGTGTTACGGGGTACAGTCATACTGCGGTAGGATGCACACTTGTTGACCTCTCATGGCAATGCTCCACACTTCTGGGACAATGCTTTCCAATAGCTGGGTTTTCTGATGACGTGTCGCGCCGGCCCCGTCCAACAGCAGAACCCCTTTAGATCCAAACAGACTCTTCCACGCTCTCACCGGAAGTGAAACCAGGCCACGTGGACACTTTCACAATACAGCAGCCGGGAATGCACTATTCGGTAAAAAAAAACACATTCCTTCCTCCTAATTTATCAAAAAAATGACTCACTGAAGAACAAGGGCCAGCTTCGATCGGTAAACAGCCGTTACCGTGAATTTTTCACTTAACGATACCATTACAATGCATGCATTGTCAGGTTCTAGTCGAGGCGCCTGCCTGGACTACAACTCCCACGCTTCCGTGGGTTTTAAACTACAATTCCCAGAAGCCCCGGCCGCCGGAAGGATATAGAGGGGCGGGACCGGTAGGGAAATTGTTCGTGATTCCAGTGGACTTGGCGGGAGACGCGCAGTCCAGTTACTACGTATCCAGAGGCTGTACGAGACGCAGCAGCAGAAGAGCGGTTCCAGACTCCCGAGTGAGGGAGAGAGGACCCGTTTGGTCGGAAAGCCCAAGGGGCGGAGTTTGAGACGGGCGAAACGCTCGGGCAGGTACCAGGGATTAGGCTGGGGTGCCGGGGAGCGAAGTCCGGGACAGGGTCCTTTGTTCTCCCGGAGACAAGGGGAACAGGGTGACGCACGCATACGCCGGCAAGGGGCGGAGTGCGAGGGAGGGAATTCCTTCTCATTGCCGTCACGAAGGTATCGCAGACCGTTGGACAGAATCAGGCATACAACGCGGACGGCAGTAGTTCACCACTACGCCCTCCCGTGTTGATAGACTTGGAAGGACGAATATAAACTTGGCGTATATGGAGCAATATATACCTCGTAGCTAGACTTTAATGATCCCTACTTTTTCAGAAGAGCTTCTAGTGTGGTGTACTAACAGGAACTTACCTGGAGCAAACCCCGCGGGAGATGATTAATGTTGGGTGTTTCATTTTATCAAGAGGGTGAGTGACCTTCACCTGCTACCTAGATACCTCTTAAGTGGACGAGGGGGCAGTGTTCTCTAACTCTTGTGTTTGTGTTCTGTAGGGGAGGAAGGTTCAAGGAAGGAACGCTGCGGTGTAGCCGCCCTAAAGGTACTGGCTCAGGTGAAGCTCTGTTCTGTAGTGAGATACATTGAGAGTAGAAAGTATTGTATGTATTAAACTGTGTGCTTTGTTTTTCAGCTTCCCTTCCCTGCTGACCCTTCCTTTCCCTCCCTGGGTTTTTCCCCTGTTTAGGGGTTTTTTCCCTCGCTGTATCCACCAAACACCCTGTACGTATTTGACCATCAGGGTGTTTGGCAGGTCCAGAGGTGGAGCTTATCACTGCGTATGGATCCTGCGGAATGACCCCGTGACAGAATCACAAACCCACGAATTACATTCTGCCCGGTTCAGTTCGCAGTGATAATGTCGTCCATGGAGGAGGTGTTAGGTGCTTTAGTCGTGGTTCAGCAGGAGCTGGCGGCGGCGAGAGCAGAAACAAGTGCCCTAAAAGACAAAGTAGAACAGTTAACCAGAAACCCTTTTAGTGCCTCTACTCATGCTTCCTCCATACAGGTAACTGTGCTCCCGCCCATTCCTTTGGCTACACCAGAGAGGTTCTCTGGGGACCCTCGAAAAACGCAGGCTTTTCTAACGCAGATACTGTTACACTTTTCATGTAAACCTGCTTCTTTCCCCACCAATCATTCCCGGGTGGCTTTCACCATATCCTATCTGGCGGGGGATGCGGCCAATTGGGCGGTACCGCTTGTACGGAATAACGACTATATCCTGTCAGACTGGGCTGCGTTTAGATCAGAGTTCGAGAAGGTCTTCGATAGAAGGGCCACCACTTTTTGTGTAGACAAGGAACTCATGGAATTGAGGCAGGGGAAAGGCGAGCTAATTACGTATTTGACCTCTTTTAATAGATTGGTGGCTGAGGCCGAGTGGCCGGAGGAAAAAAGAATGTCCCTTTTTTATCAGGGATTAAAAGAGGATCTGAAAGACGTGGTGGCGCAAGTAGATCCACAGCCTCAAACTTGCGTGGATATGATCAATCTGGCGTTACGACTAGATAGTCGCATGACGGAGAGAGTAAGCGGTAGGAGAAAATGGGAGAAAGGGACCGTTGGTTATGACAGGCCCCCAAGGAAGACAGTGGGAGGGTCAGAAGGCAGTCCGGAACCCATGGAGATAGGTGCCCTTCGTGCTCCGATAACGAAAGAAGAAAGGGAAGCCAGGCGGACTCAGGGCCTTTGTATGTACTGTGGAAAAAAGGGGCATTACGTTCGGGAATGCCCCTCCAAACCCAGGAGTACGGGGGTCAATAGATTCAAGAGAGTAGCGGTATCTTCCTTAGCCCCGGACATGGGGCTGTCTGAGGACAACAAACCTGGGGTTGAGAGAGAACCCGCGTGGAAACTCACATCGCTTTCCACGAGAGATATAGGGGAAACCGAGGCACATCTAGTCATAAGTATGACGCTCGAATGCGAGAGCAAGTCCCATAAGGTATAGGTGATGCTAGACTCCGGAGCGACCGGCAATTTCATCAACGAAGGCCTAGTGTCTCGATTAGCTTTACCCCGTGTTCAGAAAGAGAACCCGGAAGAGGTGTTAGCTGTAGACGGGCAACCATTGAGGTCAGGCCAGATAACGGAAAGAACATCAGAGGTGGGTCTATCGGTGCTGTTGCAGGGACTCATCCATGCGGAAAAGTTGTCGCTAAACATCATAGCGGCCCCACAGTATGAGGTTATCCTGGGCATGCCATGGCTCTGCCTACATAACCCTACGGTGGATTGGAGGAATAAGACACTCCTGTTCTCATCCGAATTTTGTCAAGAACATCTTTCGCCTAGCCCTTCAATACATATTGCAGCCTTGGCCTCCCCTTACTTGGCGGCTACTGCCGCAGAAACCAATGTACAACTCCCTAGGGAATATAGAGGATTTGGGGATGTGTTTAGCGAAATCAAGGCGGACACTCTGCCCCCGCATTGGGAGTACGATTGCCGCATTGATCTGGTAGAAGGGGCTACTATCCCGTCATGTAGAGTGTATGCCTTGTCTGTTCCAGAAACAAACCATCTAAAAGAATACATAGACCACTACCTCAAATTGGGCTTTATCAGACCATCTCGATCCCCGGCAGCTTCCCCCATCTTCTTTATAGTGAAGGCCAATGGAGATCTGAGGGCATGTGTAGATTACCGCGTGTTGAACAAAAACACCGTACGTAACCGTTACCCTTTACCGCTCATCTCCGTGTTGCTCGACCAGGTGAGGGAGGCCAAGATCTATACCCGGTTGGATTTACGGGGGGCCTATCACCTGGTCAGAGTACGTGAGGGGAATGAGTGGAAAACGGCGTTCAAGACGAGGTATGGTTTGTACGAGTATTTGGTCATGCCCTTTGGGCTCTGTAATGCCCCAGCGGCTTTCCAATACTTTATAAACGACGTGTTAAAAGATTATGTGGACCGTTTTGTAATTATGTATATCGATGATATACTGATATACTCACGGGATGAAGCTAGTCATACCAAACACGTAATGAAGGTATTGGAGAAGCTGCGAGAACATCAACTGTATGTAAAATTGAGTAAGTGCGAGTTTGGGGTGCCGGAGGTGGAGTTCCTAGGAGTGAATCTCAGCGCCAAGGGATTGCAGATGTCAGATAGGAAGGTCAGGGCGGTGCAGGAATGGCCAGCCCCAAAGAACGTGCGGGAAGTGCAAAGTTTTTTGGGGTTCGCAAATTACTACCGCCGTTTCATCGCACAGTTCTCGCAGACGGCCGTCCCAATAACCCGACTATTGAAAAAAGGGGTACACTTTGTATGGACTAAAGAGGCAGAAGAGGCGTTTAAAACCCTAAAGAGAGCATTCACCACAGCTCCGGTGTTAATCCATCCGGTGCTGGAACTACCCTTTGTAGTGGAAGCCGATGCTTCGGATGAAGCGATAGGGGCGGTATTATCCCAGAGGGATACATTCACCGGTCGCCTCCATCCGGTGGCTTACCTGTCAAGCAAGTTGAGTCCTGCAGAGCTCAACTACACAGTAGCTGAAAAAGAGCTATTAGCAATCAAACGAGCATTCCAGGAGTGGAGGCACTACCTGTGGGGGGCACAACATGCGGTGACGGTGTATACCGATCACCGCAATCTTCAGTATATGTCATCGGCGAGGCATCTGACGCAACGACAAATGCGCTGGATGCTTTTTTTTGCCGAGTTTAATTTCGTGGTGACATATAGACCAGGAATAGATAACTGTAAAGCAGACGCCTTGTCCAGACAAGGGATGCCAGGAGAACATACAGAGGGGATCCCGCAAGCCATTATACCGGCAACCAAGGTGTTATGTGTGGTTAGGGCCGAGAGGTTCCTGGATATGGTGAAGAAGGCCAAGTCAGTGGGGGTTTGGGAACAATGGGCTGCCAGTAAAGAGGGACGGAAGGTGAGACAAGGGTTGCCCTTTCAGGGAGACAGCTTGTATCTGCCCACCAGGGAACTACGAAAAAAGGCATTTGTATGGTGTCACGTAATGCCCTTGGCGGGACATCCTGGGATTACAAAGACAGAACGTCTGCTACGCAAGTACTTTTGGTGGGAAACCCTGGGGGAGGATGCCCGGCGATGGGTGACGGAATGTGAGGAATGTGCCAGAGCCAAGGGGGAGAACGTTAAGAAGAGGGGCTTGCTAAGGCCCATGCCCACACCTGATCGCCCCTGGCAGAACATTAGTCTGGACTACATAACAGGATTGCCCCTGGATCAGGGATGTACGGCTATCCTGGTGGTAGTTGATAATCTAACTAAGATGGGTCATTTTATCCCGTGTACCACTCTACCCACAGCCAGCCAAACCGCCCAGATGGTGGCGTCTCAGGTCATACGTTTACACGGAGTCCCGCAGGTGATCGTGTCTGACAGGGGCCCGCAGTTCATTGCACGATTTTGGAGAACTTGGTGTCAGGCCATGGGGGTGGAAGCAGCTCTATCCACCAGCTTTCACCCGCAGACGGGTGGTCAGACGGAAAGGCTGAACCAGACCTTGAAAAAATATTTGCGGTGTTATTCCCAGAAAGCGCAGGACTCGTGGGTGGATCTACTATGGATGGCCAAGTTGGCTTATAACAATGCCTGGCACAGCTCAACGGGAATGTCCCCTTTTAGAGCCACTTACGGTTATGACGCCCGCTTTTTGCCCATTGACATCCCTCCAGAAGTGGACAATCAACCCAGCTTGAGGGAACGCCTTCAAGCCTTGAGAAAGATGCATAGGTCTGTGCACACACACTTGGTAAAGGCAAAAGAGACATATAAGCGATGGGAAGACAAACACAGAACTCCCGGTCCTCAGTTTCAGGTAGGAGAGAAGGTGTGGCTGTCCACCAGAAACCTTCGGTTCAAGATGAGAAGCATCTTTCATCCAAGATTTATTGGCCCATATCCAATAGTGCGACAGGTCAATCCCGTTGCTTACAAACTAAAGTTACCAAACACTCTACGGATTCATCCGGTATTCCACGTTCAGTTATTGAAGAAGGCACTAACATCCCAGAGGAGAACACCCCCACCAGTGCAATGCGAAGAAGGGCTGGAATACGAAGTGAGGTCCATAAAGGACTCCAAGATGCGCAGAGGGGTACTATGGTACTTAGTGGCATGGAAAGGCTATTCGGAGGAGGAGGACTCTTGGGAACCTTGGTACAACGTGCATGCACCAAGGGCCGTAGCTTTCTTTCATCGGAAATTCCCTTCCAAACCTGAGCCTAGAAGGCGCCGGGGAGGAGGACGTACTGTCAGGTTCTAGTCGAGGCGCCTGCCTGGACTACAACTCCCACGCTTCCGTGGGTTTTAAACTTCAATTCCCAGAAGCCCCGGCCGCCGGAAGGATATAGAGGGGCGGGACCGGTAGGGAAATTGTTCGTGATTCCAGTGGACTTGGCGGGAGACGCGCAGTCCAGTTACTACGTATCCGGAGGCTGTACGAGACGCAGCAGCAGAAGAGCGGTTCCAGACTCCCGAGTGAGGGAGAGAGGACCCGTTTGGTCGGAAAGCCCAAGGGGCGGAGTTTGAGACGGGCGAAACGCTCGGGCAGGTACCAGGGATTAGGCTGAGGTGCCGGGGAGCGAAGTCCGGGACAGGGTCCTTTGTTCTCCCGGAGACAAGGGGAACAGGGTGACGCACGCATACGCCGGCAAGGGGCGGAGTGCGAGGGAGGGAATTCCTTCTCATTGCCGTCACGAAGGTATCGCAGACCGTTGGACAGAATCAGGCATACAACGCGGACGGCAGTAGTTCACCACTACGCCCTCCCGTGTTGATAGACTTGGAAGGACGAATATAAACTTGGCGTATATGGAGCAATATATACCTCGTAGCTAGACTTTAATGATCCCTACTTTTTCAGAAGAGCTTCTAGTGTGGTGTACTAACAGGAACTTACCTGGAGCAAACCCCGCGGGAGATGATTAATGTTGGGTGTTTCATTTTATCAAGAGGGTGAGTGACCTTCACCTGCTACCTAGATACCTCTTAAGTGGACGAGGGGGCAGTGTTCTCTAACTCTTGTGTTTGTGTTCTGTAGGGGAGGAAGGTTCAAGGAAGGAACGCTGCGGTGTAGCCGCCCTAAAGGTACTGGCTCAGGTGAAGCTCTGTTCTGTAGTGAGATACATTGAGAGTAGAAAGTATTGTATGTATTAAACTGTGTGCTTTGTTTTTCAGCTTCCTTTCCCTCCCTGGGTTTTTCCCCTGTTTAGGGGTTTTTTCCCTCGCTGTATCCACCAAACACCCTGTACGTATTTGACCATCAGGGTGTTTGGCAGGTCCAGAGGTGGAGCTTATCACTGCGTATGGATCCTGCGGAATGATCCCGTGACATGCATTACCACGCATGCGTTGTACATCGCGAAGTCATTACTACACATTTTTTTAGAACGCATGGTCATTTATCATGCATGCCTTTACAGCGAATTGAGTTTGAGTAGTGTAGGGGGTCGTGCTGAGGGTAGTGTTTTAGGGTTTAGGGTAGTGTAGTGGTGTCTGTGTAGTCTAAGGGGTCGTGCTGGGGTAGTGGTTTAGGGTTTAGGGTAGTGCAGTGGTGTTTCTGTAGTGTAGGGGGTCGTGCTGGTGGTAGTGTTTTAGGGTTTAGGGTAGTGCAGTGATGTTTGTGTAGTGTAGGGAGTCATGCTTGGGGTAGATTTAGGGTTTAGGGTTGTGCAGTGGTGTTTGTGTAGTGTAGGGGGTCATGCTGAGGGTAGTGTTTTAGGGTTTAGGGCAGTGCAGTGGTGTTTGGATAGTGTTGGAGGTTGTGTAGAGGTAGTGTTTTAGGGTTTAGGGTAGTGCAGTGGTGTTGGTGTAGTGTAGGGGGTCATGCTGGGGGTAGTATTTTAGGGTTTAAGGTAGTGCAGTGGTGTTTGGGTAGGGTAGTGGTCATGCTGGGGTGGTGTTTTAGGGTTTAGGGCAGCACAGTGGTGTTTGGGTAGTGTAGGGGATCGTCCTGGGTGGTGTTCTAGGGTTTAGGGCAGTGCAGTGGTGTTCGGGCAGTGTAGGGGGTCATGCTGGGGTGGTGTTTCAGGGTTTAGGCCAGTGCAGTGGTGTTCGGGGAGTGTAGGGGGTCATGCTGGGGGTGGTGTTTCAGGGTTTAGGGCAGTGCAGTGGTGTTCGGGCAGTGTAGGGGGTCGTGCTGGGGGTGGTGTTTCAGGGTTTAGGGCAGTGCAGTGGTGTTCGAGTAGTGTAGGGGGTCATGCAGGGGGTGGTGTTTCAGGATTTAGGGCAGTGCAGTGGTGTTCGGGCAGTGTAGGGGGTGGTGCTGGGGGTGGTGTTTCAGGGATTAGGGCAGTGCAGTGGTGTTCGGTAGTGTAGGGGGTCGTGCGTGGGGTGGTGTTTCAGGGTTTAGGGCAGTGCAGAGGTGTTCAGGCAGTGTAGGGGGTCATGCAAGGGGTGGTGTTCCAGGGTTTAGTGAGGTGCAGTGGTGTTCGGGCAGTGTAGGGGGTCGTGCAGAGGGTGGTGTTTCAGGGTTTAGGGCAGTGCAGTGCTGTTCGGGCAGTGTAGGGGGTCGTGCAGGGGGTGGTGTTTCAGGGTTTAGGGCAGTGAAGGGGTGTTCGGGCAGTGTAGGGGGTCGTGCATGGGGGTGGTGTTTCACGGTTTAGGGCAGTTAAGGGGTGTTGGGGCAGTGTAGGGGGTCATGCTGGCGAGGTGTTTCAGGGTTTAGGGCAGTGAAGGGGTGTATTGGCAGAATAGGGGGTCGTGCTAGTGGTGGATTTTCAGGGTTTAAGGCAGTGCAGTGGTGTTCGGGCAGTGTAGGGGGTCGTGCAGCGGCTGGTGTTTCAGGGTTTAGGGCAGAGCAGTGGTGTTCGGGCAAAGTAGGGGGTCGTGCACCGGCTGGTGTTTCAGGGTTTAGGGCAGTGCAGTGGTGTTCGGGCAGTGTAGGGGGTTGTGCAGGGGCTGGTGTTTCAGGGTTTAGGGCAGTACAGTGGTGTTCGGGCAGTGTAGGGGGTTGTGCAGGGGCTGGTGTTTCAGGGTTTAGGGCAGTGTAGTGGTGTTTGGGCAGTGTAGGAGGTTGTGCTGGGGCTGGAGTTTCAGGGTTTAGGGCACTGCAATGGTGTTCGGGCAGTTTAGGGGGTCGTGCGGGGTATGGTGTTTCAGGGTTTAGGGCAGAGCAGTGGTGTTCGGGCTGCGTAGGGGGTCGTGCTGGGGCTGGTGTTTCAGGGTTTAGGGCAGAGCAGTGGTGTTCGGGCAGTGTAGGGCTTGTTCTGGGGCTGGTGTTTCAGGGTTTATGGCAGTGCAGTGGTGTTCGGGCAGTGTAGGGGGTCGTGCTGGGGGTGGAGTATCAGGGTTTAGGGCAGTTCAGTGGTGTTCGGGCAGTGTAGGGGGTCTTGTTGGGGGTGGTATTTCAGGGTTTAGGGCAGTGCAGTGGTGTTCCGGCAGTTTAGGGGGTCTTGCTGCGGTGGTGTTTCGGGGTTTAGGGCATAGCAGTAGTGTTTTGGCAGTGTAGGGGGTTCGTGTGGGGGGTGGTATTTCAGGGTTTAGGGCAGTGAAGGGGTGTTTGGGCAGTGTAGGGGGTCGCGCTGGGGGTGCTGTTTCAGGGTTTAGGGCAGTTCAGGGGTGTTTGGGCAATGTAGGGGTCGTGCTGGGGGTGGTGTTTCAGGATTTAGGGCAGTGCAGTGGTGTTTGGGCAGTGTAGGGGTTCGTGCTGGTGCTGGTGTTTCATGGTTTAGGGCAGTGCAGTGGTGTTCGGGCAGTGTAGGGGATCGTGCTGGGGCTGGTGTTTCAGGGTTTAGGGCAGTGCAGTGGTGTTCGGGCAGTGTAGGGCGTCGTGCTGGTGCTGGTGTTTCAGAGTTTAGAGCAGTGCAGTGGTGTTCGGGCAGTACAGGGGGTCGTGCTGGGGCTGGTGTTTCAGGGTTTAGGGCAGTGCAGTGGTGTTTGGGCAGTGTATGATGTATTGCTGGGGTTGGTGTTTCAGGGTTTAGGTCAGAGCAGTGGTGTTCGGGTAGTGTAGGGGGATGTGCAGGGTGGTGTTTTAGGGTTTAGGACAGAGCAGTGGTGTTTGGGCAATGAAAGTGGTCATGCTGGGGGTGGTGTTTCAGAGTTTAGGGCAGTGCAGTGGTGTTCAGGCAGTGTAGGGGTCATGCAGGGGGTGGTGTTTCAGGGTTTAGGGCAGTGCAGTGGTGTTCGGGCGGTGTTGGGGGTCTTGCTGGGGGTGATGTTACAGGGTTTAGGGCAGTGGTGTTCAGGCAGTGTAGGGGCTTGTGCAGGGGGTGGTGTTTTAGGGTTTAGGGCAGTGAAGCGGTGTTTGGGTAGTATAAAGGGTTTTGCTGGGAGTGGTGTTTTAGGGTTTAGAGCAGTGAAGTGGTGTTCGGGCAGTGTAGGAGGTTGTGCTGGGGTTCGAGTTTCAGGGTTTAGGGCAGTGCAGTGGTGTTTGGGCAGTTTAGGGGGTCGTGCGGGGTATGGTGTTTCAGGGTTTAGGGCAGAGCAGTGGTGTTCGGGCAGTGTAGGGGTCTTGCTGGGGGTGGTGTTTCAGGGTATAGGGCAGTGGTGTTCGGGCAGTGTATGGGATCTAGCTGGGGGTGGTGTTTCGGGGTTTAGGGCAGTGCAGTAGTGTTCGGGCAATGTAGGGGGTCGTGCAGGGGATGGTGTTTCAGGGTTTAGGGCAGAGCAGTGGTGTTCGGGCAGCGTAGGGGGTCGTACTGTGGCTTGTGTTTTGGGGTTTAGGGCAGTGCAGTGGTATTCAGGAAGTGTAGGGGGTCGTGCTGGGGATGGAGTTTCAGGGTTTAGGGCAGTGCAGTGGTGTTGGGGCAGTGTAGGGGGTCGTGCTTGGCTGGTGTGAGGGATAAAAAGGTAGAATTCTCACATATAAGGAGTATCAGACCTATATTATGTTAGCCTGATGCATCTATACATACATTTCCTGTTTGATATAGATATATATATATATATATATATATATAAATATATGTTTTTGCTTGGAGGAAACTCGTTTATTTCCTTCCTGTATATTTATTGCCAAAAGAGTAGGCCGAGAACCATATAAACGCCATTTTGTTTGTCTGCCTTAGCACGGCCAATGATCACGCGTTGATCACGCGCAGTTGTCAGGCCCCAGTTCATCTGAGTTACGGTTAGCAGCTGAAGGTAGGCTGTTTACTCGACTGTTCTAAGACTCAAGGTTGCATCTGGCTTTGGGGGTGATAAGTGCATTCCTGGAGGCGCCGTGCCTACACTCCCAGGCACCAAGACGAAAGGGAGTCACCCCTCCTGACCTCATCAGTAATAGATAGTCAAGCCTTTGTACTGGTCTGATGTGTGCCATATATGGTCCTTTCCTGGAGCTCGAGGGCCAACTGGTGTTTTTCCCTTTACATTGATTGTATGTGTTAAACCGAAAAGTATATAACCTCATGTTTGAATACAGCCAGCAGTCTTCTCGGCGCACCTGATGGGTGAGGTTCGGAGAGGCTCCTATAGAGTATTCTGTTTAATAAACGATTGAATCTTCTTCACTGCCAACTGACTGATTATTTGGTAATGGTATTGGGACTATTGGTAGGTATAGTCCTTTAGTTTAATTTTATGGTACATCAGTTGGCGACTCCGCCGGGACTCCGTGACTGGGTCGTCCTCCCCGTAAACGGGTGGTAAGGACAAAGGGGTAATTCTGGTCGAGTGGGTGGACGGAAAAAGGATCCTTTGAAATTTAGCCATTTTTGGTATGAACTTACTCCGCTCTCATGATCAGAGTATCCCCAGCTGCTAGTGACCCTTCACCGGAGTCCTACGGGCGTAACCCAGGAGCTGACCGTGTTGGTCTTCAGGAGTTGGCAGTGGAGAACACGCTATTATACCTGTGTGTACCAGGTGAGTGGAATTGTTTTGATGTTCTTGGCATGCACTGTTGAGCAGTGCTTTTGAAGCAGTTAACTGTGTAAGTATTTGGTGGTCAGTGTACAATAGAGAATCTTGGGGTCTGACAGGGCAGCATTGTGATGGCTTCATGTATAGATGCTCCACGGACCTTTTTGTGAATAATAGAGACGCTGATCGGACGGCCGGTGTGGCACGTGTGGTGCGCGCCCGGCCAGACTGCTCTCGGAAATGCCTGTGGCTGTACCTGGGTAGCCTTGGGAACACATCTGAAGTGGTGCTAATGAAGTGGGCTTAGTCAGAATAGTCCCAAGAGTGAACCAGGAAAGCTGCGGGATGGTCTAGAGGTCAGTCTGTGGTTATACCTGTCTGACGGTCTCGTGGCAGTCTTTGGACTGCTTGGTTTTGGTATCTGTCGGTCTTGGAATCTGAATTTGATTGATTCTCCATGAACAGGAGTCGACGGGCTCTGTTCTTTGTTTGCAAAACTGTCAATTTTGGAATATCTTGGTATGTATATATATATATATATTATTGTCTTGTGTATGTTTGAATGAGTGTGAGGTTATATGTTTTGTGAATGTTTGAACATGGCCATGTTTGGAGGTTTATTTGTATGATTGAATGAGGAACGCGTGACGACAATAACCATGCCTTATTTTAGCAAATTGAATTGTTTTGGGTGTTGTTGCCGCCCTAATGATACGTGTTTGGCTGAAAGTCAACCTGCGCCGCCCGAGGGCAGCCCAAGTTATGATATGTATGTAAAGCATGGTATTACACCTCTCTTGTTTAATACCCTATGGCATAAATATACTAAAGATAATGTGGAATTACAATGGCCCTTAACCGGGTCCTTTGAGGAGAAAAAGATACATTTACTGCAGGATCAAATATTTTCTAAACGTAGTCGACAGTCAATGTTTGACTCCCTAAACCTGTGGCAGAAGGAAGCGTAGACGTATGCGAGAGGAGAAAGTATGTAGGATGAAAGGAAATCAGATGATTATGCAGAAAGCTATAGCTTATGATAAAGCACAAACTGAACAAAAGATTGATCGTGTAGATAGACAATTTAGATTGGAAGTGAATAAGACCTATGTGACTAGGAAGATGAGATAGAGGATTTATTGGATACTCGTCCACCTCCACCTTATGCTTCGCAGCATATATATCCTGTTGTTCCCCCGACTCTAGCACAGGCCCCTTTAGTTTCTGCCCCTGTTGTTTCCTCTTCCCTCGCCTCTCCGGGAACGTCCTCTGTTTTGTCTCCCTCAGTATCTGAGGCGGCTACTTTATGGCCTGTTACACTGCTGTCTTCTGTTATGTCCACAGCTGTTTTGTCTCCCCCCACCCCTGTGTGGACTTCCCTTTCTGCGAGCACGACCCCATCTCCAGCTGTTTCGACTCCATTTCGTGCTCCGGGGGATTTTGACACATGGACGTTGTTTACTCTTTCGGCTGTAGGACAGGATGAAAAACAGATGATTGAGGATCAGTCATCCCAGTGGATGCGACAGCCTATTTATACTATAACTGATATATGGAGCACGCTTCGAGATTATGAACCTGTTATGCAGCAACATGCCTTGAAACACATGGCTGCACGTATTATTACTCTCTGGGAACAGTGTTTTCCAGGAGGGTTGGCCCCCCAAGTAATGTATGACATCCGGGACAGGGCTCATAAGTCTGAACTTAGCCCAGATGAAGTATATAGAAATGTGGAGATTTTATTAAGTTATAGAGAACGGATATGTCAAAAGTGTCCCTCGTGGGACACTCAGCATCCTATGCGAGAAGTTCATCCTATCTTTCATCCTCAAATACAGGAACTAAAGGATTATCATGGTGTGGTGACTAGAGCTCGTGTAGAGGCCTGAGTGCAGGAGCAATGGGTTTATACCCCTTGGAAGAGGAGTGAAGTCCTCTCGCTAAAATCACAATTACCCGACCCCCATAAGAATCCCACGGCTTATTATAAAGAACTCATAGAAGCGGCCTCTTCGGCCGTCATGACCTTAGCTGACATTGGAACTATTTTTTGCATTGCTAGTTCCCATTGACGTATGGCGTCAGGTGCATGATCAGGACCATGCTCAAGAATTAGGTGGGACATGGGAGCAGATAAAAGACTGGGACAAGGATCGTAAGCCTGGAGATAAGCCGAGGTCTGAATTATTGGCCGTATTATCACTTACATGTATTCCTTAATTCCGCCTCGTAAGGTGGATTGGGACAAATTGACCCCATGTAAACAGAAGAAAGACGAAAGTGTTTCTGATTTTTTCACTAGATTTGAGGGCGTATTCATTGATTTTAGTGGACAGGATTTATCATTGGAAGGTGGTATACGATTATTTGTCAATCGTTTTGTGACCAATTTGTTACCAGAAGTCTCTGCACGGCTACAAGCCGCTGAAAGTACATGGACCACTTCCACGCCCTCGTTAATATTGAGTATGGCCCAATATTACGAACATAGAGGAAATGAGAGTTAGGATAAGACGGAAAAGAAAACGAAGGATCTTAAAACACAGGTGTTGTTGCAACAAGTTGCTCAAGGACAAGGCAGAGAGAGAGGCGGTAGAGGGTTTGTCCAGAGGGGGGTGGGAACTGGATGAGGAAGAGGACCAGCTGTCGTTTTGGGAGCAAATCAGTGTGCTTATTGTAAGGAGGAAGGGCATTGGCGATTTCAGTGTCCGTTGTTGCTGGCCCAGAACAGGGCTATGAGGAGTAGAGGAAGAGGTCGGGGAAGTGTGGATCGCAGTGATATGCAACGAGAAGAGGCGACGCAAGTTGGACAAGAAAAGAATTACTTTGATAATCCGAGAGGTAGGCAGTATTATAATGAGGAGTGTGCAATGGACGCGACCGGAGGATATGCGTATACATAGGATAGCCATGGACAGAGTGAGGGACAAGTTTCAGTACCCGTTGATCAGCAAGGACCCTATGTAGAGGCGTGTTTGATGGGGACATCTGAAGAGTTTTTAGTTGATATGGGTAAAATGAATAGTTCTATTTCTCGTTCCCTGGTCCCAGGGTCTGCTCTGTCCAGTCACAATAATGTTTCGGTAGGATTCTCATGAATTACTGTGGTGAGCCCCATCTCCAAACCTATTCCTTTTACAATTGGTCCTGTTACGATAGACTCCCCGTTTCTTTTGACTTCCCATTGTGGCGAAAATTTGTTGGGCTTGGATTTGTTGAAGAAATTACATGCTAAGATTCATTGTTCACCTGATGGTGTTTATTTGACTATTAATTCTCTTGAGAAGCATACCCTGCAGTGTTTCATTAAAAATGAACCCCTCCCTCCTGAGTTTGCTGCTATTCCAGCAACATTGTGGGACACTGGTGACACAGATGTAGGATTATTAAAGATTCCGCCCGTTTCTATTACCTTGAAGCAAAATGCTCGGCTTCCTCATATACCTCAGTACACAATTTCTCCGACTGGCGAGAAGGCTTTGCTCTCCATCATACAGGATTTGGTAACAAAGGGTGTGGTGGAAGAGACAGCCGCTAATGTGTGTAACAGCCCCATTTTGCCTATCTTAAAGAGAGTTCCTGTTGGCAGCGATCCTGACTATGCTGATACCTATCGTTTTGTGATTGATTTGCGCAAAATTAATAAAATAGTGGTGCCCCAATACCCCGTGGTTTTAGACATCACTACTATTCTTACTATGATTCCTCCTACTGCTAAATATTTCTCTGTGATTGATTTAAAAAATGCTTTCTTTAGCATTCTGATTCATCCTGATAGCCGCCATATTTTTGGCTTCTCATTATCTGGTCGCAGCTTCCGGTTCTGTCGCGCGCCCCAGGGGTACCCAGAGAGTCCTAGTATTTATAGTCAAGCTTTGAAAACATTGTTGGATGATTTGGTCTTGCCCCCTGGTAATGCTCTTTTGCAATATGTAGACGATTTGTTAGTGGCCTCTGATACCGAGGAAGGTTGTAGGAAGGCCACTGTACAATTATTGTCTCATTTGGCTGCTAATGGCAATAAAGTATCCCTTTCTTAATATCAATATTGTCGACAGGAGGTGACCTATCTCGGTCATCTACTTTCGAAGGAGGGAAGGAGACTAACCCCTGAGCGTGTGACTACCATTTTTAATATGTCTGTACCTCGTACTCAGCGTGATGTTTGCGCATTTCTCGGCATAACTTCTTACTTTTGCCAATGGATCCCTAATTTTTCCCTTCTTACTAAACCTCTTCTGTACTTAACCACTAAAGATGTGCATGAACCTTTAACCTTGACTGATGCTTGTCAAGATGCTTTTGACTCTTTGAAATCTGCGCTTTGTTCTGCACCTGTTCTTGGTACTCCTGACTACCGGAAACCTTTTGTGCTCTATGTACATGAGGTGGACGGTTGCTCTCTTTCTGTGTTAGCACAAGGATTTGGTGGCAAGCAGAAACCTTGTGCCTATTTCTTGGCGGTGTTGGATAACGTCGCCAGAGCACTCCCTAGCTGTTTAAGAGCTACTGCTGCGGCTGCGTTGGCTATTCAACAGTCGGAAGGGCTCGTTCTGAATACTGACCCCACAGTGATGGTACCGCACGCTGTGGATACATTATTGAACAAAACGAAGACCCAGCACCTTACGAGTGCGCGTCTTACCGGATACGAATTGACTTTGTTTGCTCCACACATTACGATTAAACGATGTGCCACTCTGAACCCAGCCACGTTACTACCCCTCCCTTCGAATGAAAAGAACAATGATGTTCATGATTGTATATTTCGGACTAGGGAGGAAACGAAGGGACGAGTAGACCTGACTGACACTCCTCTATCTGACCAAACACAATAAGGAGCTATAGGGGCAGAAAACAGGTCTTCCCCCACTCTAAAGACTTATACACAGTAAATGACCTGTTCACACGGTGAAAACACAGCTCGTATACCTAATATAGTTGTCATATATTGGAGACAATCTATTGAGCCAGTGGTTATACCATCTGTACTTCTATAGGAACGGATCACCAATAAAGAGAAAAAAGTTTATGAAGATAAGAAGCTATCTATGTAACCAGTGACCTGTGTCTCTAAAACCTAATGTAGTGAAAAAGATGTGAAAATGGAATGGTGGTGCCTCACGGTAGCAACACCAGGGAGGATAGAGCAGGAGGGTACTCGCCTGCTACCTCAAGGTCTCATCATCAGCTACCACCACTCCAAAGAAGAAATGTGCAAAAGAATAAAGATGGGTAAAGACCCAAAGAGACAAGGTGCTAGGGTGTCTGATAAGGAATAACTGTACAATAATTCATGCACCAAATACAACCCCACAATTAGGACCTGGGGATCAAGAAATCACTCCCCATGTCCCTATTTACAAACTTGAGCTAGATCACACTAGCTGTCCACTTTTATTCTGTGCTGTGTGTCTGCTCATTTAAAATGCCGACATGTTTCATTGCCACTGGATAAACTCACGGCAATTTCTTCAGGGCGTGGGTTATTATCGCTCCACCCTGCACCAACACTTGTCTATTAAAACCAGTTCTAGTGGAGACACAGGGAAACAAAAGATAGACAAACAACACATAACAAAATTAGTTGGCATCTAATCACAGAGAACGTAATGCAGTATGAGAGACTTCCCTTACTGATTGTTATCTTAAAATTTACCGGGATATAGCCCATCATGGGCATACCTTTACCCTTGAACACTTATACGTGTAAGTACAATCACTCCTTCAAAGGCTCTTCCGGTCGCTTCCTATCATGAATCTGTAATGCATAACAGAATATCATGAGACCATGGGTGATACATACTCCACAGTTTCCCACACCTGTAATTTCCCAATGTACACCTACTCTTAAATGACAGTGTTCGTGCTGGCATTTATTAAATGTGTCTATCCCTCTGTGTCGCGCACTCTAACTATGGCATTTACAGGTGGTGTAATAGAGAATGTCTCTGTACTATGTGGTGCGTCTTTATCTTAAAACCAATCCCCGTCTGCTACCTGGCCTATTTTTTAGCATACACTCTCACTATAGCATGGACAAGTAACATGGCAAGTCTTGTAATTGTCATTATTCATTAAAAAAAACCCTGTCGCTTCTGGAGCTTGTTTTCAAAGCACACCGCCCGGGGAAGACTCACCGTGACCGAATACGTGTCCGGTATCAACTCAGCACCGCGTCTACCCGGCTGTTGCCTGTCATGAGTATAAGCGTACTGACGCTTAGCACGTGACCGCACCTGACCGTCCCCGCCTTCACAGGGGGCATCAATCGGCATAGGCTGTAACCATCGCCGCCATGATTAGATGGTGAAGTATAATAAAATATTCGTCTTTTTGGGGGTGATTTACACGGACGAAGAATATATAGTGGCGATATTGACATCAATAGATGTATTATCTATCCGTGCCAATTATATAAACACTATCATACACTTCACGTTATTTTGTATAAAAATATTTTCAAATATTTAAGAAGCCACATACTCCATATACAAAAAAGCGAAAAAGCACAGCCCTGTCTAAATTTACTGTCGTTCAATGTATATGGACAACTTATTATCAAGGACACACAACAAACATCAAAGCCCCTACTGCAAGCATGGGTGTCTGTTCAATATCTGATAACTTTATTGATCCCTGAATGTGCACCGTGGGAAAACCTGTACGTAATGCGGTTTGCAGCAAGGGACGTTTATAGTATTGCACAAAAACCATGTTTATTCATAATAGTTCCTCTCATCTGAGGACTGCAATACGAAATACATAGGGGCACAAGGAGACAGGAGATCATATCAAATCGTGTTTGTTAGTGATTTATTCAAGTTCAATAGAGCGATGAACATGTACCTCCTTCTGGAAAAATATCATAGGAGGATGGACTATATATTGAGCCTATTCCATTCAATAAGATCATTCAGTCCTGACTGATCTACACCTTCCTTATAAATCCAGCATGCTTCCCTGGTGCTCAATCTTGTTTCCATATTGAATTGGTCCCCCATCACCCTCTCAAGGACCACCCAACGAACATCCTTAGGGGCATGTTTATAAGTCTGAAAATGTTGCACCAGTCTGGTACTGAGTTTCCCGGCACGCAATGTGCTGAGGTGCTCTTGTATCCTTATTTTGACCTTCCTGGTGGTGAGGCCAATATAGTGTAAATCACACGGGCATGTCAGTCTGTATATAACATTGGTTGTATTGCAGTTACTAAATTTATTTAGAAACCAAGTTTTTTTACTAACAAGAGTGACACTCTGACCCTCAAGGGAAGTTGTATGTCGATGGCTCTTGTTTCAAGTTACCAGATGGCACGACAACAGCTGCATATGCGATAACTACTCTTCACACTATAGTTGAGGCTTCTCGAGTACCCTATCAGTCAGCACAGGTGGCTGTATTAGTAGCATTGTTTCGGGCCTGTGAGTTAAGTGAAGGACTGAGAGTAAATATTTACACCGACAGCCAGTACGCCTTCAGCGTGGCTCATAGTTTCGGCCTACTTTGGGTAGAAATAGGCTTTCTTACTTCTCATGGCCAGCGAATACAGCATGGTCCCTTAATTTTGCGATTACTGACGGCATTGACGTGATGCAGTGGGGGGGGGGGGTAATGCCTTTGCCGATCAAGTAGCTAAGGAAACTGCAAAATCCAAATTAACCTCAATGTTTGTGACTAGCTCTGCTAGGTGGGTGGCTGAAACAGAGATGTTTGATAATACCATGGAGAGTGTCCGAGAAATACAGAAAGAAGCTACCCCCATTGAACTGGCACACTGGAAAGAGCGAATTGGGAGATTAGATGCAGATGGTTGTTGAATTGATCTGACAGAAAAGTAGCGGTGGCTGTTGCCTAATGCATTAGTGAATGCGGTGGTGACAATGGCACATGGGTCGGCTCATATTGGGGTGAAAGGTATTTGTGCATTATTAGATCCTGTATGGTACAATCCCAATATTTCTAGGACCGCTGCCGATTTGGTACAATATTGCATGTCTTGCTTACGACATAATCCGGGGGGCAGGGAGCCTGTTTTGAGTGGAAACTTTGCACCACCATCTTTGCCTTTTGAGGTGCTTCAAATGGAGTATATCCAACTGGAGCGCGTTAACAATTTGAAGTATGTCCTGGTCGTGGTATGCGCTTTCAGTAAATGGGTGGAAGCCTACCCGACAAAAGTAAACACTGCTTTGGCAACGACAAAGGCGTTGGTAAAGGAGTATTTCCCTCGCTACGGATTGCCTCGTATGATCTGGAGTGACAACGGAAGACATTTTAATGCAGAACTCATCACACATACATGTAACGGGCTACAGATTAGACAGAAGTTCCACGCGGCTCGGCATCCCCAGTCCGCTGGGTTGGTCGAGAAGTATAATGGGATATTAAAGCTCAAATTAGCTAAAATTCGAGAAAGTACTAGATTGAAGTGGCCAGATGCTGTGCCGCTGGCATTAATGTCAATACGAGTTAACCCACATTCTCGTTCTGGTTTATCTCTGTATGAGGTCATTTTTGGGCACCCTGCTAATGTTTGGGGCGTCCCGAGACCCAGAACGTTTCGTGATATAGAGTATCCTATGCTGACAGACTATTTGTATGCTTTGACTAAAGATCTTCGTTCCATTCATCAACAGGTCTCAGCAGTTTTGCAGCCCCTGCCGGAGGGTCCTGGACATCACCTGGAGCCAGGACAGTGGGTTCTGGTCCGTAACTATCAGCGAAAATCCAGTTTGGATCCTCGTTGGTCGGAACCGTTTCAAGTCTTGTTGGCCACGCGGACGGCGGTAAAGGTGAATGGCAAGCGACACTGGATTCACGTGTCACATCTGAAAACATTACCCCTACCGCTTCCATATGATCAGCAAATCCAGGACGAGGTTCTGACTCAGGAAAGTGAGCGAGTTCCTCGATTCATCATTTCTCTGAGGCCCAGGAAATCGGAGAAGGGCAAGGAGAAGGTGCATCAGGCTCAGAAGCGGCTCTGTCATCAGCACAATTGATTGCCCCAGATTCTGTTGTCTCTATAGCTAACCCAGAGGCTCGCGGTACCCCTGTTTCATCAGATTCGTCATCCCCTGTTTTGTTTTCTGATCAAGAAGTGCCTGGCCATACTCGATACAACCTGAGGCCCAGAAAACAGCACGGTACACCAGGTGAACATGGTAGGAAATAAGGAGAGACTTGAGTGATAGGGTACAGACCTGTGCTATAAATGTCTGTTAGATACGCTTTTGGTGTACTGAGCGAGACACTGGACTGAACGCGCTGAGAGCCTTGAACATTTGCTTGCTCTGTTCAGGAAGAAAGACTGAATTCCATGTTCAAAGGGGCCCAGGTTGTGTTTTCTTCAACGGTTGTGTGAGAACAACTCCGATGTGGGAAGTTTGTTTCGGTATTATCTGTGATGAACGATAGGAGCCTGCCTGTGAGGCTCTAAACGGACACAGGAAAGAAGTACCCTCTGGCAGGTTGGACTGCATTGCACTAGTTTATTGTCGGACTTTTAGTTAGTATGTACCCCTTTGCTCGTTTTGTTCCTGAAGAGGAACGTCCTTTTGCACCACACTATTTCCTACATATATGTCTGTTTTTTCTAGTTGGACCAATCGCGTTAGAATTGCGTTTATAGCTACTATAGCAATTTTGTTAATTATTTTAATGGGAGTATTTATATATTTAGAATTTCGCCACCCCATACATACTGTTTTAGGAACAACTACCCCACCTCCGGAACATGTGTTTCACACTTTAGCCCCTCATAAGGAAAGGCATCGTCAGACCTATGTGAAAAATGCTTTCATTGAAATGCTTCATCAAGTACACAGTGCCACCAATACTACGAATTGTTGGGTTTGTGGTCTTTTACCATCTGGTATGCACAAGCACGATTTATTCATATCTCTACCTTTGTCTCATCTGGGAAGTTGCGAGGCTTGGTTCAAATAGCTTTCTATGATGTATATGCATTACTCTGTGGACGCTAAAAGGTTTTCAGAGAAAGATTATGAAATTATTTTAGCATATATTGAGGTTCATCAAGGATTTAACCCCGATGGGAACAATGGAGAGGGAACCTTAGATCCGAATGCCTGTATGAATATGTATATAATGTATGAAAATACCACCTGGTTGAAAAATGAAATTCTGGACTTTGTTGAATTCAATTTTACTCAATATTATCGACACTTTCAGGACCGTAATGTTACTGAAGATAGGGCTATTCCAGTGTCTGTATTAAACAGTACCTCTACGTTGTGTGCTCAAGGAGCAGGGTTCATATCAGTAGGAGAAAGCTGATGTAATTACACTTATCGGTTGCGTACCTTTAGTAGCCCTCTGTTGTTAACCCCTCCTAATGTATATTTTGTCTGTGGAGAAAGTGCCTATACTTGGCTTCCACGAGGTTGGACTGGAAGTTGTTACCTGTCCTTCCTGTACCCTCCAGTCTATATTGCCCCTTCTACTTATCATAAGGATCACCGATTAGATAAACGTAGTGTGCTTATTAGGAGAAATAAAAGAGTGATAGATACCACTGATATAGATGAGACCGATACCCCACTACAGTATTTCACCGACATTATGAAGGAAGTGCTACACTTTTGGGGGCCTATACTCACTAGCCAAGAAATACGACGTCTGTCTAGGGTGGTTGAAGGGGTAATTAACACTACTGCAGGAATATTGACCAATATAACAGTAGAGCTACAGGCGACCAGACTTGTTTCGCTTCAAAACCGTATGGTTTTGGACGTTATCTTGGCAGATCGCGGAGGAGCATGCCGTGTGATTGGCAGCTCTTACTGTGTTTATATTCCTGACTCCGCCCCCTCCGTTCATTTGGCTATACAGAAGCTACATCGTTTAGCTTCCAAGATACATGTAGAAACTGGTACGTGGTCTGTCTCTGGTTGGTTCTGGGGTTTGCTGTCTACTTGGGGATGGAAAATTTTGATGGTGCTGGCATGTATAAACTGGGGTGGTGTAGTGGGCAAAAGAACGATGGATTTAACCCAGATCTCTTGACTGGGGGAGAATGTATGCATTGTCAGCATTCCGTCCATCATTTGTTTGTTGTAACGCTTTTCGCCCTAAGTGGGATGGGTATTCCCAGACGTGGGACCCGTGCTCACTACGCCACTGGAGTCAAGCTATCCTGGCTGATGACGGCTGATAGCCAGAAACCGGTCCTAGGATGCTTGATTCCGGTCCAGGGAAGACATGGCTTGGCAGTTCGGGCTGGACTGTTCCCATGAGGCACAGGGTCAAGACTGATTTGCATATGGCCATGTCTAAACTGGGGTGGTGTAGTGGGCAAAAGAACGATGGATTTAACCCAGATCTCTTGGCTGGGGGAGAATGTATGCATTGTCAGCATTCCGTCCATCATTTGTTTGTTGTAACGCTTTTCGCCCTAAGTGGGATGGGTATTCCCAGACGTGGGACCCGTGCTCACTACGCCACTGGAGTCAAGCTATCCTGGCTGATGACGGCTGATAGCCAGAAACCGGTCCTAGGATGCTTGATTCCGGTCCAGGGAAGACATGGCTTGGCAGTTCGGGCTGGACTGTTCCCATGAGGCACAGGGTCAAGACTGATTTGCATATGGCCATGTCTAAACTGGGGTGGTGTAGTGGGCAAAAGAACAATGGATTTAACCCAGATCTCTTGACTGGGGGAGAATGTATGCATTGTCAGCATTCCGTCCATCATTTGTTTGTTGTAACGCTTTTCGCCCTAAGTGGGATGGGTATTCCCAAACGTGGGACCCGTGCTCACTACGCCACTGGAGTCAAGCTATCCTGGCTGATGACGGCTGATAGCCAGAAACCGGTCCTAGGATGCTTGATTCCGGTCCAGGGAAGACATGGCTTGGCAGTTCGGGCTGGACTGTTCCCATGAGGCACAGGGTCAAGACTGATTTGCATATGGCCATGTCTAAACTGGGGTGGTGTAGTGGGCAAAAGAACGATGGATTTAACCCAGATCTCTTGACTGGGGGAGAATGTATGCATTGTCAGCATTCCGTCCATCATTTGTTTGTTGTAACGCTTTTCGCCCTAAGTGGGATGGGTATTCCCAGACGTGGGACCCGTGCTCACTACGCCACTGGAGTCAAGCTATCCTGGCTGATTACGGCTGATAGCCAGAAACCGGTCCTAGGATGCTTGATTCCGGTCCAGGGAAGACATGGCTTGGCAGTTCGGGCTGGACTGTTCCCATGAGGCACAGGGTCAAGACTGATTTGCATATGGCCATGTCTAAACTGGGGTGGTGTAGTGGGCAAAAGAACGATGGATTTCACCCAGATCTCTTGACTGGGGGAGAATGTATGCATTGTCAGCATTCCGTCCATCATTTGTTTGTTGTAACGCTTTTCGCCCTAAGTGGGATGGGTATTCCCAGACGTGGGACCCGTGCTCACTACGCCACTGGAGTTAAGCTATCCTGGCTGATGACGGCTGATAGCCAGAAACCGGTCCTAGGATGCTTGATTCCGGTCCAGGGAAGACATGGCTTGGCAGTTCGGGCTGGACTGTTCCCATGAGGCACAGGGTCAAGACTGATTTGCATATGGCCATGTCTAAACTGGGGTGGTGTAGTGGGCAAAAGAACGATGGATTTAACCCAGATCTCTTGACTGGGGGAGAATGTATGCATTGTCAGCATTCCGTCCATCATTTGTTTGTTGTAACGCTTTTCGCCCTAATTGGGATCGGTATTCCCAGACGTGGGACCCGTGCTCACTACGCCACTGGAGTCAAGCTATCCTGGCTGATGACGGCTGATAGCCAGAAACCGGTCCTAGGATGCTTGATTCCGGTCCAGGGAAGACATGGCTTGGCAGTTCGGGCTGGACTGTTCCCATGAGGCACAGGGTCAAGACTTATTTGCATATGGCCATGTCTAAACTGGGGTGGTGTAGTGGGCAAAAGAACGATGGATTTAACCCAGATCTCTTGACTGGGGGAGAATGTATGCATTGTCAGCATTCCGTCCATCATTTGTTTGTTGTAACGCTTTTCGCCCTAAGTGGGATGGGTATTCCCAGACGTGGGACCCGTGCTCACTACGCCACTGGAGTCAAGCTATCCTGGCTGATGACGGCTGATAGCCAGAAACCGGTCCTAGGATGCTTGATTCCGGTCCAGGGAAGACATGGCTTGGCAGTTCGGGCTGGACTGTTCCCATGAGGCACAGGGTCAAGACTGATTTGCATATGGCCATGTCTAAACTGAGGTGGTGTAGTGGGCAAAAGAACGATGGATTTAACCCAGATCTCTTGACTGGGGGAGAATGTATGCATTGTCAGCATTCCGCCCATCATTTGTTTGTTGTAACGCTTTTCGCCCTAAGTGGGATGGGTATTCCCAGACGTGGGACCCGTGCTCACTACGCCACTGGAGTCAAGCTATCCTGGCTGATGATGGCTGATAGCCAGAAACCGGTCCTAGGATGCTTGATTCCGGTCCAGGGAAGACATGGCTTGGCAGTTCGGGCTGGACTGTTCCCATGAGGCACAGGGTCAAGACTGATTTGCATATGGCCATGTCTAAACTGGGGTGGTGTAGTGGGCAAAAGAACGATGGATTTAACCCAGATCTCTTGACTGGGGGAGAATGTATGCATTGTCAGCATTCCGTCCATCATTTGTTTGTTGTAACGCTTTTCGCCCTAAGTGGGATGGGTATTCCCAGACGTGGGACCCGTGCTCACTACGCCACTGGAGTCAAGCTATCCTGGCTGATGACGGCTGATAGCCAGAAACCGGTCCTAGGATGCTTGATTCCGGTCCAGGGAAGACATGGCTTGGCAGTTCGGGCTGGACTGTTCCCATGAGGCACAGGGTCAAGACTGATTTGCATATGGCCATGTCTAAACTGGGGTGGTGTAGTGGGCAAAAGAACGATGGATTTAACCCAGATCTCTTGACTGGGGGAGAATGTATGCATTGTCAGCATTCCGTCCATCATTTGTTTGTTGTAACGGCATGTATAGCCGGTATCATATTCACGTGTTGTATTTGTGCACAATGTGGACCTGCATGTTGCTCTTATTGCGTGACAAAACTCACTTCCTCTGTGTCTGGTCCATCCACAACAGCGGTAAAAGCTCAGCTAGTTCAGCAGGAGCTCAAAGACCTAATGAAGATTGATGAGGGAATATTTGAAGATTGACCTGTTTTAGTTTAGCTACATCATGCTAAAAGGGCCGTTCTGAGGGATAAAAAGGTAGAATTCTCGCATATAAGGAGTATCTGACCTATATTATGTTAGCATGATGCATCTATACATATATTTCCTGTTTCATATAGATATATATATATATGTTTTTGCTTGGAAGAAACTCGTTGATTTCCTCCCTGTATATCTATTGCCAAAAGAGTAGGCCGAGAACCCTACAAACGCCATTTTGTTTATCTGCCTGAGCACGGCCCATGATAACGCGTTGATCACGCGCAGTTGTCAGGCCCCAGTTCATCTGATTTACGGTTAGCAGCTGAAGGAAGGCTGTTTACTCGACTGTTCTAAGACTCAAGGTCGCATCTGGCTTTGGGGGTGATAAGTGCATTCCTGGAGGCGCCGTGCCTACACTCCCAGGCATCAAGACGAAAGGGAGTCACCCCTCCTGACCTCATCAGTAATAGATAGTCAAGCCTTTGTACTGGTCTGATGTGTGCCATATATGGTCCTTTCCTGGAGCTCAAGGGCCAACTGGGATTTTTCCTTTTACATTGATTGTATGTGTTAAACCGAAAAGTATACAACCTCATGTTTGAATACGAGCCAGCAGTCTTTCCGGCGCACCTGATGGGTGAGGTTCGGAGAGGCTCCTCTATAGAGTATTCTGTTTAATAAACAATTGAATCTTCTTCACTGCCAACTGACTGATTATTTGGTAATGATATTGTGACTATTGGTAGGTTTAGTCCTTTAGTTTAATTTTATGGTACATCAGGTGTTTCAGGGTTTAGGGCAGTGCAGTGGTATTCGGGCAGAGTAGGGGGTCGTGTTGGGGCTGGTGTTTCAGGATTTAGGGCAGAGCAGTGGTGTCGGGCAGTGTAGGGGGTCGTGCTAGTGTTTCAGGGTTTAGGGCAGAGCAGTGGTGTACTGCCAGTGTAGGGGGACGTGCCCGGGGTGGTGTTTCAGGGTTTAGGGCAGAGCATTGGTGTTCGGGCAGTGTAGGGGGTCGTGCTGGGGTTGTTGTTTCAGGGTTTAGAGCAGAGCAGTGGTGTTCGGGCAGTGTAGAGGGTCGTGCTGGGGGTGGTGTTTCAGGGTGTGGGGCAGAGCAGTGGTGTTCGGGCAGTGTAGGGGGTCGTGATGGGGGTGGTGTTTCAGGGTTTAGGGCAGTGCAGTGGTGATCGGGCAGTGTAGGGGGTGGTGCTGGGTGTGGTGTTTCAAGGTTTATAGCAGTGCAGTGGTGTTCGGGCAGTGTGAGGGGTAGTGCTGGGGCTGGTGTTTTATAATTTAGGGTAGTGCAGTGGTGTTTGGGCAGTGCAGAGGTCGTGCTGGGGCTGGTGTTTTATGGTTTAGGATAGTGCAGTGGTGTTCGGGCAGTGTAGGGGGTCATGTTGGGGGTAGTGATTTAGGGTTTAGGGCAGTGCAGTGTTGTTTGGGCAGTGTAGGGGGTCATGCTGGGGGTGGTGTTTTAGGGTTTAGGGCAGTGCAGTGGTGTTCATGTAGTGTAGGGGGTCATGCTGGGGTTGGAGTTTCAGGGTTTAGGACAGTGGTGTTTGGGCAGTGTAGGGGTCTTGCTGGGGGTGGTGTTTCAGGGTTTAGGGCATTGCAGTGGTGTTCAGGCAGTGTAAGGGGTCTTGCTGGGGCTGGTGTATCAGGGTTTAGGGCAGTGCAGTGGTGTTTGGGCAGTGTAGGGGTCGTGCTGGGACTGGTGTTTCAGGGATTAGGGTGGTGCAGTGGTGTTCGGGCAGTGCAGGCAGTCATGATGGGGTGGTGTTTCAGGGTTTAGGGCAGTGCAGTGGTTTTTCGGGCAGTGTAGGGGGTCATGCTGGGTGTGGTATTTTAGGGTTTATGTCAGTGCAGTTGTGTTCGGGCAGTGTGAGTGGTAGTGCTGGGGCTGGTGTTTTATGGTTTAGGGTTGTGCAGTGGTGTTCGGGCAGTCTAGGGGGCCGTGCTGGGATTGGTGTTTTAGGATTTAGGGCAGTGCAATGGTGTTCGGGCAGTGTAGGGGGTCATGCTGGGGGTGGTGTTTCAGGGTTTAGGGCAGTGCAGTGGTGTTTGGGCAGTGTAGGGGGTCATGCTCGGGGTGGTGTTTCTGGGTTTAGGGCAGTGCAGCGGTATTCGGGCAGTCTAGGGGTCATGCAGGGGGTGGTAATTCAGGGTTTAGGGCAGTGCAGTGGTGTTCAGGCAGTGTAGAGGGTCTTTCTGTTGGCGGTGTTTCAGGGTTTAGGGCAGTGGTGTTCGGGCAGTGTAGGGGGTCTTGCTGGGGGAGGTGTTTCAGGGTTTAGTGTAGTGGTGTTCGGGCAGTGTAGGGGATCATGCAGGGGCTGGTGTTTCAGGGATTAGGGCAGCGCAGTGGTGTTCGGGCACTGTAGGAGGTTGTGCTGGGGCTGGAATTTCAGGGTTTAGGGCAGTGCAGTGGTGTTCCGGCAGTGTAGGGTGTCGTGCTGGGGCTTGTGGTTCAGAGTTTAGGGCAGTGCAGTGGTGTTCGAGCAGTGTAGGGGTCCTGCTGGGGCTGGTGTCTCAGGGTTTAGGGCAGAGCAGTGGTGTTCGGGCAGTGTAAGGGGTCCTGCTGGGGCTGGTGCTTCAGGATTTAGGGCAGAGCAGTGGTGTTCGGGCAGTGTAGGGGTTGTGCTGGGGCTGGTGTTTCAGGATTTAGGGCAGTGCAATGGTGTTCGGGCAATGTAGGGGGTCGTGCTGGGGTGGAGTATCAGGGTTTAGGGCAGTTCAGTGCTGTTTGGGCAGATCAGGGGATCTTGCTGGTGGTGGTGTTTCAGGGTTTAGGGCAGTGCAGTGATGTTCGGGCAGTGTAGGGAGTCATGTAACGGGTGGTGTTTCAGGGTTTAGGGCAGTGCAGTGGTTTTCGGGCATTGTAGGGGGTCTTGCTGGGGGTGGTGTTTCAGGGTTTAGGGCAGTGCAGTGCAGTGGTATTCGGGCAGTGTATGGGTTGTGCAGGGAATGGTTTTTCAAGGTTTAGGGCAGTGCAGTGGTATTCGGGCAGTGTAGGGGGTCGTGCTTAGACTGGTGTTTCAGGATTTAGGGCAGTGCAGTGGTGTTTGGGCAGTGTAGGGGGTCGTGCTGGGGTGGTGTATCAGGGTTTAGGGCAGTGCAGTGGTGTTCGGGCAGTGTAGTGGGTAGTGCTGGGTGTGGTGTTTCAGGGTTTATGGCAGTGCAGTGGTGTTCAGGCAGTGTAGGGGGTCATGCTGGGATGATGTTTTAGGGTTTAGGGTAGTGCACTGGTGTTCGGTTCGTGTAGGTGGTCGGGCTGGGGGTGGTGTTTTAGGGTTTAGAGTAGTGCAGTGGTGTTTGGGCAGTGTAGGGGGTCGTGCTGGGGGTGATGTTTAAGGGTTTAGGGCAGTGCAGTGGTTTTCGGGCAGAGTAGGGGGTTGTGCTGCGGTTGGTGTTTCAGGGTTTAGGGCAGAGCAGTGGTGTTCGGGCAGTGTAGGGGATTGTGCTGGGGTTGGTGTTTCAGGATTTAGGGCAGTGCAGTGGTGTTCAGGCAGTGTAGTGGGTCGTGCAGGGTGTGGTATTTCATTGTTTAGAGCAGTGCAGTGGTGTTCGGGCATTATAGGGGGTCATGCAGGGGGTTGTGTGTTCAGGGTTTAGGGCAGTGCAGTGGTGTTCGGGCAATGTAGAGGGTCTTTCTGAGGGTGGTGTTTCAGGGTTTAGGGCAGTGGTGTTCGGGGAGTGTAGAGGGTCATGCTGGGGGTGGTGTTTTAGGGTTTAGGGCAGTGCAGTGGTGTTCGGGCAGTGCAGGGGGTCATGCTGGGGCTGGTGTTTCAGGGTTTATGGCAGTGCAGTGGTGTTCGGGCAGTGCAGGGGGTCATGCTGGGGCTGGTGTTTCAGGGTTTAGGGCAGCGCACTGGTGTTCGGGCAGTGTAGGTGGTTGTGCAGGGGGTGGTGTTTCAGGGTTTAAGGCTGCGCAGTGGTGTTCGGGAAGTGTAAGTGGTCGTGCTGCGGCTGGTGTTTCAGTGTTTAGGGCAGTGCAGTTGTGTTTGGGCAGTGTAGGGGGTCATGCTGGGGGTGGTGTTTTAGGGTTAAGGGCAGTGCAGTGGTGCTCAGGTAGTGTAGGGGGTCATGCTGGGGTTGGAGTTTCAGTGTTTAGGACAGTGGTGTTCGGGCAGTGTAGGGGTCTTGCTACGGGTGGTGTTTCAGGGTTTAGGGCAGTGCAGTGGTGTTCAGGCAGTGTACGGGGTCTTGCTGGGGCTGGTGTTTCAGGGTTTAGGGCAGTGCAGTGGTGTTTGGGCAGTGTAGGGGTTCGTGATGGGTCTGGTGTTTCAGGGTTTAGGGCAGTGCAGTGGTGTTCGGGCAGTGTAGGGGGTCATGCTGGGCTTGTGTTTCAGGGTTTAGGGCAGTGTAGTGGTGTTTGGGCAGTGTAGGGGGTCGTGCTGGGGGTGGTGTTTCAGGGTTTAGGGAAGTGCAGTGGTGTTCGGACAGTGTAGGGGGTCATGCAGGGGGTGGTGTTTCAGGGTTTAGAGCAGTGCAATTGTGTTCAGGCAGTTTAGGGGGTCGTGCTAGGGGTGGTGTTTCAGGGTTTAGGGCAGTGCAGGGGTGATAGGGCAGTGTAGGGGTTGTGCAGGGGGTCGTGTTTCAGGGTTTAGGACAGTGCAGTGGTTTTCGGGCAGTTCAGGGGTCTTGCTAGGGGTGGTGTTTCAGGGTTTAGGTCAGTGTTGTTCGGGCAGTGTAGGGTTCTTGCTGCGGGTGGTGTTTCAGGGTTTAGGGCATTGCAGTGGTGTTCGGGCAGTGTAGGGGGTCTTGCTGTGGGTGGAGTTTCAGGATTTAGGGCAGTGGTGTTCGGGCAGTGTAGGGGGTCTTGCAGGGGATGGTGTTTCATTGTTTAGAGCAGTGCAGTGGTGTTCGGGCATTGTAGGGGGTCATGCAGGGGGTTGTGTGTTCAGGGTTTAGGGCAGTGCAGTTGTGTTCGGGCAGTGTAGAGGGTCTTTCTGAGGGTGGTGTTTCAGGGTTTAGGGCAGTGGTGTTCGGGCAGTGTAGGGGGTCATGCTGGGGGTGGAGTTTTAGGGTTTAGGGCAGTGCAGTGGTGTTCGGGCAGTATAGGTGGTTGTGCTGGGGGTGGTGTTTCAGGGTTTAGGGCAGTGCAGTGGTGTTCGGGCAGTGTAGGGTGCTCATGCAGGGGGTGATATTTCAGGGTTTAGGGCAGTGCAGTGGTGTTCGGGTCGTGTAGAGGGTCTTTCAGGGGGTGGTGTTTCAGGGTTTAGGGCAGTGGTGTTCGGGCAGTGTAGGGGGTCTTGCTGGGGGTGGTGTTTCAGCGTTAGGGCAGTGGTGTTTGGGCATTGTAGAGGGTCTTGCTGGGGGTGGTGTTTCAGGGTTCAGTGCAGTGCAGTTATGTTCGGGCAGTGCAGGGGGTTGTGCTGGGGCTGGTGGTTCAGGGTTTAGGGCAGTGCAGTGGTGTTCGGGCAGTGTAGGTGGTCATGCTGGGGGTGGTGTTTCATGTTTTAGGGCAGCGCACTGGTGTTCGGGCAGTGTAGGTGGTTGTGCTGGGGGTGGTGTTTCAGGGTTAAAGGCTGCGCAGTGGTGTTCGGGAAGTGTAAGGGGTCGTGCTGCAGCTGGTGTTTTAGTGCTTAGGTCAGTGCAGTTGTGTTTGGGCAGTGTAGGGGGTCATGCTTGGGGTGGTGTTTTAGGGTTTAGGGCAGTGCAGTGGTGTTCAGGTAGTGTAGGGGGTACAAAAGGGGGTGGTGATGGACGGAGCATCAGAACCAATCAAACACTCACACCCAGTCAACAGATCTGGGTTTGATCCATCACCGTTCTTTAGCCCACTCTGCCACCCCAGTTCAGACATGGCCATATGCAAATCAGTCTGACCCTGTGCCTCATGGGAACAGTCCAGCCCGAACTGCCAAGCCATGCCTTCCCTGGACCGGAAACAAGCTTCCTAGGACCGGTTTCTGGCATTTCAGCCGTTTTCAGCCAGGCTTGCTTGAATCCAGTGGCAAAGTGAGCAAGGGACTCACGTCTGAGCATACCCTGCCAACTTATGGCGAACAAAGCGGTACAAAAGGGGGTGGTGATGGACGGAGCATCAGAACCAATCAAACACTCACACCCAGTCAACAGATCTGGGTTTGATCCATCACCGTTCTTTAGCCCACTCTGCCACCCCAGTTCAGACATGGCCATATGCAAATCAGTCTGACCCTGTGCCTCATGGGAACAGTCCAGCCCGAACTGCCAAGCCATGCCTTCCCTGGACCGGAAACAAGCTTCCTAGGACCGGTTTCTGGCATTTCAGCCGTTTTCAGCCAGGCTTGCTTGAATCCAGTGGCAAAGTGAGCAAGGGACTCACGTCTGAGCATACCCTGCCAACTTATGGCGAACAAAGCGGTACAAAAGGGGGTGGTGATGGACGGAGCATCAGAACCAATCAAACACTCACACCCAGTCAACAGATCTGGGTTTGATCCATCACCGTTCTTTAGCCCACTCTGCCACCCCAGTTCAGACATGGCCATATGCAAATCAGTCTGACCCTGTGCCTCATGGGAACAGTCCAGCCCGAACTGCCAAGCCATGCCTTCCCTGGACCGGAAACAAGCTTCCTAGGACCGGTTTCTGGCATTTCAGCCGTTTTCAGCCAGGCTTGCTTGAATCCAGTGGCAAAGTGATCAAGGGACTCACGTCTGAGCATACCCTGCCAACTTATGGCGAACAAAGCGGTACAAAAGGGGGTGGTGATGGACGGAGCATCAGAACCAATCAAACACTCACACCCAGTCAACAGATCTGGGTTTGATCCATCACCGTTCTTTAGCCCACTCTGCCACCCCAGTTCAGACATGGCCATATGCAAATCAGTCTGACCCTGTGCCTCATGGGAACAGTCCAGCCCGAACTGCCAAGCCATGCCTTCCCTGGACCGGAAACAAGCTTCCTAGGACCGGTTTCTGGCATTTCAGCCGTTTTCAGCCAGGCTTGCTTGAATCCAGTGGCAAAGTGAGCAAGGGACTCACGTCTGAGCATACCCTGCCAACTTATGGCGAACAAAGCGGTACAAAAGGGGGTGGTGATGGACGGAGCATCAGAACCAATCAAACACTCACACCCAGTCAACAGATCTGGGTTTGATCCATCACCGTTCTTTAGCCCACTCTGCCACCCCAGTTCAGACATGGCCATATGCAAATCAGTCTGACCCTGTGCCTCATGGGAACAGTCCAGCCCGAACTGCCAAGCCATGCCTTCCCTGGACCGGAAACAAGCTTCCTAGGACCGGTTTCTGGCATTTCAGCCGTTTTCAGCCAGGCTTGCTTGAATCCAGTGGCAAAGTGAGCAAGGGACTCACGTCTGAGCATACCCTGCCAACTTATGGCGAACAAAGCGGTACAAAAGGGGGTGGTGATGGACGGAGCATCAGAACCAATCAAACACTCACACCCAGTCAACAGATCTGGGTTTGATCCATCACCGTTCTTTAGCCCACTCTGCCACCCCAGTTCAGACATGGCCATATGCAAATCAGTCTGACCCTGTGCCTCATGGGAACAGTCCAGCCCGAACTGCCAAGCCATGCCTTCCCTGGACCGGAAACAAGCTTCCTAGGACCGGTTTCTGGCATTTCAGCCGTTTTCAGCCAGGCTTGCTTGAATCCAGTGGCAAAGTGAGCAAGGGACTCACGTCTGAGCATACCCTGCCAACTTATGGCGAACAAAGCGGTACAAAAGGGGGTGGTGATGGACGGAGCATCAGAACCAATCAAACACTCACACCCAGTCAACAGATCTGGGTTTGATCCATCACCGTTCTTTAGCCCACTCTGCCACCCCAGTTCAGACATGGCCATATGCAAATCAGTCTGACCCTGTGCCTCATGGGAACAGTCCAGCCCGAACTGCCAAGCCATGCCTTCCCTGGACCGGAAACAAGCTTCCTAGGACCGGTTTCTGGCATTTCAGCCGTTTTCAGCCAGGCTTGCTTGAATCCAGTGGCAAAGTGAGCAAGGGACTCACGTCTGAGCATACCCTGCCAACTTATGGCGAACAAAGCGGTACAAAAGGGGGTGGTGATGGACGGAGCATCAGAACCAATCAAACACTCACACCCAGTCAACAGATCTGGGTTTGATCCATCACCGTTCTTTAGCCCACTCTGCCACCCCAGTTCAGACATGGCCATATGCAAATCAGTCTGACCCTGTGCCTCATGGGAACAGTCCAGCCCGAACTGCCAAGCCATGCCTTCCCTGGACCGGAAACAAGCTTCCTAGGACCGGTTTCTGGCATTTCAGCCGTTTTCAGCCAGGCTTGCTTGAATCCAGTGGCAAAGTGAGCAAGGGACTCACGTCTGAGCATACCCTGCCAACTTATGGCGAACAAAGCGGTACAAAAGGGGGTGGTGATGGACGGAGCATCAGAACCAATCAAACACTCACACCCAGTCAACAGATCTGGGTTTGATCCATCACCGTTCTTTAGCCCACTCTGCCACCCCAGTTCAGACATGGCCATATGCAAATCAGTCTGACCCTGTGCCTCATGGGAACAGTCCAGCCCGAACTGCCAAGCCATGCCTTCCCTGGACCGGAAACAAGCTTCCTAGGACCGGTTTCTGGCATTTCAGCCGTTTTCAGCCAGGCTTGCTTGAATCCAGTGGCAAAGTGAGCAAGGGACTCACGTCTGAGCATACCCTGCCAACTTATGGCGAACAAAGCGGTACAAAAGGGGGTGGTGATGGACGGAGCATCAGAACCAATCAAACACTCACACCCAGTCAACAGATCTGGGTTTGATCCATCACCGTTCTTTAGCCCACTCTGCCACCCCAGTTCAGACATGGCCATATGCAAATCAGTCTGACCCTGTGCCTCATGGGAACAGTCCAGCCCGAACTGCCAAGCCATGCCTTCCCTGGACCGGAAACAAGCTTCCTAGGACCGGTTTCTGGCATTTCAGCCGTTTTCAGCCAGGCTTGCTTGAATCCAGTGGCAAAGTGAGCAAGGGACTCACGTCTGAGCATACCCTGCCAACTTATGGCGAACAAAGCGGTACAAAAGGGGGTGGTGATGGACGGAGCATCAGAACCAATCAAACACTCACACCCAGTCAACAGATCTGGGTTTGATCCATCACCGTTCTTTAGCCCACTCTGCCACCCCAGTTCAGACATGGCCATATGCAAATCAGTCTGACCCTGTGCCTCATGGGAACAGTCCAGCCCGAACTGCCAAGCCATGCCTTCCCTGGACCGGAAACAAGCTTCCTAGGACCGGTTTCTGGCATTTCAGCCGTTTTCAGCCAGGCTTGCTTGAATCCAGTGGCAAAGTGAGCAAGGGACTCACGTCTGAGCATACCCTGCCAACTTATGGCGAACAAAGCGGTACAAAAGGGGGTGGTGATGGACGGAGCATCAGAACCAATCAAACACTCACACCCAGTCAACAGATCTGGGTTTGATCCATCACCGTTCTTTAGCCCACTCTGCCACCCCAGTTCAGACATGGCCATATGCAAAACAGTCTGACCCTGTGCCTCATGGGAACAGTCCAGCCCGAACTGCCAAGCCATGCCTTCCCTGGACCGGAAACAAGCTTCCTAGGACCGGTTTCTGGCATTTCAGCCGTTTTCAGCCAGGCTTGCTTGAATCCAGTGGCAAAGTGAGCAAGGGACTCACGTCTGAGCATACCCTGCCAACTTATGGCGAACAAAGCGGTACAAAAGGGGGTGGTGATGGACGGAGCATCAGAACCAATCAAACACTCACACCCAGTCAACAGATCTGGGTTTGATCCATCACCGTTCTTTAGCCCACTCTGCCACCCCAGTTCAGACATGGCCATATGCAAAACAGTCTGACCCTGTGCCTCATGGGAACAGTCCAGCCCGAACTGCCAAGCCATGCCTTCCCTGGACCGGAAACAAGCTTCCTAGGACCGGTTTCTGGCATTTCAGAACGGTGATGGATCAAACCCGGATCTGTGGACTGGGTGTGAGTGTTTGATTGGTTCTGATGCTCCGTCCATCACCACCCCCTTTTGTACCGCTTTGTTCGCCATAAGTTGGCAGGGTATGCTCAGACGTGAGTCCCTTGCTCACTTTGCCACTGGATTCAAGCAAGCCTGGCTGAAGACGGCTGAAATGCCAGAAACCGGTCCTAGGAAGCTTGTTTCCGGTCCAGGGAAGGCATGGCTTGGCAGTTCGGGCTGGACTGTTCCCATGAGGCACAGGGTCAGACTGATTTGCATATGGCCATGTCTGAACTGGGGTGGCAGAGTGGGCTAAAGAACGGTGATGGATCAAACCCGGATCTGTGGACTGGGTGTGAGTGTTTGATTGGTTCTGATGCTCCGTCCATCACCACCCCCTTTTGTACCGCTTTGTTCGCCATAAGTTGGCAGGGTATGCTCAGACGTGAGTCCCTTGCTCACTTTGCCACTGGATTCAAGCAAGCCTGGCTGAAGACGGCTGAAATGCCAGAAACCGGTCCTAGGAAGCTTGTTTCCGGTCCAGGGAAGGCATGGCTTGGCAGTTCGGGCTGGACTGTTCCCATGAGGCACAGGGTCAGACTGATTTGCATATGGCCATGTCTGAACTGGGGTGGCAGAGTGGGCTAAAGAACGGTGATGGATCAAACCCGGATCTGTGGACTGGGTGTGAGTGTTTGATTGGTTCTGATGCTCCGTCCATCACCACCCCCTTTTGTACCGCTTTGTTCGCCATAAGTTGGCAGGGTATGCTCAGACGTGAGTCCCTTGCTCACTTTGCCACTGGATTCAAGCAAGCCTGGCTGAAGACGGCTGAAATGCCAGAAACCGGTCCTAGGAAGCTTGTTTCCGGTCCAGGGAAGGCATGGCTTGGCAGTTCGGGCTGGACTGTTCCCATGAGGCACAGGGTCAGACTGATTTGCATATGGCCATGTCTGAACTGGGGTGGCAGAGTGGGCTAAAGAACGGTGATGGATCAAACCCGGATCTGTGGACTGGGTGTGAGTGTTTGATTGGTTCTGATGCTCCGTCCATCACCACCCCCTTTTGTACCGCTTTGTTCGCCATAAGTTGGCAGGGTATGCTCAGACGTGAGTCCCTTGCTCACTTTGCCACTGGATTCAAGCAAGCCTGGCTGAAGACGGCTGAAATGCCAGAAACCGGTCCTAGGAAGCTTGTTTCCGGTCCAGGGAAGGCATGGCTTGGCAGTTCGGGCTGGACTGTTCCCATGAGGCACAGGGTCAGACTGATTTGCATATGGCCATGTCTGAACTGGGGTGGCAGAGTGGGCTAAAGAACGGTGATGGATCAAACCCGGATCTGTGGACTGGGTGTGAGTGTTTGATTGGTTCTGATGCTCCGTCCATCACCACCCCCTTTTGTACCGCTTTGTTCGCCATAAGTTGGCAGGGTATGCTCAGACGTGAGTCCCTTGCTCACTTTGCCACTGGATTCAAGCAAGCCTGGCTGAAGACGGCTGAAATGCCAGAAACCGGTCCTAGGAAGCTTGTTTCCGGTCCAGGGAAGGCATGGCTTGGCAGTTCGGGCTGGACTGTTCCCATGAGGCACAGGGTCAGACTGATTTGCATATGGCCATGTCTGAACTGGGGTGGCAGAGTGGGCTAAAGAACGGTGATGGATCAAACCCGGATCTGTGGACTGGGTGTGAGTGTTTGATTGGTTCTGATGCTCCGTCCATCACCACCCCCTTTTGTACCGCTTTGTTCGCCATAAGTTGGCAGGGTATGCTCAGACGTGAGTCCCTTGCTCACTTTGCCACTGGATTCAAGCAAGCCTGGCTGAAGACGGCTGAAATGCCAGAAACCGGTCCTAGGAAGCTTGTTTCCGGTCCAGGGAAGGCATGGCTTGGCAGTTCGGGCTGGACTGTTCCCATGAGGCACAGGGTCAGACTGATTTGCATATGGCCATGTCTGAACTGGGGTGGCAGAGTGGGCTAAAGAACGGTGATGGATCAAACCCGGATCTGTGGACTGGGTGTGAGTGTTTGATTGGTTCTGATGCTCCGTCCATCACCACCCCCTTTTGTACCGCTTTGTTCGCCATAAGTTGGCAGGGTATGCTCAGACGTGAGTCCCTTGCTCACTTTGCCACTGGATTCAAGCAAGCCTGGCTGAAGACGGCTGAAATGCCAGAAACCGGTCCTAGGAAGCTTGTTTCCGGTCCAGGGAAGGCATGGCTTGGCAGTTCGGGCTGGACTGTTCCCATGAGGCACAGGGTCAGACTGATTTGCATATGGCCATGTCTGAACTGGGGTGGCAGAGTGGGCTAAAGAACGGTGATGGATCAAACCCGGATCTGTGGACTGGGTGTGAGTGTTTGATTGGTTCTGATGCTCCGTCCATCACCACCCCCTTTTGTACCGCTTTGTTCGCCATAAGTTGGCAGGGTATGCTCAGACGTGAGTCCCTTGCTCACTTTGCCACTGGATTCAAGCAAGCCTGGCTGAAGACGGCTGAAATGCCAGAAACCGGTCCTAGGAAGCTTGTTTCCGGTCCAGGGAAGGCATGGCTTGGCAGTTCGGGCTGGACTGTTCCCATGAGGCACAGGGTCAGACTGATTTGCATATGGCCATGTCTGAACTGGGGTGGCAGAGTGGGCTAAAGAACGGTGATGGATCAAACCCGGATCTGTGGACTGGGTGTGAGTGTTTGATTGGTTCTGATGCTCCGTCCATCACCACCCCCTTTTGTACCGCTTTGTTCGCCATAAGTTGGCAGGGTATGCTCAGACGTGAGTCCCTTGCTCACTTTGCCACTGGATTCAAGCAAGCCTGGCTGAAGACGGCTGAAATGCCAGAAACCGGTCCTAGGAAGCTTGTTTCCGGTCCAGGGAAGGCATGGCTTGGCAGTTCGGGCTGGACTGTTCCCATGAGGCACAGGGTCAGACTGATTTGCATATGGCCATGTCTGAACTGGGGTGGCAGAGTGGGCTAAAGAACGGTGATGGATCAAACCCGGATCTGTGGACTGGGTGTGAGTGTTTGATTGGTTCTGATGCTCCGTCCATCACCACCCCCTTTTGTACCGCTTTGTTCGCCATAAGTTGGCAGGGTATGCTCAGACGTGAGTCCCTTGCTCACTTTGCCACTGGATTCAAGCAAGCCTGGCTGAAGACGGCTGAAATGCCAGAAACCGGTCCTAGGAAGCTTGTTTCCGGTCCAGGGAAGGCATGGCTTGGCAGTTCGGGCTGGACTGTTCCCATGAGGCACAGGGTCAGACTGATTTGCATATGGCCATGTCTGAACTGGGGTGGCAGAGTGGGCTAAAGAACGGTGATGGATCAAACCCGGATCTGTGGACTGGGTGTGAGTGTTTGATTGGTTCTGATGCTCCGTCCATCACCACCCCCTTTTGTACCGCTTTGTTCGCCATAAGTTGGCAGGGTATGCTCAGACGTGAGTCCCTTGCTCACTTTGCCACTGGATTCAAGCAAGCCTGGCTGAAGACGGCTGAAATGCCAGAAACCGGTCCTAGGAAGCTTGTTTCCGGTCCAGGGAAGGCATGGCTTGGCAGTTCGGGCTGGACTGTTCCCATGAGGCACAGGGTCAGACTGATTTGCATATGGCCATGTCTGAACTGGGGTGGCAGAGTGGGCTAAAGAACGGTGATGGATCAAACCCGGATCTGTGGACTGGGTGTGAGTGTTTGATTGGTTCTGATGCTCCGTCCATCACCACCCCCTTTTGTACCGCTTTGTTCGCCATAAGTTGGCAGGGTATGCTCAGACGTGAGTCCCTTGCTCACTTTGCCACTGGATTCAAGCAAGCCTGGCTGAAGACGGCTGAAATGCCAGAAACCGGTCCTAGGAAGCTTGTTTCCGGTCCAGGGAAGGCATGGCTTGGCAGTTCGGGCTGGACTGTTCCCATGAGGCACAGGGTCAGACTGATTTGCATATGGCCATGTCTGAACTGGGGTGGCAGAGTGGGCTAAAGAACGGTGATGGATCAAACCCGGATCTGTGGACTGGGTGTGAGTGTTTGATTGGTTCTGATGCTCCGTCCATCACCACCCCCTTTTGTACCAGGTAGTGTAGGGGGTCGTGCTGGGGTTGGAGTTTCAGGGTTTAGGACAGTGGTGTTCGGGCAGTGTAGGGGTCTTGCTGGGAGTGGTGTTTCAGGGTTTAGGGCAGTGCAGTGGTGTTTGGGCAGTGTAGGGGGCCGTGATGGGTCTGGTGTTTCAGGGTTTAAGGCAGTGCAGTGGTATTCGGGCGGTGTAGGGGGTCGTGCTGGGGCTGGTGTTTCAGGGTTTAGGGCAGTTTAGTGGTGTTTGGGCAGTGTAGGGGGTCGTGCAGGGGGTTTTGTTTCAGGGATTAGGGCAGAGAAGTGGTGTTCGGGCAGTGTAGGGGGTCGTGCTGGGGGTCGTGTTTCAGGGTGTAGGGAAGTGCAGTGGTGTTCGGGCAGTGTAGGGGGTCATGCAGGGGGTGATGTTTCAGGGTTTAGAGCAGTGTAGTTGTGTTCAGGCAGTGTAGGGTGTCGTGCTAGGGGTGGTGTTTCAGCGTTTAGGGCAGTGCAGGGGTGTTAGGGCAGTGTAGGGGTCATGCAGGGGGTCGTGTTTCAGGGTTTAGGACAGTGCAGTGGTTTTCGGGCAGTGTAGGGGGTCTTGCTAAGGTGGTGTTTCAGGGTTTAGGTCAGTGGTGTTCAGGCAGTGTAAGGGGTCTTACTGGGGGTGGTGTTTCAGGGTTTAGGGCATTGCAGTGGTGTTCAGGCAGTGTAGGGGGTCTTGCTGTTGGTGGAGTTTCAAGGTTTAGGGCAGTGGTGTTCGGGCAGTGTAGGGGGTCTTGCTGGGGGTGGTGTTTCAGGGTTTAGGGCAGTGCAGTGGTATTCCGGCAGTGTATGGGGTCATGCAGGGGGTGGTGTTTCATTGTTGAGAGCAGTGCAGTGGTGTTCGGGCATTGTAGGGGGTCATGCAGGGGGTTGTGTGTTCAGGGTTTAGGGCAGTGCAGTTGTGTTCAGGCAGTGTAGAGGGTCTTTCTGAGGGTGGTGTTTCAGGGTTTAGGGCAGTGGTGTTCGGGCAGTGTAGGGGATCATGCTGGGGGTGGTGTTTTAGGGTTTAGGGCAGTGCAGTGGTGTTCGGGCAGTATAGGTGGTTGTGCTGGGGGTGGTGTTTCAGGGTTTAGGGCAGTGCAGTGGTGTTCGGGCAGTGTAGGTTGCCCATGCAGGGGGTGATATTTCAGGGTTCAGGGAAGTGCAGTGGTGTTCGGGCAGTGTAGAGGTTCTTTCTGGGGGTGGTGTTTCAGGGTTTAGGGCAGTGGTGTTCGTGCAGTGTAGGGGGTCTTGCTGGGGCTGGTGTTTCAGGGTTTAGGGCAGTGGTGTTTGGGCAGTGTAGAGGGTCTTGCTGGGCGTGGTGTTTCAGGGTTTAGTGCAGTGCAGTGGTGTTCGGGCAGTGCAGGGAGTCGTGCTGGGGCTGGTGTTTCAGGGTTTAGGGCAGTGCAGTGGGGTTCGGGCAGTGTAGGTGGTCGTGCTGGGGTTGGTGTTTCAGGGTTTAGGGCAGCGCACTGGTGTTCGGGCAGTGTAGGTGGTTGTGCTGGGGGTGGTGTTTCAGGGTTTAAGGCTGCACAGTGGTGTTCGGGAAGTGTAAGGAGTCGTGCTGCCGCTGGTGTTTCAGTGTTTAGGGCAGTGCAGTTGTGTTTGGGCAGTGTAGGGGGTCATGCTGGGGGTGGTGTTTTAGGGCTTAGGGCAGTGCAGTGGTGTTCAGGTATTGTAGGGGGTCGTGCCGGGGTTGGAGTTTCAGGGTTTAGGACAGTGGTGTTCGGGCAGTGTAGGGGTCTTGCTGGGGTGGTGTTTCAGGGTTTAGGGCATTGCAGTGGTGTTGAGGCAGTGTACAGGGTCTTGCTGGGGCTGATGTTTCAGGGTTTAGGGCAGTGCAGTGTTGTTTGGGTAGTGTAGGGGGTCGTGATGGGTCTGGTGTTTCAGGGTTTAGGGCAGTGCAGTGGTGTTTGGGCAGTGTAGGGGGTCATGCAGGGGGTGGTGTTTCAGGGATTAGGGCAGAGCAGTGGTGTTGGGGCAGTGTAGGGGGTCGTGCTGGGGGTGGTGTTTCAGGGTTTAGGGAAGTGCAGTGGTGTTCGGGCAGTGTAGGGGGTCATGCAGGGGGTGGTGTTTCAGGGTTTAGAGCATTGCAGTTGTGTTCAGGCAGTGTAGGGGGTCGTGCTAGGTGTGGTGTTTCAGGGTTTAGGGCAGTGCAGGGGTGTTAGGGCAGTGTAGTGGTCGTGCAGGGGGTGGTGTTTCAGGGTTTAGGACAGTGCAGTGGTTTTTGGGCAGTGTAGGGGGTCTTGCTAGGGGTGGTGTTTCAGGGTTTAGGTCAGTGGTGTTCGGGCAGTGTAGGGGGTCTTGCAGGGGGTGGTGTTTCAGGGTTTAGGGCATTGCAGTGGTGTTCAGGCAGTGTAGGGGGTCTTGCTGTGGGTGGAGTTTCAGGATTTAGGGAAGTGGTGTTCGGGCAGTGTAGGGGGTCTTGCTGGGGGTGGTGTTTCAGGGTTTAGGGCAGTGCAGTGGTATTCGGGTAGTGTATGGGGTCATGCAGGAGGTGGTGTATCAGTGTTTAGGGTAGTGCAGTGGTGTTCGGGCAGTGTGGGGGGTCGTGCTGGGACTGGTGTTTCAGAGATTAGGGCAGTGCAGTGGTGTCCTGGCAGTGCAGGCGGTCGTGATGGGGTGGTGTTTCAGGGTTTAGGGCAGTGCAGTGGTTTTCGGGCAGTGTAGGGGGTCGTGATGGGTCTGGTGTTTCAGGGTTTAGGGCAGTGCAGTGGTGTTCGGGCAGTGTAGGGGTCATGCTGGGGCTGGTGTTTCAGGGTTTAGGGCAGTTTAGTGGTGTTTGGGCAGTGTAGGGGGTCATGCAGGGGGTGGTGTTTCAGTGATTAGGGCAGAGCAGTGGTGTTCGGGCAGTGTAGGGGGTCGTGCTGGCGGTGGTGTTTCAGGGTTTAGGGAAGTGCAGTGGTGTTCGGGCAGTGTAGGGGGTCATGCAGGGGGTGGTGTTTCAGGGTTTAGAGCAGTGCAGTTGTGTTCAGGCAGTGTAGGGGGTCGTGCTAGGTGTGGTGTTTCAGGGTTTAGGGCATTGCAGGGGTGTTAGGGCAGTGTAGTGGTCGTGCAGGGGGTGGTGTTTCAGGGTTTAGGACAGTGCAGTGGTTTTTGGGCAGTGTAGGGGGTCTTGCTGGGGTGGTGTTTCAGGGTTTAGGGCATTGCAGTGGTGTTCAGGCAGTGTAGGGGGTCTTGCTGTGGGTGGAGTTTCAGGATTTAGGGCAGTGGTGTTCGGGCAGTGTAGGGGGTCGTGCTGGGACTGGTGTTTCAGAGATTAGGGCAGTGCAGTTGTGTCCTGGCAGTGCAGGCGGTCGTGATGGGGTGGTGTTTCAGGGTTTAGGGCAGTGCAGTGGTTTTCGGGCAGTGTAGGGGGTCGTGCTGGGTGTGGTATTTCAGGGTTTATGGCAGTGCAGTTGTGTTCGGGCAGTGTGAGGGGCAGTGCTGGGGCTGGTGTTTTAGGATTTAGGGCAGTGCAATGGTGTTCGGTCAGTGTAAGGGGTCATGCTGGGGGTGGTGTTTTAAGGTTTAGGGCAGTGCAGTGGTGTTTGGGCAGTGTAGGGGGTCGTGCTGGGGGTGGTGTTTCTGGGTTTAGGGCAGTGCAGTGGTATTCAGGTAGTCTAGGGGGTCATGCAGGGGGTGGTATTTCAGGGTTTAGGGCAGTGCAGTGGTGTTCAGGCAGTGTAGAGGGTCTTTCTGTTGGCAGTGTTTCAGGGTTTAGGGCAGTGGTGTTCGGGCAGTGTAGGGGGTCTTGGTGGGGGTGGTGTTTCAGGGTTTAGGGCATTGGTGTTCGGGCAGTGTAGGGGGTCTTGCTGGGGATGGTGTTTCAGGGTATAGGGCAGTGCAGTGGTGTTTGGGCAGTGTAGGGGGTTGTGCTGGGGCTGGTGTTTCAGGGTTTGGGCAGTGCAGTGGTGTTCCGGCAGTGTAAGGGGTCATGCAGGGGCTGGTGTTTCAGGGTTTAGGGCAGTGGTGTTCGGGCAGTGTAGGGGGTCTTGGTGGGGGTGGTGTTTCAGGGTTTAGGGCATTGGTGTTCGGGCAGTGTAGGGGGTCTTGCTGGGGATGGTGTTTCAGGGTATAGGGCAGTGCAGTGGTGTTAGGGCAGTGTAGGGGGTTGTGCTGGGGCTGGTGTTTCAGGGTTTAGGGCAGTGCAGTGGTGTTCGGGCAGTGTAGGGGGTCATGCAGGGGGTGGTGTTTCAGGGTTTAGAGCAGTGCAATTGTGTTCAGGCAGTTTAGGGGGTCGTGCTAGGGGTGGTGTTTCAGGGTTTAGGGCAGTGAAGGGGTGTTAGGGCAGTGTAGGGGTTGTGCAGGGGGTTGTGTTTCAGGGTTTAGGACAGTGCAGTGGCTTTCGGGCAGTTTAGGGGTCTTGCTAGGGGTGGTGTTTCAGGGTTTAGGTCAGTGTTGTTCGGGCAGTGTAGGGGGTCCTGCTGCGGGTGGTGTTTCAGGGTTTAGGGCATTGCAGTGGTGTTCGGGCAGTGTAGGGGGTCTTGCTGTGGGTGGAGTTTCAGGATTTAGGGCAGTGGTGTTCGGGCAGTGTAGGGGGTCTTGCTGGGGGTGGTGTTGCAGGGTTTAGGGCAGTGCAGTGGTATTCCGGCAGTGTATGGGGTCATGCAGGGGATGGTGTTTCATTGTTTAGAGCAGTGCAGTGGTGTTCGGGCATTGTAGGGGGTCATGCAGGGGGTTGTGTGTTCAGGGTTTAGGGCAGTGCAGTTGTGTTCGGGCAGTGTAGAGGGTCTTTCTGAGGGTGGTGTTTCAGGGTTCAGGGCAGTGGTGTTCGGGCAGTGTAGGGGGTCATGCTGGGGGTGGTGTTTTAGGGTTTAGGGCAGTGCAGTGGTGTTCGGGCAGTATAGGTGGTTGTGCTGGGGGTGGTGTTTCAGGGTTTAGGGCAGTGCAGTGGTGTTCGGGCAGTGTAGGGTGCTCATGCAGGGGGTGATATTTCGGGGTTTAGGGCAGTGCAGTGGTGTTCGGGTCGTGTAGAGGGTCTTTCAGGGGGTGGTGTTTCAGGGTTTAGGGCAGTGGTGTTCGGGCAGTGTAGGGGGTCTTGCTGGGGGTGGTGTTTCAGCGTTAGGGCAGTGGTGTTTGGGCATTGTAGAGGGTCTTGCTGGGGGTGGTGTTTCAGGGTTCAGTGCAGTGCAGTTGTGTTCGGGCAGTGCAGGGGGTTGTGCTGGGGCTGGTGGTTTAGGGTTTAGGGCAGTGCAGTGGTGTTCGGGCAGTGTAGGTGGTCATGCTGGGGGTGGTGTTTCATGTTTTAGGGCAGCGCACTGGTGTTCGGGCAGTGTAGGTGGTTGTGCTGGGGGTGGTGTTTCAGGGTTAAAGGCTGCGCAGTGGTGTTCGGGAAGTGTAAGGGGTCGTGCTGCAGCTGGTGTTTTAGTGCTTAGGTCAGTGCAGTTGTGTTTGGGCAGTGTAGGGGGTCATGCTTGGGGTGGTGTTTTAGGGTTTAGGGCAGTGCAGTGGTGTTCAGGTAGTGTAGGGGGTCGTGCTGGGGTTGGAGTTTCAGGGTTTAGGACAGTGGTGTTCGGGCAGTGTAGGGGTCTTGCTGGGAGTGGTGTTTCAGGGTTTAGGGCAGTGCAGTGGTGTTTGGGCAGTGTAGGGGGTCGTGATGGGTCTGGTGTTTCAGGGTTTAAGGCAGTGCAGTGGTATTCGGGCGGTGTAGGGGGTCGTGCTGGGGCTGGTGTTTCAGGGTTTAGGGCAGTTTAGTGGTGTTTGGGCAGTGTAGGGGGTCGTGCAGGGGGTGGTGTTTCAGGGATTAGGGCAGAGCAGTGGTGTTCGGGCAGTGTAGGGGGTCGTGCTGGGGGTCGTGTTTCAGGGTGTAGGGAAGTGCAGTGGTGTTCGGGCAGTGTAGGGGGTCATGCAGGGGGTGATGTTTCAGGGTTTAGAGCAGTGTAGTTGTGTTCAGGCAGTGTAGGGTGTCGTGCTAGGGGTGGTGTTTCAGCGTTTAGGGCAGTGCAGGGGTGTTAGGGCAGTGTAGGGGTCATGCAGGGGGTCGTGTTTCAGGGTTTAGGACAGTGCAGTGGTTTTCGGGCAGTGTAGGGGGTCATGCTAAGGTGGTGTTTCAGGGTTTAGGTCAGTGGTGTTCAGGCAGTGTAGGGGGTCTTACTGGGGGTGGTGTTTCAGGGTTTAGGGCATTGCAGTGGTGTTCGGGCAGTGTAGGGGGTCTTGCTGTTGGTGGAGTTTCAAGGTTTAGGGCAGTGGTGTTCGGGCAGTGTAGGGGGTCTTGCTGGGGGTGGTGTTTCAGGGTTTAGGGCAATGCAGTGGTATTCCGGCAGTGTATGGGGTCATGCAGGGGGTGGTGTTTCATTGTTGAGAGCAGTGCAGTGGTGTTCGGGCATTGTAGGGGGTCATGCAGGGGGTTGTGTGTTCAGGGTTTAGGGCAGTGCAGTTGTGTTCGGGCAGTGTAGAGGGTCTTTCTGAGGGTGGTGTTTCAGGGTTTAGGGCAGTGGTGTTCGGGCAGTGTAGGGGATCATGCTGGGGGTGGTGTTTTAGGGTTTAGGGCAGTGCAGTGGTGTTCGGGCAGTATAGGTGGTTGTGCTGGGGGTGGTGTTTCAGGGTTTAGGGCAGTGCAGTGGTGTTCGGGCAGTGTAGGTTGCCCATGCAGGGGGTGATATTTCAGGGTTCAGGGCAGTGCAGTGGTGTTCGGGCAGTGTAGAGGGTCTTTCTGGGGGTGGTGTTTCAGGGTTTAGGGCAGTGGTGTTCGTGCAGTGTAGGGGGTCTTGCTGGGGCTGGTGTTTCAGGGTTCAGGGCAGTGGTGTTTGGGCAGTGTAGAGGGTCTTGCTGGGCGTGGTGTTTCAGGGTTTAGTGCAGTGCAGTGGTGTTCGGGCAGTGCAGGGAGTCGTGCTGGGGCTGGTGTTTCAGGGTTTAGGGCAGTGCAGTGGGGTTCGGGCAGTGTAGGTGGTCGTGCTGGGGTTGGTGTTTCAGGGTTTAGGGCAGCGCACTGGTGTTCGGGCAGTGTAGGTGGTTGTGCTGGGGGTGGTGTTTCAGGGTTTAAGGCTGCACAGTGGTGTTCGGGAAGTGTAAGGGGTCGTGCTGCCGCTGGTGTTTCAGTGTTTAGGGCAGTGCAGTTGTGTTTGGGCAGTGTAGGGGGTCATGCTGGGGGTGGTGTTTTAGGGCTTAGGGCAGTGCAGTGGTGTTCAGGTATTGTAGGGGGTCGTGCCGGGGTTGGAGTTTCAGGGTTTAGGACAGTGGTGTTCGGGCAGTGTAGGGGTCTTGCTGGGGTGGTGTTTCAGGGTTTAGGGCATTGCAGTGGTGTTGAGGCAGTGTACAGGGTCTTGCTGGGGCTGGTGTTTCAGGGTTTAGGGCAGTGCAGTGGTGTTTGGGCAGTGTAGGGGGTCGTGATGGGTCTGGTGTTTCAGGGTTTAGGGCAGTGCAGTGGTGTTTGGGCAGTATAGGGGGTCATGCAGGGGGTGGTGTTTCAGGGATTAGGGCAGAGCAGTGGTGTTCGGGCAGTGTAGGGGGTCGTGCTGGGGGTGGTGTTTCAGGGTTTAGGGAAGTGCAGTGGTGTTCGGGCAGTGTAGGGGGTCATGCAGGGGGTGGTGTTTCAGGGTTTAGAGCAGTGCAGTTGTGTTCAGGCAGTGTAGGGGGTCGTGCTAGGTGTGGTGTTTCAGGGTTTAGGGCAGTGCAGGGGTGTTAGGGCAGTGTAGTGGTCGTGCAGGGGGTGGTGTTTCAGGGTTTAGGACAGTGCAGTGGTTTTTGGGCAGTGTAGGGGGTCTTGCTAGGGGTGGTGTTTCAGGGTTTAGGTCAGTGGTGTTCAGGCAGTGTAGGGGGTCTTGCTGTGGGTGGAGTTTCAGGATTTAGGGCAGTGGTGTTCGGACTGTGTAGGGGGTCTTGCTGGGGGTGGTGTTTCAGGGTTTAGGGCAGTGCAGTGGTATTCGGGTAGTGTATGGGGTCATGCAGGAGGTGGTGTATCAGTGTTTAGGGTAGTGCAGTGGTGTTCGGGCAGTGTGGGGGGTCGTGCTGGGACTGGTGTTTCAGAGATTAGGGCAGTGCAGTGGTGTCCTGGCAGTGCAGGCGGTCGTGATGGGGTGGTGTTTCAGGGTTTAGGGCAGTGCAGTGGTTTTCGGGCAGTGTAGGGGGTCGTGATGGGTCTTGTGTTTCAGGCTTTAGGGCAGTGGTGTTCGGGCAGTGTAGGGGGTCATGCTGGGGCTGGTGTTTCAGGGTTTAGGGCAGTTTAGTGGTGTTTGGGCAGTGTAGGGGGTCATGCAGGGGGTGGTGTTTCAGTGATTAGGGCAGAGCAGTGGTGTTCGGGCAGTGTAGGGGGTCGTGCTGGGGGTGGTGTTTCAGGGTTTAGGGAAGTGCAGGGGTGTTCGGGCAGTGTAGGGGGTCATGCAGGGGGTGGTGTTTCAGGGTTTAGAGCAGTGCAGTTGTGTTCAGGCAGTGTAGGGGGTCGTGCTAGGTGTGATGTTTCAGGGTTTAGGGCATTGCAGGGGTGTTAGGGCAGTGTAGTGGTCGTGCAGGGGGTGGTGTTTCAGGGTTTAGGACAGTGCAGTGGTTTTTGGGCAGTGTAGGGGGTCTTGCTGGGGTGGTGTTTCAGGGTTTAGGGCATTGCAGTGGTGTTCAGGCAGTGTAGGGGGTCTTGCTGTGGGTGGAGTTTCAGGATTTAGGGCAGTGGTGTTCGGGCATTGTAGGGGGTCGTGCTGGGACTGGTGTTTCAGAGATTAGGGCAGTGCAGTGGTGTCCTGGCAGTGCAGGCGGTCGTGATGGGGTGGTGTTTCAGGGTTTAGGGCAGTGCAGTGGTTTTCGGGCAGTGTAGGGGGTCGTGCTGGGTGTGGTATTTCAGGGTTTATGGCAGTGCAGTTGTGTTCGGGCAGTGTGAGGGGCAGTGCTGGGGCTGGTGTTTTAGGATTTAGGGCAGTGCAATGGTGTTCAGTCAGTGTAAGGGGTCATGCTGGGGGTGGTGTTTTAGGGTTTAGGGCAGTGCAGTGGTGTTTGGGCAGTGTAGGGGGTCGTGCTGGGGGTGGTGTTTCTGGGTTTAGGGCAGTGCAGTGGTATTCAGGTAGTCTAGGGGGTCATGCAGGGGGTGGTATTTCAGGGTTTAGGGCAGTGCAGTGGTGTTCAGGCAGTGTAGAGGGTCTTTCTGTTGGCAGTGTTTCAGGGTTTAGGGCAGTGGTGTTCGGGCAGTGTAGGGGGTCTTGGTGGGGGTGGTGTTTCAGGGTTTAGGGCATTGGTGTTCGGGCAGTATAGGGGGTCTTGCTGGGGATGTTGTTTCAGGGTATAGGGCAGTGCAGTGGTGTTTGGGCAGTGTAGGGGGTTGTGCTGGGGCTGGTGTTTCAGGGTTTAGGGCAGTGCAGTGGTGTTCCGGCAGTGTAAGGGGTCATGCAGGGGCTGGTGTTTCAGGGTTTAGGGCAGTGCAGTGGTGTTCGGGCAGTGTAGGAGGTTGTGCTGGGGCTGGAGTTTCAGGGATTAGGGCAGTGCAGTGGTGTTCCGGCAGTGCAGGGTGTCGTGCTGGGGCTGGTGTTTCAGTGTTTAGGGCAGTGCAGTGGTGTTCGAGCAGTGTAGGGGTCCTGCTGGGGCTGGTGTTTCAGGGTTTAGGGCAGAGCAGTGGTGTTCGGGCAGTGTAGGGGGTCCTGCTGGGACTGGTGTTTCAGGATTTAGGGCAGAGCAGTGGTGTTCGTGCAGTGTAGGGGTTGTGCAGGGGCTGGTGTTTCAGGATTTAGGGCAGTGTAGTGGTGTTCGGGCAATGTAGGGTGGTCGTGCTGGGGTGGAGTATCAGGGTTTAGGGAAATTCAGTGGTGTTCGGGCAGTGAAGGGGATCTTGCTGGCGGTGGTGTTTCAGGGTTTAGGGCAGTGCAGTGATGTTCGGGCAGTGTAGGGGGTTGTGTAGCGGGTGGTGTTTCAGGGTTTAGGGCAGTGCTGTGGTTTTCGGGCAGTGTAGGGTGTCTTGCTGGGGGTGGTGTTTCTGGATTTAGGTCAGTGTTGTTCGGACAGTGTAGGGGGTCTTGCTGGGAGTGGTTTTTTAGGGTTTAGGGCAGTGCAGTGGTATTCGGGCAGTGTATGGCGTCGTGCAGGGAATGGTGTTTCAAGGTTTAGGGCAGTGCAGTGGTATTCGGGCATTGTAGGGGGTCGTGCTGGGAGTGGTGTTTCAGGTTTTAGGGCAGTGCAGTGGTGTTCGGGCCATGTAGAGGGTCGTGCTGGGGTGGTGTTTCAGGGTTTAGGGCAGTGCAGTGGTTTTCGGGCAGTGTAGTGGGTCGTGCTGGGTGTGGTGTTTCAGGGTTTATGGCAGTGCAGTGGTGTTCAGGCAGTGTGAGGGGTAGTGCTGGGGCTGGTGTTTTATGGTTTAGGGTAGTGCAGTGTTGTTAGGGCACTCTAGGGGGTCGTGCTGGAGCTGGTGTTTTATGGTTTAGGGTAGTGCAGTTGTGTTCGGTTAGTGTAGGTGGTCGGGCTGGGGGTGGTGTTTTAGGGTTTAGAGTAGTGCTGTGGTGTTCGGGCAGTGTACGGGGTCATGCTGGGGGTGGTGTTTCAGGGTTTAGGGCAGAGCAGTGGTGTTCGGGCAGTGTAGTGGGTCGTGCTGGGGGTGGTGTTTCAGGATTTAGGGCAGTGCAGTGGTGTTCAGGCAGTGTAGTGGGTCATGCAGGGTGTGGTGTTTCATTGTTTAGAGCAGTGCAGTGGTGTTCGTGCATTGTTGGGAGTCATGCAGGGGGTGGTGTTTCAGGGTTTAGGGCATTGCAGTGGTGTTCTGGCAGTGTAGAGGGTCTGTCTGAGGGTGGTGTTTCAGGGTTTAGGGCAGTGGTGTTCGGGCAGTGTAGGGGGTCATGCTGGGGGTGGTGTTTTAGGGTTTAGGGAAGTGCAGTGGTGTTCGGGCAGTGTATGGGGTCGTGCTGGGGCTCGTGTTTCAGGGTTTTGGGCAGTGCAGTAGTTTTTGGGCAGTGTAGGGGACGTGCTGGGGGTGGTGATTCAGAGTTTAGGGCAGAGCAGTGGTGTTCGAGCAGAGTAGGTGTCACGCTGGGAGTGGTGTTTCAGGGTACAGGGGAGAGCAGTGGAGTTCGGGCATTGTAGGGTGTCGTGCTGGGGTGGTGTTTCAGGGTTTAGGGCAGTGCAGTGGTGTTCAGGCAGTGTAGTGGGTCATGCAGGGTGTCGTGTTTCATTGTTTAGAGCAGTGCAGTGGTGTTCCGGCATTGTAGGTGGTCATGCAGGGGGTGCTTTTTCAGGGTTTAGGGCAGTGCAGTGGTGTTCGGGCAGTGTAGAGGGTCTTTCTGAGGGTGGTGTTTCAGGGTTTAGGGTAGTGGTGTTCGGGCAGTGTAAGGGGTCATGCTGGGGGTGGTGTTTTAGGGTTTAGGGCAGTGCAGTGGTGTTCGGGCAGTGTAGGTGGTCGTGCTGGGGGTGGTGTTTCAGGGTTTAGGGCAGTGCAGTGGTGTTCGGGCAGTGTAGGGTGCTCATGCCGGGGGTGATATTTCAGGGCTTAGGGCAGTGGTGTTCGGGCAGTGTAGGTGGTTGTGCTGGGGGTGGTGTTTCAGGGTTTAAGGCAGCACAGTGGTGTTCGGGAAGTGTAAGCGGTCGTGCTGCGGCTGGTGTTTCAGGGTTTAGGGCAGTGCAGTGGTGTTTGGGAAGTTTAGGGGGTTGTGCTGGGGGTGGTGTTCCAGAGTTTAGGGCAGAGCAGTGGAGTTCAGGGAGTGTAGGGTGTCGTACTGGGGGGCAGTGTAGGGTGTCGTGCTGGGGGTGGTGTTTCAGGGTTTAGGTCAGTGGTGGTCGGGCAGTGTAGGGGGTCTTGCTGGGGGTGATGTTTCAGGGTTTATGGCAGTGCAGTGGTGTTCGGGCAGTGTGGGGGTCTTGCTGGGGGTGGAGTTTCAGGGTTTAGGGCAGTGGTGTTCGGGCAGTGTAGGGGGTCTTGCTGGGGTAGTGTTTCAGGGTTTAGGGCAGTGCAGTGCAGGGGTATTCGGGCTGTGTATGGGGTCGTACAAGAGGGTGGTGTTTCAGGGTTTAGGGCAGTGCAGTGGTGTTCGGGCAGTGTAGGGGGTCGTGCTGGGACTGGTGTTTCAGGCTTTAGGGCAGTGCAGTTGTGTTCAGGCAGTGTGGGGTCATGCTGGGGGCGGTGTTTCAGGGTTTAGGGCAGTGCAGTGGTGTTTGGGCATTGTAGGGGTCATTCTTTGTGTGGTGTTTCAGGGTTTATGGCAGTGCAGTGGTGTTCTGGTAGTGTAGTGGTGTTCTGGCAGTGTGAGAGGTAGTGCTGGGGCTGGTGTTTTATGGTTTAGGATAGTGCAGTGGTGTTCGGGCAGTCTAGGGGGTCGTGCTGGGCTGGTGTTTTATGTTTTAGGGTTGTGCAGTGGTGTTTGTGTACCGTAGGGGGTCATGCATAGGATAGTGTTTTAGGGTTTAGTGCAGTGCAGTGGTGTTTGTGTAGTATAGGGGGTCATGCAGAGGTAGTGTTTTAGGGTTTAGGGCAGTGGTGTTGGTATAGTGTAGGTGTTAGACGGACCGGGAGGGTCGGCCGAGGACAAGGGGAGAGGTCTCCGGGGAGAGCCGTCTCCAGCGATCGTACAGACAAATAACTTCCCCCCCACAGACAGATACCACACAAGGAGATGAGTTAGCGTTCTTTATAAGCACTTCTTAAGGTACGATGAAAAGGTACAAGGAGGTCTGGACTCAGGGGTCCCCTCGATTCAAGTCTCTCAAGATGGGAAAAGGGGGTAGCGGGACAGTCTGGTTACCAGTCTGGTAGTTGAGGTGGTGTGGTGGGTAGCTCACAATCCTCGAGCTTAGGTGGTCTAGCTGGTACGGGCCGCGGCAGCGCCAGCAGGTCCCAGTGAAGATGGTCGATACACGGGCCACGGCAGCGCCAGCAGGTCCCAGAGAAGGTGGTCGATGTACGGTCAGCGGCAGCGCCAGCAGGTCCCGGTGAAGATGGTCGTTACAACGGGCCGCGGCAGCGCCAGCAGGTCCCGACGAGGATGGATGTTGCAGAAGGCCGCGGCAGCGCCAGCAGGCAGGACGATAGATCACAAGATAGGGCTACGGCAGCGCCAGTAGTCCGTCAAGGCTGAGTTCTCTCGGTGTCTCTCGACTCCAGGATACAACTGCCTTCCTGCTCCGCAGCTGCTCCAGTTATAGGGCAGGTGCCCTTTGATGTCCGGACCCTCGCACTTGGGGGTCGGAGGGTCCGGGATGAGGGTGTCCAGACACCCAGCGGGGGGTGGAGCCGGTGCCTGGGGGAGCTGGAGGCGATCGTCACCTGGCGGGGGAGAGTCCTTGGCACTTCGTCCTCCCATTGACCTGCCAAGTGATCCGCTCACCTCCTGGGTGGATGGTGGTGCCGGGATGTCGGGGCCGGCCAGGCCCAGGGTTAGGGTCGGGGGAAGGCCACGCGGCCTCGTGGCGCAGGGCCCAAGATGGCGGCTTGACCCGGCCGAGGGAGCCGGTGGTGGCTTGGGCCCGTGCTACAGGGAGGTCCGAGGGCAGGAGTTCTGTCGGGAGACGGGGTGCGGGTGATTCTCGTGGGCCGCGCCTGGGGGGCCGGGGCTTGGGCCCTGTCATGCGGGGAGGGCGCAAGCCCTTCGTGTGGCCTGTCCAACATGCGTCCCCCCCAGCTGAAGGCGGGGAGAGTCACCCATCTCCTTGGGGACTCTCTTCGTCGAGGCGGAAGAAGCGGGACAGGCCATCTGCGTTGGCGTAGTCTTGGCCCGGTCGGTGCTCCACGGTGAAGTCCATTCCCTGCAGGGAGATGGACCAGCGCAGTAGTTTGGGGTTTTCCCCCCGCATCTGCATCAGCCACTGCAGGGGTCTATGGTCGGTTTGTACCCGGAAGTGGGTACCGAAGAGATAGGGCCGGAGCTTTTTGAGGGCCCACACCACTGCGAAGGCCTCCCTCTCGATGGTGCTCCAGCGCTGTTCTCGGCCCCGGAGACGTCGGCTGATGAAGGCCACCGGCTGGTCATGACCCTCGGGGTTCACTTGGGAAAGAACCGCTCCGATGCCGTGGTCGGAGGCGTCTGTCTGTACTACGAATTCCCGACTGTAATCGGGGGCCTGGAGCACAGGGGCGGTGCACAGGGCGGCCTTCAGCTTTTCGAAGGCCGCTTGACAATCGGTGGTCCAGTTAATCCGCTTTGGTTGGTTCTTGGACGTGAGACCCGTGAGGGGCCCCACAATGCTGCCGTAGTCCCTCACGAACCGCCGGTAGTAGCCGGTGAGCCCCAAGAAGGCTCGGACTTCGGTCTGAGTGACGGGGGGCTGCCAGGACTGGATGGCAGCAATCTTAAGTTGCAGTGGGGCCACCAGCCCGCTCCCCACCTGGTGCCCCAGGTAGGTCACGGACCCTTGACCAATTTGGCATTTGCCGGCCTTAATCGTGAGGCCGGCCCGCTGGAGGGCCTGTAGGACCTCCTGGAGGTGGAGGAGGTGGTCGGACCAGTGACGGCTGTATACAGCGATATCGTCCAGGTAGGCAGCGCTGAACTCTTCGAGCCCCGCCAAGACCTGGTTCACAAGACGTTGAAATGTAGCGGGGGCGTTCTTCATGCCAAAGGGCATGACCTTGAAGTGGTAGTGGCCATCGGGGGTAGAGAAGGCGGATCGTTCTTGAGCTCGGGGTGTGAGACCGATCTGCCAGTAGCCCGCTGTTAGGTCGAAGATACTGAGGTAGCGGGCGGCCCCCAGTCGGTCGATCAATTCATCCGCTCTGGGGATAGGATGAGCGTCGGTTCGGGTGACAGCGTTCAAGCCCCGGTAGTCGACGCAGAATCTCAGTTCAGGTGTGGTGCCGGGGGCAGCGGCTTTGGGGACCAATACAACTGGACTGGCCCAGGGACTGTCCGAGGGCTCGATGACCCCGATCGTGAGCATTTTGGCCACTTCCTCTTGTATGCAGGCCCGTACCCGATCTGGTACGCGGTAGGCCCGGTGCCAGACAGGGGGACTGTCCCCGGTGTCTACGTCGTGCAAGCACCAAGGGGTGACCCCGGGAGTGAGGGAGAACAGTGAAGCGAACCGCAGCAGGAGGTCCCGGCAGCCCTGGCGTTGCTCTGGGGTGAGGGCATCGGAGAGCCGGACCCCGTCCACGGAACCGTCTTTCTCCTGAGTCTTCAGGAGATCAGGGAGAGGCTCGGAGTCCTCTTCCGCCCCACTGTCTGTAGCCATCAGGAGGCTGAGTTCTGAGCGCACAAAGTGTGGTTTGAGTCTGTTGGTGTGGAGGACCCGAAGGGGGTTCCGGGTGGTCCCCATGTCGATGAGGTAAGTGACGGGGCTTTTGCGCTCGACCACCTTGAAGGGCCCCGTCCACTTATCTTGCAAGGCACATGGTTCGGTGGGGGACATCACCCACACTTGTTGTCCCGGTTCGAACTCGACGGAGGAGGCATTGTGATCATACCATCTCTTCATGTCTACCTGGCTGGCCTCGAGGTTCGCCTTGGCCATCTCTCTGAAGCGCCGGGTCTGATTACGTAGGGCCAGGAGGTACTCGAAGACGTCTGGAGGGGTCTTTAGGGGGGCCATCTCCCAACCTTCTTTGACTAGGCTGAGGGGCCCTCGCACAGGGTGCCCGTACAGGAGTTCGAAGGGGCTAAAACCGAGGGACTTCTGGGGAACTTCCCGGTAGGCGAAGAGGAGGCACGGGAGTAGTACATCCCACTGGCGACGGAGGGGCTCTTCCAATCCCCCAATCATCCCCTTGAGAGTGCGGTTGAATCGCTCCACTAGTCCGTTCCCTTGGGGGTGATAGGGGGTCGTGAATCGGTAGGTGACCCCGCACTGTTGCCAGAGGGACTTCATGTATTTGGAGATGAAGTTGGTGCCTCGGTCGCTGACGACTTCTCGGGGGAAGCCCACCCGGGAGAAGATCCCCATTAGGGCCCGGCCAACCACCGGAGCTGTTACTGTTCGTAGAGGCACCGCCTCGGGGTAGCGGGTGGCGTGATCCACCAGTACTAGGATGAACCTATGTCCTTGTGCCGTGCGGGGGTCCAGGGGCCCCACAATGTCTATTCCTACCCTCTCGAACGGGGTGGTGACCACCGGGAAGGGTTGTAGAGGGGCCTTCAGCTTACGGCCACTCTTCCCGCTGGCCTGGCACGTGGGGCAGGACCGGCAGTGGTTCAGGACGTCGTTCCGCATCTTCGGCCAGAAAAAGTGGGTCACTAGGCGACTGTAAGTTTTGTCTTGGCCCAGGTGTCCAGCCAGGGGGACATCGTGGGCCAGATTGAGCAGGAAGTTTCTGAAGCGGAGAGGTACCACCAGTACTCGACCGGCCCCTAGCTCTGCGATCCTCTGTTCGCTGTATAGCAGGTCGTTCTCCCAGTGGACCCAGTGAGTTCCGGTGGAGTCCCCTGCGCTCTGGGCGCTGGCTTGTTGGCGGAGTCCCTCGAGGGAGGGGCAGGTCTTTTGCTCCTGGCGGAACTGTTCTTGGGTGGGCCCCCCTTCTTGACGCCACTGAGCCAGGCCGGGGACGTCCTGGAGGTGCGCGTCCCCTTCGGTCGTTGGCTCCGGGGGGTTGGCCTCATCGTTGTCTTCTACTGGGGCGACCGGGGGCGGAGGTGCTGGCCATTCCGGTTCTTCTGGTCGGGGAACGGCACGGGCTGCCCTGGACCGGGTGGTTACGCAGGCCCAGTCCGGGAGGCCCAGCATCCCCAGGTGCTCTCTTCTCTCGACGGTGGCCCATTGGGAACTCTCAAGGTCATTCCCCAGGAGGCAGTCCACGGGGGCATCATCCCGGACCGTCACTTTCAACAGGCCGGAGACCCCTCCCCATTCGAAGGGGACGCAGGCCATTTGACACAGACTTTCGGAATTGTCAGCTGAGCGGACGGGGCAGAGAATGTTCGGCAGGATCTGCTCGGGTTTCACCAGGTGACAGCGGATGGCCGTCACACTGGCGCCTGTGTCACGTAAGGCCTCGGCCCGATGCCCATTAATGGTTACCCACTGACCGTATTTCCTGGTGTTGGCGGGTAGGGGAGCCCGCGGGACTATGTCTTTTCCCCCTAGGCACGCTAGAACCATGGCGGCCGGTTCCCACTCTTGCTGGGCCGGCTCATACTCTTCCTGTTCCTCTGACAGTCGTTCTTCCCCCAGGGCGGCGGCAGCTACCTGGCGGGGCTTGGGTGTTTGGTTCTGCGGGCAGCTCGGGTCATTGGCGTAATGGCCGACTCGCTGGCATCGGTGGCACGTGACATTGGCTCGGAACCCTGGACGCATCGGGGGGTTTCCCCGGCCGGCCGGGGGCGGGGTGCTGGCCACGGGTGTTGCCGGGAGGGTGTCTCTCCCTCGCCCCTGGCCTCCTCCTCCTCCCCGAGGACGGTGCTGGCCTTGGTTGCTTCGGTTCTGCTCGTGCGGTCCTCTCCGGCCCACTCTGGTGCTCTCCCATCGGTCAGCTTCAGCGGCGAGCTGCCGGGGGTCGGTCAATTTACTGTCGAGGAGGTGCTGCCTGAGCTCGACGAAGCAGTTGTTCGACAGGTGTTCCCATACCATGAGGTTAAAGAGTTGTTCGTAGGTCGTTACATGGCTCCCCTTGATCCACCCCTCGAAGGCTCTGCTGAAATAGTTTACGTACTCCACCCAAGTTGTACCCGGGATCCGGGTGCAATCTCTGAACCTCTGGCGGTACATCTCGGGTGTGAGGCCATAGCGGGTGAGGAGGGCAGCCTTCATGTGGTCGTAGGACGACATTTGGTGATCTGGGAGCTGCAACAGGGCATCGCGACCTTCGTTGACGAACCTCCCCCATAGTCCAGCTCCCCAATCACTCCGGTCGATCCGGTGGGAGGTCATGGCGATCTCGTAGGCTTTGAACCACTGCTGTATGTCGTCTTCTCGGACATACTCTCGGACAACATCCTTGGGGATGTGGACTTTTTTCTCGGTTGCCCCTGGGGTGTGCGGTCGCTCAGGCACCCCCGTCTCTTTATTCTGTTTCCGAAGTTCTATTTCCGCCAGTTTGCGTTCGTGTTCGAGTGTTATTCTTTTTTCCTCAAGCTCTCTCTGTCTCTGTTTTTCTTCTCGCTCCTCTCGGAGCCGCAGGTGCTCTAGATTTAGTTTCTGCTCGGCTAACTTTAGTTCACCGTCCATCTTGAGTCGTGCCATTTCCAACTCGTGTAATCTGGTCCTTTCTCTTTCCTGGATCTCCTCCTGCGAGAGGCCCGTTCCCCTCTCCTCGGGAGCCGTGGCGTTCCCCTCTGGTGCGACACTGTTTTGGTCGGAGTATCCGGTGATCCCAGTTTCTGCCCACGACTCAAGGGCGCGCTTCAAATCCTCTTTGGTACTCAGGCCGGTGGTAGCAATGCCTAGTTCCATGCAGAATTGTTTAAGTTCGCGGTGGTTATACTCTTCCAACTTATCCATTTGGAACTTTTCAGTGGAACCGCTATCTTTAGCTGACATCGTGGTTTTGTCGTGGGGTGAGCTACTCTCTGTACGATTACGCGTTGATTCGGATCGCGCCGCTGGCCACCAATGTTAGACGGACCGGGAGGGTCGGCCGAGGACAAGGGGAGAGGTCTCCGGGGAGAGCCGTCTCCAGCGATCGTACAGACAAATAACTTCCCCCCCACAGACAGATACCACACAAGGAGATGAGTTAGCGTTCTTTATAAGCACTTCTTAAGGTACGATGAAAAGGTACAAGGAGGTCTGGACTCAGGGGTCCCCTCGATTCAAGTCTCTCAAGATGGGAAAAGGGGGTAGCGGGACAGTCTGGTTACCAGTCTGGTAGTTGAGGTGGTGTGGTGGGTAGCTCACAATCCTCGAGCTTAGGTGGTCTAGCTGGTACGGGCCGCGGCAGCGCCAGCAGGTCCCAGTGAAGATGGTCGATACACGGGCCGCGGCAGCGCCAGCAGGTCCCAGAGAAGGTGGTCGATGTACGGTCCGCGGCAGCGCCAGCAGGTCCCGGTGAAGATGGTCGTTACAACGGGCCGCGGCAGCGCCAGCAGGTCCCGACGAGGATGGATGTTGCAGAAGGCCGCGGCAGCGCCAGCAGGCAGGACGATAGATCACAAGATAGGGCTACGGCAGCGCCAGTAGTCCGTCAAGGCTGAGTTCTCTCGGTGTCTCTCGACTCCAGGATACAACTGCCTTCCTGCTCCGCAGCTGCTCCAGTTATAGAGCAGGTGCCCTTTGATGTCCGGACCCTCGCACTTGGGGGTCGGAGGGTCCGGGATGAAGGTGTCCAGACACCCAGCGGGGGGTGGAGCCGGTGCCTGGGGGAGCTGGAGGCGATCGTCACCTGGCGGGGGAGAGTCCTTGGCACTTCGTCCTCCCATTGACCTGCCAAGTGATCCGCTCACCTCCTGGGTGGATGGTGGTGCCGGGATGTCGGGGCCGGCCAGGCCCAGGGTTAGGGTCGGGGGAAGGCCACGCGGCCTCGTGGCGCAGGGCCCAAGATGGCGGCTTGACCCGGCCGAGGGAGCCGGTGGTGGCTTGGGCCCGTGCTACAGGGAGGTCCGAGGGCAGGAGTTCTGTCGGGAGACGGGGTGCGGGTGATTCTCGTGGGCCGCGCCTGGGGGGCCGGGGCTTGGGCCCTGTCATGCGGGGAGGGCGCAAGCCCTTCGTGTGGCCTGTCCAACAGTAGGGGTTCGTGCTGGTGGTAATGTTGTAGGGTTTAGGGTAGTACAGTGGTGTTTGGGTAGTGTAGGGGGTCGTGCAGGGGTAGTGTTTTAGGGTTTAGGACAGTGGTGTTGGTGTAGTGTAGGGGTTTGTGCTGGGGGTAGTGTTTTAGGGTTTAGGGTAGTGCAGTGGTGTTTGGGTAGTGTAGGGGATCATGCAGGGGTAGTGTTTTAGGGTATTGCAGTGGTGTTGGTGTAGTGTAGGGGGTCTTGCTGGGGGTGATGTTTCAGGATTTATGGCAGTGCAGTGGTGTTCGGGCAGTGTGAGAGGTAGTGCTGGGGCTGGTGTTTTATGGTTTAGGATAGTGCAGTGGTGTTCGGGCAGTCTAGGGGGTCGTGCTGGGCTGGTGTTTTATGGTTTAGGGTTGTGCAGTGGTGTTTGTGTACCGTAGAGGGTCATGCTTAGGGTAGTGTTTTAGGGTTTAGGGCAGTGCAGTGGTGTTTGTGTAGTGTAGGGGGTCATGCAGTGGTAGTGTTTTAGAGTATAGGGCAGTGGTGTTGGTGTAGTGTAGGGGTTCGTGCTGGTGGTAGTGTTGTAGGGTTTAGGGTAGTACAGTGGTGTTTGGGTAGTGTAGGGGGTCATGCAGGGGTAGTGTTTTAGGGTTTAGGACAGTGGTGTTGGTGGAGTGTAGGGGTTTGTGCTGGGGGTAGTGTTTTAGGGTTTAGGGTAGTGCAGTGATGTTTGGGTAGTGTAGGGGATTGTGCAAGGGTAGTGTTTTAGGGTTTAGGGCATGGCAGTGGTGTTGGTGTAGTGTAGGGGGTCATGCTGGGGGTAGTGTTTTAGGGTTTAAGGTAGTGCAGTGGTGTTTGGGTAGTGTAGGGTGTCATGCTGGGGGTAGATATGGGGTTCAGGGTAGTGCAGTGGTGTTTGGGTAGTGTAGGGTCATGCTGGGGGTCGTTTTTTAGGGTTTAGGGCAGTGCAGTGGTGTTTGGGTAGTGTAGGAGATCGTCCTGGGTGGTGTTTTAGGGTTTAGGGCAGTGCAGTGGTGTTTGTGTAGTGTAGGAGGTCATGCTGGTAGTAGTGTATCAGGGTTTAGAGTAGTGCAGTGGTGTTTGGGTGGTGTAGGGGGTTGTGCAGGGGTGGTGTTTTAGGGTTTAGGGCAGTGGAGTTTTTGTAGTGTAGGGGGTTGTGCTGGGGTAGTGTTTTAGGGTTTAGGATAGTGCAGTGGTGTGTAGGTAGTGTAGGGGGTCTTGCTGGGGGTGGTGTTTCAGGGTTTATAGCAGTGCAGTGGTGTTCGGGCAGTGTAGGGGGTCTTGCTGGGGGTGGAGTTTCAGGGTTTAGGGCAGTGGTGTTTGGGCAGTGTAGGGGGTCTTGCTGGGGTGGTGTTTCAGGGTTTAGGGCAGTGCAGTGGTTTTCGGGCAGTGTATGGGGTCATACAGGAGGGTGGTGTTTCAGGGTTTAGGGCAGTGCAGCGGTGTTTGGGCATTGTAGGGGGTCGTGCTGGGTGTGGTGTTTCAGGGTTTATGGCAGTGCAGTGGTGTTCAGGCAGTGTGAGAGGTAGTGCGGGGGTGGTGTTTTATGGTTTAGGTTAGTGCAGTGGTGTTCGGGCAGTCTTGGGGGTCGTGCTGGGCTGGTGTTTTATGGTTTAGGGTTGTGCAGTGGTGTTTGTGTACCGTAGGGGGTCATGCTTAGTGTTGGACTTGGCCCTTTTTGCAGGGTCATCCCTAAACTTTTTTTGCCTTCCTCCTGTATTTTTCCTGACCTGTTGTTGGCTGTTTTATGACTCTGGGCACCTTACCACTGCTGATCAGTGCTAAGGTGCATATGCTCTCCCTATGGTAAAATGTATACATTAATTGGTGTCCATGTTTGGCTTATTTGGTTTACTGTCAGCCCCTAGTAAAGTGCACCAGGAGTGCCAGGGCTTGTAAATACAAATGCTGCTGGTGGGCTTGCAGCACTGGTTGTGCCACCCACAGAAGCGGCCTAGTAAAATGTGTCTAAGGTCTGCCACTGCAGAGCCTGCGTGCAGTCTGGTACTGTCGCGCTGACTGCGCAAGTGCACCCACTTGCCAGTCCCTAAACCTTCCCTTAACTACATATTAGTCACCCCTCTGGTAGGCCCAAGGGCAGGGTGCATTGTAGGCATAAGGTAGGACATGCCCTGATGTGTGTGGCATGTTTTAATAGTGAATTACAGCCATTTTCGTTTTTCACTATTGAAGGCTACCTGCTCTCCATAGGCCAGAATGGGCTGCTGGAATTACTACACGCTATAATCCCAGCGGACTCATAGAGCATGGTAGAAAGTCATGTTTGGTATGCCTGAACTCAGAATAATATAATACTTCTTTTAGTAAAGTTTATTTTAATATCGTGCGTTTGTAAATACTACTTTTAGAAAGTTAGTATTTACTGATCTGGCCTTTTCAGTCCGCCTCTGCTGTGTGTGTGTGAGTTCTGCCTAGTTACAGTGGGGAGCAGGGCTGGGGAATTCCAGGAGACAGGCTGGCTGCCAGGTGGTGGGTTGAGAGATTACACCAGGATGGGTGGGAGGAGTACACCTTGACTTTGAATAGACCTGTGCTCTGCCACCACAAAGCCGGCTCCGCCCCCTGTGGAGCGGCTGATGTCTCTACCCTGCTGCTGAAAGGAAAGAGCAGAGTCACCACAACAAAGTGCTCCAAAACCAGACTGAGCCAGGCCCAAGCCCCCTGGCGACAAAGAACAAAAGAAACTTGCTATAAAAGAAGGAGCCCTGCTCCTAAGAAATCAGATCCTGTTTACGCCAAGACGAACCACTGCCTGAAGGAGAAGGGCCTGGAGAAGCTGAAGGAGGAGTACTGTCTCTATGCCTGAGAGACTGACCTGCAGTGGGTACCTGTCTGCTGGAAGGAGAGGAGGAAAAGATTAAGGAAAAAGACTTTTATTCAACTTGTGCATTGAACAATCTCCAAGGGCTTGCTGGTGAACTTGCCCCCGGAACTGCGCCCCAGGAACAGTGGGCGCTACCTTTCCCCAAGAAGAAGAGAAGCTGCTGGAGGCGATCCTGTGACGCTGATCCCTGAGGACCTGTGTGCCCCTCATCTAAGCACCGCGACATCTGCCACTGGGGCTACCGCGAGCACCGCAAAGACCTGTCTATCTGGTCCAAGCACAGCAAGCACCTGCCCCCCCGAGCCGTAGCTCGCACCGCAAAGAAGAGACTGTGTAGGCTCCAAGCGCCGAGCCTCTGCGACCCCCCCAGGCCGTGGAAGCCCCTGTGAGGACCTACGACGCCCTGTGTGCCCTCGCTGTGAAGCCGGCAGCGCGATGCGCTGAAAAGACTGCCCCGAGCTTCCCCTCCTTCTTCTACCCTTGATCGTGTGGCCGAGACCGTCCTGAAGCACCCCACGAAGCACCGCCGCCCACTGGCAAGAAGGGACGACAACGCGATGTGGGACGCTCCTGCAGGGACCCCTGAAGCTGCTGCGATCATCCTTGTGCAAGAATTAAGGTACTGTGTGCGAGCGCGCTGCAGTACGACCCGTCCGCTGCTTTGTTCGGGCCGTACTAGCGCTTCAGACCCGCTTCGCTTCACACGCGTGAAGCGTAGACTTTGGCAACGTGCAAACCAGCTGTACGAGGCGTCCCAACGACAGTACGGCCCGTACAGCATCAAATACATAGCCGGTGCTCACGCGGGAAGCGTGAGGTTCAGCAAGAGGCGTACCTGACGTGTACGACGCATACCTACGAAGGTACGGTCCGTACCGATCACGTCCAGAGTACGCGTGCTCACGCGAGAAGCGTGAGAAACGGCAAGGCACGTCCAAAACCTCGTACGAAGCGTACCGGAGGTGCTACGAAGCGCACAGACACCCTAAAGAAGCTATTTTAAGTAGAATTTTGCCATTTTAACATCTGTGGACTGCCTGAAAGCATTTCAAAGTAACTGGAACCCTATTTAAAGAAAGAACTGTATTTTTGACAACCTGCCTAAAAGAAATCTTATATATAAAGAACTTTATTTTGCTATAAATACAGCCTTGTGTCTTTGTGTGGTGGGGTGGTGATTATTGTGTGGGATATCTTGAACGCTTAACCTAATGCCCTCTGGAATCTAGCCTGACTGCTCGCGCCACGTTACCTAGAGGGTGAGCAGGGGTTATTTTTAGGAGGTGATCCTACGCCCTGACTTAGAGGACAGGGTCCCTGCTTGTCGCAAGTGCATACCTGCGCTAACCAGAGACCCCGGATTCTAACATTGGTGGCAGCGGTGAGGATTTACGGATTTGCGTTCCTGGTGTCTGCGCAGTGATTACTAGCCATTGCACAGTGAGGACAGTCCAGTAGCTTAAGCCACAGAACTTTTTATTTTTTCACTTGCCAAGAAAGAAGATCCCTTGTGTTTGGAGTCATGCCTGGCCCAAACAGCATTGAGAAATCGCTCCCTGAAACCTCTGAAATCCTAAGAATGGAATGGGATGCATCAAAACTGGGCAGCTACAAGAGAACTGAACTCAAGTACTTCTGCAGGAAGCTCAAGGTTCCACATGCAGGATGCAAGAACAAATCAGATCTCTACAAGGCGCTGAAAGCCTGGATTGAATCAAGGGGTGCAACTGAGGAAGTTACACCATTGAAACCAGCGGAAAGCGTTCGCAGTTTTGGCAGAGGCCTGTCGCCAGAGGAGCTGGAAGGCAGACAGGCCGCCAGGGATCATGAAATTAAGTTGGCAGAGCTGGAAGAAAAAAGCCAATTGGAGCTAGAGAGCAGGAAGATGGCTCTTGAAGAAAGAAGAATGGAGCATGACTTAAAAATGAGAAAACTTGATATGGAGCTCGAGAGGCTTGAGGCCATGAGTGTCTCAGCCCAGCAGCAAGAAAGGTGCGTAGCTTAGAGATTGAGCTTTTCTGAGTGGGAGGAGGAATCCAGCTCAGATGGTGGCAGCCATATTGAATTTTCTAGTGCTGAGAGAGTAGTACGCACACCAAGAGATGTGGCGCCTGACTTGAAGGAGGGGGTTAACACACACCAGGAGGTTCAAGGGCATGAGGTAGCTCCAGTAGTGCGCTGTATCCCTGAAGGGAATAGGGTAACTGGCGCAGGGGTTCATGGTCCTAGTGGTGGGAGGGACACTCTACTGACTCTAGATGAGAGGTGCAGGGAGAGGGGTTCCCCCAACATTGAAGTCCTGGTATGTGAGTGTGAAGACCGCCCAGAAGAGTGTGGGTTGTGTGACAGAGACAGTCAGATACTGTCTTGCCAGTCTCAGGAGAGTGGTGTGGAGTATGTGTGTGAGGCACTGGATGGTAAGGTGAAGGATAGTTTGGTTAACCCTGCTAGGGGGCTGTGTGATCCAATTGTGGGAGAGCATATTGTAAGCCCCTGTTTTCCAGTGCTATGCCAACACCTGTGGGAGAGTGAGTTCTCTGACCGCAGAGAGCTCACATTGGAGGCAGACCTTTTGGTGGAGTCCAGACGGTCTGGAAAGGCATTGGGGAGTGATCCCAAGAGGAGTGGCCCAGGTATCTTCAAACCCAGTGTGGTGGAAATGGCTCAGAGTAGCCCAGCTAGGACCTGTAGTAGTGAGAGGGGTGTAGGGCCTCACGTCCTGTCTTTAAGTGGAAGGAGTGAGAATGGGTTATGTCCCGGTGGTGCCCAACCTCAGTCTCAGAGCTTGGATGGTTCTTTAAGGGAACACCAGGTGGGGAGCCTAGTCTATCCTGAGGGGCTGCCCGTTGTGCGGGATCCCCTAATGTCTGGTGAACGGGGAGTGTGTGTAAGCAGGCCTCCCTCAGTTCTGGTGTCTGGCAGTACCGCTCCAGTTGGGAGGGTGCAGAAGTCCAGATTGAGGGGTGAGAGGGGGAAAGAGTCCCCAGTGGAAAAACCAGTGGGTCAGGGGCCAGCCAGAAGGGCTGCGTCACCAGTGAATGACCATGGTGACACCACCTCTGTCCTGGGGGATCTTCATGCACTGTCAGATGGACAGGGGTGGGGAGATCAGCGCCAGGCAGACTGTCACCCGACACAGGAGTTCTGTGTCACCCTCAGGGGGGGCCTGCGTGCTCCCCGGGGAGTCCTGGTCTGCCAGGCAAGCGTTCAACCGCATGGGTTTGTCCCAGGGTTGGGAAGCCAGGTTCAGGTGTTGTCTGACCTGGAGGGTGGGACAACTGTAATCAGTGTCCTGACCCAAGTTGCTTCTAGGGGTACCACTCCAGTTGGGAGTGGGCAGTACTCTGGAAGGGGGTGCAGAGGGAGGGAGTCCTCGCCTCTGACCCCGGTGCAGCCTGAGGGTTTAGACCCTAGACTGGAGAGCCAGGGTCAGGTGTTGTCTGACCTGGAGGGAGGGACATCTGTAATCAGTGTCCCTACCAGTCTGTCTTCTAGGTGTACCACTCCAGGTGGGAGGGTACAGCCATCTGGAAGGGGGTGCAGAGGGAGGGAGTCCTCGCCTCTGACCCCGGCTCAACTGAAGGGTTTAGACCCTAGGATGGAGGGCCAGGTTCAGGGTGTCCCCCCTGACCTGGACGCCCAGTTGCAGGATAGAACCCCTGAACTGGTGGGCGTATTGCGCAGGACACCTGCCCCATGTGCCCTGGCAATTCTGGAAGGGGGTACCACTCCAGGTGGGAGGGTACAGAGCCCCAAGGAGGAGGACCGGGTGTGGGAGAGGCCACCCTGACCTGACAGGAGGGAGAATGGACAACGGGTGCCAAGCACCTGGGGCTACTGCCCCCCGCTCCCTGGTGCCACAGAGGATTGAGAGCCATGAGAGGCATACGGCCTGGGTCTCATCCCTGACTACTGTCAATGGCCACTGCAGCATTTTGCTGTCTGTCTGTTGGGACACACCTGTGGGCCAGTTAAGGTTAGGTGCTGCACAGGTGGTGTCCACAGCTGAGGAGAAGGGGTCCCCATGGATTGGCTTTGTGGGCCCTGAGAGTATGGACAGAGGGAGTCCAATAGGTTCAGATTGGCATAGAACTGGAGTCTGCCCCTGCAGTTGCGGGCCAGGTCCTTTTTCTATCGCCCCAAGCAGGGAAGACCAGTGATTGGTCTACCCTGCGTTTTGGCTGGAAGGGGGTTGTGTTGGACTTGGCCCTTTTTGCAGGGTCATCCCTAAACTTTTTTTGCCTTCCTCCTGTATTTTTCCTGACCTGTTGTTGGCTGTTTTATGACTCTGGGCACCTTACCACTGCTGATCAGTGCTAAGGTGCATATGCTCTCCCTATGGTAAAATGTATACATTAATTGGTGTCCATGTTTGGCTTATTTGATTTACTGTCAGCCCATAGTAAAGTGCACCAGGAGTGCCAGGGCTTGTAAATACAAATGCTGCTGGTGGGCTTGCAGCACTGGTTGTGCCACCCACAGATGCGGCCTAGTAAAATGTGTCTAAGGTCTGCCACTGCAGAGCCTGCGTGCAGTCTGGTACTGTCGCGCTGACTGCGCAAGTGCACCCACTTGCCAGTCCCTAAACCTTCCCTTAACTACATATTAGTCACCCCTCTGGTAGGCGCCCAAGGGCAGGGTGCATTGTAGGCATAAGGTAGGACATGCCCTGATGTGTGTGGCATGTCTTAATAGTGAATTACAGCCATTTTCGTTTTTCACTATTGAAGGCTACCTGCTCTCCATAGGCCAGAATGGGCTGCAGGAATTACTACACGCTATAATCCCAGCGGACTCATAGAGCATAGTAGAAAGTCAAGTTTAGTATGCCCGAACTCAGAATAATATAATACTTCTTTTAGTAAAGTTTATTTTAATATCGTGCGTTTGTAAATACTACTTTTAGAAAGTTAGTATTTACTGATCTGGCCTTTTCAGTCCGCCTCTGCTGTGTGTGTGTGAGTTCTGCCTAGTTACAGTGGGGAGCAGGGCTGGGGAATTCCAGGAGACAGGCTGGCTGCCAGGTGGTGGGTTGAGAGATTACACCAGGATGGGTGGGAGGAGTACACCTTGACTTTGAATAGACCTGTGCTCTGCCACCACAAAGCCGGCTCTGCCCCCTGTGGAGCGGCTGATGTCTCTACCCTGCTGCTGAAAGGAAAGAGCAGAGTCACCACAACAAAGTGCTCCAAAACCAGACTGAGCCAGGCCCAGGCCCCCTGGCGACAAAGAACAAAAGAAACTTGCTATAAAAGAAGGAGCCCTGCTCCTAAGAAATCAGATCCTGTTTACGCCAAGACGAACCTCTGCCTGAAGGAGAAGAACCTGGAGAAGCTGAAGGAGGAGTACTGTCTCTATGCCTGAGAGACTGGCCTGCAGTGGGTACCTGTCTGCTGGAAGGAGAGGAGGAAAAGACTAAGGAAAAAGACTTTTATTCAACTTGTGCATTGAACAATCTCCAAGGGCTTGCTGGTGAACTTGCCCCCTGAACTGCGCCCCAGGAACAGTGGGCGCTACCTTTCCCCAAGAAGAAGAGAAGCTGCTGGAGGTGATCCTGTGACGCTGATCCCTGAGGACCTGTGTGCCCCTCATCTAAGCACCGCGACATCTGCCACTGGGGCTACCGCGAGCACCGCAAAGACCTGTCTATCTGGTCCAAGCACAGCAAGCACCTGCCCCCCCGAGCCGTAGCTCGCACCGCAAAGAAGAGACTGTGTAGGCTCCAAGCGCCGAGCCTCTGCGACCCCCCCAGGCCGTGGAAGCCCCTGTGAGGACCTACGACGCCCTGTGTGCCCTCGCTGTGAAGCCGGCAGCGCGATGCGCTGAAAAGACTGCCCCCGAGCTTCCCCTCCTTCTTCTACCCTTGATCGTGTGGCCGAGACCGTCCTGAAGCACCCCACGAAGCACCGCCGCCCACTGGCAAGAAGGGACGACAACGCGATGTGGGACGCTCCTGCAGGGACCCCTGAAGCTGCTGCGATCATCCTTGTGCAAGAATTAAGGTACTGTGTGCGAGCGCGCTGCAGTACGACCCGTCCGCTGCTTTGTTCGGGCCGTACTAGCGCTTCAGACCCGCTTCGCTTCACACGCGTGAAGCGTAGACTTTGGCAACGTGCAAACCAGCTGTACGAGGCGTCCCAACGACAGTACGGCCCGTACAGCATCAAATATATAGCCGGTGCTCACGCGGGAAGCGTGAGGTTCAGCAAGAGGCGTACCTGACGTGTACGACGCATACCTACGAAGGTACGGTCCGTACGGTTCACGTCCAGAGTACGCGTGCTCACGCGAGAAGCGTGAGAAACGGCAAGGCACGTCCAAAACCTCGTACGAAGCGTACCGGAGGTGCTACGAAGCGCACAGACACCCTAAAGAAGCTATTTTAAGTAGAATTTTGCCATTTTAACATCTGTGGACTGCCTGAAAGCATTTCAAAGTAACTGGAACCCTATTTAAAGAAAGAACTGTATTTTTGACAACCTGCCTAAAAGAAATCTTATATATAAAAGAACTTTATTTTGCTATAAATACAGCCTTGTGTCTTTGTGTGGTGGGGTGGTGATTATTGTGTGGGATATCTTGAACGCTTAACCTACTGCCCTCTGGAATCTAGCCTGACTGCTCGCGCCACGTTACCTTGAGGGTGAGCAGGGGTTATTTTTAGGAGGTGATCCTACGCCCTGACTTAGAGGACAGGGTCCCTGCTTGTCGCAAGTGCATACCTGCGCTAACCAGAGACCCCGGATTCTAACATTGGTGGCAGCGGTGAGGATTTACGGATTTGCGTTTCTGGTGTCTGCGCAGTGATTACTAGCCATTGCACAGTGAGGACAGTCCAGTAGCTTAAGCCACAGAACTTTTTATTTTTTCACTTGCCAAGAAAGAAGATCCCTTGTGTTTGGAGTCATGCCTGGCCCAAACAGCATTGAGAAATCGCTCCCTGAAACCTCTGAAATCCTAAGAATGGAATAGGATGCGTCAAAACTGGGCAGCTACAAGAGAACTGAACTCAAGTACTTCTGCAGGAAGCTCAAGGTTCCACATGCAGGATGCAAGAACAAATCTGATCTCTACAAGGCGCTGAAAGCCTGGATTGAATCAAGGGGTGCAACTGAGGATGTTACACCATTGAAACCAGCGGAAAGCGTTCGCAGTTTTGGCAGAGGCCTGTCGCCAGAGGAGCTGGAAGGCAGACAGGCCGCCAGGGATCATGAAATTAAGTTGGCAGAGCTGGAAGTAAAAAGCCAATTGGAGCTAGAGAGCAGGAAGATGGCTCTTGAAGAAAGAAGAATGGAGCATGACTTAAAAATGAGAAAACTTGATATGGAGCTCGAGAGGCTTGAGGCCATGAGTGTCTCAGCCCAGCAACAAGAAAGGTGCGTAGCTTAGAGATTGAGCTTTTCTGAGTGGGAGGAGGAATCCAGCTCAGATGGTGGCAGCCATATTGAATTTTCTAGTGCTGAGAGAGTAGTACGCACACCAAGAGATGTGGCGCCTGACTTGAAGGAGGGGGTTAACACACACCAGGAGGTTCAAGGGCATGAGTTAGCTCCAGTAGTGCGCGGTATCCCTGAAGGGAATAGGGTAACTGGCGCAGGGGTTCATGGTCCTAGTGGTGGGAGGGACACTCTACTGACTCTAGATGAGAGGTGCAGGGAGAGGGGTTCCCCCAACATTGAAGTCCTGGTATGTGAGTGTGAAGACCGCCCAGAAGAGTGTGGGTTGTGTGACAGAGACAGTCAGATACTGTCTTGCCAGTCTCAGGAGAGTGGTGTGGAGTATGTGTGTGAGGCACTGGATGGTAAGGTGAAGGATAATTTGGTTAACCCTGCTAGGGGGCTGTGTGATCCAATTGTGGGAGAGCATATTGTAAGCCCCTGTTTTCCAGTGCTATGCCAACACCTGTGGGAGAGTTCTCTGACCGCAGAGAGCTCACATTGGAGGCAGACCTTTTGGTGGAGTCCAGACGGTCTGGAAAGGCATTGGGGAGTGATCCCAAGAGGAGTGGCCCAGGTATCTTCAAACCCAGTGTGGTGGAAATGGCTCAGAGTAGCCCAGCTAGGACCTGTAGTAGTGAGAGGGGTGTAGGGCCTCACGTCCTGTCTTTAAGTGGAAGGAGTGAGAATGGGTTATGTCCCGGTGGTGCCCAACCTCAGTCTCAGAGCTTGGATGGTTCTTTAAGGGAACACCAGGTGGGGAGCCTAGTCTGTCCTGAGGGGCTGCCCGTTGTGCGGGATCCCCTAGTGTCTGGTGAACGGGGAGTGTGTGTAAGCAGGCCTCCCTCAGTTCTGGTGTCTGGCAGTACCGCTCCAGTTGGGAGGGTGCAGAAGTCCAGATTGAGGGGTGAGAGGGGGAAAGAGTCCCTAGTGGAAAAACCAGTGGGTCAGGGGCCAGCCAGAAGGGCTGCATCACCAGTGAATGACCATGGTGACACCACTTCTGTCCTGGGGGATCTTCATGCACTGTCAGATGGACAGGGGTGGGGAGATCAGCGCCAGGCAGACTGTCACCCGACACAGGAGTTCTGTGTCACCCTCAGGGGGGTCCTGGTTTGTCCCAGGGTTGGGAAGCCAGGTTCAGGTGTTGTCTGACCTGGAGGGTGGGACAACTGTAATCAGTGTCCTGACCCAAGTTGCTTCTAGGGGTACCACTCCAGTTGGGAGTGGGCAGTACTCTGGAAGGGGGTGCAGAGGGAGGGAGTCCTCGCCTCTGAGCCCGGTGCAGCCTGAGGGTTTAGACCCTAGACTGGAGAGCCAGGGTCAGGTGTTGTCTGACCTGGACGGAGGGACATCTGTAATCAGTGTCCCTACCAGTCTGTCTTCTAGGTGTACCACTCCAGGTGGGAGGGTACAGCCATCTGGAAGGGGGTGCAGAGGGAGGGAGTCCTCGCCTCTGACCCCGGCTCAACTGAAGGGTTTAGACCCTAGGTTGGAGGGCCAGGTTCAGGGTGTCCCCCCTGACCTGGACGCCCAGTTGCAGGATAGAACCCCTGAACTGGTGGGCGTATTGCGCAGGACACCTGCCCCAGGTGCCCTGGCAATTCTGGAAGGGGGTACCACTCCAGGTGGGAGGGTACAGAGCCCCAAGGAGGAGGACCGGGTGTGGGAGAGGCCACCCTGACCTGACAGGAGGGAGAATGGACAACGAGTGCCAAGCACCTGGGGCTACTGCCCCCCGCTCCCTGGCGCCACAGAGGATTGAGAGCCCTGAGAGGCATACGGCCTGGGTCTCATCCCTGACTACTGTCAATGGCCACTGCAGCATTTTGCTGTCTGTCTGTTGGGACACACCTGTGGGCCAGTTAAGGTTAGGTGCTGCACAGGTGGTGTCCACAGCTGAGGAGAAGGGGTCCCCATGGATTGGCTTTGTGGGCCCTGAGAGTATGGACAGAGGGAGTCCAATAGGTTCAGATTGGCATAGAACTGGAGTCTGCCCCTGCAGTTGCGGGCCAGGTCCTTGTTCTATCGCCCCAAGCAGGGAAGACCAGTGATTGGTCTACCCTGCGTTTTGGCTGGAAGGGGGTTGTGTTGGACTTGGCCCTTTTTGCAGGGTCATCCCTAAACTTTTTTTGCCTTCCTCCTGTATTTTTCCTGACCTGTTGTTGGCTGTTTTATGACTCTGGGCACCTTACCACTGCTGATCAGTGCTAAGGTGCATATGCTCTCCCTATGGTAAAATGTATACATTAATTGGTGTCCATGTTTGGCTTATTTGGTTTACTGTCAGCCCATAGTAAAGTGCACCAGGAGTGCCAGGGCTTGTAAATACAAATGCTGCTGGTGGGCTTGCAGCACTGGTTGTGCCACCCACAGATGCGGCCTAGTAAAATGTGTCTAAGGTCTGCCACTGCAGAGCCTGCGTGCAGTCTGGTACTGTCGCGCTGACTGCGCAAGTGCACCCACTTGCCAGTCCCTAAACCTTCCCTTAACTACATATTAGTCACCCCTCTGGTAGGCCCAAGGGCAGGGTGCATTGTAGGCATAAGGTAGGACATGCCCTGATGTGTGTGGCATGTCTTAATAGTGAATTACAGCCATTTTCGTTTTTCACTATTGAAGGCTACCTGCTCTCCATAGGCCAGAATGGGCTGCAGGAATTACTACACGCTATAATCCCAGCGGACTCATAGAGCATGGTAGAAAGTCAAGTTTAGTATGCCTGAACTCAGAATAATATAATACTTCTTTTAGTAAAGTTTATTTTAATATCGTGCGTTTGTAAATACTACTTTTAGAAAGTTTGTATTTACTGATCTGGCCTTTTCAGTCCGCCTCTGCTGTGTGTGTGTGAGTTCTGCCTAGTTACAGTGGGGAGCAGGGCTGGGGAATTCCAGGAGACAGGCTGGCTGCCAGGTGGTGGGTTGAGAGATTACACCAGGATGGGTGGGAGGAGTACACCTTGAATTTGAATAGACCTGTGCTCTGCCACCACAAAACCGGCTCCGCCCCCTGTGGAGCGGCTGATGTCTCTACCCTGCTGCTGAAAGGAAAGAGCAGAGTCACCACAACAAAGTGCTCCAAAACCAGACTGAGCCAGGCCCAGGCCCCCTGGCGACAAAGAACAAAAGAAACTTGCTATAAAAGAAGGAGCCCTGCTCCTAAGAAATCAGATCCTGTTTACGCCAAGACGAACCTCTGCCTGAAGGAGAAGAACCTGGAGAAGCTGAAGGAGGAGTACTGTCTCTATGCCTGAGAGACTGGCCTGCAGTGGGTACCTGTCTGCTGGAAGGAGAGGAGGAAAAGACTAAGGAAAAAGACTTTTATTCAACTTGTGCATTGAACAATCTCCAAGGGCTTGCTGGTGAACTTGCCCCCTGAACTGCGCCCCAGGAACAGTGGGCGCTACCTTTCCCCAAGAAGAAGAGAAGCTGCTGGAGGCGATCCTGTGACCCTGATCCCTGAGGACCTGTGTGCCCCTCATCTAAGCACCGCGACATCTGCCACTGGGGCTACTGCGAGCACCGCAAAGACCTGTCTATCTGGTCCAAGCACAGCAAGCACCTGCCCCCCCCGAGCCGTAGCTCGCACCGCAAAGAAGAGACTGTGTAGGCTCCAAGCGCCGAGCCTCTGCGACCCCCCAGGCCGTGGAAGCCCCTGTGAGGACCTACGACGCCCTGGGTGCCCTCGCTGTGAAGCCGGCAGCGCGATGCGCTGAAAAGACTGCCCCCGAGCTTCCCCTCCTTCTTCTACCCTTGATCGTGTGGCCAAGACCGTCCTGAAGCACCCCACGAAGCACCGCCGCCCACTGGCAAGAAGGGACGACAACGCGATGTGGGACGCTCCTGCAGGGACCCCCGAAGCTGCTGCGATCATCCTTGTGCAAGAATTAAGGTACTGTGTGCGAGCGCGCTGCAGTACGACCCGTCCGCTGCTTTGTTCGGGCCGTACTAACGCTTCAGACCCGCTTCGCCTTAACACGCGTGAAGCGTAGACTTTGGCAACGTGCGAACCAGCTGTACGAGGCGTCCCAACGACAGTACGGCCCGTACAGCATCAAATACATAGCCGGTGCTCACGCGGGAAGCATGAGGTTCAGCAAGAGGCGTACCTGACGTGTACGACGCGTACCTACGAAGGTACGGTCCGTACGGTTCACGTCCAGAGTACGCGTGCTCATGCGAGAAGCGTGAGAAACGGCAAGGCACGTCCAAAACCTCGTACGAAGCATACCGGAGGCGCTACGAAGCGCAGAGACACCCTAAAGAAGCTATTTTAAGTAGAATTTTGCCATTTTAACATCTGTGGACTGCCTGAAAGCATTTCAAAGTAACTGGAACCCTATTTAAAGAAAGAACTGTATTTTTGACAACCTGCCTACAAGAAATCTTATATATAAAGAACTTTATTTTGCTAGAAATACAGCCTTGTGTCTTTGTGTGGTGGGGTGGTGATTATTGTGTGGGATATCTTGAACGCTTAACCTAATGCCCTCTGGAATCTAGCCTGACTGCTCGCGCCACGTTACCTAGAGGGTGAGCAGGGGTTATTTTTAAGAGGTGATCCTACGCCCTTACTTAGAGGAAAGGGTCCCTGCTTGTCGCAAGTGCAAACCTGCGCCAACCAGAGACCCCGGATTCTAACACTTAGGGTAGTGGTTTAGGGCAGTGCGGTGGTGTTCGGGCAGTGTGAGGGGTAGTGCTGGGGCTGGTGTTTTATGGTTTAGGGTAGTGCAGTGGTGTTTTGGCAGTCTAGGGGGTCATGGTGGGGATGGGATGTTATGGTTTAGGGTTTTGCAGTGGTGTTTGTGTAGTGTAGGGGGTCATGCTGAGGGTAGTGTTCAGGGTTTAGGACAATGCAGTAGTGTTCGGGCTTTGTAGGGGGTCGTGGGTCATGCAGGGGGTGGTGTTTCAGGGTTTAGGGCAGTGCAGTGGTGTTCAGGCAGTGTAGGGGGTCATCATGGGGTGTTGTTTCAAGGTTTAGGACAGTGCAGTGGTTTTCGGGCAGTGTAGGGGTCTTGCTGGGGGTGGTGTTTCAGGGTTTAGGGCAGTGCAGTGGTGTTCGGGTAGTGTAGGGGGTCTTTCTGGGGTAGAGATTCAGGGTTTAGGGCAGTGCATTGGTGTTTGGGCAGTGTAGGGGGTCTTGCTGGGGGTGGTGTTTCAGGGTTTAGGGCAGTGCAGTGTTCTTCGGGCAGTGTAGGTGGATATGCTGTGGGTGGTGTTTAAGAGTTTAGAGCAGAGCAGTGGTGTTCGGGCAGAGTAAGGGTCGTGCTGGGGGTGGTGTTTCAGGGTTTAGGGCAGAGCAGTGGTGTTTGGGCAGTGTAGGGTGTCGTGTTGGGGGTGGTGTTTCAGGGTTTAGGTCAGTGGTGTTCGGGCATTGTAGGGGGTCTTGCTGGGGTGGTGTTTCCGCGTTTAGGGCAGTGCAGTGATGTTCGGGCAGTGTAGGGGGTCGTGCTCGGACTGGTGTTTCAGGGTTTAGGGCAGTGCAGTTGTGTTCGGGCAGAGTGGGGGTCATCCTGGGGGGTGTTTTATGGTTTAGGGTAGTGCAGTGGTGTTCAGGCAGTTTAGGGGTTCGTGCTGGGGCTGGTGTTTTATAGTTTATTATTATTTTTATTTTTATTATTATTTATTTATTTATTAAGCTGCTGCGATCATCCTTGTGCAAGAATTAAGGTACTGTGTGCGAGCGCGCTGCAGTACGACCCGTCCGCTGCTTTGTTCGGGCCGTACTAGCGCTTCAGACCCGCTTCGCTTCACACGCGTGAAGCGTAGACTTTGGCAACGTGCAAACCAGCTGTACGAGGCGTCCCAACGACAGTACGGCCCGTACAGCATCAAATACATAGCCGGTGCTCACGCGGGAAGCGTGAGGTTCAGCAAGAGGCGTACCTGACGTGTACGACGCATACCTACGAAGGTACGGTCCGTACGGTTCACGTCCAGAGTACGCGTGCTCACGCGAGAAGCGTGAGAAACGGCAAGGCACGTCCAAAACCTCGTACGAAGCGTACCGGAGGTGCTACGAAGCGCACAGACACCCTAAAGAAGCTATTTTAAGTAGAATTTTGCCATTTTAACATCTGTGGACTGCCTGAAAGCATTTCAAAGTAACTGGAACCCTATTTAAAGAAAGAACTGTATTTTTGACAACCTGCCTAAAAGAAATCTTATATATAAAGAACTTTATTTTGCTATAAATACAGCCTTGTGTCTTTGTGTGGTGGGGTGGTGATTATTGTGTGGGATATCTTGAACGCTTAACCTAATGCCCTCTGGAATCTAGCCTGACTGCTCGCGCCACGTTACCTAGAGGGTGAGCAGGGGTTATTTTTAGGAGGTGATCCTACGCCCTGACTTAGAGGACAGGGTCCCTGCTTGTCGCAAGTGCATACCTGCGCTAACCAGAGACCCCGGATTCTAACATTGGTGGCAGCGGTGAGGATTTACGGATTTGCGTTTCTGGTGTCTGCGCAGTGATTACTAGCCATTGCACAGTGAGGACAGTCCAGTAGCTTAAGCCACAGAACTTTTTATTTTTTCACTTGCCAAGAAAGAAGATCCCTTGTGTTTGGAGTCATGCCTGGCCCAAACAGCATTGAGAAATCGCTCCCTGAAACCTCTGAAATCCTAAGAATGGAATGGGATGCGTCAAAACTGGGCAGCTACAAGAGAACTGAACTCAAGTACTTCTGCAGGAAGCTCAAGGTTCCACATGCAGGATGCAAGAACAAATCTGATCTCTACAAGGCGCTGAAAGCCTGGATTGAATCAAGGGGTGCAACTGAGGATGTTACACCATTGAAACCAGCGGAAAGCGTTCGCAGTTTTGGCAGAGGCCTGTCGCCAGAGGAGCTGGAAGGCAGACAGGCCGCCAGGGATCATGAAATTAAGTTGGCAGAGCTGGAAGTAAAAAGCCAATTGGAGCTAGAGAGCAGGAAGATGGCTCTTGAAGAAAGAAGAATGGAGCATGACTTAAAAATGAGAAAACTTGATATGGAGCTCGAGAGGCTTGAGGCCATGAGTGTCTCAGCCCAGCAACAAGAAAGGTGCGTAGCTTAGAGATTGAGCTTTTCTGAGTGGGAGGAGGAATCCAGCTCAGATGGTGGCAGCCATATTGAATTTTCTAGTGCTGAGAGAGTAGTACGCACACCAAGAGATGTGGCGCCTGACTTGAAGGAGGGGGTTAACACACACCAGGAGGTTCAAGGGCATGAGTTAGCTCCAGTGTATTACCATGTATCCTGTCCCACAGTCATGCCGGAGGGGGGGGGGTGGGTGTAGGGGGGGTGGTCGGGGGGAGGGTCGTAGCAGGGGGTGGTTGTTTGAAGTTTGAATTTTGTTTGGCTGCTCCAATTTCATGGGGGTACCTTCTGAGTGGAGACCCCGCGCCCTGCGAGTATATGATATGCCTACAGGGGTGCGCCGGGTGGCGGGCCTCTAAGGGTTCTCCTGCAGGGTGGCTGGGGGGGGCACCGATTTACCCCATGTACTGTGGACTCATAACTGGGAATTTATGCGATGGGAATTGTATATTGCCATGCCCCGGCGGGGGATGGTCGTTGATTGTACTGCTTTCCGAGTGTTTAAATACCAATAAAAAATATTTAACAAAAAAAAAATTAGTTAGCTCCAGTAGTGCGCGGTATCCCTGAAGGGAATAGGGTAACTGGCGCAGGGGTTCATGGTCCTAGTGGTGGGAGGGACACTCTACTGACTCTAGATGAGAGGTGCAGGGAGAGGGGTTCCCCCAACATTGAAGTCCTGGTATGTGAGTGTGAAGACCGCCCAGAAGAGTGTGGGTTGTGTGACAGAGACAGTCAGATACTGTCTTGCCAGTCTCAGGAGAGTGGTGTGGAGTATGTGTGTGAGGCACTGGATGGTAAGGTGAAGGATAATTTGGTTAACCCTGCTAGGGGGCTGTGTGATCCAATTGTGGGAGAGCATATTGTAAGCCCCTGTTTTCCAGTGCTATGCCAACACCTGTGGGAGAGTTCTCTGACCGCAGAGAGCTCACATTGGAGGCAGACCTTTTGGTGGAGTCCAGACGGTCTGGAAAGGCATTGGGGAGTGATCCCAAGAGGAGTGGCCCAGGTATCTTCAAACCCAGTGTGGTGGAAATGGCTCAGAGTAGCCCAGCTAGGACCTGTAGTAGTGAGAGGGGTGTAGGGCCTCACGTCCTGTCTTTAAGTGGAAGGAGTGAGAATGGGTTATGTCCCGGTGGTGCCCAACCTCAGTCTCAGAGCTTGGATGGTTCTTTAAGGGAACACCAGGTGGGGAGCCTAGTCTGTCCTGAGGGGCTGCCCGTTGTGCGGGATCCCCTAGTGTCTGGTGAACGGGGAGTGTGTGTAAGCAGGCCTCCCTCAGTTCTGGTGTCTGGCAGTACCGCTCCAGTTGGGAGGGTGCAGAAGTCCAGATTGAGGGGTGAGAGGGGGAAAGAGTCCCTAGTGGAAAAACCAGTGGGTCAGGGGCCAGCCAGAAGGGCTGCGTCACCAGTGAATGACCATGGTGACACCACTTCTGTCCTGGGGGATCTTCATGCACTATCAGATGGACAGGGGTGGGGAGATCAGCGCCAGGCAGACTGTCACCCGACACAGGAGTTCTGTGTCACCCTCAGGGGGGTCCTGGTTTGTCCCAGGGTTGGGAAGCCAGGTTCAGGTGTTGTCTGACCTGGAGGGTGGGACAACTGTAATCAGTGTCCTGACCCAAGTTGCTTCTAGGGGTACCACTCCAGTTGGGAGTGGGCAGTACTCTGGAAGGGGGTGCAGAGGGAGGGAGTCCTCGCCTCTGAGCCCGGTGCAGCCTGAGGGTTTAGACCCTAGACTGGAGAGCCAGGGTCAGGTGTTGTCTGACCTGGAGGGAGGGACATCTGTAATCAGTGTCCCTACCAGTCTGTCTTCTAGGTGTACCACTCCAGGTGGGAGGGTACAGCCATCTGGAAGGGGGTGCAGAGGGAGGGAGTCCTCGCCTCTGACCCCGGCTCAACTGAAGGGTTTAGACCCTAGGTTGGAGGGCCAGGTTCAGGGTGTCCCCCCTGACCTGGACGCCCAGTTGCAGGATAGAACCCCTGAACTGGTGGGCGTATTGCGCAGGACACCTGCCCCAGGTGCCCTGGCAATTCTGGAAGGGGGTACCACTCCAGGTGGGAGGGTACAGAGCCCCAAGGAGGAGGACCGGGTGTGGGAGAGGCCACCCTGACCTGACAGGAGGGAGAATGGACAACGAGTGCCAAGCACCTGGGGCTACTGCCCCCCGCTCCCTGGCGCCACAGAGGATTGAGAGCCCTGAGAGGCATACGGCCTGGGTCTCATCCCTGACTACTGTCAATGGCCACTGCAGCATTTTGCTGTCTGTCTGTTGGGACACACCTGTGGGCCAGTTAAGGTTAGGTGCTGCACAGGTGGTGTCCACAGCTGAGGAGAAGGGGTCCCCATGGATTGGCTTTGTGGGCCCTGAGAGTATGGACAGAGGGAGTCCAATAGGTTCAGATTGGCATAGAACTGGAGTCTGCCCCTGCAGTTGCGGGCCAGGTCCTTGTTCTATCGCCCCAAGCAGGGAAGACCAGTGATTGGTCTACCCTGCGTTTTGGCTGGAAGGGGGTTGTGTTGGACTTGGCCCTTTTTGCAGGGTCATCCCTAAACTTTTTTTGCCTTCCTCCTGTATTTTTCCTGACCTGTTGTTGGCTGTTTTATGACTCTGGGCACCTTACCACTGCTGATCAGTGCTAAGGTGCATATGCTCTCCCTATGGTAAAATGTATACATTAATTGGTGTCCATGTTTGGCTTATTTGGTTTACTGTCAGCCCATAGTAAAGTGCACCAGGAGTGCCAGGGCTTGTAAATACAAATGCTGCTGGTGGGCTTGCAGCACTGGTTGTGCCACCCACAGATGCGGCCTAGTAAAATGTGTCTAAGGTCTGCCACTGCAGAGCCTGCGTGCAGTCTGGTACTGTCGCGCTGACTGCGCAAGTGCACCCACTTGCCAGTCCCTAAACCTTCCCTTAACTACATATTAGTCACCCCTCTGGTAGGCCCAAGGGCAGGGTGCATTGTAGGCATAAGGTAGGACATGCCCTGATGTGTGTGGCATGTCTTAATAGTGAATTACAGCCATTTTCGTTTTTCACTATTGAAGGCTACCTGCTCTCCATAGGCCAGAATGGGCTGCAGGAATTACTACACACTATAATCCCAGCGGACTCATAGAGCATGGTAGAAAGTCAAGTTTAGTATGCCTGAACTCAGAATAATATAATACTTCTTTTAGTAAAGTTTATTTTAATATCGTGCGTTTGTAAATACTACTTTTAGAAAGTTTGTATTTACTGATCTGGCCTTTTCAGTCTGCCTCTGCTGTGTGTGTGTGATTTCTGCCTAGTTACAGTGGGGAGCAGGGCTGGGGAATTCCAGGAGACAGGCTGGCTGCCAGGTGGTGGGTTGAGAGATTACACCAGGATGGGTGGGAGGAGTACACCTTGACTTTGAATAGACCTGTGCTCTGCCACCACAAAACCGGCTCCGCCCCCTGTGGAGCGGCTGATGTCTCTACCCTGCTGCTGAAAGGAAAGAGCAGAGTCACCACAACAAAGTGCTCCAAAACCAGACTGAGCCAGGCCCAGGCCCCCTGGCGACAAAGAACAAAAGAAACTTGCTATAAAAGAAGGAGCCCTGCTCCTAAGAAATCAGATCCTGTTTACGCCAAGACGAACCTCTGCCTGAAGGAGAAGAACCTGGAGAAGCTGAAGGAGGAGTACTGTCTCTATGCCTGAGAGACTGGCCTGCAGTGGGTACCTGTCTGCTGGAAGGAGAGGAGGAAAAGACTAAGGAAAAAGACTTTTATTCAACTTGTGCATTGAACAATCTCCAAGGGCTTGCTGGTGAACTTGCCCCCTGAACTGCGCCCCAGGAACAGTGGGCGCTACCTTTCCCCAAGAAGAAGAGAAGCTGCTGGAGGCGATCCTGTGACGCTGATCCCTGAGGACCTGTGTGCCCCTCATCTAAGCACCGCGACATCTGCCACTGGGGCTACTGCGAGCACCGCAAAGACCTGTCTATCTGGTCCAAGCACAGCAAGCACCTGCCCCCCCGAGCCGTAGCTCGCACCGCAAAGAAGAGACTGTGTAGGCTCCAAGCGCCGAGCCTCTGCGACCCCCAGGCCGTGGAAGCCCCTGTGAGGACCTACGACGCCCTGTGTGCCCTCGCTGTAAAGCCGGCAGCGCGATGCGCTGAAAAGACTGCCCCCGAGCTTCCCCTCCTTCTTCTACCCTTGATCGTGTGGCCAAGACCGTCCTGAAGCACCCCACGAAGCACCGCCGCCCACTGGCAAGAAGGGACGACAACGCGATGTGGGACGCTCCTGCAGGGACCCCTGAAGCTGCTGCGATCATCCTTGTGCAAGAATTAAGGTACTGTGTGCGAGCGCGCTGCAGTACGACCCGTCCGCTGCTTTGTTCGGGCCGTACTAACGCTTCAGACCCGCTTCGCCTTAACACGCGTGAAGCGTAGACTTTGGCAACGTGCGAACCAGCTGTACGAGGCGTCCCAACGACAGTACGGCCCGTACAGCATCAAATACATAGCCGGTGCTCACGCGGGAAGCATGAGGTTCAGCAAGAGGCGTACCTGACGTGTACGACGCGTACCTACGAAGGTACGGTCCGTACGGTTCACGTCCAGAGTACGCGTGCTCATGCGAGAAGTGTGAGAAACGGCAAGGCACGTCCAAAACCTCGTACGAAGCATACCGGAGGCGCTCCGAAGCGCACAGACACCCTAAAGAAGCTATTTTAAGTAGAATTTTGCCATTTTAACATCTGTGGACTGCCTGAAAGCATTTCAAAGTAACTGGAACCCTATTTAAAGAAAGAACTGTATTTTTGACAACCTGCCTACAAGAAATCTTATATATAAAGAACTTTATTTTGCTAGAAATACAGCCTTGTGTCTTTGTGTGGTGGGGTGGTGATTATTGTGTGGGATATCTTGAACGCTTAACCTAATGCCCTCTGGAATCTAGCCTGACTGCTCGCGCCACGTTACCTAGAGGGTGAGCAGGGGTTATTTTTAAGAGGTGATCCTACGCCCATACTTAGAGGAAAGGGTCCCTGCTTGTCGAACGTGCATACCTGCGCCAACCAGAGACCCCGGATTCTAACACTTAGGGTAGTGGTTTAGGGCAGTGCGGTGGTGTTCGGGCAGTGTGAGGGGTAGTGCTGGGGCTGGTGTTTTATGGTTTAGGGTAGTGCAGTGGTGTTTTGGCAGTCTAGGGGGCCATGGTGGGGATGGGATGTTATGGTTTAGGGTTTTGCAGTGGTGTTTGTGTAGTGTAGGGGGTCATGCTGAGGGTAGTGTTCAGGGTTTAGGACAATGCAGTAGTGTTCGGGCTTTGTAGGGGGTCGTGGGTCATGCAGGGGGTGGTGTTTCAGGGTTTAGGGCAGTGCAGTGGTGTTCAGGCAGTGTAGGGGGTCATCATGGGGTGTTGTTTCAAGGTTTAGGACAGTGCAGTGGTTTTCGGGCAGTGTAGGGGTCTTGCTGGGGGTGGTGTTTCAGGGTTTAGGGCAGTGCAGTGGTGTTCGGGTAGTGTAGGGGGTCTTTCTGGGGTAGAGATTCAGGGTTTAGGGCAGTGCATTGGTGTTTGGGCAGTGTAGGGGGTCTTGCTGGGGGTGGTGTTTCAGGGTTTAGGGCAGTGCAGTGTTCTTCGGGCAGTGTAGGTGGATATGCTGTGGGTGGTGTTTAAGAGTTTAGAGCAGAGCAGTGGTGTTCGGACAGAGTAAGGGTCGTGCTGGGGGTGGTGTTTCAGGGTTTAGGGCAGAGCAGTGGTGTTTGGGCAGTGTAGGGTGTCGTGTTGGGGGTGGTGTTTCAGGGTTTAGGTCAGTGGTGTTCGGGCATTGTAGGGGGTCTTGCTGGGGTGGTGTTTCCGCGTTTAGGGCAGTGCAGTGATGTTCGGGCAGTGTAGGGGGTCGTGCTCGGACTGGTGTTTCAGGGTTTAGGGCAGTGCAGTTGTGTTCGGGCAGAGTGGGGGTCATCCTGGGGGGTGTTTTATGGTTTAGGGTAGTGCAGTGGTGTTCAGGCAGTTTAGGGGGTCGTGCTGGGGCTGGTGTTTTATAGTTTATGGTTGTGCAGTGGTGTTTGTGTAGCGTAGGGTGTCATGCTGAGGGCAGTGTTTTAGGGTTTAGGGCAGTGGTGTTTGTGTAGTGTAGGAGGTCGTGCTGGTAGTAGTGTATTAGGGTTTAGGGTAGTGCAGTGGTGTTTGGGTAGTGTAGGGGGTCATGCAGGGGTAGTGTTTTAGGGTAGAGGGCAGTGGTGTTGGTGTAGTGTAGGGGTCGTGCTGGGGTGGTGTTTTAGAGGTTAGGGCTGTGCAGTGGTGTTCGGGTAGTGTAGGGGGTCATGCTGGGGGTGGTGTTTTAGTGTTTAGGGAAGTGCAGTGGTGTTTGGGCAGTGTAGGCGGTGTTGCAGGGGGTGGTGTTTCAGGGTTTAGGGCAGTACAGTGGTGTTTGGGTGTGTAGTGGGTCGTGCAGTGGATGGTGTTTCAGGGTTTAGCGCAGTGCAGTGGTGTGTGGGCAGTGTAGGGGGTCGTGCTGGGACTGGTATTTCAGGGTTTAGGGCAGTGCAGTTGTGTTCCGGCAGTGTGGGGTCATGCTGGGGGTGGTGTTTCAGGGTTTTGGGCAGTGCAGTGGTGTTTGGGCATTGTAGGGGGTCGTGCTGGGTGTGGTGTTTCAGGGTTTAAGGCAGTGCAGTGGTGTTCGGGCAGTGTGAGAGTTAGTGCTGGGGCTGGTTTTATGGTTTAGGTTAGTGCAGTGGTGTTCGGGCAGTCTAGGGGGTCATGCTGGGCTGGGGTTTTTATGGTTTAGGGTTGTGCAGTTGTTAGAAATGGCGATTTCTGGTTGACTAGGGCTTGCGCCAAAGCCAGGCAGAAACCACCACTCTAGTCAGGGCAAGGAAGGTACACGCCAAAGATAACCCCTGCTCACCCCCTTGGTAGCTTGGCACGAGCAGTCAGGCTTATCTCTGAGGCGATGTGTAAAGCGTTTGCGCGCGCACCCAGCAACAACACCCAAGGCCCACCACAAAGGAAACTCCACACAAGGTATTCTATAAAAATAGCCTTTGTATTACCAAAACACATTAGATAAGAACACACACTCTACAATGTGCGAACAGGCACGGGCAGAATTTACAAGGGATTATATGTACAGGGGACAGGGCCACATGGACCACTGTCACGAATTAGCACTTTTTAGAAATAGGAATAATTCTTTAGACCATAGCACTTACAATCACTGTAGCACTAAAATAGAACATGTAGCACCCAACCAGTAACTACTGGCGCAATAATGACCTCAGCGTCATCACACTAACATCAGGTAAGTACCACCTACGCAACCCTAACCACCTTAGGAAAATATTGCGCAGGGAATCAGGACCTCACTAGCACCACCTGTGTTAGGGAGAAAACAACCACCTAAGTATCACAATACCTATAGGGGTCTAAGCACATAAACACATGATGCATAAAATACATTCAGCAGTGTAGAACACGGAAAACACATGATGCATGAAATAACAAATTCAGAGGTGTAAAGCAAGGCACATGACGCATAAACATACATTCAGAGGTGCAGGTAGGAACAATAGCGCAAAACTCATAGTCGCCACCACCTGTGGCAGTCCCTAGGCCATCTGGCCTTGTCGGGGCTAGGACGCCCTACGTTCAGCAAAGTTAGGGGCAGGACTGCGCAGGCTGCGCCAGCCAGGAGCACAACCTAAACGTTGCAGCTGCCCACTAAGTGCTGGGCAGCTGGGAAAGGAGCGTGGGCACCACTGTGCTTCTTAAGACAAATATGGCATGCCTTGGAGCCTCCCTGGGCTCTGCCAAAAAGAATGCCCCCAAGTGTTGGAGTCCTCTCTGGGACTCAGAATGACCAACGAAATGCCCCCGAATAACGTGGGAGCCTCGTGGGCTCTGAAAACACCTGGGCACCGCGTTAGAGCCTCACGGGGCTCGGTGAACACTTAGTCCCCCTTCGTTGGAGTCCTTCTCATGGACTCAAAAAGAATCGTGCCCCCAGAGCCTCGCAGGCTCTAAAAACAAGAATGTCCCCGAGTTGCTGGTCCCCTGATCGGAGGGAGGGAGCCTCGTCGGAGCGGCCCACTGCCAAGCGGGGCCGCTCGGGAATGAACACCGGTGCTCCTCTCCGTTGGAGCGCCACCAGCGTTCTCGTTAGGGTGGCCCCCGTGGGAGCGGCCCGCTACTGCGGCGCCGCTGGGGGGGGGCAGGGCAGAGTCTGCCACCCACACAGAGTCCCGCTTACCTGGGACTCCCGCGTGGTCTCTCACAGCACTTCTCAGGGCCCCGGGGCGCAGGGTAGGCTCCTGCCGGCTCCGGGGCTTTCAACCCAGCGCGAGTCCTCGGTGGGAGGCGGGGTAGGCTCCCGCCCTCCTACTTCCTGTTCTCGTTGTCCCGGCGGCCCGCCCCCGGCCCGCCTTACTTCCGGGATGTCCCGGCCCGGGCTGCAGCGGTGATTTGCGATGTCGGCTTTCTCCGAAGAGCGGGGTGGGCTCCCGCCTTCGGATTTACGTATAGATCAGCGCAAATAAGCGGGGTGGGCACCCGCGAGCGCAATAACAATTAAGCGGGGTAGGCACCCGCCGACGACCACGGCAATGTCCCTGGCAGGGTGGGCACCTGCCAGGGGACTTCAGGATGTGTTTAGAACGGGCAAATGCCGGGTGGGCACCGGCTTTCAGAATTAAAGCGCTCCGAGTGCTAAACGCAATTAAAAGCGCTTCCAGGCGCTTTAGGGGCAAAACGAGGCACTCCCAGCGCTTAAAGATAAAAATCAGGTCCAGAACAAAGTCTTCAGAGGTGGGGGGTCAGGACTGGGCCCAGGGGCCAGCTCACAGGGCCCTCCAGCAGGGAGGCAGTCCCCAGTGGCGGTCTCTCCTGGCGCCCAGCAGCAGCAGCCCCCCTCAGGTAAGATCCTGGCAGAGAACAGTTTCTGTGGGGACACAGCCCCATTTTTATACAGTAAAATCCTTTGTCTTTGGTTCAGGGTGAGGGGGAAAACCAGTCGCAGCTGGTTGGGGAGCACCCTTGATGTGCTCAGCCCCTCACTCTATTCACTGGCAGGGCTAGGGTCGTCAGTCGCACCACAGGGGGCGGAGCCAGCATTGTGTGGGGAAAGTCCTGCCCTATTCAGGACCCAGGTGCACTCCTCCCCAGCCATCAGCATGCTAATCTCACACTCACCACTGGGGCAGACCCAACCAGACTCCTGGAGCCAGGCTCACCAGCCAGCTCCAGCCAATCACACGCCAGACACACTTTACACTAATATGCCAACTCCTAGAAGTGGCACTTCCGCACATGACATAATCACGCATCATACATCATTGCGAAGCATTCGGTCACACGAGTCCGCACATACCAAACTCGAGCCTGCACACCCCACGCATCAGGAACTACCAGGGACACATACATTCCCCATGCATTCCTATGGGAGGGCAGGCCTATCTCACCACATGCACTCAGAGTGTGCACGCACTTTCCTCTGGGACACAGGGAAAGTGCGCAGAAACCAAAAAATCACTACCACCAAGTCACCAATAAAAAGCAAAAAGTTCAGGGGTGAACCTGCCAGAAGGGCCAAGTCCAACACAACCCCCTTCCAGCCAAAACGCAGGGCAGACCAATCACCACCGTGATGGACTTCCCTGCTTGGGGCGATAGAACACGGACGCGGGCCCGCAACTGCAGGGACACCCTCCGGTTCTACGCCACGGTGAACCCATGGAATTCTTTCTAACACCACTGTCTGGACCAACTGGGCTACCCCACTGGTACTTCCAAGCTGTCCGCGGCCAAGACCAGGCCCTAGGCCACCCAGGTGCCACCGGTCTTTGCCTAACCATAGAGTGGGGGGTAGGAACCCCTGGCACATAGCGTCCATTCTCCACTCTTCCTGTCTGCAAGACAGGACTAGACTGCCACTGGTTCTCCAGCCTAGGGTCTACACCCTCAGGCGGACCAGGAGTCTCAGGGAAGGCTCTCCTCCCCCTACCTCTTCTCCTAGGGTTCCTCCTCCTCTGGCGAGGGGTACACCTAGAACGCCATTCCAACCCAGGGTTTAACCCCTCAGGTTGTACCGGGGGCAGAGGCGGGCTCTCCCACCCTCTGCACCCCCTTCCAGTGCCCTGCTCCCTACCAACTGGGGCGGTACCTCTGGAAGAAGAACCGGTCGGGGCGCTGGTTACAGACGTCCCACACTTCAGGTCAGGCTGACCCCGAACCTGGCCTTCCAACCTCCGGCCTAGAACCTTTGGTGGAATAATTGCCTGGCACTCCAGGACTTTTGGGGATTTCCACTCCATCCCCCTGAGGCTATCAAATGACACATATGTCGAGCGACTGTCTGTCTGACGCTGATCTCCCGTCCCCTGTCCACCTGACAGTGCGCGGAGATCCCCCAGAACAGAAGTGGTGTCACCCTGGTCACTACACGGGATCCTAGCCCAACTGGGTAGTCCCTGACCCACCGGTTCTTCCACTGGGGAACTCATCCCCCAATCACTCCTCACGCTGGACTCCTGTACCCTCCCTACCGGAGCGGTACTGCCAGACTCCAGAACCACAGGAGCCCTGTTTACAGGTGCTCCAGGTCCTCTACTCACTAAGAGATCTTCCTCAAGTGGACTAACAGGACAGCCTAGGTCCCCAACTTGGTGTTCCATCATGAAACCATCCAAGTCCTGAGGCAGGGTTTCGGGCGTCTGGGGACCCTCGGTCACCCCCCCACTCCTGCTCCACTGAGCCAGGCAGTGAGCCCCTACACCCTCCTCGCTATCCTGGGACCTAGCTGGGCTACACTGAGCCTCTTCCACCACGCTGGGCTGGAAGATACCTGAACCACTACTTTTGGATTCACTCCCTAAGGACTCTAGAGAACCTCTGGCACTTTCCCAGCGGTCTGCTTCGTCCGCAAGCTCAAATGGACAAAAAGAGTTATACCTCAACAGGTGTTGGTGCAACCACGGCACACAACAACTGAGCAGGTGTTCTTTGAGAACCAGACTACACAGTTTATCAAAATCAGACTCTGTGGTAACTCTTATCCAATCAAGCAGGGCATCCTCACATTCATCCACAAACTCCTCCCAGGACTGGTGAGACAGTTTCCTACTGCCCCTGAATTTCAACCTATACTCCTCCTCTTGGGAAACAGGTACCATACTGGGAGAATTGGGACTGGGATTTCTTACACTGAAATCCACATCGCCACTACCACTGGACTCAACCCTTCCTGGGGAGCCCAGAAAACTAAGACTGCGCGCAGGGGATAGTCTACCCTCCAGAGCTACTTTGCCTCTGGTGGAGGCCCTCTCAGCCTCCTCTACCCTCTCCCGCGCCAAGACCCACTCAGTCTCTCGCTGTTGCTTCCTGACCTCCAGCTGCGCCATAGCCTGAGCATGCTCTAACCTGAGCTTCTCTAACGCCAGCTGGTGCTCCCTTTCTTTCCTCCTATCTTCCCACTCCTCTGGGGACAGGGAAAGGGATGAGGCGCTGCCTCCTACGCTGGACCCAGCAAGGGACGCCCTACCTATGGGGTCCTCACTCTCTACTGGCGTCCAGGTACTGTCATCTTCTTCCTCCTCTTCGGAATCTTCAGGGCTCCCCACAGACCCACCACCCTCCAGGTGTGAGGCCCGGGCCCTTTCCATACTGTGCTCAAGATCCCATGGACCCTTTTGCCATAGGACCAGGTGGTCCTGAAGTTCGTACAGAGTGTTGGACTCTCTCTCTGTACAGGACCTTTCTAACTCCTGCCTCTGGCGCCAAGCTAGCTCATAGGGATCACAAGCAGGCTCCATTCTGGCGGACGTTTCTGGTGAAAAGATCACACAGGGAACCTAGGGGTCTGAGCTTAACAGGAGCACACGATTCACAAAAAGATTCAGCAAGCTCTCTAACCCAGAGAACTCACACTCACTTGCCTAGTGCCACACACCCTTCATCCACACACAACCCTCCCCTCAGACTGGTAAGGCAGTTTCTACCACCCCTGATTCCTCAACCTGATCACCACGTGACACAGGTACCAACTCTGGGCGCAGGACGGGGGACAAATGTACTGGACACTATTACGCTGCCACCACTGGATCCCATCCTCTGGTGAATCCAGAAAACACAATGCACTTAGGGGGATGATCTACCCTCCCGAGCTAGGGACACCTACCAATTAAGTCCCCAATGTAGGCCAACCCAAGAAATAGCAAACAGCACAGGGGCAGTTACCTCCTCCAGCTTCTACTGCAGGCCAACCCCAGAAATAACAAACAGCACAGGGGCAGTTACCTCCTCCAGCTTCTACTGCAGGCCAACCCAAGAAATAACAAACAGCACAGGGGCAGTTACCTCCTCCAGCTTCTACTGCAGGCCAACCCAAGAAATTGCTGTCTGCACAAGGGCAGTTACCTCCTACAGTTTCTGGTTTCTATCCTTGGCAGGACACTCAACTCAAAGTGCACAAGAAACACATTTCCAAAGAAATGACATTTAAAAACAAACTTAAAACAATAATCCCTATACCATGTGATTCATCTAAATGCAGAGTTTTGTAGTGCAGCCAGTTGCTGCTGCGGTACAGCGCAAACGCAAGTCCAAATCCCACCGCTGCCACCAATGTTAGAAATGGCGATTTCTGGTTGGCTAGGGCTTGCGCCAAAGCCAGGCAGAAACCACCACTCTAGTCAGGGCAAGGAAGGTACACGCCAAAGATAACCCCTGCTCACCCCCTTGGTAGCTTGGCACGAGCAGTCAGGCTTATCTCTGAGGCGATGTGTAAAGCATTTGCGCGCGCATCCAGCAACAACACCCAAGGCCCACCACAAAGGAAACTCCACACAAGGTATTCTATAAAAATAGCCTTTGTATTACCAAAACACATTAGATAAGAACACACACTCTACAATGTGCCAACAGGCACGGGCAGAATTACAAGGGATTATATGTACAGGGGACAGGGCCACATGGACCACTGTCAGGAATTAGCACTTTTTAGAAATAGGAATAATACTTTAGACCATAGCACTTACAATCACTGTAGCACTAAAATAGAACATGTAGCACCCAACCAGTAACTACTGGCGCAATAATGACCTCAGCGTCATCACACTAGCATCAGGTAAGTACCACCTACGCAACCCTAACCACCTTAGGAAAATATTGCGCAGGGAATCAGGACCTCACTAGCACCACCTGTGTTAGGGAGAAAACAACCACCTAAGTATCACAATACCTATAGGGGTCTAAGCACATAAACACATGATGCATAAAATACATTCAGCGGTGTAGAACAGGGAAAACACATGATGCATGAAATAACACATTCAGAGGTGTAAAGCAAGGCACATGACGCATAAACATACATTCAGAGGTGCAGGTAGGAACAATAGCGCAAAACTCATAGTCGCCACCACCTGTGGCTCGGTGAACACTTAGTCCCCCTTCGTTGGAGTCCTTCTCATGGACTCAAAAAGAATCGTGCCCCCAGAGCCTCGCAGGCTCTAAAAACAAGAATGTCCCCGAGTTGCTGGTCCCCTGATCGGAGGGAGGGAGCCTCGTCGGAGCGGCCCACTGCCAAGCGGGGCCGCTCGGGAATGAACACCGGTGCTCCTCTCCGTTGGAGCGCCACCAGCATTCTCGTTAGGGTGGCCCCGTGGGAGCGGCCCGCTACTGCGGCACCGCTGGGGGGGGGGCAGGGCAGAGTCTACCACCCACACGGAGTCCCGCTTACCTGGGACTCCCGCGTGGTCTCTCACAGCACTTCTCAGGGCCCCGGGGCGCAGGGTAGGCTCCTGCCGGCTCCGGGGCTTTCAACCCAGCGCGAGTCCTCGGTGGGAGGCGGGGTAGGCTCCCGCCCTCCTACTTCCTGTTCTCGTTGTCCCGGCGGCCCGCCCCCAGCCCGCCTGACTTCCGGGATGTCCCGGCCCGGGCTGCAGCGGTGATTTGCGATGTCGGCTTTCTCCGAAGAGCGGGGTGGGCTCCCGCCTTCGGATTTACGTATAGATCGGCGGAAATAAGCGGGGTGGGCACCCGCGAGCGCAATAACAATTAAGCGGGGTAGGCACCCGCCGACGACCACGGCAATGTCCCTGGCAGGGTGGGCACCTGCCAGGGGACTTCAGGATGCGTTTAGAACGGGCAAATGCCGGGTGGGCACCGGCTTTCAGAATTAAAGCGCTCCGAGCGCTAAAGGCAATTAAAAGCGCTTCCAGGCGCTTTAGGGGCAAAACGAGGCGCTCCCAGTGCTTAAAGATAAAAACCAGGTCCAGAACAAAGTCTTCAGAGGTGGGGGGTCAGGACTGGGCCCAGGGGCCAGCTCACAGGGCCCTCCAGCAGGGAGGCAGTCCCCAGTGGCGGTCTCTCCTGGCGCCCAGCAGCAGCAGCCCCCCTCAGGTAAGATCCTGGCAGAGAACAGTTTCTGTGGGGACACAGCCCCATTTTTATACAGTAAAATCCTTTGTCTTTGGTTCAGGGTGAGGGGGAAAACCAGTCGCAGCTGGTTGGGGAGCACCCTTGATGTGCTCAGCCCCTCACTCTATTCACTGGCAGGGCTAGGGTCGTCAGTCGCACTACAGGGGGCGGAGCCAGCATTGTGTGGGGAAAGTCCTGCCCTATTCAGGACCCAGGTGCACTCCTCCCCAGCCATCAGCATGCTAATCTCACACTCACCACTGGGGCAGACCCAACCAGACTCCTGGAGCCAGGCTCACCAGCCAGCTCCAGCCAATCACACGCCAGACACACTTTACACTAATATGCCAACTCCTAGAAGTGGCACTTCTGCACATGACATAATCACGCATCATACATCATTGCGAAGCATTCGGTCACACGAGTCCGCACATACCAAACTCGAGCCTGCACACCCCACGCATCAGGAACTACCAGGGACACATACATTCCCCATGCATTCCTATGGGAGGGCAGGCCTATCTCACCACATGCACTCAGAGTGCGCACGCACTTTCCTCTGGGACACAGGGAAAGTGCGCAGAAACCAAAAAATCACTACCACCAAGTCACCAATAAAAAGCAAAAAGTTCAGGGGTGAACCTGCCAGAAGGGCCAAGTCCAACAGCAGTGGTGTTTGTGTACTGTAGGGGGTCATGCTTAGGGTAGTGTTTTAGGGTTTAGGGCAGTGTAGTGGTGTTTGTGTGGTGTAGGGGGTCATTCAGGGGTAGTGTTTTAGGGTTTAGGGCAGTGGTGTTATTGTAGTGTAGGGGTTCGTGCTGGTGGTAGTGTTGTAGGGTTTAGGGCAGTGCAGTGATGTTTGGTTAGTGTAGGGGGTCGTGCAGGGGTAATGTTTTAGGGTTTAGGGCAGTGGTGTTGGTGTACTGTAGGGGTTTATGCTGGGGGTAATTTGGGGGTAGGGTTTAGGGCAGTGCATTGGTGTTCAGGCAGTATAGGGGGTCTTGCTGGGGGTGGTGTTTCAGGGTTTAGGGCAGTGCAGTGGTGTTCGGGCAGTGTAGGTGGATATGCTGGGGATGGAGTTTCAGAGTTTAGGGCAGAGCAGTGGTGTTCGGGCAGAGTAGGGGCCGTGCTGGGGGTGGTGTTTCAGTGTTTAGGGCAGAGCAGTGGTGTTTGGGCAGCGTAGTGTGTTGTGCTGGGGGTGGTGTTTCAGATTTAGGTCAGTGGTGTTCGGGCATTGCAGGGGGTCTTGCTGGGGGTGGTGTTTCATGGTTTAGGGCAGTGCAGTGGTGTTTGAGCAGTGTAGGGGGTCTTGCTGGGGGTGGAGTTTCAGGGTTTATGGCAATGTTGTTCGGGCAGTGTAGGGGATTTTGCTGGGGGTGGTGTTTCAGGGTTTAGGGCAGTGCAGTGGTGTTCAGGCAGTGTAGGCGGTCGTGCCGGGTATGGTCTTTCAGGGTTTGGTGCAGAGCAGTGGTGTTCGGGCAGTGTAGGGGGTCGTGCTGGGACTGGTGTTTCAGGGTTTAGGGCTGTACAGTTGTGTTCGGGCATAGTGGGGGTCATCCTGGGGGGGTGTTTTATGGTTTAGGGTAGTGCAGTGGTGTTCGGTCAATTTAGGGGGTCGTGCTGGGGCTGGTGTTTTATAGTTTAGGGTTGTGCAGTGGTGTTTGTGTAGCGTAGGGGGTCATGCTGAGGGTAGTGTTTTAGGGTTTAGGGCAGTGGTATGGGGTTTGTGTAGTGTAGGAGGTCATGCTGGTAGTAGTGTATTAGGGTTTAGGGTAGTGCAGTGTTGTTTGGGTAGTGTAGGGGTCGTGCAGGGGTAGTGTTTTAGGGTTTAGAGCAGTGGTGTTGGTGTAGTGTAGGGCTCGTGCTGGGGTGGTGTTTTAGAGGTTAGGGCTGTGCAGTGGTGTTCGGGCAGTGTAGGGGGCCATGCTGGGGGTGGTGTTTCAGGGTTTAGGGCAGTGCAGTGGTGTTTAGGCAGTGTGGGGGGTAGTGCTGGGGGGGTGTTTCAGGGTTTAGAGCAGTGCAGTGGTATTGGCAGTGTAGGGGGTCATGTAGGGGGTGGTGTATCATGGTTTAGGGCAGTGTAGTGCTGTTCGGACAGTGTAAGGGGTCGTGCAGGGGGCGGTGTTTCTGGGTTTAGGGCATTGCAGTGGTGTTCGGGCATTGTAGGGAGTCTTGCTGGGGGTGGTGTTTCAGGGTTTAGGGCATTGCAGTGGTGTTTGTGCAGTGTAGGGGGACTTGCTGGGGGTGGTGTTTCAGGGTTTAGGGCAGTGCAGTTGTGTTCGGGCAGAGTGGGGGTCATGCTAGGGTGTGTTTTATGGTTTAGGGTAGTGCAGTGGTGTTCGGGAAGTTTAAGGGGTCGTGCTGGGGCTGGTGTTTTATAGTTTAGGGTTGTGCAGTGGTGTTTGTGTAGCGTACGGGGTCATGCTGGTGGTAGTGTTTATGGTAGTGCAGTGGTGTTTGGTTAGTGTAGGGGGTCGTGCAGGGGTAGTGTTTTAGGGTTTAGGGCAGTGGTGTTGGTGTAGTGTAGGGGTTTATGCTGGGGGTAGTTTGGGGGTAGGGTTTAGGGCAGTGCATTGGTGTTCATGCAGTATAGGGGGTCTTGCTGGGGGTGGTGTTTCAGGGTTTAGGGCAGTTCAGTGGTGTTTGGGTAGTGTAGGAAGTCTCTCTGGTGTGGAGTTTCAGAGTTTAGGGCAGTGCATTGGTGTTCAGGCAGTATAGGGGGTCTTTCTGGGGGTGGTGTTTCAGGGTTTAGGGCAGTGCAGTGGTGTTCGGGCAGTGTGGTGGATATGCTGGGGATGGTGTTTCAGAGTTTAGGGCAGAGCAGCGGTGTTCGGGCAGAGTAGGGGTCGTGCTGGGGGTGGTGTTTCAGGGTTTAGGGCAGAGCAGTGGTGTTTGGGCAGTGTAGTGTGTTGCTGGGTGTGGTGTTTCAGGGATTAGGTCAGTGGTGTTCGGGCATTTTAGGGGGTCTTGCTGGGGGTGGTGTTTCATGGTTTAGGGGAGTGCAGTGGTGTTTGAGCAATGTAGGGGGGTCTTGCTGGGGGTGGAGTTTCAGGGTTTAGGGCAATGTTGTTTGGGCACGGTGAGGGGTCGTGCTGGGTGTGGTGTTTCAGGGTTTAGGGCAGAGCAGTGGTGTTCGGGCAGTGTAGGGGGTCGTGCTGGGACTGGTGTTTCAGGGTTTAGGGCTGTACAGTTGTGTTCAGGCATAGTGGGGGTCATCCTGGGTGGGGTTTATGGTTTAGGGTAGTGCAGTGGTGTTCGGTCAGTTTAGGGGGTCGTGCTGGGGCTGGTGTTTTATAGTTTAGGGTTGTGCAGTGGTGTTTGTCTAGCGTAGGGGGTCATGCTGAGAGTAGTGTATTAGGGTTTAGGGCAGTGGTGTGGTGTTTGTGTAGTGTAGGAGGTCGTGCTGGTAGTAGTGTATTAGGGTTTAGGGTAGTGCAGTGTTGTTTGGGTAGTGTAGGGGTTGTGCAGGGGTAGTGTTTTAGGGTTTAGAGCAGTGGTGTTGGTGTAGTGTAGGGCTCGTGCTGGGGTGGTGTTTTAGAGGTTAGGGCTGTGCAGTGGTGTTCGGGCAGTGTAGGGGGTCATGCTGGGGGTGGTGTTTCAGGGTTTAGGGCAGTGCAGTGGTGTTTAGGCAGTGTGGGGGGTAGTGCTGGGGGTGGTGTTTCAGGGTTTAGAGCAGTGCAGTGGTGTTAGCAGTGTAGGGGGTCATGTAGGGGGTGGTGTTTCAGGGTTTAGGGCAGTGCAGTGCTGTTCGGACAGTGTAGGGGGTCGTGCAGGGGGCAGTGTTTCTTGGTTTAGGGCAGTGAATGGGTGTTCGGGCAGTGTAGGGGGTCGTGCAGGGGCTGGTGTTTCAGGGTTTAGGGCAGTGCAGTGGTGTTCGGGCATTGTAGGGAGTCTTGCTGTGGGTGGTGTTTCAGGGTTTAGGGCATTGCAGTGGTGTTTGTGCAGTGTAGGGGGACTTGCTGGGGTGGTGTTTCAAGGTTTAGGGCAGTGCAGTTGTGTTCGGGCAGAGTGGGGGTCATGCTAGGGTGTGTTTTATGGTTTAGGGTAGTGCAGCGGTGTTCGGGAAGTTTAAGGGGTCGTGCTGGGGCTGGTGTTTTATAGTTTAGGGTTGTGCAATGGTGTTTGTGTAGCGTAGGGGGTCATGCTGAGGGTAGTGTTTTAGGGCTTAGGGCAGTGCAGTGGTGTTTGTGTAGTGTAGGAAGTTGTGCTGGTAGTAGTGTATTAGGGTTTAGGGTAGTGCAGTGGTGTTTGGGTAATGTAGGGGGTCGTGTAGGGGTAGTGTTTTAGCGTTTAGGGCAGTGGTGTTGGTGTAGTATAGGGGGTCGTGCTGGAGGTAGTGTTTTAGGGTTTAGGATAGTGCAGTGGTGTTTAGGTAGTGTAGGGGGTCGTACTGGGTGTAGATTTAGGGTTCATGGTAGTACCGTGGTGTTTGGGTAGTGTAGGGGGTCATGCTGGGTGTAGTGTTTTAGGGTTTAGGGTAGTGCAGTGGTGTTTTGCTGCTATAGGGGGTCATGCAGGGGTAGTGTTTAGGGTTTAGGGTAGTGCAGTGGTGTTGGTGTAGTGTAGGGGGTAATGCTGGGGGTAGTGTTTTAGGGTTTAGGGTAGTTCAGTGGTGTTTGGGTAGTGTAGGGGGTCGTGCTGGGGTAGATTTGGGATTTAGGGTAGTGCAGTGGTGTTTGGGAAGTGTAGGGGTTATGCTGGGGGTGGTGTTTTAGGGTTTAGGGCAGTGCAGTGGTGTTTGGGTAGTTTAGGAGATCGTCCTGTGTGGTGTTTTAGGGTTTAGGACAGTGCAGTGGTGTTCAGGCAGTGTAGGGGCCGTGCTGGGGTGGTGTTTTAGAGTTTAGGGCAGTGCAGTCGTGTTCGGGCAGTGTAGGGGGTCATGCTGGGGGTGGTGTTTCAGGGTTTAGGGCAGTGCAGTGGCATTTGGTCAGTGTAGGGGGTAGTGCTGGTGGTGGTGTTTCAGAGTTTAGGGCAGCGCAGTGGTGTTCGGGCAGTGTAGGGGGTAGTGCTGGGGGTGGTGTTTCAGGGTTTAGGACAGTGCAGTGGTGTTCGGACAGTGTATGGGGTCATGCTGGGGGTGGTGTTTTAGAGTTTAGGGCAGTGCAGTCGTGTTCGGGCAGTGTAGGGGGTTGTGCTGGGGGTGGTGTTTCAGGGTTTAGGGCAGTGCTGTGGTATTTGGGCAGTGTAGGGGGTAGTGCTGGGGGTGGTGTTTCAGGGTTTAGGGCAGAGCAGTGGTGTTCGGGCAGTGTAGGGGGTTGTGCGGGGGCTGTTGTTTCAGGGTTTATGGCAGTGCAGTGGTGTTCGGGCAGTGTAGGGAGTCGTGCGGGGGCTAGTGTTTCAGGGTATAGGGCAGTGCAGTGGTGTTCGGGCAGTGTAGGGGGTCGTGCGGGGACTAATGTTTCAGGGTTTAGGGCAGTGCAGTGGTGTTCGGGCAGTGTAGGGGATCGTGCAGGGGCTGGTGTTTCAGGGTTTACGGCAGTGCAGTGGTGTTCGGGCAGTGTAGGGGGTTTTGCTGGGGCTGGTGTTTCAGGGTTTTGGGTAGTGCAGTGATTTTTGGGTAGTGTAGGGGGACGTGCTGTGGGTGGTGTTTCAGGGTTTAGGGCAGAGCATTGGTGTTCAGGCAGAGTAGGGGGTCGTGCTGGGGGTGGTGTTTCAGAGTTTAGGGCAGAGCAGTGGTGTTCGGGCAGTGTAGGGTGTCATGCTGGGGTGGCGATCAGGGTTTAGGGCAGTGCACTGGTGTTCGAGCAGTGTAGAGGGTTGTGCAGGGGGTGGCATTTCAGGGTTTAGGGCAGTGCAGTGGTATTCGGGCATTGTAGGGAGTCTTGCTGGGGGTGGTGTTTCAGGGTTTAGGGGATTGCAGTGGTGTTTGTGCAGTGTAGGGGGACTTGCTGGGGGTGGTGTTTCAGGGTTTAGGGCAGTGCAGTTGTGTTCGGGCAGAGTGGGGGTCATGCTAGGGTGTGTTTTATGGTTTAGGGTAGTGCAGTGGTGTTCGGGAAGTTTAAGGAGTCGTGCTGGGGCTGGTGTTTTATAGTTTAGGGTTGTGCAGTGGTGTTTGTGTAGCGTAGGGGGTCATACTGAGGGTAGTGTTTTAGGGCTTAGGGCAGTGCAGTGGTGTTTGTGTAGTGTAGGAAGTTGTGCTGGTAGTAGTGTATTAGGGTTTAGGGTAGTGCAGTGGTGTTTGGGTAGTGTAGGGGGTCGTGTAGGGGTAGTGTTTTAGCGTTTAGGGCAGTGGTGTTAGTGTAGTGTAGGGGGTCGTGCGGGAGGCAGTGTTTTAGGGTTTAGGATAGTGCAGTGGTGTTTAGGTAGTGTAGGGGGTCGTACGGGGTGTAGATTTAGGGTTTAGGGTAGTACAGTGGTGTTTGGGTAGTGTAGGGGGTCATGCTGGGTGTAGTGTTTTAGGGTTTAGGGTAGTGCAGTGGTGTTTTGGTGCTATAGGGGGTCATGCAGGGGTAGTGTTTTAGGGTTTAGGGTAGTTCAGTGGTGTTTGGGTAGTGTAGGGGGTCGTGCTGGGGTAGATTTGGGGTTTAGGGTAGTGCAGTGGTGTTAGGGAAGTGTATGGGTTATGCTGGGGTGGTGTTTTAGGGTTTAGGGCAGTGCAGTGGTGTTTGGGTAGTTTAGGAGATCGTCCTGTGTGGTGTTTTAGGGTTTAGGACAGTGCAGTGGTGTTCAGGCAGTGTAGGGTGGTGCTGGGGTGGTGTTTTAGAGTTTAGGGCAGTGCAGTCGTGTTCGGCAGTGTAGGGGGTCATGCTGGGGGTGGTGTTTCAGGGTTTAGGACAGTGCAGTGGTGTTCGGACAGTGTATGGGGTCATGCTGGGGGTGGTGTTTTAGAGTTTAGGGCAGTGCAGTCGTGTTCGGGCAGTGTATGGGGTCGTGCTGGGGGTGGTGTTTCAGGGTTTAGGGCAGTGCAGTGGTGTTCGGGCAGTGTAGGGGGTTGTGCGGGGGCTGGTGTTTCAGGGTTTATGGCACTGCAGTGGTGTTCGGGCAGTGTAGGGAGTCGTGCGGGGGCTAGTGTTTCAGGGTATAGGGCAGTGCAGTGGTGTTCGGGCAGTGTAGGGGGTCGTGCGGGGGCTAATGTTTCAGGGTTTAGGGCAGTGCAGTGGTGTTCGGGCAGTGTAGGGGATCGTGCAGGGGCTGGTGTTTCAGGGTTTATGGCAGTGCAGTGGTGTTCGGCAGTGTAGGGCGTTTTGCTGGGGCTGGTGTTTCAGGGTTTTGGGTAGTGCAGTGATTTTTGGGCAGTGTAGGGGGACGTGCTGGGGGAGGTGTTTCAGGGTTTAGGGCAGAGCAGTGGTTTTCAGGCAGAGTAGGGGGTCGTGCTGGGGGGGGTGTTTCAGGGTTTAGGGCAGAGCAGCGGTGTTCAGGCAGTGTAGGGTGTCGTGCTGGGGTGGCGATCAGGGTTTAGGGCAGTGCACTGGTGTTCGAGCAGTGTAGAGGGTTGTGCAGGGTGTGGCATTTCAGGGTTTAGGGCAGTGCAGTGGTGTTCTGGCAGTGTAGGGGTTCGTGCTGGGGGTGGTGTTTTAGGGTTTTTGTCATTGGTGTTCGGGCAGTGTAGGGAGTCCTGCTGGTGGTGGTGTTTCAGGGTTTAGGGCAGTGGTGTTCGGGAAGTGTAGGGGGTTGTGTTGGGGCTGGTGTTTCAGGGTTTAGGGCAGAGCAGTGGTGTTTGGGCAGTGTAGGGGGTTGTGCTGCAGCTGGTGTTTCAGGGTTTAGGGCAGTGCAGTGGTTTTCGGGCTGTGTAGGGGGTCGTGCTGGGGCTGGTGTTTCAGGGAGTTGGGCAGAGCAGTTGTGTTCCGGCAGTGTAGGGGGTCATGCTGGGGTGGTGTTTAAAGGTTTAGGGCAGTGCAGTGCTGTTCGGGCAGTGTAGGGGGTCTTGCTGGAGGTGATGTTTCAGGGGTTAGGGCTGTGCAGTAGTGTTCGGGCAGTGTAGGGGGTCTTGCTGGGGGTAGTGTTTCAGGGTTTAGTGCAGTGCAGTGGTGTTCGGGCAGTGTAGGGGTCATGCTGGGGGTGGTGTTTCAGGGTTTAGGGCAGTGCAGTGGTGTTCGGGCAGAGTAGTGGGTCATGCTGGGCATGGTGTTTCAGGGTTTAGGGCAGTGCAGTGGTGTTTGGGCAGTGTAGGTGGAAGTGCTGGTGGTAGTGTTTCAGGGTTTAGTGCAGTGCAGTGGTGTTCGGGTAGTTTAGGGGGTCATGCTGGGGGTAGTGTTTCAGGGTTTAGGGCATTGCAGTGGTGTTCGGGCAGTGTAGGGGGTCGTGCTGGGGAGGGTGTTTCAGGGTTTAGGGCAGTGCAGTGGTGTTCAAGCAGTGTAGGTGGACGTGCTGGGGGTAGTGTTTCAGGTTATAGGGCAGTGCAGTGGTGTTCAGGCAGTGTAAGGGGTCTTGCTGGGGGTGGTGTTTCAGGGTTTAGCATAGTGCAGTGGTGTTCGGCCAGTGTAGGGGGTCATGCTGGGGGTAGTGTTTCAGGGTTTAGGGCAATGCAGTGGTGTTCATGCAGTGTAAGGAGTCGTGCTGGTATAGTGTTTTAGGGTTTAGGGCAGAGTAGTGGTGTTCGTGCAGTGTAGGGGCTCATGCTGGGGTAGTGTTTTAGGGTTTAGGGCAGTGCAGTTGTGTTTGTGTAGTGGGCAGCGCATGCGCTGCGTCATTAGGCAAGACTGAAAAAGCATTGCAACAAGATGGCTGCCAACACTTCCTGGATTGAGGTGTTGGCAGCCAATTAGAGCCAAGCTTGTGCTTGTGTAGTTAGGTCCCTCCCAGATATATAATTTTTTTTTCCTTTAATATCACGAAAATTACTGAACGGATTTACAACATTTAAAAAAAAGGTCGCTTTATGAACCAAGCACTACCTTTTTGCCAAATTTGATGTAATTCCGTTCAGCAGTTTCAGCTGTAACCGTGTTTAAAGTTTCCTATGGGAAATTGATTTTTTTACCTCTATTTTTTAAATTTCTCAGGAACGGATTTACACCATTTAAAAAAAAGGTCTCTTTCTGAACCAAGGGCTACCTTTTGCCAAATTTGGCATAATTCCGTTCAGCAGTTCGAGGTGTAGTCGTGTCTAATGTTTCCTATGGGAAATAACATGGATAAAATGCCTTTTGGGACCCCCCTTTTTTCTCGGCCCCCGCTTGGCAAATCACCCCGAAACTTTCAGGATAGGAGCTGACCGGAGTGGGACCAACATTTTGAAAATTTTGCGAAGATTCGTCAACCGGCGCCAAATTTATTGGGAAAAGAAAAAATGCTTTTTGGAATAGAAACAAGGTCCTAACTATAACTACCTACTGGCGACCCCGAGGGCCAAAAAAAGCATTTTTTTTAAATGTTGGCAGGATTTGCGTTGGGTATGCGGATCTCGCACAAACATTTTTTAAAAATTATGTGCGGTCTCTTGTGCTTCATTTAATTAAGCCCCCTGGTGGGCCAGGTCCCGAGGGCATTTAAAAAATTTGAGGCGGGGGCGCTGCATGGGAGGTGGTGGCCCCCAGGATTTTTTATATGAAAAAGCATGTAGGGCTCCCCGTCCCAGAGGCTTTAATCTTTAAATGCATTGGGGGTCCTGCCCCCCATGCTGACCCAGAGATCACCACCTCCCATGGGTGTTAAATATTTATGGGTGGTAGCACCTCGTGGACCTCCCCAAGCCCCGGGGACTGCCACCTTCCGCTCACTTCTCCCCTCCTGCCATAGCAAACTTCTGCTTTGCTTCATGGAAGCAAGAGGAGTTTTTCTACTCTTGCTTCCATAAAGCGAAGCAGAATGCTTTTGGGCAAAGGGACCTGCAGGTTAGCAGCAAGGGAGCTGCATGTTACCAGCTCACTTTGTCCAAAAACAATGCTGGCTCCAGCAGGAGGCAGCATTGACCACAGGGGCAGTGGGGCTCCCCCCACGGTCCCCAACGACAGGTCATGCCGTGGGTGATGGGATCCCAGGGAAGGGGGCCCCCTTTTATAAAAAATGTTTTTGTCGGGTCCCAGGTGATGGGGTCCCCGGGGCCATAATCAGCCTGGGGAGGTGGGTGGCACAGCAACCCTCGAACTTAAAAAAATATATAAATATATCTTTAGCCCTGGGGAATGAGGTCCCCCGGGCCCAAAATGGCACAGGATGTGGGCCACTTGGCCTCCCTCTACTTATATTTGAAGAAATTAAACAATTAGGCAGGGCCCCAGGGGATGGAGTACCCGGGGCGAAAATTGGCCTCAAGAGGGGTGCCATGCGGCCCCCCTCCAACATTTCTTTTAATAAAAAGGCTGGGCAGGCCTTGGGGGATGGGGTCCCCGGGGCCAAAAGTGGCCCAGCGAAGGGGGGGCCACGCGACCCACTTCAATAAAAAAGATTTCGCTGGGCCATGGGGCCGAAATCAGCCTGAGGAGGGCGGCCTCATGGCCCCCTCATATTTAAAAAATGAAAATGAATATAGGCCTACCCCCTAGGGGAGGTAATCCCCCTTGGGAGGAGGGCCGCTTGCTCCCCTTCCTTTTCAATATTTATATATACCCCACCCTCCTTCCTAAAATAAAATATAAAAAAAGAAACTGGCAACTCCCTGGAGGCCCCGTCTCCTCCCTGCACCACTCTGCAACCTTGCCTCATGGTATGCTCTGGGTTGGGGGATTAAGTCCCCTTCAATCCTAAGGGTTCTTAGTGGCCAATTAGGTCACCAGGTACCTCCAGTAAGCTCCAGACAGTAGGATTGCTGAGAGGTGATACGAGGCCGAGCCCCTTTTTACACCAGTCTGCAAACGCGCCTCCTAGTTTACTTTTGGCCTGTGTCCACCTCCCAGCAATCCCACTGTGTTGGGCTTACTGGAGGTAACGGTAGGCTAGTTGGCCCCTAGGGAACCTACGCAGTGAAGGAGAACTCAATCCCCAAACCAGAGCGTGCCAGCGGGCAAGGTTGAAAAGTGGTGGGCCAAGAGGGGAGTGGTATTCTATGAGAAATTAGCAATCCCGCTGTGTGGGATTTACTGGAGGTAATAGGATGGGTAGTTGGCCACCAAGGATGTCATTGGGGGCCAACTACTCCTTCTTTTATCTCCAGTAAGTCCCAGAAAGTAGGATTGCTAAGAGGTCTTTGGAGGCCCCGCCTCCCTTTTTCCGCCACTTTGCAAATGCACCTCCTCGCACACTACTTGATGGTGAATGAGTCCACTTTAATTGTGAGGGACTTTGGGGGCCAAGAAGCCCTCCTGGTACCTCCTGGAAGTGCTATGCAGCAGAATTCATGAGCACTATTTGGAGGCCCAACCCCCTTTCTTCACCAGTCTGCAAACTCGACTACTAGTTCAAGAAGAATTTGCAATGTAATAGGTCTCGCATTTGAGAAAGTTCAGGCTATTGATGTTGTAAATGTAAATGTTTTTTACTAATGTTTTTTGGAGTGGAGTGGAGTGGATGCACGTTTTGTGGAGTGGAATTATGTGGTATGTTGTGCAGTGAAATTACGTGGATAGAAAGTATGTGGTATTTAGTGTATAGGAATTATGTCGAGTGGAATTAAGTGGTATGGAGAGTAATTATGTGGAATGGTAGTCTGTGTTGTGGAGTAGTAACCTCAGGTTCAGTCTTCCTTGTTTCCATAATAGCCAAACTATTAAGTCAATAAGACATAAAAAAGAGGAACCACTGAGGAGCACTTCTGGACCTAGTCAGAGGTATGAGCAGGGCCACTGGAATTATGCGACTGATTGGCTGCACCAATTTCCACATAATTAAATATGTTCTACATTTGCCACATAATCCATCATCTGCTGCATAATCTGCAGACTTGAACTTGAACTTGTTTCTGGCTCAAACAGCTCAAATGTTACCAGAAATGCAGCGACAAGTGTCACAGCGTGGTAGAAGGCCCTTTGCAAACCTGGAATGGTCACCTGTTACTTATTGCTAAATGTGGGTGTTAAATTGATACTAATGGTGTGCAAATCACCCTTGCTTCGTTCTGCGCCTCTCTTGCCTCTTTCTGCATTTCTCTTGCTTCTTTGTGTACCTTTATTCCTTCTTTTGCAATTTTCTTGCCTCTTTCTGCACATCTCTTTCACTTTTTGCACCTCCCTTCTTTCTGTACTGCTCACTTCTTTCTGCACACCCCTTGCTTCTTTCTTCTGCACCTCTCTTGCCTCTTTCTGCACCTCTGTTGCTTCTTTCTGCACTTCTCTAGCCTCTTTCTGCACCTCACTTGCTTCTTTCTGCACTTCTCTTGCTTCTTTCTGCACCTATCTTGATTCTTTCTGCACCCCTTTTCCCTCTTTCTGCACCTCTGTTGCTTTTTTCTGCACCTCTCATGCTTCTTTCTGCACCCCTTTTCCTTCTTTCTGCACCCCTCTTCCCTCATTCTGCACCTCTGCTTCCTGTTTCTGCATCTGTTGCCTCTTTCTGCACTTCTCGTGCCTCTTTCTGTACCTCTCTTGCCTTTTCTGCACCTCTGTTGTGTCTTTCTGTACATCTCTTGCTTCTTTCCACACCACTCTTCCCTCTTTCTGTACCCCTCTTTCCTCATTCTGCACTCCTGTTGCCTGTTTCTGCACCTCTTGTCCCTCTTTCTGCAACCCTTTTCCCTCTTTCTGTACTTCTCTTGCCTCTTTATGCACCTGTTGTGCCTCTTTCTGCACTTCTCTTGCTTCTTTCTGTACCTCTTTAGCTTCTATCTGAACTTCTTTTGCCTCTTTCGCATCCCTCTTGCCTCTTTATGCACTTCTCTTGCCTCTTTCTGCACCCCTTGTTCCTCTTTCTGCACCTCACTCGTCTCTTTCCGCACCTCTCTTGACTCTTTCTGTACTTCTCCTGCATCTTTCTGCAGCCCATTTAACTCTTTCAGCACTTCTCTTGCTTCTTTCTGCACTTCTCTTGCCTTTCTGCACTTCTCTTACCTCTTTCTGCACCACTATTCTATCTTTATACACCTCTCTTCCCTCTTTCTGTACCTCTCTTTCCTCTTTCTGCAGTTCTCTTGCCTCTGTTTGCACCTCTGTTGCTTCTTTCTAATGCATTTTCTGCACCTTACTTACCTCTTTCTGCATTTCTCTTTCTTTTTTCTGCATCTCTCTTTCTTCTTTCTGTACCCCTTGTGCCTCTTTCTGCACCCCTCTTTCCTCTTTCCTCTTTTTCCAACTCTTGCCTCCTTCTGCACCTCTGTTGCTTCTTTCTGCACTTCTCTTGCCTCTTTTCTCAACCCTCTAGCCTGTTTCTGCACCTCACTTGCCTCTTTCTGCACCACTCTTGAATCTTACTGCACTTCTCCTGCCTGTTTCTGCACCTCATTTGCCTCTTTCTGCACTTCTCCTGCGTCTCTCTGTACCCCTCTTGCCTCTTTCTGCATACCTTTTCCTTGTTTCTGTAGCTCACTTGCCTCATTCTACACCTCACTCATCTTTCTGCACTTGTGTCTTTCTGTTCCTCTCTTGTTTCTTTGTGCAGGTCACTTGCCTCTTTCTGCACCTCTGTTCCTTCTTTCTGTAGTTTTCTGCACCCTCTTTCCTCTTTTTACACCTGTTTTGCTTCTATCTTCACTTTTCTTGCCTCTTTCTGCACGACTCTTGCTTCTTTCTGCACCTCAGTTGGTCCTTTCTGCACTGCTCTTGCTTCTTTCACCTCCTCTCTTGGAAATTTCTGTACCGGTCTTGCCTCTCTCTGCACCTTCTTCCCTCTTTCTGCACCTCTTTTGCCTCTGACTGCAC